>NC_080092.1:86052916-87433750 GCF_950005125.1 Chionomys nivalis
AAATTGACTTGGTCTGCAAAGAAACTTCTATGTCAGCGAGGGTCACATAGTAAGTCCCTGTCTCGAAAATACAAACAAACAATAAATAAACTTCAGGATGTATTATAAATAAACTCCATTTAGAGCTGGAGATGGATCCCTGAGGCTCATTGGCCGGCCAGCCTAATCTGATGGGTGAGTTCCAGGCTAGCAAGAGACCCTGACTCAGAAAACAAGATGGGTATTGCCTGAAGGTTGACATCTGAGTTGACCATTGACCTAAACACACACCACACACACACACACACACACACACACACACACACACACTCCAGTCAACCAATTTGATAATTGTGTATACACATTTGCTGTGTTGACTTTTCCTGGAAAGACATGAACAAATGTGTATTTTCCCCATATTTGCACCAGTGACAGACTAAAGAACGACCCATCAAGTCTGCTTTTATCAATCAGTGGGTCTGCGGGGCTCACTCGTAGCAGTGTGAATGGGGGATTACCTGAAGGAGTGCGGTGGGCCCAAATAATTTCGTCACTGAAAGTCTCACCTACACAGATGGCTTCTTCCTTTTCAGTCTAGAGAGGAGAGGAGTTCAGAAAAGAAGGGAGAATTGGTATCAAACAAGAGGGAAAAAGGCAGGTGGGAACAGAGGCTTAACCCTCAACAAGAAGCAAAGGTCAGAACCGCCAGGCTTCAAAACTAGGATTGAGCAGGTGGCCTCAGAGGCGTCAGTGACAATTATGCTTTCTGGGGTTTTCCTGTCTAGGTCTTATCACATGTGTCTCCATAAAACAGAGACCCAAAAGAAGTTGCTCCGCTGGGTTGAAAGCCAACTGTGTCTCAAGAATGTTGATTGAGGATTGCTTGTCTGTAGTAGCAGGATACCGTGCACTGCTATGGGGGGCGGGGGACGACAAATGAGCTCTCAGCAAGCCAGTCTCCTTTCTCCAGTTCCAATCCTTCCATCAGGGCCTTCCCATGGATTCTACAAAAATAAGCTTCTATTTTATTACTTTGTTCCTTTGTGTATTTTTGAAACAGGGTCTCACTTCGTAGGCCCTGCTGGGCTGGAACTCACAGAGATCCCCCTGCCTTTGACTCCTGAGTGTTGGATTAAAGGCATGCACCACCATGCCAGGCTATTAATTGAGACATTGTCTTATCCTGTAGCTAAAGCTGGCCTAAACATTGTGATCCTCTTGCCTCACCATCCAGAGTGCTAGAATCGCAAGCAGGTGCCACTATCCCTGGCTTGAAATGGTTTTATTTTTGTGCTGGTAGTACTAGTAGGGAGAATGTGAGTTTTCATGGCTCCCTCTTGCAGGTTTGTCCATCCTTTTGACTGTGTGATATGATATTACTGTAATGGTCTGTCCTGTCCCTTTAAGAGACAAGTCCCGCCCACTCCCTCCACTGCCAAGGCAGGCAGATCTTCCCTTGGCCTCCAGTCTGAGTCTTTCCCTTTCTGTCTGTTTCCTGAATAGGCAGCTTCTGCCTCTCTTCCTTCTCCCCACTTCTCCTCTCCCCCACTCTGTTTCTTTCTCTCTCGCGCTCCCTCTTTCTGCTCTTCCCCCGTCTCCCCTTTCTTCTTCCCTTCCATAACCCACTAAATAAATATCCAACCTCACTCTGCATGGTGTGCCTATCTATGTCTCTGTCTCTCACCTGTGGCGTGACTCCCTGCTCAGGACCTGCCTTCAGTGACCTGTGGTGTGGTCTCATGGCGTGCCCATCCATCTTGGTCTCTCACCCACCATGCAGCTCCCTGCCTGGGACTTGCTGCTCCTTGTGGTCTGCCGCCTACTGTCACCATTCGGGAAACTGTACCCGCCATACGGCTCCCTACCTTTGTGGCCCACTGAGGTCTCATGGCCTGCCGTGGTCTCGGGACCCGCTGCCCACTGCCACCACTTGGAGACCTGTTTTTTTTTGTTTGTTTGTTTGTTTGTTTTTACCGTAACAATTATCGTCTATAAAGCTCATGCTTGAGAACTGCAGCTAATGTCCTAAGCAAGTTAACAGTTTTATGTTGGGTCACATTCCTAACTCGCTTTAGCACGTGTGGCCCACAGGTGGCAGGTGAGACGTGCCACAAATGCGCCTCCAAATTTATACATCAAAATCCCTGTTCCCCTGGTAAAGGATTTAGGGAGCATTTGGGGATGGCTAGGAGACCTCACATCAATAGATATCCGAGACAATTTTCCACAGTAATAGCAAAATCCCTGGATATTTTATGGAGAAAGGAGACTTATTTAACTAAGTTTTGGGTCCCGAAAGTCCAGAGTGTTGCGCTGGCTCTAACAAGGGCCTGTCTGGCTGCACTACAATATGGCAGATGGTGTCAGTGTGGAGCGAAAAAGGAAGAGCTCACACGGAGAGACAGGAAGCTGGAGACCAAGATCAGTCTCGATTTTTCTATAATTACTCACTTCCAGGGCTAGCGAATTGGCTCAGCAGGTAAAGGCATTTGCTATACATACCTGATGCCCTTAGTGCAATTCCCAGAACTCATGTAAAGGTGAAAGGGAAGAATCAACTCTACAAACTTGCTCCCTGTTCTCATATACACATGCTCACACATATATAATAAATTTTTAAAAAACCAACTTACTTTCATAAGAACTAATTCACGTTGCAAACTCAGCATTAGTTCCTTCCAAGGGCTATCTAATGACCTAGTTACCTTTCTCCAAGTCCCAACTCTCCCAGGTTATACTACTTCCCAGTGCTGCCCCACCTAGGACCCAAGACTCTGCTGTATGTGGCTTTTGGGGATCATGAGAATTAAACTATATTCAATCCACAGCAGTGGGAACAAGCCCCTTAACGAAGGCTCAGGGGAGAATCTTCATTAGTAACATCTGAGGTTAAAGTGAGAAACTGGGCGTCTAGAGATACAAGTCCTCTACCCAATCCACCAATCTTGTGGTCATGTCTTTGCCCCCACCCACCCATCCCTGTGTTATAGCTGTCTTTTCCCCCTCTTTGAGACAGGGTCTTACTGTGTAGCACTGGCCAGCCTGGAACTCTTTACACAGACCAGGCTAGCCTCAAGATCACAATGACCTACTTGCCTCTTCCTTCCAAATGCTGCTAGAATTAAATGCATGTGCCACCATGCCTGGCTTGATTTTTATTATTGTTGCTATTGCTTTTGTTTTTAAATAATTCTTTGGAAACTTCACATAATTGTCTGTTTTATATATTTTTCAAGAATTATATCATCTCGAGAAATCTAGCTTTGTCTACAGAATGGTTGGTCTAATATGAACTGCTTCGCCTTTGCCAGAAATAGACTCCATTAAGGAATTCATTTGAAAGAATCTTATTAGCAAATGTGGCCTTTACTTTCAGGGCACAACAGGATGGCTCAGTGGATAAAGGTGCTTGCGACCAAGCTTGATGACCTGAGTTCAATCCTTGGGCCCCATGTGGTGGAGGGAGAGAACCTAATCCCATAAATTGTCTTCTGACTTCCACACATGCACGGTGACAATCCTGGGGACAAGTGGGCACCCATGCGCATAAGCACACATACAAAATGAAACCGCATTTCATAGACTGCATTTGGAGAAGCATTATTCTATAAAGATCCCAGACAACTAAGGAAAGAAGATCAAATTAACAGAGATAAGAGAGCTTTAAGGCAAAAAAATGGGTTTTGAAGGAAAGATAACTGAAATGGACTTGAAAAGTGTAAGGGAAATGGAGTCTTTCCCAGGGCATAGAGGTGTGCACCCGTGAACCCAGCACTCAGGAGGCAGGAGCAAAAGCATCACGGGATGAAGAGCCTGTCTCCAAAACCAACCAAGTAAAGCTAACTCAGTTGTTCTTCTAGCATCTTCCAAGTAGCATTCTATAGGGAGAGGTGTTTGCTTTCTGTTGTAGGAGCAGCGGGTCGCTTCCCTACCGTCCCAGCTCCCAGCCGCCTGGCTAGCTTATGCCCCGAAATAATTACATAGAAACTGTATTCTTTTAAACACTGCTTGGCCCATTAGCTCTAGCCTCTCACTGGCCAACTCTCACATCTTGATTAACCCACCTCCAACCATCTGTGTAGTACCACGAGGTGGTGGCCCACCAGGAAGGATCCTAACCTGCATCCATCTTGGCGAGGAGAGCTGTAGCGTCTGCCTCAATCTGCTTCTTTCTCCCAGCATTCTGTTCTGTTTACTCTGCCTACCTAATTTTCTGTCCTATCAAAGGCCAAGCAGTTTCTTTATTAACCAATAGACATATGACCCTCTTCCATCAGCGTTCCGTGGCATTGCTCTTAGAAGTGAGGGACACAGTCCTGGATTACTTAATGCCTCTTAATCTATTGGACAGTTGAGACCCATCAATTGCTCTCAACCTTACTTAAGCCAGTTTATACTGCCAAGTGTTTTCTATCTTCGCAGTTAAGTCAAAACAAGCATGTTTCTTTAGGAGAATTAAGGTCTATGATTTTGTTTAATGTCCCCAAGTCCACAGGTTGGGCATGAGCTACAGAAGGCCTTCACAGAGAAGAAAATAACAGACATGACAAAGAATCCAAGGCCTAGAGCTGTAGCTCGGTGGTAGAACACTTGCTTTCTGTGTCCAAGGCCCTGAATTCAAACCTCTAGTAACACACACACACACACACACACACACACACACACACACACACGGCTTCAAAGTCAGTCTGGGCTACCATAGTGTGTTCTAGGTCAGCCATTGGCCATAGCAAAACCCTCTCTCAAAAAACAAACAAACAAACAAACAAAAAACCAAAGCAAAGCATGACCAAGGGACTCAGATACCACCTTTTTACTTTTAATCCGAAAGGGGATAAAATAAATAATTTAATATTAGTATATCAAGTAGGATCAGCATAGAGTCACCCTACCCTGAGACCTATTATAATTACCATGAGTTTATAATAGTAAAATAACACTTGAAGTAGGATGCTTTTTAAAAATATACAATATATTACATCATTCTCATTATGGATTTTTTTATCACGTAAATTTTATTGTATCTTATTTCTCTGAAGACCAGAAGGCTAAGTGCTATAATGGCATGTGGGAGGAGGAGCCGGGCTGAGGAGCAGACTCTGGGGTCTGACAGTTCCACACTGTTGTGAACTCTGGAGTAGGTAAGATTATTACGAGATGCACCCTACACTCAGTGTGCGCTGCTGAGTAAGTGCTGTCTGCCTTTTCCTATCTGGCTTTTCTGGGACTAAACAAGGAAATTCTTTTATAACACACAGGAACAAGCAATTTTATTTATTTATGTAACTTTGGGCCACTAAAGGCGTGAAAGAAACACACCCTTTCTGGAGATTGTTTGACAGCTCAGATCCTAAACGGGATGAGGATTTCCTAAACGGCAAACCTGATCTTGTAACACTTTAAAAAAATAATAATAATTCCAATTTCCAGTGAACTTCCTCAAAATCCTTTTCCCATTGCTTATACTTTCATTGTCAAGCTGTCAAATTCGCAACTTTCTACTTAGGTTATGTTTATATGAACACATAAAGTGCTTTTTATTAGATTTACTTTGAGTTGAATTAGAAGGCATCTTTTTAGAGCGAATGCATCATTTGTACAATTGTGAGGAAGTTGACCTGAGGGCATCTTCCTGAGAGGAAGGCTTCCTGATGCTGGGTCATCTTTTGTTTCTGCAAGGCTATGTTAGATCTGCACATCCTCCGCCCAGCTCTCCTAACTCACCTCAACAGTGGGCTGGCTTTTGTCTTACAGTGCTCTGTTGTATAGGACAGTGCACTTGAGAAAACAAAAACAAAAGTAAAAAGAAGCCGCACACTGTCTCCAGCCCTAGCAGCCCACGTGGGCCAGATCTTTAAAGATGGGAATGTAAATAGAGCTGTCGTGGAGGGTCCACTGTCAAAGAGGTCATCTGGTACTCATCTCACAAATGGGGCAGAATTAAAGACAGAGGAGTGGAGTCAGATGGGGGAAAGGGAATTGATATGCAGAAATTGCCAGAGATATTGGTAGCCCTTGCTTTTCTGATCCACAAATTTTGGGTAGGACTAGATTTGGTGTCACAAACTTTCCAGAAATTACTAGAAAAGAAATCACCTACGACCTGCATTCTCTTGGCTGGGTTTGCTAATAATGGAGAAGGCACAGGCTTCGCCCAAGACCTCATCTTTGTTTAGAACTGCAGTTACTCCTACCTCTGCCAGTACCGGAGGAAATTGCTGGTAACCTACTGTCTAGGTGCTTTTGTTAGTGCCTCTCTTTTGCTGTGCTGGACTACACAATTACCAGAGCCCTTAAGAATGCTTATTGTCAATAGGAGTAATTTCCCATCCCATCCATTTAGTGAAAAGACGTGAAAATTGATCTCGGTCCTGCAGTAAGACTGGAACCAGGGCTCAGGCTACAAACGCCTCAGAAATAAATACGTGCCCATCACTGTTTTCATTAGTTATCGCTGTCACCCAGCCCTGGGGAAATGAACTCAAGTCCAGCTGTCTTTCTGTGCAAGTTCAGATGTGTTCCCAATCTGGTGGAGTAAGCTGTCACTTTCCCTTATTGTTAAATTTTCTAGTGGTTGTCGAAAAGGGTTGGCAGCCTTGAAAAGGGCGATTCTCTGCTTTACCCTTAGACAGGGGACACAACGTAATTTGACACTGACTGCCAAGGAGGTCCTTCTAGTTCAGCTTATTGTCTGAGCCTTTTTTTATTTGGTTTCAAAAGTCTCTTCAAAAGGCCAGCAAAATTAGCCTTAAACAGTATTTCTTGGATCGCCTTTAACAGTGACGATAAGAAGAAAGGCGTCTAGTCTTGACAGAAGTGGTTTCATTACAACTTGTTTTTATCTCGCCAGAATAAGCAAGGGACTTCAAAATGTGTTTTCATTATGGCTAAGGAGCAAGTTATAGCTGATATCTTCCTCAAAGAAAGCGCAATCTGCGGACTCTATTATTTTGTCTCTCTTTTGCTTTCTTTCTGCTTGGAAAGCAAAGAAAAGATATTGTTTGGCTTTTGTTGTTTTTAAAGAGGACTTATGTTTCAATTAACCCAATGTGTCAACAAGAATTTGCATTTCCAGGAACTGGCTCAATGGTTAAAGCACTGGCGGCTCTTCCCGAAGACCCAAGCACAGTTCCCAGCACCCACCTGTAACTCCAAGTCCAGGGATCCAACACCCTCTTCGGGCCTCTCCAGGCATCTGAAACATAGATAACACTCTCCCATACACAGAAATAAAAATAAAATTTAAAAACCTTACATTTCCAGAAGTTCTCTTTCACCGAAAAGAATCAAGCTTTTTATAAAGTGACTTTTGTATACAAAGGACTGTAGTCAAGATGAAAATCTTTAACCTAAAAATGAACCTTGGAAACAGAGGGTAAAACAAAACCAGAACAACTGTTTTTTTTTCTTGACAGGTGACATTAAGCTGACTTTGAGCTACAGACATGACATCATGCATGGGGTACACCCAGTGCCAAACATACTGCATTTTTTTGACCAAAACGGGGGGCTTGTGCAGACATACAGACACAGGCTCCCAAGCTCCGGAGTTGGCCTCAGCCTGCAGACAAACAGGTCAAAGCACATTGGAGTTACACAACTCCGGCAGATGCCCAGCCTCCTCCCTCGGGCCAGCTGGAGAGTTTACATTTGTCAATTGCTTCCTTCAGGGCCTGGCTCAAGACTCACTTCCTGCAGGAGCTGGGCTTTGCCTACCCGCCTCCCTCAGCCCTGCTGCACATCTGGTAATGCCTCAGCTCGCACTCTGGGCTGCTCTGCCAAGCCCTCTGCATCTTCCCTCACTCTCGGTTTCTTGTTTGCCTCCCTCTTGGCTTGAGGGAAAAAAAATGAGTGTCTTACACTTTGACAATCATATACAAGTAACACAACGTATGTTGGTCATATCCCCCCCCCAACTGCTCCCTCCTTCTCCTTCAAGCACCCCAACATGCCCCCTCCTCACTTCATGTCCTCACTTTTTTTTTTAAATAATGCACTGCGTCTAATGTCATGCTGCCTGTTGGAATCTGAGCTGACTGACCACTTGGTCTTGTGCACGAGCGCTGCAGTGAATTCGCGAGGACAGTGGCCGTGTCCTGTCCAGCAGACATTTCACAACACTCTTCCCCATCCTCTGGCTCATACATTCTTTCCGATTCCTCTTCAGAGATGCTCGCTGGATCCGGGATAAGGCAAGGCTGATGTAGATGTCTCCTTTAGGGCTGAGCTCTCAACAGTCTCTCACGCGATCATTTATGTGTCTTCACCAACTGCACAGAGAAACTTCTCTGCCAAGGTTGAGGGCAGCACTCATCTACGTATAAACATAACTATTTAGAGGGTGGTCTGACAAGGTCACTGCAAAACAATGGTGGGTCTCCCTCTTAGTGCCCACGACCGCCTTACTCATGGGCTTTTGGCTAGACTACAGCACCAGGCATGATTTTGCAGGTCTCCAATCCAGTCTGATCTTCCACTCCTTGTGAGCGCATCTGCCGTGCACAAACATAGAGCTAAGCAGATCCTAGGCTGTCAATCAAAGAGAAATGCTTGGTAGTCATCATGTTGGGGTGGGTCCTGCCTTTGTCTCTGATCCTAGAAACCAGACTCCCTGTTTACTCATCACAGGGTTCTCCAGTCTGCTCTGCTGATGACACTGAGGGCATGTCATCTGCCTCTGATCCTGAAACACACCCCACGTCTCTCTTCTGTGACTTACATTCCATGAAGCCTTCATTCAATCCCCCCACCTTTTATTGGTGATGGTTGGTCTTTCTGTTCATTTTGGTGACAGGGCTTCACTCGGTAGCCCAGGGTGTCCTGGAACTCTTTCTGAAGCTCAGGATGTCTTTGAACTCTCCATCTTCCTGCTTTAGCCTCCTGAATGCTATGATTACAGGTGTGAGCCATCATCATGTCTGTCTGGATTTTATTATTTGAAAGTTATTTTATTCCCTCTTTGGAGAGTAGGCGTGGGAGGTAAAGATAATGTCTGAGTATGTAAATGTATAGATTGAGGGACAGAAAGTTCAAGACACATGGTAGCTGATAGAACAAGTAGTCAGAGAAGGAGAGGGGAGCTTTTAGGGCAAACACCCTGAATCAACACAGATTTAAAGAATAGCCAAAGACACAGTTAAAAATACCTCAGAAATAGAGTCAGGATCCTAAGCCAGATATATTGCTACCAGCCTGTTATCCCAACATTTGAGATGTGAGGTAGGAGGCCCCAGAGTTCAAGGTCATCCTTGGCTGTACAGCAAGTTGGAGACCAACCTGGGATACATGAGACCCTGTCTCAAAAACAAAAATTGTGATTCTAAACCTGGCCTCATGTGTTCTTAGGGTGTAAATGCTGGAGAACTATAAAGCCATGGGGGAAACAAGGCAGCCCCTCACCCCAACGTCTATTTTATTAAACAAGTTGTCTTAGTGAGGGTTTCTGTCACTGTGGAGAGACACATGACCACAGTAACTCTTATTAGGAAACCATTTAATTGATTTCACTTACAGTGCAGAGGGCTAGTCCATTATTGTCATCACAGGAAGAAAAGTCTCATGAAGGCAGACGAGGTGCTGGAGCTAAGAGTCCTTATATCTTGATCCAAAAGCAACAGGAATTGATCTGTCTCACTGGGTGTAACTTGAACATAGGAGACCTCAAAGCCTACCTGTGACATACTTCCTCAACAGGCCACACCTACTCCAACAAGGCCACACCTACTCCAATAAGGCCACATCTCTCATTAATACCACTCCTTTTGGGGGCCATTTTCTTTCAAACTACCTCAGAAGTCATGAGTTTTCAACTGTAAGTGAACTAAACTAGCTTACTTAGATACATAAGTGTGCACAAGTGTGTGCACACACTCAGCCCTTTTTATAGAGGGGCTTGTCTCAGTGGGAAGCTTGGGAAGCTTCAGATACATCTGGTTAAAGGTTCCTCAATAATGTCAGGATCTACAGTGATGTCAGGATCTACAGCGATGTCAGGATCTACTGTGATGTCAGGATCTACCGTGATGTCAGGATCTACCGTGATGTCAGGATCTACCGTGATGTCAGGATCTACCGTGATGTCAGGATCTACCGTGATGTCAGGATCTACAGTGATGTCAGGATCTACCGTGATGTCAGGATCTACAGTGATGTCAGGATCTACCGTGATGTCAGGATCTACAGTGATGTCAGGATCTACCGTGATGTCAGGATCTACCGTGATGTCAGGATCTACAGTGATGTCAGGATCTACAGTGATGATGTCAGGATCTACAGTGATGATGTCAGGATCTATAGAGATGTCAAGATCTACAATGATGATGTCAGGATCTAAAATGATGTCAGAATCTATAGTGATGTCAGGATCTAGCCCTCTGCATCTTCCTGCTGTTTGGCCTTGAGGCATGTAGGGTTTCTCTAAGTTACACTTCTGTTACCTACTGACAAGTCCAGATTCCCTGAAGAAAAGAACTTCTTTCTCTCTATGCTCATGAGCCCATTGCACTATTTGTTTATGTGTCTGTGTGTTCATGTGTGTTTGCATGTGTGTGTGTCCGAGTAGAAGTCAGAAGCTGGTGCTGGGTAAAGACTCACAATTGCTTTCTCACCTGACTTTTTAAGACAGATTCTCTCACTGAACCTGGAGCTCACGGATTTGACTAGACTGGCTGGTCAGTGAGCTCTAGGGATCCTGCAGGCTCAGCTTCCTCATGTGCGGATTGCAGACACTCATTTCTGTACTTGACTTTTTAGGTGGGCGCTGAAGATCCAAACTCAAGCCTCTTATGCTTGGGTGGCAAGCACTTGACCAACTGAGCCATCTCCCCAGTTCCTCATACTCTGATTTTCAAAAGAGCTTTTAACTGGACTTTGAGACATGCATGGGGGTGGGGAGGGCACCATGATTGGCCTAGCCTGTAACAAAGGCCCAAACTTGGGATCAGAGATCTGACGCTGTTATGAACGAGAGCAACATAACAACAATGTGGTGTGGATACCTGTGCTTTTGTTCAAGGGAAGGATAAGGAAGACAAAACTCCATATCTGTGATACTCACTACTAAGTCATGTAAAACATTTTTTATATTCATGGATATCCGCATTGGAGTACCAGTAGAGTTGGGGTGCATGGCTTCCCCCCTCTGCTGGAAATGGAACTTTGATGAAAAGTTAGAGGAATGATGATCAATATGCATGTTTCCAAATCTACAGCTCTGGTGAAGTCCGGCGTGACTGTCCTGATCACACTGGATCCTAATCACACACGATAGTTGTGCTGTTCGGAGAGTCATCTCTCAGTAATGGCAGATGCTTTAAAATGGCAGGGCTATGATTCCACCTTTGTGAAGATCTTGCTTCAAGGACCAGAAGGCCCTGAGTTATCAGAGTAGGCAGCCGCACTGTAGCCAGTCACGGGTGCCACCCTTTTCCACCCCGGTGAGGTGGGTTCCCTAAAACGTGATATGCAACCATGAGACAGGATTGAAGCGGTACTCTGTCCTTGACAGCATGTACAAGGTCCCACGGGGTCAGTGGCCAGGCCTGTCTACACTTGATCTGCTGCGGTAACACTTGAACAGAGCGGAGCGTAGCCGCTGCTGGCGGTGCTCTCGCCTGTTTCTTTGCTGCACAACTGTAGACTTCCTGTTGCCAGCGCCTCCGTTCTCTTATCTAAGGTGTTCTCTGGCCACCGCTTGGTCGGGGTGACCAGAAGTGCCCCTGCGCAGCCCTTAGCCGGTGATCAGCAGGAATGAGGAACTACCCCATCTCCCCACCTTCAAATGGGGTTCCCCTCCTGTGCGTTCTGGGTTAGCTCCCAGACTTGCCTAATAAGGTTAGGTTTGAGTTGTCCACAGTAGACGCAGGCTGGGAAACACACCCTTTTCTGTTTATTTTCTCATTCCTTCACACCGTAAGCCATTTGCACATGAACACTTATTTCAGAGTTAGCTTCTCTGAGTTTAACCAACACGGGCTTACTCAATGTCTCGGGGGGCTCTGTCCTTTAGACACCGAGGTGTAATTGTTGGGATGTGCAATGTTCCGCACAGGCTCATGTGTTTGAATACTCGGTACCCAGCTGGTGGTGTTGTCTTGGGAACTGTGGACGCATCTGGACATGGGACTCAGCCAGCAAACACAGGGGCATTTGTGTCTTTAAGAACTGGTTAGGTTTGGCTGACCTACACTCGACTCAGCAGTTAAAAGTGGTCACTTGCAGCTGGGCAGTGGTGGCACATGCCTTTAATCCCAGCACTCAGGAGGCAGAGGCAGGTGGATCTCTGTGAGTTTGAGGCCACCCTGGTCTACAGAGTGAGTTCCAGAACAGCCACGGCTACACGGAGAAAACTTGTCTTGAAAAAGAAAACAAACAAAAAGAGTGCTGTGTAGACCCAAGTTCAGTTCCTAGCAGCAATGTTAAGCAGCTCCCGACCATCTATAAGTACAGCTTGGGGGGGAGGTGTTCCACATCTCTGATTGTCCAGGGCACTTGCACTCACCTGAACATACCCATACACAACCATGCCCATGTATACACAATTACAAATAATAAAAATGAAACCTTAAAATAGACCCCATAGGTCAATTATCTGAACTCTTTCTTATTTCTGACCTAACCACTGTGAAGAGAAACTTGTATGTTAAGCTGAAGCATGAATAATGAGAACTCGGGAATATTGCTTCAAAGCCATTCACAGGCTTGCAGCAGTATTCCGTGTGAAGACCCCACACTGACACACGGCATGTGAGCCCCGCCACTGACTGTCGTTGTTTGTTCCAGCCGGGACTGACTGAAGATCCCAACAGGAGGTAGGTAAGCTACCATTGAACTATCGTCCAGCCTTGAGGCTTCCTTCTCACACTCAGCTCAGACCCTCACCCAGCCTGCTCCATCCACGCTGAAATGATAGACTGATGTATAATGGAAACCCCTGGTGTCAATTCTCCGGCTGCTTCTCTTGTGTGCCCTATGTCCATCTGAGAAGGGAGAGCGGGCAGAGAAAGACATATGACTCATTGTTTTCAAATGTTGTTTTCAAATTGTTGCTTTCGCTGCAGTTTCGCAGGTTTTTTTTTTTTTTTTTGAACAAGGTTTTCTGTTTATATGCTGCCTACTGACGTTCTTTTTATATCCCAGGTTTATATGCTCACAGGCCCACCAGCAAACTTCATACTACTATTTTCGCACCTCCATTGTTTTGAATGCTCTGAAACGGTCTTGATACACACACACACACACACACAGTGAGAGAGGGAGAGAGAGAGAGGAAAATTCATCTAAATTTAATTCAGCCAATGCTATCAGAAACAATCATACTGTTTGACCCATCCCCATAACGAGAACCTTCACAACAATTGTGTTCCCCTAGCTCCATCTTTGGGGATTGCCTTTGGGCCATTTCTGAAGCAGTGTGTTTCTGGGGGTTCTCTTGGGAATGATCCTGGGTTCTGTGGAGTCAGAGCTCCATTATCTGTAGGAGCACAGGAAGGAATTTTACAGTAATTTTGCCACAGTGAAACATTTGCCTGGAGGCCAAAATCGAAAATAGCAGCTGGAAGGACATTTGGAAAGGGCAGAGGGGTGCAAGAGAGGTGGGGAGAGAAAGCAGCTCACATTTGGAAGAGAACAGTCACTACATGGCAGAATGAGATGGGGCTGGCATGGCCTTCCCTTGAAAGTATCCCAAATGCAATTCTCCGTGGACTTGGCTCTCGTAGCCAGTGATTTCAGAACTGTGAGTGGCGGCCAGGGTCAGCACCGCTCTCAATAATGAACAGTGAGCACCAAGGCTCTTGGATGCTGACCAGCAGCATGGGACCTGCTCAGCCGCCCCCGCTTCTCTAGCCACAAGTCCCCTCCAAATGCACACCAGCTTCCCTGAGTCACTGGACCCTGAATGACTAATCTCAGGCCCCTGAAGACTGGAGAAGAGATGTTCCACCTTTACCAGTGAATGTTGTTACGACAAAGGACACAATACCAGAAGGTTTGGGTACGGGCATCAGAGAAACAAAAGAATATCACCCAAGAATAAAAATGTCTACAGAATCAAGATCTGAAGGACTGTGGTAGCTGGCATCCAAAGATAGCCCTAGTGGCCAAGGATTATCCACTAATCCCTTGTCAAATTATTCCTTTTGAGTCTGTCGCCTTGTGACTGATTTACCCGTGATTAATAGAATATAGTAAAAATGACCCCGGCTTCTGAGGACAGGTCATAAGGAATCTTATAGTCTCTATCTGAGACTCCTAGATACAATCTCTGGCTCTGGGGACACTATAGCTAAAAGCCAGCTACCACTATGTGAACAGTCCAAGGAACATGGAGAGGCCATGTGTAAGAGCTGTGGCTGACAGCCCAAATGTGTGTCTGTTGGCAGCCAGCATCAGCTGTCCTTTCCACATGGGACCAGCCCCAGACGCCATTTGACTACGACCATGAGATAGCCCAAGAAAACTGCCCAGATGAAGAACATCCAGAATCAGCTATACAATGGTGGTGCGCACCTTTAATTCCAGCACTCAGGAGGCAGAGGCAGGAGGATCTCTCTGAGTTCAAGGCCAGCCTGTTCTAAAGAGCAGGTACTAGGACAGTCAAGGCTACCCAGAGAAAACGTGACTGGGGGATGGGGCAGCGGGAGTGGGGAGTGGGAAAGAACATCCAGAATCAGGAGAGAAGAAAGTAAATGGTTTCAATCCACCAAGCAGGCGAAATAGAGACTATAGAGTCATATAATACAGACACATAATGCACACCTATGAATGGATGCATTCCCTGATGGCGTCGCTGGATAAGGTTTGGTTTGCTTACTCAGCAAATGTCTGTAGGCTGTACTCTCACCAGGCCTTGGGCTAGTCTAGGAGTAGAGTAATAGATAAACTAATCACAGTCCCCAAAATGTAGTCTAATGACAGACGATGATCATAAACACACAAATAATTGTAATCTTATAAATTACACTGTATTAGAAAAGAAAGAGCAGGAAGAGGAAGATGGGGAGGGAAAGGAGAGGAGGAAGAAGAGGAGGGGGAAGAGAGAAGAAGGGGAGGAAGAGGTGTTAGTAGGAGTAAAGAGAGGGACAGGACCTACCTGGCCCCAGTCATCGGTAACTGTGGCTATCTGAAGTGTGAGACTAGATTATGTTAGGGGTAGAGGGTGCCGAGAACTTTCTAGAATAAAGGAAGATACTAAAGTGAGAAAGAGCTTGGCGGATTGGCAGGACTGAGAGCCCCTGTGGTTGGACTGTGGGGATCTAGGGGAGGGGGCAGGAGAAGAACCAGAGCAGAATGGCCATGTTTGTCAGCTGGCTGACCTCAGCGAGAGGTTTGGAATTTCTCCTACACACCAAGGGAAACTGGTAAAAGCTTTTAAATGGAGGAGTGACACGATCCAATTTACATTTTTAAAAAGGTCGCCTGGGCTGCCTGGTGGATGAAGATTGCAAAGGGGCAAGAGGGGAATCTGAGAAGCCATTATCCAGGTTCAGCGATGGAGGTCTCGGCCACTCACTCCAGCTGCAGCCCTCACAGGTCCCCAG
This sequence comes from Chionomys nivalis, assembly GCF_950005125.1. Lineage (NCBI taxonomy): Eukaryota > Metazoa > Chordata > Mammalia > Rodentia > Cricetidae > Chionomys > Chionomys nivalis. The sequence goes on from NC_080092.1 coordinate 86,068,435, forward strand.
CACCTGCTTCCTGCCATGTCATAGAGGCCACTGCTCCTCAGGACAGATGCAGCAGCGTTTGCTCTTGGGCAGGTAGTCTACAGAGCGTTCATCTGATTGATGGCAAATGCCACGGGCCCGTAAATTCACACCTGGAGAATCTCTAAATTGTTCCTGCGATGCTGCGTCACCCTTGTTCTGGCTTGATAGATGAGCAACGCTTACAGCGAGCCTGCTGAGACTGTATGTCAGGAGGGCTCAGCGAGCCCACTCCTTCGCTGCCCCACTCCAAGGCTCTCTCAGTTTTCACAGGCTACGGTATACGATCTATACGGCAGTGGGCGAGGAGCTGTAGGCACAGCCCTATCCTCACTCCTACCCGACCCCCACCCCAACTCTGAGCCAGCAGCAAACCATGCACACTGGGACACGTGACATCCGAAGTGCCAATCCATCTGGGTGACCAGATTTACTGCCTCGATGAAGCTGTCTTTCCTGACCAAGATGGCTATTGTCACCCAGTAGATACCAGGTCCTTGTGCTGTTGTTAAAATAGTTGTGAATAAAAGGGAACCCGAGTAGTTAAAGCCTGCTGTCCCAATAGGTGAGAGAAAAATCTGTCAATAATAATTATTACCAGGGATTGTCGTTACAAAGATATTTAGCGCGGCATGTCTCCGTCGCTCTGACTCACTCAGTATTTATAGATTGTATTTTCATAGACCTGCCAGGCATATTTCCGACTATAGTCTCTGTGCACACAAAGCCAGGGGAGTGAGGCAGGCACTATACAGAGCATGTGGGAAAATAGATCCCACCTATGTGCTCAACTTCACCTTGAATCTGTTTCCCCAAGTCCTCCTCCTCCCACCATCCAACCTCTAGCAGCCATGAATCTGGAAGTCAGCCTTGACCTTCCTTCTGTCTCCCACTTCACCGCCTGCACTCACTGGTTCGCTCTCTATCCCAGCTACACAGGGAGTATAGAGCCTGGGCTACATAAGACTCTACCTCAAACAACAGCAAATACCCAACAAACGTGAAAGGCCAGAGATGAGGAGATAAATTAGGATGCTGCTTTCAGAAGTCAAAATGTTTCAAAACTGAAGCTTTAATTTATGAAAACTTAACAGATTCTAAACTTTATGCACAAATAAAAGGATTCCAATTTTAACGTGCAGTGTCTTGATAACATTAAGTTTCGGTATCACTTCATTTGCTATATCTATACCTACTTATGCACAAATATAGTATGAATTATTTAACATCATGCTGTTTCATGAATACTCTCAGAACCATAGAGTAAAAGAATTATTAAGAGATGCAAGAGAGTGGGCCCTCGGTTCTAACGGAAGAGTGTATTTCTTTCCCAACAATCTATAGCATTCTTGATAAAACTGCTGATTGACAGCTGTGTAATTTGCATTTCTCCTACCTAGCCCTTCAATGCTCAAACACTCCTGTGTTCCTAAGAAGTAATCTTCCCCCAATATCAGCGCCATGGAGCAAAAGGCTTGGTCTGCTCAGTCCATACTGGAAGTCAATTGGTCGTGTGGCCAGAGAGTAGTTAACCTTATAACAGTGAGCTACCTGATGGGAAGATGGTGGTTACCATCCTAAGAACTACTTCCATTCACAAGTGAAAGTTGATGTAGGAAATTTAAGGATGGTAGATTAGCCACAAATGGGTGGGTACCAGGATAATCATTATCCCGCAATGGTCCATTTCTTTGATGGACAATCTGATGGTTTTTGGAGGTCGCCAGATGTTCTGCGTTCTGCACATATGAAGAATGATTACTGACTAGGAGGTCTATGGCCAATGTTTTTCCTGTTTTTTTTTTGGAATAGCTGACTCCAGTCATTAATATCCTAGTCACCGAAGTGTGACTTTTCTTTAGAATTTAAACTGTTAGACAAAGGTAAAGAAAACAAAGGTCAACCCTTCAAAGAACAGTTTCTAAAGGACAAGTCCGTCCATGAGATGTCTCCATCGGTAGTTTCACAGTCCATAGATCTAGTCTTGAGGACCTACTGCTGGGGAAGTAAGGAAGGGTTTTCCTAGAGCCCAGTTGGCGTTAGCCACAGAATGCTTGTTTAGATTTGCTGGTTATGCTGTACCCTTGGGATCTAAGTGGCAAGAGACACCTTGTATTTTTTTTTTTTAACAAATTAACTTTTGCGTGTATCTCCAATCTCTAGTATGAAGCATCCTTCAAATTGAGGGGACCTGTCATGGTTCCAATGAAATGGCTCCCCATGTTCTCAGGCATTCAAATACTTGGCTCCCAGTTGGTGTGGTGACCCTTTGGGGAGGCCTGGGAGGTGTGGCCTTGATGGAAGCAGTGTGTTGTCACTGCAGGTAGACTTTGCCAACCTAAGTTTGTTCTCTCTGTTTCCTGTTTTTGGTATGCCATGTGAGCTGTCAGCTATTTTACCTGCTGACATACTTCCCTGCCAGGATGATGATAGACACTTAGCTCAGGGACCAGAAGCCGAAAATACCCTTCCTTCTATACGTTGCCTTGGTCGTAGTGCTTTTTTTGCAACAATAGAAGAATAACTAATACAGGGCCTTTTTTGGTTGGTTCTAAGGGAAAGGATGACACACTCGTTGTCTTATCTCTGTTGCTTGCTATGGAGTTCAGTATAGAATGGGTTCTCAACACCGTCTCAGCGCTGACTGGGACACACTGGGACAGCTTTTGTCTTCTCTGGGCCAGCGAGGCACGAGCCTATGAATGACGACTCTCGATCCTAGCATCATCAGAGAATAGGCATCTTTCACACAGAGGTCTGCAAACCTTTGCTGTAAAAGTTAAGTGACAATGTTTTAGCCTTAGGTCTCTGTTATACAGAACCTCCCTTGGCTACTAGAGTGCAAGGGCAAATGATATGACATATGAACAGATGTGGATGCAGCTAAGTTGGTAGAATGCTTGCCGGGCCTCGCACCCGTGAAGCCTTGGCTTCAACCCCCTGTACCTGGGAAGGTGGGTGCATTCCTATAATTCTAGCACGCAGGAAGCAGAGGCAGAAGCATCAGCAGTTCAAGGTCATCCTCAACTATGCCCTAAATAGGTGTCATAGTGTTTCCATAACAACTTTATTCACAGAATAGATGAGGGCAGATTTGATTCGTGGCCTGTAAGACAGACTTCAGGAAGATGAGTTAACGTGACTCGGAAGGTGAGGCTGTCAGAAACTGATACCTGCTAAGGGAGTGGCTGCCCTATTCTCTGAGCCTCAATCACCCTGGCATCCTAGTGGTAGCCTGAGGGCAGATACCAGAGATGTCAAAGCATTCTCCAGCCTCTTTCCCTCACCTGGGCTGCTAGGCTCTTGATCTTGACTGTATTTATCTTATTATAGATATCTAGAACTTTCTTTCTATCTCTGCTTTCCAGCTTGGATATGAATCATAATCACTCAGAAAGTCTATTCACACACACGGTTAGATACACACACACACACACACACACATATCACTATACCTGACTTAGGCATGAATCTATCTATCTATCTATCTATCTATCTATCTATCTATCTATCTATCTATCTATCTATGTCAGTCGTCTATGGTACATACAGTGGTATATGCTATATACCTGTAATTCCAATACTTAGGGGGAGAAAGCAAGAGGACAAAGAGTTTGAGGACACCCTGAGCCTGTAAGGGTTACCATAACAAAACAATTCAGTCTGGATACTAGAAACTTGTATTCTCAATTTCGTAGATATCAGAAGCCTAACATCAAGGTACCATCAGAGCTGATTTCCGGGATGGCCTCCCTCCTTAGTCTGCAAGTATCTGCTTTCTCTTAGTGTCCCTGTGTGGCCTTTTCTCTGTGTGTATGGCAGTGTGACTGGGTAGGGACATGGATTGACCAGGTGTCTTTCTCCTCTTAAAAAGATACCAATCCTATTAAATTAGGATCTTACTGGGTTTTTTTTGTTGTTGTTGTTTTGTTTTTTGTTTTTTATTCAAGACAAGGTTTCTCTGTGTAGCCTTGGCTATTCTGGAACTCACTCAGTAGATTGTAGATCAGGCTGGCCTCGAACTCACAGAGTTCTGCTTGTTTCTGCCTCCAGAGTGCTGGGATTAAAGGTGTGCACCACCACCGCCATGCAGGATCTTACTTCTTAAGACCATATTTACCTTTAATTACTTCTATTTATGAATCTGAAACAAATCTTGTTATGCAGTCTGGTTGACACTGACCTCTAGGCCTCCTGCCTCAGTTTCCCCAGGGCTAGGCTTACAGGTGGGTGCCATCACCTTTAGTCAATGACCCATTTTTAAAAGGTTGGACCTTCAGCGAGAATTTGGGGGAAACAGAATCAGCCTACAGCACCAATGTTTGGGGCTTATTGATTTCAGTCTTCACTTTGCTCTTCTGCAGGGCCGCAGAAATTTTTTTGGTCAGCATGCTTGAGAAGTACTAGTAGGCACCTTTGGTATCATGGTTTTGTCCTCATTATTGAAGCTCTGTCCTTCCTCAAGGACACTGGTTAATAGTTCACCGTTTCCATGCTTGGTCAAGCTCCCCTTTGACCATCTCCTCGGTCAAGGAAGGGAGAACTGGACACTCTGTGCCTGTTAGGAACAGCAGGAGGAGGGTGACTTCTAGATTTCTACTTGGTCAGTGGCTGGACCACTCTGTAGTGGGAGGAGAAGGAGGAGCGCCTAGGGTGAAGATGATGTGGTTAGCTTTCGTGTGCTGGCTTTGAGGTGCCTATGAGGCATTTGCTTGTTATTAATGTGCGAGACTAGAATTGAGTTGAGAGGGTTTGTCTGGAAATTTATTATTATTATTATGTTTTCTGATTTTTGTCCACTTGTGGGAAGCATTCTCAATAGAGGACTTGCCTCCACCAGACTGGCCTGCGTCTTAGTGTTTTTATTGCTGAAGAGACAGCATGACCAGGGCAACTCTTGCAAATGAAAACATTTAATTGAGGTGGCTCGCTTACGGTTTCAGAGGTTCAGCCTATTGTCACCATGTGGGGAGAAGTGTGATACGCAGGCAGACATGGTGCTGGAGTAGCAGCCGTGAGTCCTGCATCTTGCAGGCAACAGGATGTCGATCGAGACGCTGGGCAGTATCCCGAGCACAGGAAACTTCAAAGCCTACCTCCACAGTGACGGACTTCCTCCAACAAGGCCACACCTCCTAATAGCGCTAATCTCACTCCCTATGAGATTATGGGGCTCAATTATATTCAAACTTCCACATCCTGTGAGCACGTCTATGAGACATTTTTATTATTATCATTATTATTGATGGGTCATGTTGGAGGGTCCAGCTCATTGTGTGTGTTGCCATGCCTGGGCACGTGGTCCTGGGTTATGTAAGAAAGAAAGCAAGCTGAACTAGCAATGGAGAACAAACTAGTAAGAGCACTTCTACATGGCCTCTGTTTCCACTCCTGCTTCCAGGTTCATGTCTGGGCTTCCCTCCTCATGATAGATTGTAACTTATAAGCTGAAATACTACCCTTCCTCCCCAAAGTTCAGTTCTCTTGGTCATGGTGTTTTAGCACCTTATCAGAAAAGCAAATTAATAGTTGTTTATTATTATTATTATTAGTCTGGATATGCAGTGCTGAAGACTGAGCCCTGCCTCGTGTATGCTAAGCGAGTACTTTCCCACTAAGCTGCACTCCAACCTAGAAATAGACTTTCGTCTTCACCAGCAAAGAGCTGGAAATAAAAGGCAGGGGAGGGAATGAGTGGGAAAAGAAGGTCAGAGCAAAAACGCAGAGGATTCTAGCAAGGTGGCACAAGCCTGTAAGGCCAGTACCAGAGAGCCGGAAGCAGGAGGACCTTCATTTCAGGATCAGCCTACATCGCGAGTTTGAGCCCAGCCTGGACTAAATAGCAAGACCCTCTCTCCGGAAAGATGGGGAGAGAAAGGGGAAAAGAAAGAGTTTCCAGTGAGCGAGATTGTAGCAACAAGCAGGCATTTTAACTCTGTGTAAGCTAACAGGCACTGTCTCCCTCTAGAATAAGCTGCAAGCCTGCTCTCTCCATTCCGTCTTTGTGCAACCTGCCATCGCCTCTCACCAGAATTACAATTAAAATCACTTTTATATAATCCATCTTCCACATAGTACCCAGGGTAATATTGTAAATGAAAAAGATGATAACACAGCCCTTCTGTTCAGAACTCTTGAATTTCGATCACACTTAGCACCAACTGACCTTCAAGTCTCTACGTGAAGAGGTATCTTGTCCTTCTCCGGGTCCCCCTTGCTTTCTCCCCAATCTGCCATATTTGGGTTGTTCTGTTCTCGAGCACATTAAGCTTTGGTGTTCTCCTTCTGCTTGTTCCTTCTCCCTGAGTTATGAATTCCCTTCATTCTGCCCAGCTAACTTCACCCAGTATCCGGGTCTCATGTTTCCCTCTTAGCCTTGCCTTGCCAGCCACTCTAACTCAGTCTCTGCCATCCCCTCCTGGCCTATTTTCTCGTTATCGCCCACTGCCTGGTGTTCATTTGCAATAGGTGCCAAATACATGTTTGTTTGTTCAATAAGTCAGTGAGAGAAAGAACCCTGAGATCTCAGGCCTTTGTGACTCACAGACTTCGCTGTGACTTTTCCCAGCTACCTAAGCACATTGCCACATCTGATCCCTGATGATGCAAGCATAGACAATAAATCTACCTTAAAAGTTCTGGAGGGACAAAGGGGAAAGATAGTTAATGTATCGAAACTTTAAGTTAAGTTAATGAAACTTTCTGAAGAAAATCTGTTGTGAAAAATTGCCAACTGTAATCTCCCAAATTTGGGGATTTTTTTTCCTGGGCTTGGGGTCCAAATCACGTTTGGTGATTGACAAGTCCCCAAAGGCAAAGGATTTATCAAACCCTCAGCCAATCCCTCTCACCCACCTTTCCCCTTCTAGCTTGTGAACTGTAGGAGCCACGAGTATTTCATTGTTTCAAGACTTCTCTCCCATCAAGAAACAGTATCGATAAGTTCATGCCCTGAAGAATTTTCCAGCATTTCAGAATCTATATTATGAAACACTTTTAAAAAGTGGGCTATAGGCCCTTCTCTGCACTCTGTAACTCTAATAGATTGTGTAATGCCTCATGAAGGGCCTGGGTGCTCACCGCCCACATCTCCACTCTAAAACTAGGTTATGAGGAAAATGAAAACTCTGCAAAAAAAAAAAAAAATCGTTTCCTTCTTATAAAGTCTTCAGCTCTGGCAGGGGAATCTACATTGTGTAGAAAGGTAGGAACCCATGTGATCATTCAGTTAGTAACCAAACAGCAAGAGACACTCCCTTGGAAATGTGGAAATTCTCATTTCCACACAAAGCCAAGAGAAGGCATCCATGATGTGACGTCAATAGGCCAAAGCCCTAAAAGGTGCTTTCCTTAATAACCTAGTGCCTGCCCTACTCCCCCACCCGCCCAAAGCAAGCCTGCTGCACCTGGGGCTGAAGGAACTACGGGGTGGGGGAGGGGCAGGTGGAACAGAGGAGCTTTATCTAGTCCAAGTCTGTCTAGATTGGGAACGTTCCCAAGTGAGAATAATTGAAGCCCAAACCGTTTTCCCCACAACGCTGGCAGGGTTCTCCATGGGTCGTTAAACTCAACTACCCTGTAAAAAGTTCAGGAAGACTTTCTTAAAGCCCTGCTTTCTCCCACTCCCGGGAATTATCTCTATTCCAAAAGGTTAGCTTGGGGGAGATAGCCTTATCTTCCAACTGCAACAACAGAGCCCCCAAACCCCCATCCCGAAGATCTGGACCCTGTGCTCCACTCGAATTCAGCCCAGGAAGCTGATAAGCCAGCTGTGAAAACAGAGCGTGAAGCTTTCTCTCTCATTCCAATCAACTGACAGCGTTTGCACGCTTTAAAAGGAGGCCAGGAGGTTGTTTTTTTCCATTGAGAGAGAGAGAGAGAGAGAGAGAGAGAGAGAGAGAGAGAGAGAGAGAGAGAGAGAGAATGGGGCAACACACAGCTAAAGAACCCTTCTGACTTTGCAAGCTGAATGTGTCCACTCGTTAGTGTGCGCACAGCTTGTGTGTATGTGTGCCTATGCACAGACACATTTCACATTACACATGTGTCCACTCGCTAGTGTGTGCACAGCTTGCACGTATGTGTGCACAGCTTGCATGTATGTGTGTGTGTGCCTGTACACAGACGCTCACCATTTCACGTTATGCATGTTTTGACTATTTTTCTTCTTTATAATTCTATTAAGATTTTTGTCTTAATAATTTTTGTCTTTGTATATATTATATATTTGTACAATGATCATATCCTTTCCCTTCCCTTGTTCCTCCCAGATTTCCCCATCTTCCTATCCATCCAGCTTCATGTTCTTTCTTCCTCTCTCAAACAAACAAACAATAAACACCACCACCAACAATAACAAGTACACTAAAAACTATGGAGTCCATTTTGTGTTGGTCATCTACTCCTGGTCTTGGGACTTGCCCTGGAGTGTGATTGATACACCCAGGGATACACCCTTGAATAAAACTAATTTTACCTCTCCCAGAAGGTAAACATACATATTTTAAAACAGCCAGAAAAGTAATGACGCTGGTCCAGTGAGCCTCAGAAATATTCAATACTCCGCTCCAACAGCCATCAACATAAATCCATTCTGTTTCAGTGTTTGCGCCATTAAATACAAAATCTTGCAGTGTGAATGTACTAATGTGTGGCTTTTATTATGTATTCTAGGTTCTTTGAAGTTTTTGGTCAGAAGAGTTAAACTTCACAAATTCTATTTGGCCACAACACCATCCAAATTATTAAAAACAAAAACAACTGCATTGTACAAAAAATTTTAGAGGCAGTTTTCATCACCTCGAAATTAAAGGCATTGCCAAGGGAGAGGGCCTGCCAGATTTGCTTTAGTGAATGCACACGAACACACACACACACACACACACACACACACACACACACGGTAACTGAAAACTTGCTTTCTTTTTATACAAACAGGTATTTCTAAATGAATGTTGGGTTAGTCAACTTGAGCTGTCATTAAAAAATGCTACAGACTGGATGGTTTAGAAAACAAAATTTAGTTTTTCAAAGTCTAGAGGCTGGGGAGGCTGAAACCAGGGATGTAGCACAGCTGGACAGTGATGAAGGTTCTCTCCCTGGCTTGTAGACACCCAACTTCTCACTATGCCAACACATGGCGCGGAGAGCACATTTCCTGATAGATTTTCTTCTTTTTCTCTTTCTTCCAATACCTCCTCCTCCACAACAGGAATGGAGCCCAGGGTCTGATGCAGGCCGAGCCCACACTCTATTGTGAATGTCTGCAGGCCGAGCCCATACTCTACCGTGGGCATCGGGGATCGAGCCCAGGGTCTGACGCAGGCCGAGCCCACACTCCCCTACTGTGGATGTCTGCAGGCCGAGCCCACACTCTACCATGGGGATCGAGATTGAGCCCATGGTCTGCTGCAGGCCGAGCCCACACTCCCCTACTGTGGATGTCTGCAGGCCGAGCCCACACTCTACCGTGGGGATTGGGATCGAGCCCATGGTCTGCTGCAGGCCGAGCCCACACTCCCCTACTGTGGATGTCTCTCCCTACAAAATCACTAACCCCATCATGAAGGTCCCCCTCCTCAGGACTCATCCAAACCTCATTGCACCCCTAAACCCTCACCTTCGAAGTCCATCAGCCCGGGAGTGAGGGCTTCAGCTCGATGTTTTTAAAGGACACAGTTCAGTCCAGAACTGACTTCTTCCCTTACGACTTCAGAAATTACAAATACGTGGGAATCAATTGTTTGCCTACCTTTCATACTGGACAAGTTCATAACAAACATTACAGATTTTATATTTGACCAATTTTACTAAATGTGTTTTATAGCCTATGAAATAACTGTATAATTGTTTGTCAGAATTTTTCTTTGTGTACATTTTGAGGTGTACATTTTCCCTGAAGTTAACTGAGTGAGAAGCCATAATGGGTAAGCAAGCTTTTTGGATCTGTCTGTGGGCCTGGAGCGGAAGCGTGTGGGAAGGGTCGCTTCCCCTAGTGGAGACTAGTTTAGTGTTGACCATGAAAGCTTACCTAACACTGCAAAGTACAAACAGGAAGATCTTCTCAAGGTTACTGGGGTCTAAATCTCGCTTCTGTTCTTTCTAAATATAAATAATGTTTATTTATTAACAGAAATTAGGATGCAAACCAAGAAAGCAGAGGGGGACATAGCCAGATTCTAAAAATTCCCTTTGAATTTTTATGTGGGCAATTTATTTTCCTGCTCCTATCCTACGCCATGGTTCCTGTGGACGCCCAGCCGTTGGTGGCTAAACTCTCTCATAAAGGTGACCCTAGTAGAGAAGTGACACCATCCTTACGGGGACTGCTAAGCACTCACCTTGGAATGAAAAGGGCGTCATGTCTCTCTCCAGCTGGAGATGACTAAACTTTGGGGACATTGGGCTAAACCTCGTGGACTAAAAAAGGAAAAGCAGGTAATTCCGTGAAGGGTATTTGAGTTACCAACACCCTGCGAGATAACTTAAATACGATCGAGGGGCTTGGAATGTAGCTCGGTAATACAACAATTGTCTAACATGTGAGGTCCTCGGCATTCCACCCCTACATCTGTAAATGCTTTAAGAGTCCCCCCCCAAAACTTTGAATAAGATATAGAAAATAAGAATGCTTAGGTTGAAAGCTAGGTGTGGCGGTACATGCTTGTAATGTGGGTATTCAGAAGGCTGAAGCAGGAGGATTGCAAAGTTGAGACCAGCTTGAGCAATATAGCAAGACCCTATTGAAAAAATGTTTACATTGAAGAGTAGCAACAAATTGATGGGAATATAGGTCATTATTATATAGGTTCTCATGATTCTTAATGTACTGCATTTTGTTTGCAAGGCTGTATGAGCCTGGGAATTCAGCAAGTTCTGAGTTCAAGTCCTGATTCCAACATTTAGTGTGACCTCGGGGTAATTCCTAAGGCTCAGCACTTGTTCTTAAATTTATAAAAATGGAAAATAGTGTTACCATGTATTCACTACATGGCTATAGAAATAAATATGATAATGTATGTAAATAGATTTGGCATAGTATGTGACATCGAGGAAAAGCCAAATACACGGAGAGTACTGGAGAGTACTGCTATTAGCTTCGTGTGAGCCACCTTCCGCAGCTGTAATTAACGACACTTGTAAAAATCTCAGTAAACATAGCTTCACTCCTCTCAGAGCCGGGGACAGCTACCTTCTCTGGGGCACAGAGGAAGGTGTTTAGAACCCTGCCTTGCTCTAGTTAATGCATCTTCTGGGTATTTCAAACAGTGCTAAGCAGTTGTTTCATCTTCGTTTTTTTTTTTCTCGGCGCTTTATACTCCCCCTTTCAGCCCACCGGCTTTGGTACCTTTCTTGGCAGCCGCTTAAGAAGCTACCCCCAAGAAAAGATTCAGTCAAGCTCTAGGGGGTGAACATGCAAACCAACAGCATAACTAAGGGGTCTCGAAGTAATGTCACTAAAAATAACAGTGTACTTCCCCCGCGGCATAGAAGTTGCCTGAATGGGCTCCCCTGACAATCTCAATGAGCCGTGAGACAAGCTGGAGCCGGCAGTTGCTCTGGGGTGTGGTGAACGAGGGCCCAGCCTAGATTGTTTTCTATTTCTACTTTATTATTTCTTTTTTTCAGTGATGGAGCTCGAGCCCATGTGTCATGCATGCTAAGCGAGTTCTCCCCAACGGAGGAATACCCCAGCCTGCTCGCCCGCTCTCATTTATGGTGAGGATGAATGGGAGACTCATCTGTTGGCTTCAAGGGGAAAGCTGGAGGCCGAAGATTAAGTGAGCAGATAAGAAATTCTTCAGTAAAACATTGTGAAGCGGTAATATGAAAATGACGCTCTTGAGTCCCAGTTCCCATCAGCGAGGTGCTTGAGAACAGTGGGTCTGATTAAGTCAGAGAAAAAAAAAATGTGCCAGCTAACCGAAAGGATAAGGCTTGTTTTGTGGTCTCCTCGCTCGCTGTTCTGAGACTCGAGAGCTAAGAGATGGTGGCGGGAAATTCTGCTTTTATGAATAGTATAAATCAGATGGCACTAACTGAATTCTAAAGCAGGGGGGTGATTAGAAAATTATGGCGTAAAGTGCTTTGTCAGTGTGAAGCTTCGCCTGCTGCGCAGTTAGTTGGCCGTGGAGCCTCTGGTCGAATTATGGCATCCGGGTGCTGCGAGTGTCCTGGTTAATAAGACGTGGTGGGGGTACTGACGCCCGGGAAGCTGGGTGGGCCTCTCCCAGGTCCTGTCACCCAAAGGGCTATATTACAGGGTCCAGGGGTCCAACAGTCTCTTCCAAAGATGAATAGAAATTCTTCACTGAGACCAGAGGGCAACGGTGCTTGCCGCCAAGACTCGCGACCTGAGATCCATTCCTGAGACTCACACAGTGGAAGGAGAGAACCAGCTCCCCAAAGTTGTCTTCTGACCTCCATATAAATGCCATGGTGCATCGGTGTGCTCCCCCACCCTCTGAAAATAAGTGAATATAGTAAAAAATTCTTCACTAGCCTTTACATTTAATTATACCGCTTTGAGTATAAGATTGCCCTAAACTGGGTAAAAATAAAGGCAGGCACAAACTCATAACATTTACGGTTTTTATAAACCAATTATTTCCAGAGCAAACTTGAGCAGCATTATAGGGAGTCGTGATATTTAAGTTGACGTTGCTAATTTAATGAGATGGATGAGGTTATTTTACTGAAATACACAACTTGTTACAGCGAAAACTCAACCAGTTGCCACAGGGGAAGGCTCTTTGGATTTGGTTGCGCTTTGGTGAATTATATGATTATCCTTTAACTTTTCTTTAGTTGAATTATTGAATTACCGGCCCTAATAGAGCAGTAACAGATCTTTCACAAACTCTGGCTAACTCTATCCTTTCTCCTTTGCCTGTGATAGCTGGAAATGCCCCGCTATGCCAGCTCCATCTCAAACACAAAGCGGAAGTGTGGCAGCACTCAAATGTGGGCGTCTTGTTCTTCAAAGAAACGTCCCATGTTAACTCTTAGCTCCTGAGCCCTTAAAGTGGATTAGTGTAATCCAGAAGCAGAATTTTAATTTCCAGTATTAAATAACTACTTATGGCCAATAGCTGCTCTGTTAAATGTGGCCCAATAATTATTCATGCATTTATATGTTAAATTGTGTGATTTTTAAAAAGATTATCTTTGAAATAAAACCACTAGCTGTGTGAGGCAGGCCCATGCATTTAACCTCTTCAACCTTCCGTGCTTTTATCTGTAAACTGGGGACAGTGGCATATAACACATTTAATCATATTTCACAGAGCCTGGACAGAAACATCACTCAACTCCAGTGTCATGACTGGGTGATGGGCTGGGGGAGGGTTTGCCCCTTCACACAGTTAATGTCAAGGCTCCCTCAAGCTACCTATGGGTGTATTTATTCTTTGAAACAATTGACACCTTCCCCGTCTTAAGTAACATTCCACTAAAGCCATCCTTAGACAATGCCAATATTTCTACTAATAAGCAAACTAGGTAAAAAAAAAAAAACAGTGTGTTTATCATGCAACTATTGCTTAGGTTAAGTCGCAGACACCCAGCCTCCTGTCTTCCAATTTGATTTGCTCCCTTCGCCCTAGAGAGCTGCCGGAGAACTCCTCTAACTGTTAAACCTATCAAACAGCCATGGTGTTAATCTCATTTATTTAATAATAATAATAATAAGTATTATTTATTTATTTATTTGATCATGTGCATGTTCACACGTGTATGAGTGCATACCTTGGCATGCCTGTAAAGATCAGAGAATCACCTCAGGTGCAAGTCCCCACCTCCCACAATGTTTGAGATAGGGTCTCTTTGGTGTTCACTGCTGTGTAAGCCGGGCTAACTGGCTCCAGAGCTTCCAGCAATTCTCCTGCCTCTGCCCGCCCATCTCACCAGAGGAGCACGGGGGAGAAGGGGTTACAGACATGCTCCTATGCTCAGCTTTATGCGGGTTCTGGAGATTCAAAGTCAGGTCCTCAAACTTGCGTTATAAATGCTTTGTCCACAGTCACATCTTCCCAGGCCTCATTTCAGTCTCTGTGGAGGACAGGCCTCAAGCCCCTTTCCAGTGGTAAGGGACAGTGACGGAGCAGGCTGTGCCACATAACTAGCTCTGCCGTTCGACCTGCAAGGGGCGTGCTTCCATCCTCATGCCTCCTTCACAGTATTCTGCATCCTTCACCAAAATCTACTCAGGCATTGCCTCATCCGCAGAACCTTCCGTGACCCTAACAAGCACAATTTATTTCTTCTGCCCCTGCCCTCACCCTGTCCCTTGCACAGATTTCTGTCTTAGCTGCTATAATTTTTTCACATTTATCCTTACGTGATATAATAGACGGAATTGTGTCTCACCAAAAGAGATATATTGAAGCCCAATTCCCAGTACCACAGAACGTGACCTTATAAGGACACAGTATCTTTGCAGATGTAATTAGTTCAGATGAGGTCATACTAGAGAAGAGCGGATACTTAATCCAATATGCCTGGTATCCTTAGAAACAGGGACATGGGACAATGGAGGCAGACAATACAAGCTGCAATTATAAGTCAGGAAGCCCCCAGGCAGCTCAGGTACCGTCCTCCCCTCCCTCCCCACAGCCCGGGGTTAGGCAGCTTTCAACGGCAGTCCATTTCTGTTTAAGATTTCCAATCTCTAACATTTTGTTTGGGCAGCCCAAAGAAAACACATATACCTTTCTAGGCCATAAGCTCCTCGCGAACAAAGCCCTTGTTTGCTCTGTGTATGCATTGAATGCCGTTGTTGAGACACCCAAACCGACCAGGAGGGCTAGGAGACCTCGTCAGGTGGAACACAAGACCTACTCCTTTTCCTTAATCGGCTCTCAAGTTGGAACTGAAGGAAAACCACATGAAATCTACTCGGGGCTACTGCATATGGCCACACAGGCTAAGCCCTGTGTGAGTCCATGGTTGTGTAATCTGGTGACCTTCAATTATTTATCACTGTATAACTTAATTCACATAAAAGAGCCCACGGAACCTCGAAATTCCTTGCCATCTGTTAGGAAAAACACATCACCATTGTGAGAGTCAGTTCTTATTTTGCCAAGTAGCTGAAGCCATAAATAATTATCCTCTAGATTGGGGGTTGCAAAACTATGGCCCTCTGGCCAAGTCCAGCCTGCTGCCTGCTTTTGTAAAGAAAGTTTGACTGGAGCACAGCCATGCTCACTCATTTACAGATTGCCTATGGCTGTGTAGAGAGAGCTGAGGGGCTCTGATAGATACTGGTAGGGACAGAGACTATAAAACCTAAAATGTTTACTCTCTGGTCTCTTACAGAAAAAGCCTGCTCTAGATAATAGAATCTGCTACTCACTGCCAGAACGGTTTATATTAAGTGGTGAAAATCCCACTTTGAAACTGAAACCACTCATTTTTATCACACTTTGGAAGATTCCACACTACCACGGTAGATGTAGGCATGCCAGGAACAAAGTTATATGTAGAAAATGATTTATTTTTTTCCTGAAAATGGAATTAGGGGTTTAAAAATAACAGAACATGTGAACTTCAAAAGTGAGGGTATGGGCGTATAGATGTGTGTAGCAGGAGGGGCTCAGACTCCGAGAGAACACTGTATGAGTAACTTCTAGAACTAGGTACTTTATGTGTGTGTGTGGGGGGGGTTGGATGGTGTCCAGGTATATAAGTTGGAAAGAAGCTAAACATTGAGGAAATGGATAGAGACCAATTTTAAAGTACAGGAGGAGAAATGCCCCTCAAATGTTTGTGCAAAAAGGGACTGCCTGTCATTTTATTTCTTCTAGAAGGTGCTGTGGAAAGTCTTAGGCCTTTCTGAGAGGTCCCTTATGCATTAAGTATATCTCTTGCCATGTGAGCCCATCACCCAGGTGTCAACTGATTGGACCAAGGCTGGTGTGGTAGTTTGAATGTAATTGGTCCCCATAATCTCATAGGGAGTGGCACTATAAAGAGGTGTGGCTTTGTTGGAGGAAGTGCATCACTGTGGTGGGGGGTGAACTTTGAGGTTTTCTATGCTCAAGATATCGCCCAGTGTGACAGTTGACTTCCTGCTACCTTCTGGTCAATATGTAGCACTCTCGGCTCCAGCACCCCTTCTGCCTGCATGCCATCTGTCATGATGATAATGGACGGAACCTCTGAAACTGTAAGCGAGCCACCCCAATTACAAGTTTTTTTTGTAAGAGTTGCCATAGTCCTTGTGTCTCTTCACAGCAATAAAAGCCCTAAGACAGCTGTACACCTGATCTACAGGTCAAAGGTTCCAGGAATGGCCTGGTACAAGGTACTAACTGAGGCAAATACTGCCTATATCAACTCCATATTCTTTTTGGGAGTTCAAGCCCAGCCCTGTGAAAACTGTCAACGAACTGTGTTCAAGACCAGAAAAAAGCAGAAATAGAGACTAGCTATCCCCACAAAGTCAAGACGATTGTTACCTAACAAATAAGCCGGAAACCCCGAGCATAGAAGTAACACTGTCAGGAGTTGACATTTCTGGAGGTCTGCTTGTACTTCGAAGAGCTCATTATTAACTGTGGCCCAGGCTGCCCGACTTTTGTTACTGTTCAAGGGTAAGGTCAGTTCACAGTCAGCTCAGTTTTTCTGTTATCACTTCACCCATGCTTGCCCATGCTCTGCCCACTAGCCGGTTCGTCTGTTGTCAGCAGCCACCTTAAAGCTCTAACCTTCTACCATGAGAGTCTCCTCCCCTTCACGTGGGCTAGAAGAGAAGAAAATATTGCCCAGCCACTGTGTTAGTGGCGTTAGAAAGGCAGGTCTGCTTGGTGTTCCTGGTGGCGTCCGTCTGTCCTGCTCGCCTGTGTCTAGCCACTACTGCAAAGCCTCGGCGTTTTCTGCTTTCCAGCTCTGTCTTACCTTGCATCCCACACCAGAACAAACAGAGGCACCAGGCTCTGTGCCCATCCATATTTAGTGATTTTCCTTTTCCAACTCTGTCTTACCCCGCATCCTACACCAGAGCAAACAGAGGTACCAGGCTCTATGCCCATCCATTTTATATGAAGACAAACCCTTCCTTTCCTGTTTTTCCTACTCTCTAGGAGTTAAAGCTGATCCTTCTACCCATGCTCCGAACTTAAGATCCCCATCTAGATTTTGACCCAGTTCTTCCTTCGTTTATTTGCCATATGCTATTTCTCTTGCATCCATGGCTCCTTGAGTATATGTACGTGTTCCTGTCTCCTCTCTTTTAAAAACACTTTCTTGACCCTTCATTACCTCCTAGCTATCATCTATTGAACTCACTTATGCTAAATTGATTTATTATAAAAGGTATAGAGAATTCCAGTCAATATGGAAAATTAAGATGATTGACAAGCTTCTCCCCTCTCAAGGCTCAGAAACATTGTGGAAGAGGCAGGAAGGATGTAAAAACCATAGGATGGGAAGGGGTGCTGTAAAATGTCTTCAGGTCATGACATGCTAATCACAGTCATGAGCTCACAGTAGCCATGGTTACCTGCACAAGGTCAAGCTGGCTAAAATTATGACGCAGGTTGGGGGGATACTCTGCAGGCTCCACCCCTTACCAAGTGAGCTATCTACAGGGAGAATCATTCTTTTTGAGTATGTGGTAACTGGTGGGTTTCTCATGCTTCAGCGACGACTCTACACCAATATACATACTGGCGCACTAACTAGACTTAGTGGATTATTAAAAAAAAAAAAGGCATGAGGTTGGGAGAGGAATATGTTTAGGGAGAGGTGGAATTGGAAGTGGGAAATAAGAGGGAATGATCATATTTTATTGTCTATAAGTATGAAAGACTCAAAAATCAAGAAACATTCTATTTAAAAAATAACTGGTAAGATTCTCATCACCTGTCTAAAGACTCAGAAAGGCTCATGCAACAAAACAAACCATTGCATCCTGCATGGCTTGGCACCTTGACTTGACTAGGAGCATCAAGGGAATGAAGAAAAGATAGGCACACAGACACATGCACGGAGGAGCTGAGCCAGGCGGGCCATGTGCACGCTGATGGAGTCGCATCAGTTATGCAACAACCCCGCACCTCAGTGTGTTCATTATACACAGCGCAGTTGCTCTTGGTAGGAGGTCTCTGCAGGCGATCTCGGGCTGAAAAATCCCAGGAGGAGGAAATTGCAGTTTCTAGTATTTGCACACACTGGTCAATCATTTGTAAACACTCATCCTTGCACACTCTGTCAACATTTGCACTGGGGCCAGAGGAAGACTCTGCTATCCCTCTAAGCCTTACCCCGGGCAAGGCCTTGCCACTTGGTGGGTCTGAGGCATTGGTCCCTGACATGGCTGTTCCTGTGTCAACAATACGCATTCACTCAGGATTTTGTTCACTCTTTACACATTCATTCAAGGTTTCCCTGGCTCTCTACACCAAACCATTTTTTCTTAAATAAATAACTGAGTTCAAATAGTGTTAGAAATGTCTCTAACTCATAGAAATGAAGGAGGGTCTTGAAAACCATAAGAACGAGAAAAAGCAGAAAGTGACTGATTGCTGGGAGGGTGGAACATGAACGGGCCATATGGTTTTTGGAGCTGGTGTCCCAAGAGCAGTGTGAGGAGTCCTGCAGGTTGCAAGACTTGTAATGGGGCTGAGGGGGGGCCCTCAGGTACCCATAACCCCAAATCACAAAGATCTGAACCATTTGTCAGCCAGATGGTTGGTGTTGCATGCTTGCAATCCCAAAATGTGGCTGCAAACCTAAAACAGAAGGATTGCTAATAGTTTGGGGCAGCCCGGGCTACATAGAAAAGACCATGCTTCCAAAAGAAAATAAGTTTACAAGGACCCACACCATCACTGAAATTGGAATTTATGTAAATTCCTACTATTAGACACAAGGCATATAAACAAAACACAGCCGAGAGTGTACTTAGTGACTGTTCACTGGGACATGCAAGCCCTCGTGTCCCATCCCCAGCACATGTAATAGCTGGGTGTGATGGTACATGCCTGTAATACCAACGCTGCGGAGGTGGAAGCAGGAGGATCAAGTTCAAGTTCCCCCAGGCTGCTTAAGTTCAGGGCAGCTTGAGCAACAGGAGACTCTGACTTTTTAAAAAAGGGGCTTGGGGTTGGAGAGGGCTCAGAGGTTAGGAGTCGTACTATTCTTGTAGAGGAGGACTTGGGTTTAGTTCCCAGCACCCACATGGTGGCTCACAACCATCCCTAATTCTGATTCCGAAGGATCCAGTGTCCTCTTCTAACCTCTGTGGGCCCCAGGCACACATGCTGTACAAACATACATTTGGGCAAAACACGTGTAAAATAAACAAAATCTTTTTTTTTTTTTTTTTAAGTATTAGCAAAGTTGGAGATCTAGTTAAGGCACTGTGTGGACAGGATTTACTCTCTAGAAAGCAAACCATAAGTGGAGTTGTGGGCCTGAATGCACACCTCCCTTGTGGTCCTGAGGCCCTCATCTGAGGCCGTCAGAGGATGTGTTCAGATCCCGGGTGGTTCTAGAGCCAGGCCTGTGGAAGAATCCTCACTGAAGATGAGCTCACACGGAAAGTGTGTGCCTCGGGCACAGAACAGATCGTTGGAAGAATCAGTTCTCAGGAGGATTTGAACTCCTGGAACTAGCAGTAACAACCCAACCGGAAACTCTGAAGTCCTTAAAATACAGAGGAAGAACCAGAATCCGCCGGGCAGCAAAGGGAACAGGGCAATTTGAAAAAGATTTTTTTTCTAGAAATGAAAAATAAAGTTTCAGAAAATTTAAAGCACAGTGTTTGGGCTGAATTGTGGTCTAGACGCAGTCTGAGAGGATTCATGGGTGATTTATTTCGGGTACACAGTTCAGAAAGGGATCAGGGATAAGAGAAAGGAGCTTGGAGGCACGGAGAAAAGAGCGGCAGCGTCCGTGCCACCTCTAAAACAATCCCAGGGTATGTGACTTCTAGATAGTGTCTGTTCTCCCTCTGGACAGATGGGTTTGTACCCAAAGTCACTGTGGTCATGTGACCCACTTTGGCCAATGCCTGTGAGTGTTAGTTCCGGGAAGAATATTTAAGCTTCAGAGTACACGACATCATACTCCCCTCCCACTTTTGCCAAGGCAGCCAGCACCACTCCGGTTGTGGCAATCTAATCCACTGGGTCTTAGAATACAAGCTTTTTGGTGCGGGGACCACAAGTCAACACTAAACGGAGCGGGAGGTGCGAGGAGTGAACCTTGTTTCACGCTGGGACTCTTTGTTCTTCAGGAAGCCCATCTTGACCCATATAGGTGAAATGACAAGCAGACATGAGAGACATCTCTCAAGGAGCTCATAGATGAAGATTCCCCAGAACTAAAAACAAGGAGGGCTGAGGAGGGAGCATAGTTCGTAAAGTGTTTGCCTTGCAAATTTGAGAACCTAAATCAGATCCCTAGAATGCATGAAACGAGAGAGAAACGGGGACAGAGACAGAGACAGAGGGAGGAAGGCAGGCAGGGAGGGAGGAAGGGAAGAAAGAAGGACGAGATCAGAGTGGTGCCACATGTTCGTAATCTCAGTGCAGGGAGGCAGAGATGGTCAGATCGCTAGACTCACCAACCAGCCAGCCTAGCTTACTTGGTGAACTCCAGTCCAATGAGAGATCCTGTCTTAAAAAACGGTGAACTTATCCTGAGGAAAGACATCTGAAGTTGTCCTCTGGCCTCTGCATGTACACACACACACACACACACACACACACACACACGGTGGAGAGGGGAAGGGTCAAGTCCCGAGCAAGACCAATAGAAACAAATCCACAAATATGTAATAATGTAACTGCCAAGAATAACAGTAACTCCATCTAATTAAATCCTCATAGTAGTTCTATTATATATTATTATCATTATTATTCCCCTTTCACCTGTGAAAAAGCCAAACCTCAGCCTTGAAGCTAGTAATGAATAGAAGCTGAATTACCCCAAATCTGTATTTTAAAGCTCCTTTTTCAAACCTCATTTTTACCTTTGCAAAAATCCCTGCAAAACGGCTCTTATTTCCCCATCTTAAAGATAAGAAAACTGACATTCGCCCATGTCCAACAAGCTGTTCAAGCATATGAAAATAATAAATATTAGGGCTTAAGTCTGAATTCAGGTCTTGCTGACTTTAAATCCTTACACTTTTCCCATGTCGCCTTCCACAGGGTCTCAGGAACTAGACTTACATAGTTTCATTATTAAAATTTACCACATGCAGCTCCAGCCTCAGGGCCTCTCCTGCCACCCCTCTGAAATGCCTGGTAGGTCCTGGTCTCAGCCTCCATGTGGACCATTCATTCTGCTTGGCTGGTCTCTCTCCAGGCAGAAAACAGCCCTTGAATCTCACTCACCTTTGGGTTTCAGTCTTACCTTCAGAGGCCTTCCCTGAGTCTGACGTCCTGTGTCTTCGCCCTGCTTTATTTTCTTCACCGTACGTATCTACTGGGCTATAAATAATCCGCATGTTCATGTGTTCTTTACCCCCCTTTTTAGTGAAAGATCCACAGAAATGGATTCTTTATTTTGTCTTTTTTCTCCATTGTTCAATACATATTTGTTGGATGAATGGATGAATAAATGAACAGACAGATCAGGATACTGCAGATGAACACTGTAGCAAGTTCTTCTTAAATGTCCTTACAATAACATGCAGTAAACACCTGGGAGGACACACACATCATTGCAAGGCAGGGCCTGGTATGAAGCAGCCTAGGGCGAAGAAAAGACACTAATGGCTGAAGTATCATGTAGATCAGTGCTTCTCAACCTTCCTAATGCTGTGACCCTTTAATGCTGTTCCTCATGTTGTGCTGACCCCCAACCATAAATTTTTCTCGTTGCTGCTTCGTGACAGTGTGGTACTGTTATGAATCGTAATGTAAATATCTGGGTTTTCTGATGGTCTTAGGTGGCCTCTGTGATAGAGTCATTCAACCCCGCAGGGATCTTGACCCACAGGGTGAGGACCACTGAAGTAGAGAGAGCTGTTCACACACCTCTAACCACACAGTCTCCTTCCTTCCCCTTCATATCTCAGTATCCACTCATTGGACCAGAAGTGCTTACCTGTCCTCCCCCAGATAAAAGTGAGGCCACAGAGGACTCGACCACTTTCCACCAAGTGTGCCATTTTTTTTTTCACCCTTTGCTTATCTGCGTGGCCACAACTCTGTGAGAACCATGTTGTAACTGCCCCCCCCACACTTCTACAGCTTTTCATAGAGGAGAAACCTCAGTTCAGGGAGACTGAAAGATCCGCCTAACGCCACACAGCTGAGAAGTGCCTGAGCTTGCATCCCAAGGAGGCAGATGAATGGAGTTCAGGGCTGAACTGAGTCTTTGCCATCCACAAATGAGATATTGAAGTCTTGTCCCCTGGGTACCTCAGAGTGGGACTGTATCTGGAAGTAGGGTACTGTACATATAGCTAATAACAAGGCTGCGCTGGATTAGGGTTGGACCCTAATCTAACGTGACTGATGTCCTTGTAAAAAGAACACTAGGAGATATGGAGAGAGGACACATGCGTGCGATGTTACAATGGATGATGGGAGTGACACATTTAGGAGCCAAGAACCACAAAGTTTCCTGGTAAACAATGAGAAGCTGAGAGAAGACAAGGGAAGACTCACCACAGGCTTCTCAGGGACTCCGAGTTTGGTCTTCCAACGGAACTGCGAGACAACACGTATCTACTGTCGTAAGCCACCCAGCTTGTGACACCTCGCTGTCCTAGGACACTAACGAGGATGGCAAAGCCATCTTTCCTCTTTGTCAGACTCTTCAGACAGGGTTAGTTTCTGTGACGTCAGCAAATAAAAACGTGTGTATAGAGGGTATGGGGACTGCACCTCAAGAGAAATCCCTAAGATAGAGCCAGCAAATCCTCCAGTATTTTACTTCCATCTTAACACAGGGACATGAAGAAGCAAGTCCCCTAGTGAACAGAGTGTGGGCTAGTTCTCCAGGAAAAAGGGGCCATTGGAAATGTGGCGCTCTTCTGGGTGCCTCAAGATGGAGATCTTGTGTTTTCACTTCCCATTGTCCAATCCCCAAACACAGACTGATATACAAGGACCTCGTATCCGAGACACTTTGCTCTTCTGTTTACTTCCTCCTCCCCACCCCTATCCTAAACAACTTCTGTTGATTTGTTTGCTTTCAACTTATCTCAGCTTTGACTTAAATTTGGCAGTGACTATTAAAAGCATTTCTTCCATGCTACAGGATAGGACCAGAGCACTAAAATATCAACCCCCCTCTACCTCTTGAATCCACATGCGTTTTTTTGAATAACGTTACAACTTCCGGGGCTGCTGTAGCGGTAGAAGAGGAGATACGCAGGGGTGCATCCAGGGCCACTGACCTTTGCTCCTTGAACAGCTATTCTGAAGCTTAACCCCTGGGAAACAAGCACTTTTTAATTTTTTTCCCTTTCTACTCAGAATGTCTTGTATTCTGGTTTTAGAAGTGAAAAAAATATTTTGATCTAAGCCATATGGCCTTTTCCCCCTTACACTGGTGCTGTGGAAAATTCGCAGGGGCAGGTGTAGATGGCAGTGGAAGCAGGGTGGATGGGCGGGTGGGTGGGCCCGCAGGGCCTATGTGTCTATAGCTTGTGTGGTTCTGTAGCTATGGCAACCATGTGTAATGCCACTTGCATAGCATTAGAACATGGCCCTAGAGTTGCCCCTGGCTCCTCAACTATTCCTCTTCAGTGCTGCTGTTTCCTAGCTACCACGCTCTGTTGTGTTTGTTTGTTTATTTATTATTTATTTATTATGTAGAGCCGAAGCATTGTTTCTGTTTGCTCTATTTTGCTGGTATCACACCTTGTCATCCGGGTAGAAAAATTAGATAGCAAAACTCATTTCTTCCCGATGCTATTAGTTGCTAATAATTGCCCACGCTTAAATACGCTGAGTTAGACTCTGAAGACTGTGGTCTGGGTGAGCACTTGAGACTTCTTCTAGTTTTGAAGGTTGGTGTTGGTCTCTCATGGAGTCTATTAGCTCTGTCAGTCGGGTGCCTGCTACTGAAAAACCTGTAGAGACAGTTCTTTGTGCCAGTTCTAACGAATTCCTGACAAGAGTAGAATTGCAGCAACATATGTGAATCTATCCTATGAAACTTACATGTAATTTATGCATCTGTACTCCATAAAAGAAAGCAGCATTGTGTTAATTCTGAGACTATAAACACAACTGGTTTCTTTCATTTATTGTTAAAAATAACCCCCAAATCCTCAGAGATGTTTCTGTTGTAATTAAATCTGAATTTTTAAAAAGTACATTAGGTTCATATTTTAGTTTCCTTATGTTTGGTCATTAATTGCGACATCACAAACAGCTGAGATTTAAAGCTCTTAACCTTCCCAGGGCCAAATGGAAGCAATATGTCAGCACTCATAAGTTATGAGCAACCTCCCAAAGGGACTATAATACAGAATACACTTATAATTGAAATAACTTGGGAGAGGATTCTGGGAAGACGACAATGTCAACAGCATAGTTTTTCATCCTCTCTGAATCCTTATGTAAAAAGAGAGAAGATAACTGTAAAGGGAAGCTAAAAACCCATGAACAACATGTGCAACAAATGTGTCTTCAGCAGCTTTCTGTTGCTATCACTGAGTTCCACAGGCTGGATAATATAAAAGAAGAGAGGAATATTTAGCTCCTTGTTCTAGAGGCCAGGAAACCCAAGAACATGGTACCAGGTTCAGGCTTTCTTGCTAGTTCTAATATGGTGGAGGGAATGACATGGAGAGACAGGAAGCATGCCAATTTAGGTCTCTTCCTTACAATGCCACTAATGTTGCTAATCATGAAGAACCTGCCCTTATGACTTTCTATATACCTAATTGCTTCCCAAAGGCCCTAATCTCTATTTTTATTAACATAGGTCTCTGAAGATCAAATTTCCAACATAGGAATTCCAAAGAACACACCCAGACTATAGCACTAGGTAACAAGATGTCTCCACAAATGCTAAAACACCAGTGGATGGGGATAAATAACCAATAGCCACAAGACCTGCATGACGCCAGTGTCTGGGAGAAAGACAAGGACTCTGCACCAAATGTACCAGAAAGCAGGGGGACATATCCTGTTTTCAAAACAACCAACAGCTCTTAATTAAAAGAGAGCAGGCTAACCCAAGAACAGCAGAAACAGGGGTTCGGCCAATATCAGTGTGAAGTCGATTGGGAAAAGGGCTAAGAGGCTAGAGCAGCTCCCATGAGCTCTCAAAACCATCCTGCCAGGACCCCTTGGAGAACAGAGCTTCATACTGACGAAAAATGGCTCGGAGGGAGACAAGGACTAAATAGGACGCGGACAGAAGATGAAGGGAAGAAAAGCCGCAGAGCAAAATGGTGACATATCCCAAAGCAAACAGCCTTGTTCTTTAACATTTTCCCAAACCAACAGAGAGAGTCATACGGAGAACTGACTTTTCTGACTGGCATGTCACTTTAAAGCAAAAGTTTGAGAAAAGTAATTTCACATTAAAAGGAAAAATATAAATATCAAGGTCACATCATTTTTACTTTTTTTTTAAAAAATGAGGAACAAAGAACTGAATAACATCCCCCATAGGCAGTAAGATCATTCCAGAAAAAAGTACTCAAAGAACAGATTAAAACTGTAGCCTATTATTTCCAATGAGATAAAAGACATTAAGAAAATAATATGCAATATGAAATAATAGAATAGGAATAAGAAACTCAGAAATAAAGAGACAGAACTCAGGAAATAATTAGAAATAAAGACAAAATATTTTAAGAAATGACCGAGCCAGAAAGAAAATAAGAGCAAATAAATTCAACTGTCATACCCATAGAGGATTAGGCAAGAACAAGAAAATATTTTAAATGTTCATAAATTCAAAAAGACATAGAGATTTGGGAGAGTGATAGACACTGACAACAAAAATCCTGAGCACAGAGAACAGGTTTGACTAGGAAGTATCAATATAAATTCATGAGGCATTTTTATCTTTAGAGAGATTGATGCGTGTGCACATTTCCTTTTTCTGTGTATTGCAAATGTTGTCTGTTCTGTCTACTGAAAACTACAAGCAAGCACTGAAAATAATGTCCAAGTCTGAAGGAGTAAACATCCCTGGAACTCACAATGTGATCTCTATCTACCATTTCCCATTAAAAAGATATCAAGGTATCCTGAAGAAATGGCTGGGGTAGGAAGTACACAAAAAATGTACTTGTTATCAAAACTAGATAGCAAGGACCATATGAAAAGCTACCAGTGTTGTGTCAGAAGTACAGAGGGGTCAATTTAAGGAAGATGGGACTATCTGAATTTCAATA
The DNA here is from genome assembly GCF_950005125.1 of Chionomys nivalis. NCBI lineage: Eukaryota > Metazoa > Chordata > Mammalia > Rodentia > Cricetidae > Chionomys > Chionomys nivalis. The sequence continues at coordinate 86,094,779 of NC_080092.1, forward strand.
GATAACGAAACATTCAATGAATTAAAGCTATCAAAATTAAAGCTATAAATAAATAAAGCTGTTTATTTATATGTGTGCACATGTGTATGTCGGTATATATGCATGTGTGTGTGTGTGTTGGCCAGAGGTCAACCAACATGATATGTTTGTTTGTTTGTTTTTTCTATCACTGTTTACCTTATTTTTGAGAAAAGGTCTCACTGAATCCAAAGCTCATTGATTCCACTAGATTAGATGATCAATGAGATCCAGTAATTCTGTTTCTGCCCCATTCCTAGCATTGCAGTTGCAGACCTACGACATCGAGTCAGGTCGTTACATGTACACTAGGCATCTGAATTCCTATCTTCATGTCTTTGTGATAGGCACTTTACCAACTGAGCCATCTCCCCAGCTCTCAAACACAGATTTAAGCACATGGCCTAAGTATGAGATTTCCAAATAAGAAAATGCCTACATTTGGAGATGATAGGGAACTAAGTTGCTATTCTAAAGTCTGGTGGACAAAGAACAGGAACCACATTTATTCTGCATTTCTCAGATAAAAGGCACTGCTGGGTAACCAAGTGGAAGAGATAAGGAGAAGTGTCTCCTTACAATGTTTCCAGCTTGTGTGTGTGTGTGTGTGTGTGTGTGCAAGAAAATACAGAATATTGGCATCCTGCAACTCTAAGAATGAAAAGATATGTTAAGCATCTACAGCTGCTGATGAGATCATTGTCAGTATCTTGGTTATTTTCTCTATTGCTCTGGCAAAACAAAAACAGCATGGTCAAGGCACCTTCTAAAAGAAATCATCTAATAGGGCTTACACTTTCATAGGGTTAGACTATATGACGGGGGAACAAACTTGTGACAGTTGAATGTAATTGGTTCCCATAATCTAATAGGGTGAGACTTTATTGGAGTGGGTATAGCCTGGTTGGAGGAAGTGTGTCACTGTGGGGGTGGGCTTTGAGGCTTCCTATGCTCAGGATACTGCCCAGTTGGCACCCTGTTGCCTACAAGTTAAGATGTAGCCAGCACCATGTCTACCTGCATGTTACGGTGCTCTCCTGTTCCTCATCATGATGATAATGGACTGAACCTCTGAAACTGTAAACAAGTTATCCCAATTAAATGTTTTCTTTATAAGAGCTGCTGTGGGGGAAGCCTAGAGAGGCCGATACGAGACTGGAAGGGACCCGATGCTTCCGCCCTGCCAAGAGGCAAGATGGCTACGACTAGGGGCGGCTCTGGGCCTGACCCAGGAAGTCGGGGTCTTCTTCTCCTTCTGTCTTTTTCCATGACACTGGCAGGATTGTGTCTGGGAAACTCAGTGGAGAGGAAAATCTACATTCCCTTAAATAAAACAGCTCCTTGTGTCCGCCTGCTCAATGCCACTCATCAGATCGGCTGCCAGTCTTCAATTAGTGGGGATACAGGGGTTATCCATGTCGTGGAGAAAGAAGAGGACCTGCAGTGGGCATTGACGGATGGCCCCAACCCCCCGTATGTGGTTCTACTGGAGGGCAGGCTCTTTATCAGGGATGTAATGGAAAAGCTGAAGGGGAAAACCAACAGAATTGCTGGTCTTGCAGTGACTCTAGCCAAGCCCAATTCGACTTCAAGCTTCTCTCCTAGTGTGCAGTGCCCAAATGATGGGTTTGGTATTTACTCCAACTCCTATGGGTCAGAGTTTGCTCACTGCAAACAAACACTGTGGAATGAACTGGGCAATGGCTTGGCTTATGAAGACTTCAGTTTTCCCATCTTTCTTCTTGAAGATGAGAATGAAACCAAGGTCATCAAGCAGTGCTATCAAGATCACAACCTGGGTCAGAATGGCTCTGCACCAAGCTTCCCACTGTGTGCTATGCAGCTCTTCTCACACATGCACGCCGTCATCAGCACTGCTACCTGCATGCGGCGCAACTTCATCCAGAGCACCTTCAGCATCAACCCAGAAATCGTCTGTGACCCCTTATCTGACTACAACGTATGGAGCATGCTTAAGCCTATAAATACATCTGGGGCACTAGAACCTGATGAAAAGGTTGTGGTTGCTACCACCCGGCTGGATAGCCGGTCCTTTTTCTGGAACGTGGCCCCAGGGGCAGAAAGCGCTGTAGCCTCCTTTGTCACTCAGCTGGCTGCAGCTGAAGCTTTGCACAAGGCACCTAATGTGACCACGCTACCCCGCAATGTGATGTTTGTCTTCTTCCAGGGGGAGACTTTTGACTACATTGGCAGCTCAAGGATGGTCTATGACATGGAGAACGGCAAGTTTCCCGTGCGGCTCGAGAACATCGACTCATTTGTGGAGCTGGGACAGGTGGCCTTAAGAACTTCCCTAGATCTCTGGATGCACACAGATCCCATGTCTCAGAAGAATGACTCTGTGAAGAACCAGGTGGAGGACCTCCTGGTCACTCTGGAGAAGAGTGGTGCTAGTGTCCCTGAAGTTGTCCTCAGAAGGCAGAATCAGTCCCAGGCCCTTCCACCATCATCTCTACAACGATTTCTTCGGGCTCGAAACATCTCGGGTGTGGTTCTGGCCGACCACTCTGGTTCCTTCCATAACCGGTATTACCAGAGCATTTATGACACTGCTGAGAACATTAACGTGACCTATCCGGAGTGGCAGAGCCCAGAAGAGGATCTGAACTTTGTGACAGACACTGCCAAGGCTCTGGCGAACGTGGCCACAGTGCTGGCTCGCGCATTGTATGAGCTTGCAGGAGGAACCAACTTCAATGACTCCATTCAGGCTGATCCCCAAACAGTTACACGTCTGCTCTATGGGTTCCTGGTTAGAGCCAACAACTCGTGGTTCCAGTCTATCCTCAGACAGGACCTAAGGTCCTATTTGGATGATGGGCCTCTTCAACATTACATCGCTGTCTCCAGCCCTACCAACACTACTTACGTTGTGCAGTATGCCTTAGCAAATCTGACAGGCAAGGTGACCGACCTCACCCGAGAGCAGTGCCAGGATCCAAGTAAAGTCCCAAATGAAAGCAAGGATCTGTATGAATACTCATGGGTACAAGGCCCTTGGAATTCCAACAAGACAGAGTGGCTCCCCCGGTGTGTGCGCTCCACAGTACGACTGGCCAGGGCCTTGTCCCCTGCCTTTGAACTAAGTCAGTGGGGCTCCACAGAATATTCTACATGGGCTGAAAGCCGCTGGAAAGACATCCAAGCTCGGATATTCCTGATTGCCAGCAAAGAACTTGAGTTCATCACCCTGATCGTGGGCTTCGGCATCCTCATCTTCTCTCTCATCGTCACTTACTGCATCAATGCCAAAGCCGATGTCCTTTTCGTTGCTCCCCGAGAGCCAGGATCCGTGTCTTACTGAAGAAGACTCCAGCTCTCCCTACCAGCTTTGGACTTCATTTCCTCGATCAGTTGTTCCACTGGGAACAAACCACTAATTTATCACTGGACTGTCTCTGGGTCTGTCCTAGACTGGAATTGACACACGGAATGGAACTGTGAGTGGAGACAGGGAGAGGTGGACAAGTTGCCTCCCCTTTCCCGCTCTCCTTTCCTGTTTGCTCCCCCGTCTCTAATACCAGGAATTATGATAGGAACTTCCTTCTGCTTAAGTCACCAGTCGCCCACCCTTGTCTGCCCTTTCCTGGGATACGTCTTGTCTTTCCGTCCTGCTCTGTACCTCCCTCTGATCCTAGTGTCACCCTACCCCACCCCTGTACCCAGCCACCTGCTGGACAAGGAAGAGGATGTGAAGGATTGAGCATCAAATTCAAACTGCCCTAACCCTTGGGGAGAAGAACGGGTTCTCTGGCTGAGCCCCTGTGTCTTTCTCACAGTCCTTTCTCCAGGCCCCCAGATGACATGTTAGGGTGGGCATGCCGTTAGGTGGGTATCCCACCTCTAGCCCACAGTGCTCAGTTGTACTTTTTATTATTAAACTGTAATATCTATTTTTGTTGGGTTTTTTCCTTTTTTGTAAATATATAAATAGCAAGTTTCATTAAAATTATCCCATACAAAAAAAAAAAAAAAAAAAAAAAGAGCTGCTGTGGTCATGGTGTCTCTTCACGGAAATAGAAAAACCTAACTAAGATAAAAGGCCTGGCATCAGGAACATCTGAGAGCTCACCTCATGATCTGTAAGCAGGAGGCATAGAGAGAGTACACTGGGAATGGAGTGAGTCTTTTGAAACCTCAAAGCCTGTCCCCAGTGATACTCCTCCTCCAATAAGGCCACACGTCCTAATCCTTCCCAAACAGTTCCACCCACTGGGGCACAAGTATTCCTCTTCAAAGCTCCACATTCTACTCCCTGACCCCCATTGGCTTGTGGGTATCTCACAATGTAAAATGGATTCAATTCAACTTCAAGGGTCCCCATAGTCTTTCAGTCTCAACATTATTTAAAAGACCGAAGTTCAAAATCTCCTCTGAGACTCAAGGCGATCTCAAATTCATTTCATTGTGACCCCACTTATAAAATCAAAAAGCAAATTACATGCTTTCAACGCACCAAGTCTTCCATGTTCCTGCAGAGAACAGCACGGTGAGGCTTGTCACAGAAACACCCACTCTTGGTACCAACTTCTATCTTAGCTACTTTTCCACCAACTGGAGACCAAGTATTCAAACATAAGAGCCTATGTGGGCCATTATCAGTCCAGCCACCACGGGGAAGAAGGAGACATTCTACAGAGACACTATAAGGACACCTGTGAGGATCCCGCCAGCTACCCGACTATTGAAACCATGGACTACACCCAGTTAAAATGCCCCTAGGAATCCCATGCAGGAAGAAGGAAAAGATGGAAGCCTTAGTACCAGACACAGGGAGAACTTGCCTAACAGTAAAAGATTTCCTGTGATTCTGGCAACTAATCAGGTCACTTTGCAAGACAGACCCAATCTGAGATGATGAGTCAATGGCATGGTATCACACTCTGACCAGGACTGCTTAATTATGTATAATCCTAGCCCTCTATTTCAAACTTGAAACTCATGTAAGTACTCCAAAGACAGAATGGAGGGGGTGTCAATGGGTTCCTTTGTTACTCTTCCCGATGTATCCATATTAAATAATTTTTTCCCTGTGTTTCACTATCACTTGTCACTTGAAAGGGTGTATTGGGGATCGATAGCCAGGAATTACATGTTGGAGCTTCTGGGGCTGAGCTTGTTCTCTTAAACTCAGGAAACATGAACATAAAAATGTAATCGGACATCATATGCTTTCGAGGTATCAATCACCTTTGCATTCTATTTCGGAAGGCTTCAGAAAGGGATAGAACCTGAGTCATATCTAGTCATGGATGCAGCAGCGTCCCAGAGAAGGGAGGCATCCCAGAGAAGGGAGGCGTCCCAGAGAAGGGAGTCCCAGAGAAGGGAGGAACATACTAAACCTCACTGAAAGCATGCAAATAGCAAAATTCAGCCCTGATCAGTCATAAGAAAAAGGAAAGAGCAGAGGAGCGTGTATAGCTTAATATGTAGTTTAAGAACAAAGTTTTGTTTTGTTTTAATGGACAAGATATTTGTGTTTAAGGTTGCTCAAGGTTCATCTAAGTGATAGCAATCATGGGTGACTACCGTAAGTCAGGGTGGTGGTTACTTTTGGAAGGTGAAGGACTTGTGATTCAAACTAGACCCTTAAAAAGGGATCCTACAGTGGGTATCTCCCTTCCCTTCTTTCTTTTGTTCTGGTGACTGAGCCCAGAGCTTTTCCCATGCAGAACACACACTTAACCACTGACTTGCCTCCCCATACCTCAAGATCTATTTTAAAAATGTTTAATTTCATTGTTTTATGTATCTAGGTGTTTTGAGTGAATATATACCTGTATACCATGCACGTCTGGTGTTGGGGGAGATCAGAAGAAAGCATTAGATCCCTTTGAAACTGGAGTTACAGACAGATGTGAGCCATAATGTGAGTGCTGGGAATTGAACCCAGGTCCTCTGGAAGAGCAATCAGTGTTCTTGACCACAGAGTTATCTTTCCAGCCCTCAAGTTCAATTTCTTGATCCTAATGGGATGTCAAGGACATTTCCCTTACATATAATCTTATATTTTAGGTGATTTTATGAATATATATATATATTCATTTTTACACAAGAAAGGGTTTTTTCGAAAAGACAAGGAAAATAATGAAAGTCAAACTTTTTATTATTTGTATCCATCTTTTCAAAATGTAAAAATTTGAATTTTCAAAAGCACACATATAGCTGTTGTCATTATTATAGTCAAGACATAGGACAGTTCCAATCTCCCCTACAAATTCCCTTGTGCTCTTTGATAATCGGGTCCTTATCTCATCCCAAATCCTGCACCCTACTCACCATGTCATTTTATGTTCCTGTACTAAAATGTCGGGCACACTAAACCACACGGAGTGTAGCTTTTGAGTATCGTTCCTTCCACTTAGCATCAAGAGGAATCCACACTTTCCTTCTCATTGCTGGATAATATTCCTTATGCATACCCACATCAGTCAGTGGTTTGTCCTTTTATCGGAAAAATGTTTGGGTCGTTTCTGAGCTGTTTCTCTCTCTCTCTCTCTCTCTCTCTCTCTCTCTCTCTCTCTCTCTCTCTCTCTCTCTCTCTCTGGATAGTTTTCATAAACACCAGGGTACAGGTTTCTGTGTGAAATAAGACTTTGTTTCTCATGAATAAATACCTAGAGAAGACACCATTGGCACAGAGGCTAAGTGAATGCTGCACTCCGTAAGAAACTGTCAACTCATATTCTGAAGAGTCTGCCCCCTTTTATCAGGGACCCGATTATCAGAGAGCACAAGGGAATGTGTAGGGGAGATTGGAAGCATGTGAGTTCTGGTAGCTGAACATCTCTGTAAACACGTGGTCATGTGGTTCTTAAAGCCATTTTGGTAGGTGTGTTTCAGCTTAGGTGGATCTGTACAACAGAGCTACATCCCCAGTCCTGGATCATAATATTACCCTCAATAGAAGAGTTAATTATTTTTTGGCAGTGATACAGGCTACGGGTCATGTCATCCAGGTGAGGCTGGCTTGCCCTCACTTCCAAGGCCTGAGTTTATGTTCTTGCTGGAGTTCTTTCTCCCTGACAGGCCCTGAACTTTGGATTCTGTCTCACCAGGACCCTGAGACCACTGCTGGCTCTGCTCAGCCTCTCTGTAGTTGCTCTCTGTGCTCCTCTGCACGCATGCAGTTTAGGGGCTGTTGAATACTTAGGGCCATTTGCAATCATAAACTCAGGCTCACTCTTCTCCCTTTCTTAAAGATTTTATGATCCTGAAGTTCTGGCTGCCTTGATTGCTCCCGGATGTCTTGGAAAATCCGGATAGGCTTGTGTTTTAATCAGATTTTTATAGCTGCTCTCAACAAAAGATTCATAAACAGAAGTGGAAGGAATGCTATGAATTTAGAAATAGCAAAAGCCTAGGCCTCTTCATTAATTTTAAAAATCCTATTTCCTTAAATGTTGACAACCAGTTCTAAAATTCAGACGGAAAGACAAGGGAACTAGAATAGCTCAAACAATTATGAAAAAAAATAGCAGGACTATTCATTCTTCTTATCCTCAATATTTAATAGAAAGCTATTGTGTTTAAGGTGGTATGGTACTGGGGAAAGGAGACCCAGAGGTCACTTGAGCAAATTAAGAGGCCAAAAACAGACCTATACACATAAGGTAAGAGCCATACCTGAAATACCAGTCAGGAAAATTTCCCAAACTAACAGAAGGCATTGGGCCACAAATTCAAGCAACTCTATCAATCTGAAACTGAGTAAATACAAAGAAAATTACACTTAGTATGCAAATACATCCATGGGGTTTTTGTGGTTGTTGTTGAAAGCAGGGTTTCATGTAGTCCAACCCAGTCTTAAACTCCCAAAACAGTCAAGGGTGACCTTGAACTTCCGATTCTCCACTCTCACCTCCTAAGTGCTAGGATGACCGTCATGTGTACCAGCTGGTGAGAGTGGTTGAACCCAGGACTTCAGGCATGCTAGACAAGCACTCTCTCAGTCTCAGCTACACCCCCAGCCGTGTAAGCAAACATTAAAATTATTCAGTTTTTTTAAAAAAGACACACTGTACTCAAATAACAGTAATATTGGCAGCTATCTCTTTTGACAGAATTGATGTAACCCAGAAGATACTAGAACAAAAAAGGAAAAAAAAGAGCAAATGTAAAAATCTATACCCAGTGAAGTAGAGGGAAATTCTATACCTTCAGAAACTAAGGTGAAATTGAAAGTCTCATAATAATAAAAGGACAGAGTGTCCATTGTCAGCAAGCACTTGCTAAAAGAAGAAATAGATAAGAGAAATGATTTGGATGGGAATGAAAAGAACCCGCCTTCCCCCAGAAGATCAGAGATGCAGGAAATAAGAAAAAAACCCAAAAAGGACTTCCCGTAGAACTGGAGTCGACTTCTGCCACCACTCAAATACAGCACACACAGCTCTGCTCCTGGTCTGTGCTCTCTTCCTTATCCATCACCTGCTCCCAAGTCAACATCGCAATCCCTTCATTGGCCACTGCTCCATTTACTTCCCATCCGCCTCTTCAGCACCACACTGCTGGGTGCCAATACATTTTATTCTCTCTTTTGTTTGTATTTCATATCATGTATCTTTGTTTATTGGAATATAAACCTGACATCCTTTTTGTACCTACTGTAAGTATATTCCTTAAGTAGTATATCTCTAACAAATGTCTACTGAATAATTAAATTTGTTGAAGAATATCTTGATAATGAACAGTTGACCATCATGTTTTCTAGCATAGATTCTTCCAAGTACTAACTAACTAACTATATATGTGTGTGTGTTTAATTATATACACACAATATATGTATGTGTGCTATATTATATATAATTATAATATAATATAGTGTAATATATTATAATATATAATATAATATTACCTCAAGGGGCTAGAGAGATAGCTTAGTAGTTAAGAGCATGTACTCCCTTCCAGAGGATCATATTAGATTCCTAGTGTCCACACTGGTGGTCCATAACCACCTATAAGTCCAGCTCCAGGGGAGAATCAAAAGCCTCTAGTCTCTGTAAGCACCTGCACATAGACACACATACCCACCCCTCCACATCCAACAAAAGTAATATTTAAAATTAATTTTTATCCTTAGATTTCATAAAAACAACTACAATAAACAGACAAGAGAAAACTTTAACTTGTCCTTGGAAGAAAGATCTACACGGGGCAGATTGGATGTTCATATCTCATCTTTAACCTTTAAGATTCATCTGATGTTTGTGCAGTAACATTGTCTTGTTATCGCTGTCAAAAGTATAAGAATGGTTGACGTGATCCTCAGGCATGGCATTTCTGCCATTCTAATGTGGGCCATTGTACTGTTCCTGGATGTTAAAGACATAAAAGGCACAGCCTTCGAGATCGCCAGAGAACGGAAAATCTAATTGGAACCTAAAACGTACACACATAAAACAATCTGAGATGGAATCCAAAGGAACATTTTAGTAGCTGTAAAAAATATGGTATAGTGCAGCTATACTAACAGCTAAGAATTCTTAGACCATCACACTTGGGATACGGGGATTAGAGAAGGTCTCTCTTTACCCCCTGCCCTCCCACCTTAGTGGTTTTTTGTTGTTTTTGTTTTTAGATACAGTCTCATATTGCCCTGGATGTCCTCAAAATCACTTTTCTGTCTTTGCTTCCCAAATGCTGGGATCACAGGCATGTGCCACACATGCTGAGGCTTCTGGAAAGCGCTAAATCCTGGTTTTGAAGGTTAGAAGGGAATATGTGGAAGAGAAAGGGCGTAGGTTTTGAGTTCTAGGTTTTGTTTTTTCCTAAGCAGAAAGGAGCGCACACACAACACAGAAGCAGATAGTAAGTCATGCTTAGGCAACTACAAACAGCCTGGCTGGAGGAATCAAGGGGATGTAGGAGACCAGAGAGTCAGTTGATAGGAGACATCAGATAGGTTTGCTTTGGAAATAATGTGGAATTCTCTTTCTGTTTTCAGCAGAAATAACCTTTACTGTCAGTGGCCCAGTCAAACCCCTTGGCTTATATCATGATGACCCCAGCTTCCTAGGCTATTATTTGCAATAATTTCTGCCTTATGAGTGTAATGGGAAAAACACATTGCAAAGTGAATTACTTTTGAAACGTATTGCATGCTGACATTTGGGAAATTAGATCCCAAGTACAATACGTCTTGATTATTCGAGGTGCATTCCCACCATGAAAAAGAAATTAATTCAGTGCAACAATTCCAAGAAGAAATATCTGCATGCTATATTAAAGCCTGGCTCTTTAGCAAGATTCTGCCTCCAACTTCAGGTCACCATTCAGAAAATAATAATGGGCAGGAACTATTCTTCCTTGCTTGAGTAATCTACGCGGGTTTGAAGAGTCCAGAAATGCCCCCATTCAAACATATTAGCCCATCTGTGCATCCATTCTGTCGAATCCATTCTCTTGTGTACCAACTGCTTACGTGCCAGCAATGCCCCGCTCAGCTGGCTTCCACTCATTTCTTGGAAAAAACACAACCAAACTCTCTTATGAAGCATAAATCACTCTTCGCTTCACCATCCCCACTCAGCAAATTCCTCTGACACTCTTGGCTCATCTTGTTATGAATGAGCACGTGTTTTGGCCGCTTTTCTTCTTCTGTCAGTGTTCCTATTGCCGGGCTGGTGGACCGAGCATCGGTAAGTTCACAAATCCCGACTACAGAGGTACAGTGTCTAAGGAAAGGGCTTTTGAGAAACCATAAATGCTTGCAGTCTCAGCCAAAGCCTTCCTTGTTTACTGACCATGTCTAACCGATGTGTTCAACAGCAATGCGGTGAGCGGAAGAGAAGACGGACAGAGAGAGAGCAGGTTCTTAGGTGAAGACCAGACAGTAAATCTGGGACTTAACTGAGAATGCTAAAAAAGAATAAGAAAATAAAAGCCACAGTGAAGGGTCACTGGTTTCCGCGTACATACGATCAAGCTGCTGTTTTTCATCATTAAACTGATTTATGTTTCCCCCTCCTCTGAGACCATGTCTTGTTGTATAGTCCGTGAACTTGTGATCCTGCCGCCTCAGTGTTTAGATGATAAGCATATGCCAACATGCTCAGCTCCATAACCACTCATTTTATGTGTATGTGTGTGTTCATAGGAATGCATGTGTGTGGAGGCTAGATATCTTCCTTAGACATGCTCCGCTGCATTGTTGGTGGCAGGGTCTCTCACTGCATCTGGAGCTATCGACGCAACAAGAATGACTGGCCAGCAAGACCCAGGGATCCTCCCCTTCCCCAGAACTGGGATTATAGAGGCACATCAATACACCCTCTTTCTTCAGGGTGCGGGAGAGCAAGTTCAGGTCCTAATGCCTGCGTGGCAAGCATTTTAATGACTGAGTTATCTCTCTTGTCCCATGATCATGGCTTTGTATAAAATAAGATTCACATCATGAATCTGTGTTTTAGAGTTAAAGAGACCTTGGTTTGAATCCTCATTTTACTGTTTGTATATTAATAATCTTAATTATTCATTTTAAACCTCTCTAAGTTTCTGTTTCTTTATTTATAAAATGAGAATGTAAATACTGCCATGATAGGATTAATGAGAGATAAAAAGATAATACTTGCAAAAAGCTTAATGTGGTACCTAGTTTGTGGCACACACAAAAATATCAGCTTGCTTTTGTTATTTTTGAAAATGTTAACTTCTTTAACTTCTTTACAGTAGATTGGTTTCAATTCAGTAGTTAAACAAATCTTATATAGCAAATTATCAGCTATCTGATCTTTCTGATACATTTGTGTTTTCATTGAATTGACTTAAGTCAATTTGTAACTGTGTATAGAAGTATATCTCTTTGAGCATTGGTTCTCAACCGGTGGGTCGCAGCCTCTTTGGGGGCTGAACAACCCTTTCACAGGGGTCGCCTAAGGCTATCGTAAACATAGCTATTTACATTACAATTCATAACATTTGCAAAATTACAATTATAAATTATCAATGAAAATAATTTTATGGTTGGGGTCACCACAACATGAGGAACTGTATTAAAGGGTTACACCATTAGGAAGGTTGAGAACCCCTGATCTAGAGGGTCAGACACGTTTGTTTTTGGGACAACATCTAACTATGTAGCTTAGGCTAGCCTTGAAATCATGATTCTCCTGCCCCAGCTTCCCAAATGCTGGAACTATAAGTATGTGCTATCCAAACTTGCACAGGCATATGTTTAATAAGTAGTTCACATGAGCTGGATATGATGCCTAGCTGTAAACTTAGCACTTGAAAGATTGAGGTAGAAAGAGACCAGGGCTACATAATGAGACCTTGTCTCAATAAAAATAGTTAATATAGCTCCTAGTTTCCTGGAAACACATTAGATGAATAATCATAATGGTTGAATTCTAGGTAAGATGCGCGCACGCGCACACACACACACACACACAGAGAGAGAGAGAGAGAGAGAGAGAGAGAGAGAGAGAGAGAAAATTTTTTATCCTAGGTTCTCTTACAAATGTGGCATCTTAGAGATCAAGAGGCTCCAGCAGAGACAGAAATTAAGTAGTTAGATCAAAGCTTCCTTGCTTCCTGGGTCCATGCTCTGTATCATTTCCCAGGTAGCTTATATTTTAGTGTTGTCTAAAACTGAGATCATTATTTCAGCCGGTAAACTTATATATATATAATGACCTGATTCAGGATCTGAGCCACCCTAAACTTCTCCCTCTCCTTAATCGCCATCAAACCAACTCCTTCAGTTTTACTTATTCCATATTTGATGACTCTCTTTGTTCCTACTATCACCACTTTCCAGTCAAGCTCCCATCGTTTCTGACCCCAAAGACTGTATCTGTCTTCAGTTCTCTCTGACTAGCACTCTGCCTCCACATCAGCTTTATTCGTAGCTGCCAGACTGACGAGACTAAAACACCACCGACAGAGTCAGTTCCCAGTTGAAAAGCCTTTGGCGGCTCCCTACAGCCTCTAGAACAAAGTCTAGGTTTCCTAGGATAGCCCTCTTGATCTAAAGCACACTTCTAACCTAGTCCTGACAAAGTTCAATTAAAATGAAGAGCTTATGTAATTGTCTCCTGTTTTAGACCCTGGGCTCTCGAAAGGTAGAAACAAAATCCTTTCGTCTCTGCGTCTCAGCATCCCTCTCTGCGTCTCAGCATCCCTCTGTGCCCACAAAAAGTTGGAAAAGGAAAAAGAAGAGGGCATGAAGGTGGGAGGGCAAGCACGGGGAGGTTAGAAAGCAGGAAGTGGGACATGATACATTGTATATGCTGGGCCCTGGTGGTGCACAGAGACCAGCAGATCTCTGTGAGTTTCAGGTCCATCTGGTTTACAGAGCAAGTTCCAGGACATCCAGGGCTTCACAGAGAAACCCTATCTGGGGCCAGGGAGGAGGAAGATACATAGTATACATTTATAGGACTGTCAAAGAATTTTAAAAAATAAGTTGAAAATGAAATGGTAAGGTCAGGTGTAAATTCGATGGATCAGTGTTTTTGTTTTTGTTGTGGACAGGGTTTCTCTGTGTACCTCGGCTGTCCTAGAACTTACTTTGTAGACCAAGCTGGCCTTGAACTCACAGAGATCTACTTGCTTCTGCCTCCTGAGTGCTGGGATTGAAGGCATGCTCCACTATCGCCTGACAAGATCATTATATATTTTTAAAATGTTTTCTATATTTCAAAAAAAAAACCAATAGGGACTAAAGAGATGGCATAAAATTAAAATATATTTTTAAAAAGATTTGTTTAGTTTATATTATGTGTAGGGGTATTTTGCCTGTTGTACCTGGAATGATGGTGGTCAGAAAAGGATGCTGTTGGCTCCCCTGGAACTGGAATTACAGATGATTGGTTGTGAGACACCATGTGGTGCTGGGAACCAAACCTAGGTCCTTTGCAAGAACAGGTGCTCTTAACTGCTGTGTCATCTCTCCAGCCCTATGAATAATCAAAATATATAAATAGTTTTTCCATTAAAAAGATTAAACTATAGTGTGCACATCTTCAAATGTACCATTTTACCATGATCTGTGGGTTTTAGGGTATCCACGGTTGTACAGGCCTCACTGCTAGGTAACCACAATGCTTTTTTGTTGCCAAAGAGAGTCCTTACTCTTTGTAGTCATTCTGCGTTCTCCTCCGTTCCCCTGCTTAGGTTAACCTGGCAGGACCAATCTCATGACCAAGATTCTTAGCTGTGAAAAGTCCTTCTCAGCTGTGAGTCAGACCCTCAGAGAGATGGCAGTGTGAGAAGGGTGTGATATGCAGGTGCTGGTTTTTGAATTATAGGGAGCTGTGTTCAAGGACGAGAGAGAGGCTGCCGGGATTCAGGGAGACCTCCATAGTTAAAAGGAGGGAGGGAACAAGGAACAGGGGCCTATGCTATAACTATGTAGGACCAAATCATGCTACCAGCTAAATAAACTGCGAGTCCTCCAGAAAGAAACACAATCCCGACTCTTGGATTTTAGCTCGGTGAGACATACGCTAGATTATAGTCTGAAGAAGTAATACTAAGTTTGTCTTGATTACACCATTAAATTTGTGCTGATTTCTTGCAATAATGACAGAAAACCAATGCAATGCAGACTTCTATAATTTGCAACAGCGTCTTTTGGAGATTGTTATTATAATGTATCCCCACTTTTCTGACTGGAGATCAAACTCAGGTACGTGTGCTAGACAAGCGCTTTGTCACTGTGTTACTGTTAGTTCCATACTTTCATTAGCTGCAAGTCATATAAGGTAATTCTTTTGTAGTAGCAATTATAGCAAAAGTAATCTCTGACTGGGTGGACAGCAGTCTCAGGCTATGTCATTTTCTTCCGACACTATGAAGTATTTGCATATATATTTAACCCAGGCTCTCATATTGGGGCTGTTAGGAGTAGTTCGCGAAGAATCCTCATGAATGGGGTTAACAACCTTATAAAAGATCCTCCCCAGACTCTCACACTGCCCCTTTGAGAGAAGTCAATGAGACGACGCCATCATAAACCCAAAAGTTGGCTCTCCTTACCAGCTATATATCTGCTAGTTTCTTCATCTTGGATTCCCTGGCCTCTAGAACTGGGATAAATGAATTGGTGCCGTTCATAAGTCACTTGCTTTATGGCATTTTATTACAGCAGCTTGAAGGGACCAAGACAGTACCTGCTAACAATAAGGATAAATTGTGACATAGTGACGCTGATCGCAAACAACACAAGCCTAGGTGCACTGATAGAATTTGCAGGGAATAAATGAATGTGTGAAATCTGATTCCAGGATACATGGCGATGAGGAATTCCCTGGAAAACCAGTGCCATCAGTTTGTGTGGTGACTGGTAGCTGAGACTTTGAAGGGTTAGTAGCTAAAGAGACACCTGCCACAGGTCGGAAAGCGGCAGCCGAGAGGCAGGCAGATGTTTTCAGAAGGGTCGTGCTAAACCTTCACTCCTGGAGGGAACTAAAAGACGGCATTCGGGAGGGAGGGAAGGGTCTGGTGGGCAGGACAGTCAGGTAGTCCCAGTGTCAGATGAGCTGAGCAAGCGTCTCCACATTCATCAAGCCAGCCAGCCCTGAAAACAAAACCAAAAACAGCTACAGAGCCACTGACCAGTGCAGCAAGGCTGGAAGATTGAATACCAAGATACCAAATAATTTTATTTCCAAATACTAGCACTAAAAAAACTTAATAGATTAATATTAGTATCATTTACAATAGCATTAAGATAATAAAACACATAAATATCCAACAGACACATGAAAATATGATTTTACGATTATTTTAACTTTATTTTATGTGCATTGGTGTAAAAGGTGTCAGATCCCCCAGAGCTGGAGTTACAGACAGTCTTGAATTGCTCTATGTGTGCTGGGAGTTGAACCTAGGTTCTCTGGAAGAACAGCTGGTGCTCTTAACCACTGAGCCATCTCTCCATTCCCCGGCTTTTAAGATTTTTAGTATTTTTTAAAATCATGCATATGGGGATATATGTGTATATCGTATAGGTTTCCACAGAGGCCAGAGACATTAAATCCCCTGGAGCTGGGATTACAGGAGCTTTGTAAGTCACCTGATGT
This sequence comes from Chionomys nivalis, assembly GCF_950005125.1. NCBI lineage: Eukaryota > Metazoa > Chordata > Mammalia > Rodentia > Cricetidae > Chionomys > Chionomys nivalis. Next base: position 86,110,846 of record NC_080092.1, read on the forward strand.
GGGTGCCGGGAATCGAACTTGGATCCTCCATAAGAGCAAGGACACACTCTTAAACACTGGACCATCTTTCTTTATTTTTAAATTGTTTTTATTGAGCTATATATTTTTCTCTGCTCCCCTCCCTTCCTCCCCTCACCCCTTCTACCCTCTCCCATGACCCCCATGCTCCCAATTTACTCAGGAGATCTTGTCTTTTTCTACTTCCCATGTATATTAAATGAGCCATCTTTCTTTACAGTCCCCAAACTATGTTCACTTTCTTTCCATTACATTTAGTTATTTACATCATGTGTGTGTGCATGCTTGTGAAAGTCAGAGGACAACTTGCAGGAGTCACTTCTCTCCTTCCACCATGTGTGTTCCAGATATGAAAGCCAGGTTGTTAGGCTTGGCAGCAAGGGGCCTTACCTGCTGAGCCAGCTCCCTGGCCTAAAGAGATTTCAATCTCCGTAGTCAGTATGGAGATGCCTTCTAAAACCAGAATAAAATGTCATTTTACATCTATTAGGACAGCTGTAATAAAAAAGACAAACATGGATGGGGTGGGAACCGCAGAGACGGCAGAGCAATAGTGTTTCCTGCTCTTCCAGAGTTAATTCCCAGCACCACATCAGGAGACTCACAACCACCTGTAACTCCAGTTCCCGGAGAACTGACCTTGACCTTGGCCTCCGTAGGCAGGCACACACACACACACACACACACACACACAACTAATAAAATATTTGTGGTTGTGAGGCTACCTTTTATCAGCTGAGTCATCTCTCCATCCCATACACATACTAATAAAATAAAAAGACAAATATCGTATTGGTGAGGATGTGGAGAGACTGAGACTGACATAAATCTCTGGTAGGGATTTAAAAAATGGTACTGTGTCCTTGGAAAACAGCTTAATCGTTTCTCAAGAAGTTAAACGTTAGAAGTTAGCACACAATTCTTTGATCGTAGGTATATGACAAAAGGGTTGAAAAGACGCTCACACAAAACATGTGTACTAATAGTCACAGTGCGCCGTTCATAGTACTCTGAAGAAGAAACAATTCAAATATCCATCAACTGGCACAGATAAACAAAATGTCTCATGGAATACTATCCAGCTACTTAGAGTTCTGACACAAGCCAGGTACGGTGGGTCACACCTCTAACCAAAGTTCTCTGGAGGTGGAGGCAGGAGGATGAAGAGTTCAAAGCCAGTCTAGACCAGAGGAGACCCAGTCTAGACCACAGGAGACCCAGTCTAGACCACAGGAGACCCAGTCTAGACCACAGGAGACCCAGTCTCAAACAAAATAAGAAACTGAAAGGAAAACAAAAGAGAATAGCAACACAAACTACAAAAGGCATGGACTTCAATAACATTAAGCAAAGTGAAGGACGCCACTCACAGTTCATCAAGTACTGAATGACTTCATTTATGCTAAATGTCCAGAGTAGATGAGAGAGGGAGTAGATTAGTCATGTGGAGGCCCGGGAGGTCGAGGAGAAATGGGGAGGGGCTACTAAATGGGAGTGATGAAAGTATTCTAAAACATATTGTGAAGCCGGGCGGTGGTGGCGCACGCCTTTAATCCCAGCACTCGGGAGGCAGAGGCAGGCGGATCTCTGTGAGTTCGAGGCCAGCCTGGTCTACAAGAGCTAGTTCCGGGACAGGCACCAAAGCTACAGAGAAACCCTGTCTCGCAAAACCAAAAATAATTAAATTAAATTAAAAAAAAACATTGGGTTGTACACTGTGAATACGATCAAAGTCACTGCATTATAGACTTTGAATGGTGGATTTTAGGATATGCGAAATCAATTCAATAAAATATCATAGGAGAAGAGAAGGCCAAAAAGTCACATAACAATAAAACTGGCAATTATACCTAAACCAAAAAACAAAGCCCAAGGTTTGGAGGCAGAAAGAGATAATACAAAACCAGAAAACCACTGCTGGTTTTCTTTTTCTGTCTTGAGCTGGTCACACTTGGAGTGAGCAGGTGGGCAGGATGGATCATTTGAGGAAAGAAAATGGGACTCTAACCCTGCTCCCAACAGCAGCTAGGAGTGGTCCAGGGGACGGTGGAGAATCTTACATCTTCAGCTTTAGCCCCAGACTCAGGCTTGGCCTGTCAAGCTGCTCTTGGAAGCCGCTCTCCGGTCCTTCCTATTCTCATCAGGGCCTTGAAAGCCAAGCTGACACATGCTGGCACGGCTTAGCCCAGACCAGGCCGTGGCTTCCATGCCAAATTTAGCCTTTGGCAACTTTCTGTTGAGAGTCCCAGAGGACTTGTTTGACCTCCTTTTGGAAAGCTGCAAGGGAATTCACTTCTGGACTGTGGCCCAGCTAACGAGGAGTGGCTCGGTAGGCTGCCTAATCCTCTATTAAGTTAGTGATAACGTGTACCTGAGCAGTCCGTGGCAAGGCCAAGTCCCTATATGTGCAGTTTGGACTAGGAATTTTCCAGTTACCTAAAGAATGTTTCCAGCATTAAGTACTGTAATCAATTTAAATAGAACTCTGAAAAAATGGATTTTCCTGCCTCTCCCTCCCTGACTGAGGCTTTTTTCTTTTGGTAATAAAAGTATCATATGACTATTGTGGAGAACTTAGAAGCATCCCTAGAGCCAGCCGTTCATTTAGTGTGTTCTCACAGACATTTCTGTGTGTTTATAAGCACAGACACACACATACATGTATGTGCTCAGCCATAGCAGCTCCTCGGTTTGTCTGAGTATATGTACATGTGTGGGTCCGTGCAGGCTGCAGCGCATGAGCTGGAGGAAAGGACAGCTTACAGGAGCTGCTTCTCTCCTGCATGTAAGCTGTGGGGATTAAACTCAGGCTAGCCAGGTCTTGCGGCAAGGGCCTTACCCAGTGGGCCATAGCAGTTACTTTTAATTGGGGTTTCTTTTTGTAATAGATGGGATCGTACTTTTTTCTTTTTTTTTCCTTTTCTTTTTTCTTCTTTCTTTCTTTTTTCTTCCCTTTCTTCCTTCCTTTCTTTCTTTTTTCTTTTTTTCTTTTTTGTTTCTTTGTGTAGCTTTGAAGCCTGTCTTGGAACTTTCTCTATAAACCAGGCTGGCCCCAAACTCACAGAGATCTGCCTGTCTCTGCCTCCCAACAGCTGGGATTAAAGGTGTGTGCCACCACTGCCGGGCCGTCCCTTTTTTTTTTTTTTGGTGTACTTCCTGCTCCATGTTACGACATGTCTTGGAATCCTTCCATGTTGGTAAGCATAAATCAACTGTATTATTTTAATGCTTGTGCATTCTGTAGTACAAATATATTTAACCATTTCCTATTGATGCTTATTTCCTATATTTCTATTTTAAGATCTATTATTTTAATCATGTGTATGTATGTTTGTCTTTATGTAGGTATGCACGGGTGAGTGCAGGGGCCTGAGGAGGCGAGAAGAGGACATTGGATGCCTTGAAGCTGGAGCTACAGGCAGCTTCGTAGTTCGGGTCTTAGGAACAGAATTTGGGCCCTCGGCAAGAGCAATCTGCACTCTTAACTGCTAAGATATCTCTCTGGCTCCTATTTTAATTGTTTTTATTATTAAGATTATTACAATAAATTGTCATACATAGTACTTTGGTATACATATGAAAGCATTTTTAATGTATTTTAAGCAGTGTTTCTCAACCTGTGGACTGTGACCCCTTTGGGGTCATGCATCAGATAGCCTGCATATCAAATATTTACATTATGATTCATAAAAGTAGCAAAATCATAGTTATAAAGTAACGATAAATTTAATTTTATGGCTGGGGTCACTGCAACACGAGGAACTGTTTCAAAGGGTTGCAGCACTAGGAAGGTTGAGAGCCACTGGTTTTAAGAGATGACATTATTTACATTTTTATCCATCTGAAATTCATTTTTGAACTTGTTTTGAAATAATTTCAAAATTACAGAAAGTCACAATAAGTGCTCCGCCTTGATTCCTTATTGATCCGTCTCATCACTTCTCCTTCCTTTCTTCTTTCTCTCCTTCATTCTACATATTACTATATACATACTTTTCTTCAGAGCCATTTGAAAGTAAAGAGACACCAAGCCCTGAATACTAAATATTTCAGCGTTTCTCTTCCTCCCCTCCCCTCCCCTCTCCTCCCCTTCCCTCCCCTCCCCTCCCTTCCCTTCCCTTTCTCCTCTTGAGATAGGGTTTCACCACGTAGCCCTGGCTGGCCTGGAATTCCCTCTGTAGACCAGGCTGACCTTGAATTTGCAGAGATCTGCCTGCCTCTGTCCCCGGAGTGCTAAGATTAAAGGCCTGCACCACCACGTCTGGCTTTAGTGTGTTTTCTAAAAGCAAGAGGATTATCTTACACCAACTCAGCATAAACATCAGAACCAGGAAAGAGATCATGATCCCGGTCTCCCCTGTTCCTCAATCCCCCCCCCCCATTTGTTTAAGGCTTGCCATTCCTTGTTTATAATGCCTTTCTCAGAGATAAGGGGAGAGGGAGTCTGAGGGAGGGGAGAGGAGGACCTGTTCTTACCATCCTCTGTTTCTCTTGCTCTCTGCCATATTGGAATTCACTGCAGCCCCTGTCAGCTGCTGCTAGCTTGGCTCTAGATGTGCCAGAAGTCTATGTTTGCTGTCGACTCTTCAGGCCTTGGCCCATATCAATCACCAGGAAGTCCAAGTTAATTTATTTTTGAATCGTGTGCTGTAGAAGATAATTATTTTTAAAACGAAGAACCAATCGTCCCAATACTCACTGTAAACTATTTGAGATGCTTTCAATCATGTCTCCAAACAATAATCTAATCTCTTTCATTAATTTCTTTTTCTATTTGAGAGCCAACACCACACCTTACTGTGATTCTAAAGAATGTTTTCATTTGTTTTATGTTTTGAGACAGAATCTGACTGGCTATGCAGCCTAGGTTGGCCTCACACTCAAATCCTCCTGCCTCAACCTCCTGAGTGTGGGGATTATAGGCATACATCACTACCTCTAGCTTATAAAATATTTTCCTATCTGGTAGGAAGAGGCCCAGCATTAGACTTTTTAAAAATGTACTTAGCTGGGTGTGGCAATTTATACCCATAGACCCAGCTTTTAGAAGGTTGAGGCAAGAGGATGTCTGTTTGAGATGCTAGGAAGTGAAATGAGACCCTGTTAATACATAATAAATAAACAAATATTGTAATCATTCTCAAGTACACACTTTTCCAGATTGTTAAAGTTTTGGACAACTTGACACAAAACTACATACACCTGGGAAAGGGGCATCTCAATTGAGGAATTGCCTCCATCAGATTAGCCTGTGGGAATCTGCAGGGCATGTTCTTGACTAGCAATTGATGTAGGCGAGCCCAGCCCTCGGTGGGTGGTGCCATCTCTGGGCACTTGGGCTTGATGTATAAGAAATGTAGCTGAGCAAGCCACAAAGAGCAAGACAATAAGCAGCACTCCTCCATGGCCTCTGGTTCAGTTCCTGCCTCGAGTTTCTGCCTCGTCTTCCCTCAGTGAAGGATGTAAGCTGGAAGTCAAATAAACCTTTCTTCTGCAAGTTGTTTATGTTCAGTGTTTATCACAGCAACAGAGAAACAAACCAGGACAGAGAGGAATTTTAGAATTAGTATGCCAACTTTATTAATAACCTACTGTAATTTTGATTGTAACTACATTCTGTTTGACAAATGTTTGCATAAAATGGCATATTTACAATATTGAGTTTCCCATAAGGGGACATGATATAAGTTTTCATTTTTTCAGGCTTTGAAGTTGTCTTTTGGTAAATGTATTTCTGTGTGTGTTGCACATATATTTTGTTCCTAGGCTTAAATTTTGATTTTGTGGCTATTGCTAGTAGGAACTTTCCATCCTAATTTTTGTGCATAATTGCTACTATACTGCATAAATAATTCTCAAACTTATGTCTTAATATAATTTTATACCATATAAATAGCCTAATAAACTATAATTATAGAATTATATAATTATTCATCAAACATTTATGTATAATGCTATTTTTTACACTGATTAATAAATTAGATTGTTTCCTGTGTGATATTTTATTATATTTTAATAAATAATGCTCACCTGAAGATCAGAATACAAAGCTAAGCCACTAGAGCCCAGCGAGTGAGGGCACACACTTTTAATCCGAGGTGGGAAGACGGACCTCTGTGAGTTCAAGGCCACTCTGAGCTACACAAGAGTTGTCCAGAAACAGATCAGGTGGTGGTGACTTACACCTTTAATCTCAGTGTTTGGGAGACACACACCTTTAATCCTATCACTAAGGAGGGGAAGACAGGAGCGATGTGGCTGGGCAGAGAGAGGATTATAAAGGGAAAAAGACTCAGTGGAGTCTGAGGATTCATAGAGACAGAATCTCACCCAGTCGGTCTGAAGACTTGGTAGAGGTAGAAGGTCTCTCTAGTGGTTGGCTGCTTTGCTTTTCTGATCTTCAGTTTGAACCCCAATATCTGCCTCTGGGTTTTTATTATTCGTGCAACAGTTTCTAATTAAAAAATTCTAGATACTAGTGTAGTGTTCACCCTTGTACATATATCTTGATTCTATGTACACTTATCTTTTTTCTATATTATTCTTCAAAATATAAGTGACATTTCTCTGTCTTATCCACAATACAATCATCCTATAGATAACGTAAGTTTGAGATAAATTGAAAATATCTTTGTTTTTGTTTTAATAGTAGAAGTCTTGCTCTGTGGCCATGGTAGCTTCACACTGAGAACAGTTGGCACTTAACAGCCTGCCTTCTGTGCCAACAGAATTTAAGTTTTTAGTGCTTTGCTTATATTTATAAACTGGCCTTTTGTTCCTGCTATCTCTTAGCAGCTTTTTGGACATGATAATAAAAAGAAGATGAACATACAGCACTGTCATAACACAGGCTGATCCAACAAGGACCTTTGCTGGGAATAGAACTAGTCAAGAATAACCGAGAAAGACCATTGTCTCCTCAAAAGCTCCAGCTTCCAGCCGGGTGTGCCTACTCATGAACTTCATGTGTACATCTTACTTCTCTGCATTTCTTGATGTCATATGAGACATCTCACACCTTCACATTTTTATTATGTGCTCTATGGGACGGTTTACAAAATAGCGCATGCTGCCTAATTCAGGGCGTGCCTCTGTACAGAATGCGACTTAACTTTCTTGATTGCTCATGGTTAATATAGGCATCAATTTTCAAAATTTCTCCCTCAAAGATTTTTGACCATGAAATTGATGGTTCTGCAATTTCTGATTTTCACCCTGTCTGCAGGCATCCAGCTTGCTCTTTTGACTGCTGTCTGCTTGCCTGCTGGGACAGTTTCTCTTCCTTCTTATTATTTTCTTTTCCAAGGGTTTGGAAACCAGATTGACAAAACTTTTAAAACTGAAGCCAGTAAAAATGAGTAGCCTCTGAGAAAGCTTCGGTGCGTGCCCAGAAGTGATGGACGTGATCTTTGAGGCATGGACCATCTCCAGAGATGAAGGTCTTTCTCCATCTCTTTTATTCCCTCGAGTCTGCGCTGTGTTCCAGACAGAGATCGCCAGGTGGCCAAGTTCCACATAAATGAAGTTCCATTACAATGATTAGGTTGGGAACATAATATTAAAACGCTCCTTTCCCCTTTTCCTTGCCTGCCTCCTGACTCATTCTTTCTGTTCCTTTCACGACGTATGTCACGCTGTGTTGACTAAACCTAGAAAAACTTCTCACTGGGTTTCAGATGAATTCGATGAAGTTCAATCTACAACTTCTTTACCTTATGCCTACCTCATTTACACATTACTCTAACAATTAAAACATCTCTATATTTTACATGAACTTTCTAGCTTAAAAAATTTCACTTCTCATCCAAAGTCCCATTTGTTTACAGATTAAGTATATCCATTTATGAAAGCAAACAAAGGTAATTTACACAACTCTACTGTGTTCTTGTTCCACTTTGGTTCTTGCCTCATTGATCTCTGTACTAAACCATGACTATGCAATCATTCACTACAATGACTGATCACTTTGGCTGATGGTTCCCTAGTATTTATTAATTGCCATTTAAATACTGTGGACTTTGAGGTATGCCAGATTCATTAAAACACATGCAACTATTGGAGAATAAACTCAAAGATCATTTTACTAGTGCTTCATTAATACCATTCTCTTCTTCTCTGGGTGTAATAAGCACCTATAATAACAACAGTGTTATTATTTCTTTAGGCTGATACCCTAAGAAAAAGTTGTCATCTATGAGTGGAAAATGTGACTGTCAATGTTTATGACTTCAGTTTCAGAGCAACTGGAACTGTTACCATATCTAAATGTCATTCCTCAGCCATTTTGAATCGTGGCAAGTATGTATCTGCTGATGACTAAATATCTTCAAGCTACTCAATGTGCTACACCCCTATAATCCCAGCGATCAGGAGGAACCACAGGAGGACTATGAGTTCAAGGCCACTCTATATTACGTAGTGAGCTTGAGGGCACCCTGAGTGACACAGTGAGATTCTGTTTCAAAAAAAACTAACAGCAACCGAAATTAGAGAGGAAATACACTAAGGCTTTAAATAACTAAAGAATAGCTGGGAAGTGATGGTGCACTCCTTCAATCCCAGCACTCAAGGAGGCAGGCGGGTCTCTGTGAGTTCGAGGGCAGCCTGGTCTACAAGAGCTAGTTCCAGGACTGGCTCCAAAGCTACAGAGAAACCTGTCTCGAAAAACAAAAACTAAACAAACAAAAGAATATTCCAAATGAGGCTTTAATCCATCCTGTTTTGCTAGTCCAATTACCATTTATAGAATGAGCACTATAAACATTTATACCTTCTAGCTGGAGAGAAGCAAGGAGTCAGCTCAGCAGCAAGCATGAGCTGTGTTTTCTGCCTGTTATTCCTCTGCTTTGCTGAGTTCTTCCCTCAAATAAACAAGTTCCTAGGGATGCAGTCTACATCACAGGACATCTGATTTTTGCTGGTAATTAGTTTATTTTCAGTTTCAAGCTGTCAAAAATTGAAATGACATGCTGGGAAAGGTTCTCTGGAGGAAGGTTGGCTCAAAGGTTAGCTTGAGCCACACAGCCTTATCCTCTACAGGTCGGAAATTCCAGCCTGTCTGTGATTTAGAGTTGCTTGGACTCAGGGAGTGTGCTTTAGAATTAACTGAAATGATGAGAAATTATTTTTATTTTCCAGAAGCCTAATTTAGCAATTTGACAGTGGAAAATATTAGTAATACATGGGCTAGAACATTTGTGATGCAATGAAGGGGTTTTATTTTTATCCCCATTTTTTTTATCTATTTGATTATTTAAAGTAGATGATTAAAAAACTGAAATTCACAAATATTTACCCAGGATCTATTATATACACAGTAGATACTTTGTTGAATGTAAGGAATAGTCATGAACTGGGTAGTCACAATCCCTGTTATCTCTTCAGGAAATTTAAGGTCTGTGGGTTTAAATTTAGAGAGGGCAAAGTCAGAGAAGGTTTTATGATTTAAATATTAAATAATGTTACTATGATTTTCTTTCTGAAACTCATGGTGAAGTTCAGCCCCAATTACAAGGTATTAAGAGGTAGTACCAGTCAGAGCCCTTACGAGGCGATTATAGCTCTGTCCTCATAGATGGATTAATCCATTCATGTGATTAATGGACTAATAGATTATCTGGAGAGTGACTATACTATGAAAGTCAGTATGGCTAGGTCACATGTAAGCTGCCTGTCACGGATGCCCTGTGCTATTCTGAACTCTGCAAGAAAAAAGACCATCACCATGTGGTTCATGACCCTGGACTAGAACCGTCAACCAAAATGAAACTCTTTTATGTTTTACCCAGTGTGTGATACTGTGTTTGGTAAGCAACAAACACTAAACTATGGTAGATATTAACCTATATTAGCCAGGTGTATGCAACATTATGCTAGGGACATGCCTACCTCAGGATCTGGCGGGCTGAGTCCAAAGACCGGTGCATCCCCTTCTCCTCTTAGAAGTGATGAGGTCAGCCTGCAAATGTTATCTAATCCCCCTTATTTTGACACATTAATTCTTAGGATGAGAATTGTAGTGAGAATTCTATCAATTGTAGTAAAAACCTTCTCTAGTTATTCTAGATCAGCTTTTTAATTAAGACTTTATTATTGTGGGACCCAGAGCAGGTTACATAGAGCCTCAGTGTTTTCATCTAGTACAATGGGAATAATAATTCTAATCTCTACAGTTTTATGAAGAATACATTGAACAATGTACTTTATGCCTGTAACATTGAAAGACAACGCTCTGGAGACTTGGTTACAAGTCAGGTATTTTTTTAGATATACTAATTTAATCCTGACATCAATATAATAAAATAGGGGTTTCTCCATAATTCTCAAAGAAATGATTTTTATCTTGTTTGTTATTACTGGGGAGAGAGTGAGCAGGCATGAATGTGAACATGTGTGGGCACACACAGCTTTGTGCAATTTATTTTCTCCTTCAGTTTTCACATGGTGTAGCTTGAAAGAAAATGGCCCCCAGAGGGAGTGGCACTGTTAGGAGGTGCTGCTGTGTTGGAGAAGGTGTAGCCTTTGAGGGAGCGTGTCACTGCGGAGGTGGATTTTGAGGTCTATATATGCTCAAGCCATGGCAGAGTTCAGTTCAAGTCTCAGTTCACTTCCTGTTGCCTGCATATCAAGATGTAAAACTCTCAGCTCCTTCTCCAGCACCATGTCTGCCTGCATGCTGCCATGTTCCACCATGATGATAATGGACTGAATCTCTGAACTGTAAGCCACCCCTTAAATGTTTTCCTTTGTAAGAGTTGCTATGGTCATGGTGTCTCTTTACAGCAATAGAAACCCTATTACAGAGGTTGGTATCAGGGTCTGCGGTATTGCTTTGACAGGCCTGACCATGCTTTTGTTTGAAGAAATATGGACCTTGGGGCTGTGAATTAGGAAGCAGAGGGATGCTTTAAGTGCTGCTAATGGACCATCCTAGTAGGAGCACGGAAGACAGTGGTGCCAAGAGTGATTTGAACTGTGGGGGCCTGGATCAAAAGGTTTCAGAGGAGAAGAATGTTAGTATATGGCCTAGAGACTGTTCTTGTGGTATTTGGTTGTATTTTGCCCTCTTCTGAAAAGTCTACCTGAGGTTAAAGTGAAGAGTTTTGGATTAATTCCGTTAGCAGAGGAAATCTCAGAACAGCCTAGTATAGACCCTTTCATATGATTATTAGTGTTAACTCTAATGAACATTTATAATGAAAAGGAACAAGCTGAGTATGAAAAAAATACAAGATGCAGAATAATTTCAGGAGAACAGGCACACCAGGAAGTGGAATGGAGTGAAGGCCTGTGTTCAAGGAGATAAACAGATTAAGAAATGGAATAAAGGGAGTGGTGACCTCAGGGCAAGATTCCACCCAGCTAAATTTCCAATTTGTGAAAAGGAATTAAAGGAAAGCTTAGAGTCAGGTGTGATGGCACACACCTTTAATCCCAGCACTAGGAAGGCAGAGGCTGGTGGACCTCTGAATTTGAGGTCAGCCTGGTCTACAGAGCAAACTCCAAAGCACTCAAGCTCAGTCAGCGAAGGAACCATGGAAAACAGAACTGGTGAAAGAAAGCCTAAGTGAACGAGGGGCCACATTCCAGCCCCAGCAGGCAGCAGAACTTTGCAGCTTCAGTCTTGTTCTGGCTTTAGAGTTAAGGAGAAAGAAAGGGGTTATGGATAAGGAGAGAAGAAAGGGGTTATGGATAAGGAGAGAAGAAAGGGGTTATGGAATTTGCTTCTCTGACTAAGGAAAGACACAAGCCCAAGCATGTGTCAGGGGTGACCCTGAATGGAGGCCTAGAGAGGACATTGTATGAAGCTGTGAAGTTGAAGTCTGGATTGTCTTGGAGACTCCAAGATGTTGGAGATGCCAGAACCATGGGATACCTGCTGAGGAGAGCTGCTAACAGGAAGTGGAACCAGCCCAAGAGAAAGAACCATGCTGCAGTCAACAAAGCTGAAAGGAGTTTGATATCCGAAGATTGTTTTGACATCAGACCTGAGATGCAGAGTTTGGAGTTTGCCCAACTTGTTTTCGATCTTGCTTTGGTCCAGTATTTCCTCACTATGCTTCCTTCCCCATGTTTTGGAATGGTAATGTATATCCCGTGCTATTATATGTTGGAAGTACTTGATCTGCTTTTTGATTTTGACTTTACAGGGGATTACAGTTACATGAATCTCAGGAGAGACTTTGAACTTTACACTTTTGGGTAAGTTTGAGACTGTTACAGACTATGGTGACTTCTGAAGCTGGACTTGTGCATTTTTGCATTATGATATGGCTACAAGTTTTTGGGGGCCTGGGAGTAGAATGTGGTGGTTTGAAAGAAAATGACTCCCCAAAGGAAGTGGCACTATTAGGAGGTGTGGCCTTGTGGAGTAGGTATTGCCTTGTTGAAGGAAGTGTGTCACTGTGGAGGAGGCTTTGAGGTCTCACATATGCCCAAGCCACGGTCAGTGTCTCAGTTCACTTCCTGTTGCCAGCATATCAAGATGCAAATCTCTTGGTTCCTTCTCCAGCACCATGTCTGCCTGCATGCTGTGATGTCCCACCATGATGATAATGGACTGAACCTGTAAACTGTAAGCCACCTCATTAAATGTTTTAATGTTTTCCTTTAGAAGTGATCGTGATTTTTTTTTTGTTTTTGGTTTTTTTTTTTTTTTTTGGTTTTTTGTTTTGTTTTCTTACAGCAATAGAAACCCTAACTAAGAACATGGCTTCTGGAGACTTAGTTTTTCAGGCTTGAATAGCAAGTAACATCATCTACTGGGCTATTTCATTAGCCCCCCCCCCGCCCCAAAGTTTTATTGTAGTAAAATACACATACTGAAAACTTAGTCATAGTTTCAAAATTCCCACTCACAAACTAGTAACCCAAGATCTAGAAGTGTAGGAGAACTTGCTTATGATTGTTCAATTTTTGAATTTTTGACTAGAGACTTGATGGCAGTCAGTTAGGGTTCAGGGCCCGCCTTTTGACACACACTATAGTTCCTGTCCTTGAATTATCTTCTAAGTTCTATGCATCTAATGGCTGTTTCTACTTGGATGTCTTTCCAGCGTGTTAAACATGGAGCCCTAGAAAGAATATGTTTAATTAAGCAAATATATTTTATCTATTAGTTAAGACTCTTATCCAACTAGCAGAAATTTGGTTCAAATAAACCTAATCATGAAGAAGGATCAATTAGTGGCAGGGGTATCTACCAGATCCCAGGGAGAGGAGTGAGACAAGATCTAAGGACTTGACTGCCATCAGGACACGCTCTATCTACCCCTCATTTCTGACCTATGTATCATTTCTTTTTTCCCACCAGACTGGCCTCACAGTGATGCCTGAGCATTGTGTTTCCCAGGCTCCTGTGTTAGTATTCATAGATTTGCCCACTAGGGAGTGAAGATCCTTTGGATATGAAAATGAAAAAATTCTAGAATGGGCTCTGATTGGCCCAGCTTGGATCAAGAGCTCTCTGGGCATCAATCATATGGGTGTACATTACAAATTATTGAATATATATGAGTGCATTTTCCTCTCTGAATAACATACCAGATTCTCACAGGAAGAGATATGTAATTAAAAGCTGTAAAGCACCACTACAAACACAAATGTCCCAAAGTATCTAGCTTTTCTGATCCTCCTTTTTTTTTGGTCACTGGTACACAAGTGTTCTGGGAAGCTAGACTTTCCATCATGCTGTGGTCAGATTCCCTCATTGTTCTTTAACCCACGTATCGCGTTATCCAGAAAGTTCTGTTCATTTTTCCCAGGCAGTTCTCATTGGCGCCATTCTTATTTCCACTGTCACGCTTCTTGACTTTCAGCAATCATCTTCCTTAGCTCATTAAACAACAATATCTTCCTAACCAGATTCTTATTATTCGTTCCTTTCCGTTTACATCTACCCTAGGAGGTGAATGTTGAAACAGGGCCTTTCTGCCATTCTTATGCCCAAAGATTAATGGCGGATCCTTTCCTACATGGAGAGACCTTTGGTTCTGTCTACTTGTCGATCCTTTTAGCCACTGAGCTCTCCTGAGTAAATGCTTTGACTCAGCCACACTCACTGTTCCAGGACCTATTCCTTCCAGCTTCAGTCTATGTGCACTTTCCAGATAGCTTTCTTTATTTTAAAAAGCAGCTCATTTGCAAAAGAAGCCCATTTCTGTTTGCTGTTGTCCGTTTCTCTGCTCTTAACCCTTAGAGTCCCAGCGCCTATCCTCTTCTCTTTTCCACCTACCTATTTTTATTTTACTTTCTTCAAGGCATAGTCCTGTACCACTGCTGTCAAATTTGTCTCTCTCCTTCTTGTGAAATACTACAGAACCTACCGTTTTACTTTCGGTAACACTTAATTTTATCATACACTGTATTAATTTTTAAACGTTTTGGGCATTTTGCTTCCCAAATAGATTGTGAGAGGACAGCATGCAAGACGTCCCTCACATCATTTATATATACCTTATGGCATGTATCCCAGCTATATTCATGCAGGAGCACAAAGACCTGCCAAACATTTATAAATGACATTGGGAAATATGTGATGGCTTGCTTGTGAACATTTTACATGAAATTTTCAGTTCAAAAAGAAAGGATTTACTAAAACCCTTTAACTAGTAGCTCCTCTTTGTGGATATGTTTTTAAGTGTTAGTCTAAAAATTATAAAGTATTCATCAAAAGGCTGAGGTGGGAGTTGGTGGGGAAACCGTTGAAGATTCTGCATTAGAAGTCACTGGTTGCAGATCAAAAGGAAATGCGATTATGACAATCCATGATAAAAATGTGAGTTTATATCAGCTTTTCTGAAGCCTTTGGGGAGGGGGATGTAACTCAGGAGCGCTTGCTTAGAGTGTTAAGGTTCTAGGCTCCATCTCCAGTACTGGAAGAGAATCAGTGTACTTTCATTGCAAGATGACGCAGTTTTCAGAAACAGTGTGCTCTATTTCCTTATTTACATTTTATACAATTTCCCCTGAGGGTGAGTGATAAAGAATGGCATTTATATTTGGGTCCTGAGCTGGTCAATTTTTGTCAACTTGACACAAAGTAGGGTCACCTGGGAAGTGGAGATTTCAACCGAGGAATTGTCTCCACCAGACCTGTGGGCACGTCTGTGGTGGTAGTGGCCTGTGGACATGGGATATAGGGGTATTTTATTGATTAATGACTGTGGGGGGTGTGTGTACCACTGTGGGCAGTACCACCCCTGGGCAGGTGCTCCTGGGTTAGATATGAAAGGAAGCTGACCGAGTCAAAGAATGTAAGTCAGTAAACAACATTGCTCCATGGTCTTTGCTTCAGTTCCAGCCTCTAGGTCCCCGCTTCAGTTCATGTCCCATCCTGACTTCCCTCGGTGGTAGATCATGACTTTGGAGTCGTAAGATAACATAAACCCTTTCTTCCCCAAGGTGGCTTTGGTCAGTGTGCTATCACAACCAACAGAGACGCACAGTAGGACAGAGTGTGGACTGTACCCATCATTGTGTGCTCTGGAAAGTTACTCATTTAAACTCAGAGCCTCATCATCTAAAACCTGAGGCTCCTCAGCTGATGTGAGGAGGATTAAGTGGGGAGGCACGTTTAAGACAGTGAAGTACTTGAGGCAGTAGGTGATCAATCAACAGTAACTGTCACTGTTTATTCAAGAGGGAAAGTTGAAAGGAAAACGTGGGCCTTGTGGCTTATTTATGACTTCAGGATGTCAATGGAGGGCATGCTGGGATGAGTGCTCACACACAACAGGCAGATCAAGAACGGCCGTGTGGACAGGTACAGTCGGTGGCACTAGAACAGCTGAAAGGTCTAGGACAAGGTTAGGGCACTTTGTGGATTTCTTACAAATTCTTCTTAGGACACATATATTGTATTTCCAAATTACATTATAGACTAAAATACCATCTTAATGAGAAAGGGTTTTTAATAAGTAAAACAATTAGGATTCTCAGAATTGATGATAGGGAAGCAAAGGAAATCTAGGAGAGGGGTTGAGGAGAAAGATGGCTTCGGTGTTGTTCTCTGTCTCTGCCGGACCACATTCTCACCTTTAGCAATCACATATTGCTTCCTTCACAAAGTCAGACCGTGGCAGCAAAGTGCAAGGCTTGATAGTGGGATTGTGTGGGGGAGGACTGGGTGAAGAGAAGCATGTTGGACAATCATAACAGTGAGCTTGTCCCGACGGACATGGACACTGCCCATTATGAATATAGGACTTGGAAAAGATCAGTCAAAAGAAACGAGGACAGTGGTTCAGAGTTGCTTTATTGATGCAAGAGACCATGTGGGCCACAGCTATCAAAACTTACTGTGCAAAATTCCAATAAAGACATCTGCCGCTAAAACTGGATGATTACAGTGGTTTTCTAATTTCAAGGAAAATGGGTTTAAAGGTTTTCATTTTGTGAATTATTATTAAACCCTGTGAAAGTGTTGGAAATACATTTAAAAAGAAAATCACAGACATATTTTAAAAAATAACATTATTATTTTAATATGTGAATATCTGCATAAGCATAATATAACCAACTTTAGTGCTGGTAAAATTGTGTCAAGTCCATATGGTAGAATTCAATCTACCAATATTTCATGGTGTTCTACAATGAACACCATAATTTCTAGGTGCTGCCACCTGAACTGGTTTTAAAAGCAACGTATTATACCCCTGACTGCCTTTTGTTATTTCTCAAGGGAAGGAATGTTATTAGCTTCAGCAAAACTCACAGGGAAAACGCTTAGATACAAAATAATCTTTAAAATAAATAAAAAAGACTAAACGAGAATTAAGGAGGGTAAATTCAAGTGTAAGCACAACATAACAGCCACTATTGTTTCTTGAGCACTTTATTGTTTGTTATGTTCTGAGCTAAGTATTTCTCAAGTTTTCATTTCATCTTCATAACCATTCTGAGAGGTATCATGACCCACACGAGACAGATGAAGAAAAGTTCAAGACGTGCTTAAGGTCATGTACCAGGGTACGTAGTGGGTGACACTGATCAAAGATCATGTTTTCTGATCCCAAAGATAATGACATTCTAATGTTTCATTGTAACATTGAAGCCAAACTGTTGAAGCCAGGCAGCGGTGATGCATGCAGTTAATCCCAGCACGCAGGAAGTAGAGGCAGGTGGATTTCAGTGAGTTTGAGGCCAGCCTGGTTTACAAAGTGAGTTCCAGGACAGTCAGGACTGTTACACAGAGAAACCCTGTCTGGTGGTGGTGGTGGGGACACAACACCCCCCCCCCCAAAAAAAAAACTGTTTTGAAATGTAATGCTTCTTTGTGTGTTAAAACTGAAACACAGGCACAGGTTGCATTTTAGGTGTTCATGTACCAGTGTGGCTGAACATTCCCAGCAATCCAGAATATTCCCCTCTGGAGCCCCCTCATCCACCTACAGTGAAAGTAACCAGTAGCCTGCTTCTATCACAGTAGGTAGGTGAGTTTTACTGAGGCTGAACTAACTTTTGGAATTACAACCGTCAGTCCAAATGTCAGTCTTTCACCTTGCCATGCTAACCACAGTCAACGCTACAGTCCTACCTCAGAAATCTCAAGTGTTCACTGTAAGAGCTAGTTTTTGGACAAGACTTCATATCCATTTTTTTTTGCATTGTGCTGAAATTAATACAATTTTTTTTAAAAGTCAAAGAAATTACACAACAAAGTTCTCTGGGATGGGGTAGATTCAGATGGACTGGTATCAGAAAAACCGGCCAATCAAACAAACCAACCTCTACCCTGGGAACTGCATAGAAACAGCGCCTTTGACTGATGTAATTTGTGCATCTATTTCCAGTCACGGCATTTCATTAGGAGGCAGACTGAAAAGTCATCTAAGCTAATGGAATGGAAGCTCACCCAAGCAACATATGCAACCAGGATTCTTTGTAACATCTTGCAGCACGTGAAAAAAAAATTAAGAATCTTGCAGAGTTGAATGGCTGTTACGTGGTCTGAGGGCAAGGAAGCATGGGAAAGAAAATCTAGGTGGTGAGTTTTGGGGAAAATATAACCTAATCTCCTTCAATGAGGTCTTACGTGCTGATGACTTTCCTGACTGCCTTAAAAAAATCACATTCATTCTTATTCAAGCTGGCAATGGCAGAGGCAGCATGGCAACTTTACTTAAATCTAGCAAGCTAAGGTTGGCGAATCGTCAGTAGTTGTTCTAGATGTCAGCTTTCTTTTCTCCTTTGTGTTATCCCCGTGTTGTTTTTCTTCCCATCCCTATTCTAATCTCCACCATAGGCAACGGTGGCATCTTGAAAGCAGTCTACCTACTGCGATCGAGAATCGGGAGAGGAATTAACTGACACTTGTTGGCTTCGACGACTTTGAGTGACACGTGTGCCTGCGGTGTCCAAAATGGGGGGACAGACTGGAGGAACGCTTGTGCCATCAAAGCAGGAGGAAAGGCCCCCCAGAAGTGGGCGCACGTGACAGCAGCAGCCACCTCGAGAGTGACATCATCCCGGGGGTGGAGCCAAACTCTGTAGGGCCTTGTCAGTTATTGAGCTTCCTCCCCTCTCCCTCACCAAATGCCTTCGACCCCACCAGCCCAAGCCCCCTGAGGAAGCCAGAAATGCCTGCACGTCCTGCAGCGCCAGGGCCCCCTCGGTCAGCGCGGCGCGGGGTCTCACCCCCACGAGCCCTCCCAACAGCTCCCCACCCCCAGGCCGTGGAAGGGCAGGGGGCGGGGGCGCGCGCGCTCCACCACGCACGCGCCCCCACGCACGCGCTCTCCCTCCGCGCTCGCGCTCCTCCCCAGCCCGGCCCGGAGGGGGCGGGGCTGCGGGCGGCCTCCGAGGGTGCGACGCCCCCGGCGCGGCGGCGGCGCTAGAGAGCGGCCGGCCGGGCGCGGGTTGCTGGGCGCGCGCTGCTCCGGCGGGGCCCGGTGGCCACAGCCGCCTCGCGCCAGCCGCCCGCTCAGCGCGGCCAGCTGCGAGCGCCGCGAGCCCGGGGCCCCAGGCGGCAGGCGCCGCGCTCCCTCCGCCGCCCTGCGCGCCTCCTCGGGCGGCCCCGCCCCCGTTCCCATCCCCCTCGCGCTCACCTCCGGGGCTGTGCGGAGCGCGAGGCGGAGCGAGGCGCCCGCCGCCACCGCCGCTGCAGCAGCCGCCGCCGCCGCCGCGGTGCTGAGGGGCGAGTCTTGCCCCCGCGCCGCCGCTGACAGGAGGACCGCCGCGGGTTGCCAGCGCTCGCCGGCCGCGAGGCCCCGCTGAGCCCGACTGAGGCGCGGATCCTCCGTGGGGCGTCCGCCGGCGGCGCGGTCCTCACCGGAGACCACGGGCACGCGGGCTTGACCCCGAGGTGCGCCGCGCCCCTCAGAGCGGCAGGTAAGGATCGGGGGCTCAGGGAAGAGGGTCGCTGAGGATGAGGTGACAGGGGCGTTCGCTTGCGACGCCTCGGCTGCGGGAGTAGGGGCGGGGGCGAGCGGGGAGACAGGGAACCGGGGATTGAAGTGCCTCCGGTGGCGAAGGCGTGGGGAAGGCAGGCTGCCTCCGAATGTGGGAGCGAGGGCGGCTTCGGAGGGCTCCGGGGTCGGCCACTTGGCTGTCACCGAGGTTAGTCTTGATATTTGGTACCTGGAGAGTCTTTGGATGACGGGGACCGGGATGAGATGCGAGGCGGATTGCTAAACGTGGCAGGGAATGTGGTGCAGAACGAGTTGCAAAATGTGTCCCTGAATGCAGCATAGAAGTAGTTGTGAAATGTGCCAGGTAAAGGCACAGGATGGGCTGGCCTCTGTGGCGTAGAAATGCAAGGTAGAAGTGTTATTAGGAATATTAATAATTCCTTTGGGGAAGGAGGTGTAGTATAATGAAAGACTAATAGGGCTCTTTGCTACATGTTCTGTCATAGGAAATCGAGAGGAGCTGCGATAAGCAATTTTTTTTTTTTAATATATAGGGAAAGTACCCACGTGAAAGAAAAAAGAAAGAGGCAGGTTGGTTGTGAGATGGGAAAGAAAAAAAATAGGGCTAGAATCATTTCAGGTTTTGTCATCAGCATGTAGGGCTTGCAATTGTAGCCTGCCTTTCTGTTCTAGGTGTGGAATGCTTAAAATGTTTCTCACAAAACATAAACAATGATAATTAGCGTCAGGAAGAAGATTGGACGTCTTAACCCCCTCTTCTGCTCCTCTTCAGGGAAACAAAAACCCCACAAACAAAAAGACAAACAAACCAACCATCCTGACCATAATTGTGTGTTCAAGATCATTAGCCAAAGGGAACTATTTTTCATCTGTGTCCCTGTCTTGGCTTTTACACAGGTGAAAATAAGTGGAACAAGGAAAACAAAACAATATGGTGAACAAAAGGGATAAATTTTCAGGCATTTGAAAGGTTGGAGCCAAAAGCTATGTCAACGGTTAATTACAGAGACTGGCAATAATGAAATATTCTGGTATGTTCTAGCTGTTGGGATGGGATGGTGAGATAAGATAAAAACGGATACAGTAAATTGGCATAAAAAGCAACAACATGGATACTGTCAATGTAGTGTGCCTCTTAGCATTCCCAGGTAAATTATCTTAGGCATATGAGCCCAAAACGGAAACAAATGAAATAAATATTCCTGTTCTCTCTTCCTCGGTCCCTCCACCCTCCTCCGCTCTCTTTCCCTCTCTGTTTGTGTGTGTGTGTGTGTCTCCACATGCTGCAAAACGTTGTGACTTCCATTTAAGAACATCTGTTTTGAGAGAACTGTCAGAACATTCTGGAATTTCAAAAGTAACAAAAGACAGCTAGATGAGCTATGTAATATAGCATGTGCATATACACCCAGTGTCTATGTAACTGGAACAAAAGCAGAAATATCTGAGGTGTTCACTAGGGTGTATTTAATTATTAATGATATTTTAGTGTGTTGTGTTAGAATTCTTATAAATTGAATTACCTGCTTGAATGTTGTTCTTATTGTAGTAATTTGCCAGATAATCCGAAAATTCAGCTTCGCCCTGGTTCCAGAATCATTCATTGAGGGATCATTTCCTTCAAAACAAAACTGGATTTTCCTTGATTTTGAACTTCAGTCTTTTCTGTAGCTATTTCCTTTACCTCAAGGCTCTGTTGAAGCTAAAGAGAAGAGGGCCAGAAGAGAATAAAGAGCAGTTCTGTCGGGTCTTTCCTGTTTTGTTCTGACTGTAAGCCATATGTACTGCCACCCCCTACTGTCTGTAAGAAGAGGTGTGCGGAGCCCTGTTCTTTTCTTGTTATCACCGCCCCCTTGTGTAAGGGAAGAAATTGATAGCTGCACTTTTGGGAAACAATCTTTTCAGATTGTTCTGTATCATTAGAGTGGTTATGTAGATTTATTAATCACTTGTTTACTTTAGAGTGCAGAGCTAGAAGCGTATGTTAACCAGATCTTAGATTTGATGCCCCTTTTAAATAGTATCTGATATTAGTCAATTCAGATGGCTAAGAATGTTTACAGTATATTCAGGAACACGGTATTCTATTACTTCTAGTAATAATAGTGTACATTTATATAGCACACACTTTGTGCCAGTCTTGTACATTGTTTATACAGTTACAGAATCCTATAAGATATATATTGTTATTTCCATTTTACCAATGAGAAATGGAAACCAGATCCGTTTACCAAAGATTATGTAGCTGGGACATGGAAGCACTGTTTCAGTTTAGAAACTCTGGCTGGGGACTCCGTTCTTCATCGGTCATCTGTGTGCTGTGTTGTCCTCTCACATTAGTGTTGACAAGCCATACACTATGCTGACAATGCACATAGCCATCATAAAGCAGACACTGTTAGATGTGGATAAACCTGCCTACACACATGCACAGGACAGTATACAAGGAAATTCTCATAGGAATCTGTTTCTAAATTTGTATCATGTGATTACAAGCAATAAGTATTATTCCTCAGGACTTTCCAGATGGTCAAAGAAATAGTTATAGTAGTGTTTGCTTTGAGGGAGATCTTTAGAAGTAAAAAGTTACTTTCAGGTAGTTTGATACACACACACACACACACACACACACACACACTTTCCTTTAAAGTACCAGTAAAGCTTTATTGCTAATTTTATTTGGAAAATCAAGAAAAAATTATTTTTCCTTCATATTCACATTTTATGGTCTTTATTTAAAAATATTATTAGCAAAAATGGATTGGATCTTTTGATAATTAACTCTTCCAAAACAAATGTTTGCTCAGATTTTTCTTAGCTCTTAAACCATTGTTTTATAGATACTGATTACATATGAAATATTTACAGAAATGAATAAAGTACAAAGAATAAGAGTGTTGTCCATGCTCCTCATACACCTTTACTTTTTTAGGAGGTGGACCATTGCCTCTCACAATTGTGATAATTATTTTCTTCTCTTTGACAACTTATTTTTGCCATTCTTTTCACAGAATTTTTCTGAGTATATTATGAATCACACATCTCATGTAACCAAACACTCCTCTCCCATAATATACATTTGTTGCTATTATGGGATTTAACATATTTATTATGGACAAAATTTTCAGGATATAAAATTATATAATTTAGTATATTCAACAAATTGAAATATAGGCTCAGACATGCTCTGAATTTGTATTGATAATATTCTACTTGCAAATGTAATTTGGTTTGCATCTTTACTGTAAAAATTTACCACTGACATTGTTAAACCTTAATTGGTTATTTCCTTCTCCCATCATTAACTTTTTTTTTCCTTTTGAGACAGGGTCCCCATATGTATCCCAGGTTGACACTGAATTATCCTCTGTTTCTCCATCCCTGGTGCTGGTATTAAAGGCATGTGGCACCTTGTCTGGCTATTACTACTATTTTCCCCCAGTGGTGCTAGAGTGTATGCCCAGGGCTTTGTGTGTACTAGGCATGTGCACTCTCTCAGCCCCTCACCGTCAATTTTTACCTATGTCAAGCTAACTCTCCTTTCTTCCTATAGTTGACTTTGTTCCTTTACTATTTCCTAAATAATTATGAATTATTTTGAATGAAGAAGGACATAGACTCTAGATGGGAATATACTAATAACAGAAGTTTCAAAAGGGAAATACTGGGTTGGTTGATAACTTACTGGATATATAGTAGAATAAGGGTGTATAACAATGCATAAAGTTTTTTCTTTTTCATATTTCTTTTCTTCTTGAAATACAGTTAAAATCTGACACAAAGTTGTTGGGAATGTTAGTTGAATTATACTGGTTTGAACTCAGAGTCACCCAAAGTTAAGGAGAATATTTTCTTTCTTTTTTTTCTTTTTAAGGTTTCTTTCTTTTTATTTTTTTAATTTAATTTTTTTTATTGAGCTATATATTTTTCTCTACTCCCTTCCCTTCCTCTCCCCTCCCCTTTTGCCCTCTCCCATGATCCCCGTGCTCCCAGTTTACTCAGGAGATCTTGTCTTTGTTTACTTCCCATGTATATTAGATCCATGTATGTCTCTCTTAGGGTCCTCGTTGTTTAGGTTTTCTGGGATTGTGAATTTTAGGCTGGTTTTTCTTTGCTTTATGTCTAAAAGCCACGTATGAGTGAGTACATATGGTATTTGTCTTTCTGGGTCTGGGTTACCTCACTCAATATGTTTTCTAGATCTATCCATTTGCCCACAAATTTTAAGATGTCATTATTCTTTTCTGCTGTGTAGTACTCCATTGTGTAAATGTACCACATTTTCCTTATCCATTCTTCAATCAAGGGGCATTTAGGTTGTTTCCAGGTTCTGGTTATGACAAACAATGCTGTTGTGAACATAGTTGAGCACATGTCCTTGTACCCAAAAGTGGTATTGCTGGGTCTTGAGGTAGGTTGTTTCCTAATTTTCTGAGAAATCGTCATACTGATATCCAAAAGGTCTGTACCAGTTTGTACTCCCACCTGCTTGGTGTGTTCTCTTACCCCATGTCATTTCCAGAATAAGCCATCATCAGTGTTTTTGATCTTGGCCATTCTTATAAGATGAAATCTCAGAGTTGTTTTGATTTGTATTTCTCTGATGGCTAAGGATGTTGAGCATTTCCTTAAGTGTCCTTCAGCCATTTTAGATTCCTCTGTTGAGAGTTCTCTATTTAGGTCTGTACCTCATTTTTCTATTGGATTATTATTATTATTTTTTTTTTGTATATTTTGGAGATCAGCTCCCTGTGCAATGTGGGGTTGGTGAAGATCTTTTTCCATTTTGTAGGCTGCCATTTTGTCTTGTCGACCACGTTCTTTGATTTACAGAAGCTTCTCAGTTTCAGGGACTCCCATTTATTAATTGCTGCTTTCAGTGTCTGTGCTACTGGTGTTATATTTAGGAAGTAGTCTTAAGGAGAATGTTTTCACTGATGGCATCCAGATTTTCTTTCAAGGATTTTCAAGCTGCTGCATATGTTGATTTATTTTTCTAGCACTAGTCTGAGCAAGGTAACAAATACGGGAAGCTAGCTTAATTATTAGACATTTCTTTTTTTCTCTGTGAATTGCTATTATCATTAGTATTAGTATAAGTAGTATTGTCTATCATTAGTATCATCATAGTTGCTTAATATGCCTGTGTCATACATAAATACTGTTATTTGGTGGAAAGATAATACTGTAAAAATAAATTGTTTATGCTTTATTATTTTGTGACGACTATCTCAGTTTTTTTGAATTGCATGTTTTCTAATAACATACTAGATGAAAATTAATTAAGATTAAAAAAAAAACAGAACAAGGAGATAAGATGATGGAGAGCATGTATCCCTGGTGATTCTCTTGAAAAAGTTATGGAGAGGAGTGTTAAAAGCTTAGGGCTTAAGAGATATATTATCTATTTCAAGGTCATTTTTCTCATAGAGGACATCTTACTAGTAGTGTTTAAGGTCCAGGTTATTGGAGATGGAGAACCAAGAACTCAGTGTCTGAGTTTCAGAAAGCAGGTTGTGATTTTGGAACAAGTATGGACTTACTGTTACTCCAGAAATTTCTAAATAGTTGTAGTACCATAATTATTTCTGGAAACACATTTCTTTTGTTAGATCAGTTTACTTTTGATTTGTAGTGCTGGACATTGAACGCGGGACCTTGTGTGTATTGGGCAAGTTTTTCTGTTGAACTATTTTTCTAACACAAGTCAGCTTATTAAAAAAAAAAACACTGGATAACTACATTTGTGGATGTTAAAAATATTAAATGAGTTGATTATTTTATGGGTCACGTCAGTGTATCTTGCTGCGTTTAGCTTTTGTTTACCCTTCTTTAGTTTATGATAAACATGACCAAGTTTAAGAGGCAAAACTTAGGTTGATGCTAGTCTTAATCATAGGTTTTTTCTTCCCATAGAATCAGTTTCTGTCTCTTTTTCAGTCACGGTAGATACAACCTCTCAAATGTCTTTTTATTTGTCAGTTACCTAAACTCAGCCATTGCATTTTAGTCAGCGATCTTGGTGTGTTTAAAAAAAAAAATTCAAATTGTCTAGAAGACATCTTTCCTCTTTATGTACTTTTCTTTCACGGGTACTTCACATGATATGTGTGTCTCCCCTTTATGTATGGTGGTGGTGGTGGTAGGGGTGCGTGTGTATTTTATATACATGAATGAGAGGTATACACCTGTGCATGTAGAGGCCAGAGGAGGACAGTAGATGTTTTCCTCTATTGCTTTCTTCATTCTTTTGAGACAGAGTGTTTCGTTGAACTGGAGGCTTGCCTTTTAGCTAGGCTAGCCTAGCTGACTGCCTGGCCAGTGAGCTTTCAGGGTCCATCTGCCTCCGTCTCCCAGTGCCGAGAGGTACACGTGCATGTAGCCATGCCTCATGTTTTCTAAGGATTTCTAAGATTCAGACCTAGGTCCTCATGCTTACACATGCTTCTCCCGCTGAACCTCTCCCCCGCTTCAGTGTGATAGTTTTAAATGTTTAGCCGATCGTTTTACTTTCTTCAGAAGCTGCCAGTGCTTCTCATCATGGGAAAGATCAAATGGGAACTCCTTAGCAAGCATATGAGGAAATCTATGGTCTTTTTCCTGCACCCTCTTTTGACTTACTGCCTTCCACATTCGTTTTCAAGTTACTCAGAAATTCTCAATTCTTTTAATAGATAATAATCTCTTACATTTTCATACCTTTCTGTATAAAGCTCCCTTTGCACTGGACTGTCCCTCCCCTTTACTTTGTTGTGAAGATAAATTCTTACTGTCTTGGCCTAGACAGTATCGTTTCAGTTTAGAAGGTTATTCTTACTCACCTAATTGGGTTTGTGTGTGTTATTCTGTCTTCTCCCTTTGTACCAGGTAAACTTACATTAATTATTTGACTGTCTCATCACTAGTCTGTTAGATTCCTTTAAACAGGACCCGCTTCTCATCTTTTATTTTGCATCAGTGTAGTTAGTACATAGAGGGTACTCACTGTCCACTTACTGAGTAAAGACTGTTTTGGTTGTGCCTTTCAAACTTTGTTCCTTGTCAGTTGTGGTGGCACACACTTTTAATCTCAGCATTTAGGAGGCAGAGGAGGGTGGAACTCTGTGATTTCCAGGCACACCAGGGATACATAGCAAGACCCCAGTCTCAGGACGGTATAAAATGTGTCCATACAGATATACCCAAATCTAACTATTCAGACAAATACTTAGATGTAATTAAAACTGTACCTAAAGATAACAAGATTTTGTACTTATGTTTCCTGGGGTGGTGGCAGGAGGAAGATTCTCTGTGTGAACTTGAGCCAAATTACTTTCTTATGTATTACAGAAATTGACCAACTGTATCCTATGGGCTAAATTTAGCCTGTCATCCATTTTTATATGCTCTGTAAGCTAAGATTTTTTTTAAGTGATTGAAAAATATTAAAAGCACAGTACTTCATGATGTGATATTTATAAGAATTCAAATATCTGTGTCCATAAAGACAAACTTACTGGAAATGCTCATTTGCTTACATACTGGCTGTGACTCTTTTCGGGTCAACAGCAGAGTTGATTAGTTGCCATAGAGACTGTATGTCCTACAAAGCCTAAATATTTACTTTCTAAAAAAAAAGTTTGCCATCCTTTGTTCTATTCCATACTCTGTGCCCTTAATATTCCTTTAATGTTAGGAGTTATATATGTCTCTAGACATATATAATGTTCCTTTAATGTTAGGAGTTATATATGTCTCTAGAAGGTTTCTACAGAAAACACCTGCTTCTGTTTATTGAGAAACAGTCAGAACTGCTTATTTGAAAAGCCCCTGTTGCACTTCCTTATAACATTCTTATGTCTAACTCTGAAGTTGGATTCTGTCCCAAGCAGAGCCATGTGCAGTGGTCACACCATAAATCCCAGCACTCAGGATGCAGAGGTAGGCAGATCATGTATATATATTGGTACTTTTGAGACATGGACTCACTGTGTAGTTCTGGTTGTCCTGGAACTCATTATGTAGACCAGGCTAGCCTCGAACACACAGAGATCAAGTGTTGGGATTAATGGCATGTGCTTAGAAATTTCATATTGTTTTTCAAAAGCTAAAATTAGAATTCATATATCTGTGTCCTAGATATTTCTTCTACCTCTGAAGAATATAGTTAAAAACAATAGCATATTAATTAGTATTTCTATTTTTCTAAAGTTTACTGTTGATATTTTACTATTTTCCTTTTGTGGCAAAGGCATTGTAAAATATTTTATATGATTTTTATGTTCATTTAAATTTTTTTATTCAAAACATTTTTTTGCCTGTGTGTGTGGTAAATGTGCATGTGCATTTGTGTATTTACATATGTGTGGGCAGGTTTGTGTGAGTATATGTGGAGGAGGACAAAGGTTGAGATTGAATGTCTTTTTTGATCGTTTCCTACTTTGTTATATTTTGAGGCAGTCTCTCACTTACACCCGGATCTTGCTGATTTGGCTAGTTTAGCTAACCAGCTTGCTTCAAGAATTTGTTTCTGCCTCCCCAAAGCTTGGAATTACAGGCAGACTACTGTGCCTGCCTGGTGTTTTCCTGAGTGTTAGGGACCTGAACACTACTCTCATGCTTGCAGAGCAAACACTTTACCTGCTAGGCTCTCTCCCCAGCCCCCATATGTTCATTTTTGTAAACACTAAGTATTTCAGTCATAAAGTTTATAAGGGAAAGTACATATAAATAAGAATGACGGAAACCCCTTATTTGTTCCAAATGGATTTTGGAGTTGTAGACATACATTTTTCATCTTAGCATGTCATCATATCTGGTCTTAAAGATAGACACAAAGATACTTGACTCTAGTTTTCTTATCGTCATGGAAGCCTCCCCTTCCCTGTAGATTTTTTTTTTTAATAGATTGCATTTACTGAACTTGGAAATGAGATCTAGTATGTAGATAATATATGATTTAGTCATTTTAGACTTGGAGAATCTGCTTCACATCTTAGTAAATATTTCTGCCTACATGAAAGTAGTGTCTTCTTAACCCTTTGTTCCAAATCTTGCATGGGAGAGTGAGAGTGACCCAGAAATTTCTGGTTGCTGGTCTATGAAAACTTAATAGGTGATTTGCTCTGTCTAGAAACCCGTTTCTGTTCCAGTTCTAGCAAATTGCCGAGTTCCCTAGGCTTGTCGGCTGGGTGGTGGTGAAGGTACTTAGCTTTTGTAGCCCAATGGAAAGAAGACTTATTAAAGCACATAAACAAATAACGACTGCCAACCACCTACCGCCAAATCCTGCTTCATCATTGATCTTTCTAACTTTTCTAGGATTTTAAAAAGGAAGAGAGACTTCCTTTGAAAACTGTTAGATATTTTTAATATTAGACAGTGACAATAGTGTTTAAGAATCACTGCTCAGTTTAAAAGTGGAGCATAGTGGTAATAAGTCTGTAATCCCAGTACTTTGGAACTTGAGATAGAAGTTTGTGGCTAACCTGTACTACATAATAAGGGCCTGTCTAAAACAAAACAAAAAAGCGATTTCGGCTTTTCTGTAAAGAGAGACCAGTTGTGTAGTAGAAAGAACATGCATTCTGAGTTTTAAATCAGTGAAACAGCTGTGAATTATTGCCGTTTTTCACCAGCTGTGAAGGGTTTTCAAAAAACTTACCTTGTGAGGCTTTTATGTGATCGAGGTCAGTTATCTAAGTGAGAGTAAAAGCCACTGCTTCTTGAAACAGTGAAATGTTGACAGATATTTTCCCTCAGTTTGGTCATGTAAATGTTTTCAACTTTTACAAACATCTTTTTTAATTTTTGAGTAATTGGAATTTTGCTTTCCTCGCTACCCATCAGTGCTCCAGGTTGATAGTTTTTGTAGTTGTTCCTTTTTCTAAACAAGATATGATTAGACAAAGTGAACTGTTTAGGGGATTTATTTCTGTAGTCTTTACGTAACAGTGACAACAATAATAAAACAAAGGACTTGTCTAGCTACTATTTAATAATCAGAAAAAAATTAGCGATTTTTCTATAATAAGGATAGTTGTTCAGACGCTCAATTTGAGCTTGGGATAGAGCCCAGTAGTGGAATACTAGCAAGCCCAAGGACCTAGGTTCAGTTTGCAGTAGAAGAGGGAGGAGTTGGGAGAGGGAGATGGAAAGGGGGAGGGAGAGGAGAGGCGCAATGATTATCTAAACTATTCTTTTGTTAATAAAAACTCAGGAGTCAGATATGGAGTAAAAACCTGATTGATCAGAGAAGTGGTAGAGAAGCAGCCACTGACACCCCCCCCCACCTTCCTTGATCCCCTGCCTACTAACTTCCCATGTCTGTGTTTATGTCCTGGGTCTCATAAAATCTCTATGGTTAATTTTGGTCAGCGGTAGCTAGTTCTGCCCTCTGATTCAAGGTAAACATTATTGGCAGTCTTAGGAGTGTCGGAGTACCATCAAAAAATATCCCACAACAGACAGGAGAGAGGAGAATGATTTTGTACAGATCAGTATCCTTGTGCTAATTATAAAATAAAAAATAGTTTGTCTTGGGCTGACAGTGTCTCTCAGTTGGTAGTGCTTGCCTAGTGTGCATGAGACACTAACTTTGAGCTCCAGCACTACTTAACCTAGGATGTTTGTAGACAGAGGCAGGAGGTTAAGAACTTCAGAGTTCAAAGTCATCCTTGACTTCATAAGAAGTTCCAGTAAATTTTGTCTTGAAAGTATCTTATTTAATGCCCCTGGAAAGACCAATTTTATGCAACTTTGGTTCCCATTTATTATGCATTTAAAAAATTATTTGTTGGGCCGGGAGGTGGTGGCGCACGTCTTTAATCCCAGCACTCGGGAGGCAGAGGCAGGCGGATCTCTGTGAGTTCGAGACCAGCAAGAGCTACTTCCAGGACAGGCTCCAAAACCACAGAGAAACCCTGTCTTGAAAAGCCAAAAAAAAAAAAAAAAAAAAAATTTACTTTTTTGTGTGTTGGTGTTTTACCTGCATGTATGTCTGTTTGAGGGTGTTAGAAGCCCTGAAACTAGAGTTACAGTTGTGAGCTGCCATATGGGTGCTGGGAATTGAACCCAGGTCTTCTGAAAGAACAGCCAGTGTTCTTAACTGTTGAGCCATCTTTCCAGCCCCTATTGTTGTTCATTTTTAAAATAATGAACTTCTTAAGGACTCTTCATCGTTTTGAAAGATAATTTTATCTCAGAACGTGTCAAAGAAGAATTATTTAGTTGTTAACAACTGTTGTCACTAACTCTAGTGGTCAATGGGTATTTATTTCTCCCACTATTCTACCTTTCTTTTTTAAATTACAGAGTAATATATTTGACTGTAATTATTAAAATAGATAAACAAGGGGTAAATAAAATGTTAGTATTTTCCTTTCTTAGAGCCTGCCCTTTTCTGCTTAAACTCCTTGTGGCAGTAAGCATTAGCTAATATTTCGATTTTTTCAGTATCTTTCTCTTTTTTCAAAAATTTATTAGCAGATATAATACATTCATAAACTTTTTTTAAATAAAAGATATTATTTACTTGCTCAGTGACTTGCATTCTTTAACCCTCTATCGCAGCTCTCTTCAGTAAATGGAATTCTAATTTTAAAAAGCTGAGTACTTAGTGCTCATAGCACCATCATTTATTGTTACTATACAACTAATGGATGTTAAGATTGTTCTTTTTTTTTTGTTGTCTGCTATTATTAACTATTAGGGCTGTTAGTCCACTATTTTGACCAGAGAAGCAAGCATTCTGAATAAAATATTAGCAAAATTAATCCAGAAGTACATTTATAAGATAGTATATCATGATCAAATAGGTTTATTCTAGGGAGGCAAGGGCATTAAAATATTAATATCTTATTAAATGATCAAAGTTGTAAGATTAAAAATTACATTACTTCTTAGGGAGAGTTGGCACGTTTGGGATTTGAAGACAATACCATGAGCATATCTGCCCATGAGAATGACAGTTTAGTTTTATATAATTCTTTGGTCTTGAAAAATGATAGACCAATATTTATTTTGGAATCTTTGGGGTTGGGGGATTTTGTTTTTCTTTGCCCTGGCCTTGTTCCTTCTGCTTTGGTTGTTAAAGCTTGATAGCATTGACAGCACAGACACATTAGTGTTGTCTAATTAACATCCATAATGTGGATGATGCGGGTGGTAATCCTAGGGCTGGTCCCTTTTAAGATGCCATGTATGATTGCATCAGGCTTAGCAAGCACCCTATTGTCCTCTGTACAGATTGTCTTGTAAATACTGGCCTAATTCCCATTTTAAAGATTTTTTTCTTGTGCTTATTGGCGAAATTGTCTTCTTTAGAATGAGTGTTTTGAAGCCATTATTTAGGACTGGTTATATATGATATGTTCTAGTATTTACCATTCATTCTACCACTGCAGCTCTGGGAGTGGTGGGCATTGGATTGTTTTCTGATGGAGGTGGTTTTTGTATTTTATCTGTTGCTTTTATTGGTTAACTAATAAAGAAAACTGTCTTAGCCCATTTATAGGCCAGTCCTTAGGTGGGTGGAGTAAACAGAACAGAATTCTGGGAGAAAGAAGCCGAGTCAGGAGTCGCCATGATTCTCCCACTCCAGACAGACGCAGGTTAAAATCTTTCCTGGTAAGCCAGCTCATGGTACTACCCAAAATATTAAAAATGGGTTAAATCAATATGTAAGAGCTAGCCAATAAGAGGCCGGAACTAATGGGCCAGGCAGTGATTAAAAAAATACAGTTTCCGTGTAATTATTTCGGGACATAAGCTAACAATGCAGGCGGCCGGGTGCCGGGACGCAGCCCCGCCGCTCTTATTACAACAGTTTTCTCCACCTGTACTGTTAACATGTGTACACCCTGAGGTTATCAGGTCTAATCCTGAAAACTTTATCTCATTTATAGTGCGAGAAGCCCAGTGTTGCCAGTTCAGCTTCCTTTTTTTAGACTCTTATTCTTGATGATACAGAACTCTGTAAGTCTCCTTTGGAATCCCCAGATCCCTTTCTTTTTTGTAATTTAAGTGCAACAGTTCTTTTGGCCATTTTCTGTTAATATTGTCAGAAATACATTGTCTTTTTCAGAGATATAGTCTGAATATTTTTTTTTAATTTCAAAAATAGTCTATTAAGGCCGGGCGGTGGTGGCGCACGCCTTTAATCCCAGCACTTGGGAGGCAGAGGCAGGCGGATCTCTGTGAGTTCGAGACCAGCCTGGTCTACAAGAGCTAGTTCCAGGACAGGCTCCAAAACCACAGAGAAACCCTGTCTCGAAAAACCAAAAAAAAAAAAAAAAAAAAAGTCTATTAATTATTTTTCTATATTTACTCTGCTCCTTTAATTTTCTTTGTGGGCTCCCATTATCTATACACTTAGTTTTCATTTATACACTTTCAGCTTTTCTCTTTTAGGATTTTTTAAAAATATTTTTGAGTTTTAAGACTTTATTTTTTTTAACATTTACTTTTTTTTTCTTTTGATTTTCTGAGATATGATTTCTCTGTGTAACAGCCCTGGCTGTCCTAGAACTCCCTTTGTAGTCCAGGCCTGCCTCTGCTGGGATTAAAGATGTGCACCACCACACCTGGCTCATTTACTTTTCTTAAGGGATTAACCATTTTTACTCACTGTTGTCATTTTCATTGTCGCTTTCCTACTGCAGTTGTAACTATTGATGACCTCAGTATCTATGTGGAGGATCCTACTAATATTCTGAACTTTGCCCTTCCAGGACCTTCTTGTTATTTTAACCATTCATTTCTGTGTTGTATATTATACAGGTAATTTTGAACCCTCAGTGCATCTGTATTATCTGAGAAACTCTGAAAAACCACAGATGTCTAGGACTTACTTTTGTATATTTGGACTTGATTTATGGGAGATATGATCTAATGTGTTAATAATTTTCACGGTGAGTTTAATATGCAACAAGGATTTAGAGCCATGCCTCGGAACTTATTAATCTCAGCTTTCTATAATACCCCTTTCTATCTTTTGTGTTTTTGGCTTACTTACAGAAACTGCTCTTCTTCTCTGTTGCTGTGATAAGCCATTCTGACCAAAAGCAACATGAGGGAGGAAAGAGTTCATTGACTAACACCAGGTCACAATCTATGGAGGACTTCCCCTGAGGGAAGTCAGGACAGAAACGTAAGGTTGGAATCATGGAGGAATGCTGCTTATTGTCTGGGTCACTTGTTCATGATAAGCTAGCTTTCCTGTACAGACCAGGCCCACCTTCCCTAGGATGGCTCTACCTACAGCAGGCTGAGCCCTTCCATGTCAGTCATCCACCAAGACAGTCTCTCACAGTGGTGACCACAGGCCAGTCTGATCTGGACAGTTCCTACCTTGAGGTTCCCTCTTCCCAGATGACTCTATGTTGTGTCAAATTGATGGTAAAAACTAACCAGCACAGTACACAGTAGCCTTAATTTTACCTTATTAGAACCTTTATACTTCCTCAGTGCTGAAATACAAGTGCAAATCACCACACCCACATTATGTGGTGCTGGGGAATCTATCCAGGGCTTCCTTCATACGAGACAAATATTCTATCAACTTAGCTGCATCCTTAGCTCCTAATAGTACTTTTTCATTTATCAAACTTACAATTCCATAACATGCAGCTGTCTTTCACTTCCTTTTCTGCTAGTTAGATTTCCAGCCTGTCTGTCTGTCTGTCTGTCTGTCTGTCTGTCTGTCTGTCTGTCTGTCTATCTATCTATCTATCATCTATCTATCTATCTATCTATCTATCTATCTATCTATCTATCTATCTATCTATCTATCTATCTATCTATCTATCTCCTGAATCTATTTTCAACCTGTTTGAACCCTCACCTTTGGTTGTTCTTACATGGTAAAACATAATACCTGTTAGTACCAGTGTTATGTTTTATAGTTTTATACTTACAAGTAAAGTGTTGCTGGAGTAGAATAACTTTGTCACCTTTAAATTATTGCTTAGTCTCCAATAACTTTAAATTAATTGCTTAGTACTGCCCAGATCTTCTGTTCTTTTATATTTGTTTACTTTATATTTTATACTTTGGTTCTTTTATATTTGTGTTCACTTAAATGATTATATTTCTCCTTGAACTCAGATTTCCAGCATTTTCTTTTTTTCCTCCTTCTCAACACTAAGAAAATAGAAATAATCTTCCTGTCACCTGCATCTTTACCATAGCTATTATAAATTATCCATCTTTTCTTCTTTCAAAGGCTGTTCCTTTCAGTTGTCCACTAGAGTCCATTTGCCTTCTCACCTTTTCAAAGACATTGTGTAGCACGAATTCTAATAGGTCTTCAGAATAAAAATCCAGAGTCAGATATAGGGGTTAATACAGAAAGATCAGAGAAGCAAAGCAGCCAACCACTAGAGAGTTCTTACCTCTACCAGTGCTCAGACCAAAGGGGTGATCCTATCTCTACAAAACCCAGAATGCATCCATCTGTATGAATCCTCAGACTGCCTCTGCTCCTGTCTCCTCCTGTCTTATATTCCTCTCTCCATCCAGCCATATCACTTCTGTCTCCACCTCCCTAGTGCTGGGATTAAAGGCATGGGATCCCAAGTGATGGGATCACCTTTGTGTGAGCTCTGTTTCTCTTTTATACAGATTCAATTTCGTGTAATCCAGGTCTGCTTCTGTCCCTGAATGCTGGAATTAAAGGTATATGCCACTACTGCCTGACCTCTGTTACTAACTAGATTTAGCTCTGCACTCTGATCTTCAGACAAGCTTTATTTGTTAGATTACAAACAAAATATCACTACAACATTGTTTCTGTATTTTTATTTTTTCCTTTTCTAGACTACTAACAACTGAAAAGCTTTCCTGGTTCTTCACTTTTAAAGACACTCTTGAGCATCTCTTTGTATCTATCATCCTCCATCTTTTCTCCCATTTATACTAGGTGTCACAGAAGTGAGTTATCTTTACTCACTTGTCTGATGTTTCTCTTTTCACAACTTTCTTCTTATGTATACTTAAAAGATTCATTCATAAATTTATAGATTGAGTATGTATCACAATTTAATTTTAGAATGTTTCTATTACCTTAGAAAATTTCCTTTAGCTTGTTCTCAGTCAGCTTCGGTTCCTAACCCTAGCTCTAGGCCATATTAAACTGAGCCATGATCCCACATGAGCTTACAGAGTGAATGTGAAGGTCATGAACACTTTGTCAGCAGTAGGAAAGTTCTCAACATACAGCAACCGAAAATGAGTCAAAAGCCAATATATAATGAATCTAGGATGATTTTGATAGGGCTTGCTTATTGTATCATTTCATTTCAGCCTTGGGTTTGAACTTATGACTTGTATTTTATGGAGTGCACGTGCCGTCAAGGCATGCTACTGAAGTGAACACTGCCTGACATTTTGGCTCAGAGTTGATATTGTATGTTATGATTTGTGACTCCCCCCCCAATATACATGGTTTTCAGCACTCATAGAAAACAGTAGTTTAATTATGAAAAACAAAGACTTTTAATATTTTCCTGCTGTCATTTTTCAGCATATTGCCAATATAGTGTTGTATTTCAACTTAGGTTGGATTGTGTTAGAATATTGATAATAAAAATTGTTGCGTCGTTGACAGTAAATGAATTTTGATTTGGAAGAGAGATGAAATTTCTAGCAATTTCTTAAATGGATCTAAACAGACTTTTGCCATTTTTTACTACATATTTATGTAAAATGGTTCTTAGCAGTGACAATTATAAAATAAAAATATTGATCAGTAAAGAAAAATGTTGAAGATATTGTATATCATATAGTATCAACTATTCAGCCAAGACTTAATTATTTTTTAAAATAAATAAGCACATCATTTCATTAGTTATAAATTTGCTTTTGTCTTTAATAAGTGATAAAATTTTATGTATGCCAAAGAATTATCTTAAACTTCTTCAGGATTTATTCTCATGAAGTGTTTGATTTGTATATCTACTTTAATCTCTTATACTCCTGGGGTTGTGTAAAGATTTCTTGGATTGAAAAGGGATCATGAATGGAAAATTTAGGAAACTGCTCAGGCAAATACTATCTACTTTTTGTTTTTGTAACTGGTGTTTGAAAATTCATATAAGTGGTATCATAATATGCAATTTTGTTTTACAAATACAAATTTAAACTTTTGCTTCTGGCTTCTGCCTTCGTATGTTTTTTAGGTTACTTTGTGTTGATCATGTATCAATATTTCATTTCATTTTCTTGCTGAATATTATTCAATTGTGTAATGTACCATTTTGTTTATCTATTCGCCAAATGGATGTTTGAATTCTTTCCAGTATTTGGATTTTATGAATAATGGTGCTGTGAACATTCATGCACAATGTTAATGTGGATAAATGATTTAATTTCATTTGGGCCCATTCCTAGGGGATTGGAATTGCTGGCTTTGCGATCAGTTTGAGTTATTTTTTGCTGTGAGGTAAGGATCTAAGTTTATTTTCTCTGTGTGTCTGCATTTCTAGTTGCTTCAGAATAATTTGTTGAAAAGATTATCCTTTCTTCTATTAAGTTGTCTTTGTATCTTTTGTAAACTTGTACCTGGGGTAATATGGAAGAATCATTAACACTGGCTGTTTTACTGCATTGAATTTCCTGCTAAACCCTCAGAAAATCAATTAGTTCATGGCTTTCTCCAGATAGGACTACTGTAACTCCAGAACAATGGAGATCCTGCTCTCTCCCAGCAGGTACCACGGGGCTGGTTAAAATACTTGAGATCTGCAAACCAAGTTAAGTCTTGTATATTAGTGGAAACAAAGATACTGGTTTTCAAGGCATTCCCTATCTTGGTTGAACCACATTTTGGGGAATGCAATTGGGAAGAATGAGAGTAGCCCCAGGAGAAAAGAGCAGAGGCATGAGTAGTTAGTTTTTCTGTAGTTAACAATCCCTAGTATCCATGAGTAAACACTTCTTTGTTGTCTGCTTTTGGATGGCTTTCAGAGTATTGAAAAGTCAGCTCTCTATTTTGAACTGTTCCAGTCAGGCTTCCTCCTCCATCTTTTTACTGAAATTGCTTATCATGATTATAAGTGGCTTTCACATTATTTAGTCAGTGGTCCTTTCTTAGACTTTGTTTTGCTTGACCTCTATTTGTCCTATTTGGTACATTTGATTACTGTGCTGGTTAGTTATGTCAACTTGATACAAGTTTGTTATCTGAAAGGAGGGAATCTCAGTTGAAAAAGTGCATCCAGGGGCTGAAGGGATGGCTCAGCGGTTAAAATCACTGGCTGCTCTTCCAGAGGTCCTGAGTTCAATTCCCAGCAACCACATGGTGGCTCACAACCATCTGTAATGAGATCTGGTACCCTCTTCTGGTGTGCAGTCATACATGTAGGCATAATACTGCATACATAATAAATAAATAAATCTTAAAAAAAAAGAAAGAAAAAGTGCATCCATAAAATTCAGCTTGCAGGGCAGGGCATTTACTTAATTAGCCCATTGTGGGTGGTGGTTCTGGGTTCTATAAGAAAGCAGACTGAACAAGCCATTAAGAGCAAGCTAGTAAGCAATCTATGACCTCTGCATCAGCTCCAGGTTCCTGTCCTAGGGATTTGAGTTCCTGTCCTGACTTCCTTCAGTGATGAACAGTGATGTGGAAGTGTAAACCCTTTCTTCCTCAACTTATTTTTTGGTCATGGTGTTCATTACAGCAATAGTAACCCTAACTAAGGCAATCACTCTTTTTCTTGAAATTCTAACTTCTAGAATTCCCACTGTTTTTTTAGTTGTTTTATGCTGTGTGTTCCATATTAGTTTTTGTTTATTTTTTCATATTTAAAATCTATTAAATTATTGAAATGCTCTATAGAGTTTTTTTTCTTCCTTAAACATTGCTTCCTCTGAAGTCCTTCTAAGTGATGCTGTAAGAGTTTCCTCTAAGTCTCAGACCATTGGCACTGAAGTCAGAAATAGATACATTTTTATTCCTCATGTGCAGCATTGAGGTCACTCTCTTCTTTTTCTAAAATTATCTGGCTTTGAACTGAATGTCATCAGATTATGTTATTTAGAACCCCAGTTGATCATAACTCCTGGTTTATGTCCTATAATGACTTTGATTCTGATTATTTAGAGTCAGAACAAACTTCACAACTAAAAGTCTCAGTTCTCCACAAGACTGATCTTTATGCAGACACCAGCCAAAAGTTTAGAGGCTGACTACTCTTAATTTTTGGTCAGTATACTACAAATTTGAGGGTTCTTAACCATCTTCTTAGGTTTGATAGTTCATGGGAACAATCCATAGGAGTCAGGAAAGCAGTGTACCTACAGCGGTAGTTTTATGGTCGCATCATAAATTTAAGTCAGAGTGAGCTGAAAGAGAAGTTGTAGAGGTGGGGAGACTTTCCTTTGGGGGTGACATCTTTTCTCTGGGGAGTCAGGGCATGTCTTTCTGTCACATGGCTGTTTGACAGTACACCCACAGTATTTCCAGTTTGAGAAACACAAACCTTAGTATCTAGTGTTTAAGGAGATCTCATTATGTAGGCATAATTGAATTAATGGTCATGAGTTGAAATCAGTCTGTAGCTTTTCTCTTTATTCTGGTCAGGTTGATATCTCATGGCTCCTCAGTCCACCAGTCACATGGTTGGTCTTTCTGGTGTAGCCAGAACTCTTTAGAGTCTTATTGTTACCATAAGCTGTTTAGGAGCCACTGTTAGTCCTACCATGGATGAAAAAGATACTCAAATCCTGCAGGAAATTACCAGGACTTAAAGACTACCTCCCATATGTCAGCCAAATTATTACCCAGAGTCACCCGTTCTTTTATTTGTTTCTCTTTTCTCTTAGCAGTACTATTTCTTCTATTAATCCTTGGTAAATTTGATCATGAGATATTTCAGCATTTTGTTCTTTCAGTATTTTAAATTGAACGTATAGAAGTGGTCTAAATTTCCAACTTAGTCATTCTTTATTAACAATCAAAGAATCCCTACAATTTCACTTTTGTAGACCACCACTTGTTTCTTTCTGTTTTTCTCCTTCTAACCCCAATTTGCAATATTTTAAACCTACTGGGTTTTTTAATCCATTGATTGTGCTGCTGTTTCATACTGTCTGTCGGTAACCTCACTCCCTTTTTTAATCAACACAACGGATCCTAATTATCCCAGCACACAATCCTGGACAATATTTTCTTTTTCAAAGGAAACTTTGTTGTTGTTTTTTAGTAGTGCTGGTGTTTAAACGCAGGATCTTGCACAAACCAGGCAAGTTCTGTACTGTTGAGTTAAACACCCGGCTCTCAAATTTCCTTTCTTGATTCATTGTCCTTACAGAGCCAAAATTGCATTCTGGTTAAATCCAACTTTCCATGCCTGCACCCATGTAGCCGAGCGTGGTTAGTGAAAAGTATACAACATTACTGATTAGTTTTATTTTAAATTCATGACCGCAAACCTCAAATGGGACCTTAATCCTTTCAGGTAATCATGTTATATAGTGCAGGAGTGAGTGGGCCATTTTTTTTGACAGTTATTCCTCTCACCTTACACTTTTAACACTTTCCATCCTTTTCTTAACTAATGCCATTTCTTCATTCTGTACTGAAAAAGTGGAAGAGAAGCCCTCTAGAAGACACTTCTAGGCATCTTACTAACATTACCCTTTGTGAATAAGTATGCATTTTCTTTCTGCAGGTAACTGTTTCATTTGTGCGGTAGACTCTGTCTCCTGATGCCTATTTAAGAATGCTACTTGTGCCAGGCATACTGTGGCATGTGCCTTTAATCTCAGCCTTAGGAGGTTAAAGGCAGATCTCTGAGTTCAAGGCCATCTTAGTCTACACAGTGAGTTTTAGGACAGCCAGGGTTATGTAGAGAGAGACTCTGTCTCAAAAAACAACTAAATAAATAAAATAAAAGGAATGCTATTTCAGCAATTCCTTTCCTTTCTAGTTAACTCATTCTCATCAAACATGCCACTTCTTTCATATTAAACAAAGTTCTTTTGACCTCATTTGTCCCACTAGCTACTACCTAATTTTCATACTAGGGAGGTGGAGGCAGGAGTGATATGGCTGGGCAGAGAGAAATATAATATGGGAGGAGGCAGGAGCTCATTTAAATCTAAGGATGCAGTCTGAGGTGCAGTCTGAAGTGCCGTCTAAAGCAGTCAATCTGAGGACAGGATCGCCCTTTTTGGTCTGAGGATTCTGTAGAGGTAAAAGGTCTTTCTAGTGGCTGACTACTCTGCTTCTCTGATCTCTCAGCTTTCACTCCCTAATGTCTGACCAGGTTTTCTTTTCTTTCTTTCTTTCTCTTTCTTTCTTTCTTTCTTTCTTTCTTTCTTTCTTTCTTTCTTTCTTTCTTTCTTTCTTTCAACTAAGAACAGTTAGATTTGTGCTACATAATTTGGATAGGGAACATTTAGTGTAATGAATTAATAATTATAAAAAGAAATTTGAGTAATGAGAGCTTGGTTAGGAAAACCGATCAGAATATAACGACATAAGGAGAAATCGTTACTTCTATACTTAGAAAGTTCAAGGAAGCATGCTTGCCAACCCTTGGTTGCCATCCAGATTCTGCTGGGAAGGGCATGACCGTGACTCTGAATGGCAGAGAAATTGTATGGTGGTATCACACAGGTGGAACTTTCTTGAAGTTTGGCCTCTAGAACTTTTCTCTTGCCATTTTAAATTATACTGGTGCTTACCAAAAGTATCCCAATATAAAATCACCAGAGTGAAAGTGCTGACTCTTGGGTCCTCTTGCTGCTGTACAACACAGGAGTGAGGGACTGGAGAAGTTGCACATACCGAAGTGAGTAGTTTGGTACTAGAGCAGCTGTCTGTGATAGCAGGAACCAGATGCTGGAGAAGCCACATGCTCTGAAACCTAGAAACAAAACCATTTTTTCCCCCACAAGGTCTTGCCAGTGCCCTCCGCCCATGAAGTTTACCATTGTGCAAGCTGGCAAAAGAAAATACATCCAAAGGGCTAAGGTCTATTTTCAGAACAAATGAGGAAGGAATTTGGATCTGAAAGGCAAAGGTGAATCTTAGTTCAAGTCACATTTTCTTTCTTTTCTTAAGCGCTCTCTAAGTTTCAGTTGTACAGTAGCAGTTTTATATAAAAGAATGGTAAAAGGGCAGGCAAGTCCATCGTCTAGTGACTGGATGTGAGGATGTCTCACCTTGTTTTATCTTGGGACTTTATCCTAGCTGTAGTTTATTTTAGCCCAGCGTTGGCTTCAGATGTTTTGAGGTGATTGGTACTTTTTCAGCAGGAGGGCTTGGTTATCCAGAGCTCTCTTTCAGTGTTACAGTTGAGACACTTTACAGGCTTGATGGCAAATGTTTTTGCCTTATACATCTTGTATTGTTTCTTAAAATTAGCATGTACATTTATATTTTGTTATTTCCTCCTATGCTGAAAAGGCAGTACACAATATTTTTTTTTGCAGTTTTGACATTTTTAGGATCGTGTTTTGGGGATTAATATTACTTTGTAGGGATTTTTTTTTTTTCTGTCTCTCTCTCTCTTTGTAGTTATATGATAGGTAGGTCTTGGCCAGCTCCGTGTCCAGTATGTATCAGTGGAAGATCCTTTTGTGATAGCTGGGCCTGGTGGCTCAGGCCTATAATCCCAACCACTTGAGTCAGGACTCAAATCTAAGACCTGCCTGTGCTACAAGGTAAATTCTAAGACAGTCTGGGCAACTTAATAAGACTGTCCCAAAAAATAAAAATCAGTGATACAATGCATATACAAGTACAGTTCACAATACCATACTAGGGAACAGTTTCCTTAAACTTTTTTATTTTCTCCTTCATTTATTTGTATTTTCTTTTAGAAATTCTCGTATTTTCAGAAAGTCTCACAGTTCCCTGAATCTGCCATCCGGATTTAACTTGACCATCATAACTTCTATTTTGAAAATACTTCCTTTATTTTTCTTATCTAAAATGTGAATATTTGGCATATTTATATGCATATTTTATGCATATATTTACACAATATGTTGTAGAATATTATTTTAAGGTGTGTTACTTTTGTTTCTGCTCTGGAAATTTGTTTAATGATGCAAAGATGTGTTTGATTAAATAAAATTCACCTGTCAAGTTTCAGGAGGTTGCCCCTGATAAACTAGAATCAAATCAAATTGACATACATGCATAGCCTCTTCTTTCCCATGGAAACAAAAACAAAACCTCTTCTCCAAAGCATTTTTTGATTTCCATTTGACAGATACATTTTTTGACTTTTTTAAAGTTAAGGCATTCTTAAAATATCTAGGCT
Organism: Chionomys nivalis; assembly: GCF_950005125.1. Classification (NCBI taxonomy): domain Eukaryota; kingdom Metazoa; phylum Chordata; class Mammalia; order Rodentia; family Cricetidae; genus Chionomys; species Chionomys nivalis. The sequence continues at coordinate 86,153,489 of NC_080092.1, forward strand.
GGTTTATTTCCACAGTCCCTCTTTCAATTCCAGGTCTCTTAGCAGCCTTCCTTTGGTTTTCAGCAATCAAAAATTTCAAAATCAACACAATACTATGCAGGATCCAGACTCCCTGTGTTTCCCATCTTTATGTGACTTTTTCCTTTTCCATTACTTTTTACTGTCTCTTTAAAGACTTTATTATTTTTAATCTATCTATTTATTTATTTCTATGACTGTCTATACTCATTTTCTTTCCTTGTTAAGCCACACACATCGTAAAACACACTGGAACCTGTTTAGAGTTTTTTTTTTTTCCATCTGAACCTCTTAGAGTTTTTTTTTTCCCCCTCCATCTGAACCTCTTTTACTGTGTATCTTTAGCCATTTTTGACTGCACAAGCAAACTTTAGACTGTTAAGCTACACCTGGATCCTCCACGTACTCTAGCAGCTGGCTCTGCCCACTCTTGGGTGGGGTCGTGAAAGCCAAGCCCAAAGGTTGCACCAGGTGTTGGAGGTACATGACCAGAAATTGCTTTCAACAGTTGACTCTAGAATGCCAACACTTGCTCTGTGGCAGGCATTTTTACTTCATTTTTTTTGTTCTACTTAACATACTGGCTGCTCGAGGGCTTGCCAGCAGGCACAAACTCTTAAAGTAGCCATATTCTCCCCACCCCCCAGCTTTTTCAGACTTTAGATGGATATTTGAGTCCCGTGTTGGGTGCCGAAATATGTAATGCTTTACTCTTTTGATTTTTTTTGGGGGGGGGACGATGCCACATGGCAGCTGTCTGTAATTTCAGTTCTGGGGGGCCCAACATCCATACCAAAACACCAATGCATGAGAGAAACCCTGTCTTGAAAAAAAAATAAAAATAAATGAGTTAAAAAAGACAAGCTTGCAAAGTGGTAGTAGTTCTTAGGTGGTAGGAGAGGATCTATAAAGTGTGTGGACATGAAGTTTCTTTTATTTTGTTTATTTATTTGGTTTTTTGAAGCAGAGTTTCTCTGTGTAGCCCTGTTTGTCCTGGAACTTGCTCTGTAGACCAGGCTGGCCTCAAGGATCTGCCTGCCTCTGCCTCTGGGATTAAAGGCATGCACAGGGAATTTAAAATGTAAGTGGATTAATTTACAATTCTGCCCTTAACACTTTAGTTGCCGTTTCTCTCTTTTAAATATCCCCGTTTTTTGACTTTGTTTTGATTTGCCCTCATGCTTTTTTGTCCTCCTATGATAATTTCGTTAGCTGTCATTGTGACTACTTTAGTTCCTGTTTTACTCACTTCTTTATATTTTGACCCAGAAAATTATCTTGGTAATCTTCTTGACATCCTCTTGTAATTTATTACTTTAAGGTCAGAGTTGTTTTTTTTTTTTTAAATTCTTACTTATTCATGATCTGATCTACCATTGACTCTTCGTTTAAAAATTTTACTCTAGGGCTGGTGAGACAGTTTTATGGTTAAGAATACTGGTTTTCTCCCAGAGGACCTGGGTTTGATTCCCAGCACCCACAGGGCAGCTCACAATCCCCTGTAACTCCATTGTTAGGAGAGCAGTGTATTTTTCTGGACCTGTGCAGGTACTGCATGCTTGTGGAACAGATATACATGTGGGAAAGCACCCAAACACATAAAATAAAAGTAAATAAATCTAAAATAATTTTAAATTTTACTCTACCAAAAAAGAATACACAGTTCTACTTGTGTTTACTCTCCTAACCCATCTCCCTTATTTGAAACTTATTTTTCATTAGATTTATAAGAGTTGTTTTAAATTCATACAGTTCATGCCACAGTATTTGTGATAGTAGCTTATGGATTATGGCATAAAATGACCAAACATTTGAACTGTCACTACCAAATGCTCACCAAGTTTTACTCCTTTCTACTCCACCAAGAACATCTTTTATCATTAAAGCCATTCCTTCTTTGATCTTCTACTTACAGGATTTTTATCTTAATTACTATAGTACCTGTTTTTAATAATTGAGTTTTAGATGTGTTAACATCTCACTATTCCATCATTTTACTAATAAGTAATTTAATGCTACCATTGTTAACACCTACTGTTAAATGATACTGAGAATGTTCTAGGGAATAAATGTGTTTATTGAACTGGTTGTGTCTTTTTCCTAGACTTTTTACACATTGAGTTAGGATTGTTTTCAACCTCATGTAACAAAAGTCTAAAGCATTGACTTAGTCAAATAGGATTTTTTTCTTTTGGTAAAAGAAAATCTGTATATAGGCATTTCAGGGTTTGTGGCAGTTCTCCAATGTCATTAAGGGCACAGGATCCTCTATATGTCTTTACTATCATTCACAGTGACTTTTATAATATGATAGCAAAGAAACTTGTTTCTCCCAACTGTTCCTTAAAGGCGTTGCCTGCAAACCTTTTGCTTTGATCTATATATTAAATGAGCTATATATTTGGTCATAGGCTGCAGGGGAGTTCGAGAAGCTGTTATTTTAGGTGCTTTACTTCCTTATCCAAAACTAGTATTCATCTAATATGGAGGATAGTAGAATTGGCTACTTAACTAGCTATTAGTGGGTGATAGGCAATCATACATTTTTGTTCTTTAAAACAGCCTTATACATTGGGTATGTTCATTGCCAAGGATGAACTGAGAGTCAGAGGCTAAGTCTGGTACATCCCCATAGAAGGTCACTGGAAGGGGCACAAGTATGAGCACAGCTTAACCTGTCCAAAGCCCATTCTCTCTGCAGTTTATTGTTTACATAATTTTGTCCACATTGAGCCTTATTTAAGTAAATATTGTGCATGAGTACTGCTAGAAATAATTAAATCTGATGATCTTTTAAACTAGTGCATTGGTATTTAAAGTAAGTCTTATAACTACAGTCTTTTTTATTCATATAGTATTTTTGATGAATGAGAGTAATTTTTCTTGGAAGGTAAGGAACAAATATCTGGGAAATCAGATTACTCTGTTTTCAGGATGTCATAGTTGATACCTACTTTCTTGTTTTAATTACTTCTCTTCAACACTTGAGCTTTGCTCAAGCTGTAATGAGGTTTTCCTGTTCTATGTTGAGAAAGTAATGGTGTTCATGTTAGGTTGGTTTATGAAATTACAATGCAGCTAATAATAACAATTGTCTTGGTCAACAGCCCAGAATAGGCAAATCAAGAATTTTGAGGAAAATAAATGATGAAAAACTTTATTGTCATGCAATTAGGGCTTCAGAATTAGGACACAAATGACAAGGTGAATCTCAGTGAGTATGGATTGGATATTTTGATTTTTAAAGCCAGCACTCAGAAACAGCCTTGAAACCTTTTTTTTCCCCCAGAAGACAAAGCCAGCACTGCCTTCAGTATGCGGCATGCCTGGGAACTGACCCTTAGACATTGAAGCAAGCAAGACCAATGTTCTGCTCTCCTTTAGAATGGTAACATTTTTACCTACTAAGATCTACTAAGATTTTTGTGTAAATGTGACTTTGAACTTACTTTGAGAGTTTGTTAGCAGAAATTATTTTCTTATGCCAAAGCACACATTAAACATATACTTGTTCTCTTAAACCTGTAGTCCCCCTGTCTTGTAAATCCTGATGATGCGCAGCACTGTCCGTTGTGAATGGTGCTTGGCTTCATTTCTCTTTAGCTCTCATTGCTGTACTAGATAGGCATTTTAGGCAAAAACTGCTGATTAGCCTTTAAAAAATTCCCCATAGTGCCTGTTTAAGGCTTATACTTAGTTTGATCTTAATAAGCACCAAATAAATAAAAGACAAGGAGACATTTTATATATTTGTAGTTATTCCTAGAAAAGACCCAAAGCAGTGGGCCATCTGTTATGTTACATATCTTAGAATCAGAAAAGCATTGCAAACCATAAGAATATAATTTTTGAAGGATTTTTCCCAAAGCATGTGCTAAAATTGAGAGGCCCAGGCCCCCACAGATTTAGTGAGTCCATATATATCCCTAGCACAACCCCTAAGCAGCCTGACTCCAAATTCTGAGCCAGGGAAAGAAACACACCCTGAAATTGGCCCAGAGCCAGGGGAAGAGACACTTTGTCCCTAAGCCAGAGAAAAGTCCCCAGACCCTGAAACCAGGACCAAAAGAATGCACTAAGCCCCTACATTCAGAGCATACCAAAGCTATTTGCTCTGGTCCGAAAATTAGAGTGAAAAAGATAAAAAGAACCAAAGAAAGAAACACAGTTTGTCCCCAGAATCAGAGTCATTTCTGCCCCTGACACAAAACCAACCAATCCCTGAGCAGGGAAAATGGGCCAATCACTGAGCTCCCTAGAGACTAGGAATTCTGCTTAGGAAGTTACTGGCATTTGGGAATTCCCCTCTGGCCTGGAAATCCCATTACATCATAGGGGGCAGCCAATCCCAAGACTGGAAGTCTGGAATTCTCCTCACCTCACTGGGAAGCCCAGCCTCTTCCCCTATATAAACCCCTTTTTTGCTGATTTTTTTTTTCTCCTGTGCTTTCCCTGTTGCTGCTGCTGTTGTTGCTGCTGCCTCTTCGAATAGACAGAGGGACCTGAGTTAACTTGCAATAAAGACTCTGCTTTTGCATCAGATATGGTCTTATGGTGATATTTTGAGGATCCAGATTTGGGGGTAACAAAAATGATATATTAGTCAGGCAATGGTGGCACACACCTTTAATCCTAGCACTCAGGAAGCAGAGGCAGGTGAATCTCTGTGAGTTTGAGGCCAGCCAGGTCTATGGGAACAAGTTCTGTGACAGCCAAGGCTATACAGAGAAACCCTGACTCCAAAGAAACAACAAACAGAAGTTGCTTTGCAGTGTTTATTCATGTTTTGGTCATTTCTTGATATTATTATGAGACTGTTTTAGTGCCTGGACTTATTCTAGAATGATAGTTTAACTTCATAGACATACTAGATATGTTTTATATAGCTTGGGGAAACCAAAGAAAGCAGGTCACAGGGGTATTAGTTGCAGTTCCGCAAGGGTACCTCTTTTCGTGTGACCGTTCATTGAGCTGGTGACAGGAGTTATGTAGTCAAACGTTAGAATATAAAGTGTTTCATTAGATGGGAAGTGAATGAAAGAATCTAAAAATCTAAGCTCTCAGAACGGATTTTGCATTCTTTGGTGTATGTGTTAGTGTCATATAGTGGGTACATTGTAGATGGATAGGGAAATTATCTGAAGAAACAATTAACTTGAAAGCCTCCACTCTGATATTTTAACTACTTTGTGGAGTTTCAGAGAATTTTACTGATTTAGTAATTAAAATTTGTGCTGATTTCAATGATTAACAAATACTTTGGGGCAATTAAAGCATTTTGAAGCTAGAAATGGTGAGCAAATGTGTGTCACATTGAATTTTATTTATTTCACTTTTAGTCCTATATGCATCTCCTGTGGGAATTATATAAAAAAATTCTGTGTATTCGCTCACAAGTCCATGGTTATACATGTCTTTAAATGCATAGATTGAAATACTATAGTAGTAAGAAGACCATACTGCGCATATTCCTTTGACTTGTTCTTCTCTCTTAGGGATAAAAATTGGTTAGATTTTCATTTTAGAACGAAGAGACATGCTATGTCTTTTAGAATCATGCATTATATATTCTATGGTTTACAGTAGCTCCAGTGCTAAACTTAAATATTTCCCTGTTAATAGATTCTCCCTCCAACTGTTTCTTTTTTTATTCCTTCCTTTCTTTTCTTTTAATATTTCTTTTATTTTTTGAGAGTATAATTACGTAATTTCCCCCTTTTCTCTCTCCATACCCTCATATATACTCTCCTTGTTTTCTCTCTCCATACCCTCATATATACTCTCCTTGTTCTTTCCAATTCATAAGATCAGCCTTCTCTGCATGGGTTTGATGTGGATAGTGATATGCAGATAAAAATATAATTGATAAATTTAATAAGTGTACTTTTTAGTGTTTCATGTGTTTAGACATTATCTATGTACCAGTGAATTAAATAACTTCTCTGCCATCCTAGAGCTTGTATTTAGTAGGGAGTTGACATTGAATAAATGTGTTTTTTTTTTGATGTGTGTGCATGTGCGTGTGTGTGTGTGTGTGTGTGTGTGTGTGTGTGTGTGTGTGTTTGTGTGAAGGGCTGCATATCTGTCTGCTCACCCTCTCAGGGGCCAGAGAAAGATACTGAGTATCCTGCTTTATCATTCTTCCATATTCTTTCTTTAGGACAGCGTCTCATGTCTATCTAGGGTTAGGGTGGCAGTCAGTCCTCCTGTTCCAGTCCCTACAGGGCTGGGGTTTTTACATGGGTAGTAAGAACTGAAGTTGGGTCCTTATTGCTCTCTAACCCACTGAGTCATTTCTCTATCATGGAGATGAAGTTTGTTTTTTTTTTTTAAAGATTTATTTATTTATTATGTATATAACATTCTGCCTCCATGTATGCCCGCACGCCAGAGGAGGGTGCCAAATCTCATTACAGATGATTGTGAGCCACCATGTGGTTGCTGGGAATTGAACTCAGGACTTCTGGAAGAGCAGTCAGTGCTCTTAACCACTGAGCCATCTCTCCAGCCCGAGATGAAGTTTTAAAGAAAAATAAAGCATAGGAAATGTGAATGAAAACTTTGATATATGAATCTATGAATCTTACCACACAGTCATCCCTCCTGGAGTTTAGGAAGCTCAACCTTTTTTTTTTTTTTTTTTGTACCTCTGTTTTAATCAGTCATTGGCTGAGAGTCTTTCACAGTGAAGACAGTGAGAAACTTTCTGGGCTAAGCTGATTTCATTGAACAAAGGGTCGTTTTCAGAAGTGAGGAGCAGCTATAAGTCATTGACAGCACGTTTTAGTTAATACACGCATAGCCAGCCACTACTTAAATTATAGTCTAGTGAGTCTTTCTTTGTCCCGCCAGCCAGTTTCCAAATAATGACACAGAGACTTATTAATTATGAAAGCTTGGCCTTAGTTTAGGCTTATCCCACTAGCCCTTATAACGTAACCCGTTTATTTTAACCTGTGTTCTGTCATGTGACTCATTACCTCATCTCTCTGTACTACCCATCCTGCTTCCTCCCTTCTTCCCAAGTCCTCTCTGTCCCTGTAAGTCCTGTCTAACTTCTTCCTAGCTATTGGCCATTCATCTTTTTCTTGCACCAAGCATAGCAATACATTTCACTTAGTGTAAAACTATCCCACAACCGCAGTTTTGTTTGTTTGTCTTGGGGGAGGAGGTGTTTGGGACAGGATCCTGCTATGTAGCTCTGGCTGACCTGGAACTCTATCTGCCTCTGCTGGGATTAAAGCCATGCAACATGAACCACAGGCTGAATTCTGTGGTTAGCATTTTGTTGTGATTACTTTAATCTCACATCTGCCTGTGCATGTCCTCATCTGTCTATATCATTTGATTGCTTTTATCTCATATCTGCCTCTGCATGTCTTCATCTATGTCATTTGATTGCTTTTATCTTATATCTGCCTCTGCATGTCTTCATCTCTCTATATAATTTTTGATTCATTCCAAAATAAAATATACTCTATGGTAAGATCTTGCTAAATATTTAAGCATGAGATCATTAGAGTTCAAATTTTGTTTATTTTGTTCTTTTGAGGTAAAATTTACACGTAATATGTAAGTCTGCTGTAAACATTTGCTGAGTTTTGACAAGTGCATACATCTATGCATTTCAAGGTCCATTAAATGAAGAATCTCACAAATTATAGTATTATTGTTATTTGCAGAAAAATGATATCTTAGAAATTTTAATTTCATTTAACCTACTACTGCCTTTTAGGGTGTTGTCATCATTTTAAGGTTGCCTTTGTTTTATTTATTGAAGTGCTGGGATTGAGCATGGGACCTTATGTATATTGGGAAGCTCTGTACCACTGGTCTGCTTTCCTAGCCTTTTACATGTATTTTAAAGTTATCAAGCTTTTGATATTGATGCTATTTTGCAGTCCATATGTACTAACATGTTAACCCATTCTGTGACTCTTTTTAAATATCTGATTTTTAAGTATTACTATCCTATTAAAAGAACCCCATTTTGGTATTTCTGCTAGTCATACACTGTTTGGTTTTGCTTTTTAAAAATATTATTATTTTATTGTTTAAAATATTATATTATTTTGTTTTCACTTTGTGAAGAATTTTTAAATCTGAGATAGATTTTTTTAACATTTATTTTCATTGTGTATGTATATAGGCATGCTTGTGCAGTGATTCATGTGTGGAGATCAGAGGGCAATGTGATGTCACTGGCTCTGTCTTTTGCTGTATAAGTTCCAGGAATGAAGTCAGGTCTCCAGTTTTAGTGGCAAGTACTTACAGAGGCTGAGCCATCTCTGCCTGAGAATAGACATCTTGATTGTTACCTACTTTCAGTCAGAATCTTTTTTTAAACAACCTTTTACTTAATCTTTATTAAACAATACAGAGTTCAGTCAGAAATTTCGAAATCTTCCATTGTCTTCTGTCCTTCATTCTGTTGAAAGTCATCTCTTAGTCTGTTGATTGTTACTATTTTAAATAGCGCAGCTGTTTCAGAGATTTTTTTTCCTGTTGTAGATGTTGTTAGCAGTTTGGCTATGATTGCTTGGTATTTTTGTTTTTATTGTTTTTTTTTTTTACAGCCATAACTTCATGTATCTGAATAGTTCCAAAATTCTTACTTCTTCTTACCTCAAATATAACTTCTACTTGAATTTTTTACTCTGAATTTTCAGTTATGTGTATGTCACAACTTTTCAGTGGACTGCATATGGTGCTAATATTCTTTTCCACATTTTCTAAGCTTTCTTTGTGCTTTGATTTGAATATTTTCTGTTGATGTAAGCTCTTAATGTTTGTGTAGTTTCCTTCACAGGACACAGAAAAGAAGAGCAAAGATAAAGGCATGGCTGTTGGACCACAAGGGAATATGGAGGCAGGCTTTGTTTATTTTTGTATACAACATAAAAAGCATGTTGTTGTGATTGTTTAGTACAGAGGAGAAGAAAAGTTAAAACAGAATCCAGATGATTTTTTTAACTTAATTTCTTTATTGAATCTTTGGAGATTTCACATCATGCACCCTAATTCCACTCACCTCCCAGTCCCTTACTCCTGCAGGGCTCCCCCACAAAGAAAATTAAAAAAAAAAAATTCAAACTAATACAAAATAAGACAAGCAGGCAAACACAAAAGGAAAAACAAAAAACTTCTTTGCTCCTCCATTTTTCCTGCCTCTCCAACACCTGTTCATTTCTCTTGGTGACTTTGGGAGTCTCAGTGTGCCACATAGTTTACCCTTTTGTCCAGTCAGCTTTACTTGCAAATGTTCATCACAGTGAGCCACCGGTACACTGCCAATCACTGGATGCTCACCAAAACTCCTCTAGGATATCCTGGAGATACCCTGAGTTGCAGGTCCTGCAGGTATTGTCTCACAGGACCAGTCCCTTCATGGGCTCCAGCAGGTCCTAGATCAGGGAAATGCTAGGGTGGGCCTGGGTGGTAGTTGAGCTGCTCCATCCAGGCCACTGAGGCTGCTCCTCTCAGGTGAGGAGCCGAGCCAGCTCTGCTGTGCCCATGACATCAGGGGCAGTTCTCCCTTGCCCGTGGTGAGGGGTGGGGCCATGTCTTCTGAGTGAGTGTATATCTGTGTGAAGTAGGGGGGCAAGCTCTCCCATGAAGGTTGGGGCCAGCTCTCTTGCTGCAGTGTCCGGTGAGGGGCAATGCCAGCTATCCCAGGGCCAGTGAAGGATGGGGTCAGCTCAGCATGGCCCTCTGATTTCATCAGGCATAGTTTTTATGGTCCCCTAAGAAGACATGAGCTACAAACATCAACACAGACCCCGGCTACAGCAGGATCATGGACTCAGACATGACCCTCAGCAGCAGCTTGGGTCCAGACTATATCTTGGCTTCAGTGTCTGGTGGCACAGCCCCTGACCCCACAACCTCTCCAGCATAAGTTGTCATCAGTGTTTTTGATCTTGGCCATTCTTACAGGTGTTAAATGGAATCTCAGAGTTGTTTTGATTTGCACTTATCTGATGACTAAGAATGCTGAACATTTCCTTAAGTGTCTTTCAGCCATTTTAGATTCCTCTGTTGAGAGTTCTCTGTTTATGTTTGTACTCCATTGTTTATTGGATTATTTGTTCTTTTGATGACCAATTTCTTGAGTTCTTTGTATATTTTGGAGATCAGACCTCTGTCTGGTGTGGGGTTAGTGAAAATCTTTTCCCATTCTGTAGGCTGTCGTTTTGTCTTGTTGACCGTGTCTTTTGCTTTACAGAAGCTTTTTGTTTCAGGAGATCCCATTTATTAATTGTTTCAGTGTCTATGCTGATGGGGTTATATTTAGGAAGTGGTCTCCTGTGCCAATGCATTCAAGTGTACTTCCAACTTTCTCTTCTATAAGATTCAGTGTGGCTGGCTTTATGTTGAGGTCTTTGATCCATTTGGACTTGAGTTTTGTGCATGGTGATATATATGGCTTATTTTCATTCTTCTACAGGTTGATATCCAGTTATGCCAGCACCATTTGTTAAATATGCTTTCCTTTTTCCATTTGATATTTTTTGCTTCTTTGTAAAAAATAAGGTGTAGGGGTTAATATCTGGGCCTTCTATTCGGTTCCATTGGTACTGTCTGTTCTTATGCCAATACCAGGCTGTTTTCAGTACTGTAGCTCTGTAGTAGAGTTTGAAATCAGGGATTGTGATGCTTCCAGAAGTTCTTTTATTGTACAGGATTGTTTTGGCTATCCTGGGTTTTTTGCTTTTCTGTATGAAGTTGAGTACTGTTCTTTTGAGGTCTGTGAAGAATTTTGCTGGGGTTTTGATGGGCATTGCATTAAATCTGTAGATTGCTTTTGGCAAGATTGTCATTTTTACTATGTTAATTCTGCCTACCCAAGAGCATGTGAGATCTTTCCACTTTCTGGTGTCTTCTTCAATTTCTTTTTTCAAAGATTTAAAGTTTTTGTCATAGAAGTCTTCCACTTGTCTGGTTAGAGTTACTCATGCCATTTGTGGCTATTGTGAAGGATGTTGTTTCTCTGATTTCTTCCCCAGCCCTTTTATCATCTGTGTATAGGAGGACTATGGATTTTTTTGAGTTAATTTTGTATCCTGCTACATTACTGAAAGTGTTTATGAGTTGTAGAAGTTCCTTGGTAGAATTTTTGGGATCACTTATGTAAACTATCATCATTAGCAAACAGTGAGAGTTTGACTTCTTCTCTTCCGATTTGTATCCCCTCGATCTCCTTTTGTGTCTCATAGCTCTAGCTAGGACCTCAAGAACTATATTGAATAGATATGGAGAGAGTGGGCAACCTTGTCTTGTTCCTGATTTCAGTGGGATCGCTGGGAGTTTCTCTCCCATTTAGTTTGATGCTGGCTGTTGGCTTGCTGTATACTGCCTTTATTATGTTTAGGTATGTTCCTTGTATCCCTGCTCTCTTCAAGACGTTTATCATGAAGGGATGTTGTATTTTGTTGAAAGCTTTTTCAGCATCAAATGAGATAATCATGTGTTTTTTATTTTTCAGTTTGTTTATGTGGTGATTATGATGACAGATTTTCGTATATTGAACCATCCCTGCATCTCTGGGATGAAGCCTACTTGATCATGGTGGATGATGGTTCTGATGTGTTCTTGGACTCGATTTGCCATATTTTATTTAGTATTTTTGCATCAATGTTCATGAGTGAGATTGGTCTGTAATTCTCCTTCTTAGTAATATCTTTCTGTGGTTTGGGTATCAGGGTAATTTGTAGCCTCATAAAAAGAGTTTGGCAATGTTCCTTCTGTTTCTATTGTGTGGAATAGTTTGAGGAGTATTGGTATTCTTGTTTGAAAGTCTTGTAGAATTCTGAGCTGAAACCATCTGGTCCTGTGCTTTTTTTGGTTTGGAGACTTTTGATGACTGTTTCTATTTCTTCAGCAGTTACAGGTCTGTTTAATTTGCTTATCTGGCCTTGATTTAATTTTGGTAATTGATATTTATTAGAAAGTTGTTCATTTCCTTTAAGTTTTCCAGTTTTGTGGAGTACATGTTTTCAAAATATGACCTGATGATTCTCTGTATTTCCTCTGTGTCTGTTGTTATGCCCCCCTTTTCATTTCTGATTTTGTTAATTTGGATATTCTCTCTCTGCCTTTTGGTTAGTTTGTATAAAGGTTTGTCTATTTTTGTTGATTTTCTTGAAGAACCAACTCTTTGTCTCATTGATTCTTGTATTGTTTACTTTGTTTCTATTTTGTTGATTTCAGCTCTCAATTTGATTATTTTCTGTCCTTTAGTTCTCTTAGGTGACTTTCCTTTTTTCCCCTAGTTTTCAAATATTCTGTTAATTCACTAGTGTGGGATTTTTTTCCAGCTTCTTTATGTAGGCATTTTGTGCTATGAACTTTTCTCTTAATACTGCTTTCATTGTGTTCCATAAATTTGGGTATGTTGTGTGATCATTTTCATTGAATTTTAGGAAGTCTTTAATTTCTCCCTTTATTTCTTCCTTGACCCATTGATGATTCAGGTGAGCATTGTTTAATTTCCACGAGTTTGTGGGTTTTCTGTAATTAGTATTGCTGTTGACTTCTAGTTTTAAACCATGGTGATCTGATAAGGTGCATTGGGTTATTCCTTTTTTTTTTTTGTATTTGTTGAGGTTTGTTTTGTTTTTGAGTATGTGGTCAATTTTTGAGAAGGTTCCATGAGGTGCTGAGAAGAAGGTATATTTTTTGTTTGGATGGAATAGTCTGTAGATGTCTGTTAGGTCCATTTGAGTCATAACTTCTGTTAGTTCCCTTATTTCTCTGTTCATTTTTTGTCTGACTGATCTGTCCAGTGGTGAGAGGGGAGTGTTGAAGTTTCCTACTACTAGTGTGTGTGGTTTAATGTATGATTTAAGCTTTAGAAGTGTTTCTTTTACATATGAGGGTGCCCTTGTATTTGGGGCATTGATGTTCAGTATTGAGATTTTGTCTTGATGGATTTTTCCTGTGACTAATATGTAATGACCTTCTTTGTCTCTTTTGGTTGATTTTAGCTTGAAGTCTATTTTGTTAGATATTAGGATAGCTACATCCGTTTCTTTCTTTTTTTTGGGGGGGGGTATATATTTTTTCTCAACCCTTTACTCTGAGATGATGTCTGTCTTTGAGGTTGAGATGTGATTCTTCTATGCAGAAGAAGGATGGATTTTGTTTTTGTATCCAGCCTGTTAGCCTGTGCCTTTTTATAGGTGAGTTGAGTCCATTTATGTTGAGAGATATTAATGACCAGTAGTTGTTATCTCCTGTTAATTTGGTTTTCATTGTTGGTGATGTTAATTTGTGCATTTTCCCCTTCTTTGGGATTTGTTTCTATGAGACCATTAACTTTCTGTGTTTTTCTTGGTGTAGAACTTCCTTGGGTTGGAGTTTTCCTTCTAGTATTTTATGTAGGGCTGGGTTTGTGGCTAGGTATTGGTTAAATCTAGTTTTGTCATGGAATATCTTGTATTGTCCATCTATGGTGATTGAAAGTTTTGCTGGGTATAGTAGATTGTGCTGGCATCCATTGTCTCTTAATGACTGCATAATTCTTGACCATGACCTTCTGGCTTTCATTGTCTCCAATGAGAAGTCAGGTGTAATTCTGATAGGTCTACCTTTATATGTTATTTGGCCTTTTTCTTTTGCAGCTCTTAATATTCTTTCTTTATTCTGTATGTTTAGTGTTTTGATTATGTGGCCAGGGGTTTTTTTTTTTTTTTTTTTTTGATCCAGTCTATTTGGTGTTCTGTAAGCCTCTTGTGTCTTCATAGGCATATCTTTCTTTAGGTTGGGAAAATTTTCTTCTATTATTTTGTTAAATATATTTTCTGTGCTTATTAGTTGAACTCCTTCAATATTATTTTTGGATTTGGCCTTTTCATGTTGTCCCATATTTTCTGGTTATTTTGGGTTAAGCTTTTGGTAGATTTAATGCTTTCTTTAACTGATGAGTCTGTTTCCTCTATTGTATCCTCATTGCTTGAGAGTCTTTCTTCCATCTCTTGTATTTTGCTGTTCATGCTTGCGTTTGTAGTTCCTATTCATTTTCTCATGATATCTGTTTCCCTCGCCTTGTTTTTGTTTTTTTTTTATTGTCTAGATTTCAGTTTTCAAGTCTTGAATAGTTTCTTTCATATGTTTGATTTCTTTTTCTTGGTTTTCTTTAAGGGATTTGCTGATGTTTTCCAATTTTTTGTTTGTCTTTTCCTCCATTTCTTTAAGAGAATTTCTCATTTCCTCTTTAAGAGTTTCAAACATTTTCCTGAAGTTATTTTTTAGATCAATTTCTTCTGGTTCATCCATATTTGGTTGTTCAGGTCTTGCTTTTGTAGGGTCTTTAGGTTTTATTGGTATTGTGCTGCTCTTTGTTGTGTTGCTTGTGATCTTATCTTTTCTACTCATCTTTTCCTCTAATAGGTGTGGTTGGGGTTATCTGAGATTCTGTTGATTAATCTTCTAGGTGCCAGCGAATCCAAAGTTCAGATGGTTGTTCCTCATGGTACAGTCAGTGCCACAGTTCTAGCTACCCCATTTGTTACTCCTTATTCCTGGAGATAGCTCAGTGCTCCTGGGCTTTGTTCTGCCCCCTTGGAGTTTGATGTCTCAGGCCTTCTTTGGTCTAGGTTACCGGCTTTTGACCTGTTTCTGTAAATCCTGGTCTGGATCCACTCCTTCAGGGGTCCCTGGCATGGAGTTGGTCTTGCAAAGGTCTCTGGTTCCTGTCTACTGCCTCAGAATTCCCAGGCTTGGGTGCACCCAGAACCTCAGAGGTCCCAGATTCACATTTGGACTTGCAGAGGTTTTAGGTTCCTGCCTATTCCTTTTGATGTTCCAGACCAACGCCCGGACCCATAGAGGTCCTGGCTCAGGCTTACTCCCTGAGGTTCCAGACTCATGCCTGGCCCTGCAGAGATTTCTGGTTCCTGCCTACTCCCTTGGAGGTCCCAGATTCAAATGATTTTTTAAAATCAGAGTTCTTGCAAATAATATTAGGGAGTGTAATGAAAGCACAATGGGGTTTTCCTTTGTCTAGAGCAGTACAGAGAAGAGAGGTTCTGGTTCATGAGCATCAGCAGTCTTTGGGGGTGGTGGATAATTCTGGCTTTTTTTTCTTTAAATAGAAGAAAGGATTTGTTGTGGCTAATAGTTCAGAGGAGAGAGTTCATCACTACCATGGAGAAGTGTTTTTACATTTTGCATGTTAAGAGATAACTTATGATAAAAGAGGACCTTTGTAATAACTTTTAAAAACTTTTGTGATTTCCAAATGGTAAGTACCATTTTTATATCACTTTCACCTCTCCCTGTCTTCTCGAACTCTTTAACAATTCTTGCCCACTCCTTCTCTCTTTCATTGCCTTTTATTCTTTATTTATCATGGTTACATATATATGAACATATAAATTTAAAAATACAATCTGATGAGTTTATTTAGTGTTGCTTTAATATGTGTGTGTATGATTTCAGGTTTTTCTAATTTAACTTTTTAATGATTCTTTGTGGATTTCACATTATGCATCTTGATTCCATTCATCTCCCCATCTCTCTATGTATGCCCTCTGCCCTTGCAACCTACCCCCAAGATAAAATTTCAAAGAAAAGAAAAAAAAATCTCGTAGTGGAAGCTGTACTGTGACACAACGAGTCACACAGTATACCTTTTAGTCCATACATCTTTACATGCAATGAGTCATTGCTTTGGTGTGAGGCCTCTGGTTTCTGCTACCCTATAGATACTCAATGTGACTTCTCTTGGATATACTATTCTGTGTCATGGAGATCCTGCAGCTTTGGGTCTGCAGGACACATGCTCCAGAAGATCATAGAGGTGGTGGGTGTTGAGATGGGCCAAACCTGGGTCTGGGTGGTTGCTGGGTTGGTCAGCCTGCCAGCTCTCCCTCATCCTCACCACCCAGTGGTGAGCTCTCCAGCACTGCCCCAACTAGCTCACCCTATACACCCTATACAGTAAGCAGCAATGGACAGTACCAGTTCTCCTGCTCTCATACCCTTGGGACCAGCTTTACTGTGTTGTCCAGGTGAGATGCAGGAGCCTCTCTCCCGCGTGTTACAGCTGGTGAAAGGAATGGCCAGCTCTCTTATCTGCCACAGGTGACAAATAGGGGAGCTTCTATCCCTTGCCCATCCCACCTATGCTGGATGGGACTTGATCGCTGATACTCATGTTTTTAGGGCTGGTTCACTTGTGCCTCTGTCAGTAGGGTCAGTTCTACTGTGCTGCCCAGGAGAGGTGCAGGGCCTTGATATAGATACGAATAATTTGCATTGGTATAAATCCTTATTTGTTGATATAAGTTTAAGGTCAATTTTGTTATATGTATATGCATTTCTGTTCTTGATTAAGGTATTGTGATTGTGTTGTTCATTTAAAAATGTAATTTATAATTAGGAAATATAGGTTGTTAATGTATAATCATCGATAATAGTCAAGCTTGTAGTCATGTTAGTTAGATTTTCTAGGTATATAGAGATATATTTCAGTTAGATAGGCATTCTTCGTATCTTTCAAAGACTACAGAATATGGGATTTAAAATGTTTTAATAACTTAGGGTTTTTCATGACAATGAGACACATCTGCTCCTAGCAGCACCAATCTACTTCAGGAGGAAAATGGGCATCGAAGAGGCTCCTTATGGAGTTGGTTAGCCATTTGGGCAAGAAACTGCTCTTGCCTGGACTGTTGCATAAACTGAACATGAAGAACCCGCAGAGAGGACTGCTGAACTTGCCTAAACGTGAGATGGTCCTTCAGGGTTCCTGATTCATGAAAGAGTCTGCGAGACATTCTGCAGGATACAGAAGAAAGTTACTGAACTGTCTTTGAATTTTCCTGCTTCATGGAAATGTCTGCTGGATACTATGGGCCTGAAGGCCAAAGGTGGATGCCCCAATGGTACAGAAAAACTTTGGGTGACTGTACAGGTAGCAAAATGTCTCTGTCATTTCTAGAGTTTTGTAAGTTGCTTACTTCTTATTTACTTAGGTAATATCCTTCTGGAGTCTTTGATGGAGTTGAAGAATGGATAGTTATAGTTTTCCTTAGTTATGATAAAAGATAAAATAGATATAAATATTGACTAATTCTTGCTTGATAACTGTTTTGTTATATGTCATTTTACTATGCTAAAATGAAAGTCTTTTTTGTTTAAACAGAAAAGGGGAAATGGTGTAGAAGGTCCTTCTGTATTTGTGTTGCTTTCATTGGTTGAATAAAGAAACTGCCTTGGCATTTTGATAGGGCAGAACTTAGATAGGCAGAGTAGACAGAACTGGATGCTGGGAAGAAGGGCAATATGGCAGACACCATGGTTCTCCTGCCCAAGATGGCCACTGGTTAGACTCATGCTGGTAAGCCACAGTCAAGTGGCGATGCACATTAATGGAGATGGGTTAAACTAATATGTGAGAGTTAGCCAATAAGGGGCTGGAGATAATGGGCCAGGTAGTGTTTAACTGGATACAGTTTTTGTGTGATTATTTCGGGTGTAAGCTAGCAGGGCGGCTGGGATGAAGTGCAGGCTCCTCTCCCTCAACAGGGCCTGTTCTGAGTACTAGTTCTCCCTAGTACTGCAGCCAGTGAGGAATGGGGCCAGCTCTGTGCAGCCTATCCTCTCAGCCTTCTGTGGTAACAGGAGCCATGGACATCAACAGAGACCACAGCTATGGCAGGGCCACAGACCTAGACATGGTCTTGGCAGCAGTCCAGGCCCAGACCTAACAATGGCACCAGATGGCAAGCAGACCACCCACCTTAGCCTACACCTTACTTCTTCACCTCATCAGATCTCTCCACAGGACATGAACCAATCATGAACCTTTCCATCTCTCTCTCTCTGCCATACTCCACCGTGTATTATTTTAGCTGCATGCATGGACAGCCTTTATATAGTGTTTCTGCTGAAGTTGTCCATATTGGATTTCATGGTCTAAGTTAATGAGGACAACTGACCAGGTCTCTTCTTCAGGAGGCACCAGAATCTAATTATGGATGGTTGTAAGCCACTATGTGGTTGCTGGGAATTGAACTCACTCAGCCTAGAAGAATAGCCAGTGGTCTTAACTGCTGAGCCTTCATAATAATATCCAATTTATGGTACCATAAGGCACCTAGCTGGCCTGTGTTTTCTCCTCCCTGTCCAGTGTGTGAGTCTTCTCGTGCTCTGTCTAATTGCACTGGGTAGGCTTGTCAATGGGGGATATGTAGTTTTGTAAATTTTTTTTTTGTGTGTGTGTGTGTGTGTTGCGGAAGGAAGTATGGGGGGGGGAGACAGGGAAATTGTTCTAGAATTGGAGAGTCAAATGAAATGTAGGATGTATTTATAGTTACCTAATTATTTCTGTGAGTCTTTAGTGCTGTTGTTACTAGAAATTTTGAGGATTCTATTCATGGTTGCCATAAGATACTGGGGAAATTAGGGTCCCCTATTGAGCTTCTTAGTCTCATTAATAATAAAATTTAAGACTGCACTCAAACAGAAGCGTGGGGGATAGCTTTATTAGAGTTTAAAAGAAAACCCCCAGGACAGACAAGCTGTAAATCTTGGCAACTTCCTGGAGGAGGAGAATGGAGAAGAAAGGGGGTGGGGAAAGCATGTAGTTTGAGTCAAACTAGTGTGGAACCAAACAGTGGACAAGCTACTTGGCCAAGAAGGGAGATTTAGAGAAAAAATGAAGCCCAAAGTAACAGCAAAAGCACAATTATATTCTGGCTGGCGTTGGAAAGAGAGATAAAAAGAAGAAAAAGGAAAAGGTGTAGCTGTATACACAGTTAATTGTTGATATGCTTTTAAAATTAAACTTACAAGTATTTTGAATGGAAAAATGTCCTGTTACACTTATTTTTCTTATTTTCTTTTATAGTTTTATATTAAAAGAGCACAACCATGTTTCGGAATAGTCTCAAGATGCTTCTTACTGGTGGGAAATCAAGTCGGAAAAACAGGTCAAGTGGTAAGTGACTACCGTGCACTTACTCTGTAATAGTTTAAAAGTACAGACCGCCTTAGGGATCTGAACTATTGCCGCCATTCTTCAAGATTTTATAAGTAGTTTATTGAATTTGAAACATAAGGTTTACGTTCTTTTTTTTTTTTTTCTTTTTCTTTTTGGGGGGAGGTTTTGGAGTCAGGGTTGGGTTTCTCTGTAGCTTTGGTGCCTGTCCTGGAACTCGCTCTGTAGACCAGGCTTGCCTTGAACTCTTGGAGATTCACCTGTCTGTGCCTACCAAGTGCTGGGATTAAAGGTGTGTGCCACCACCACCCTTTAATTTACATTTTTAAATACTGCCATATTCTTTATTAGAAGGTAGGAACACTTGAATATTTATCAGCAACAGTGCTAAAGAAAAACTGTGAGGAAAAGGTGCTTATTTCTATTTTATGAGAGAATAATATTTCTGAACATTTATTTATTAAAACTCTAGACCTATATTTATTTCTAAAATTAACATAAGAGTTTATTATAGTAATAAATACTCTTAGTGGAAGAAACCATGAAAGTTAGGACTGTCCCCATAGATTTATATAGAGAGATATAATTATAGGTGCTATGGTACACTCATATAATTCCAGCATTCTGGAGGCTGAAGCAGCAGGCTCATGAGTTTAAGGCTGGTCAGTCTTAACTACCTAGGGAGTTCTAGCTCAGCACTGGCTACAGAGTGAGATACAGTCTCAAAAAGAATTCAGTGTTTTTATAAGTGCTAAAGTTTAGGAAGGGTTTTGTTGTTGTAGTAGTTGTATGTGTATTTGCTTTTATTTTTTAAGAACAGGATAATTTGGGATTTTAGGTAAAAGAAAACTTTTGGGAGATGATATTGAACATAAATGTACTGGGTATGTTATTGAAGGGTGATAGCCTTTTTGCATTTTATAATGTTTTCAACCATTTCTCTTTAGTTTATAAATTTACATTCTTAGTTTATTCATTATTACTCATTTCAAATGTTGTAATTTGTATTGTGACTTTTTGAATCTTCAGATAGTTACATTTACTAATTTCCAAATATTTGTTGGTTTCCTGGTTATTCTTATTTTGACAGAAACTACTACACTAAAGGAAAATGTTTTTCACTTTACTGACATCAGTAGTTGTAGCCACAGTTCATTTTAGCTCTTTGGTAGGTACTGGCTGGATATTTTCCGTTCAGCTAAAGTAATTGTATCTGGAGTAAGCACAGGACCCACAGGTTTTGGTGCCTTCCACTTTTGCTGCCAGTTATCAATGGTAGATTCCTAGTTTACCCTCAACTTCTTTCTGATTGTTTATCTACTGGAGATTCCTAGAACTTCTCCTCAGGTCTATTTGCTAGAACAGCTCATAGAACTCAGGAAACAAGCTATTTAAAAGATGGCTGGTTTGCTGCAAGAAAGCATAGCCTTGTAAACAGTTCATTGGAAGAGGTGGGTAGGGTGGAAGACTGGGAACAGTCTTGAGCTTTCACATCCTTTTGAAATTTGCCACCTTGCAACACTTTCATGTGTTTACCAACCCAAAAGTCTTTGAACCTAGGCATTTGGGATTTTATGAAGTTTTCATTATGTATATATGATTGATTCAGTTCAACTCCTCTGCCAAGAAATCAAAGGCCAAGGCAAGTAGAACCTTCTAATCACATTTCCTGGCATCAAGCTCTCATTTAAGGCTGTCCAAGAACCACCAGCTACTAGTAATCCCCTTACAAGCAAATAAAACTTAAACACTTTGAAAATTCTAGAGGTTTTTAGAACTAAGTACCAGGAAAAAAGACAGAGATCAAACATATATTTGTACGATACCTCATATTATTGTTGGATTCTAGACTAATTGTATTGTTATCTGATAGTCTTTTCTGTATTATTTGTTTTGCTATTTATTGAGATTTGTTTTTTAATTCACATGATAAATTTTGGTGAATGTTCTGTATATACCTAAAAATAACGTAGGTTCTGTATGTAGTGTATATCAGTTTTGTTGGTGATAGTCCTCAATTATTTTATATCCTTAGGTATTATCAATTGAGAAGGAAGTGGTAAAACACTATTCTGTGATTAGGGATTTGTTCATTTCTCCTAGTTCCTGAAAGGTTTTGTTTCATGTTTTGAATCTATCTTGTTGGATAAATTCAAACTTATGATTGTTATATCTTCCTTCACCATTATGGAATGTCTCTATTTCTAGAAGTTCATGTTGAAAATTAGCCTTGTTTTGTATTAATATACTGCTTCAAACATCTTGATCAGTGTTTGCAATATGTGATTTATTTCATTCACTTACTTTGAATACTACTATATGATTGTTATTTATAAATAGTGACTGATTGAATACTACTATATGATTGTTAATTTATAGATAATGATGATTGAATACTACTATGATTGTTATTTATAGATAGTGACTGACTGAATACTACTATATGCTTGTTATTTATAGATAGTGACTGATTGAATACTATAATATGATTGTTATTTATAGATAGTGACTGACTTTTCATTCATCCCAGAAAGGTTTTTGTTTTCTGTTTGTGTTAAGAAAACACATTAGCACTGGGCGGTGGTGGCGCATGCCTTTAATCCCAGCACTTGGGAGGTAAAGGCAGGCGGATCTCTGTGAGTTCGAGGTCAGCCTGGTCTACAAGAGCTGGTTTCAGGACAGCTAGGGCTGTTACACAGAGAAACCCTGCCTCGGTGGTGGGGGTTGGGGTAGGGTGAAAACACATTAGTCCACATTAATTCAGTCAGGAATGTATCGGGTTTTAAATATAAGATACTGCTTTGTTTTTCTACTTGCCCTTTCTGTTCTGTGCTCTTTTGTTTTTATTTCTTTTTCCTTGTTGTCTTTTGGATTGACCAAAACACCATTTTATTTTTATTTCCCTTAGTACCTTGAAATTAATGTTCTCTTGTAATTTTAAAGATTCAAATATCAATCCTTAGTTTATCAAAAATTTATATTAATTGGTAATTTGGCCCTTTTCTCGGACATTGTAAGAGCCTTCAATTTTTGTTATATATTTGTATTTTGAGTTCTCTAAGGCATTTTTATTGTATAGTTGCTTTAGTGAAATACTTGAGTGAAGCATCTTCAGGAAGGGAGACATTTTTTCTGGTTTATGGTCTAAGAGAATTCAATGAAGGCATGGCAGTGGGGGCAACTCATTACAGGCTGCTGCTCCTTCTTTAAATAGCCAGCAGGTTAGAAAGCAGAGAGAATCAGCCCAGTTGTAGGTTAGCTAGTAGCATTTTCACCCCTCTTCTCCCTGCTCCCTTCTGGGGATCTAGCTCAGGGCTTTGTGCATAGTAAGTAAGCATAATAATTCTACCACTCTACACTTTGCCTTTACTTTGAAAGTCGTTTTCTCTGGGTCTCAAACTAGATGGGAAATTCTTTTTTCATTAAGCACTGAAATAGTTTTTTTTTATTGTCTTACTGAATTATATTGTCTCTGAAGAAACAAAAATTCTCATTGTTTGTCCCCAGGTGCTAAAATTTTATTTTATTTTTCTTCACTTTGCCCATCAGTGTTCGACATGGTGTGCTTAGATTTAATTTTTTTTTCTTATCTTACTTGATTTTTGTGAGTTTCTTGTGTCTGTGTAGATCTCTCCAATTGCAAAAAATCTTGTAAAATGATTGAGTGAATAGGGAGGCCTTCATCTTCTAAACAAGAGTCAGCAAACCATAACCTGCAAGCCAAATCTAGCAAGTGTTGTAGTGGCATACACCTATAATATAATCTCATCACTTGAAAAAAAAGAAGCAAGATGATTAGGAATTCAGGGCTAGCCTGAGTAACCTACCTAGTGAGTTCATGACCGTCCTAGGTGACATAAGATCCTGTCTCAAAATATGAGAAGGAAAAAAGTTTTATTGAGCACAACCAGATTCTTTCACGTATGTATTTGCTCATCCTATTCACCCAGACAGTCCACACAGACATTATAAATTTTGCTGATTCCTGTTGATCTCAGTGGGTAGAGACTTTTGCATATCAGTCTTCTACCCATGTTCAGACTTAGTAAGTACTGCAGTAAATACTGTCATGGTCCTAAATTTTATAAGAAATTACTAACTTTCATCTTTGAACGCTATAGCAGATCTCCTTAGGTCTTAGAATCTAGTTCTGAGCTACAGAGTGATAATACGACAAGCACCACCACATCATCTTTTTTCAATACTCATTGTTCCTTCTGCTCTCACCAAAAATACCACCAAAGTATTTTACCCCATTCCCATTTTGTCCTTAAGATACATATAAATCAGTAAATTATTCTACATTGTTTTCTCTTTGAAAATATCTTCTCTAAGGAAATTATACAGATGTTCTCATAACCATGAATGTTAACTGAGATTTTATAGCAATTGAGTTGATGCATAAATAAGCTCTTTTCTCTGATTGGCTCTTGCCACACTTTTTTTTTGAGAAGGGGTGTGTACTAAAGATTAAACTCAGGGCCTTGCACATGCTAGGCAATTGAGCTGTGTTTCTACCCTGAGTTGTGTAGTGGGAGCTGCGGGCTGTGTTCCTGCCGCCCCAGCTCCTGGTCGCCTGGCTAGCTTATGCCCCGAAATAACAACACACAAACTATATTCTTTTAAACACTGCTTGGCCCGTTAGCTCTAGCCCTTACTGGCTAATTCTCATATCCCGATCAACACATCTCTAATAATCTGTGTAGCACCAGTCTTACCAGGAAAGATTCAGCATGTCTGACCTGGTGGCTTGCTTCATCGCGTCTCTCTCTGAGAGGAGCTGCCCTGCATCTGCCCGGGAGAGGGGAGCATGGCGTCTGAGCTCACTTCCTCTTCCTCCCAGCATTCTGTTCTGTTTACTCCACCCACCTATGTTCTAACCTATGAGGGCCAAGCAGTTTATTTTTTAACCAATGACCTTCCTCCATCAGAGTTGAGTTGTGTTTCTAACTCAATTTTTATAAAGAACTATTAGAAACTTAATTTGGCAAGACCTGACCTGTCCTAGCTTGTTTATGCTTATGTTCTATGAGTAGTATTCAGAAAGTTTCCACTTTATACAAGTCAGTCTTTACAATACTTTATGTTTTCTCCATAACCATTACATTGACCTTGTCTGGAATAGACTTTCCATTTATATTTGAGTCACTTAAAAAAATCCCATTCAGCCATTAGAGTTGTACTTATATTTCACTCTGACCCACAGTGATCCTTCTTTGGCTCATGCTGCTGGAGTGTTTATATTACATGTTCATGTCTTCCCAGTGTGAAATTCAATGAAATACTTTGTATTGTTTGTGGGTTTTCAGAAATGCTTTCCTACTATAGTTTAATTGTCCCAAAGATCAGATATTTATGTGTGCTTCCTGTTATTCCTGTAATAGTTCATACTACTCTATACTTTCATTTACTCATCTATATTTGTATTTCATTGTAAGAGAATGTAAAGAGATCATGTGGCCAGAATTGCATTCAGTGAAGCATGTATTAGATAAGTTACCTTACATTCACAAGTGTCCTGTGTTTCACAAAGATAACCTTCACATATATTACCTCATTTCATCTTTATAGCAAGTTCCACTCCATTTTATGTGTGAGGTAAAATCTTTAGCTTAATATTCTATAGCTAGTTTGCCTGGGGATATATATAGTTCAGTGACATATAGTGCATGTTTTTATCACACAGGTGAAATACAGTTTTAAATAAGAAACCAATATTGCATGATTAGAAGCCCATGCTGTTCATGTTTCCTTAAGATGTGTTACTAATTGCCTTTAACTTCATTTCCTCTAATTCTTTTTGCTTCCCTTCACTCTGTTTCAGCCATATGCCTTCTCCTACATCATTTTTTATGCATACTGTTCCTTATGTCTAGGGTGTTAGTTAGGTCCCTTCCTTAATTAAGGCCATATCTCAGACATCATCTGTTCATTGAGGTCTTTGCTGGCTACTAGATCTACATTTTTACATTCTTCCTTAACTTTTGCCCTCCCTCTTTTTGTCTCTGTAACAGCAATACCTTTTTATCTTAAATATATCTTTTTTTCCTGATCTATTATTTGTTTTTATTTTAGGAACATACATTTTGTGACACCCCCACCCCTGCCCTGCAATCCCGGCTCTCTCTTGACAGGGTCTCACTATGAAGCCCTGAGTGGCTTGGAACTTGCTATATAGACCACACTGACCTTGGACTGCCTCTAAATGCTAGTATGAAAAGACATGTACCACCATGTTTGGGCAGTTCATTCTGATTTCAGCTCTTGTATCCTGTTTGTAACATAACAAGTGCTTAGTAGTGTTTGTTTTGTGAGTGAATAACATTTTAAAGAAAATAACTATGTTGTCAGTATGTATAAACTATAGTTGGTCACCGTGGCACACAACTGTAATCACAGCTATTCAGAAGGCTGAGGCAGGGGAAACTTTTTAGCTCAGTAGTTAGTGGCTAGCCTGGGCAGCTTATCAAGACATGCCTAGAAAGAAAGACAGCAAAGATCATGGTAATCTCACTCTTCAGAGATGATGAGAAGGCTAAAGAGGTAATCCTAGGGATGCAGAGGACAATGAGGAAGTGGTCTGGATAGTATGCTTACTGCAGTGGTTGGGAAGTGACAGGACCAGAGGAAATCCTTTGTTCTGGAGTTTCTGGCTGGAGACTGGCTGTCTTCTGCATTGCATTGTTTCAGGCCGATGTAATATTCACAATGATCATTATTCAGTGATTGCTGTCTAGAAACATGCATTAATTTTTTTTAACCAGTGTAATCATTTTCCTTTTCTGGCCTCATTTTAAATTTATCCTTATTATAACATTAGGATTATTTTTCCTTAGGACTCTAAAACAGTTTGATACTGTAAGTTATTTTAGTGGCACACTGTAATATTTTAGTCCAAACATTTTTTTGACTCTCTGCTTTTATAGTTGTTAATTACAGAGTTTGCAGTTTCCATCTTTGCTGAAGGAGGAGGAAGACAGAGGAAACTCTGTAAGAGTTTACACTATCAACACAAGCCTTTTTGTGACCCATTTTTAAAAACAATTGAAAGTAAATGAATTTCTGTCCATAGTAGTTTCTCCCTGTCCTCAAATTTTATAAGGCGCTTGAGAGTGGCACAGTAATTTCTTAGTGCTGATTGGAGTTCTTTGATAAAGCTTTCATAAGTGATTAATTCAAGCTCATATATTTGTTTTTAAGGACTGAATGAATTCTCTTGTAGCTACCTGGTCTCAGACTTGTACCATTACTCCTGCCTCAGTCTCCCAAGTGTTACAGTTACATAAAAATATACATCACCAAATTCAGCATCTGTTTTTTTTTAATATTTCAGGATTAAGTTTTATTAGCATAAAACATAATCCCTGTTAAAATCCAGTTTACTAACTGTGACCCTAGGCAAGCTATTTTAAAACCAAAACTATTTTGTTAATTGTAAATGGTCACAGTTTACTGTGTCGTCATTTCCTATGTCAATTAGACCGATTGCTTGCCATCTAATAGGTAGAGTTCAAAAGGCAGTGAATGACTGCTTACAGTTTTTAGAGCATTGTTCTGTGTAGATCCTCAGCCAGAAGCAGGCACCTGTCCCTGCTTCCCCTCACTAGGGCTTTACTGCATTTGTCCCAGCACTAAGGTAGAGAAAGCTTTCTGATGAGAAGTCAGTGTGCTCCATTCCTCTAGTCATTTTAAAAATAAAAGGACTTGCCTGACCCCAGACATTTTTTTTCCTGTTCTGCTTTGGCCCATATTTCAAAGCAGGATGACAGTTTTAAGAACCAGCTGGTAGCCGGGCGGTGGTGGCGCACGCCTTTAATCCCAGCACTCGGGAGGCAGAGGCAGGCGGATCTCTGTGAGTTCGAGACCAGCCTGGTCTACAAGAGCTAGTTCCAGGACAGGCTCCAAAACCACAGAGAAACCCTGTCTCGAAAAACCAAGAAAAAACAAAAAAACAAAACAAAAAAAAAAAAAAAAAAGAACCAGCTGGTACCTTGGGCAACTGAGGAGAGGGAACCTGAAATGATCCTATCCTATACTGATGAATATCTTACATATCACCTTAGAACCTTCATCTGGCGATGGATCGAGATAGAGACAGAGACTCAATTTGGAGCAACGGTCTGAGCTCTTAAGGTCCAAATGAGGAGCAGAAGGAGGGAGAACATGAGCAAGGAAGTCAGGACCACGAGGGGTGCACCCACCCACTGTGACAGTGGAACTGATTTTTTGGGAGCCCACCAAGGCCAGCTGGACTGGGACTGAATAAGCGTGGGTTGAAACTGGACTCTCTGAACATGGCGGACAATGAAGGCTGATGAGAAGCCAAGGACAATGGCACTAGGTTTCGATCCTAATACATGAACTGGCTTTGTGGGAGCTTAGCCTGTTTGGACGATCACCTTCCTGGACCTAGATAGAAGTGGGAGGACCTTGGTCTTCCCGCAGGGCAGGGAATTTGTACTGCGCTTCAGTATCGAGAGGGAGGGGGAATGGAGTGGGGGGAGGAGAAGAGGAGTGGGGATAGGGAAAGGGGAGTGGGGGGAGGGGGCAATATCTGGGAGGAGGGGGAGGGAAATGAGAAACGGGGACAGGTAGAAATTTTAATTAAAAAACAATAAAAATAATAATAAAAAAATAAAATAAAAATATATACAATAAGAACAACAACAAAAAGGAATATAAACAGAGGTTGTATAAATAAGTGTCCTGAAAGCAGTGTGCCAGAAACATAGGTGTATATATTTGTATTTTCCACAATAGCAGAATTTAATTTATAACAATAAATTCACAAGTTTCAAGAGATTTTCCTTGCCAAAAAAAAAAAAAAAAAAGAATCAGCAAGCATGGCTTGCTAAATGTTCCTTGGTAAAAAGCAGATTTTCGAAAAAGATTAAGTTGAGCCATTTGAACTGATCTAATTGGGCATTATTGCCGCTGGTCAGTTATTTAAAAAACCTAAGTATAAACCCAGTATAGTTCCATATTCTTTCAATCCCAGCATTCTAAGGTAGAGGCAGATAGATTTTTGTAAGTTTGAGGCCAGTCTTTTCTATCTAGTGAGTTTCAGGACAGCCAGAAACAGAAACAAAGAACAAATCCAGTATATGTCAGATATACTATTTACAATTCTATATTAATAAATTGAAGAGTATACAATGAATAAAATTACTTAAGGAATAGATTTTGGTTTCTCATTTTAAGAAGAGATTTAAGTAATAAGTTAAACATTTAATTTTGTTTCTTATGGTATATTTTATGCCATGTTTTGATAGTGATTTTACTAAGGTAAAACAATAGTTCAAATACTATAAAGTTTTCACTTGAATGTATTAATTTTTTGTTAAAAATTTAAATATTTTAAGTTTAAAAAGCTTCTTTTCAATGTGGATTGGCCCTAAATTTGCCATCCTCTTGCTTCAGTTCCCTGAGTGCTGGGATTGTAGATGTGCGGCACCATTCCTGAATCAAACACAAAACAAAAAGAAACTTTGAGTTTAGGTTTGCGCTTCTGCAAATTTGTGGTGCCATTCTATGGTCGCCATGCGTAATCAAATACATATTCATGCTTATTCAGTCTCATATTCCCTTTCCTTTCTTCTATGGTTTTAAAGACAGAGTTCATACTGTCAGTCTTCCTGTTACATTCTCTCAAGTGCTGTGATGTTAAGTGTGCAGTTCCATGATTGTTGCTATTTTATTTATAGGAATTTTAGTAAAAATATATGTAAAAATATATGTCCTCCGTTTATGAACTCATAATTAACAGAATGTTGATGGTAAAACCAAGAAGTGGGTAAGATGCAGAAAGTAAAAGAAACTGACTTAAACATTTTGAAACTTTATTTCAGTGTATCCGTTGCTGGCTTGAACTCACTGTGTAGTCCAGACTGATCTTGAAATGTAGAGATTCTCCTGCCTCAGTTTCCTGAGTACTGAGATTACAGGCATGTCCCAACACACTAGGCTTTGTTTTAAATTTCATGCACAGCAATCATAGACTCCTTGTCTTCCAATATCCCTAGATTACACTTCTAGACACTTTTAGTTTCATGATTACTTTAAAGAAAACCAGAAACAAAGAAAAAAAAAATCTAACTTAAAAACAGGTCCCATATTTATCCTCACCCTGTTTCTATCAATTGCTTTTCTTTTGAATTTATTTGACTCCCTAAATAAAATAGGCTAACATACTTTCCCCCAGATTTAGAGGATTCTCACCTAGAGTCATTTTTTTGTGAGTCTTTGCAATCTATCTTGCTATACAAATTCTGATTCGGTGTGTGCACACACACATGCATCCATGGAGGCCAGAGGAGGATGTTAGGGATGTTAGGCATTCTCCTTTATCTCTTATTTGCCATATTTCCTTGAGTCTCAGTCTGTCATTGAACCTGGAGTTTCCTATTATTGCTGGCTGACTAGTTAACAAACTCTGGAGATCTTGTCTCAGTGAATAAGGTGGAGAGCATTAGAGGAAGGCCTTAGGCCTCCACACTCACTCTCACATCTATGCATGTACACTCCCATACACATGTGCCACCCCGAAACAAATACACGTGTGTACACAAATGTATCAATATCACACGGGGGGGGGAGGGGAGGGAAGAAGGGAGAGAGAGATCTGTGTGTACATGGAAGCCACCATAGAAGAATGCAGCTACTGAGTAGTTAGAGCTAGCAAGTACGTATACAAGGATGGAGGAAGAAGAATAAACTGGTGATAAGACTGAGAGGTTTGGCCTTGGGTGGTTAATCCTGTTAATGGTGGAGAAGAAGTGGGAAGATAAGGATTAGTTTAATGGGATTCTTTTTATAGCAGCTCCCCATCTCTGGTGATAAGAATGTTACTTTTATCTTTGTATATAGAAGGCACCTTTCATACTAAAATTTTCTCTCCTTTTTGGAAGGAAAATGAAGGAGTAACTTTCTGTATCTGCTGTTTTCAAAGTCCCTTAACTCAAAATACTCTTTATGACAAAGTAGCATTTTGGGCATCGCAATTCTATGATTCAAATTTACCATGAAAATGTTAGTTAATAGAGTCTGTAGGCTATTTTGTTAGTGAAATAATAGTGGTTAAAATATTTGGTAAATAAAACACATTTTTCTATGAAAGTTTTTTTTGCTGTTTTTACATAATAATATTAAAATATCCTTAATATGAAGATTTAAACTTGGAAAAATACTTTTGTTCCTCTTGATTCAGATTCAGCAAATGTTATTTATTTGTTTTGTTTATTGTGGTCTTTGACATCCAGTTTAGGACCACCTATATACTAGGCAAGCCCTGCACCACTGAGCTATATATTACCCTTTTCCTACTTTCTTTCTGTAGCAGAGAATGCTACTTTGTTGTTCAGACTGGTCTTGAACTTCTCTGTTGCCCTGGCTGACCTTGTATTTAATCCTTCTGCTTCAACTTCCCAAGTAACTCTGATTATAGGTTTGACCTAATGGGCCCAGATAGCATACATTTATTGAATACTTACTATGAATGATGTTAAATTCTTTAATCAAAGTTGGATATAGTTATTATATTAAATAGTTGTATTAGCTTGAAATGTGTATGCACATGTGGAAATTTTGAGATGATTTCCTTATTTGCTCGATACAGATTTTAATTGGAAGAACTTGTATTTTTGATTAGGAAAGACTGTAGTAAGCAAAATTTATAGTTATTGTAAGATTGCTTAGGAAGTAGTCAGTGACAAAGGATTTTACTAGTAATAGATACTTCTCATATAAAGTCTAGATTAAAAAAATAATAATAAAGTCCAGCATGGTTTTGCTTGCTTTTAATCCCAGAATTTGGGAGTCAGGGGCAGACAGATTTCTAAGTTTGAGGCCAGCTTGAGCTAGATAGTGAGATTCAGGCCAGCCAGGGCTCCATAGTGAGATACTGTTTATAAAAAGGGGATGCGGAGTAGGGAGGCGAGAGAGATGATTGAGTGGTAAAGAGCACTGTTTGCTCTTCAAGAGGACACAGGTTTGAGTCCCAGCACTCACGATGGTCTATAACTCCAGTTCTCGAGGATCTGGCCCTATCTTCTGGCCTCTGTGGGCACCAGGCATGCATGTAGTGCACAGTCAAATGTACAAGCAAAACACCCATGTGTACACATAAAATAAAATTTAAAAAAAGAAAAAGCCTTGAAAGTAAAGGACTAAGTGAGTAAGTAGGATGGAAGAGCGATAGGAAAATGGAACATGGGCGTTAGTATGATCAAAATACATGATGAACATGTATGCAAGTATAAGGAATCTCAGAGTTCAGTATAATTTATATATGCTAACGTAGTCTTTTTAGAATTTTCTGCGGTGGTAGATGCTTTTTCATAAATACATTCTAGATAGTTCTAGAATGGAAACAATTTAGAACTATCTCCAAATCTTGTTTAATAATTTTCTTAGTCTTGGTGCTTACACTGTCTTTGGATTTGTGAGTTGTGCTCCAGGTTTGTTCCTACAAGTGGGGGAACTTAAAATTTAACAGAGAAGAGAAGAGAGAGTTCTAAACCAATAGCAAGTTGAGAGGCAAGGCAGAGGGGGAGAATTCAAATTGAATTTGTTCTTTTCTCTCTCAATTTAGAGAATAAACCTAGGGCTTCACACATGCTAAAAAGTGCTCTGTATCTCAAACTTATTTATTTTTACTTTTTATTTTGAAACAAGCTATAATTAAGTAGTCCAGACTGACCTTGAACTCAATCTCTAGTTCCAGGCCTGCCCTCTTTCTTGGTTTCCAGAAGAGCTGGAATTGAAGGATTGTACCATCAGACCTGGCTTATAAATTGAATCTTGAAGTCTGTATAGGACTTAGGGCCCCACATAGAGGAAGCAGCATTTCTCTTACATGGATGTATGGTTCTCATGGTAGTTGTAGGAATCCTTGTTATTCCCAGAACTCAGGTGAGTTATATAATTGCTAAAAAGATGGACAGTTAATTACTTTTAAGCTAGTGATGTACTTTATTTACCATGAAAAGAGTTGTGATTATATTCTTAACACTGCAAAGGATCTACTGCAGGATTTTAAACTGAGAAGTAGAAGATTTTAGCATCAAGCTCAATTCTCAGTTTTGTTTATTCTTGTAGAAATTGGAATACTCAGAATTAACAAGACAGTCCAGCTTAAAACCTCAGAGACATTATAATAAGAGATACCAGCAAGAACTTCCTCCAGCAGGAGTTTCCTTATCGTTTAGGGGTCTTCCCTGAGGTAAATATGCATCCTTGATTTCTCCATAGAAATGAATTTAAGGATGATCCAGTTTGAAGAGGAGCTTGAGTTTATTAGGAGAACATTTAGCTTGGACTTAAATGTGGGGTTGATAGAAAGATACTCAGGGTGGGAGAGATTTCAGGGAAAGAGTAAGGAGCACTGTTGGGTGTGAGCTTCTCAAAGGGATTGCACTTGCATCTTAGCAGAACCACATACACTGTCTTAGTGACCCTTGACTTATAGCTAAAGCAGTGGTTCTTAACTTGTGGGTCACATCCTATGACCCTTAAAGGACCATGGAAAAACACAGATATTTACATTACAATTAATAACAATAGCAAAATTACAATTATGAAGTAGCAACAAAAATAATGTTATGGTTGGGGGTCCCCACAACGTGAGGAACTGTATTGGAGGGCACAGCAGCATTAGGAAGGTTGAGAACCACTTATTTAAAGGGTTGCAAAAGAACCTGTTTTCCCCCTTTCCTTTCTTTCTTGAAAAGCGAGAGTATTGGTGGCTCCAGAGGGGGTGTGGTGGGTGAGACTACAATCTGAAAATAAGACCCTGGGCTCTAGGGTTGCTTAAGGGGATTGGATAGAATTCCTTGTGAGAACACTAGAAAATTACAGGTTTATGGTTGGGAAGGGAGAAAGGCCATATGTATTTAGGCATGATTCATTGCTATTTTATCATCTTATTCTGAAATTATCTTTGAATAAAAGAAATATTTTTCTCTATGTCAACAACCTTTACAGTAAATATTTGTGTTGGAACTTTTGATTCTCAAGTGAAAAAAAGCTTCAACCAGACTCTGGGGTCAGGAGCGCCTTAGCTTGACATATCCTCATAATTGTCCCCGCCTTTCTGTCATGCTTCCCAGTGGCTGTGGCATTAAGGAATTATATAAGTCCATACAACTTCCAGTGGTAGGAAGAGATAGCAGGTAGGTTTGTCCATTCTGAAGCTCAGTAGGATCATCGAAGACTAAGTTACTGTCCCTTCTACTGTGTTTATTTTCAGTACATGGTTGCTATTCTTAGAATGTTCTTTTGTAGCAGCAAGAGGACTGCCTTACCTTTCAACTTCTATGCCCTGCACGCAACATTATTCAAAGGCTGGTAGAACATCTGGGCTTTTCTCAGGTGATCCTTTTTAGGATTAAAGAAGACTGGCCTGAAAGCTAGCCTGTCTCTCCCCCATTTACTTTATATCCTACTAGCCAAATTGTATTCTGTAATCTTTATTCAAGCAGGTAATGGAATTGCAAATGTTACTAAAGTTCTTTAGCTAATCAAGGATGGATACCAAGATACCAAGGTTGAGGATAATTGTAGCTTTCCTGGGAGGAGCGACCTAATATAAAGCCAGGTTCCTGTTAGCATTAAAGATGAAGTAGATGGCCAGCATGAAGTCTGCCATTTTGTTTGCTAATCTTCTTACGCGCGCGCGCGCACACACACACACACACACAGCCTGGATACAAGGTCTAATGAGGAAGCCCAAGCTTTGAAGTTAAAACATTTAAAATTGTTTATGTAACTTCTATGAGGTTGCCAGATGTCCACACTAAAACATGGAAAATGTGACAGAGATAAAAATAAGGGGCTGGAGAGATGACTCAGTGACTAAGAGCACTGGCTGCAGAGGATCAGTATTCAGTTCCCAGCAACATTGGGCAGCTCACAACCTTCTATAACATAAACTCAAGGGGATCTGATGCCCCCCCCTCTTCTGGCCTCTGTGGTCATCCCCATTCACATGCCCATCAAGTACATAACTCTAACTATAAATAAAAATTAAAAGAATTAAAATGGCATTTAAAAACCAAATCAAGACAGCAAAACACTTAACAAGAATTAGAGCTATAAACCCAAGTTTGTACAAATATGTGTAAGTTGGGAAGAATTTTCTTAAGTTTTTCTATAACTTTAATTTGATATGAAGGTTTCAGACATGTAGAACTGTTGTGTCAATCAGCCTATGAATATTTCAAACTAGAAGATCTTCAAAGAGTTGATCTCTGATCAACTAAAACCTCATCTCTGATCACACTAAAACCTTATCATCTAGGTCTAGGCCTCAGATGATAAGGTTTTAGTGTGATAGGCCCTGCCTGGGAAACTGATCACCTGATTATTCAAGAAGATAGGTTTCCATGCTTGTTCTTGGCAGGGGAACTCTCTGTCAGAAATAAGCACAGAGGAGCTATTTCCACTCATGTTTTCTTTTGAAAAACATGGTTTTTAAGATGCACCTTTTTAGGGGAGATGGGAGGAAGGGAGGGGAGCGGAGAAAAATTTACAGTGTAGTAAAAACAACTTTTAAAGAAGATAAATATAAAATGTGGGAGATAAAGAAAATAGATACATCTTTTGTGTTTCTAGGGGTCAAGTTTTTTCAAGTTCAAATATTAGTAACAAACTTTTCTGGGTTTTTTTGTTTGGGGGCCTTTTGTTTGATCACTTTTACATCATCTTCTATTCTATAAGCAAAACAAAATACTTGGTTGTGTATGTTTACTGGAGCATGGAAGAGAGAGAAATAATACTGTGGTGGCACAACTGAAAAATTTTAGCATTATACCTGACTGTATTGTTTTGCTCCAAAAATTTACTGCATGCCTTATTCTGTTACTCGGTAGTATTCAGATTATAGACAGTATGGTCATTTCTTTTCTTAGAATAGTGTGTTTTTCCATTCTTTCTTTTCTTGAAGGTGGATGGCCAGATACCTAGTGAATCAGGTTTTTTGTCACCTTTCCAATGGTACTATACTCCAGAACAAGAGGATGCTATTGGGTACTACTTAAATACGTCTTCTCCCCTTCCTTCCCTCTTTGTGTCATCTGTGCATTTCTGATTACACGACTGAGGCAGGATAGACAGATAATGAAAATTATGGAGCTCTGGGATGGAAATGGAACCACTCACCATTGTGTTTGAGGCTTCTTACCAACTTAGAAGCAACAATTCCAACACAATTAACAACGTTTGCTGTGAAGGTTGCTAATATAAAAAGATTATAAAGAGATTTCCTAAAGTAGCAACAAGCCAGGTGTAAGGCCTGTGTTTATATCTCCTGGAGGGACCTTGTTCCTTTTCCCCAGGTGTTTCCTGGGAAGCTCAAACAAGACTGTTAATTCTGTTTACAGTGAAGATATCCTAACTTCCCTGATATCTAGACTTTTATTTTGTCATTTGTAGTCCTATTGAGTGTCTCAGGAAACACCTAGTGATCTCATTTAGATGTCTTAGGAAACCTTTGAAGGTGGTAACTTCAAACCCCACTAAAATCCTATGTCACTGTTGTTAAAAACAAACCCTTGGAGAAGCCCTTGTTTGTATGGCTTGTCTTTCCTTCTGAGTGTCTTTCTCACCTTTATACTGAAACTATATTAAGAATATCTTTGTTTAAGCTGAACTCTGCTTCATAAGTGGTCTAGCTCTTAAAATTGTCTTCTGCGTCAAAGTCTCAAGTCCTTGCCATGAGTTAAGGTCTCCAAAAGTCTTCGGGAACTCCTTAGGCCTCCTACCTCCTGCCTCTGTTTACCAAAACGTGAACATAATGAACACCTACTTTGGGTCAGTATTATAATGAAGTACCGAAGTATTGAGTACCGAAGTATTGAGTATTATCTCAGACTGGAAAGAAATGCACCAGCTTTTGGAGGAGGTGGTAATTATCATTGTGCCTTCAGAGTAAGTAGGTAATTCCACAAGTGGGGAACAGGAAGTTTGAGGTAGAGGTACTGCATATATATGCATGAAGTTGTGAAACAGCTCGACACATTTAGTAAAGGTAGCTCTGCCATTTCTTCCACTTACTAATTACATTTTTTCCTTGTTTTCCTGACTTTGCATGAATTTTCCATATTGTTAAGTTCAAATAGTGGAACATAGCTACCAAGATCTTACAGTCCAGGCACCAAGAGGGAGATAAAGACCAAATTCATAGGAACCATGTATTAGGACCATAGATGAATTAACTCTGGTGTAACAGATCTGATATCAACCTTTAGACAAAGCCAGTTATACATTGTGGTAGGAATTGAGTAAATTTGTGATCATCCACTTTTGGATAAGGTGTATATTCTAGTGAAAATCAGCTGTGTCAGAGAGGGAATAAATTAGTAGGTAGAGTGAGGGTTAGCAAAGGGCAGTTGTCTGAAAGGGATATGGGTGATGGTGGATCCTACGCACAGGAGCTTCTGTCTTTATGGAGATAGTGACAGCCACTTTGGTCACATGTGGGTGTATTTCACTTAATACATTCACTGACTAAGAACTTTATTGCCTTGGGTTTTGTATAGAGATTTTGCTATGTAGACATGATTGCTTAGATCACTGGTCATTGTTGTTTGAACTTAGTCTTCATTCATCTTCCCCTTCCCAGGGCTCAAAGAGATAATGCTGAAAGTTCACTCCAATCAAGTGATCAGTCCCTGTCCTGAAGCTGTCCAGGGGCTTTCAGCTACCAGTCATACTGTTAACATACAAAAGATACTCATCATCCCTGTCTTAAGAGTCAAAGACCCTAGAAACTCTTATTTTTATAAACAAGGAACTAAGACCAAATATGACAAAAGATAGTTCTGCCATCCCACTTAAGAAATTACAAGACTTTTAGGAATTATATTATGAACAGACATGTGTATATATGTTCGTACTATGTCACTTTGCCTTCATTATGTAATTCTTGGAATTTATGTTCAAAGATGACACTACATCTCTGACTTTGGTGACTAGTGAATGGCAGTAGCATGTACACAAATCAACTATTACAATAGTTAGTTTACATCATGCTAAAGGTTAGATCATGATATCTCTTTGTAGTCGTACTTCTTCATTCATAACCCTGGGAACAAATAAGTTATTCTCCATCCCAGTAGTTTTTATTTTTTTATTTTTAGAATGTCACATAGAGTATTATAGTATACACCTTTTAGGCCTTTTTTTTTTTCAGTTTGAGATTCATCTAAGTTGTATTAAGCAGTAGACTTTACTTATTATTGCAAGTGATACTTTTTTACATAGTATGTATGTATCACAGTTTGTGTATTCATTCACCTACTAGAGAACATTTGGGTTCTTTCCAGTTTGAAGTAATTATAAATACAGCCACTGTAAACACTGATGCACCCAGGGTTTTTTTTTAAGATTTAGTTTTATTATTTTTGACTGTGTAGGTGTGTATCTGCATTTGGGTATGTGCACACAAGTGTAAGTCAAGAGACACTGAATCTCTAGGAGTTGGATTTGTAGACAGTTGTGAGCTGCTTGATATGGATGCTGGAAACAGAACTCAGGTCCTCTGGAAGAGCAGCAGGGGCTCTTAACTACTGAGCCGTCTCTTTTTTGTCTTTTTTTTTTTTTTTTTTTTTTTTTGGTTTTTCGAGACAGGGTTTCTCTGTGGTTTTGGAGCCTGTCCTGGAACTAGCTCTTGTAGACCAGGCTGGTCTCGAACTCACAGAGATCCGCCTGCCTCTGCCTCCCAAGTGCTGGGATTAAAGGCGTGCGCCACCACCGCCCGGCCTGAGCCGTCTCTTGTAAACATACATTTTCCTATCTTTAGGTTACCATTGCCTAAGAGTGAGACTGTTGGTTCATATAGTAAATGTATGTTTAATTTTCCAGAAACTGCCAAATTATTTTTCAGTGTGGTTGTACTAGTCTTGATTTCTACCAGCCGAGGTTAAAAGTTTTAATAGTTTCATTTCCATGATACTTTCATATCTTTGATATTGCCAATTAAAAATAAGCTTTAGGCACATTATTAAATACGTAATGGTATCTCATTTTATTTTGTTGTTATTGTTAGTGAGATAGGGTCTATTATATAGCCAAGACTGACCTCAAACATAGCAGCTGTCTTTGGGAGGCAGGGAAGTAGGTGCAGAATTAGCGTATGAGGAAGACTGGAAACTCCTGGCAGAGGTGGACTGGCTTACACTCAGTGGAACAGGTACAAAAGCCTAAGAGTAACCCCTTGGCTCATTATAATACTAAAATGCATACCCCTGAATAATGATTTAGGATTTAATCAGAGATGTATGTAGTTTTATGTAGGATAGCATTTAACTTGTAGAGCCGACATAATGCAAATCAGCCAGAAAACTTGTGTGCTATGTATGAGTTGCACTGTCATTCTGAAATAAAAGACCAGATCCTTTGTGCAGGTAGACTCTTGAGCTGCTGAACTCTCTCTGCTTTGCCTGCTTCCTCCCTTGGAAGTATATTTTTTTAGTCCGCTGTCCCTGTTTCTGTTGTCATTTGCTATCACTACTCTTTGTTCAAAGACACAGGAGCCTGGGACTTTGCTGGTGGTAGCTTATTCCCAGTAGCAGACAGTGTCACTCACTGTGCTTCTGCCTGGAGTGCTGGGATTCCAGAAGTGTGCCACCATGCCTGCTTACTGTAGTTTCTTTTGTTTTTCTCTTCTTGTCAATGAACATCTTTTCTTGTGCTTATTTGCCTCTTATATATTCTTTATATCATAGATCCAGGTCCATTGTTAGATTGTGTTTTGTCTATGCTCTTAACAGTGTTTGATGGTTTATCATTTTTTAAAATGGATTATGCTTTTGGAAACATACCTAAAACCTGGGCCTGGGAGTGTAGCTTTGCTGTAGTCTTGTGCTTAGCATGTGTGAGCCCTTAGGTTCAATCGTAAGTCCCCAAAAACCTCAACTACAAAACTACAAAAACAAAACCTTACCAAAAATCTCAAGTTTTATCCTCTAAAGGGTTTAAGTTCTCACTCTGAAACTGACTGGACTGACACTCATTATGTAGACCAGGCTAGCCTTGAGCTCACAAAGATCTGCCAGCCTCTATCTCCCGAGTGTTGGGATTAAAGACCTGTGCTACCTACCACACCTAGCTTTAAAGTTTTACATTCAGATCTCTGATCCATATTGGGCTGTTTTTAATACAAGGTGTGAAATTAAGATTAGTTTGTTTCTTTTTACATTGCTGAAAATATGATCCTTTCTCTTTTGAATTATTTTGTACTAATGTTAAAAATCAGTTGGCTCTATTTATTTGGGCACATTTCTGCACTGTCTATTCTGATCATAGATCTGTGTTTCTGTCATTCACCCGTATAGCATTATCACTATTATACTTTTATAAACCTTAGGATACTGTCTGTGATCCTTATAATGTCTTTTTCCTCAAAATTGTTTCAACCCTTAAAAAAAATAAAATGCTTTGCCATGCCATATAAATTGGAATGTTGCTCTGCCTCTAAATCCTTCTGGAATTTTCCATTGTCTAGTGTCTTTCTCAATCTCTTTCTTCAGAAGTTTGAAGTTTTCCTTTGTAAATATCTTTCAGCTCCTTGGTAAATTCCTCGTTTAAATTTCAAGATATTTTATTGCCTTTGATATTACTATAAATAGGAGTATGTCCATGATCTCTTTTTCAATGTGTTTGTTGTTGGTGTATAGTTTCTTTTCTAAGTTGAATTTGTATCTTCCCACTTTGACTGAAACTCTTGATTGTTTCTAGAAGTTTTCTGGTGCCTGGCTGGTGAAACTGGGCCCACAGTTCCACGGCTGCCAGGCAGGGGAACTGTGTCCCTTTTTTCTACAGCTTGCCTTCTACTGTGTAATATATCATCTGCAAATAGGGATAATTTGACGACATCTTTTCCTATTTGTATCCCTTTAATTTCCTTCTTCTTCTTCTTTTTTTTTTTTTTTTTTTTTTTTTTTTTTTGTTCCAACCAGTGCTTCCAGCACTGGAGTGAAAAGGAGTGGGGTAATGGGCAGCCCTGTCTCTTTCCTGATTTTATGAAATTGCTTCAAGTGTTTTCCATTTAGGATAATGTTGCCTGTGGGTTTTGTCATACATATCCTTTATCATGTTGAGGTAGACTCTCTTTAGTCTACTCTCTCTAGGGTTTTTCATGAAAGCGTGGTGGATTTTGTTAAAGGCCTTTTCTGCATCTGTTGAAATGATCAAGTGATTTTCGTCTTTAAGTCCACCCCTTTCTGGGATGAAGAGATCTTGATTATGTGCTTATATTTGGTCCGCTAGTGTTTTATTGAAGATTTTGGCCTCTTTGTCCATCGGGGATATAGGTCTGCAGTTTTATTTTTTGTTATATTTTTACTTGGTTTAATTGTTAAGTAATACTGGCTTCATAGAACTAGTTTGGGTGTGTTCCTTCTGTTTTGTGAAGAGTTTAAGAAGCACTAGTTGTAGTTCTTTGAAAGTCTAGTGGAATTCTGTGGTGACTCCATTTGGGTCTACATTTTCAATGGAAGACTTTATTACTGCTTCTATCTCCTTTATTATGGGTCTATTTAGGTTATTAGCCTCTTCTTTTATCTTTGGTAGTTTGGCTGGATCAAAAAATTAATCCATTTCTTTTAGATTTTCCAACTTAGTGGAATACAGTTTTTCTTAAAGTATTCCCATATAATATTCTCTATTTCTTTGGTGTCTGTTGTAATGTTTCTGTATTTGTTTCTGACTTTGTTAATTTCAGTCCTCTCTCAATTTTTTTCGTGGTTATTTGGGCCAATGATCTGTCAACTTGTCTATCTTCCCAAAGAACCATGTGTTAGATTTATTGGTTTTTTTTTACTTCATTAATTTCTGCTTTGATTTTGAAATTTCTTGACCATCTACTTCATTTGGGTTTGGCTTGTTATTGCTTTTGTAAATTCTTGAGTTATATCATTAAGTCATTTATTTGTGCACTTTCTTACTTTTTAATGCAGGCACTTAGGACTATAAACTTTCCTCTTAGAACGGCTTTTTTGTTTGTTTTTCTATTTTCAATTTGTCTCAGAAACTTAATTGTGTTGAGTTTTCATTTTCATTTGGTTCTAGAAATATTTTGATTTTTCCTGGTTTCTTCTTTGATCCATTCATCATCCAGTAAGTAATGAGTTAATTCCATATGTTTGCACACTTACTGGAGTTATGTTTGCTGTCAAGTTTAACTTTTATTGCTTAATGGTTGGATAAGATACATGGGGTTATTTCAGTTTTTCTGTTTAAGTTGGCTTTGTATCCCAGAACACGGTCTCTATTTCAGAAGAGCTTCCATGTGCTTCTGAGTGAAATGTGTGTTCTTTGACATTTAGATAGAATATTCTGTAGACATGTTAGTCCATTTGTTGTAAGATGTTATTTAATTCTGAGGTATTTCTATTTTTTTTTTTGTCCAGATGACTTATCTATTGGAAAAAGTTGATCTAGGTAGTTCTTATTAGAGAACATTTATACAGAAGTAGTGGGTTTGATGGGAAACATGCTGTTTTGACTTGGACATGTGGACTTTGCTATTTTGTTGTGTGTCTGATGGGGTCATTTGGCCTTCCTTAGCTTGGGCCAGTGCACGAGATGTATGACTTGAGCTAGGCCAAGTCAAACTGGTAGATAAGCTGTTTAATTGGACCATGGAAAGATGGCTCCCAAACCAAAGATGAGTCTAGAGCTAGGCCAGGCAAAGGGTTTTCACAAATGAAGAAGGTTCACAGCTGTAGGTCTAGAGCTCGATTTGTGGGTTTGCTGATGGGAGAGGGATGGAGTAAGGATGGCAAAGGGGGGAAAGTGATTTACCTAGGAAAGGAGGTGACTCACCCACAAAAAGGGTTTGTTACCCTCAGGTTTGGAATTAGGCTTATGAGCTAACACGTGGCAGAGAGTTAGGGTAGGGGCAGGGAGAGGGAAGTGACTTCTTGCCAATTTAGTAAACCTGTAGGAATGAATTTGCCTGCATACTTTGTATTCCATGACCTTGTCAAACTCACTGAGTAATTAGTTCTAAGATTTGAAGATTTGTCCATGTCTTTATTTATATGTGCTTTTATTTTTTTTAAGTAGCCAATGTCCCTTGAAGATAGTTTCTTTCCTTTCATGCAAGTATGTTCTTTGTTCTGTTCCTCTTTTTATGGCACTTGTTAGTATGTCTAGTGCAGTGGTAGCTAAGGGTGATGAGCATTAATACTCTTTCCTGGTACCCCGTGTTAGTGTGGGAAACATGCATTCTTTTTTCATCACTTTGTATGATGTTAACTACAGGGTTTTTTAAAATGGATTTTCTTTATGAAGTTATTGAAGTTTCTCTCTGTTCCCAGTTTTGTAATTTTTAGGTGTTTTTAAAATGC
Organism: Chionomys nivalis; assembly: GCF_950005125.1. Lineage (NCBI taxonomy): Eukaryota > Metazoa > Chordata > Mammalia > Rodentia > Cricetidae > Chionomys > Chionomys nivalis. Next base: position 86,195,801 of record NC_080092.1, read on the forward strand.
TTTTTTGCATCAAGTAATATGATCATGTAATTTTTTCTCTGAACTACTACTATGGTAGATGATGTTCACATGATGGACTATATTTGAATTGTTCATATAGCAGACTATAATAAGTGGTCAAGTGATTTTAAAGTACTAATCTAGCCTAGCTTTTCAAGCAAAAACATCACTCACTTGGTGAGTGCATGTACATTATTGAATTGGATTTGTTAATATTTTATCTAGTATTTTCATTTGTTTCTGTATTCATAAGTGTGCTGACTAGTCATGTCAACTTGACACGCAAACTATATATCTGAAAGAAAGGAACCTCAGTAGAGGAAATACCTCCGTAAGATCCACCTATAAGGCATTTTTAAAATTTTTGATTGATGGGGGAGGGCACAGCCCATTGTGGGTAGTGCCATCCTTGGACTGATAGTCCTGGGTTCTATAAGAAAGCAGGCTGAGCAAGTCATGGGTAGCAAGACAATAAGCAGCATCCCTTCATGACCTCTGCATCAGCTCCTGGCTCTAGGATCCTGCCCTGTTTGAGTTCCTGTCCTGACTTCCTTCAGTGATGAACAGTGGTATGAAGTGTAAACAAGATAAACCCTTTCCTCCCCAACTCGCTTCTGGTCATGTTGTTTCATCGCAGCAGTAAGGCATATTCGTCCTTTTCTGGGTGTGCTTTTCTCTGATTAAATTTGTTCTCAAAATGAGTTAGGGGTATTTCCTTTTCCATTGTCTGGAAGAAATCTTGTAGAATTGGTGTTATTTCTTTAAATGTCTGTAATAGTTGACCTGTGAAACAGTTTGAGCTTGGATATTTGTGTTTCATAAGTTTATTTTGTTTGTTTGTTTTGGCCATAGACTTACTTTGTTTAAGGGTCACAAGAGTGTTTGTGTTAACTGTTGAAGCTTGAATTTATTTCAGTAGTGATTATTTATTAAAAGGTACATTTAGAAGGGCAGATTCTGGTACTAGACAGCTATATGACCTTGAGAAAGTTACTTTAGTTCATAATCTCTTTGGTCCTTAATTTATTCATCTGAAAAACCAAAGTGTTAGACTTACTTGTTTTTAAGGTTTTTTACTCCCTACTTTTTGATAATTCTGGTAGGATAATATATGCATTTGAAGTTGATGTGAAAAACCTTAGTTTCTATTTTTTTGATCTGCCTGTCATTCATTGAGCATTAGTTTTCTTAAATTAACATTGCCCTTTAAATTATGTCCCATTTTTCTTCAAATAAATAATTTGATGAACAAATATGAGTAGAAGTATTTATGTTCATGCAGTTATATATAATAATAGACTTAAGGTATATGAAATTTATCTTTATATGCTCTTCATAAGAGGTTTAAGATTGTTAGTTTTTAATGTATTCTTTTAAAAAAGGATTAGTTTGAAATTTAGAAATATTTGAAATGCATTTCCCTTTTAGTGATATCTCTTTGATCTTTATGATTTTTTTGAAGTCATATACTTTTTCTACTTACTAGAGACAATGTGAGCATTTAATGTAAAAATTTTTTCAAAAATGCCACATTGTTATGCATTCTGTCATTTGTTGGGTTAAAGCAAAGTGAAGTAGCATACAGATTTACTGCTGAAGGAAACACAGAGTTGCAGGCTGCAGCTGGAGGATTTTACGTCGGCACCTGTGGGTTTGAGTGCGTTCAATATACAGGCTGCAGTAGGAGGCTGGCACTGACTCTGCTCACTCCAGTGCACTCCTTCTCTGCTGCTCTGCCGGTTTCTCTACTGCCCAGAAGACAAACAAAATGGTGCAGCATGTTCAGGACTTGAGGGAAAATAACCGTCAGTATGATTCAGAGGTGGGTCTGCTACACTGATCAGAAAAGAGATTATTTAACAAATATAGAGGTTTAGGCAGAGACCAGCATGTCAGATTTCCGTAGCTGTTTTAATATTTGATGATGGCCATTTAAGAATGAAACTGTTAGAGTTGTGAAATCTGCATGACTTCGGTATATAGAGGTTCTGGTATATGGCATGTATAACAGTAAAAGCATACATGGAAGCTTATGAACAGATTCGTTTTATAAAATGTATGTGGCTTTAGTGTATATAGATCTGTGTTATAAATGGTTTTCTTTTCCTACTAGTATTAGCTTGGTTTTATTTTTAAGTAAACACTTAATAGCTTTTGTATTTTCTCTGTTGCTTTTTGTTTGAGTTCTTGCCAGTGTCTCTCCTTATATCATTCATTTTATATTAGCAGAAATCATTCTCCAGTGAGATGGGGGAAAATCAGTAGGGTGAGCACTAAAGTTGGCACATCATGTTTTATTGATGACTGTAATGCAGTGGAGTTCGCATTGCACATAGTCATGACTTAAATGATTACCTCTTCTATGAAAGCAAAATGTTTGTAAGAACGGCCATGTTGACAGTGAGTATAAAATAAAGGAGAGCAGGTAGGACAAGTAAAATTTCACTGTTGTTGGCTTCTTGAGCTATCTCAGCATTGATCCAAGACCCTGTTGTGTTAGGAGCACACTGTAGAAACAATTGGACATCAAACACTAAAAATCATGGATGCTTAGTTCCCACCCCTTTCTTGAAGCACTTTGCTTTTGTGTGTGTATTTTGGGTTTCTGTAGCTGCCTGTAACCAAGGAGCTGTCCAGTTGAGACAAGATATATTTTCTTAAACCACACCCAACAAACAGATTCTTCGTTTTTATGCTTTGGGTACTATTTGATCCTGTGCTGATTTGTGACCATCTTCTCTGGGATGACTTATAAGTTGTAAAAAGAAATATACTATTATATACTATATCCACAAGCTCTAGCTTAAGATGTTTCAAACATTTGAGTTGTTTTACCAGCACAGAAAATCAGTGTTTTAGTTGTGCAGCATTTTCTCTGGCTGAGAGAAAGAGTATTTGTGTGATTCCATGGTGAGTGTACTGCAAGGATTCTGATCACGCAGGAAACAGGGATGCTGGTGTATTATTTTGGTTAGTATTGTAGATAAGACATTCCAAGTTCAGTTTTTCTTATTTGAGCAAATATTTGTTGAAATATTTTAAACAATTGATCTTTGTGTAGTATTAAAAAATTGCATTTCAGTCAGACTGATTTTTAAATCTATTTAGTTTTTTCCGTGGTAAAAACATTTTGTATGTGATTAGAATTAACAAGTGTATGGCTGTCTGCCACTGTGTTAGATTACCTCACCCACTTTACTGTAGACAGAAAAAATACGGAATCAGCATTAATCTTAGTAGTCTGCAGAGTGTGTTTAGTGTGTACTCTCAAGAACAGTTTTTTTTAGACTGAGCAAATTAACTCTATCTCGTAAGAAATTAAGAAAAACCATTTGTAATGTAGTTCTGATCTGTTTTTATTGAACAACAAAAAGAAAAACATGGTATTCTTATATGCCAAATTTTAAACAGTAAATAGTTAACTATAGAGGGAAACATACTGTATTATTAGAATGTTTCATGTATCCAAATGTTATATAACCCTGATGGAATGTTGCAGATGAAACAAAGAAATCTGATTGGTTCCTCATAAGAAACAGTAGCCTGAAATTCTTTTTAACCAGAGTCTTCCACAGCAGGCTGTTTGCCGGCATCACAGTGAAAACAGAAATGCCTTTGAGATGTGGAGAGGGTTAGAACTAGAGACTGACATTGCTGAGGCTCCTACTTAATTCTTTTCCTTGAATATATATCGCCTTGCAGACATTTGTCCTTACCAGCAAACAGCTCCCTCCCTTTGTTGTTATTAAGAGAGTGTTATGTGTTATCAAACTGATGAACTTCCTAAATAACATTATTTATTGAATAAATAATCTCTCTAAAAAATTTCAAGTGATAGAATGGGTTAATGAGTAATGTAATTTTAGGACATTTATGAATATGAATGAATGGGCTTGCTGAGAGGAGAGTACATGGTGGGAAGTCTGAAGAACAGGACACTAATAGAAACTGTTCAGTCCCGCCATTCTCCATTATATTAAAATTACATTAAATAATTGTCATCTTAAGATATTGATGATACTAAGTTAAGGGCATACTATCTATAATGTTATTAAGAGAATAGGATGCTACAAGTAAAAAACAGTTGGAGAATTGTTCTCTCCTGGCTAGTATTGAAATGTCCTTGAGATGTGGGAATAATGTGTTACCTTTCATGTATTTATTATTGGCTAGATGGTCTGCTGGACTGCAGTTTAAATCACAGTAACAAATATATAAACCTTCTGTGTTTTGAGCAGAAAATATTTAAAACAAACCTGTAGTTTATTAAAACTTACAGGGTGTTTTGTCCCCCAAGCTTTCTCTGTGTAGCCTTGACTATCCTGAAACTCATTTTGTCCACTAGTCTGGTCTCAAACTCAGAGATCTCTTGCCTCTGCCTCCCCAGTGCTTGGATTAAAGGCATGTGCGAAAATTTTTATATGTAAACAGTTATTGGCCAACTTTATAGAATCTAGGAGAGGAACAATTACTGTAGCCAGGATCAGTATCTTAAATAAAGACATCAAATTATATTGAAAGGAAATAGCCAAGCATCATAAAAGAAAGCATATTTAAAAAGGAACATCTGATTCAGGTATTTTCTATGAGTGCCAACTCTATTTAATAGGTTCCATTCTGTGCTTATTTTCTAAGTTATCTGATATGCTAATAGAGTTGGGCTGACGGCAGCTGGCTGTGCCACAAGCTAAAAGCAAAATGGCTGGCAAGGATTAGTACTATAAATTTGCCAGAGCTGGATGCAGTTAGGATGCCATTTGTTGAAGAAGGGTGTTATAAAGTAAGATGATTGAGCTCAGATGGTTTTGACCATAAATGAATACTTTTATCAAAGGGAAATGTATAGATAGTTTTTAAGGCTTAAAAATGAAAAGCTTTATACTTATAAATAAAGTGATAAATATTTAGCTAAGAGCGAAATCTTGTTACTATCTATTTAGTTGTTATTGACATTGTGTAATTCTAAGGATCAAGTAGTTTTTGAGGGTATTGATTATAATTTTTCCAGAATGATGTACAGCTAAAGTATAACAAAAGAGGAAGAACTCATTACATTCTTAGAGTGGAGGGAAACGGAGAGAAGTTTCTGGGAGTTCTACATATTTGTTAGTATTTTAGATTAGTATACATTAAGGATAGAAGTAAAAATAATGGGAAAATTTAGAGATAAAACTGTACCTGTTTTCAGAATGACAATATCTATAGATTTCTATTTTAGGAAATATATATTTTCTCTGTGTAAACCCATAAACCCTTTTCTTTGAATTTTAGCATTTAAAGATTAAATGACTTTAAAGTTAGTGATAAACTTTTGCATAGATTGGAAATGCCTTCAGGAACTAATTAGTTAAGTTGAAGATTGTACATTAGTTAGTCCACTTATTTATCTCATAGTACATAGTAGAATGGGTATTTACTCTAAGGGAGAGAGTATAGATATTTGTCAACTCTGTTTCTCTCGTATGTAGGATAAGGTCCCAATACCCAGTGAGATTCCAGGGTTTTTTGTTTTGTTTTATTTTGTTTTCAAGACAGTATTTTTTGTGTGTTGTTCTGGCTGTCCTGGAACTTCCTCTGTAGATCAGACTGGCCTCAAATTTAGAGATCCTAAGTTCCCAGTTTTTGATGAATGGTTAATAATGGTAAGATATGTGTAAATAATAGCAAGCAGATACATATACAGGTATATCCAAATCAAATAAAATTTCACAACCTTATGTAATAAATTACATTATTTTACAATTTTGGCAGATGAGGAAACCGAGGCAGAGACTTTACCAACAATGCCAGACATTACGTGGTAAACCCAGTGTTTGGACTAGTGTGTTCCTGATTGCAGTTGTAATCTTTTTTCTAATTATTGAAGATAAAAATATGTTAGCATTCAGCTCTATCCTTACCCACTAGAAGCCTACATATATACTCATAGAAACTGCAGAGTAGAGAAAACCTTTCTGCTACATCTTTCAAAATTTCTTAACTGGCTGTGTGTGTGTGTGTGTATACGTGCGCACACGTGCGTGCATGGTGTTTTGGTTTTTATTTCTTGTTTTTTTGTTTGTTTTTGTTTTTCAGGACAGGGTTTTTCTGTGTAGCAATGGCTGCCATGGAACTTGCCTTGTAGACCAGGCTGGCCTCAAATTCACAGAGATCCACCTGCCTCTGCCTCTCGAGTGCAGGGATTAAAGGTATGTGCCACCGTTGCTGTGGTATTTTGTTTTCTAAAATTCTTTTCAGTCATTGGTTATTATCATTATCAGTAAATGCAGATGTACAGTTCTAAACTATTTAAAAGCCCATAGCAAATGTGTGTAGAAATCAGTTGGATAATGGGTACAGGCAAATGGCTCCGAGATCTAATGGCTTCTTAAACACAGCTGATTAAGACTTTTGAACGTTGTTCCCTCTTTTCCACTTTATTCTTCAAGGGTTTTTCCCCTATTTTGTTTAAATTTCTGTTTCCAGCTTCCAGTAATCAAATTTTCAGTAACAGTGAACTTTCTAGAACATGAATTTGAGTTTTCTAAAATGCTAATTTTGCTAGGTATGGTGGTAGTATCTGCCTATAATCCCAGAACTCCTGAGGTGGAGGCAGAGGGATTAAGAGTTCAAGGCCAGTCTCAACTAAGTAGCAGGTGTGAGGCCCTCCTTGGCTGTACGAAACCATCTCTTAAAACAAAAAAAAATACAGATTCTAACATAGAAAGATGTAGTAAATGCACACTTTAAAAGATTTAGAATTTGGTAATCAAACAACCACCCCCAGACCCACCCAACCTAGCGATGTTTTTTTTTTATTCTTTTTTAATTAAAATTTCCACCTGCTCCCCGTTCCCCATTTCCCTCCCCTCCTCCCAAATATTGCCCCCTCCCCCCACTCCTTTTCTCCTCCCCCCACCCCATTCCCCCTCCTTCTCGATACTGAAGAGCAGTCCAAATACTCTGCCCTGCGGGAAGACGAAGGTCTTCTATCTATGTCCAGGAAGGTGAGCGTCTAAACAGGCTAAGCTCCCACAAAGCTGTGAAGTACAATAAGCAGAGGTGTGGCAAGTTATGGTCATGGTTCAGTAGTGGCACAAATGTCACTGGAGTAATGGAACTGCTTTCTGATTGTGTTTAAGACCATAGGAAGAAACACAGCCCCTGACCAAGAAATAAATCTGACCAAGAACCCATGGTGAACACAGGCCCTGGGGTAAACATTACTTTTATTCTTCTAAATAGACACAATATCAAACTGCTTTCCTTATTCATTATCTGTAGACTCACAAACTCACACAGTTTTCAGACCTCATCAGGGAAGTTTCTTTGTGCAGTGAATGGTAGTTAACACAGACACTCATAGTTGGATAAATTGCAGGGAATTGTCAGTGGTGTGCTCATCCACAGATCATCCACAAATGGGACATCTGTATCAATCCCTGCCCCCACACACCAAAGCTTAGGGATCATTATTGAAGAAGAGACAAAAGGATTGTAAGAACCAGAGGTAGGGCAGGACGGGATCATTACACTTGGCAGCTCACAGCAGATGTGATTGCTTGCACAAAATCAAGCCTGTCAATTTTGTATTCATGGACCTACTGCCCCTACCTAAGGAGCTCTAAGCAGTTGATAACTTCTGGGAGAGGGAGAGTCAGTTTTCTTTAAGGATGTGGTCCTTGGTAGGTTGACCATTCTCTAGTGAATGGCCTAACAACATGAGTACTTGGGCAGCACAAAATGGACTCAGTGAATTATTTAAAAACTAAGCAGATAAATAATGCAAGGCAGGTGGCAGCAATGGTGGGAGGTGGTGGGGATGGATGGAAGGACAGAATTTGGTGAGTGTACCAAGTTTTTGAACATTTTAGCAAAATATCTGAGAGAAAAAAACTTAAGGGTAGAAAGGTTTTTTTTTGTTTACTTTACATGCGTGGTTCTCAACCTTCGTAATGCTGCAACCATTAATACAGTTCCTCATGTTGTGGCCCCCAACCATAAAATTATTTTCATTGCTACTTGTTAACTGTAATTTTGTGATGTAGGAATCATAATATCTGATATTCAGATATATGATATGTGATTCCTGTGAAAGGGTCGTCGACTCACCCCACAGGGTCTTGACCCACAGGTTGAGAACTGCCAGTTTAGATGTGTCTAGTCTGGCACGGCAGAGCAGAGCAGCTCATGACAGGGCAGCCAGGAAGCCTGCATTAATGGGCTTTCTTTCTTCCTTTCTTTCCCTTTCCTTTCTCTTCCTTCCTCCCTCCCTTTCTTTCTTCTTTTTCTCCTTCCTTCTTTCTTTTTTTCTTTCTCTTTCTTTTCCACTTTTTATTCTATCTGGATCTCTAGCCTCTGGGATGGAGAAACCCATATTTAAGGTAGCTCTCTCCCCCTTAAGCTAATCCTTTTTGGAAATATCTACACATTTGCATTCAGAGATATGTCTTACTAATCATAGATGCTTTTTAATTAAATCAAGTTGTTCATCAAGATTTCAGTTTTGAACTCTTTGAAGTGGAGAACTCTGATAGAGTTAGGTTTGAAGGAGTGAATGAACAGAAGGATGTAGAAGAAGCTGTGGGCTGCGTTCTGCCGGCTCCCAGCCGCCTGACTAGCTTATGCCTCGAAATAACAACACACAAATTTTATTCTTTTTTTTTTTTTTTAGAAAAATTATTTATTTGTTTGTTTATTATGTATACAGTGTTAGTTTCCATGTCTGCCTACATGCCAGAGAGGGCATCAGATCTCATTACAGATGGTTGTGAGCCACCATGTGGTTGCTGGGAATTGAACTCAGGACCTCTGGAAGAACAGTCAGCATTCTTAACCTGTGAGCCATCTCTCCAGCCCACAAATTTTATTCTTTTAAACTCTGCTTGGCCCATTATATCTAGCCTCTTGTTGGATAACTCTCACATCTTGACTAACCCATACCTAATAATCTATGTAGCACCACAAGGTGGTGGCCTACCAGGAAGATTCTAGCGTATGTCCACCTTGGGCTGGAGCTTCATCGTGTCTGACCCAGAGAGGAGAGTCATGGCGATTGCCTCACTTCCTCTTCCTCCCAGCATTCTGTTCTGTCTACTCCACCCACCTAAAGGCTGGCCTATCAAATGGGCCAAGGCAGTTTCTTTATTAACCAATGACCTTCCTCCATCAGAAGGAGAGAATTTCATGTTTGGATATTATGAATTTGAAGAATAATTGAGATATCCAAGTGGGGATTTGAAAATGTCTGGGTTTTATTTGTAATAAACACTAAATATTAGTTTTTCCTGTCAAAGATCATAAAGTGTTTACAACAAGGACCTCAAATCTTTATATACCACCCCACCTTGTAAAACCTTTATGCAAACATTTTAATTCCCTCTACCTGATAAAACTTTGTATATGCAAAGACCATGCCACATTCTCAGAACTTAAGTGGCTCAAGTGCTAAAACCTTCCTGCTTTCCTTCATTTCATTTGTATCATTCTTTTAAAACTAACCAGTCACAAAAGACTTTGAAGTTGGACTCCAGCCACTGTGGAAAAGACATTTTATTCTACATTAGAATAAAAACCAAATGAACTTCCTGTCCCATGTGCTTGTTCTTCTGCTTTGGTAACAACACACTCTTCTGATCAGAAGTGAAGTCTTGCCTTGTTAAAACACTTTAATTGGAGTGGTGGTCTTTTTTGCTGAGACCTTGAACTTATTTTTAACACATGGACAGGCCTTTCCATTTATAAACAGATAGGTTCCCTAGTAGAGTAATGGATTGGAATCCATGTAGGAGAGAAAGTATCAGGACTGGTTTTAGGTTTTGTACTTAGAAATATTAGTATTTGTTAAAGGAAATTTTATTTATGTTTCATAGGCTTTTGCTGAAAATCGCATGGTGTACATATGTAGAACACTTTGCATGATCTGATACATAATAAAGGTCATATATAGGTAACAACTATTTTCATTAATGTTGGTACAGTCTAAAAAGGTGAAGCTTCACTTTTCTTTCACTTCTGTGGGGGTATGTTTATGTATATTCTTTATTTAGTTCCATGCTCTTAGTAGCACACATTCATCAAACAATGTGATGAGAATGAGTGTTTGCCTCTGTAGTGAATGAAAACGAGGACATGACTGCTCCTGGGTGTGGTTGAGGAAAAGGTTTTTATTGTAGATATGAGGGAGAAAATAGCCAGAGACATCTGGAAGAGTGTAGAGCAGGGAGACAAAGTAGGAAATGAGACATGACCAGCAGACTGAACTGGGCCGTGAGGGGAGGGGGGAGGCAGGAAGGAGAGCAAGAGAGGAAGAGAAGAGAGAGGGAGCTGTGTGTAGTTAGTCTTTCTTGTCAAACTTTCTTTTGGGACTGCCAGCTCCTCAATAATGACACTGAGATTTATTATTAATTATGAAAGTTTGACCTTCAGCTTAGGCTTGTTTCTAGCTAGTTCTTATAACTTAAATTAACCAGTTTCTATTAATTTACGTTCTAACACTTTTTTTAACCCTCTTCCATTCTGTACGTCTGACATCCTCCGTGTCTGACTTCCTCCGTGTCTGACTTCCTCAGTGTCCAGCTTTCTCAGTGTCTGACTTCCTCCATGTCTTGCTGGCACCTCCCCTCTTTCTGTAGAGTTCTTTTCTTGGCCCAGAAGTCCTGCCTATTCAATCCTGCCTAGCTATTGGCCATTTAGTTCTTTATTAAACCAGTCACAATGATACATCTTCTCACAGTGTACACATATCCTACAAGATGCCAAGAGGACCAAGAGAAGAGCTAAGAGAGTGTATGGCCAGAATGGCTTGGTTATACAGGGAAAGAGAAATTAAAGGAAGGGAAGCAAAGCTCAGGGCCTGGAGAGGTTTAGGGTAGGGGCAGGTTGGGTGTGGGGTGAGAAGTGCTAACAGGGGCCAGGTTAACAGGTACTTGCTATGCTGCCAGCCTGGTAGTCAGTTTCTGGCTCTGATATGCTAATTGGCCAATTTGCATGGCAAAATTGGCCATTTGACCTGGGTTTCTTTGGGACATAACATGTGGTCCCTTCCAAAAACTTAACCTCATGGTAAGAATGAGGAAGACCTCGGAAAGCTCCAGCTGAGAGACATTCTTATTATTAGTATTCCTCAATACTATAAAGATCACCATAAATAAGTTTAAGAAGCTGTCACAGTCTGAGGATCCTACAGAGACATAATATCTAAATGTAAAGAGTATTCTAGAACATAAAAAGAGACATTAGATTAAAAACTAAGGGGATTTAAACAAAATCTAGACCTTAGGTATAGCAATGTGTCCTGTTGATTCATTAGTTGTAACAAATGGTTATACAGGGAACTGGGTGTGGGATTTATGGGATCCCTTTGTGCTATCTTAGCAACTTTTCCGTAGCACACATGTGCACACACACTCTAGACATAGCACTTTTCTCTTTTTACTTAGTTTTGATGTTAGGCCTGGCATTTGACATATTCACTGTGTGCCTTGTAAACAATCATCTACTTGTAAAACATGGACATTACTACTATGGTTGCTTTATTTATGGTTATCAAGTCTGCTGTTTTTGCATTATTGGTCATCATCATTGATACTTATCTATAGCTTCAGAATCAAAATATTCTGAGTTAAATAGAACTTTTCTTATGCTACAGATCAAATTGTTCTGGAATATGCTAGATGCTTCAGGAAATTATAGATTAACAACCAACTCATTACAAGCAATTTACTTAAAATCTATTTTTTAAAAAAGAGCTTTTAAATTGACTATATAAGAACCTTGACAGCCGAGTGGTGGTAGCACACACCTTTCCCAGCACACAGTAGGCAGAGGCAGGTGAATCTCTTTGAGTTCAAGGCCAGCCTGGTTTACAAGAGCTAGTTCTAGGACAGGCTCCAAAGCTACAGAGAAATCCACTCTCCAAAAACAAAAACAAAAACAAAAAAAAAAAAAAAAAAAAACCCCTTGACATCTTTATTTTCAGGCAAACTTTGAAAATATTGAAAATATACATTTATAAAAAGAACTATAACATAGTTAAATTATATTAATTGGTTTATTTTATTTGGTATAGAATGTGTCTTTTTTCTTTAGAGGAAAGGTACTGTGGAAAAATGCGTTTAAAAACTAACTCAGAGGCTCAGGATGTAGTTTGGGGATAAGAGTACATGCTTAGGCCCTGAGTTCAAACTTTTAACAGCATAACAGCATGAATGAATGAATGAATGAATGAATGAATGAATGAATGACCTAATTGTGGGTGGGTCTGGGATTCTACAGGAAAATTCTTATTGAAAAGCAGTTGATATTACTGTGGAAAAATATGTTTTCTTTTTGTAAAAGTACTCTGGGCAGGAAAACACAGGATTCCTTAAACTGTGTTCCAAACCATATCAGTACCACTTACTGGTTTTCCTTGAGCTTGCCTTTTTATATAAATGTGTTAATTTGAGAGCTGGTCTTAAAAATAATTCAGCAATTTCAAAAGTACCAACTGCATGCCATATGAAAATACTGAGACAAAAGGGCTTTCAAAGGCACAATTTTAATATCTTACAGCCATTAATCACTAATATACTCTTTGACAGTGATGTCATACAGATACATATGCTCTGGCTTTATTGCAATAGTGTACTTTGCAGGGGTGTGCACTGTGCGGTTGTACTGAGGAAGGAGCACTAGTTCTTCTTGATAATTATCCTGAAAGTCAATAGAAGAGGAGGAATTTGCACTTTTGCTATCCTTCACTAAAAAGATGGTTTACCCCCCACAGGACTAGAGTTGTAGATGTAGTGAGTCGCTGAGTAGTTACTGGGAATTGAACTTGGTTCTCTGAAGTGCAGCCAGTGCTCTTAACTGCTAAACTATTGCTCCATCCCAGTCATCATATTATAAGTCTTTCTCTAACTTGATTACCATTATAAGAAATCACTAAATACTGAATAGTCCTATTTTTCTAAGACTGTTTTAATGTTTACATATCCTCAGTTAAAAACTGTATCCTATGCAGTGATTTCTTATTAACACTTTATAAAATGATGGGAGTAGAAAACTTTCACCGTGCTTTTTAGTATTGAAGACATTGTTTCATATTATTTGTAGGTTATTACTGGATTTCACTTAGTATACTGATTAACAGATTCTCTGATGATCTAAGATTTATGTATTTAAAAGGATGAATTCCATGTTTGTTTTTAACTCCAAATAGCTTCATACTTTGTGTGTGTGTAATGTTAAAAATATCATAACTTGTTCCCTAAGATTTCTTTGTCTGATTTCCCATCTTGTATTTAAAAAATTTAGTGCAGTTGTCTGTGGAGGTCAGAAGACATTAGATTCCTTGGAGCTGGAGTTAGTTTATTGTGAGCCACTTGGCATTGGTGCTGGAAACTAGTGTGTATGACTGCATCTGTGTGCACATGTGTTTCGTGTTATAATTCTTGTCCATAAGTAGTTTTATTATCTAATTTCATTGATGCTACTTAGTAGACATTTTGTAAAAATTCAAAATTATTATTCCATTGCCCTTAACCTTTTCACAATAATCTATGTGATTTTTTTTTTTTGATAGAACAAAGGCTAAATCTTGCACCATATTGTCTTAGTGATTTGTCAGGAATTTTCAGGCTCATATTATTTACATTTTATGTTTTTAAAAGATGCTGTACTTTGATCAGCCATATAATAATCTTCTGTATGTATGGACAGGTCCTTATGATTGTTGTACAGTAGAACTACATCAACCAATCATATTTAATTTTAAAAGAAAATAGAATAGAATGAAATTTAAGTTTGGTTCTAATTTGGGAAGAATAAGAATTATAGTCTTTATAATTAACTAGTGTGTAACAGTTATATATTCATTCCTTTATGTTGGAGACATTCAGATTTACTTTAAAAGTATTTTTTAGTTTATTAAGGTAGCCTAATACACCAGTATCTCCTTATCCATGGCTTACTTTCCACTATTTTAGTTGCCCATGGTCATATGTGGTCTATACTTGGAAAACTCCAGAAAAAAATAATTTTTGAGTTTAAAAAAAAAATTGCAAACCTGTCTGAAGAGTGTGGTGAATCTCACATTGTTCTATGTTGTTGGCTTAGGGTGTGAAAGGGCCGTTTGTCTCTTAGGATGTTTTGAGTATGAGGTAGAATTCCTCTAGACCCACTGGTCCTATATCTCAACCTTCCTAACGCTGGGACTCTTCAATACAGTTCCTCATGTTTAACCATAAAATTATTTTTGTTGCTACTTCATATCTGTAATTTTGCTAGTTATTAATCTGATGTGCAGTCACTATGAAAGGGTCATTTGTCACGGGATCATGACCTATAGGTTCAGAACCACTGTTCTAGACTGAGGAGGGTCTGGTGATTTACTGTAAGACAAGAGTAGGTCAGAGACTGTGGGGGGGGGCAGTTTCTTTACCATATTTTGAGAAAGAGAAACTTTGTTTCTGTGGTCTATCTTGGAGAGGGGATTAAATACAAGGAACTACAGATGAAAACCAAAATATATATACCTTTGAGCAATATGTTCTTGATGACCACAATTATGTTCTTTCAGTTAGTTCAGCATTTTTTAGCTTCCATATATAAGTGAGTTATGTAGTATTTTTCATTCTGTATCTGATTTACTTTAGTTGGTATAATATGTCCATGCTTGTGGCAAATGACAAGATTTGTTGCTTTTAAAAGTCTGAGTAATGTGCTTTGTAAGTTTATTTTTTAATCCATCTATGGACATGTTAGTTGGTTCTGTACCTTATTTAAATAGATTATGCATCAGTGAACATTTAACTACACACACACACACACATAGAGAGGGGGGGGAGGCAGGTTATATTGATTTAATTTCTTTTGATAGACCATTGCTAGAGCATATGGGAATACAGTTTTTAAGAAACTTTCATATTGTTTTCCAGAATGTCTAAAGTATATTGTGTCTCAATACAACTAGCTATTGTTAGTTGTATCAGACTAACATCCAGCCAATTTTTTTTGTGAGCTATTATTTATTGGTGATTTACATTGGTATAGGTTCTTGTATATTGATACAAACTTAAATTATATTGAATATTTTCCTATTTTCTTTTTCTTTCTTTCTTTCTTTCTTTCTTTCTTTATTTATTTATTTATTTATTTTATTATTAAAAATTTCTGCCTCCTCCCCACCTCCCATTTCCCTCCCCTTCTCCCCACTCCCCTCCCCCTCCCTCTCCAGTCCAAAGAGTAGTCAGGGTTCCCTGCCCTGTGGGAAGTCCAAGGTCCTCCCCCCTCCATCCATGTCCAGGAAGGTGTGCATCTAAACAGATTATGCTCCCTCAAAGCCAGTACATGCAGTAGGATCAAAACCCAGTGCCATTGTCCTTGGCTTCTCAGTCAGTCCTCATTGCCCAAAAAGTCTATCGTGCTATAAAATGTCCATTGTGACTGCCTCTGAGTTATCAACACCCCCACCAAATAACCCAAACCAGGTCTCTGAAAGTGCACTCAATAAACCCTGTATTCTAGAATAGGCACCCCTACTCTTCTTTGATTACTGTTTACACGGTTTTCCGTACCTTCACTTTTAGCTTGTGTGTGTTCTTACAGTTTAAGTGAGTCTCTCTTCAGGCAGCATACAGTTAGATTACCCCCAATTAACTACTTTTTGTCTATTGATTGAAGAGTTAATATTTACATGGCTGTTGATAGGTAATGAATTGATTACTATTGCCATTTTGTTAAGTTTCTTTTGTAGTGCCTTTGTTCCTTTTTCTTGCTACCTTCTTTTATATTTTATTAGCATCATTATTTTCTCATGATATTCTTTGATTTCTTTCTGTTCTATTTTTGCTTACTATTTGTTTTTTTAATTACCATGAAATATTTTTAGTCTATTTTAAGATGATAACTTAAAAACATAAAGACTATATACTTTAATTTCTCATCTTATTAAAATCATAGTTTACAACTGTGTAAACCAATCACCAACATTGTTATAACTACTATGAATTTTTACAATAAATTTATCAGTAATATGTAAATCTGATGAACGTGAATATATCCTCAGTGGGAACTTACTGCTGGAATTCTGGCTTTAAATCCAGGCAGCTGTTTTCAAAGATTGATAACTAAATATTTTTTTTAAACTTTTGTATCTTAACATTTGTACTGCAATAAAAAGTTATTTATCATCATTACAGGATCAGTGTGTT
Organism: Chionomys nivalis; assembly: GCF_950005125.1. Lineage (NCBI taxonomy): Eukaryota > Metazoa > Chordata > Mammalia > Rodentia > Cricetidae > Chionomys > Chionomys nivalis. Next base: position 86,211,976 of record NC_080092.1, read on the forward strand.
TTGAATTTGACTATCTTCTAACTTTTACAGATTTATGTCTTTGCCTTTTTGCTGTTAATGAACACATTTTCATTTTAATGTGTTGAATTCCCCTTATTTCTTGTAAGGTAGGTTAGTGGTGATGAACTACTACATCTTTTGTTTGTCTGGGAAAAATTTTATCTCGCCTTCATTTCTGGAGGTCAGGTTTGCTTCACAAAAGTATTCTTGGTGCGGTTTGTTCTCTTTAGGACTTTGGACATATGCTAGTTAGTGTCTCTGTGAGCTTTTTAGCGAGAAACCACTGCCAGGTGTTCCCTTTTTCTCTTACTCTGTGTCTGGGTGGCTGGCCTCTGATGTCCTCCACTCCTTGTTCTCTTGCTCCTCTTCATCCTCATTTCTTCTTCCTTTTATTCTCTCCGCTAGCCCTGCCTGTCCTTTATCCTTCCTTGCTATTGGACATTCAGCTCTTTATGAGACCATCAGGTGTTTTTAGACAGGCAAAGAATCACAGCTTCACAGAGTTAAACAAATGCATCATTAACAAAAGCAACACAGCTTAAAATAATATTACCCAACAATTATGGACTTCTATTATCATTCTTTAAATAGTTTTTCTCTTTATCATCTTATTAATGTCACAGTTTATCACATAACTCCTTTCTCTTATTTTGGACTGTGGTCTGCTTTGTAATAAATACTTCTTGAGTCCTGGAGGCTTTTCCCACTCAGTGTTTATCAGGCTGACCTGTGGACTCACAGATTCTTTTCTTTGATTGAGTGTGCTCTATGGAAATTTTGAGTTCAGTATTTGTGCTAATTAGTTCAAAATTTATTTGTTTTGAGGCAACTTTTCATTGTATAGCCCAGGTTGCCTTCAAACTCTTGGGATCCTTCCTCCTCCCACCAAATGGTGAGTTTAGAGATATGTAATACTGTGCCTGCCTCATGTGTGATTCTTCTTTTGCTTCCTATATTCTTGTTAGTTTCTCATTTTCATTTTTTTATGATTTTATTTTGTTGTCTGTGTTTTCTTGTGGCTTGCTGAGCTTCTTTATGGTTATCATTTCAAAAGCATTGATCAAGTAGTTCATATATTTCTTTTGATTTAGGATGCTTTTAAATTCTGTTTTTTGGTGGTGTCTTGCACCTGTTCATGTCCCATACAACCTTGTATTGGTGTCTGTAGTTTGAAGATGTTTGTACCTATTCTGCTCTCTATAGATTGGCTTTGGTTGGGAAAATTCTTTATTGTTTAGTTCATGCAGAGATTTTGGATAGGCTGTCTGTTGTATCTATGGATAGGTAGGTTTACTGCTAGATTCTCTAGCAGATTAGTGAATACTTGAATCAGCAGGTGAGTGGGTCAGGTTTCTGGGTCTACAAGGGCTTACTTGGAGCTTGGGTCTGCTAAGGTTCCTGGAGCCTGAGTCTGTAGTGAATTGGTCTGTTAGTATGGTCTGGAAATTTGATAATTAGGGACAGATGATAGAGACATGTAGACAAATTGTTGCCCTGCCGTAAACAAGGGGTTTGTGTTTAGAACACATAATGAAAAGATTGACAGCATCATAATGAGAAGTAGAGGCAAGCTCCAGATCCACATGAAATAGGGGTCACCACATTGTTTTTTTGAGTGCAGCTATCCTGGACACAGTGCATGGAACAACTCTTTCAGGACTGAAAGGGAAGGAACAATGGGAAGATTTGGGGGGGAAAATCTGAACCATTCATGAGTTCAGGATTTTCCCCCTTCTGGTATCTATTACTTAGAGCTTGTTGTAGCTAAATGGCCACAGGGTACAGACAGAGACATCTTCAGTAAGAGCTTTCTGGTTCTGATTTAGGAGGGGAAAAGAGTCCTCTTCATACTGAGACAGATCTTGTAGAAGTCCTCCCTAACCTCGTAACCTCCCGTGTTTTCTCTTCTTGTTAATGACAGTGGGAACCCACATAAGACAAAATCCTAAGAGGAGAACCTTCTCTGTTAGTGGAACTGTTACTACAGCCATTTTCCAGGAGTACCAGGAACTGGAAAACACTGAAAAGATTGTAGAGAAAGCTACCTCAGGAAGTTATGATTATAGTATGGATGTGACCATAATTATCCCAATTATCATACCAAAAACATGTCAGGATTGATCTAAGAGATCACTGACCAGAGCATAGACCAACCACTGGGTGGCATGTAGGCAAGACAGATGAGACTGGAATGTGAATAAAAGCTTTCAGAAATGGAACTGACATTTCCCAGGAGATGAAATAAGGCTTGAAAAATCATATTTAAAATTTGGAGAAAGTTCAGGCATCTAAAATTACACCAAAGATTAACAAACTACATATAAAGGTGATGTACAGAGAACTAGGACATGCCAGTGGTAAGGGAAAAGATGGAGATGTTAATACCAGGCTGAGTCAGTGAAATTACTGAACAAAAATGTCTGTTATAAAAAATCTTTCAACAGCGATTATATGAATCTTCTCAAAATGAATAGAAAGACAAAAATTTTAGTGAGAAAATAAGAGACACAAAAAGGAATCTAATAGGAATTTTAGAACTAAAATATAATAACCAAAGAAAAAGTATACTTGGTAGGCTCATTAGTAGGATAGAGACAGAACAGCAATCTATGGCCTGAAACTGTGTAAATACAAAGTATCAAAATCTAAACAAACCCCTAAACTATCAAATCTAAATAGAGACAAACATACAAATGGGAGCCTAAGAGATGTGTAGGACAGAAGCAAAAGGTTAACATTTGTGCCATTGGAGTTCAAGAGGAAGAAAAATCTAAGTGTGATAATAAAGTAGTATTTAAACAATGACTATCTACTTATCAAAACAAACTCATTGAACCTTAAACAGGAAAATGGAGAGACATTTATACCCAGTAACTATTGATTAATCAGTCTGCTAAAAACTAAAAACAAAGGTCTAGAAATCAATCTGCGAAAATGAAACAACAGTTACAATGATTACGAAGATTAGAGACTATGCCAATGGGCCGGGATGTCACTCAATGATAGTGTTTCACTGGGCATGCAAAAGGCCCTGCCTACCTGAGTGTAATAATCCCAGTATCCTACCCCCCTGCCTCCCATGCACAAAATAACAAAAGTAGGATATAAACAAGATTACACAGCCACCAGATAGCCAGTAAATACATTCAACTTCACTAGTTTTTTAGTGAATTAATGTCTTGTTTAGGTTGTTGCTTTCAGAAGAGTATACACAGATGCCTGCACATTCACACACGCATACTCATGAGCACTCATCTATGTATGTGAGGAGGCCAAACATTAAGATATCTTCCTTAATTGTTTTTCTACCTTTTTTTGCAACAAGGTGTCCAGTTTAACTGGAACCTCACTGTTTTAGCTAGGCTGGCTGGTGACTGAGCCCTCAGGGTTGGCATGCCTCTGCCCAATCAGTGCTACAATTAATAGGCATGTATCAGGTTTTTATACGGGTTCTGAGGATTCAGGTCCTTGTTCTAGTACAACAAATACCTTACCTACTTAGCCATTGTTTCACTATTAAAAAGAGAAATACAAGTTAGAGGTCTGTAAGATTTGGGGGCATATTGGATATTAATTCATGAACTTTGTAGTGGAATAATTTCTAGAGGGTTAAAAACAAAAACAACAAATTCTAACTTTGAATTGGTCAGTTAAAATATCCAGCTTTGTCAGGTGTGGTGGCATAGCCTTTAATCCCAGCACTCAGAGGCAGGCAGATCTCTGAGTTTCAGGCCAGCTTGGTCTACAAAGTGAATTCAGGACAGCCTGGCTATTGCAGTATTGCATCTTACAATAAGAGGCAGACATGAACACACGTTAAACTTTTCAGTTAGGATGGAGAGTAGAGAACATGAAGTTCAGATAAGAAATCATTTTGGGAACACTGCACCAGGTGCAGGTCCAAATGGCAGACAGACCAGTAAGGAAGAGATTGCAATAACCGAAGAGTGTATGGTAATGGTTTAGGTGAAAATAGCGTAGTAAAAACAAATAGAGGGTGTACATTCAATTTGAAGGGTGAGGCAGAAGGAAAGGCATGGTGACTCTCAGTTGTGGTACCTCGCTATAGCTGGTGGTAGCACTTGGTCAAAAGAGGAACATGAGGAATTGTGGGAAGAGCTTTAGGGTGTGGTTCTGACCATGTGGTGTTTTAGATGGCTGGCGGCACTCCAGGTAGATGGAATGGACAGCATCAGTTATGTGGGGCTAAAGCTCAGTGGAGAGACTTAAGCTAGGAAACATTCATGAAAGGATAGACTAGATGAGAGGAGCATTTTAAGCCCAGCCTTGATAATTTTTATTTTATTTAGCTGAGAATAATAAGTTAAAGCAAGGCTGGGTATAGTTCAGTCAGTAAGACGTGCTTGCCTTACAAGCACAAAGACCTGAATTTTATCCCTAGATCACACGAGAAACAAACAAACAAAAAGAGTAATGCTTTTAAAACCTGCTTATAGTTGTTACTTCTTGTTCCTGTTAAGTTAGAAGTAAGTGATTCCATAAAATAAAGCTGCTGAATCTTTAGTACCTTTTACATTTAATCGAAGTAAGAAGAAGTTGTAGGTTTAACTTTATTTAGTCTGATTTATTTGTTTGCTATTTAACTCAGCCTGACCTGGTACTCTATGTTCAGGTTTACTTGAAGCAATTAATCTCTCTACATTCCCTCTGCACCAGCCTCCTGTGTCCTAAGAGTATAAACATGTGCCACCACCAAGTGTAGATTTTAGGCTGTTTGTTTTGTTTTAATTTTGCATATGCTTTACGAAATTCCTAATCTATTAATTTTATTTTGTGATTTATTTATGATGATATATATAAAACAAAGTAGAATTATTTATGAATGTAAATTTTTTGTAGCTTTTTGAAAATTTTAGAAAGAGGTATATACAGTCCTTGAAATTATTTGACGTATTTTAGGCAACAATTATATATCATTTAGACATTGTTTTTGGTCGGGTCTTCTAAGCTATAATGCTGTGAATGAATTTCAGAATCAACAAAATTCCCTCATTTCTTCATGTGTTTGTATGGTGGAGGCAAAAAGCACTTTTCCCTCCATTGAGCTTTTGTAAGTCCCTCCCTACAAAAATAAGGACAAGAGCAATTGGTTTACATAGGGAAATCCTCAAATGTTTAATGATACGAATTGAAAGAAATGAAAATAAATGATAAGCATAGTACTTTTTGATACAGATGTTACCCGAGTTAGGTCAAGCTCATTATCTCTTCATGCTGTTTTTTTCTTAATGCAGATGGAGGAAGCGAGGAACCACCGGATCGAAGGCAGTCGAGTGTAGATTCTCGCCAAAGCCGCTCTGGGCAAGGTAAAATTTCTTTCAGTGTCAGCTATTCTTTCATACTTCACTTGGGGACTGGGGTTTTACTGGGCCTCTTTTAGGTATTGTAATTTCTTATTTAGAGTTTATTGATTAATCAAATGGGGCCTCATGTCACTTTTAAAATGATATTAATACTTAATTTTTCCAACATTAATGTTAAATGTCTAGATATTAATTTTGGAAAGTATCAAAGTAAACTTTAACACCATCATTGGAGTATAGTCACATACTGGTTTTTCCTCTTCCTCTCCTCTTTCTCTCTCCCTTCATCTCTTTCTTTCTTTTCTTTTTTATTATTTTTTAAAAGGCACAGTCTCACGTATCTCAGGCTGACCTTGAACTTCTGGTCCTCTCACCTCCTCCTAAGTGATTACAGGTGTGCACCACCACTCCCAGTTTATGTGGTACAGGATGGGGATTCTTCCTAGGACTTCATGAATACTAGGCCAGTGATCTCCCAGCTGAGCTTCTCCAGCTCCCACATACTGGATTTAAAATTTTTCATCAATATAATATTTGTTGTCATAACTGTCTAAGAAGAAATGGTAAAATTGTTGTATTCTTTTAGAATCTTTCTGCTTATTTCTCTTTAAGTTTTTTGTTGTTGTTGTTGTTTATTTTGTTGCATTTAAATTAAACTTTTTTCCTGATCTGACTACTATTCAGTTTTGTTATTTTGTGATTATAATATAATCACATCATTTCAACTCCTTCCCTTTCCTTCTTCTAAACACTCTCTTATTTTTTAATACGTGTGTTTATGTGTGTGTACACACTAAATAAAAACTGTTCAGTCTGTTTAATTTTACTTGTATGTGTGTTTTCAGGACTGTACCAACTGGTATGCTCTTCCCTGAAGTAGACTCTTTCTCCCTTTTCCAGCATCCTTTAGTTGCCTGTAGTTCTTTGTGGAGGGTTGAGGTAAAGTGGTCTTTTCTCTTATCCACTTTGATATGTCTGTTGTTGTTGTCCTTGTTTATCTCATGTTTAGACAATCATGTTGGTGAAGCTTTATGAACATAACTCTGATATTACCAGGAGCTATGGTCTTCACAGTGAGATTCCTGACCCTCAGGACCTTACAGTTCTTACACCCTTTCTTCTGAAATGTTTCTTGAGCCTTAGGTGTGGTAGTTGTTTTGTAGATATATTCCTTAGGACTGGGCTCCATAACTCTGCCTTGTAATTGGTTGTGATTTTCTGTAATGATCTCTTTCTGTTGCAAAGAGAAGTTTTCTTGATTTAGGACCACATTGAGAATCTTTTCTGTCTTGAGGTAACCCGCTGCCTTAGCTTACTCTCTCAGACATACCCATGCTCTCTGCTCCAGTTTAGGGCAGAGACCTCTGATGTCTTCTCTTAACCCTATACATGTGGGAGATGGGAGAAGAGCCTGACTACTTGTGCTCTACGTCCTCACATTGTTGACCGTGGATGTTGCTCCTTACATTTCTCCCTTCTATGCGTAAGCCAGGCCTGATAATACACTGACTGCAGTTATGCTGTTTCTTCATACACGTGCTCTGGATCTGGACTTCAGTTACCTCCATCTAATTGCATTTACTCTCTGTTTTCTATGACTTTATTTTATTATTATTTTCTGTGGTGTATGTATGTTTGCCTGCATGTATGTCTGTATACCACGTATGTGCCCAGTTTGTGCAGAGGGGAGATGAGGTCATTAGATTCCCTGTAGCTGGAGTTCAGACAGTTATGAGCTGCCGTTTGGGTGCTGGAAATCGTATCATACCTAGATGACATTATTTTCCATAAGAAAGTTTTTACATCCTTTGATTTTTTTTCTTTCTGTTAGTTTGTTTTTGAGACAGGATCTTCCTATGTAGCTTGACTGACCTGAAGCTTGCTATGTGATAGACCAGAGTGGTGATGTCTTGCTATGACCCTCCTGCATCTGCCTCTTGAGTGCTGGGATTTATAGACAAGCACCAAGTATGCCTGGCTGTATGCTGTTGGTAGTATGTATTTAGAGCTTTTGATTGTGATATTTAAGTTGTGAATTTGTTATTTGTTGTATTTGGAAGATCTGAACTCACATGATAACTTACAAGAACTCTTGAAACATCTTTGTGTATAGTCCTCTTGTAATTCTGCAGTTCATTCTTGCTGATATTTTTAACTGTAACACTTTTATTTTCAGAAAATTAAACTTGAAATTTGTTCTCTAGCCAATAACTCTTTATGATCTTGGAAGTGTATTAGAATGTGTGTGGGTATTTATTAGCCATATTTGTATTTCTAATATTAATAAGCTTAAAAAAACTTTTAACAAAGCTGTTGCTCTTTCATTCACCTAAAATGTCTCATCATCATTATTTTATATGTTTCTCAGAGCTCATACTGACATATGCAAGGGTATATAGATATATATGTACATTCATAAATTAGTTTGCATATTTTAAAAACTGACGTATAGTTTTGGTTTTTCTCTTCTCTCTTCAGTAGTATAGCATGGTTATTCTTACATAATGTCCTGAAATTGTTACTTTAAATTGATATATTCATGTAATGTAAGTAGTCAGTAATATATCCTACCTCTTCTTCATATGTGTTTTAATTTATTTATAATAATTTATTTATAATCTTTTAAAGTTATTGTAATATGCAATTTCAAGCACATTTTCTGTCAAAACATACTAGACTACTTAGGCATTATGCTAATTTGCCTAAACAGCAATAGAAACCTTGTAGAAGTCACTTCCTACTTATCCGTATTTATGAAAGAAAAGGAATAAAAGCATGGCAACTAAGAAGATTGAAAATTGTATTGAATGTATAGAAATATTTTGATCTAAAGTATTATCTGAATTTTTCTGATAAGAGATAATCACAAAAACCTGGGGAAAACACTCTATAAATCTTAATGGAAAGCCATGTTGAATGGCAAAGAATGAGGAAGGAACCTATTAGTAAAGCCTAAAGTAATATTATTATAGAATCTATATGTGTTTTATTCCTTTGGAGGAGCAAGTTGTATTTAATGTTTTATTCACAGTAAAAGATTAAGGAGCTGTTTTCCACAAGGGGGCAGAATAAGACAGCTTGAAAACTTAATACTATAAAATGTATATATGATAGATAAATAATCAGAAGTTACTTAAAATACATAGAATTATTGGGAAGGGGAAATTACCAAGAGCCAGAAAGGAAAGGAATGTAAACTAGGTATCAAGGATGTGATAATTTGCTTCATCAACAAAAATTAAAAATATCAGTTGTAATATTTGCCACATCATAAGTTTTAAAAAGTAATAATCATTTCCCAAGATTTGTCTGTCTTTCATACAGGGCTCTTATGAGGGAAGTTGAATGATTAAGTTATAAGAGTTAATCACCTTTTGTGTTTCTAGCCACTTGTATCTTGCTTCTGTAGACTGACTGAATTTTGTTTTGTATATAGAACTAAGTTTCAGGGTGCAATATGTAATCTTTGGCAATGTGTAACATCTGAAGTGTGACTGGTAGAAACAGCGGTGTGCTCTAAATGTACAATGCGTGCTGAATTTTAAGTATATCTTTGTAGTCATATCAGAAATATTTACCTCTACTTATTGGAGCATTATTAATAATAGTTGCTTTAAAATCTGTTTTATAATTCCAACATCTGTACCATCTTAGAGTTTGCATCTAAGACTTTTCCCTTTCAAGTTGAGATTTTTCTGTATCTTTATATGCCAGGTTATACAGGATTGTATCCTATACATTTTTTATACCATTTGCGTTTTATTTAAATTCCAAAGAGAATATTGATTTTTATGTTGATGTCTCTAATCAACCAGATTGTATTCACCACATATTCATAATTTTCATTTTGAGGACTTTGTTTAATTTAAAAATTTACAAAGTTATTTAGGTAAATTCCACAAGTGATTCACTGCATTTGGAGACCAGAGTAGTGGACCAAACTGGAGGCCAAAATAAGCCTGTTCCTCTATTATGTTGAATATCTCAGATACTTTTGTACAATTAACAGAAAATTTATTAATACAACCTCATTTTACACTCCTGAGGTTATAGGTTTTTTAAAATAATCTTTTTTAGAGTTTTCATATTTTTTGGTAGGAAGTTTGACAGATTATGTTCATTAAGAAATTATTAGTACATTTAGTTTAAGTCTTACCCTGTGGGATGCAACCGTTTTGGAGGTCGAATGACATTTTCCCAGGAATTGCCTAAGACCATTGGAGAAAACTGATATTTACATTATAATTCCTAACAGTACCAAATTACAGTTAGGAAATAGCAGCGAAATGATTTTATGGTTGGGAATTACCACAACACGAGGAACTGTATTAAAGGGTTGCATCATTACGAAAGTTGAGAACCACTGGTCTGAGTTTTCATCTCTGTGGTTTGTTGTTGTTGTTGTTGTTGTGCGTGTTTTTGAAATATACCTTTAGTTATGCTGTGCTCTGATGTATAGGAAAGAAAACAGTATTTCTTCTCTGATTCATATTTAGTCTTTGGATGATCTTATGCACTTTCATGGAAACTTATATACTCAGTTTTGTTTGGCTTCTGGTCTGGTTGCTTGCTTTTCCATTTTCTTTTTCTTCTCATCGGGTAGAACAGGATACCTAGATAGGGCTGCAGTGGAGTGTTTTCTTTCTGCTGTGTGGATGTCAGGAGTGGAGTTTGCCTTCTACCAGTTTGATTGAGTTCTAGTTTTGGCATGTTTTGCTATGAATAATGCGCTTTGATAGATTTCAAAATAGCGATTTCTTCTATTCTTCTGGAAGGGCAAAGGGGTTTTGACCAGTATTCTTTGTGAAAAACCTCATAAAGCATCTATAAACAAAACACAGCAGAACGAGAAGGCTTCCAAAACTGGATTCCTCAGGCTTGATGCCATTGGGACTTCAACAATTCCTAATTTTCCTACCTTGTACTGAGTGAGGTACCTTGCTGAGGTTTCTGCTCTGTTAAGTCAGTACTGTGTTTTCTTGTTTGCATCTTAAACTTTGGGCAAAGAAGTTTACATTGTAACTTCTCAGACAAATATAAAAATACTACTGATTTTTCTAATGGTGGAAAGTCCAAATAATATTGCATCTAGTGTAATATGTGTGTGTCCATATCATAACCTGGTGAGAGCATCAGGTGTTACCAATATGCAAGAAAGAGGGGGAGAGAATGGTAGAAGCAAAAAAATTGGAGTGGGTTAGTCTTACCCTTTTATAGCAGTCTATTCTCCTGACTATTATTTTTTAACCAGTTTCTGCCAGATTATTGTTAATCTTCTCACAAATGTTATGCCCCCAATCTCTGTCTACTAAGTCCTGTCTCTTAAGGGTCCTACCATCTTTTATTATTATTACATGGGGATAGTACATGGGGGACCTTTTAGCATAAGAACCTTTAAGAAACAAATCATATCCAAACCATTGAAATGTGAGTCTTTTGTGGATTTAATAGTTCCATTAATTTAGTGCTCATTTTTTCCAGTGCTGAATATTCTCTGGAATACAGTAATCTTATAGTAAATCTTAAAATGATATACTGTGAGGCTACCACCTTTGTTTTTTATTAAAAATTATTTTGAGGCTCTCATTTCTTTATGTGTTTACATTTTAATGTAACTTATTGATTTCTTTTTTTAAAAAAAATCCTGTTCTCATTGGTAGTGCTTCATAACTATAAATTACTTTTTGCCTTGAAATCTTTAGACTCATGAATATGATCTATCTTCCATTTAGATTTTTAAATTTCTCTCCACATTTGTAGTTCAGATATGTAACTTGACTACTTGGTCCCTAGCTGCTTTGGAGATTCTAGAAATTTGAAGGCGTGGGAACTAATTCAAGGAAGTAGGTCATTGGACAGGAACCCTTGGAAGGTTCTCCCTAGTCTCCAGTTACTTCTTCACTCTCTGCTTCTTGTCTGTCATGAAGTAGTGTAGGTGTTCTCTATCACACATTCCCACCAGCCATGATAGTCTGCCCTCAGTGCATGAAGCCTAACAGCTGTGCATTGAAACCTTTGGAACTGTGAGCATGTGAGCACACCAAAATCTTTCCTCCTTTAAGTTATTTTCTCATATACAAAAATAACCAATACAGAAAATTGATTCCAAAGAAGTGATGGATGGTTGTTACGACTGAACCTAATGTGTTGTTCTTAAGCCTTGGAACCGGTTTGCAGGAGGATTTTGCAAAGTTTGAAAGGCTATAAAATTGTAACCAGAGGTTACCTGGTGCTTCTAGTGGGGCCTCAGGAGACCAGAACACCAACAAAAATGTGGATAACGAAGGAAAGATTCATGGAGTTTTAGGTGAGAAGGAAGACTATTGAGAATCAGACTATCTAGTAAAGAATTTGCCTATATTTTGTGCATGCTGAAACTTTGAGTTAAGATTAAATTGGAATTAGTGAACTAATTTGATAAAGGAAATTTTAAGATAGTGTAGCATTCACTACTGGCTGCTTTTAGTCAGGTTTGAAGTAAGAATTGGGAGCGACAAGCAGACTGTAACAATTTGAAAAATGTGTGTTTTGTCCAGAAAAAGAGTGTTTCAAGTGTTGTAAGGTAGGTTGTCCTGTTAAGGAGATTAGTGCCATTAAGAAAGTGAGTGCTTTGCATTGGGGTCATAGGAAAGATATGTTGAAGATTTCTCAGGAATTAGTGAGACTCCACTCTATGTAAATGTGTTAGGGTTGTTTCCTAGGTTGCTAGTGAATCTACGTGTAGTTTTCATCTACATTTAGATATTTTTAGGTATTTAGATAGAAAACGTATTTTCTATTTTCATTTTATTTAAAAATAACTGATCAATTCATATGCCCGTTTATTGATGGATTACTTCCTCTCTTTAAGTGTTTAATTTTTGAGCTTGTATTAAATTCTATATATTAATCCTTTATAGGATGAATAGCTAGAAAAGATTTTCTTCAATTCTGTAGAATAGCTCTTCACTTTTAATTGTTTACTTTGTTATGCAGAAACTTTTAAATATTACACAATCCCGTTAGTTAGTTCCTGCTGATATTTCCTGAGCTATCCGTAAGGGAAAGGAGTTTAGTGTCAGTCTTTTGCATGCATATAGCTTTCCTGGCATCATTTGTTAAAGAGGCTTCTTTTTGTCAGTGTGAGTTTTTGACACCCTGATAAGAATTAGATGTTTACAACTGTGTTAGTTTATTTCTGGATATTGTCTTTGGTCTGACTCTGTATTTGTCCCAATGTCTTGCAGTTTTTCTTATTATTCTTTTTGTGTAGAATTTTTTAAGTATTTGAAATCTTTGTAGATCTGTATGATTTCTTTTCTATTTGAGGTTTCCCCCGTTTATATGAAGATTATCATTTACATTTGGATGGCATTTGCGCTGAATCTGTACATTGCTTTTGGTAATATAAGTCTTTTAAACAGTATTCTTCTCATCCTTCTAGTGGGTACCTTTCCATCTTCTAGTATCTTCTTCAGTTTCTTCCTTAAGTGATTTATAGTTTTCATTGCAGAGGAGTCTTTAACGTCTTCAGATTTATGGTTAGGTTTGTTGTTTCTGTTTGTCTATTTTGAATAGATTGTTTTCTGACTTAAATTTCAGTGAGTTACATATTAGTATATACAGAAACTACTTATTTTCATAGGCTGTTTTTGTTCTGCCACTTGACTAAAAACATTTATTTGTTTATTAGATGTAAATTTTCTAGATGAATCTTTTGTGTCTGTAAGCGAACAATGGTATTGTCTATAAGAAAGCATAATTTCTTCTCTTTTCTTTTTTTTTTTATTTTTTATTTTTTTGGTTTTTCGAGACAGGGTTTCTCTGTGGTTTTGGAACCTGTCCTGGAACTAGCTCTTGTAGACCAGGCTGGCCTCGAACTCACAGAGATCCGCCTGCCTCACCTTTGTATCTTTCTCTTGCATTTTGTTTTGTCCAAGAATTAAAGTACTATATGAATAAGAGTGGAAAGTAGACACCTTTATTGTGTTTCTAAATTTAATGAAATACTTGCCATTTTTCTCCAGTGAGTTTCACGTTAGCTATAAGCATCCGTTTGAAGCAGCCTTTGTTGTTTTACATATAGCTTCTTTTATACTTTTGTCATAAAAGGATGTTAAAGGGTTGGTTTTTTTCCTAGGTAAACTCTCTTATGACTTTGTTTTTGGTTCTAATTATGTACTGACTTGCATATGTTGACTCATCCTTGCATTATTAGAATACAGCCAATTTGATTATGCTGCATCATCTTTCTAGAATGTTGTTAATTTCAGGATACCAGTATTTATTGAAGATTTTTACATTTATGTTCATCTAAGAGATTAGTTATACTTTTGGTTTTGGTTTTATCTTTTTTCAGGGAGGGGAGGAGGAGATAGGATTTCATTCTTTGCTCACATAGGTCTGAAATTTAGCCCAGGATGGCCCTAAACTCATGACGTTGCTCCTGTTTTACTCTCCCAAGTGCTGAGATTATAGGTATGATCTACAACATCCTGCTTCTATGTGCATTTGGTATTAGGGTAATGTTGGGTTTGTAAAGTGATCTTGGAAGGATTCCCTTCCTTTCTATTTAATGGTCTATTAGAAGTCATCAGTGTCTAGAATCTGTCTCTTTTATTTTGGGAAATGTTTAATTACTGTTTCTATCTCATTGAGGTTTGATCTGTTGCAGTTGTTTGATAGGTCATCTGTATCAAGTGTTCCATTTTTTTAAAGGTGTTTTATAAGTATATAAAATTTTAAATATTCCATAGTGATCCTTTGGTTCTTAGTGGCATCTGTTGTTATCCACTCTTGTTTCTTTAGGTTTGTTGGCATTTGTCAATTTTTTTTATCCTTTTAGAGTCATCTCTTATTTTTGTTGATTCTTTATGCTCTTCTTCTTTATAGTAAAGTTGTTTTTTTTTTGTTTGTTTGTTTTGTTTTGTTTTTTCGAGACAGGGTTTCTCTGTGGTTTTGGAGCCTGTCCTGGAACTAGCTCTTGTAGACCAGGCTGGTCTCGAACTCACAGAAATCCGCCCGCCTCTGCCTCCCAAGTGCTGGGATTAAAGGCGTGTGCCACCACCGCCTGGCTCTATAGTAAAGTATTGTTCCATTAATTTCAGTTCTGATAATGTATTCTGTCTTTTCACCTACTATAATAATTTTTGATTTGGCTTGCTAAAACTTCTTATACATCATTAGGCTATTTCATTGATTTTTTTTTGATCTTACTGATTTTTTAATGTATATACTCGTATATCCTTTTAGAACTGTTTACCCAATATCCCAGATATTGGTAAGTGATATTTTATTTTCATTTGGTTATAGGAATTTCAATATTTACCCCATTACTCAAGGTCTCAATCTTATTTCAAAAGTACACTGTTCAATCTCCATGTTTGTATAGAATCTATATACTTCCCTTGATTCTAATTTTCAGTTTCGTTCCATTGTTATCTGATGCCACAAAAATTCTTTAAATTTATTAAGACTTATATGGCCTAACCTATGTGCTTTAATTACAGCATTTTTTTTTTTTTTTTTTTTTTTTTTTAGTTTCCTGTAATTGGGGTAGAGGTAACTCTCACAGATACCATACACTATCAAATAAAAAGCCCAAAGCCAATTTTTGAGTCATTAGTCAGTGGGATCCCATAGACACTCCCTAACAATGCAGGATTTTGCCATTACTCTTGGTTATACTCTGAAACTTGATGGTAAAACCCTGTTGCTAAAAACACCACCTACATAAGTCATGGGACATGGCGAAATCCAGATGGTACCAACTTGGAAGCTTCATCCCTGATAATTAGCGTTTATAGTGCTAGAAGGTGTTATACATGCTACCAGTAGAGAACAATGATCACTATCTTATCTGGTTGTGAACCTGGTAACAACTGCCCTGGAAGGACATGCCTGCTGATTTAGTGGTGGCACAGATGTCGTTGAAATAGCCAACCACTTTCTGATTGGCTAAAGCCTGCCCTACAAGGCAGAACTCTTCCTTGGTACCTTTAATTGGGTTTTGTTGTTTTGTTTTGTTTTATTTTTATTTTTTTGCTACTGGCTAGGTCTTGATCCCTAGGGGAAAACCTCATAGTAGTAATCTGTTAATAAACTATTTCCTAAGTGATCATTTGTTTGTTTTTGAGATAGGGTCTCTCTTTGTAATTTTGCCTGGAACTCTCATTTTGTAGAATAGGCTGACCTTGAACTCACTGATATCCTCCTGCCTCTGCTTCCAAGTGCTGGGATTAAAGGTGTGCACTACCAGGCCCAGCAGTTACTATCTTTATGCATATAGAGTAGTTCATCTCTCAGTCCTCATCAAAGAAGCTTCTTCTTACAGTAGATTGTCATTAATACAGAGATTCACAACTGGTCACTGTTGACTGCTCAGTTTTAAATGAACAGCTGTGTCATACCCCATCCCTCCAAGAACTCTTTGATAATTGAGGATAAAGGTACAGAAAGATTCTAAAAACCAGGGATAGTGAGTGTCTGCAGTGAAACAATGTTTGTGAGATGTGATAGCACTACTGCATATGTTTGTTTGTTTATTTTACTATTTGAAATAGACCATTCCACACTGTCTTGCTTTTAGCATTTCTGGTGAGAGAGCTGATAAATTCTGATGTGTTTGTGGAGAAAGAGGCACACTCATTCATTGCTGGTGGAAATGCAAACTTGTGCAACCACTTTGGAAATCAGTGTGGCGATTTCTCAGGAAATTTGGGATCAACCTACCCCAAGATCCAGTAATACCACTATTGGGAATATACCCAAGAGATACCCCATCAAACGACAAAAGTATCTGTTCAACTATGTTCATAGCAGCATTGTTTGTAATAGCCAAAACCTGGAAACAACCTAGATGCCCTTCAATGGAGGAATGGATGAAGAAAATGTGGAATATATACATATTAGAGTACTACTCAGCAGTAAAAAACAATGACTTCTCGAATTTTGCGTGCAAATGGATGGAAATAGAAAACACTATCCTGAGTGAGGTATCCCAGACCCAAAAAGAGGAACATGGGATGTACTCACTCATAATCGGTTTCTAGCCATAAATAAAAGACATTAAGCATATAATTTGTGATCCTAGAGAAGTTAAATAAGAAAGTGAAGCCAAAGAAAATCATATAGTCATCCGCATGGAGAGGGGAAGTAGACAAGATTGCAGGGCAAAAACTGGGAACTTGCGGGTGAGGTGGCATGGGGCAAAGGGGAAATGGGATGAGAAACATGAGAAGGGGAGGATGAGAGGAGCTCGGGGGATTGGGATGGTTGGGATATAGGAAGGGAGGATACGGGAGCAGCGAAGTATATATCCTATCTAAGGGAGCCATCTTAGGGTTGGCAAGAGACATGACTCTAGAGGGGTTCACAGGTGTCCAGGGAGATGTCCCCAGCTGGTACCTTGGGCAACTGAGGAGAGGGACCCTGAAATGACCCTGTCCTATACTGATGAATGTCTTACCTATCACCTTAGAACCTTCATTTGACGATGGATCGAGGTAGAGACAGAGACTCAATTTGGAGCAATGGTCTGAGCTCTTAAGGTCCAAATGAGGAGCAGAAGGAGGGAGAACATGAGCAAGGAAATCAGGACCACGAGGGATGCACCCACCCACTGTGACAGTGGAACTGATTTATTGGGAGCCCACCAAGGCCAGCTGGTCTGGGACTGAATAAGCATGGGTTGATTCTGGACTCTCTGAGCATGGCGGACAATGAAGGCAGATGAGAACCCAAGGACAATGGCACTAGGTTTCGATCCTAATACATGAACTGGCTTCGTGGGAGCTTAGCCTGTTTAGACGCTCACCTTCCTGGACGTAGATAGAAGACCTTCGTCTTCCCGCAGGGCAGAGAATTTGGACTGCTCTTCAGTATCGAGAGGGAGGGGGAATGGTGTGGGGGGAGGAGAAGAGGAGTGGGGATAGGGGGAGGGGAGTGGGGGGAGGGGGCAATATTTGGGAGGAGGGGAGGGAAATGGGAAACGGGGAGCAGGTGGAAATTTTAATTAAAAAAGAATAAAAAATAAATAAAAAAAAGAATAAAAAAAAAGAAATATTGCATGAAAACACTATCCTGAGTGAGGTGAGACAGACCCGAAAAGAGGAACATGGGATGTACTCACTCATATTTGGTTTCTAGCCATGAATAGGGGAAGTTGAGCCTATTATGCGTGATCCTAGAGAAGCTAATTAAGAAGGTGAATTCAAAGAAAAACATTTAGGCGATGAAAGGAGACAGAGACAAAGACCCACATTGGAGCACCGGACTGAAATCTCAAGGTCCAAATCAAGAGCAGGAGACAGAGCACGAGCAAGGAACTCAGGACCGCGAGGGGTGCACCCACACACTGAGACAATGAGGATGTTCTATCAGGAACTCACCAAGGCCAGCTGGCCTGGGTCTGAAAAAGCATGGGATAAAACCGGACTTGCTGAACATAATGGACAATGAGGACTACTGAGAACTCAAGAACAATGGCAATGGGTTTTTGATCCTACTGCACGTACTGGCTTTGTGGGAGCCTAGGCAGTTTGGATGCTCACCTTACTAGACCTGGATGGAGGTGGGTGGTCCTTGGACTTCCCACAGGGCAGGGAACCCCGATTACTCTTAGGGATGATGAGGGAGGGGGACTTAATGGGGGAGGGGGGAGGGAAATGGGAGGTGGTGGTGGGGAGAAGGCAGAAATCTTAAAGAAAGAAAAAGAAAGAAAGAAAGAAAGAAAGAAAGAAAGAAAGAAAGAAAGAAAGAAAGAAAGAAAGATGGAGTTACTTTCTTGTAGCTCTTAGTATTTTCTCTTTGTTTTCACCTAATAGTTCCCTAATAGAAAAACCCTCTGTTTCTCTGTGTAGCTTGCCATATTTTCTCTTGGCCCTTCAGTGACTAGGCCCACCATTAATGACACATTTTTGGGGTGCTGAACATGAGATGTGGTGACTAGCCAACTTCTGTAGAGCTCAGCATGTACCAGAGGATCTATAGTCAAACTGCAAATTCTTAAGAATAAGGAAGTTTGTTTTCTGCTGCATTTTGAGATTGCTGGTTATTTAATGAAAGCTATTATGTACGAAATTCTGTTAGTATTCACCAATATTTTAATTGAAACATACATTTTTAGATTTTGTTTGTAGCATCAATGAGTTCAAACATAATTTTATAGGACAAAGAAGATAAAAAGAAAATGTTTCTAAGCAGAGAAATGAACTAGGACAGCCAAACTGGACTAATTGCACTATGATTCCTTAAGGAGGATTATCAGATCCTAAAATTATCAGCTTATTTTTAACAGTGGGACATTGTAAGTGAAAACTGGTACTTCAGTAAATGAAATGCAGAATTTTGAATATATTCCTTCGTAAAAAAAAAATCTGTTGCTGATTTTGATCACCAAAAGACTCTTTAATTTGTAAATTACTATGATGGAATACCTCTTTGTTTACTAATCTGTAAAATAATATAATTATAAATCAATTGTAGATAAATCAATTTCAGATATGTTCATGAAATCCTAATTATTAGAACCTAATGTTAGAAAACCAGACTTGAATAAATAGGTCTAGGAGATACAATATCTATCTGCTCAGGCGGGGGGAGGGAAAATAGAACACACTAAACATTGATCAGAGACTAAGAATAAAGCTTCTTCAGTATCCTAGTAAAATTTCTAAAATCCAAGGAGAAGGAATAGATCCTATATTTTTGCTCCTGAAGATTGGTGGCACATTAATAATGGTCAGGACGAAGGAGGGTGGACAGAACATGGCATTTTGAAATATATTTTGAATTGGTAATCTGCAAAACTGTTAGTCATGTGTTGTAAAGAGTTGGTAAGGGAAGAAATTAGAAATGATTTCCATGCTTCTGGACTGAAAAAATAATGTGGTTAAAGGTAAATACCTGTGTCATTCTTCATCTCACTACAATTCCATGACAGAAAATCACCACTTCCAAGTGTATGTGCTCTTCAGTGGCTCTCCGCATTTGCACTGTGCTACACAAACATCACTGCCCTTTATCTGTCACCACAAAATAAAGCATTAGGCCTGTTGAGCAGCGGTCCCCTCCCTTTTCCTGGGATGCTCTGGAAACTGCTGTCTACTTGTTGTCTTCCTTGATTCATCTCTCCAGAGCATCTCATATAAGCAGGATCATGTAGTGTGTGGCTTTTTGTGACTTCTCTTGATGGAGGAAGGTCATTGGTTAAAAAATAAAGAAACTGCTTGGCCCTCATAGGTTAGAACATAGGTGGGTGGAGTAAACAGAACAGAATGCTGGGAGGAAGAGGAAGTGAGGTCAGACGCCATGCTCCCCTCTCCCTGGAAGATGCAGGGCAGCTCCTCTGAGAGACAGATGCCATGCAGCTCATTGCCAGGGCAGGCGCGATGAAGCTCCGACCCAGGATGGACGTAGGCTAGAATCTTCCCGGTAAGCGCACCTTGGGGTGCTACACACATGAATAGAAATGGACCAAGCAGTGTTTAAAAGAATATAGTTTGTGTGTTGTTATTTCAGGGCATAAGCTAGCCAGGCGGCCGGGAGCTGGGGTGACAGGGAAGCGGCCCGCAGCTCCCACTACATTCTCTTGCACTGAACATTATGCTTTCAAGGTTTTTTCAACTGCATAGTATTTAGTTAGGCCATCATCTCTTTGATAGCCAAATAATACTTCATTTATGTAAAATACTATATCACATTTTGCTTATCTGTTTATTAGTTTATGACGCATTTGTGTTGCTTCTGCTTTTAGATATTATGAATAATGCTTCTGCAAACATTCATGTCTAAGTTTGGGTAATAAACATGTTTTCAGTGTGTTTGGTTATGTACATGAAAGAAAGAATTGAGTTACATGGTGATTCTGTGTTTAACTTTTAGATGAGCCTCCTATTTTACAAAGTAACTACACCATTTTTCACTCCTACCATTAGTATGGTGGTCCAATTTCTCTACCAATTATTTTTGATTATTTAGATTGATAATCTGCAAAACATAGTCACATGTAGCAAAAGATTGGTAAGAGAAGAAGTTTGAGTGATTTCTATACTTCTGGGCTGAAAAATATATGGTTAGAGGTAAATACCTGTGTCATTCTTCCTTGAACTACAATTCACATATTTTAACACAAGCATACAATTCACATATTGTAACACACATACAGTTCACATTCTATAACACATACACGCAGTTCCCATCCTATAGCACGCATACAATTCACATACTTTAACACATGCATACAATTCATATACCCTAACACACACACATACAAGTCATACACCATGAACACACATGCGCATGTCAAGATGAACTTGCAGGAATGAGTTTTCTCTTTCCACAATATAGGTTCTGGAAATTGGTCTTAGGTCCTCAAGGTTTGCAGCAAGCATTCTCACTTACTGAGCCATCACATTGGCCCATTTTTAAAGTATGTATGTATGTATGTATGTATGTATGTATGTATTTATTTATTTATTTATTTATTTATTCTTAAAGGTGAATCTAATTGACTATAAAGAAGGGTGTCATTTGACTTTGATTGACTTTTATAGAAAGCTTCAGTATCTTTTCACATACAGAAGGACCTTTTATAAGTCCTTTGTAAAAGTTGTTTGCCCAGTTTTTAATTGGTGTGTGTGTGTTGTTGAATTGTAAGAGTTCTTTGTATATCCTAGACCTTAGACTCATCAAAAATATTTGCAAATATTTTCCCATTCTGAGAATTGTATTTTAATCCTATTAAGAGCATTCTTTGATAACCAAAATGGTTTTTTGTTGATCATACTTTTGGTACCATTTATCCAAACACATATTTCCATTATTGTAAATTTATTCTTTATTAAAAATATTTTGAGCCGGGCATGGTGGCACACATTTAATCCCAGTACTCGGGAGGCAGTGGAAGGTGAATCTCTGTGAGTTTGAGGTGTACAGAGTGAGTGCCAGGACAGCCAAGGCTACACAGAAAGACCTATCTATCTGAAAAAACCAAAAATAAATAAATAGACTAGAATAATTATTTAAAAATATTTTGTGTGTGTATATGTGTAAGCACATACATACATGCCCACAGTATGTATTTGGTGGTCAGAGGATAGCGTGCAGGAGTTGGTTGTGTTCTTCCTGTGTGGTTCCTGAGGATTGAGCACAGGTGGTCAGGCTTAGTGGGCAAGTGCCTGTACTTACTTGCCACAGTGTCTCATCAGTCTTCACTTCTGTTCTTTTGACTCTCTAGTCATCATTCTAATTTTTCCCAACACATCTTTCAGCTTTCTAGTTCTCTCTTTTATGTAAATTGGCTTTCAAATTCATCTAAATTTAAATTTCATCTTTTAACACGAATTCTAAACTTTTAGTTTCTTAACATATTAAACGTACTCCTTTAAATGCTGTAATATTTTGGTCAACACATTGTATCTTTTGTCAGGTTTTATGGTTCATTTGGCTTTCTCCCCTTGTTCTCCCCCCCCCCTTTTACATTTATTTGTTTATTCAGTTCTAAATATCAAACCTAGGGCCTTGAGCATGTGAAACAAGCACTCTGCCCATGAGTTATATTCCCAGCTTACATGATTTTTCCGATTCATCCTGTTCAGTGTATATGTGTTACTGTTAACTGATGGCCAGATATTATATATGCAAACTTGCATAAATAATTTGAGACTTATGATATCTTCTCTAAGATGTGTTTGTTTTTGCAGTCCTGGCAGTGCACTATTGTCTTTAATTTGATGGGAGATATCCTTGTAAGAGCCGGACTCTCTTTTTCTTTTTCTCTTCCTTTCTTCCTTACATGTTTCCTTCCCTCCTTCCATCCACCCCTCCCTTTCTCCCTCCCAGAAAATATACAAATGAATTTGTGTGTGTGTGTGTGTGTGTGTAAAATGAGTCTTTCTCTGTGTCACCAGCCAACTCGCAAATAATGGCATGGAGACTTCTTATTAATTATGAAAGTTTGGCCTATGGCTTAGATGAAAAGTCTTAGGTTATTAAAATATCTTAAATGCCTTATTCTATAGGTCTCTGTAGTGTTTGAAGACCACCTGTTTATCTAAAATATATCTCTGTTTAACCTTGAAAGCATAATATGACTACAAGTTTGATTATTATTGATAACTAGCTACTAACCTGTTTTTTTTGTAATTATACATTGTTTTTAAATGAGCTGCATAGATACAATACCAAAAGAAGAATGGAAACATATATACAACATAACAAAAATACCCTTAAATTTGTATCAGCATACAAAATATTTTAAACAACAGTAGAAACATAGATTATTTTCTAACAAAAATAACCTTAGATGTTATCAATATACAAAATCCATACCAATGTAAAATATTTGAGATTAATAGTTGCCTTTTTAGTCTAAAATAGATTCAAGAATCTACCTTTTTGTTCTATCATTCCTATTCCTCCCCCCTTTTCTTTTCAGAAAGAGATCCTTGAATCTAACTTCCCTTGCTTAGTTTCTTCCCTTACCATGACCAATAACAACTTGTAATCAACTCTCCTAAATGCTGACATCCATTGAATGATGAAGAACTGCCCACCCCACCTCTTGGGAATGTGGGCGTTGTGTGCTTTGTGTGCTTAAAATACTTCCTGCTATCTGGGGGCAATGGCATCTTTAGGGTATCCTGAGAAAATTGAGATAATGGTCGAGTCCTGGGAGAGCTAGCTGTATTATTTGTTGTCCTGTCTCTGTGTGATGGGAAAGTGCAGGACTTATCCAAAGTCCTGGCTGGAGTAGTGTGAGGCTGGGCCATCTCAGCTAGTAGCTTTAAAGTTGTTTTGTATGCATAATTTTGTGGAAACTGCAACAGAGACATTTTGAGAGGCTGGATCACCTGGCCTACTTGTATTTATTCGTGTCTGGTCCTTTATTTCTGAAAACATGTAAAGGTATATATGTTAATATATCTGTATTAACACAAGTATGGAATATGTGGTATACACAATTCAGCTAAAGATGTTTTTTCTGTTCTATGTTTGAGCAGGTAAAAGGCATATGTCAACTTGATAAGTCCATTTGGACTGCTTAGCCAAACTGTATTATAAGTCTCTATCCATGTCATATAAAAGGATGGCATGTAATAAATCATGAGGACTCTGCAGCCAACAAGATTTTTCATGTCTTATCCAGTCTCAGTGCTGTTCCCATGTTGAGGGATCAGCATATTTGTCACCTGTCCTGTAGTCTTTCTTGGCTTTTCCCTTTTGGTCTGTAGCCAAGATCCTCAGGTCTCCCCCGATCAAATCTGATCTTCATTTATTTTGAAGAAATCCATAGCATTTCATTTTCTGTGGAAACAAAAGCACAACCTCTTCCCCAATGCAAATCATTTCTTGACTTCCATTCTGAAGCCAAGAGTTGACTGAAGTTTCTGTCCCACCCAGTCCTTCAGTTGTTCAGTCCCAAAGAAAACACACAGAGGTCTACATTAATTATAAACTGATTGGCCTATTACCTCAGGCTTCTTATCAACTCTTATAACTTATATTAGCCCATAATTCTTGTCTGTGTGAGCCATGTGGCTTGGTACCTTTTTCGGTGAGGCAGTCACACCTTGCTTGCTCTGTGTCTGGCTTCCTCTGTATCTGGGTGACGACTACAGACTGAAACTTCCCTCTTCTCATAATTCCTGCCTCTATTTCCTGCCTGATCACCTCACCTATACTTCCTGCCTGGCTACTGGCCAATCAGCATTTTATTAAAAATAATACAATTGACAGGATAAAAGACCATTGTCCCACAGAAACCTCAGTCAACAAATGGTGCCCAATATGGGGCAGCTACATCCACATAAAGTCTGAGAGAGCTTGGGAAGTAATCCTAGACAGAAAAGAATTTAAGCATGGCTTATTGATAGTAGTATTTTCTCAGGTGGGCTCTGCTTGCTAAAGGCAAGTGCTCTCATTTAAGAGAGGCTTCCTGACTCAGTTTTAGCTGCAAAATTTTACAACTCTTTTAAGAGGTCCTGCCATGAAACAGTTACATGATGTTGATAAAAAGCTGAATGCATACTTTTTGGTGGTGGCAGAGACCTTGAAATGCCATGGAGTTGTGGCTTTTCAACGTGGTTCTGGCCAGTACCTCTGCCATGAGGCTAGTCTCTCAGAAAGCTAAGGAATGGGGTGGATCTACCCATCAAAGCCAGGGCTTTAATCCTAGCCGTATTGCTTAGCAAATTAAAGACTCATGTGGTCAAAAAGAGAGATATAGTAAAGATAGTTTCAGACAAAAAAGCCTTTAAACAGTTTACAGTGTGTTTAGAAATATATGTAAAAAAGAAAAAAAAATAAAATCCTCAAAATAGAATAAGAAAAAAAGAGAATAATTGGGTGTGGTGGCACACACCTTTAATTACAACACCTGGGAAGCAGAGGCAGACGGATCTCTGTAAATTCAAGGTATGGTGGCACACACCTTTAATCCCAACACTTGGGAGGCAGAGGCACACAGATCTCTGTGAGTTCAAGAACAGCCTGGTCTACAGAGTGAATTCCAGAACAGCCAAAGATACACAGAGAAACCCTGTTTCAAAAAGCCAAAAATTAAAAATAAAAAATAGGTTAAAATAAAGCCATGTAAAGATAAAAATACACAGAGAGTCTGGATACTGTGTGTTATTGTGTTGTCTTTAAATTGTTTGATGAGTAAGGAAGGAGCAAAAGCTGCTAAAAGACATTTGATTATAAATATTGCTGGATTAATCCAATATGTATTTTAAAAATACTTTGACTTTAAAATTTAAGTCAAAAGATATGTTATTTGGAGAAGAGGTTTTGCTTTTGTTTCCACAGGAAATAAGGGACTGTGCATTCATTCTGCATTAAGAAAACTCAGGTTTGACCAAGGAAACCCCTCTGAGAAATCTCCAATAGAAGGAATGGCCCAGATGATCATAAGAAAAACTAAACAAATGCTATTAGATTTAGAGTTCTTGTTTTAAAATAAAAAGGGAGGGAAGTGCTGTGGGACAATGGTCTTTTGTCAATTGTATTATTTTTAATAAAATGCTGATTGGCCAGTAGCCAGGCAGGAAGTATAGGTGGGGCGACCAGGCAGGAAGTAGAGGCAGGAATTATGAGAAGAGGGAAGTTTCAGTCTGCAGTCATCACCCAGACACAGAGGAAGCCAGACACAGAGCAAGCAAGGTGTGACTGCCTCACCGAAAAAGGTACCAAGCCACATGACTCACACAGACAAGAATTATGGGCTAATATAAGCTATAAGAGTTGGTAAGAAGCCTGAGGTAATAGGCCAATCAGTTTATAATTAATGTAGACCTCTGTTTGTTTTCTTTGGGACTGAACCATTGAAGGACCGGGTGGGACAGAAACTTCATTCGACTGCCAAGACATCCCTAAAGTATAAAGGCTGGTTTAATTCAATTCCTTCCATAATCCATTGTCTCTCAGCAGCTGCCATTCTCTGTTAATTAAAATTACAAAAATTCAAAATTAACAAAGCACCATATAAGATTCAAACTCCCTGTGCTTAATATTTCCCCTCCTTACATGGCTTACCTTTTTATAGTAGTTTACTCTTTGTAAAGACTTTATTATTTTTTAACTATTTATTTGTTTGTTTTTAATGACTATACTCTTTTTTTTTTCTGTATCTGTTTAAAGGTTTTCTTGGTCCCTTGGTCTAGATTGCTTTATTGCATGCCTGCAGCCTTTTTTGACTGCATGAGCCAAGCCTTTAAACCTTCTGCACTACTCTGCATATGGCGCTGGCTGGATCAAGCCTGCAGGCAAGGCCAGGAGCCATATCTCTGAGAAAATGTGAGACTAGGAAGTCCTGTCTAGCTCCGTTTTTGCATGTTTGGTACTTTAAAAAAAAAAAAAAAAAAAAAAGCTTTCTCAGGTCCTATGTGGAAATATGTGCCCCCACAGTAGACACCATATATATGTATCAAAAGTCTTTGTCCCACAAGCTAGCTCCCAAATAATGACATGAAGACTTCTTATTCATCATGAAAGTTCAGCCTATAGCTGAACTTTGTTTCTAAGTAGTTCTTATAACTTAAATCAATCCATTTCTATTAATCTACATCCTGCCACATGGTTAGTAACTTTTACCTCTCCTCCTGTACATTCTGCTTCCTCTGAGTCCTTTCTTCCTCCCAGACTCCTCTCTGTCCCAGGAAGTCCTACTTAACCTCTTTCTGCCTAGCTTTTGGTCATTCAACTCTTTATTAAACGAATCAGAAAACCCGTTGGCCAAGACACATCATGACGGTGTAAACAAATATTCTGCAGTGTGTGTGTTAGAAAGAGAGAGAAATAGTATTCTGAGTCATCCTAGAAGATTACATTTTGTAAAGAATTAAAAATCCTTTTCTCATCAGCTTTTTTATACCATTCTTTCCTTTCAACAGGTGGCATCTCCACAGAAAGCGACTGTGCTTTTGAGCCAGACTACGCTGTTCCACCACTTGCAGTGAGTGAAGGTATGCAGCACATTCGGATTATGGAGGGCATGTCTCGCTCTCTTCCATCCTCCCCCTTACTCACACATCAGTCTATCAGTGTTCGGCTCCAACCTGTGAAGAAGTTAACTGGTAAGGAATTTACCTGAATTTAGTATGTTTGACAGGAAACCTGAGAGTATGACCCGCTAGGTCACATCAGATGTGTGTATGTTCATCTTCAGATTTCCTCCCCTTTGGTCTTCCTAGTGCCACGAGACTTAGAAAGTGGAGCTCCTACTGATTTTAATTTAGAGAATTAGAACAGTACTCGGTTTGACAGACTGTTGTATTCATTTCTAAGTGACCCATCTGTTGTGGACATATTTTTCTAGGTTTTCAGGAAGTTCTTAGTTTTGCCAGAATACACTGTTGTTCTGACTTTATCAGCTTGTTCCTGTCACATTAACAGATGGAGACATCGTAATTTTAGTTTTATTAGAGCTTGACAGTTCAGCAAACGTTTAGGTATTAGCCATGTTTTTGTTTGAAATCATTATTTGAAGATTTCATTGCTACAGTTTAAATGTGACGTAGATTTTTTTTTCTCTATAGACCATTACAACTTCTTGGGATATTTATTGTGATTTGTAGATTGCAATAGCACTGACATTAAATACAATCTCATGATTTGTATTGTTCATGCAGTTTATGTTAGGTTTGGAACTAGATCCTTATTAAATGGACTTTTATCCTCAACATTTTCAAGAAAGAAATTTTAAGATATAACTGAAGAATATTTCCATGTGAAAATATGTAAGCCTGGGTCATGTTGTTGGATTCCTCTGACATTATCAATATAGTCTTAAAACAAAAACATGTTAGTATATTTTAATTACATGAAATGATGAATTTCATTGTGCCGTTTTAGGCAGGATACTCTTGGTAGTTGTCAGTTGACTGGTATTGATGGATTCTGAGTGCATAAAGGCATGAAATGTAAGGGCATGTTAATTGTTTCCTTTGTGACTGCTTTTGAGCTATATATAGTAGGGACATTTAGTTGTCGTGACAGGTCAAGAAAAATAGTAAGAGGAAGAGGATAAATGATACTTTTTGACTCTTCTAAATAGAATGGAGCATTTAATGTTTATAATTTTCACCAAAATTTTATTATTCTGTATTCATAAAATGTAAGTTTGACCTCTTTACATTGCTTACTGTATTTTATGCATTTTGAAGTAACTTGAATGAGTCAAAGTATTGACACAGATTATTAGATTTAAAAAAAAATGGTAAAATAGGGCTTGGTAGTGGTGGTGCACACCTTTATTTCCAGCACTTGGGAGGCAGAGGCAGGTGGATGTCTGTGAGTTTGAGGCCAACCTGATCTACAGAGCAATTTCTAGGACTATCAAGGCTACACACAGAGAAACTCTGTCTCAAACAAATAAACAAGTAAAAATTCAAAACAAACAAAAAATTGGCTAAATAACTTAAAACATAGTTAACATAGTGTGACAAGAATAAACTGATTGCTCAGAAATCCTCCCTTTTTGCAGTAAAAGGTGTCATTACTAAAACCCAAAAAATGCAAAACCTGATAGTTCTTGTATGTTGTGTTTCATTTTTTTTCACACCCCTTGGAAAAAACACAAAAAATTCGGGTAGGATAAATAAGCTGGATTGCCTGGGTTCTTCAGTACCTACCTGCTTTGCTTATGTCAATTTCAATGCTAATCTAAATAAGATATCTTTGCTAATAGATAAATAAATGTAATAACATAATCAGTAACTTACTATCCCAGAGGTTCTGTCATGGCGCAGAAAGTTAGGGTATAGTTGACTAATAACGTGTATGAACTGCTGAGTGTTAATTTCATAGTGTTTACAGCATGTAAAAGTCTCATAAAGTTTTACTTAACTGAAGGATGTCAAAACCTAAGAATTAAAGATTGAGAGTGAATTTCAAAGCTTCTGAATGAAGTGACTATGTTCCTCAAAGAAGATTCTGTAAAAAATGTTTCCTTGGCTTTTATTCTTCTAAGTAAGGCAGATGATAATTTTTTCTATTCAACAAGGAATAAGTGAAAATATTTCAAAATTAAAAAAAAACCTTGGTTATTAAATTGCTTATCAGTTACCCTTTTCCTAATTATGTTTTGTTACAAATAAATAAAAAGAAAGTTAAAAGAAATTAAAATTACAGACAATAAAGAAATACCCTCCAGAGGTACATACCAAAGGGTACAAATTTAATGAATCCATTGGGGCTAAAATTAACTAATTTATCTATTTCTATGCATTTAAACTTCTAAGTATTATTTATGTGCATATTACCTACCAAACATAATAAATAGTTAGCCTGTTTTATTTCTTTTATTGCTTTCTAATATTTGCTTTCCTGTTTTGGGGATATACACATAATAATTTTTTAAGAATTATTTTTAATTTAGATATTTATTTAGAACTAAATGAGGTACTACTCTAGATAAAACATAGAAGTGTAAAAGATAAGATCTTGCTTCAGGGTTTTTATATTTCAGTTATGTGAGAGACTGATAAGAAATATATAACCACTGGGAATGGTTTTACAAACCTTTAATCCCAGCACTTGGGAAGTAGAGGCAGGCAGATCTTTGTGCATTTGAGGCCAGCCTGGTTTGCATAGTTCCAGGACAACCAAGGCTACATAGACCCTTTTAAGGAGGGGAGGGGCGATATAACCAATAAGTAAGATAATTTAAATAATAACAAGTACTATGAAGGTATGAGTAGGGAATGGGATGCAGAAAAATTGGGGTAGAAATGGAGTTAGGTGGAATAATGCAAGAGGAAGAAAAAAAGGAGCAGGATTTAGGGGAAGAGCTATGGGAAGATCTGGAGTGTAAGCCTTGTAGGCAAAGCAAACAGTACAAGAAATCCTGAGACAGAAATGAGCTTGGCATATTCAGAAACTCTAAAGAGCTCAAATGTGGTTTAACAGAGTGTGTCAGAGGAGAGATTAATAGAAAATGAATTCAAGAGTATGGGAGGAGTCCGATGTTTTAGCTGTGGTCAGGAGCCTACTGTGATTGTAAGAGTACTTCCGTAGTCATAGTAAGATATTACAGAGGAGTAACCTTTTCATGTCATTGTTTTTGGGTGGTTTTGCACAGATGTATGTGAAGACCTGTTTGCAGAAAGAATTACATTTTTCAGATATTTTTACTTTTTTGTAAAGAGTGAGAATAACAAACGGTTACTTTAAAAGATACAAATAGCTTAGAGCGTGAAAATAACTTTTAAATGTGTAGATGCATTGCTCTATTCTGTACAAGCATAAGTTGATATAGCAAAAGCAGTTCAGACACAGGCTAAATGGTAAGACTGCTTAAGTTTATATTCCAAGTCTGATTTAGTCATTCCATATTTGTGTGCTTCTATAAAATAGATATACGGTTGTGTCTTATGGTGATGCACTGGTTATCATTAACTTAAAACCATGTTTGGTAAATCTTAGATACTAGTGTTAGCAGTCATTATTGAAACAAGATTGTTTTGAGTTTGGTGAGAATTTTTTGAAAAATTGCCTTTAATATTAGATGCCAGTGGAACTTTAAACGCTATATTTTTGAGGAACTGAGTGGAGTGAATTTGCACATAATCCTAGCCCTAAGGAAGTTGAGGCAGGATCATGAGCTCGTGGCCAGTCTGGGCTATATAGTCAGTTCCAGGCCAGAGTGCACTGCATTTAGAGATCCAGTCAATCAACAAAAAAAATTGTATATGTTTTGAAATAATATTTTTATTGAACAATGGAAAAGTATTAGAAATGTTTACATGAATGTCTTCTATATGGTATATGCTTCACTATATAGTTTTACATTTATCTTCATTTTACAAACAAGTTAACTAAGTCACAGAGAGGTAAATGCTTGCTAACTTGAAAATTTGTCAAAAATAATGCAGCTAGGAAAAAGTCTTTTACCAGTAAGAAAACTGAGCACTAGATAAGTTGAATACTTGCCCTTTAGCTCTTGTATCTTATTTACATTTTTGTAAAAAAAACAAGAAAGATGAAGCCAGATGGTTGAAGCAGTAAATGAAAACTAAAAGACCTAAGTTTGAATAGGAGTCACTGTTCAGTTGGTTGATTATATATTGTTGTGTAATGGGAGAGATGTGGAAGGGTGTGCAGAGACACTCTAATTTGTGCCAGATTCTTATTAACTGTATCACAAAGACTTGGTATTTCTTAATCTATAGCTATTAAAGAGTTAATTGATTCATTTCTATTTAGTTTATGCCATTTACCTATCCTAATGTGTATAAACATCAATACAAACAACTTTAGTCTGAACTTTACAAATAAACTTGAAAGAGTTTGGAAATTTATGTTTATATACATGCATATATAGTGTTGTTTACATATAAAAATGAAAAGCTAATTGTCAGTAATATGGATCCATGTATGTTATAAACTGATTATACATAAATGTAAAGACATACATGGTAGAGAAATATAACTACTACTTAAAAGTGGGAAAGTGATAACATAAGTTTAATTCATGTCCTTTTTAATGTTTGTAATTTTTACCCTCTGGGAAATTGAAAACTCCATGAGGTGGTATAATAAATTTGCTGTGTAATCTTATTCAAATTCATTTAAACTTAATTTCCTTTGTTTGTAAAAATAAAGATAATAGCATATGTGCCTCAGAACAGTAAGAAATAAATGAGAATATATAAACTTTATAAGTTGGTATCTAACCTAGAGTAGGTTGTAAAATGCTAGCCACAACTGTCAGTGTCTAAGACTTCAGACTTGAATTTCTATCAACTGTATTAAATAGGCTTTCTGAGCTTTTAGAAGGTGACCTTCATGTAACTTTGAACGCCCTTCCACTTTCTTGATGTTTAATCTTCAGATACTAACATCAAGTAGATTAGGCAGTGCATTATGAATTGTAAGGCATAATAAATGATCTGATTATGCTAAGCTTGGACATTTGAAATACTGGCTCTAGACAAAATATTGTTTTTGTCATGTATCAGATTGACACATTTACTTACTTTAAAAATATTCCATAAGAATCACCTTAAAGCTCTTTTGACATTAAAAAAAGGCCTATAAATTAAATTAGTCTACATGATCTGATGTATATGTCGACAGTTTTTCCTTACCTTGCAGTTTTAGGGAACAATGAAATTTAAGATGTATGAGTGTGAATTTTATTAGGATTGATATGAACATTAAATATGATTTATTAGACATACCTCCTAGCAATACTAAATATTGATCAAATGTTAGCTTTTGCATAAAATGAAGGATAAATATGGACATGCAGCTTAGTTTCATAGGCATTCTAAGAAAATTATTAAAGACCTGATGTGTTAGTCCATACAGTCTGACTTACTAGACATAACATACTATATCATATGAGTACATATTTTGAATTTTAGAAACAACGTTGACATTCTAGGTGCCATATACATTCTTTTTGTGGGGTAGAGGACAGAGATTTATATAATCCAAGCTAAGCTCAAACTCATTATGTAGCTGAGGCTGGCTTTAAACTCCTAATCCTCCTGATTTTACCTCTCTGTTTCTTAAAGGTATGAGCCCCACTGAGTCCAGCATAATCTATTTAAAAATGTAATAGGCACGAATGGCAGTCTAAACGTCATCCCTAATAACTGTTGAACTTCCCATTTTTAATTTTTGTAATATTAAATTAAATAAATATATGAAGACTTTTCAACATCTTTGTAATATGAAGACCCACCTGCTCTAAATCCCAAGGTTAATTCAGTGATAGGAACAGCAAATGGGAAGTATTTCTGGCCCTACAGAGATTATTTACTTAGTCCTTCACTACTAAAAGAATTTTGGGAATTATTACTTTCTTCAATATAAATAGTTTCAGTATTCATGAGTCAGCATTATCGAAGCAAACCAGAACCAAATTAGTAAGAGGAATGATCATTAGAGACAAACAGCTTGGATGTTCATTAGCTGATAAATGAAAGAGAATGTGTTATAGCCATATTGTTTGACATTAGCAATAAACGATTTACTTTCTCGTGCTGTGGCATGGATGAGTCTTGTAAATTCATTCTAAATAAAATAATCCAGTTGCAAAATGTCATATAATTATTTGTGAAATTCTAGTTTATGAAGCATCATGAGTAGATAGATACTGAACATAACAATTAGTGATTTCCTAGTACAACAGAGACGAGTATGTCAAGTTAGTCCTAAGAGTGTGAGTTACTTTCTGTTAATGAAAATGTCCCAAGCATAGATTATGGTGATAGTTCCACAAGTCTGTGAATATACAAAACCTGTTTTAAATGGGGGAAGGATAAATTGTATGGTATGTGAATTATAATTCTGTAAAGATGTTTAAAAAAAAACACTGGGTGTGGCAAACATTATTAACAATAAGAAAGAAAATTGATGAATTTATATTTGAGGGACATTTCAAGCCTCAGAATAACTCAGTGAATAAAGAATATGGGAGATCTGAATAATAGTTAAATCATTCAGTTAATTATAGAACTTTTTATGAAAAAAATTCATTTATACACTAAACTGTTTCTAAGAATCAGTGATTTAATCAGTTTTAACAAAATCTGTGTAGTGTATATTTTCAGAGAAAGTAAACATAAAATTGGAATCTAACAACCATAAATAAGGAATAATTCTTTTCCTGCTTACAGAGTTTTAAAATAAGTTTTGAGTTAAAAATAGAAACAAAAGTTTTTAAAAAATACAGGAGTTTAGTGTAAATATTAGAAGTTAGGAAATGTTCCCATTGGGGCCATATTAGAAGTCATTACCTTGAATGCTTTATTAGTAATAAGAAAGTCATTAAAGTAAATTAGTTAAGTACTTAACATAAGGAGATAAAATATGAAGGATTAAATAGAAAAAAGTTGTCAACAAAATAAAAGCTGAAGTGACTAAAATTAATCAAAAATGTTACTAGATTAAAACCACTACTTTCTGGCAAAGACTAAGCAGGTACAGTCTTTAAGAAGAATGGTAATAGTGAAAAATGAAAACGGGAAAGGAGGTAAATAAAAGGCAACTTTGAAAGACAAGAAATGAATTAGTCACTACTACTAGTAATTATGAGAATATAGTATACAGTTCTAGAGCACACCATCAAAAGATGGAAGAAAACAATATGAAATCGACACAAGAAAAATTTAGCAACCAGCCTAATAACCACAGAACCAGATATACCTGCAGTCATCAGAATCAACAGATGCTGCAGGTAAACCTTTCACTAATTAAGCCTTTCTTAACCTTCAAATGCTAATTATAGAGGTAGTTACAGTAATTATATATAATGTTTATTGAGCTATTACTGTGTTCTGGACAGCACTCAGCACTTTACATATATGAGGAAATTCAGTCTACACAGTAGTCTATGTGGGTAACAGCAGCCTCTGTCTAAACACTTTCGTTTTTAGCAGAGTCTGTTTGTTCTTGAATAGTCGTCATCACTGCTCTGATTGCCGTGGATGAAATATGTTTCTTAGTTACTGCAATCCATTTGCACTGTTTCTTTTAGAATAGTATGGTATAAAGTAGCCTCTTTCTGCTTATCCGCACCTTGTAGATTCAGGAAAGTACTCCACATAATATTCTCTAGCTTTAACTATTTTGTTTAAGACCTGCTTAATATTAAGAGAGTGCTAAAGCTGTGACCACCGATGATGTGTACCTGTAATCCCAGCGCTCGGAGGTGGCTGAGATAGGAGGGTTGTGATTTCAGCCCCAACCTTGGCTGACTTAAAAGATCCTGTCCATTTTTTAAAATAAATTTTAGAAAAAAGCACAATAGGAGGTCATTTTTATTTTAGAATTATATTTTATAATTATTTTTTTAACCCTATATTAACTTAGAGTGAGCAATTTTTTCTTGCAAAGACTTTATATCCATATTTTAACATCCGTTGGACCTATAGCTCACTGAGTTTCTTGTATGATTTTATAAAACTACTGTTAGTATTTACATGCTCATTTCTTCATGTTCTTTTAGAACTGTCTAATGTAAATTGTGTTGGCCTAGATTTTGATATATTTTAAATTCTTTCCTTATAACTTGTACTTCAGTGACCTCTTTATGATGCTTATTCTATTCTTTTTAAGTATTATTTTCCTTAATAGAGAACATTAAGACAAAATAAAGGTTGTCTTTGTCTATTGTGCTGATAATGAAACAATAACAGAAATTTGTTTTCTCATAGCCCGAATGTTCAGGATCAAGGTACTGGCCTGGTTAGTTGTCTGGGGAAAGTTACTCTCTGCTTCCCAGGCTAGGTTATCTAGTTGCTACGTTCTCTGGAAGGAAGGGGCCTCGTGTCTTCACATGGTAACGATGAGAGCAAAAAACAGGATGTTGCATGAGAACTCCTTTATGAGAATCTAATCCCACCTGTAAAAGAAGGATCCCTCATAC
This sequence comes from Chionomys nivalis, assembly GCF_950005125.1. Lineage (NCBI taxonomy): Eukaryota > Metazoa > Chordata > Mammalia > Rodentia > Cricetidae > Chionomys > Chionomys nivalis. Next base: position 86,247,157 of record NC_080092.1, read on the forward strand.
CTGAGCCACCACTGCCTCTTAATACTGTTACATTGGCTGTTTACTTGAAGGAGCACCTTAATCTTTAGCAATGGTCAGAGAAAGAACTTCTAAAAATTAAGTTTATCTGGGGGAAAATAGCATTGCATTGGGAATATGCACGCTGTGGTAAACTGAGTTTGGTCTAAGTACTTCAGGGAAGGAGAAGCTTTAAAGAGAAGTGAAGAAAATTACACTGGTAATTTTATTTTTTGGGGGGGGGGGTTGGGATTTTTTATTTTATTTTTTAAATTTCCACTTCCTCCCCTCCTCCAACTTCCCTCCTGCTCCCCCCTCCACCTCCACCTCCAATCCTAAGAGAGGGCAGGATACCCTGCCCTGTGGGAAGTCCAAGGCCCTCCCCCTCCATCCAGGCTTAGGAAGGTATGCATCCAAATAGAATAGGATCCCAAAAAGCCAGTACATGCAGTAGAGACAAATCCCAGTGCCATTGTCATTGGCTTCTCAGACTGCCCCAATTGTCAGCCACATTCAGAGGGTCCAGTTTGATCCCATGCTCCTTCAGCCCAGTCCAGCTGGATTTGGTGAGCTCCCATTAGAATAGGCACACTATCTCAGTGGGTGGACCAACCCCTCGTGGTCTTGACTTCCTTGCTCATATTCTCCCTCCTGCTCTTCAACTGGACTTTGGGAGCTCAGTCCAGTGCTCTGATGTGGGTCTCTGTCTCTGTCTCCATCTGTCACCGGACGAAGGTTCTATGGTGATATTCAAGGTAGTCATCAGTCTGACTACAGGACAAGGCCAGTTTACGCACCCTCTCCTCCACTGTCCAGGGTCCTAGCTGGGGACATCCCCGTGGACACCTGGGAACCCCTCTAGAGCCAAGCCTCTTGCCATCCTCAAAATGGCTCCCTTAATTAAGATATCTTCTTCCCTGCTCCCATATCCGTCCTTCCTTCATCTCAACCATCCCACTCCCCAAGCTCTCCCCAAGCCTCCCCTTCTCCCTTCTCTCCCCCTCTCTCCTTCCTCCCACACCAGCTCCCACCGGCATGCTCCCAACTTTTGCCTGGCAATCTTGTCTGCTTCCAGTTTCCAGGAGGATCTATATATGTTTTTCTTTGGGTTCACCTTATTACTTAGCTTCTCTAGGATCGCGAACTATAGGCTCAATGTCCTTTCTTTATGGCTAGAACCCACTAATGAGTGAGTACATACCCTATTCATATTTTGGGGTCTGGGTTATCTCATTCAGGATAGTGTTTTCTATTTCCATCTATTTGCATGCAAAATTCAAGATGTCATTGTTTTTTACTGCTTAGTAGTACTCTAATGTATAGACGTGCCACACTTTCTTTATCCGTTCTTCCATTGAGTGGTTGTTTCCAGGTTTTGGATATTACAAATAATGATTCTATGAACATAGTTGAACAAATGCTTTTGTAGTATGATTGGACATCTCTTGGGTATATTCCCAAGAGTGGTATTGCTGGATCCTGAGATAGGTTGACTCCCAATTTTCTGAGAAACCGCCACACTGATTTCCAAAGTGGTTGCACAAGTTTGCATTCCCACCAGCAATGGATGAGTGTTCCTCTTCCTCCACATCCTCTCCAGCATAGGCTATCATTTGTGTTTTTGATTTTAGCCATTCTGACAGGTGTAAGATGGTATCTCAAAGTTGTTTTGATTTGCATTTCCCTGAAAGCTAAGGAAGTTGAGCATGTCCTTAAGTATCTTTTGGCCATTTGAACTTCTGTTGAGAATTCTCTGTTCAGTTCAGTACCCCATTTTTAATTGGGTTATTAGAATTTTAATGTCTAGTTTCTTGAGTTCTTTTTATATTTTGGAGATCAGACCTTTGTCTGATGCGGGGTTGGTGAAGATCTTCTCACATTCAGTAGGTTGCCGTTTTGTCTTATTAACAGTGTCCTTTGCTTACAGAAGCTTCTCAGTTTCAGGAGGTCCCATTTATTCACTATTGCTCTTATTGTCTGAGCTACTGGGGTTATACGTAGGAGGTGGTCTCCTGTGCAATCTACTTCCCACTTTCTCTTCTATCAGCTTCAGTGTGGTTGGATTTATATTGAGGTCTTTAATCCATTTGGACTTAAGTTTTGTGCATGGTGATAAGTACGGATCTATTTTCATTCTTCTGCAGGTTGACATCCAGTTATGCCAGCACCATTTGTTAAAGATGCTTTCTTTCTTCCATTGTATAATTTTAGCTTCTTTGTCAAAAACCAGGTGTTCATAGGTGTGTGAATTAATATCCGGGTCTTCAATTCGATTCCATTGGTCAACGTCTCTTTTTTATGCCAATACCAAGCTGTTTTTCATTTTGAAATAGAATTTGATATCAGAGATGGTAATGCCTCTGGAAGTTCCTTTATTGTATAGGATTGTTTTGGCTATTCTGGGTTTTTTTGTTTTTCCATATAAAGTTGATTATTGTTCTCTCAAAGTCTGTGAAGAATTTTGTAATTTTAAAACAACGAACTGTTATATTTTACTCTTCTGACTTTTTGAGGGGTCCACCACATAGCTCCCAAATAGATCACATAGGCTTATTCTTTGTTATGAATGGCTGGCTTTAGCTTGGCTTGTTTCTTGCCAACTTTTCTTAACTTAAATTATTCCATTTATGTTTAGCCCAGGGGCTTTTATCTTTCTCTATTCCTGTATACCTTTTCTTTCCTTCTTACTCCATCTCTTGCTATGTAGCTGGTTGGCTGACCCCTGACGTCCTCCTTCCCTTGTTCTCGCATTGTTCCTGCTTTGATTCTCCTGTTTATACTCTCTGCCTACCAGCCCTGCCTATCCTTGCTTCTGCCTCCCTATTGACTGTTCAGCTCTTTGTTAGACCATCGGGTGTTTTAGACAGGCAAAGAATCACAGCTTTGCAGAGTTAAACAAATGAGCATAAACAAAAGCAATAACACATCTTTACATCATTAAACAAATGTTCCACAACATAAACACCAATAACACATCTTAAAATAATATTCCCCAACAATGATCCATGGCCACACGGAGTAAAAGGAATGGTACCACTCCACCCCTGAGTAGCTAATACTGAAGGAGTATTCTTAGAGAAGTATCTGTGTGTGTCTGGGGGGGGGGGGGGTAGGGTGGGGTTGTGATAGCCTTTGTGTAAGGTTGTTGTTTGGGCAGTCTTTTGTGATATTGTGTATCAGGTTATCATACAAAATTGTTCTTCATTTTGCAGTTAAAGTTGGCATAAGGCTCACAACTGTTATTCTGTCAGCTTTGTACAAGAGTTGTAATTTTTCTGTCTGTTACTTGAAGCAGAATGTTGTTTGTCATGGAAAAACTTTGGAGTCAGATATTCTTGGGGTGAATCTCTGACTAGCTCTGCTACTTAGCTTTATGAACCTGGTCACATCATTTGTTTTCTCTGAGTATGTTTTCTTCTTTGTATTTATTATTGTTATTTTGCCCTATATTTTATGGGTCAAGCAAGATAATATGTATATCAAGAAGTTAATATCGACAGTTTAGCTCATAAAGATGAATTATAAAATGCAAGTTTACAAACAAGAATTACTACATTATTATCTTATGCAGTGGGTCAGTCTTTCCCTTACTCATGGTTTGATTGTTTTTTTTTTTTTTAATATCCCCGCAATCTTTTCTTTGCTATCTTAAAACAGTTCTTCTCAGTTGGCACTTTTTTCTTGTTCGACAGTATAATTAAAGGGTTTTTTTACTGTGTCTTTGATTCTTTTTTGTCTCTGTATATGCCCCTTTTTGAACACAATTTTTTTTATCAGAGCTGGGCATGATGTAGCTCAGTGAAAAATTAGCATGATGCCCTGGGTTCAATTTCTAGCACTCCTTTCTGTCACACAATTAATAAAAACCCAGAGACAGATACTGGGGTTCAGCCTGAAGGTGAGAAAAATAAAACAGCCAGCCGCTGGCTCTGACCTCTACCTCAGTCCAAAATGGCGATTCTGCCTCCAGGAATCCCAGAATGAGATTGAGTCTCCTCTCCCCCCTTATACTCCTCACCAGGGCTAGGATTAAAGGTGTGCATCACTACTGCCTGGTTTCTGTGGCAAACTAGTGTGGCTACTGGGATTAAAGGTGTGTGTCACCACTGTCTGCTCTGTAAGGCTGACCAATGGGGCTGTTTTATTTATTCAGGGAAGCTTTATTTATTAAAGTATAAATGAAATATCATTACACCTTTCCTCTCCCTAAATTTAAAAATTGGTGGGTAATCATATTTATTTCTTTGGATGCTTCTATATAATTAATAATATATAAGCTACATTTCATTTTTTATCTAAACCATCTGTTTTTCCTCCTAAAATTCTCAACTATTGCCTCATAGTTTCTTTTCTCTACATTTTTATGTCTCTTTATCTAAAATCTAAATTGTAGAAATGATTTGTTCACTATTTCTTTTAAGAGTTGTAGCAAATGAAGGATCAAACTAGGACACCTAGGACCTGAGATGGAGGGGCAAGTTAGTGAGATCATAGTTATGAAGTCCTTAAAAGAAACCCTGCACAGTAGGGTTGGCAGAGTAGCAGGACATTAGTAGAGCCTGTCAACCTTAGGGAATCAAACAGTTATCAGGATAGTTCAAGCACTCAAAGGGCTGAGACAGGAACATCATGAGTTTGCTACCATCCCAGGCTACATAATGAGATCCACTCTCCAAAAGTTAGTTAGTTAATTGATATCTGCGGGATTAGGGCAGACAAAATTCCAGGGGGCAAATAGTCAGTAAAAGAATGTACTATGTGTTTGCTATTTGTCTTTATGAGCTATCTATAGTGAAGTGGAGATATGGCTTATAACTCTGGACTTCAGAGAACTGTATTATAGTCAAGAGCTTAGTTGGACAAAAATATGGGTCAGAATTCCATATACAGATGGGCTGGCAGACATGTTTCAACAGCTGAGGGTGGTTGCTGTGAACCCCATGACCTGAGTTTGATCCCTTAGACCCACATGGTAGAAGATGCTTTGATCCACACAGCTTGGGTGTGGAACCTGACTGGTGTGGCAAATGAATGAAAAAAAGGAAGTCTCACAGACACACACAGAAAAGCTTGGGTTGTTTTGTTTGTCTACACTCTGATGGAGAGTAGCACAACTACTGAAGCAGTGCAGAAGCTCAGTCTGTTTATTCGGTCCAGCACAGTGGGGAGGAGTTAGCTAGTGTCTCTGTAGGAGGTGCCTGTACACTGACCCATGTCAAACGTACACATTCTCTCAGGACTTCATCTGTTCTTTACACGTTCACTCAAGGTTTCTTGGGCTTCCTACAAGGAAAGAACCAGTTCCCCAAAATTATCCCCTGACTCCCACATGCATGCCATATCATCACCAACTCCACCCACCTAAATAAATGTAATAGAATGTGACTTTTTAAAAATTTGTAATGTTTTTATAATAAGTTTAGATTTTTTTAAAAATTATTTTAAATAAGTACATACACATTTATTTGCAAGCTCACTGTCTAGGTTTGGTAGATTGGTTTCTTTTGAGTTTCTGTTGGCTTACATATAAAGTGAAGATGACAGTACTTGAGGCTGAAAGGAATACAGAAGTATTTGTAAAGACTTTCTTTCTGTGCCGATTGCTTATTTTGACAGTTATGTAAGTATGATTTGGGGATGACTTACTTGTTTCTTTTTTAAATAATTTATTTTTATTTCATGTGCATTGGTGTACATCTGTATGAGGATGCCGGTTCCCCTGGAACTGGAGCTACAGACAGTTGTAAGCTGCCATGTGGGAGCTGGGAATTGGATCTGGGTCCTCTGAAGAGCAGTTAGTATTCTTAACCGCTGAGCCAACTCTAGAGTCCTGGGGGCGACTTATTTGTAAAATAGCATTGTATTTATCTGCTTGTGGATCTGTAAAATTCTCTCTCATAACCCTGGATGAAACTCAGTATTTAAAATTTAAAAAAAAAAAAAGAAAGAAAGAAAAGAAAAGAAAGCACTGGGCTGTGTTCTATGAGTCCTGCTGAAAGGAAGAGGGAGTATGTGTGCCGGGGAGTTGGGGGAGCAAGGTCATGACCTGGGAAACCCACAGAGACAGCTGACCTTAACTCCTGGGGGCTCATGGACTCCTATTTGAATCAACCATTAGGGAGCCTGCGTGGGACTGACCTAGACCATCTGCGTGTATGTGACAGTTGTGTAGCTTGGTCTGTTTGTAAGGTTTCTAGCAGTGAGATCAGGACCTGTCCCTAGAGTTTAGCTGGCCTTTGGGAACCTGTTCCCCATGCTGGATTACCTCGCCCTGCCTTGATGCAGGGGGAGGAGCTTGGTTCTGCTTGATGCACCATGCTTTGTTCAAGCCCATGGGAGGCCTGCCCCTTTCTGAATGGAGACAGAGGAGGAGTGGCCGGGGAGGAGGGTAAGTGGGAGGTGGTAGGAGGGGGACAGGAGGAGAAGAGAGAGGGAAAACTGTGGTCGGTATGTAAAATAAATCAAAGAATGTTAATTAAATAAATAAAATGTTTCTTTCCATATTATTTAGACCTCTTTATTTGTTTTGAGGGATGTTTTTTAACTTAACTATGACAATTCATTTTTCTTGAACTTCTGATTTGTTTAAATTAATAAGTAGATATGAGAGCTAAACTTTTTCAAAATGTAAATGTGTAGGGGAGAAGGAGATGCAATAAAAGAAATCCTACCAGGTAGAAAAGTTCTCCATCACATGGTCACGGATTCCCTTGGATCCATTTTTAGCAGCAACATGACGGTTCTAAGAGGTAGATACCGTTTTGTAACCTGACAAATACCAGGAAAATTATAGGAAGATGGAAATCCCTCATTCCTCATAAAATCCTCTACAGTTTTATGTGACATTCCTAGAAATCTGTTTTTATGCTTCAGTGACTCTGTCCTTTCCTGCTTGCTTTATGTTCACCTGCTGTAGAATGTGAGTTTAAAATGCCAAATGTGGGTTTAAGAACTACCTGATGTCAGCCATTTCACAAAGGGCAAGTAAATACCCATAATTCAAAAGGAATTATTAGCAGTACAGTATAGTATGGGATTGTGAAAGGTTTAACAAAAAATATACTAGGTTTTTAGTACAATTTTTACAGTATTAAACCAAATTGACAAATTCAACAACTAAGAGCAATAAACATAGCTCATGAAAAAATATCCCTCTGATAAGATTTTTAAACACCAGAGGGCAGAGTGTTCTAAAAGACTTTTCATTCAGCTACCTTTTATTATAAACATACCATTCCTTTCCCAAATGACAGCCATTCTTTCATGTTGTTGGATGAATTGTGAAAACCACAAAATTTACCATTAGCAAGTTTTCTACAAAAGTCTGCTTTTTTTTCAAGTATTTAAGTTTATTTAAAAGTAACCATTTATCAGATAGACTTTACAATGTAAATTCTGGACACAAAATTACAATAAATAGAAAAAAGTGAAATTCAATGTAGATTTGAGTTATATACTCTTTAAAATAGTTGACTGTTTTTATAGAAAAAGTAATGTATATTCATTTGGGATTTTGTTAAAACAATTCAAAATCCTGTCTTTCAAAATTGATCTGATTATCCCCTTACTGCATTATATATCTACATCCTCAGCATATGTGCACAAATTAAAAAGAAAAACTAGCTTGATGACTTTGTGTTGTCAGTCTAGTGAGCAGTGCTTTGAGTTATAATGGAGTTGGTTGAACACCTGTGTTTTCCTAGTTTCTGATTAAAGTCTGTTTCTGGTTTCTGATAGTGGTTATTTGCTTAAATACACATCTGTATTATATGGTAAATTTTCTAAGTACAGATTAGTTTAATGAAGTAAGCAAAGAGAGAATATGTATATTTGATCTGTGTACACCAGTATACACTCATTTTTAAGTTGATTTTTTTAAAAAGAATTTCTTGAGTACTCATTTACAGTTTCCACCTTGCAGGCTCTTCCAACTCCTGTATCTCTCACCTCCCATTCCCTCTCATTTACAGCCTCTTCTATAATTACATATGTATGTATACAGTGTACTGAGCCCAGTAGGTGTTCTTTTGTACATGTGTTTGGGGCTGACCACTTGGGATTGGATATGGACTTAATAATAAAACCATTCAAGAAGAGCCTTTATGAGCTAGTGATCTATTTTAAGTGTTGTAATTGTAACATAAAGGTATTATCACATGATTGGGAAAGTTTTATTTAGTATTTAGGTTATAAAAGCAACATAAAAAGTGAAAACAGCATAATGAATCTTCAGAAATACCTTAAATGTTATTCATAACATTCATGAAACAATTGCTTTTCAATATGTCCAGTCCTGACAGCTTGTCCTTCAGAGTTGAAAGTGTCTTATTCTCTTATTGATCTTCAGTAATTTTCTGATGTGTAGGCAGTCGTGTTATATGACTTTTAAACAGTATATGTGCTCTGTGTGAGAGGGTGCTGGTGATTGAAGCAAGAGCCTCACACATGCTGAGCATGCTTGTTTCTCTTATCTGTTATCACTGTTGCAAGCTGAATTCCTTGATCTGGAGCTGTAGCCATTTATAGGAAAGATGTAGGCCCACATAAAAATCTGACCAAAGCTTGAATTACTGTAACAGTTCAAGAAAGACCTGATATTTTCTCTGTGAGAGTGGAGAGTTCATATATTCATCTGATCTCAATATTGGTCTACCTTGGAGCACTGGTACACTTATCTCTGATGACCATCCCAATGAGAAAACTTATAATGGGGGAGGAGTGGAAACAGAACAGGCATAAATAGAGAATTTCATGTAAATTTAGATCCATTCTCTGTATTTGAATCTGGGAGTTAGGATTTGAACAAGGGAGTTAGGAATTAGTAGTCAAGGGAATGCTCCTTAAATCTCTTTCTGCCTTTTAGTTAAATAAACCATTTTAAGCCAAACAAAACCTAAATGCTGTCTTTTCACATATCTCTACCATATCCTCATCCTTCAGCTCCTGTAAGGCATAAATACAGTGGGTAAATGATTTCCAAGTTTACAGTATTTTTTCAGAACTATTCTGAATCTAGATAATACATGGATCACCTCAACTTGGTTTGTAGAATGACATTTTGTGAGAAAAACATGTGTGTGCTTTGACCCCAAGTATTAAATTGTTGATATTCTAAAGTCATGACTGAAGAGAATTTTCTTCAGAAATAGCTAATGGGACATGCTAATTGTCTTAGATAGGGTTTCTATTACTGCAATGAAGCAAGTTGGAGAGGACAGGGTTTATCCAGCTTACACTTCAGCATTGCTGTTCATCACTGAGGAAAGTGAGGACAGGTTTTTGGGGGCAGGAGCTGATGCAGAGGATATGGAGAGGTACTGCTTACTTGCTTGCTTCCCTGCTTTCTTATAGAGAGCCCAGGACCACATGTCCAGGGCATGCACCACCCTGGATTGGTCCCTCCCTCACTGATCACTAATTGAGAAAATGCCTTACAGCTGGATCTCATGGAGGCATTTTCTCAACTGAGGCTCCTTCTTCTCTGATGACTCCAGTTTGTGTCAAATTGACACAGCATCAGCCAGGACAATAATGTTTCATTTTAAAGACTTACTAGATAGAAGACTACAGTGGGAACACAGAACCAAGTAATGCCATCTGTAAAATTTTCAAGTTAAACATGAATGCTCACTTTTCACTTGACCTTACTAGTTAGATGAAGTAAAAAGTAATTTAAGATTATCTGAAGCAAGTTCCTTATTTTGTATGTCTGTTAATGTTGTCATTCTGTGGAAACCAGTCTTATTTTCTCACTATTACTGTTTTCTAAGATATATATATGTCATGACAGGCTATAGAATTATGCTTAAGTGTTTAACCTCAAATAACCCTTTAACCGTATTCCAAGGCCTCCTCATCTACTCTGAATAAGGAGAAATAGTCACTCTGTTAAGTGTAAACAGTATGATGACTCTAAATATTCTATCAGACATGAAAATTAGCATAGAAATCCAAGTACTATGGTATATCTCCAATCCTAGGTACTTAAAAAGCTAATAGTATCTGTGAGTTCCCAACCAGCCTGCACAATGTAGTGTATGTGTGTGTGTCTGTCTGTCCGTCCGTCCCTCCCTCCCTCCCCCTTCTCCCTTTACTTCCCTCATTCTTCACTCCCTTCTCAAAAAATGCCAATCCTAGAAAATATTTAACTTTTCATATCATTTTTGATTAAAATCTACTTAAGCTCATTTCTACTTTTTATCTTAATTATTTTTCTTAACTAGGTATTTTTATGTAAAATAGCACTTCAGGTCTTGGAATTAAATTGTTTTATTTTATTCTGTTATCAGAATAACTTTAGGGAGAAGGTAGAAAATATGTTATTGCTCATACTTTGCTGATGATAAATCTAGTGATGGGAGTTATTGAGCTACCCATGCTGATGTCTGGTAAGCTGTAGTAGGAGACCTCGTTTGTTTCCCGGCTGCCCATGTCTGAAATAATCACACAAAACTGTATTAATTAAATCACTGATTGACCTATTAGCTCGCTCTTACATCTTGAATAAACCCACTTCTATTATTTTATACTTTCCCACAATGCTCATGGTTTACCGGCAAGGTTCCAGCTCCTCTGTCCCCAGCAGTGGCTACATGACTTCTGTCTCCGCCTTCTTCCTCCCAGCATTCAATTTAGTTTTCCCCACCTAGCTCTACTCTACCATATCACAGGCCAAGGCAGATCCTTTGTTCATTAACCAATAAAAACAACACATATTCAGAAGGACCTCCCACATCAGTAAGCACCAAATTCATGTTACAGCTATAGTCAGAAGGCATGTGGTTTATACTGTACTACAGTCCTAGTCACATTTAATGTGGCTACTATCATTTCGAGAGATTAGTGCATCAGGAATCTTTTACCAACAGATACATATTTTATACTAGAATCATTATCATAGTGCCTGCCTGTGAAAGAGAACAATAGTGCATTAATTTCCAAATTATTTTGCTTTACATTGTGTCTTAACATTCCATTATATAATTGGCAATGGAAAAGAAACACTTAGTTATGAAAAAGAATGATTTAATATGCAACTGCATTCTAAATAGATGCAATAGAATAGCCCCAATGGTCTGTGCCCCAGAGTCTAATAAAAGATTTTCCCTCACAGCTCAGTTCAGGGCCATATCTGGAATACTGCAGAGGAGAATACCATTTCAGCAATCCTTATATTGATAACCATTCTTAAGTCCTTCTCCTATACGTCCTTTTGAAAGCTATCCTACTATCCACTGGAGGGCAAGGAACTCTTCTGGATTCTTGAGAGGAAAAGAAAAGCTATACAGAAGAAATTTTTTTTCCAGGTCTTTAGAAGCATGGGGTGGAACAATAACCTTATCACATGAAAATTATGAAATTCACAATCAATTTCTTTGATTGTGAATGAAGGCAATAAGCATCTTTAGTGAAGTTTTGGTATCTTTGAACCTTCCTGTATGTAAAACGAATCCAATGGCATATCTCTCTTTGAAGCTGGTATAACTGCTATTTTATGAGTCAGGCTGTTGATGACACTGCAGTTTTTGGTGTATCTGATGCATACCGTTCTAAATAAAAGGTATTTAACCTGAATATACCTGCGAATTTAAAAACAACTTTTTTGCTATCTTAGATTCTAGGTAATTTTTATACTGTAGCGCTATATCAATGTCTAATTTTAAAATCTGAGCTAATATATTATGAAGATACTGCAGATTTATGTGTTAGCTTACCAAAGTACTATATTTTATCCTTTAAATTGCCTTATAGGTTGTGAGGTTTTTTTTGTTGCTGTTTACATAGTAACTGCATTTTTGCAGTGTGTATTTACACAACTCAGAGTCAGAAATTCAAGAATTTAGATTCCTAAAGAGGATCAGAGGAGTTTGTAGCTTTAAGGCACAAGATGCTTACAGCTTTTTAATATAAATTGTTCCCAGAATCCATGTCACAGCTCCTTCTATGGTGCTGCTTTTCCCCCCCTTTCTCTCGGTTGCTATGACAACAGCAGCACTGCGCCATTCATCAGCTCTGGACCTGGGCTGCACTGTTAGTCTTCCGTGTTACTCCTGAATGTTAAGAACATCCGTGAATCATTCACTCTGGTTAACGCTACGCCATTAGAAACCTCAGAAACAGTTCTTCAGCAATTTTCTCTAGCAGAAGAGTAAACTAAACTGCGCCACAGAGAAAACGTGTATAAAAATATATTTCTCTCAAATGGGATCGTACAATCTGTATTTGCTGCAGTATTCTGAAAAAATAACTTCATGTCAAGCAATCTAATGAAAAGATCTCGTCTATATAATATTTCTTGAAGTCATTAGATGTTCAAAACAAATACAACAGTGCTTGCTTGTGTGGATACAGAAGGAAGCAGGTGATGTTGTTAGGAGCTATAAGCCCCTTTGGGAGCATCTCTTGTGCATTGGGACCATAATCAGCATCTGCTAGAAGAAGTGTCACCTGTGAGTCATAGTAAGTTCTGGGCAGTAAGAAGAGCTGGCTGGAGAAGATGAAAGTGTGGATCATTACTGATGTGTTAGCACCGAGAACATGGCTAGTGAATACTCCTGGACATGGGAAGCAAACTGCAGAGTGTTGTCAGATGGGGAAGGAAGAGTAAAGGCTGTGAGTATGAGAAGCAGAATATTTTTACGTTCCATGGTTTCTGAGCTGTAAGGCCTACTTTGAGATTTGTAGGGTAAGAAATGCAGCTTAATAGACTCCAACACCTCGTTAGCAGAAAACCCATTAAGAAATTTGCATCAGAAGCATTTGTTTAATCTTTAATTGTGTTCTTTTATGTATTGTTTCATGAACCTTTAAAAATCTCTTGTGTTTTTAAAAAGAACATTTATTGCAAAGACATGAGTTTTATTGTAACTCATTTTATTGTTGGGTTTATATGTAAACGTGAAGGTCAGATTTGTTTTTCAACATTATGATTCCAGAATGGATCTCTACTTTCCATTGCAGTAGCCTTATCAGTAAATTCCCTTTTTAAAAAATTAAAGAAATGTAGACTTGGCAAGCAGTCTTTCTTAATGCATCACATTATCTGGAATGTTTAGAAATAAATGAATATTTCTGCATCTTTTGAGGATATAATAATTGTTTTGAAAAGTGGCTTTATTTGCTAGTCATATTTATTTGAGTCTACTTTATCAGTTAAATTTAAACTAAATTATATTTCTGCCCTTTTAAAACTTGCACTTCCAGATCAATTGGTAATTATTAACTTTAGATAAATTTAGTGTACATTTGTATTTTATAGGCTACTTATTTTCTGCTTTTTAATTTTCTCTTTTTAGCTATTTGGCTAACCATGGTAACTTAGAAATAACCTAAAACTAGGAACTGGATTTTTAAAAATTAGAATATTTGAACTGATCTTCAGCCACCTCAAAAAAGAAAAAGAGCATTTTGATCTGCACTTATTCTTTTTATTTGTATCTTTTTTATTTGGAAAATGTGCATTAGACATGAGGGTGGGTATCTTTGACTTATAAAGTTAGATGAAAACATATTTTGTACTTTGGATTTCTGATCTTCTCATGTTTGAGACTTTCATCTATAAATTTACATATGAATCTATCCATTGTTTAGAAACCTTTAAATATGAAGAATTACTATATTAAGATGTAAGAAAACACTGTTACTCGTACTCAGTTATGTGTCATTAATGAAACAATTTTGCTTCTCTTATCTATGATTAACATATTAAGTAAATTGAATATTTGCATTTTAAGTGTTGTTTTGCGACTTAAAATACAATTAAAATTTTACATATACTGAACTACTATGTACATTATAAATTGATACTCCTTTGTAGCCTCATAAATCTCATAAATGTATATAAAATATTTTATATTGAATTACCTCTGAAATCAAAATTTTTATTAATAGTAACAAAGACTAATTGATATTTTTAACAAGGTTAGGATTTCTTATTGTTTTATTTATTTTCAAGTAATACTCCTTGGTATGCCCTTTGATTTTCATGTTTCTAGCTTTATCCAATATGGCTTATAAATTGTTTCTTTACATACATTGGCTAATTTAAATTTTACCTATAATTTTCCATATTTTAGAAGATACTGTAGTGTGTCCTTTCACAACAATCAGTCCCTATTCTGTTGGGTTGGTGCATGTCTATGTCATACCGTAGACTTCCTAATGTGAAAATCATTCAAGCTACAGATTTATGTGACAGTATTCTATGAAAAAGTTTCAAAATGATTTGACTTTGTCTTGGAGTTTACTTTTTGGAATATTTTTAAAGTCTTTTTGATATTATTCACATGACACATAAAGTCTTAGTTGATAGTATTACTTTCAATTGGGATAAAATATAATAAATATACCTAATACATAGCATGCAAAGATAATAAATATACCTAATACATAGCATGCAAAGATTATTAAAAGGCTTAGGTGTCCCTTCAGTTTCATTGACTAAAATTTTAGTAATGTGCTAATAACGCTTCTGAATACCTAAGATTATGGTAATAGCAATAATAAACTTCCATTAAGAAATACTAAAACTAGCCGGGTGGTGGTGGCGCACGCCTTTAATCCCAGCACTCGGGAGGCAGAGGCAGGCGGATCTCTGTGAGTTCGAGGCCAGCCTGGTCTACAAGAGCTAGTTCCAGGACAGGCTCCAAAACCACAGAGAAACCCTGTCTCAAAAAACCAAAAAAAAAAAAAAAAAGAAAGAAATACTAAAACTAAAAAGAAATATTAAAGCTAAAAGTTAAGTTGATATTGAAAACCCAAAAATGAGTCCCTATTTTTTCTCATGAAATGTCATAACGTTTCAGTAATAAATGTGTGTTCTTTACTCCCCCATTATTTTTATATATATATATATATATACTGTCATATTTATATGTAAGTACACACACGTATATATATTTTATAACAGTATAAAATATATAGGCATATGTTTTTTATACTGTAAGCTTTACAAATTAAGGCAGGCTAACTTTTTTTGTTATTCAACTATAAATCAATACAATAATACTTTTTTTGTAGTATTAGTAGTATGGGCATTAAATATAGACTGCTGGGCATGGAAACAGATGCCTGAAACCTTAGTACTTGAGGGGTGAAGATAGGTAAATGAGCTTCACTTAGATAGCAAGTTTGAACTCGAGTTTGGGGCCATTCTGGGCTACATGAGACCCAGTGCCAAAATAAAACAAAACAAAGAGTAATGAACCAGATGTAGTGAAACATGCCTGTAATCCCAGCATTTAGGAATTAGAAGTAGAAAGATCATGAGTTCAAGACTAATCCTAGGCTGCATGAGGAGATCCTGCCTCAATAAACAAGGAAATAAAAGTAAAGTTAAAACCAAGGAAGATAATAACTGGGATCCACCAAATATACTTGGCACCAAAGATTATTCTCTTAGAGATACCTCCTCTTTCTCTCCTCACTCTCACTCTCTGTTGGCCCAAAATGCTGCTGCTTGGGCTTTCCCCTAGGAGTTCCTTTAGGACAGACATTTGAATGTTTACCAAATGGGCTATGATGTCTGATTTAAAAGCAAATAGATGTGTTGGCTTAAAATGCAACCGGCCTTGAATTCAGCCCCCAACAGCACACAAAAACTTCAGATGGTAGCACACAGCTGCAATCTCACCTTTCAAAAAGTCTAGGTGGGTAGATCAGGAGTTCAAGGTCATCTCTAGCTAACATTGCTGGTAGAAGACCTGAGTTGCTTTAGACTTTGTTTCAAAAAACAAAACAACAAAGAAAAAAACAAACCTCGGCATTCCTAGAAAGTTTCACAATTTTTTCTCCTAAAGTTTTCTTCATTTATTTTCATTTTATCATCAAAATATGTATCTCCCCCCAAATATTTAAACAAACCTACTCTGAAAGAGTTTTGCATTTTACACACCCAAATATATTTGTTTACCTTTAAGTTTTAAACATGCTACTTGGATCACCTCCATTTTAAAAGTGGAGATTCTGAGATGAAAGAAGCATGTGCATCTTTGTGGAGAAAGAGATTAAGAATCGGTAGGTAAGATGGAGGTGAATGTGGTTCAGCCTGGAAGGTCCACCCGTTGAGAAGAGAGAGTAGTAGTTTGGAGTTGAGTCTAGCTGTAGTGAATGAGAATCTGTTGTGCGGCTGCAGAGGAATGACCATAGAGAAGCTGTTTCCAAACCTCTACAAAGTTCCTCATTAAAGTGCATACCTGTTTAACCCTTTCATGTCTAACATATTGGACAGCCAGCCCTTTTCTCCTTATGTAACCCTCCAAGATCGCGTGGAACAAGTGCCTAAAGAAGCTCACTTTGCCAGCTCATGAAGGTTAGATCATTTATAAGAAGAGCAGATATAGATGTGGAATGTTGAACAATGCAGCAGTCGTCTTGGTACTCCAGAGATGATGGAAAAATTACAATTTTACAAATGCTCCAGATAAATTTTACTTGAAAATCTTGCAGATTTGAATTTTTTTTAACTTGGCATTTTAATTCAGGATCTCTTTCTATAGCCCTAACTATCCTGGAATTCACTATTTAGACCAGACTGGCTTTGAACTCGCAGGGATACATCTACCTCTGCCTTCAGAGTGCTGGCATTAAAGTCTGCACTACCACACCCAGCAAGTTAGTGATTTTTAAGTTAGAGAAAAGTTTATATTGATTATTTGGATTAGAAAAGAAGATGATAAAGTAACCAGAAAAATCTTGAAAGTAAGAATATACCAGAGAGTAAACACATCAGTTTATCTGGAGTAAACCTTTTATGAAAGGGTGCTGAAGATTACTGACATCAAATTGAAACAGCCTTTGGAAACGGTGATAAACCAAGCTGACAAGAGGGAAAGTACAAGAGAAAAAAGATGAAGACAAAACAAGCAAGTTAATACTGTGAAACATCCATTCTTGATGGCAAGGTTTAAGGATAAGTATTGATGGCCTCAGTAGGAATAGAGAGAGATTAGGGCAAGTTTCCAACATCTAAATTTTAAAGTTGTACTCATGAACAGTGTTTTAGGTACTTGTCTTGTACTGAGACAAAAGCAACTTAAGAAGGAAGGGTTTATTTGGACTCACAGTGTAACAGTGCAGTACATTTTAGTGTCAGGAACATGAAACAGCTGGTCATTTTGCAATCAATAGGATGAATACTAGCTCTGTGTGTGTGTGTGTGTGTGTGTGTGTGTGTGTGTGTGTGTGTGTGTGTGTAAAATGTGCAAATTAGGCATGATTGATAAGGATTCCAACCAGCCCATAGGGAGTCAAAAAGTAAACCTTAAGAAACATCTACCAAAGTGTAAAGCATCTGTTAAAAAGCAGATGAGATGGCTAAGGATCAGTATGGAAGATGCTGGGGAACCAGGATAGTACAATCTTCATAGAAGCTGAAGTCTGGGAGAGTTTAGAGATTCTTAGAGCACTGGTTTCAAATTTGCGTAGAGAATATTGATTCACAAAGGACCAAGAATCTATTGGCATGCTTCTGCTTTAACTTTCCTGAGCTGTAAAAACCCTTAGGTGTAGTGTTTTACTTTTACTGATATTCATATACTGTTCATTTAACAAAAGAAAAAAAAAGATTACTTAAAATTGGCAGGAGTAGACGTGGGATAAGGAAGCATCTAAGAAATTCACAGCCAAGCTTGCTTTTTCAGAGTTCTGATTGTTTGGAGATTTTTATGTTATATGGTTGTATACAGTATTCATCAAAACTTTGAAGCATAAAATGTTTATCTTTCCCAATTGAGAATGCTGATTCTACAAATTTCCTATTTTTATAGACAGATGAGGCTATCCCTAAACCAGATGACTGTTTTCTTTTGACTCTGGCAGTATGATATGGTAATTTAGATTCTACCACTTGCTTGCTGTGTGACGTTGAACACATAGATGACATCTCTATGCCTTAGTTCCCTCACTCATACCCATAGCGTTTGTAGGGATAAATAAAGTGCTGACAGCGTGCTGGAAGACTTACCACCCAGTAATAACAGATGACGATCATCAAATCATAACAATTGCAAAATCCAGCTGACCTTTCTGTATTTATTTAGCCATTTTCACTTTTACTTCTTATGTTTTTAAAGTAAGCAGAAAGTAGTTAAGGCTTATTTTCACTTTTGGTTTGGTTTATAAGGAGCCTGTGCCAAAACAAATAAAAAGGCAAGAAACAAATGTATTGCCTCTACTATAATGAAAAGTATAAAATTGTGAAATACACATTTAGTACAGAAAGGGCTGTTCCAAATTTTAGCATTTATTAGAAATGTAAGGTGGTCTTTTTGTTTTACTTATTTTTAGTGTGTATATATATACATGCATATATGAGTATTTTGCCTGTGTGTGTACCATACATACACACATCTCCTTGGGTCATTGTTATGGACAATTGTGAACTGATATGTAGTTGTTGGGAAACAAACCTGGATCCCTTAAATGCTGACTCATCTCTCCAGTCCCCTAGAAATCTTAAGTTTTAAATTATTTGCCATTATAGTATAACCTAAGGCTGTGAAATATTGTGTGTGTACTCTGGATTGAGTCTGCCTGGATTTGCATCTTGACTAACACAAATCAATGCTGTTGGGAGGCAATCCTTAACACCTCTGTGCCTCTTTTCTTTCTTCTTTTTGTCTTCAAGAGATAGGTAATACCTGTTGCCTCTTCAATATATTATTATAAAGATTAAATGAATAAATTTTTTAACAGTTTGAATTATAAGAAATATGTGTAATCTATGTTTTGTTTCCTTATAAGGCAGAAACAGTATTTATCCTCTATACTATCTCCAGTCTGTAATCCCATGCCTGGCATATTGTAGTCCCAAGATCTCTCATGAACGCTTGTTGAGTAGATCAATAAAACATACTGAGATTGCTTGGTGCTTCGTAATAGTCTCTATTTCAGTTCCTGTATCTGAGCAGGCCAAAGCAGATAATCTAATTGTAATGGGAAGAGCATTTCCTCACTAGGATTTTATTAAAGTGAGAGCTTGAGGCTGCATGACTCACCATTTTGTTATTGACTGATCAGATTTGTGGTGATAAACTCTTTTAAACTTTAAACTGAGGCTGGTTTGTGCCATATGACTCACACTCCTCATCCCAGTTCTTAGGAGTCACTGACCACAGTATAGTCCTAGAAAAGAGAGAATTAGTTTGTTTTATGTCAAGTTTGATCTGCTCTCAAAATGTGTTACTGAAAATTGCTCTGGTGTCTAAGATACAGCTCACCTGCACTGAGGTGGAGGCGCACTGACCTCGCGACCTCCTCATGATTAAGTGCCCCAAAAGGACAGACTTAGTTTGCCAACAAAGAAAATAAAATTGGTTGTTTTTCATGTATTCCCCATTAGATAAGTATTATCTGTTATGTAGTGGAATTCTTGACGTCTCTCACTTTGGAGATAAGGTTTTGCTTTAGTGAGCAGTTTTTGTAGATAACGGTAATGCTTAGTCTACTTAGATTACAGTATTGTCTGTGCGTACAATGTGGCATTGAACTATGAGTTAGCTCTTATATGTCTAACTTTTTAAAAATTTTGATTTTAAGTGTATATATAATTTTCCTAGGTTTTATCTTAGATTTTTGAAAACATGATTTGTCATAGCTTATCTACCTGCAGTGGTTTTTTTTTTGATACTTCTCGGATGGTGTACTGTTGAGAGAGTAGCGGAGATAGAAGTGTGCTGTGGCGTAAACTCTCTGTTGTGGCAATTGAGTCCTGTTGAGCATTTCTTCACTGTTTGGGTTGTTGCTCCTTCCAGTTACTGGCACTGACTCTGGTTTTCATTGTTTCTTATTTTTTATTCATTTGTTTGTTGCTGCCACGAGCTGAATTCAGGGCCTGTGTACACCGTGTACATGCTTTGCAAACTGAGCCATGTTCCCAACACCACAGGATTTTCTCCTGGCTACTCTTTTCTAAATCTAAACTTTGACAATAGATGCATTAGTTATTCTTCTCACTGCTGTGACAGAATGCCTAACAAAGCATGTTATGGAAGGAAGGATTTGTACTTAGGGATTGAGTACAGTTCACAGCAGCAGCAGAATGAGACAGCTGGGTATTACTGTGTCATGGTGAGGAACCACTGAGCAGTGAATGCTCATACTTAGTTTAGTCTCTTTTCTTTCTATTCTGTCTGGGACCCTCAACCCATGAGATGGTGCTGCCTATATTAAGGGTGGGTCTTCCTTCATTAGTTAAATATCTCTAGAAATGCCCTTAATAAAGACACCCAGAAGTATGTCTCCTAAGTGATACCAAAATCTGGCCAATATAACTATAAAAATTAACCATCACACCTGGTAACATCTGAGTCGAATTTACATTGAGGCCTGTCCTAGACACTGTGGCTTCAAGTTTCCAGTTTTAGAAAACTGCTTCCAGAATTAATTCTTTCTGCTCCCTTTGTGATAGCTAAAGACTGTTACTAGGACTAGGAGGTAACAGTTGTGAACAGTCTGTTCACAAGTTATTCACACCAGGTCTTTTATTGTATTTTATAAAATATGCATAAGAATAACTGTCTCTTAAGGATAGATTTCACCAAATCATGTTCCAGGTTCTTAACACTGTGCCGCATATAATGAACCCTAAGTATTACATATATTTATACCATTAGTATATGACGACAGTTAGATAAAGGAAATTTAAGTGATTTTTATGGCTGCTTTCAAATTTGCTTTGTAGCCCTGACTGGCCTCAGACTCTGTCCTCCTGCCTCAGTTTGATGCCAGTTTTATGAATCTGATTTTATTTTTCACCTCTTTAGCTTTTGTTGTTCCATACTTTTACACAGTTGTTCAGTTTTCTTTTTTTCCATGCATCCAGTGAGATACATTAGTTAATGAAAAGGACAGGACTTACTAACTTTAGACAGTGACTAAAACTAGAAATTTGAGATTGCTTTTTTAGCTTCCCCCTGCCTCCTCCTCTTTTTTTTTTTTTCTTTTTTGTTTTTATGAGACAAGAGTTTCTCTGTGTAACAGTCCTAGTTGTTCTGAAACTAGCTCTTGTAGACCAGGCTGGCCTTGAACTTGATCAGTCTGCTCTTACTCCCAAATGCTGGGATTAAAGGCGTTCGCCACCACCACCAGGCTTAGCTTTCATTCTTTACTGTGTTATGCAACATGACTGCTGTCTCCATTCTCCTCCTGGATTACACACACACACACACACACACACACACACACACACACACATCTTAAAATTGTAACAGTGAACAGAGCAGTGCATTTATTAAGTTAAAAATAAAGGAGATTTGTGAAACCCTAACAAATACATCTAAGCCAAGCTGGTGCCTACACTTTATATGTCACCTCTCTTATCACATTACCCAGTGTTTCATGGTTTTATGCAATCCTTGTTCCTACTCCTGTACCGTCCTCCCTGGCATAGTGCTCATCTTGTTCTCTGGCTGTTTTCCTCCCATGGTTTACTTTCTAGCAGAGAAAGCACTTCAGCTTCAGACACTGTTTTTCTTGTCTACCCATCATCTACTTATCCTTTTTCCTGTTCCCTGCCAAGGTGATACCAGAGCTTCAGAGACTGAAAAACAACTTGCCCTCTTATAGGACTGGTAATTTCTGACTAAGATCCTAAGGTCAGAGAAATGTGATTCTTGACCCAGGGTTAGAATTACTCAGTGTTCTTTGGTGTGAATTTCCTATTGTGACTGGTGACAACTGCACATTCCAAAACAAGCCAGAAAGTTACTGACATTCACACTTAATCCCTAAAAGTGTTTCCGTAGTCATTTCCGCCCTGGGACAAGATAACATTTACTTTTAATCTATTAATTTTGAAAAGTTTTAATTGACACATAGTTGTATTTGTAGAATATTCTGTAGTATTTTCCTACTTATATACAGTATGTAGCAATCAAATCAGGGTAATTGGACTATCACTCACTCATCATTACCTAGTATTGTGATTATTCAAAGTCCTACTAGTTTGGAATACATAGTTACAATCAGTTATTCTTGTAACCCATCTGTGTGCATGCATTTACTATATTGTGCAAATGTATGTACAAGTACACTTTTTGTGCAAGCTTGTGTAGAGGCCAGACATTGATACTGGAACTATCTTCCTCAATCATTTCTCCACCTTATTTTTAGACTAACGGAACTTGGAACTCACCATTATGGGTAGGCTATCTGGGAGAGAGAGCTTCTAGAATCCACCTATCTCTCCCTCTAGAGCTAGGATTTTAGATACATACCACCATGCTCATATTTTATACTTTAATGATAAGGGTCCAAACTCAGAACCTAATGCTCCCCCAGCAAATACTTTACCCACTAAGTCCTCTTCCTGGTCCCTCTGTTAACTTACTCTTAGCCAATTTTATGCTAGTACTGGCACAAATCTCATGCTTAGGCAAATTATAGCAGTTTCTACCTCTACACTGAATAATTAAAATCTTCAGATAACTTGCTTAAATTTTTGGAAAAAAATAAACAGTTCAGAGCAGCTAGTAAAGGCAGTAAAATGCCTATGACGTACATTATTATTCAAGTCCTTTTCTGTCTCTCAAGTGTCAGGAAAACATTTTTTTCCCTGAAAATTCCTTTAGGGAATTTTGTGTAATTTTACCCAGGTAGCAGTCGTTAGGCACTATTAATTGCCAGTGCAAAGGGGCAGAGAGCAGTGTCACTGCATTCTGTATGATTCTGAGTTCTGTCCTCAGATTATCTGATAGCCCTATAGAGTATATACACTAGTGAATTTTTATTACTCATATGCAGTAATAGCACAGGTAGAGTTTATACTTCAGATTCATAACCTCAGGACCTTAGGTTCTAATATGTAACTTAGCATACTCTTTTTTTTTTTTTTTTTTTTTTTTTTTTTTTGGTTTTTCGAGACAGGGTTTCTCTGTGGCTTTGGAGCCTGTCCTGGAACTAGCTCTGTAGACCAGGCTGGTCTCGAACTCACAGAGATCCGCCTGCCTCTGCCTCCCGAGTGCTGGGATTAAAGGCGTGCGCCACCATCGCCCGGCTTAGCATACTCTTAAGTCACAGGTAAAGTGTTCAATGCTTTTGTTTTTAGCTTTCTTGTATTATAAACAAATTGCCTCCAACATTGTGTACCATAGAAGACATTTCATACAAGTATACTTGGTACCATGTATATTCTGCTAAAAGTAATCTTTATTCATTAAATACCAGTGTCTTATTTGGGGGCAAAGAGAGACGCAGAAAGAACTGAACCAAGAACTGTGAGCAAGTTACTTTTTGCAGTTAGATGCTGTAAGTCATCTTCACTAAGGTCCAGCACTCAGACCAGCCTCCTAAAAGTTACTATATCTTTCCATGTTCCTCCATTGCTTGTCAACACACCACCACCACTACTGCCATCGTCATTATACACTATCAAATGTCTAACATCGAGCCCATCATAATGTAAGGCATTATGCTGTTTTACAAAGATTAATCCACTTAAATATTTATGATGACCCTGAGAAGTAAGTGGTGTCTATTAATGAATCCTACATTTCAATTTCTGTTCTACTGATATATTGGGTGACATATAGCTTTGAGGTCTGTTTAGTGGTCTGAATAATAAATATTAGTATATCTTTTTTTAAAATGGGATCTACGCTTTAAACTTAATTCTTTTTTGGTTTTTCAAAATAAGGTTTCTCTGTGTTGCTTTGTCCTGAACTAGCTCTTGTAGACTATGCTGACCTTGAACTCACAGAGATTTGCCCACCTCTGCCTCCCCAGTGCTGGAATTAAAGGCATGTGCCACTACCGCCCAGCATGCCTCACATTTTTAAGATGAAGAATCTTAAAAAGTTGAAAACCAATAGTAGGTCATGTAACACAAGCCTCACTTTTATTTATTTTTGAGACTGAGTCTTGCTATGTAACCATGGCTGATGCTGAGATTACAGGTGTCCACCACCAAGTGAATTTACTTGCTATTTTTAGGATCTGCATATGTGTTTCAAAAGTCATGTGCTTCAGGACTAAGGAGATGGCTCAACTGATAAAGAACCTAATTTCAGTCATCAATACCTGTGTGAAACTAGGCTCAGTAGTGCATGCTTATAATCCCAATGCTGGACAATTGGAGACAGTAGGATCCCTGGGTCTGGATGGCCGGCCAGCCAGCCTAGCCAAATGGATGAATTCCAGTTTCACTGAAAGATCTGTCTCAAACAGTGAGGTGGGAAACTATTCATGAGGACACTCAACATCAACTTCTGGTTTACACACACTTGTGCATATATTTGCACACAAATGAATACCTATTTGCCCATATATATGTACACACATAGGCCTGTGTTTGGGGAAGGCATCAATTGTTTTTAGATGTTGACGTTAATATTTTATGTAAAATAGTAGGAAAACCACATGCTATAAAACTTTAACCAGAGACCAATGCAACTTCCAGGCCACGGGGCTGGGATGGATGCCAGGGGCCAGGGTTACACTCTCGACTTAACAGTAGGATCTCTGATAATTTTAGTTACACTGTTTTTGTTTCTTGCATTTTGTATTGTCCTCTGCAACAGTTTGCCTTTTGCTTTGTAATGTCATATAGAGATAAAAATTTGCATCTGATTTCTCCTTGAAATGAGAACTTCTGGTAATTTATTCAAGGTTCTATTAACTTCAATAATTAATGTCTGTTGGAATGTTTTAAGGTTTTGCAGTTTTGTAACACCATGTTGTTTCCATATTTATTGCTTATATGTTCTGTCTCTAAGTCTTTGTGTCTAGTATATTCTTTTTTGTGGCATAACATAATGGCACAAAAATATGACATGTGGGAATGCACTCTTGAGTAGTCTTGAGTACAGTTTAGAATCACCGGTCTTCTTCAGCTTTAATTACTAAAGGTGGAGAATATGAACAGATTTTTTATAACTTCCAAAAATATATAAATAAATTTATTAAAATTAATTTTTTCAACAAATAACATATCTGTTCTGTGCTTGGCATAACTATAGGTACTGTTGATGTCACAGAAGTATATAAAACAGATGAACCTGTCTCTTATCAGACATTCTTGAATAATAAACAAAAATGCAACTTGAAACATTGCAAGAGGCTCTTTCCCAGTGTAATGACTTAACTAATATTAGACTTGCCTTCCCACAGGAAACAACTGTTTTTGGACACACTGAGCTGTTGACAACATGGTTACATAATCACTGAGTGAAAGGATAGGGCAGAGGTTAAGATCTAGGTAAACCTTGTTTTTTTGTTGTTGGTGGTGGTAGTGGGTTTGTTGGTTAGTTTGTTTGTTTGTTTGTTTGGGGGGTTTTTTTTGTCTTTTTTTTTTTTGCCTGAATTATTTTCTATGGAGAAATCTAAGGATGACAGTCCTGCTGAGCCAAGGAAACAAAGATGAGAAGCCAGTGTTATGGAGAATGCAGCAAGGGCCTCTGGGGCTCTAAAATAATAGTGGAGAGTACACTGCACAGAGAAGTTGCATTAGTGCTGGGCATGGGGCACATTCTGTAATCCTAGCACTTAGAAGGATGAGAGGAGGGAATTACAAGTACCAGGCCAGACTGCACTGTGTCAAGTGAAAATCTGTTTTATTATATTAAGTCACTGTAGTGATGAGATGGCCATGTTATGTCAGTCATGATTGTACTCCGTTTGTTAACAGGACTTCGGAATAGATATACACTTTTATAAATACAAAGGGTGAAAGTGAGCTTGACAGACTTCAGTCTTTGAATTTGAGTATAATTATACTTAGATAATGTGACTATATACCATTTCATTAAGATGGGAAATTTACTACTTCCCTGTGAATCTGGTGTTAGCTCTTGTTCCTCCTGGATTTTGAAAGAAGTACTTCAACTCCTGTACTTCTCTTCCCACCCCTTGCTCTTCAGCACTCTGTTCTTCCTTCCATTCTCTGAAATGAAATAATTGCTTTCTTATCTGTCTTTTCTTTTTTCTCTCTCATTGTTATAGGAAACACATTTTTTTCAGATTTTCTTTCTGTGTGAGGTTTTGTGAGTTAACCATAATGAAGCTTTTATCACACATTTTCAGATATTTCTAGTCCTAACACAGTTTAGAAACTGAATTTGAGAGCCCACTAATCAATCTAATGCTTTCAAGAATGACTTAATGATTTACTCTTGATTTAACAGATTTAGCTTTTCTGTTTTGAAATATGTAAAAACACATTCAGTCTCTGCTTTCTCCATCCTTACTTTTAACTTCTTACTATGACATTAGTGGAAAAGCTTTAAAGGTATATAGAATTGGATTGGGCCTCCTGCAAGATGACAAGGAAAATTAACAGAATGGGCTGTTCTGATTAACCCAATGAATACCTTGTTCAAATGACTTAAATCTGTTCATGTGGAAAGTTCTTTAAATTGCTAATTATATCTTCCATATATATCTGATATTTCCTAATTTTCTTACCTAATCAATATCCCGATCATGACTCTGAGACAGGGTTTCTCTGTAGCTTTGGTGCCCGTCCCGGACCTAGCTCTTGTAGACCAGGCTGGCCTCAAACTCCCAGAGATTCGCCTGCCTCTGCCTCCCGAGTGCTGGGATTAAAGGCGTGCGCCACCACCGCCCGGCTTGATATGTTGTTCTTTTTTTAAATATTTTTTTTCTTTAACCCTAACCCTAAACCCTAACCCTAAACCCTAAACCCTAACCCTAACCCTAACGATATGTTGTTCTTACTAAGAATATTTCATCAGTCATATCCTTCATATTAAGTACCAGTTCGTTTTGTTTTGTTTTTTGTTTTTTGTTACTGTTTATGGCATCCTGAATCTAACCAGGGCTTTGTGCATGCTAGAAAGTCACTACCAAGGGCTGCATACCCAGATTTCTAGTCACTTTGGGGCAGGGCGGGGAGCATGGAGTACCAGTTTAAATTCAGTTGCTGATAAATGTTTTGTTTACAACTGTCTTAGTCAACAAAGTTCTATTACTGTGAAGAGGCAGCATAACCAAAGCAACTTTTATAAAGAAAAGCATTTCTCTGGGGCTAGCTTACAGATCAAGGTTTAGCCCATTATCATAATGGCACCATGCGGGCAGACCTGGTGCTGGAGAAGTAGCCAAGAGTTCTACACTTGAATCAGCAGGCAACCAGAAGAGAGAGTGAGCCACTGGGCCTTGAATAATCTTCTAAAACACCAGATCTCAGCCTTAGTGACATATTTCCTCCTAGGCCACACCTATTCCAGCAAAGCTACATGTCCTAATCCTTTAAAATAATTCCACATCCTGTGTGCCTATTCGGGCCATTTTCATTCAAACCACCACAGTAACCCAACAGAGAACGAGTATAAAGTGGAGAATTAAATTGAGTTTCCCTGTTGAGGTACAGTTTGGTATGATAAACTATTTGTCAGTTTTGTTCATTTG
Organism: Chionomys nivalis; assembly: GCF_950005125.1. Classification (NCBI taxonomy): domain Eukaryota; kingdom Metazoa; phylum Chordata; class Mammalia; order Rodentia; family Cricetidae; genus Chionomys; species Chionomys nivalis. The sequence goes on from NC_080092.1 coordinate 86,274,517, forward strand.
GCCTAGCATCTTCACAAGATTTTGCTATACTTGCTTACAACTGGACTTGTTTATAACATTTTCTGGAATTTTGTGCTCATAGGTAATTTTTTAAAGTTGGATTTGTTCTTATTTTATGTAAATAAGTATTTGTCTGAATGTATATCTGTACACTGCATGCATACCTGGTGAAGGTTTCTGGCCCCTAGAGTTAGAGTTATAGATGATTGTGAGCTATCATATGGTACGAAAAACCCAACTCAGGTCCTCAGAAAGATCAGTAAGATCTTAATCACTGAGCCATTTCTTCAGCCCTTATATAGGTTATTTTATTTTTAAAAATATGAATAACTAGAGAGATGACTCAGTCTATAAAATAATTTGCTACTCTTCAGAGGAGTTGAGTTCCATTTTAGTACCCACGTTAGGCAGCTCTTAACTGTGTGCAACTCCAGCTGGCCTCTAAGGGTCCATGAGCATGTGCACATACACACACAGCATGCATTTACACATACATACATACATATGTGTGTAAAGCAAAATAAAATAAAAATTCATAAGAAAATAATACTCTATAATCAAACTGGCAAAACATTGTGTACCATAACTAGAAGATAACTTGACAGATTCATAAACTTTCAAGCAGCTTTAAAAGCTAAATTGTTCCTCTTGGTTAAAAATGAGGATTAGTTGGTATTAGTGCTACTTTAAAATGTTCTCCTTGGCATAAAATGATTGACAGGTAATTAAAACAAGAATTATGTGATAATTAGTTATATTATAGTAGGCCTGATACCATAACAGCCTTAAAAATCTTTGTGATGCCAGGTGATAGTGTACATGCCTTTAATCCCAACACTCGCGAAGCAAAAGCAAGCGGATCTCTGAGTTTGAGGCCAGCCTGGTCTACAGAACATGCACCAGGACAGGCTCCAAAGCTACTGAGAAATCCTGCCTTGATAAACAAGCAAAAAAAAAAAAAAAAAAAAAAAAAGGCTTTGTGATTTCATGCAACAAATGTCTATTTCTGATTTATCCAGCAAGTTTGGACGGATCTCTAGGACAGTTGAACCTGAATCTGGTGATAACTAGTAGTCTTCTGGCTTTACCACCTCGGCTTGAGATTTGCTTTATGATTGTTGTTAGCAAGGAAGAGGCAGACTGTAAACTTATGCAGAGGTTGTGTCATTGTTGTTTATTGGCCAGAGTAGTCACATAGTTCTTAAATTGCATAGGAATTGAAAGTCATAACTGCACCTGTGCTTAGAACTGAAGGGACTCTGATAAGCATCAGTGATGTCTGCCGTGCTATGAACTTCCATAATACTCACTTTATTTTGGGGATTAATTAAAAATTATCTCACATCTAAGTAGTCCCATAATATTGGGTAGCAGTATTATCAATGACATAATATTTGAAATAAAAATACATGTATATTGTTTTCTATCATTTTATTACTCTGGCCCTTCATAAGAAGTCTTGTGATTCTGATGTCCCATTTTCAAAGTAGGGTTAAGTGTGTTCTTTATGAAAGAAATTTATGAAGGTCAAGTGGATTTAGGTAAATGTAGATAATGTATAAAGTACTTATCTAAGTCTTAGTTGTCATATATTTGTTGCCTAGTTTTTTTGAAAGCAGAAGTCATTTTTAGAGCTGTATATCTGCAGTTAGAATCAGGCTCTAAAAGAAGTTTCATATCACTAAGAAAGAAGCTATATGTAAGTTCCATACAGAATTAATTCCTCCCTGCTGGCCTTTGGTCTGCTTGTTTGACTTGTAATGTTAGGGCTCAAACCCATGGCTTCTTTCTTATTAGGGAAATATTCTACCACTGATCTACACACTTCTACTATTCTTCCTAAAACAAAATTTGTAGCTGAAGTATTATTATACTACTGAAATATCCTTTCTTTCATATTTGGTACAGGGTCTCATAAAGCCCAGTCTAGCCCTCAGTTTTATTATGTAGCCAAGGATGACCTGAAACTCTTGCTCTTTCTGCTTCTATCTTCCAGTTGCTGGGATTATAGGTGTGCACTACCATAACTGATTGAATTTTTTTTTAAAAAAAAAAATTGTTTTCTTGCATTCCATTCTGCTTTGGAGTACCATGTAATCTCAGAGTATGATTTAGAAATTTGTATAAATTCTGTAAGAAAGCTATTAACACATATAATGGTGGAAAACATTAGTTTTTAAGCTTTAAGATCTAGGGCTGTAGTTCAGTGGTGAAAGTGCTCTGGGTTTGATCTACAGTACAGCAAAAATGACAAAGGAATGGAAAACCATTTTTACTTGAACATTTACTTGGCAAGACTTTTAAGTTGCATAGTGTGGCATCAATATTCATTTCCTTTGCACTGTCATTTTAGCCGCATATACTAGAAATAGCCTGTTTTTATAGATCAGTTGTTTCTGTCTCAACTTCTTTCTTAATTTTCTGAAAATGCTTTAGAAATGTGTTATTCTTACTTTATACTCATTCAATTAATGTAATCTTGGCAGCTCATCCAGCATGTAGGTACTGTTGTGAACTCAGAATGACTGAAGGGCATTGTGTATACAGGAATTTAGTGCTAGGAAAAGCAGAGGGTGGGAATCTGGTTTTAGTTTCTGGTTTCAAATCCTCCACCGTCCATCTTTTCATTGTTCTGCTACTGTGTTATTCTGCCTCTGCATGCTGTGTCTTGAAATCTTGTTTATTTTCCATAACTGTAGCCTTCACCATCCCATGTCTCAGTAAATTGTAGGTGAGCTGTTATCATATTTAGCACCATGCTAAATGTTTTTGCTAGAAATATGAACTTTTCCTTTCAAATGATGATATTTCTTAAATCCATAAGTATTTTTCTTCAACCTACATCCTTAGACTTAGATTTTTTATAACATAAGATCAAGTTCCCAATGTTGGCTCAAATTACTTCTTAGATAACTGTTTCCTGTCATCTCTTACATCACAACAAAATACCTGTTTTGGCTTTTTGTTTATTTTTACTATCCAATCCTATCCAGTCAAATCAGTTTTCACTTGTTTTGTTTTTGATCAAGTAAACACTTTTGATGTACATCCCTCTTATGAATTATAATGATGTTAGGTAGCATTTTTTCTTTTTTTGCAAAGAAATCTATGTAAATGCAGACTTTCAAGGACAATATCATATGCTATCTTTGACTTGTCGTTTTTTTGTTTTTTATATGGTGGTGTTATGACTGTTGAGCATCCTGTCTTTTCTGTGATTATGCATACTTTGTTTTGCTGGCTTACAGATAACAGTAGCTATTAATTACTTGGCTCTGATCACCATTATCTTATATAATACTTTAGCCAGTCAAAGTACCACACACCTGCCGTCCCAGAGCTCTGTTGACAGAGGCAGAAGGATCACTGCAAGTTTAAGGTCAGCCTAATCCAAATGGTGAGTTCTAGGTCAGCCAGAGCTACAGAATGAGACTTGACTCAATCAAACCAATCCCCTTATTAGACAAATGAAGTAATGATGAAGGTAGATAGTAGAATTAATTAAATATCTACTGAATAAAGGTACAAAGGAAAACAAATAAAATATCCATTGTGAACTTTAAAGATAGCCTCAATTTCAATTCCCTGAGAAGGAAAACAAGTCAGAATGACATTGGGCTCCACAGATCTGATAACTCTGCTTGCTGTAAAAGTACATATTTTAGAAATATGTTTCATTTTTTTCCTCTTCCACAACCAATGCAAATTCTGGCTTATACCATTGTCCACATCTCTTTTGTAGTCTTAAGCTCTTTGCGTTTTTCTGTATTTTCTAAGACCATGGTCTTTCCCCTTGACTCCATCCCATAATTCTCAAACATGCTTCATTCTTCCCTCAAGTTCTCCTGTTGTCCTCAATTCCTTTCTCACATCTCTACCCTAAGGTACTAGTTCCTGTCCATTACTCAAAAACATATTTTCAGACTTTTTTTATACATATAAAGTCCCTTAATGAGGGACTAGAACTGTCTTTGTCAGAACTCAGCAGGTATAATGATTATTTTAAGGCTAGGACTGTGAATTAATAAAATCCTAAAGAAGGACTGAAGAGCTTGAAGAATAAAATTATCGGCCGAAGAGATGGCTCAGCAGTTAAGAGTTTCTTCTGAAACCATGAGAACCAGACATTGTTATGACAAGCATCATCCCACAAGTGCCTCTAACCTTAAAGAAACAGACCCAGTACCCTTTACTGGCTGGTGCCACATCTACAGGCACACCCACCCACTAATGTACATATGCACACATTAATTTTTCTTCATAAATAAATGCTAAATCAAATGTTATTTTTTAATCAGTTGGTGGGGATATAATGAGATTTGGGTGTTTCTTAAAAATCACATGTATATAACTTGCAAAATCTTTATTTCTGACAATGATTTAACAAAAACAGGCTTAAATATTGCACTCATAGAACAGGAGAGAATTTTGCTTTTCCAAAACTTATTTTTTGTTAAAAACCATACTATTAACACTATTAGTGTCTCACTTATATTCCCATGGAGACAATGACAGGCTTTATGTTGTGTTTTTAGCATATAATTCTAGTTTATGTATATACACTAAGATTTAAATTGTGATTTTGTTGTCTGTTAAAAAACATCTTTCATTCTTTCATAATTGATAGTTTTTGGACTCCAAAAATAATAAAGGAGAATTTTAGTCATTTTAATGACCAGGACTTTTTACAGCAACTTTTTTATAGCATCTTTTAGGATTAATTTTGGATCCCTTAGGAGATCAGTAATGGATAAGGATTTTGAAGCACATGAAGAAACTGCTGAAGAAAAGTTCACACATCTTAAGACACCTGTAGCTATGTGGCTAGTAATGTATTCACGTAAAGTCTACATCCAATTGATCCTTTCTGATTTGTGCTAAACAACTTCATCTTACTGGAATGTAATTTAATTCAGTTCGAAAAATATCAAAGTAGTTCATCTAATTATTTCTTTTAAGATACTAATTTACTGAGCATTTGAATGTAAATCAATAATGCACTTAATCCCCCACACACCCACACATTCACAAAGTCACTAAATAATATTTATATGCCCAGATGGGCAAAGTGGTACACACCTGTAATCCAAGCTATTGGGATCCTGATTTCAGGGCTAGTGTGGGCTATATCATAAGACCCTGTCACAAGGAATTTGAATATGAATTTTCAGTAAGTACAACTTCAAGTTTATGAATATACTAATATAATAAATTATTTTTGTGGTATGGAATATATTCCTATTCTATAGGTTTCATGATTAAATATGTAATATCTCTTTAGCATCAGTGTCAAATTGGCATGAGCTAATTTGTATTTTAGTATCCTAGCATTGTTGACTTCCTATATTAATGGCTGAGCAGTTAAATAATTGATTTTCTTATTAAACTACATCAATATTTAATCATGTTTTTTAGTACTTACCATGGCTGGGTATCAGAGTAATTCTTTCTGGATAAACTTTTTATTGTAGCTGTAATTAAACCCTAAAATTTCTTTCAGTGCTCCCTTAGTTAATATTTTTGTATTTTATGACACAGAAAGCAAAGATAAGAAAATTCTTTCTTTATAAAGAGAGGAAGTAACCAAAGGTAGTGAACAATTAGCTCAAAGTTTTGGATATTAGATTTTAGCTTTTCCCATTTTCAGTGACTTTTAAACATGACCCATCTCCTGTATGAGGAATGCAGTTAATTTTTTTTTTCCTGGCACAAAACCTAGGGTAACCTGATCTGAGTCTGACAGAGTGTGTCGTTCATTTAAGTGCTTCCATCTGTTGCCTGCTGCTCCCCTTACTCATGACCCCTCTGTGTTTCTCTCTTTCCCTTTCCTTTTCCCTTTCCCTCTGTTCCTCTTTCCTTTTTCTCACCCCTCTTCTTTTCTACTTTCCTCTCTTTCCTCCTTTCTCTTTTTGTCCTTAGCCCCTCTGAGGAAGGCAAAGTTTGTTGAGAGCCCACGAATTCCAGAGTCCGAGCTTGGCTCCCCAACTCTCACTTCAGCTCAGAAACTGGACGTGGATGCATACTGCCCTGGTAAGCATGCATGCAGTGTCTGCTTTGGAAAAGGGAGATTTGCTCCAGGCCCACCGAGCAGAGCAGTGCTTTGCATGTATACTTCTCATAAAAACATGTTATTTCTTGTTTCTTAGCATCTATTCTCCTAAAAGAGCCTAGGGTTTTACTGTACATCTTGTTTTGCTATTGGTGAGAGTAAGTATTAAGAACCGTTTCAAGGATTAATTGCAGAATAATTTTGGCAAATGAAATTTCAGGATTATTTTTGTGATTTGAAATAATTGAAGACATGTTATTTTGGCCATGTACTAATGGGAATGTTAAAGATTTGTATAGACTGTTCATTTAGTACTGTACCTTTTAAGCGTGACATGAGCCTAATTGCTGCGGAATTTTGGATAGCTGCAGAAACACTTTAGGTATTAGAAACATTAAACTTGAATTAGATACCTGAGTTTGACTCATTTGGACACTCACTTTATAGATAACCTCTTCCTGTGAATGGCCTGCAAACACATGTGGGCTTCACTAAAACTGTTCTTGTTTGGGAGCCAAACTGAGACAGACTCATTATCAATGCTTAAATTCTTTCAGACTTCAGTGAGTTGCCTAGCAACACCCTTTACACTCTCCCTAAAGTGAGTCTATAGAATTGTGTCAGAAAAATTCACAGCTCTAGCTGGAAATACAGATCAGAACAGTAGTAAAGAACCTTGAGATACTTGTTTTTAGGTCTTTTGTTTATTCCTGCTCTTTAAAATTAATGTTAAACCACTGTGGAAAAAAGTAAAGAGTACATATTTCCTCCACTTGGAGTGAGAGGACAGAATGATTCTACTTCTAAAGAGATATCATAGTCTGATTTGAAATATCAGGGTTCTAGATCTCTGAGGCAAGCTAGGACAAGTTTAAGTAATACAGTAGAAGAAAACTTGGGCCACACCCAGATAAGTAAAGTATATTTGACTTTATGAATCCATTTTGAATATTGAAAAACCTTGGGGATTTTATTCTTAGAATGTTCTTTGTTAAGTCAGTAATAGTTTTGTATTAGAAATCAGTTTGTTTCCCAAAGCAACAAAAGCTCTTTGGATAGCACTGTATAGGTTCTTTGTCCCATGTTGAGGTGCACTTTGTAGCAAATGGCGTATTGTACTTTACAGTTATTTGTAAACTTCGGTGGTTAGCATAAAATAAATGCTGAATTCTCTACTGCATTTCCTAAATGCCCCCTCTTGACACTCTTTCCACTCAGTACTTTTTTTTTCTTCCCCCTCTTCTCATCTCTTTTTACCCTCCTTCCCTTCCTCATTTTGCTCCACTCCTTTGAGTGAGGGCTCTAACCAGGTTCTCACACAAGCTAGGCAAACCCTCTACCCCTCAGCTATACTGCTATCCCTCTAGAGGCTTTTCCTTTTCTAGATTCACATGTCAGAATGACTGTCAGGGGAGCCTAATCTCCTTAGCACCATATTAATTATATTACTGGTCTAATGTAGCTGTTGTTCTGGTCATGAAGCAGAGTAGCTGTGACCTGCGAATGACTGTGCTAAATCACTCTGGGCAGTCTTAGCAATGTGATTATGTATGCATATTTTCCTCAAGCATGACTTCTTAGTTGGTAGAATCAAACTTGAGTTAAGGTCTTTAGAACACCAGAAAGAATCAGCGATGCCAGAATGATTGTTTAAATGCTTTGTAGGCCTTCCTTTTACAACCCTAAACAGATTGATAGTATAGAAACTTTGTACCAATTTGTGCTTTTATAATGTTTTTAGCTCCTCTAAAAAATAAGTTTTCTTTTGAGATGAGAATGTAACCTGAGACTTGAATATAGTATTATTTCTAGGTAGTATCAAGAATTAGCAGTAAACAAAATGGATTAATGAGTATGCAGCAGACAAACCTGAGACTTACAGAAGGTACCCCAGAGTACAATGCCTTGTCATACTGACTCCACTGACTGGAAGGTTTCAGAAGCTGCCTTAGATCTGAGATCTCCCTGACCTTCTGCCCTCCTGCCCTCCTATCCTACCTTGTTTTTCCTCCCCTGAAGCAGCAGGGGCACAGACTTTCTCTGAAGTTGCATTACCTGCCGAAAGATAGACTCTCTGACAAAAGGAACACAGTTGTTAGCAGTCTTCTCCCAGGGAACCTCACCAGCAGGAAGAGTGACTGTCACAGCAAAGGAGACTGAAGATTGACACCATGCCTAGGTGTCAACTAAACTTTGTCACAGGATTTCATTTATTCTTCTGCAAGTCTGCTTATCTTTTTTTTTTTTGTTTTGTTTTGTTTTTTTTGTTTTTTTCGAGACAGGGTTTCTCTGTGGTTTTGGAGCCTGTCCTGGAACTAGCTCTTGTAGACCAGGCTGGTCTCGAACTCACAGAGATCCGCCTGCCTCTGCCTCCCAAGTGCTGGGATTAAAGGCGTGCGCCACCACCGCCCGGCGTCTGCTTATCTTTTAAAAAAATAATTTACTGTCCATAAGTTGTCCACATCATCTCTCCTCTGTGAAGAGGACCTATAAACATATTGATGTTCCTGGGCATTTTGATACTTCTTTGCTGCCTAGGATGCATTCAATACATTTGCCTGCCTTTTCTATTGGCCTATCTACTGTTAGTCTATTTCATAAATTCAGTTATCAGAACTTTAGAAAATAGAAAGAAGGGGGTATTTTTTCTACTTCCTACAAAACAAGTAGCAAATCCATGTGTTTTGTAATTGTTAATGTAAGATGTGCTAACAAAACAAGGGATATACATATATTTATAAACAGTTAAGACTGATGTTCTTGTCTACGTGTTTTACTGATTGCCTGCAAATTTAGGGAAATGTCTCAAAGAAGCAACAGTTGTAAACCAAAGGTTGGAACAGTGATTCTTAAATCCTAAGAATTTTCAAGATTACCAGATCTTGCCCAAATGCAGATTAATTAGGCTCACACCTAGAATTTCTGATTCAGTATGTCTGAGGAAGATTGAATATTAGCATTTCTTAACAAATTCCCAGATGATGGCAAAGCTGTTGGTAGATGTTTCATGCCTTAAGAACCAGTTGGTGTAAAGTCTACTGTAGAGTGCTTACAAATAGTCAATAAACAGTGCTGAAAGTCTGTGGGGTTTATTGTATTACTCTTAACTTCTTGGGAGTAATTGACATTGTTTCTATACATTTTAAGCGAGAAGAATAGATCTTTTGTGCCTAAAATAAGGACATACATTGGTTTGCCCATTTGTATCTGGCATCTCTATACTTGTTGTATTTTCTATGTTGTTCTACTTGTGAAAGGAAATTCTGGATCAAGAAAGAATAAGCCATCAATGTTTAGTCTACAGTCTAAGGAAAGCTACTTTATGATGGATGTAGCTGTTAATCCAGAATATTTGTCTTAATAAGTTGAGTGCTTCAATCTAGATATCCCTAGACCCTTGAATGTGTTATTATAATTCCTCAAATTAAAATTTTCATATGTCCAAAATGTGTGAATATGTAAGTAAATGGTATACTTGGTTCTACCTTTGCAGCCATGGAGATAATTTATAATTCCATCATAACTAAACTAACAGAGTAAAGAATGCTTGAAGAACTGTATCAGATAATTACTTAATAGTGGGCAAACTAAGGCCTAGGGTGTGTAAGTGATTTGTTTAGTGTCATAAGCAGGATTTATTGCTTAGTAGACACCATACACTCCAAAAACACATTTCCCTCTATCCCAGTTACCATATATATTCTGTAAGCATACCTTATTATTCATACATTAAAAAGGATATTTGTTTGTTTGTTTGTTTGTTTGTTTGTTTGAGACAGGGTTTCTATGTGGCTTTGGAGCCTGTCCTGGAACTAACTCTTTTTTTAATTGATTTTTATTGAGCTCTACATTTTTCTCTGCTCCCCTCCCTGCTTCTCCTCTCCCCTCTTGAACCCTTCCCCAAGGTCCCCATGCTCCCAACTTAGGAGATCTTCTCTTTTTCTACCTCCCATATAGATTAGATCTATGTAAGTCTCTCTTAGTGTCCTCATTGTTGTCTAAATTCTCTGGAATTGTGATTTGTAGGCTGGTTTTATTTGCTTTATGTTTAAAAACCACTTATGAGTATATGTGATAATTATCTTTCTGTGTCTGGGTTACCTCTCTGAAAACAATGTTTTCTAGCTCCATTTTCATGCAAAATTCAAGATGTTATTTTTTTCTTCTGTGTAGTACTCCATTGTGTAAATGTACCATATTTTCCTTATCCATTCTTCAGTCAAGGGGCATTTAGGTTGTTTCCAGGGTCTGGCTATGACAAACAAAGCTGCTATGAACATAGTTGAGCACATGTCCTTATGGTACAATTAAGCATCCTTTGGATATATACCCAAAAGTGGTATTACTGGGTCTTGAGGTAGGTTGTTTCCTAATTTTCTGAGAAATCGCCACACTGATATCCAAAGGGGCTGTGCTAGTTTGCATTTCCACCAGCAATGCAGGAGTGTTCCCTTTACCCCACAACCTCTCCAGAATAAGCTGTCATCAGTGTTTTTGATCTTGGCCATTTTTACATGTCTAAGATGAAATCTCAGAGTTGTTTTGATTTGCATTTCTCTGATGGCTAAGGATATTGAGCATTTCCTTAAGTGTCTTTCAGCCATTTTAGATTCCTCTGTTGAGAGTTCTCTGTTTAGGTCTGTACCTCATTTTTCTATTGGATTATTTGTTCTATTGATGACCAATTTCTTGAGTTCTTTGTATATTTTGGAGATCAGCCCCCTGTCCGATGTGGGGTTGGTGAAGGTCTTTTCCCATTCTGTAGGCTGTCATTTTGTCTTGTTAACCATGTCCTTTCTTTTACAGAAGCTTTTTAATTTCAGGAGGTCCCATTTATTAATTGCTGCTTTCAGTGTTTGTGCTACTGGGTTTATATTCAGGACGTGGTCTCCTATACCAATGTGTTTAAGTGTACTTCTCATTTTCTCTTCTCTAAGGTTCAGTGTTGCTGGCTTTATGTTGAAGTCTTTGATCCATTTGGACTTGAGTTTTGTGCATGGTGATAGATATGGGTCTATTTTCATTCTTCTACGGATTGATATCCAGTTATCCCAGTACCACTTGTTATATATGCTTTCTTTTTTTCATTTGACTTTTTTTTTTTTTTTTTTGCTTCTTTATCACGTTAGAAGGTGTGTGGATTAATATCCTGGTCTTCTTTTGGGTTCCATTGGTCCTTCTGTCTGTTCTTATACCAATTCCAGACTGTTTTCTGTACTGTAGCTCTGTAGTAGAGTTTGAAGTCAGGTATTGTGATGCCTCCAGAAGTTCTTTTATTATACAGGGTTGTTTTGGATATCCTGGGTTTTTTGCTTTGGAACTAATTCTTGTAGAACAGGCTGGCCTCAAACTCACAGAGATCTGAGTGCTGGGATTAAAGGTGTGTGCCACCACCACCCAGGAATTACATGTCACTTTAATGCCCCATTCTTGAACCCCATATATTAGTGAGTAAAACCTTAGGTTTTAGAGTCAGACCTGGGTTTAATATCTTTTTCTTTTTGACAGGGGAGACAGGTACAGGGAATTAAATGAAGGGCTACGTTGAGCTAAATCCTCAACTTATCTGGATTTAATTTCTGACTCTCTTTCTGCTAGCTGTGCAATGCTCTAACTTTCACACACACCAAAAAGAGAAAGAAAAGGCTTTGAGTATACTCCCATAATTCCAGCCCTCAAGAGGCTGAGGCAAGATTATTAAAAGTTTGATCATCTGGGCCATACTGTGAATTTGGGCCTAGCCTAGCTTACATACTAAAATGTGCCTTAAAAACAGTAGGTATAGACATACTCATTCTGAGACCAGAGTTGAAAGGACCAGAGAAACCACTTGTTTATTAGTCAGTCGCCAGAGCACAAGTTCATAATAATTCTGTTATCTAGGTAAAGCTATGTGCCTGAGTCCCAAGAAATCCTGTAGAAAGGCGTAAACTTAGAGTGTCTCCATGAATATACCCCCAGTTTCAACAGTTATAAGTATATTCACTCTGACTCCATTTGTTCCTCTGCCTCATCTTTAGTTGTGGCCAAGGGAACTAAATGTGGGGTGATGCCTTAATACCAGCTGAGCTGCTCTGTGAGTGGGGAGCTACCAGAGCCCCTGGCTCTCATTTTTGCTGGGTACTGATTTGTATATTTAGGAGATATTTTTGCAAGAACATGGAAAAGTTCTTGTACTTTCTCAATACTTGGTGTGAGTTACTCATTTTTTAGTATTCCAAAAATGAGAACTTCAACAAATTATTTAAGAACTAAGAAATGGAAATATAATCAAGTTTGTTTTGGTAGTTGGGTCAAGATAATTGTTTTTTTTTTTTATACCTCTGTTAGAAAGAACACAGAGATTAGTATTAGTATTACCACAAAGAGATGTCATATTTAAATCGATGAGAAATCAGTAGTTTGTAATGAATGGATTATGTAAATGGCATAGCACATGCTAAGAGAATGCTGAGAATTAAGAAAAAATGAAAGACAAAACATTTCATTATTTGTGTGCAGCCATCATGTTAGGATAAAGATTAGAGGTTTAAATAATTTTCTATTAGGTATTTGCCTCTTTGGAAAATAATCATTATTTTCTCCCTGGGTATTGCCTACTTGAAGCAGAAGGTACTTTTACAGGTGATGTATACCTGCTGAGTAGAGAATTGGTACCTTTAAAAGTAAAGGCTCATCAAATGTCTTCTGAAATATTCACTGGCTTTTTTAAAGCAGCTTATTTTTTTTGTTTGTGTTATGTTTATCACAGAATTTAATTTGCTGTGATTTAAATTGCATTTCATTTCTCCCATGGTTATGGAATGGTGCCCATGTTTCATAAGTGCATATCTAACACCTAACACAGTGCTGGACAGCCGAAATTCTCAGTAGAAAAAAGTTTTTTTAAGTCATTAAGTATTTTTCCATATTGTCTAATATCAAATAACTGCAGTGTATTCTGTTAAAGAGAAAAATAAATAATCATAGGAACAGGTATGGTGATGCATGCTTGTTATCCAGCACTTGGAAGGCTGAGTCAGGAGACTTGATGGGACTTTGAGGACAACCTGGGCTGTAAAAGACCCTGTTTCAAACAACCAAATACTTACCAATTGCATATTTTTTTAAATCTTGTATTTTAACATAGTAATGCAGTTGTTAAGAACATTGGCTCCTTGGACGGAGGTGGTGCGCATGCCTTTAATCCCAGCACTAGGGAGACAGAGACAAGTGGATCTCAGTGAGTTTGAGCCCAGCCTGGTCTACACTAGTTCCAGGACAGGACAGGCTCCAAAGCTACACAGAAAACCTGTCTTGGGAAAAGGGGGGGGCTCTTGAACCAGACAGCCTGTATTTAAAATATTAACAGTTGCTTTATTGACACTGAGCCCTTAGCAAGCAAGATCTTCATCTTTGCAGATTTTTCTACTTGTAAAATAGGATATTGTGAGTATTAAATGATTTAATATATTTTATGAACATAGGGATTGATCAGCTAGTAGTGCCTCAGTAAACATTAGGTTTAATGCTATTAACACTACCAGTAATGTGGTATTGATTAAAAATAATCATTTTTAAAACATTAAATATTTTGTATGTAGTCAGTTTTTATCATAGGATTTGACATTTGAGTTGAATTGTAAATTCAAGCAGAATTTCTATCTGAAAATGATTCTCTCTGCTCCTTTTTCTTCAGTCTACTATTCAACATCATACTCATTGAAGTATTAATTTTAGATATGACTCCTTCATCTTCCACCTTCCACTCTCCCAAGACAATTTTATTTATTTCTTCTTTGCTTTTTATTACCTCCTTTGATTTGTAAAATAGTTCTTATATACATCAGCTGCTTAACATAATCATTAGAAAAGAATGGGAAGAGGAGTTGGTAAAGTTGTTTGTGATTTGTTATTGCAATAGTATTGAATGTATTTTATACCCGATGGGAAAAACTTACCTAAACACATTATCTTTAATTTTTGAGAGAGGAAGGCTCATCTTTTATATCAAGTTTCCCAAAGGCCTGAGAGGTAAGATAGTAAGATCCAGAATACAACTGAAAATGTGTCTCTCAAAAGCTGATCCCAACTTAGGCCCTCCTACCAAATGAGTCATTTTCCAGCACCCCAGATGATAATGTTTTAATACATTTTGTATATAATTTCCTCTAAGTCTTTAAAACAGAGATTTGCTTGCCTCTGCCTCCTGAGTGCTGGAATTAAAGGCATGCTCCACCACCTCTTGGCTTGGAATATCTAGACTTTTATGGTATTAAATTTGTTACTATTTAATTACTCTACTTCATTTGAATATTTAAATAGATACTGAATTTGAAATATTTACTTCCTTTTTCATAAGTTTCACTTCTTTCTTCAAAATAATTGTTCCATTCTGAAAGTCGGTGCCTGTGTCCTTAATTCATTGTTTGTGGATTTTTTTATTAACATTCAACATAAATACAGAAAAGTGTCTGAATGTAATTCTTTGTTCTGAAATCTTATGAAGTGAACACACTCCTCTGTATTAGGTGCTACCAGACTTGAGATGCAGAACCTTATCTGTTCTGTGCTCTTGTGTTCAGACGCTTTCCTCATGCCTCCTCCATGCCCTTACCTGTCTTTTGTTTGTTTCACTGCCTTTTTAGCTTGATATAAGTGAAGTCCTTTAGTGTGTATTCTTCATATTTTGCAAGGTGTTTTTATTGCTCTTATTTCATTTTCCATTATTGATGGTTGATTTCAAATTTTGTTCATATGAACAATTCTGTGAGTGCCACGTGACTGTTACGTGTCATTTTTTGGAAATTTTTGTTAACAAGATGCTAAAAATACAGGTGTTGAAGAATGTTATAAATTTTAAATTACATTTATTTAATGGAAAAAGCAGTGAGAAGTGTAGGTGTAGCAGGTATGTGGAAGCCATTTCTCAACTTTTGTTAGATTTTTTTCATTGACTTGGGTGCAGGGATTTATTTTCTGGATACAGGCCTCTGTTGGTTATATGAATTGCAGTTTTTTTAAATTCTGATGTCATTTTAAAAAAAATATAGAACGCTTCTTGAATTTGTGTGTCATCCTTGAAATTGGATTATGCTCATCTCTGAATCATTACAAATTTAGTATATGGGCTGCCAAATTGCAGTTGTCTTTAGCCACTGTGTCGCTTGCCTTTTCCCTTTTACTAGTGTCTTATTTATAGACTTTACTCAGCCAGATTTTTGCTATGTTGTTGCTTTTTGTGTATCAAGGAATTTGGGGGGCTGGAGAGATGGCTCAAAAGTTAAGAACACTTACTACTCTTGTAGAAGACTTAGGTCAGTTCTCAGTACCCTCATCAGGTAGCTAACAACCATCTGTCACTCTATTCCAGGGAAGTCAAAGCCCTCAGGATTCCACAGGCACCTGCACTCATGTGTAGATATCAGGGGGGACCGTGAAGGTGTCCATACAGGCAGTGTTCTGCTAAGAGATGAGAATGAAAATATTGTTCAAATTGATCAGACTTTGGAGAGTGTAATGACAGCTAGTTCATTGTCAGTATATTTAAATCTTTGAAGAAAGAAATTGAAGAAGACACAAGAAAATGGAAAGATCTCCCATGCTCTTGAGTGGGTAGAATTAACATACTAAAAATGACAATCTTACTAAAAGCAATCTTCAGATTTAATGCAATGACCATCAAAATCCCAATACAGTTCTTCACAGACCTAGAAAGAACAATACTAAACTTCATATGGAAACGCAAAAAACCCAGGATAGCCAAAACAATCCTGTACAATAAAGGATCTTCTGGAGACATCACAGTCTCTGACTTCAAGCTCTACTACAGAGTTACAGTAATGAAAAACAGCCTGATATTGGCATAAAAACAGACAGGAGGACCAATGTAATCATATTGAAGACTCAGATATCAATCCACACACCTACAGACTCCTGATTTTTGACAAAGAAGCAAAAAATATAAAATGAGAAAAAGAAAACATATTCAACAAATTGTGCTGGCATAACTATGTATCAACATGTAGAAGAATGAAAATAGATCCATGTCTATTGCCATGCACAAAACTCAAGTCCAAATGGATCAAAGACTTCAACATAAAGCCAGCCACACTGAACCTTAGAGAAGAGAAAATGAGAAGTACACTTAAACACATTGGTATAGGAGACCACGTCCTGAATATAAACCCAGTAGCACAAACACTGAGAGCAGCAATTAATAAATGGGACCTCCTGAAATTAAAAAGCTTCTGTAAAAGAAAGGGCATGGTTAACAAGACAAAATGACAGCCTACAGAATGGGAAAAGACCTTCACCAACCCCACATCGGACAGGGGGCTGATCTCCAAAATATACAAAGAACTCAAGAAATTGGTCATCAATAGAACAAATAATCCAATAGAAAAATGAGGTACAGACCTAAACAGAGAACTCTCAACAGAGGAATCTAAAATGGCTGAAAGACACTTAAGGAAATGCTCAACATCCTTAGCCATCAGAGAAATGCAAATCAAAACAACTCTGAGATTTCATCTTAGACATGTAAAAATGGCCAAGATCAAAAACACTGATGACAGCTTATTCTGGAGAGGTTGTGGGGTAAAGGGAACACTCCTGCATTGCTGGTGGAAATGCAAACTAGCACAGCCCCTTTGGATATCAGTGTGGCGATTTCTCAGAAAATTAGGAAACAACCTACCTCAAGACCCAGTAATACCACTTTTGGGTATATATCCAAAGGATGCTTAATTGTACCATAAGGACATGTGCTCAACTATGTTCATAGCAGCTTTGTTTGTCATAGCCAGACCCTGGAAACAACCTAAATGCCCCTTGACTGAAGAATGGATAAGGAAAATATGGTACATTTACACAATGGAGTACTACACAGAAGAAAAAAATAACATCTTGAATTTTGCATGAAAATGGAGCTAGAAAACATTATTTTCAGAGAGGTAACCCAGACACAGAAAGATAATTATCACATATACTCATAAGTGGTTTTTAAACATAAAGCAAATAAAACCAGCCTACAAATCACAATTCCAGAGAATTTAGACAACAATGAGGACACTAAGAGAGACTTACATAGATCTAATCTATATGGGAAGTAGAAAAAGAGAAGATCTCCTGAGTAAATTGAGAGTGTGGTAATCATGGGATAGGGTAGAAGGTTGGGGGAGGAAGAGAGGGGTACAGAGAATATATAGCTCAATAAAAACAATAAAAAATAAATAAAACACAGTACAATTTGGGAAAAAGTTTCCAGGCAACAATCATTTTCAGGTCGTCAGCTCAGTCCTGGTCTGGATCCGCTCCTGCTCCCGTGGGACTTGCTTTCTCAGGCCCACTCTGGCCTAGGTAACTGGTTCAGTCCCCTATCATTTCCATTCCAGGTGCACAGTAACGCTTAAGGTGTGACTACATAGAAACTCCTTTACAAAGTACTTGTGGCCATGAGGGTAGGTTCTGTAGGTAAAAGGCCTAGTGTGGTCTCTGACCAAGATAACAATAGAGGTCAGCGGGGTATAGAATATGTGTTATTATAGATGCTGAAATTAAAATACTATAAACAGTATGCTTGCTACTAGGTTAGTTGTTTTACAGTGCAAGAGATCAGATACAGGGTCTTGGACACAATAGGCAAATGTTCTCTCACTATGTACACCCTTAGCGTTTCATATTTCAACACTCATTAGTTACACCATTTCCTTCCAGCAAGGCACTAAATCATGGTAATTGGAAGCCTGAATTTTGGAGTCAGAGTCTGAGTTCTAATCCTAGTTTTCCTTTGTGTGACTTTGAACTGATTATACTCCATATGCCTCCGTCTAATCGTATGTAAAGTGATATTAATAATACCTACTTCATAAAGTTATAAAGATTAAGTAAGGTAGGCTGAATGTGAGGGTGGGGTACATGGCTGTGATTCCAGCACTCAAGAGGCTGCAGTAGGAAAATCATGAGTTCAAGGTCAGCCTGGGCTGTATAGTAAGACCCCGTCTCAAAACAACAAAATGGAGCTTCCTACACCCATGATGAGTGAAACAACCTGCTCTGTTTTATTAAGCCACTGAGATTATAGGGGTATTTGTTTAACACGTACTAGAAGTAGATGAGGGAAGAAGATAAGTCAAGACTGGTATCATCTAATATCGTCTTCTTATAATCAAGAGATAGTATCACATTTTTCATGAAGAAAGTAGTTGATCCAGATACAGTGACATGTGCCTACTATTCCAGCATTCAGGAGGCTAAGGCAGGAGGATGTAAGGTCAAGTTCAGCTTGGGCGATGGGGCAAAATACTGCCTAAAAATGATTTTTAATGATTAAGATTTGTAAAATGTTTAGAATATCAACTTGTGCATATTACGTATTTTAAGTGTGTCACTAAACACATCATGTAGTGATCCTTTTATTTCCATATAGATTATAGCCTTATCTCTTCCATGTTTTGTAAATTTTAGTAAAACCTAGCAATAAAATTTATGTTTAGAAAATATTTGGTAATTATAGCCTTTTAGGAGAAAATGAAATGGAGTCCTTGAATATCTAGAGACCTAGAATCTATGATAAAAATTGAGAGTTAGTTTAATGTATAGCAGAGAAAAAGGGATTGTTTGTGAGCTGAAGGAGAAAAATTTATCATTTTATTTAATCAATAAACAACAAGCTTCAGTCATTTGAAAGAATACTAGCACATAAATGCATGTTTACAGTATAAAAATAATTCTACCTATTATTTCTGTTCTGTTGAAAAGAAATTTACGGTGCCCATTGAAAGGAAAATAGATTCTCTGACGTAAATTCAATAATAGTTTTATCTAGATTTTTTCCACAGACAGAACTTTAGTTTAGTACTAGTATACAAAAATATACATGCATCTCTTGTCTAATCCAGTTTGTGACCATAGGAGGGAAGTCAAGATAAATAAGAAACTGAATGTTAAAAACCAAAACTTTTCTTAGCATGTGAAGTATTTAAATGTTTAATACTGACTATCATAAATTATAATAATAGGATTTGTGTATGGTTTCTTACAAAGTGAGAGTTGCTTGCATCTGAACCAAAAAAATACTTATGGCCATGTAAATATATCATTATAAAAATTTCCATATCACATTTATAATGAATCATTTTAAGCTCCCTGTCTCAGTTTTGATTGATTAAAAAAAAATCTTCTTAGGAATAAGTAGTATAAGGTGGGGGTGGGGGGATGGTGGCCATGGATGGCACTATTTTCTCTTTAGCATCTCTCAATGGAAAAGATAATTCTTATAGTGGCCATTAAAATGCCACTCAATCTAGAATGGAAATCCAAAAGGCTAATTGTATGGAAAAATGTGACATTCTTTAAGCAAGAGGGCTAAAATGAATAGCAGAGATCAGGAATTTTAAGAATCTAAATTTCAGGGCAAAAATGAGCCATGGTTTCCGTTTGAAGTAATAAAAATATTCTAAAATCAGATTGTGGTGTAACTTTATGAATAAACTGAGAGCCACTGCATTATATAATCACTGAAGTAAAATTTACAGTATATGAATTCTGTCTCATTTGGGGTAGAAGATGAAGTGGTGGTGACTGAAGCTCCTTAGCTTAGAGTAGGAGCACAACCAGCATAAGAACGTTTGTGTGCAGGGTCACCTTAGGTAACAGTTAAATGTGTTACCTGGAGGGAAAACAGACTAAGGACAGAGGCCACTTTGTCAATATTATAGGAAGAAAATTATATCTTATGAACTAACCCTAAGGAGGTATTGAGTTAGAATTAGAATTGTCACTGAGAACTCTGTGTGTGTAGGTTTACAAACAAAAATGGAAATGTATATGTATAAACAATGTGTATATACTTAAGGAAATAATATGTGTGTAGGTATATATTTGCACATATATGTACATATAAATACTACTTTACAAATATATGTGTATATGAATACAATGTAATTGTTCATTGAGCAGGTCCTGGAGGAAGTGATACCCCAATAACAATTGACATACCTAGTATATAGCTGTTATACCTTTTTTTTTTTCTCTAAGAAGAACAAAGGCTTCTGAAGAGCTTTTCTGATTCTGTAACTGAGACAGGAAAAATACCAGATGAACCTACAAAATCATGCACCTTAGAGCTATGTCCAAAACATGGCAAGAATGTGTTAAAAGGCCGTAAGAACCAAATTTAAGAAGCTTGCTTACCCTAGCTAAGTATAAAATGATTTAAACTAAATACTGATAGTAACCAATTATAACCCAGTATGTAAGATAGGAATCAGTGAAATGGATGGGTGGATGGATGGATGGATGGATGGATGGATGGATGGATGGATGGATGGATGGATGGATGGATGGATAGAGAAGAATCACTATTTGAAAACATTGATAGTAATCCAACCAGGGAATGTTAATCCTCCTAATAGAAAAATTTATTAAAGAAATGTCAGACAAGTATCTATTTATACATCACTATTCATACTATTCACTGTAGCTAAAAGCTGAAAACAACTATCCAGATGTCCAACAACAGATGAACGAATGAATACTGTTAAAAAGGAATGCCATTCTAAAACATGTTACAGCACAAAGAACCTTGAACCCATTATACAAAGTGATATAAGCCAGAATCCAAAGAGTAAAATACTGTATGATTCTATTTACACAGGGTGCTTAGAATAGGCAAATTCATCAAGGAAGAAAGTAGACTAACAGTCACTAGGGGCTGGTAAGAGGAGGAGGACAGGGAGAAAAATCACTGTTTAATGCAGCTGTATTTCTTGGGGGCAATGAAAAGTTCTAAAAGTGGATACTGACTGTGGTTACACAACACTGTATATGTACTTAAGGTAGAAGAATTTCTACCTAAAGGAAATTCTATATATGTGGAATTATTGTATATATATATATGTGTGTGTATGTGTGTATATGTAACAAAATATATTAGTAAATGAAGCATTTTATATAATTCCATCAAAATGCTTATTAATTACAAGGGGGAAATATAATTTTAAAATAGAAAATTCTGGTACACACTGGCATGACCAAGTGATCCAAGTTAACATGGCAAAACTTTTTTGGCATTTCCGCAAAGAAATGCATAACCTGGATAGACTCAGAAGATAAATTGAAGAACATTGCACTAAATACCTAGACTGTAAAGTAAGCCTTATAAGAGTCAAGGTCATGGCAGTTAACAGTAAAGTACTGTTTCTTAGTTTGAAAATGACCTGATAACTAAGTGAGTTGTGTAATGCTGCAATTCTACCTTCTAATCTAGAGCATGTCACCAAGGATTCAAACTTGGGTTCAGCCTGGGGCTGAGGTCATAGTAATAAGGAAAGGTCAGGATACTGATTTCTGGCCTGTGAGTTATACAAAAGAATGTGTTTATAGAAAATGGTCAGCTATGGAGGATAAGGAGAATTCTACGTTTTATATGGCTGGGAGGGGGGCAGAAATTCTTTGTACTATTTTGAAACTTTATCAAACGTTTAAATTACTTCAACCTATAAAAGGAGTACTTATACAAACTCTTTAAAAAGAGAAATCATCTAAAGAACTTGAATGATGGAGCTGTTGTAACTAAAACATAGATCCAAGAATGAGACTGTTTGAAAGCTACTGGTCAAATAACAGGAACCATTAACATGTTACAATGTTACATGTAACGTTTACATATTACCATGCTACAAAAACATTTCTTCAAGTATTTTTTATACATAGATTGAGAATAGTATCAATAGATTGTGATAATTACAATCTTTAAACGTAGGGAAATCAAAGGCTCGGGAGATGGTTCAGTTATTAAAGTGTTTGCAATGCAAGCCGGCAGACTCGAGTCCAATCTCCCACCCACATAAAAACCTGTCATGGTGGCACATGATTGTAATCCCAGTACTGGGGTAGTAGAGACAGGCAGATCTCTAGGACTAACTGGCCAGCCCTTCCCAGTCAATCTTCCCTAGTACCAGTGAAAGACCACCATCTCAGAAACAAGGTAAATGCTGCTCAGGAACAACACTGAGACTTACCTCTGACCTCTACACACACAAGCATACATGCACTCATGCAGAAGTTTAAAAATTCAGCTGATAGACTTGAGCATTATAATTTTTGAACTTAGAATGTGAAAACTAAAGAAAAAACAAACAATATAAAAACAGTAATAAAACTAAACCATTTTGTTTTTAAGATTTATGTTTGCTGTCTTCTTGCTGCAGGTGATGTTGAACAGGAACTTGGTCCACCTCCTTCTGTAGATGAGGCAGCAAACACACTCATGACTCGTCTGGGTTTCCTCCTTGGAGAGAAAGTCCCGGAAGTACAGCCAGGTGATCAGTACAGCATGGAAGTACAGGATGAAAATCAGGTAAGCTATGCCCTATCAACTTGACTAACCAATGGGAATTAGCATTTTATAGCAGGAAAGAAAGATGATGTGGGTGTGTGCTCATCCTGAAAGGAATGATATCAATTGTTAGAATTCATTTTGTGGCTTATAATTTAATTTCCCATAAACACAGTATTCCTTGTTTGTGTTTTATATGTGCAAAAGCCAAAACACAAACTAATGAATGACTAAATAATAAGTTACTCAAATGAAAGAACTGAGGGATTAACACTGCACTGAGAAATTAAGAGTATACACTATTCTCAACTATATATGCTTTATTGGCAGGTTGATGATATGCTGAGCCTAGAGCAGATCTTAATCGGTTTCTAAAATTACCAGTTACTTCTACTACAGTAGAATTAATTCTAAAATAGCTTAGAAAATGACAGCTAAAAGTTAAACATCCCCAAATATTTAGCAATTAAATAATATGCATCTCAGCAGCCTTTGAATCCAGAAAATTAGAAAAGATTTTAAACTGTTGCAATGAAAACTAAGTACAACATATAGGATGTAGCTCAAGGTTTACTGAAAAATAATAAAGACTAGTTTTGAATACATTTATTAGAAAAGTTGAAAATCTGAGAAATTAGTGGTCTGAGAATCTATCTCAGAAAGCTTTAAAGTATTATTTTAGAGTTAACTTTCTTTTGGGTTATGTTCTAGTTTGTTTTTGTCAACTTGACACAAGTTAGAGTTATCTGGGAAAGTGGATCTCAGTTAGAAGTGGGGCTGTCAGATTGCCTGTAGGCATTTTCTTGATGAATGCTTGATGTGAGGGCCTAGCTCACCGTGTGTAGTAACGCCCATGGGCAAGTGGTCTGAGACTGTGTAAGAAAGCAACCGGAGGAAACTAGTGGGAACAAACCAGCGAGCAGCAATCCTCCATGGCCTCTGCTTGAGTCCTTCCTCCAAGTTTCTGCTTTGAGTTCTTCCTCTGACTTCCTTCATGATTGGACTATAACTGTAGGCTGAAATAGACTTCTTTACCAAGTTGCCTTTAACCTTTATCTCAGTAATAGAAACCTAACTATTTCAGTGACTTATATATTCAGGCCTGGGGAGATGTCTTGACCTACCCCTATCCTGGGAACCAATCCTAGGGCCTTATGCTTGCTAGGCAAGAGCTTTACCACTGAGGTAACTCCCAGATACTTTTAATTTCTTGATATTTATGTCAGGTTAGCATATGACTGTTCTAATAATGATCACTATCGTGATACCCTCCTCCTTCTCATAGCCAAACAGTTTATTTATTTATTTATTTATTTGTTACAAAGCTACATTTCTTCAAAGATGATAAAATTACTCATCTTGCTTTTGAGAGTCTTCATGTCATTGTGATTTCAAATCATGTTACAAGTATGTAGACTTTGCCTTACTTTTAAGTAAGACCGTATCTCCAAGTAAAACTCTAAAGCATAGGCTGGGAAATAGCTGGTGGTAAGTGCTTGGCCAGCAAATGAAAGGCCCTGGTTTAATTTTTAGCCTCCCACCAAGAAGAAAAGAAAAGAAAGGTGACAAGATAACAGGATTATTGTAACAGCAATAATGCTTTGTAAGCTGAAAGTGCCATATAAATAGAAAGAATACAGTAATACATAGCATAATTAGCATGTACAATATGTAAGACTATGTTTAGAGAATACTATTTCATTACCTTCGTATTTTTAATAATTTCATTTTTGTATTTATTATTATTACTATTACATTTATATATTGGTGTATGTATGGGAAAAATGTACCTTGGCATATATGTGGAGCTCAGAGGGCAACTTATGAGAGTCAGTTCTTTCCTTTACTGTGTGGGTCCCAAGAATCAAACTCAGGTCATCAGGCTTGCTCAGCTATCTCCCTGGCCCCCATTTTCTTGTTTCTTTCTTTTCTTCTTATTAAGTGTATTGGTATTACTTTTATGTAAGAAGTGAAAGTATATAAAAATATTTTAAAAACTGTTAAGTATTAAACGTAAAAACTAATGATACTTGTAGCTTCTTGGAAAAGAATATTTTTAAATGTTCTGGAGCCACAGAGAAAGTGGCTCTATTGACCATTGGAATTTGTAGTCTAGGGAGACTATTAAGAACTAGGAGATCATGATCTTTGATAACTTTCTGCTGAGCTAAATGCTTTGACAAAGATGGACTACTGCATTCCAGAAGACACTATAGTGAAGATGTCCCAGATTAGTACTATGGTGGCAGAATCTAACAGGTAGGTTAGAATAGATCGTTTTCTGTAAAAGAACAATTACTGGAAGTGATAATTAACTCTAGTAATTTTATTTTCTTCTTTCAGCAGTCCCTAAGGTGTTAGGATGAACGTTAGGAGTTTCATCTTCAGTTTGCCTGCATTTTTAAGTATTATGATTACACAAGTGTATGTGTGTACATGATGTGCGTAGTATAAAAGCACATGTATAGAGGAGCACATGTACAGCCGTGCATATGTAGAAAAGTCAGAGCACAACCTAATGGAGACAGTTCTCTCTGCATTATGTGGGTTCTAGGGATCAGACTCAGGGCATCAAGCTTACCCAGCCAGCAAGGGATCTTATCCACTGGGCCATCTCACCCGCCATCCACCTATATGTGGAACCTTAGAAAAGGTCCAGATAGTGAATTTGGTTTTGCTCCATTTGGAGAATGGTTAGAAAACTGCTAAAAGCTTGTAGAATTGGAGTAACTTGAATAGATATCCATTTGGCCTGCAGCGTTTACTAGCCTCCATATATAAATGTAGGGGTTGTCTTTTAATTCTTAAGCCTTGAAGAGTTTCTGAGTTTCCAAACAGTTTACGGCTTTTACTTTTATATTTAAGACTTTTAAAGCATGTGTTCAATAATACTTGCTTTATTTTTTAGAAAATAACATAAAAATTGTGAATTTGGGGTTAACCTTTACATGGACTATATTATGTATGTCATACACTGCCTGTATGAGACCAGAATGAGAATCTTGTCTACATATAGAAATGAGTTGTTAACAATGAATTCATCCCAAAATAAAACTTCTTGATGTATGATAAGTATAGATATACCTGTTGTAAAACATCAAGTACAGTTCATTTCATCAGCCCACAAGCTATGTAAACTGAGTACAGGAAGGGTAAAATTGTGTGTTGACCTCCCTATAATGGTTGGGACCAAGCTAGTCCCTTTACCACATATTACAATGGTTAAAATGAAATACGTCACCAAGATGGTTTCCTGGCTGAGAGGTGGAAGGAGTGGAACTGACTTTCTTCTTCTAGTCCCTAGCAAGGGCAGGCGAGTGAAATCACCTTCCTTCCCTTATGAGTGTATACTAAGGCCAAGACCCTCTTGCCCTAAGAGTCCAGGGATGATCCCCTCTGCCACAGTGCCAAAGCCCTCGTGTTGTGTTTGTGAGCCATCTTACATGTGAGGGAAATGAACAACTGACCACTAAAAAAACTGTGTGTTGAATTTTTAAATTGAGGTGCTATAGAGCTCTATGTCTGTTGGTTTTGTTGGAGCTTTTTTTTTTCAATGTGTCTTATAAGTGATTTTTGCTGCACTCCTATGTAGAAGGCATTACTCTAGTGACCAGTAATATTTTGTAAAAGACAGAGGTTACAAAGAAATTGGAACTCCTCTTTTCTCTGGAGAAATACTATATAGGAAAAGAAATTTAC
Organism: Chionomys nivalis; assembly: GCF_950005125.1. Lineage (NCBI taxonomy): Eukaryota > Metazoa > Chordata > Mammalia > Rodentia > Cricetidae > Chionomys > Chionomys nivalis. Next base: position 86,300,586 of record NC_080092.1, read on the forward strand.
CTCCTAGATTTTGAGGACTTATTTCGTTGTAAATAAAAATCAGTTCCTAATGTTACTAATATGACTGAAAGTGTTTATTTGGTTGTAATATAATAAGACTTAGCTTAAGTCAAATGTATATTTTATAACCAGGTATTGTGCAGAATCTAAAATTCAACACAGATTGAACATAAATAATTAAACATGGGGATTGTATCCACATTCTCTTGTTATTAAATGTAGACTAAGTTTCATCAAAGAGACTATTGATGGAGACTATGTAAAAGAGTTGGAAGGCTTCTTTTAAATTTAATGTTTAAACATATTAAAATTTATCATTAGTGCTTCTTCACGTAATTTCGTCTTTGATCACGTATGACTTTTATAAGGATAAAATTAGTGCTTGACCAAAAAAAGTACTTTTATTCACTACTTTGTAATTTATTTGGGAAGAAAGAGCTGAATAAAAAAATTGAATCTCATTAGTTAGACAAATCAGAATATATTATCACCAACCTTTTGGTAATTTTTAATCCCTTCATATTAGAAACTTACCAAGGAAAACTGGGCATAATGGTGCACTCATGTAGTAGGTGAACTTGGAACAGGGAGGCAAGAGGATCAGTAGTTCAAGATTGTCCTCCTCCAGAAACTTAGAAAGGTCATCATCTCAGGTGTAAGAATTATTCAAGATACAAATTTATCTTTGTATGTAATCACTTTTTACCAGAATTAATTTTTATGTTAACATCGTTTACCTTGTATTATTAGAGAGGCTTATAGAATAAGGTATTTTCCTCTGCATTCGTGACCTGTGTATCAAAAAGACCCTTCTTTTCATTAAGAACTTTATTTTTCCTCAGCTACAGAGTTATTCTTTTTCTAGTCAAAGGAGGTTTTTTTAACAAGACAAAGTTCCAAACCTTCCAAAAGTTTCATTGACTGGAAATAGCATTTTGTGTTTAAGAAGACATTTCTGTTAGTGATTACTAACAGAAATATCCCTGGTAATTTCTAAAGTAGAAAACTAGCCACAAGTCTCTGTTCATGTTAAGTGGTCAGGTTTTACCTTAATTGTAGAACATGGGATTTCTCATCCTGGAAACCTAAGACTAAGCCAGTATAGCAGTTGGAAAGGCTACATTGATAATATTTATTGTTTTTTGTTTAGTCAATTACTATTTGGCCTTGAGATGCATTTTTATAGCTAAGCAGTTAATCTTACTTTGTACTGACTCTAATTTTTCAGACCTCAGCAATCACCCAGCGGATAAGTCCCTGCTCCACCCTGACTAGCAGCACTGCCTCTCCCCCTGCCAGCAGCCCCTGCTCTACGCTCCCACCAGTCAGTACAAATGCAGCTGCCAAGGACTGTAGCTATGGCGCTGTCACCAGTCCAACCTCCACCCTGGAAAGCAGGGACAGTGGCATCATTGGTGAGTTCCTTTTTTATAATAATCATTTTGTATCTTCTTATTCTTTTTAAATGCAAACATAAGATTTTCAGAGATATATATTGAGATATGTATGTAAACTTGTCCTTTTTAAAAATGTTGAAGCAGTAAAGGTCAACAAAATGAGAGACATTTGTTTCTACTTAATCACTTTTTTCAGGCCTTATTTGATAAGTTATAGATCATTCTATACACTGGTTTCTGTAAATTTTCATATTTTTTCTCTGCTGCCACCATAATTGTCCAGAAAAATTAGTTCTTCACTAGTGTAGTAGAATTTTGTGAAAACAGATAAAGGAGATTAAGATTGAACGGCTAAAGATCTGCAGCTTGAGTTGTCCTGGGGTCTGTTGGTTTCGTGTGTCATGAGGTTTAGAGGTCCCTTCTGACCTGGTTTTTATTAGTAGTAGAACATCCCATTTTCTGCCCTTAACAAAGTAGAATAAGTTTATTCTGTTGCTTATGATTCTGGGACCTTAGCCCATGTGTTCATATGACCAAAAAAGGAACCCCATATGCTGTGGGTCACTATAGAGACACGGAGCTCAGAGCGTAGGTCCAGTGATCTCTCAGAGTCTGCACCAAGGAGATTTACTGCTGAATGCAGCCCAGAAGCGTGAGCCTACATACAGAGTATTTAAGTGATCTTCCTGTCCTGCTCCAGAGCAGAATCAATGCTCTGTCCATCTCCCCCCTTTCCAGTACACCTCATGGCTTGGACATTTTCCACATTCAGGTGCACAGACCCTCTGGTTGCTTAAACTGGGTTTTTGTCTAGAGTCAGCTCCCAGTATGTAAAGAATGAAATCTTCTAGAGTGAACATAGCTTTCATACTGGTAAGGTACCCTTGACAGGCCTGGCCCTCAACCCCTTATCACAAGCAGTGGGAAGCAAGAGGAACTCTAGTAGACTACAGCTATAACCCAGCACATACCCAGAAAATTCCAATAGTAGAGCATCCAGGAAGAAGCCCTTTTAATTTTTTGCCTCTTTTCCTTTGTTTTTCTTATTATCATATTTAAGTACTATTTTTCTTTATATTTTGCAATCTTTTGTATTCTTCTTCTTACCTTTATACCTTTTGTATTTTGTAAATTCATTTTTTATTTCTTACTTTATTTCTCCTTTTCATTAAGCTTCTTTTTTTTCCTTTCTTGCCCCCTTTATTTTATTAATTTTTAAATCATAATTTATGTTACATTATTTTTTGCCACTCTTCTGTGATCATTTATGATGTGGTAGTTGTCTTTAATTGATTTTTTTAAGATTCGTTTTCTTTCTCTGATTTCTTTGGATGGTGCTGCCATTGTAGCAGCATGTTTTGCCCTCTGAGTGGTTTGGGGGCCTCAAACAAAAGATGCTCACAAAGAAGACCCCATATAAGATCTGAGGAATATCCATGCAAATCAGTACACAGGTATCAAAAGAAATCTGAAAAGACAATGCAACCTCACTCCTAAAATTCATAACCCTTCAGAAATTGAATCTAAAGATATTTAAATGCTTGAAATGCCAAAAAATCCAGAAGTCTCATTTTAAAAATAATCAATAACCTCAAAGAAGATTAAAAGAAACAAATGAAGTAAAGTCCATTGAAGACTAGGTCAACAAACTCAGTCACTAAGTGAGAAAAAAATTAGTAAAAAGATTCTGAAGGGGGAGAAAAAAAAACAACAAATGAGAATGTTGGAAATAAAAGTCTCAATAAGTCAAATAGGACTGAAACGATGACTCAGTCAGTCAGTCAGTACAGTGCTTACAAGGGTGACCTGAGTTTGATCACGAGAACTCAACATTTTAAAAACAAAAACAAAGAGTCTTGATGGTACACGCATGTAATAGCATCTCTGGGAAAGCAGAGACAGGGATCCTTGGGCTTTCCTTAGCTGCCAGTCAGTATACAGTAAGGATTCTCCATACCCTGTACTAGTCACAGTAATCAAATGATGCTGTCAGCCAAAGTGACCATCAACAGATGGATAGATAGAGTATATACATACACCGGGGTTTATACAGCTGTAAAGAAGGATGAAATGCTATCATTTGCAAGAAAATGGAAACTTGGAGATTGGCACATTAAGTGAAATACACTAAACTTAGACTAATATTTTTCTCATATATAAAATGTAGATTTTTGTTTTAATAATACAAGAAATTGCTGGGCATGGTGGTGCATGTCTCTAATTTCAGCACTTGGGAGACAGGCGGATCTCTGTAAGTTCAAGGCCAGCCTGGCCTACATGGTGAGTTCCAGGGTAGCCAGAGCTACACAGAGAAACCCTCTCTCAAAAACAAAAACAAGGCCAGGTGGTGGTGGTGCACACCTTTATTCCTAGTACTTGGGAAACAGAGGCAGGTGGATCTCTATGAGTTCGAGGACAGCCTAATCTACAGAACTAGTTTCAGGACAGCCAGGCCTACACAGAAAAACCCTGTCTCAAAAACAAAACAAACAAAACACATGAATAGAATGAAGACTATCTAAGAAGCAGAACGAACTCATTGGTAGAGAGATGTAGGCCAAGAGAAGGTAATGGGATGGATGGTGGAAATGTAATGAACTGTGTTTTAATGTATTTCCTTTAATAATTGGGCTATTAGGTATATTTTAACAAGTAGTCTGAGATACATTCTTTTCAGATAAGAACAATAGCAATATAAAGCTGTGTATATACTCTGAGAAGAGAAATGTCCACTTAAGAAAGTTGGGCTTTGCTCCTAAATGTAAGTGGACTTTCTGTATATTTCGTTTTTGCCTGACAACCGGACAATAAAAGTGTCATAGTCTAAAGCCAACATTGTATAGAATAAGACGAAAGCATAAGATATAGACAGTTAGATTGGGACTCACCTTGGAGTACCATGGTACAGGAAGATCTGGACAATAGCCCCAACTAGACCCCAGACTTAAAACAATAAATATTAATCTGCACAGGGCTGCCTCTCTGCAGGTCACACTCTGACCTTAGAAGAATAAACTAAAAGTCACTGTTCACACTGAGAAGGTCATTGCCAGATTGCTACAGTGAGTTTTCTATTGAGCGATGTGGTTTCATGATTGATTCCTTCACTGATAGTATAGACTGCAGGTTGCATCATCCTACCAGCACCATCACGACCTGATTCTGATTCAAGGGAGAAACTTCAGAAGCTTAGAAAACAGTCTTTGACAAAGGAAGAATGCACAAAGATGAAACCAGAGCTGGAAGCTACGTATTTTTCAGTATTCAAGAAGACATTTGCATGTGTTCCTGTGTCGTGTTATAGCACATCCTATTTTAAGAAAAGATTTAAATTTCCATATCTTCTTGGAATGTAGTCAAGATTTGAGTGTGTGAGGAAAAAAGAAAAATGAAGATTTCTTCAAAAATATGATTAAATCAGGAGCTAGAGTAATTGCTTCAGTATTGAGTCCCTTGAGCATGAGTGATTATTTCTTTTAGTCTGTCATTACTGAGTCGGGAATGCATCTGTTAAAACCAGATGACAAGATCCCACTGAATACAGAAGGTGATTGCCATAGATTTGGTTCTTCATTGTATGCCTTTGGAACTCAGAGTTCTACAGATAGATGCAAATGAAAATTATAATTAAGAACATTAAATATAAGTTCAAAGAAAACTTTATATTGGCAGCATAGAAAACAAAATACTTGTAAATAGGCAAGCATTTTCACATATTTTTGTTAAAATAATGACAGTAAACTTTTATGGGAAAAGAAGTGAACAAGCACTGCACATCTAAAAAGCACAGGATTCAGGAAGATGAGGCAGGAAGATTGAAGGTCTAGGCCAGCAAGCGCTACACATCAGGACCCTGTTTTGAGGGTGGGAGGGAGTAAAGAAAAATAAAAAGTTCCTTAAAATTTTTAATTAATCAGTATTTCTGTGTGCACACGTATGTTTATATACTCATGACTGGGGACAGAACGGGATGCTGCAGCGTACATGTGGAAGTCAGAGAACATTCGTGGGATGTTTCCTACTTCCACCTTTATATGGACTCCAGGGATTGAACGCAGGTCACAAAACTTGTACAGAAAACGCCTTTACCCAGTGAACCACATTACCTTCCCTTCTGAAGTAAAAGTTATTTTGATTAGGTTATCAACTGCTAGATTCTCTCTAGACTCCTGAAAGTTTGGCTGTGCACATCCTTAAGTGAGTACTCAGGGGTGAGAAGTGAAAGGGGGATGAATGTTTTCTGTCATCCAAGGCTAGAGAGTATTCCTCTTCAGTTCTGTACATGCAAATTCATGTCTATCCCTACACAAAATCATTTGCTTTTCTCTTCATGGACTGCAAGTATAGTTTGGCATTTCTTTTTATATGCAGATTAATCTGTGTAAAGCTTTTCTCAGTTTATTACTTGCCCTTTATGCTCAATCCCTTTCCATTGTAGGTATTCTAATATGTTTATATAGCTTCTTAGATTTTAATGTAGCCTTTCAAAGTATATGTTACTGTGATGTGTGTTTTGTGTGTGTGAATTATACAAAGTGTCATGTTAATATAAAACTTTTTAAAGAACTATATAATACCCATTTTCTCTGACTACTCCAAGTACAGTAAGCAAACATTTCCTCACATTTCATTTATGAACATTTAGCTTACCCCCACTGCCTCTAATTCACAGCATTCCTCAAATGTATACCTGAAACTAGGATTTCTGGGTCATGTGGTGTATGAGTAATTAACTTTATAAAGTATGTGAGAGTGTTTCCGGCAGTGTATAAAGCATCTTTTCTTTTTTCTCATATGTTTGTCATGACTTGCTACCATAATCCCCCAAACCCCAAGTATGAGTATTTTAAGATAAATTTATACCAACTATATTTGACTACAAGGTCTCATCTGAACTGTGAGGTGGTTTATACTCTCTTCCCACTCATCTCTTATATTTGTGTATTCTGCTGAAAAAAATTTTATATTTCATTTTAAGATGCTATTCCCCAATCATGTATGTAATTTATATATGAATTTTAGCCTTTCTAAGATTAGAAAATGTCTGTATTCTGTAGCACAACTGACTCAATTTCATAATGAAAGTGTAGACCCAGATTATTTGACTTAATAATTTTAGTAACTAATGGTTATAAAACTGTGTCTCTCTTTACTTTGCATTTCTTATACAAATTTCCCATTACATGCAAAAGAAACCTAAGTACAAAGAAAGCAGCAAATATAGCAAGTGGGAGAAAAATGAGCCACTAGAAACAAAAACAAGTAATAGATAAGTAGCAGAGATGGAGCAGTGCAGTACCCCGAAAGTCAGCTAAGACAAAAGGATGCTGGGAGGAATGAGTGGAGCCTTGTGAAGAATACAGAGAGCTTGAGGACTCCAAGGAGTAAGAGGGTGTTTAACAAATAGAATCAAATATTTTTCTGCATTGTTTTTCTTTTAAGGATTACCAAATCAAAGCGTTTGTATATATTGTAGCCAGTATGAATGTCATCTGCTATTTACAGTATACATATTTATACTTATTTAAATTCACTTATTTGAAATAGATACTGAGTAGGTAAAAAGCATATAACAAGGTTTTATAATACAAAATCAACACAAAAATAAATTGTACTCCTGTATCCTAACAACTGAAAATCCAAAACAAAATTAAAATTAAGAAAATAAGTCCATTGGGGGCTGGAGAGATGGATCAGAGGTTAAGAGCACTGACTGCTCTTCCTGAGGTCCTAAGTTCAATTCCCAGCAACCACATGGTGGCTCACAACCATCTGTAATGAGATCTGGTGCCCTCTTCTGGCCTTCAGGCAACATGGAGGCTGAACACTGTTCACATAATAAAATAATAAATTTTAAAAAAAAGAAAAGAAAAAAGAAAGTAAGTCCAAAAATACAAAAAATGATTATAAAGTAGAACTGGGAAGATGACTGTGCTGGTAAAGTAATTTCCATGCAAGCCAAGAACAAGTCCCACTCCTAATACTCATGTAAAATGGTGGCCATAGTGATATGCTCCTTTGATCCCTGGGCCGGGGAGGCTGAGACAGGAGGATTCCTAAGGATTGCTGGCCAGTCAGTCTAGCCAAATTGGCAAACTCCACATCAGTGAGAGACCCTGTCTCAAAAAATAAGATGAAGACCAACTAAGCAAGATACCCAACATCAGTCTCTGGCAAACATGCCAAAATATTTTAAATAAATAGGAAACTAGAAATGCCTCAGTTTTTAAATACTATAAATTTCTTCTCTGGAGTCCTGAAAACTTTCAGATTACTAGTTATTTTGATCCTATGTGGTCTTGACTCACCTCAATATGATACTCTATGTACCACAGAAAGCTTTCTCTATGGCATCCTATCTTCCTTCTCAAAATCACAGTGCTCTTTAAATATGAGCTGGAAAACTCAAATACTTATAGGGTAGTTTTATATTTTTAATTTTTATAATATAATTTTATTAGCATAAATTTTATGCCTTACTACTACTAATTTTCATCTGTCATTATTACATTACTTTAAACAATAATTTTTATAACCCCAGTCTTTCTGAGATAAAATTGTTGATGTATATATATAATTTCCAATATTCATTCTTTATACCAAGTTTTGATTAGATTCTTTTGGAATGGATGTGTAGCAAATAATGACCAAAGTGTGAATCCATTTTGGTTTCTGCCTTTTATTTACCTGAAGAATCACAGTTCCCTCCAGAAGAGTTTAATCTTCAGTCCCTCTTCTAGTCATGTCTTGGGATTATTTTTTCTTTCAGTCTTGAATTTTTTGAAAGAATTGATTTTATGTCTAATAGCCTTATATCATTTAACACCTACAGACTATGACCATGTGCATTGTTCATTGATTATATTCACTTTTGTGGCCAAAAAGCAAAGTTAACAGCTCTTCCCTTGTTCTTTTTTTTTTTTTTTTTTTTTGGTTTTTCGAGACAGGGTTTCTCTGTGGTTTTGGAGCCTGTCCTGGAACTAGCTCTGTAGACCAGGCTGGTCTCGAACTCACAGAGATCCGCCTGCCTCTGCCTCCCAAGTGCTGGGTCTTCCCTTGTTCTTTAAGGAATATTTAGTCCAGTAGGATGTTGTGTTCTTTATTTCATCCAAGTTGCCCTCTGAGTCATTTGCTGAGTCCTAGATAATTTGGATTAGCTTTTTCATGCCTTTCTTACTTGTTTTCAGAAATGGGCAAGCTCATTACTAAGTTTTCTAGTCCTGTATTCTCAATTCCATCATCTTTCCAAAGTGTCTGCTTATAATACATAGCATTAGATCTTAAGTATTCATTGGGCTGTATTTATATTGCAATATGTATTTTTGTTTGTTTTTTTTTTTTTACAAATCTGGCACTTTGTTCATTGAAATTACTTAAAAGACCAAATGACATTTTTCTTGTATAATTAACCTGATGAGGTTAATAACCACTTTGTTAAACAAAGACTGTGGTCCAGATACAATGTTTGAATTCTTTTAGTGCGTTATGATCCTGTAAGAAATCTATAGAGAACTAATCAGATCATATCATTGAAAGGCTCTTTTGTCAGAAAGCTTTCATAAGGTACTGGAGAACAGAAGAGAGTGTAGATATGCCCAAGGGGACCCAAGTACTTCCAGATGGAGCTCTCCAGCTATTCTGTAATCACTGCTCTGACCTGAACATAAATCACCAAGATTTGTACAGACAGCCTTGCTGTCACAGAGAGCTTCCAGGAATTTCCACTGAAATAAGTGATGCCCTCAGGCCACATAGCCAAGTCAGACTGTCTAAATCTTTCACATATAAACTATTAGGAAACAGCTATTCCTGGGTGCACCAGAGAAGTTTCAAACTTTAAACAGCACATTGCTTACTCCACTTTCCTTTGTCTTGGTCAGTAGCCAGTACCAGGTTTCCAAGCATCTCTGGAGATAAGCATAGAGTGAGTGGTTCAGCCTGGCTGTAAAATAATTGTATGTACTCTACATATAGATAGAATTTCTTCTTAGGCTTGGAAACTGAGATTAAAAAGTAATTACTCTCAGGATGTCTTAGTTAGGGTTACTATTGCTGTGATTAAACACCATGACCAAAAAGCAACTTGGAGAGGAAAGGGTTTATTTGGCTTACATATCTAGAGTCACAGTTCACTGAGGGAAGCCAGGGAAGGAACTCAAAGTGAGCAGGAACCTGCAGGCAGGAGCTGTTACAGAGACCATGGAGGATTAGTGCTTACTAGATTGCTCTTCTTGGCTTATTCAGCATGTCTCCTTATAGAACTCAAGACTACCAATCCTGAGTGGTACTACCCACAATTGACTGGGCCCTCCCACATCAATCGCTTACTAAAGAAATATTCTGTAGATTCACCTATAGCCTGATCTAATGGAAACATTTTCACAGTTGAGGTTTCCTCCTCTCAGATGACTATAACTTGGGTCAAGTAGACATAAAACTAGCCAGTGCAGTGGTAATACAGGCCCACATTCCACCCAAAAATGGACTATGGATATTTTCCTTTGTTTAAAAAAAAAAAGGGGGGGGGGAAATGGTGCAGGAGAATTGTCTGTATTCTGTCAAACATGTTTTAAATAAACCCTGATTGGCCAGGCAGGAAGTATAGGTGGGACAACCAGACAGGAAGTAAAGGTGGGGCAAGGAGAACAGGAGAATGCTGGGAAGGAGGAAGCCCATTCCTCCACAGTCCTGCCCAGATCACTGAAGAAGCAGGATGTGACCTGTCCTGCTGAAAAAAGTACTGAGCCATGTGGCTAACATAGATAAGAATAATGGGTTAATATAAGTTATAAGAGCTAATACGAAGCCTGAGCTAATGGGCCAACCAGTTTATAACTTATGGAAACCTCTGTGTGCTTTTCTTTGGAACCTAATGACTGTGGGAACTGGGCAGGACAGAAACCCCAACAAAGCAGGGCCTCATGTTATACCATAGAATGATTGAATATGCAGATATCAGCATGTTGCTGTAAATAGCATTTTATTTTGTTATTTTATTTTCATATATGGTCTCTTTCAGAGTTACATACCCTTCTGAGGTTAAGGATTTATGATTTGCTTTTTGCATCACTGCATTTTGACACATACTACTTAGTTAGGCTACAGCAAGTCATTAGATAGGTAGGTAGTTAGAATTAGTTAAAAGTCACCTAAATATGTAAGCATGACTAAGCAAAAATGATGGAAATTTTAATTGGTGATAACTGTTCAAAGAATTTACCTTCTGATATTTCATGTGATTTGTTTATTTTAGTTCTTTCTGTACCTACTGATTCCAAGCCAATAAAACCAGCTTAGTCATACTTTCTGTGCAAAATTTCCAAAATACAAATAAGCTCTATAGAAATTGTTATGGAATATCCTCAAAAACTAAAATTACATCTGCCATCTGATCTAGTTTTAGTGCTCCTAGATTCCCAAAAATGCCCATCGTCATGTCATAGAAATACTTAAACATCCATGCTGTATTGTAGCACTGTTCTCAATAATCAGGAAATGGAACCAGCCTAGATATCCACCAGCAAATAAGTAAAATGTTAGAGTTATCACTAATATCCACATGACAGAGTCTATACTAGGCTGTTTTGAGATTTCTTTTGCCAATGGACTTAATCCAAAACTCTTCACTTTAGCCTCAGGCAGACTCTTCAAATAAGGGAGAAAAGAAAAAAAAAAAAAAAACAGCCACTGCCTTCACCAAAATATCACAAAAATGATTTCTATGCAACATTCTAAAATTCTTCTCTGACACTTTTTGAACCAACCCCCAGCATTTCAAGTCATTATCAGCACCATTGTCTAACATGCTTCTACTAGTGTGCCCAATTAAGCAATGCTTAAAGCATTACACTGCTTTCTTACCCAAAGTACCAAAATCCATGTTATTCCAAACAAAAGTATGGTCAGGACTATCATAACAATACTCCAGTCCCTGGTACCAACTTCTGCCTTAGTTAGGTTTTTGTTGCCATGAAGAGACACTATGACCACGGCAACTCTTATAAATGAAAACATTTAATCAAAGAAACTCGCTTGCAGTTTCAGAGGTTTAGCCATTATCATCATGGCAGGGAGCATGGCAGCATGCAGAAAGAGGTGGGGCTGGAGCTGAGAGTCCTTCATCTTGACTCAGAGACAACAGGAAGTCGACTGACAGTCATATTGAGGGAAGCTTGAGCAAAAGTGACCTCAAAGCCCACCCCACGGTGACACATTTACTCCAACAAGGCCACACCTCCTAATAGTGCCACTCCCTTTGGGAGCCATTTTCTTTCAAATCACCACATTTGCTAACTAGTCTAAAATAGTCAAAGCAAATGACCAGATTTAGTGAGTATGAAATTGTTATCTGAGTGACTGAGAGTTGGGGAATTATGTTAAAAAAATGCTCTCATTTGTGGAAATCCTAGAATATTATTGAGAAGGCTGCCTTCTAAAAAGCTGAAAGCTGAAAGTCTATTTTTTGGCAGTAACCTTAAAAGGGAAGTCTAATTGGTCTCTTCTACATGTTTCCCTAACACATACACACATACTCACACAAAAAAAAACTTTACCCAGTTTGAAAATACCCATTTTACCAATACTGACATACAAAGATAAGTTCTGTATTTTAGAACAAGTTATATATCTCTAAAATATGCCATCATGTACATTTTTTCAAAGTAAATCATTCTTTACTTAAATGTTTGCCCAGGTAACATATACATTTATTCCCTAGGTAGAATACTTTTAGTATGAGTACTATAAAAATTGCACTGAAGAATGAGCACATTTATTTTCTGCATCTTGGTAACATTTGCAGCATCCTCTGAAACTGCAGAACAGCACAACCAGAAATAGAGTTCGTTGCTCACTGTTTCTCTGGTTTCAGAAAGATGGTAGTGGGACATTAGCCTGTGTCCTCCCGCTTGTTTTCTCCTTTCTTCAAGAGGGGTCATAGAGTTGATACTAAGTTGTTTGATTTTTTTTTTTAAGATTTCTTTATTTTTGTGTACCTGAGTGTTTTGCCTGCTTGTATGTTTGTGTTTCATGTATGAGTTAATTTTAGTCCCCAATTTTTTCTCCATGTTCTTCTCTTTTCAAAAGAGTTTCTGGATTCCACAGCTGGTTTCTTTTTTAAAGTTGCTACCACCTACCTCATCTTTCGTTTTGGCTTACCTTGGTTTCTCCTTGTTTACAAAGACTGGCTGAGATACAGGAGCACAATTTTTCTTGCTTCATTTTATTAAGTGCCTACCCTTAATCATACATTATCCATTTCTTTTGGTTTTTACAACTGACTACTATGCAGGAAATCAAAAGTGCTAAATATGGGGATTTGACTTCCAAAATTCCCAGGTCCCCAAAAGTGTTCAATGGCATTTATGATTTCATTTTTCCGGAGGACTCCAGAGTGTATACCTCTTCCCTGGTTTCCCTTTAGTTTTGAGATAGGGTCTCATTCTGATAATCCAGGCAGGCCTACTGTATGCCCAAGCTGACCATGAACTTGTGATCATCCCCATATGCATCCCAAGTGTTACAGACCTGTGCCGCCACTCTCATTTCTCTTCCTCAGGTCTCAGAGTTGAGTCTTATTTCTTCACCTTTTCTAGTTTCTTTTTCCAAATCCTTTTTCTTTGTGTGGTTAAAAAAAAAAAACAAAAAACTTTTTTTTTCTTAAAGAAAGTTTAGGTTTTATTTTCTAATTTATCTTCTTTTGTATTACAAAATCCAGACCTCCACTTAAATTTACAGAAATAAAACTATACTTCATAGTATTATGGAAATTACCTCCTCAGGTTCTTTCTTTTCTTTGGCAATAGCCACATTCAAATTATAGGAAGAGAACATGAACTAAGTATAAAACCCTCCTGGGATGATATGTTTTATTCTTTTAAAGTTATTACTAAAAATTCAATAATTTAGACTTTACTGTTCTTCATCTTTTCATTTCTGAGGTTATGAAAATGTTCCTATTCATGTATAATTATTAATAAGACTAGATAAAATTCTAGAAGACCTTTCAGGTTTTAGTTTAATTAAAATCATTATTCTTTAGCGTGCCACTTACAAGTGATATGCAAAGCGATTAGAACTGAGAAGAATAAGAAAGGTCTGTGTCGCTTTCTTATTTGAACAGGGTCTTTCTACTGTATTAATTTCTATTTTGTTGTTGTTTATTTTAATCATATGTTTTATTGTTGTTTGGTGCGTGTGTGCTTGCAAACATGAGCTAGGAAATAAGTGGGTAAAAAGTACGAGGAATAGAGGGAGTTTAAAGAGACTGTTGGTGCTCTCTGGCAGTCCATAAAAATATGCAGATATGTTTTGGGTAATTCTAAAAGCTTAGCATTGATGGGCCATGTTCTTGGTGCCTTGGCACTGGTGTATGAATTTGTTTAATTCAAAGAAATTGTTAAATACATGAAAGATATGACTGTTTAATGGTTTTGGTCATTTAAACATCCAGGGGTAAAAAGGACATGGTAACTTTGAAAGGCAATGTTAGTAGTATTCTCATCTACTAATGAGTTTTTAATCATAAACAGATTAATTTTTTCTTTTTATTTTTTTAAACATCAGTATACTTTATTTTTCAGCTACGCTGACAAATTATTCGGAAAACATGGAGCGTACAAAATATGTTGGGGAAAGTGGTAAAGAATTAGGATCTGGAGGAAACCTAAAACCATGGCAGTCTCAGAAATCCAGCATGGACTCCTGTCTGTACCGTGTAGATGAGAACATGACCGCCTCCACATACAGCCTGAATAAGATCCAGGAGAGGAGTCTGGAAACGGTTTTATCCCAGTCAGTACAGTCTATTCCTTTGTATCTCATGCCGCGACCAAATTCAGTAGCAGGTAAGTTGTGTTTTCTTTTTCTTGTTTAAGACTATTTTGCTGAATGTGTAGTGAACAGAAATACGACCAGTCTTCCATTTGTGTTTCTGTACCTTATGCCTTTGAACCTAGGAGAAGGTTCATCTTTTTCATCAAGTGGTTTCCCAGTTCTCCTCCCATGATTTGCAGAAACATGTAACAAAATCAAAAAGAAGGCAAATAAACTAGTTAATCTTATTGTTTGTAAAAATTTTAAGGTCTGGGTGTGTAGCTGAGTGGTTTAGCATTTACGTCATATGCATAAGGTCTTGGATTCAGTTTCAAGTACTGCAACAAAAAAGTTTTAGTTTGAGGTTTTAACTTTTAAAACTTGAGTTTTAATAACCATTATTTAATTGGAGCATATTTTGGTAGTTTGAATATCAGAAATCATCGTCCATCGTTTGAAGATATAACAGATGAGCAGGCAAGAAACTCAGCTTCTTTTTCTCTCAGCTCAGTATTTTCACAAAACCTTTACAGGCTTAGTTTAGAAGGCCAGGTACCTTCATTTCCTAACTCAAATGCCACTAGCAGGATCAGCCAAAAGAATGACACAGGAGGATAAGTAACTGGAATACCAAGTCTTTTTTTTTCCTCAGTAATACACAGGAGTAATGTCAAGGATATTTTTAATACAGCTATGTTGCTATTCAATAATTCAAACCAGGAATTTACAAAAATAGCCATCCTGACATTTTCAAAATGTATTATCATCATCTACACTTTGTCCAGACTACAAAATAAAAATTGTCTTTGCCTTTCCCTCTTTCTAAATTAATGCCCGGACAGATCTATTTTGTGATATGGAATAATAAAACATTTATTACCATTAGACTTACTTTCTAGGGATATTATTAGTTATGCAATCAGGTGTGGTGGTACTTATCTGTAGTTCTAGTATTCTGGGGGTAGAGACAAAAGGGTCAGTAATTGAAGGCCATTCTCAGCTACATAATAAGTTTCATACCAGAATGAAGTACAAACACAAGACTCTATTGAAAAACAAACAATGAAATGATTCATTATGTTGATGCTAGCTTCTTGCCACTCATTTTCTTTCTCTGCCTGTTCTTTTGGTTCTGACCTCTGGGAAAGAATACCAGCACCTGTTACCAGGTATGATGAGGGAATGACTTATCTAGAAGATTCTTCACTTTTATATGGTGACAGCAAATTTTCTCTTTTAGGTCCCACTAAATATATTGATCTTCATTTAGATGTGGTGCCTCTCATATTGCAGCCTGTAGTGATGAGGCAAGCAGGCCATGTCCCGCCACCCAGCTAGCTTTACCCGAAATAATTACACAAAAACTGTATTCATTTAAAACACTGCCTCGCCCATTATCTCTAGCCTCTTCTTGGCTAATTCTCACATCTTAATTAACCCATTTTTAATAAATCTGTGTATCACCACATGACTGTGGCTTACCGGCAAGATTCTAGCCTACATCCGTCTCTGGCCAGAGAGCTATGGTGTCTGCCACACTGCCTTTCTACCCAGCATCCTGTTCTGTCTACTCCACCTACCTAATTTTCTGTCCTATCAAAAGGCCAAGGCAGTTTCTTTATTTAACCAATGAAATCAACACAAAACAGAAGACCCTCCTACATCAGCAGCCAATTGTATATATTACTAACCCCTCTTCATGTTGCCTTGTGAAAGTTTGTATTCAAGGACCTGAAACTACTTTCAGCTACTACTTTTTTCCTGAGTGATAAACTTACATTTCTGACCCTGAAGTTTTTTTTTTATATTCTTCCACCATCCAGGGTCATTAAGTAGAGTGAAGTATGAGATCCTTCACTGTCCATTATTATGAAATACCATATGCAATCATAGCCACAAAATTAGAAGGATGGCATTGCCAAGCATTGATGGGATTATTTGTGATGGATAAAATGACTGCATATTAATGATGGGAGTATGTTATACATTGGTTTTCTTAAAGCTAAATATATATTACCTAAAACCTAGTGATTGTACTCAGAATGTCTGTGAAAAATAGGTGTTCACAAACAATATTGCTTACTGGTTGAAGAGCAGTCAGTTTTATTCCCATTGATAATGGTGCTGCTTTGACCGTGAGTGTATGAGTATGTAGACATACATGTTTTCATTCCTCTTAGGTAGGTACTTAGGAGTGTACTTGCCATTCATGTTAGATTTTGAATTTAACTTTTTAAGAACCTGCCACATTATTTTACAAAGTATACCAAGTTAATATGCCCTTTTACATTCCTAACTAGCAAGGTACTAGGGTTCCTGTTCCTCTTTGTCCTTTCCATCATTGGCATTTGTTTTACCTTTATGATTATAATTAATGAATGTAAGGTGATATTTGATGATGGCTTTAATTTTCAATATGCTAATGCTTAATAATACTGAACTTATTTTATGTACTTACTAGTACTTACACATTTTCTTTAGTGAAATTTCTACTCAGACCTTTGATAATAGCTTTTGATTGAGTTGTCTGCCCTCTTACTGAATTTTAAATATATATATAATATATATATAATTTTTATAACTATAAACATGTGTTTGCAAATATTTTCCCCCTTTGATAATCATCTTTTAATTTTTGTTGATATATTGTAAAGCACAAAAGTTTTAATTTTGTTGAAGTCTATCAAAATTTTTAGTGGACATTGATCTTTGGTAATATCTTTTCTTCATTTCATTAGCAGGTGTATTGTTTATATTACATATTATAACACTAGTCTCTCTGTCATTTGAGTTTGTTTTGATTCAAGGTTGGAGATTATTTCCTTCTTCTACATACTTTGTGTTCTCCCTTTACCTTTCCTTCTTTTCAAAATTCTATTATCCTTAATCATTTTGCCAGGAGGTGAAAGCAGTGTCATTTTAAGTCTTTCTAGCTAACATAGCTCTTTGGCTTTTGAGAGAGGGCTGATCAGACAACTTTAAAGGAAAATGAAGACGAAATGAAATGGCTCAACTGGTATAGGCATTACTCTTGCCTAGTTAGATCCATAGAACCCTCTTGACAAAGGGAGAAAACCAAATATCACAAGGTGACACATATGGACATATATAATTCACTCAATAAATAAATGGATAAAATTATAGGGAAACGTGAATGTACCATTAGAGGCCAGATAGGATGACCCTGAAGAATTAGGCTCTTACACTGTTTAAATAGTATGCATGACAATGGCAGAATACTTTATCAGGTAATTCTTATAAGTGGTGCTGGACAAGGTTTACTGTTGCTTAGAGAGCAAGTCAGCAGTCAGACAATGGTTTGTTTTAGATTGTTTTCTGACTCTGGAAACCATGGTTTTAGAATGCTTCCACAGACACAGGAAAATGAGCTGTGAGCCAAATGAGTCATTTTCAAACATTGATAGACTGTAAATTTAAGATATTTCCAGAATGTAAGGAAATAAAGTTATTTCCATAGGGAATACTCTGCGAAATATATAATGTATAAGAATCTAATAACACCATGAAATCTGGTAGTTAAAATAATATATCTAAATTAGTTTTCTTAGCTTTGAAGAGTCCCATCTTTACATTTTACCTCTGTCTATATACATACATATTTTCATACACTTTTTAATGTGTACATAGAAATGTTTCTGCAAAGTGAGTAATGTAAACCTTGATGATCAAGAATAACTGAGAAGCCGGATGTGATAACACACACCTTAAATCCCAGTACTCAGGAAGCAGAGGCAGATGGATCTCTGAATTTAGAACCATACAGTACCAGTCTAGGACAGCAAGGGTTTCACAGAGAAACCTTGTCTCATAAAACAAAAAAAAGTAACCGAGGTTTTCAAATAGGAAAAAATCAAGTGTATTTATTCTTCTTTGTTTCATCAAAATTTCAGTTTGCATACAAAAGTAGGTTTCATTATATTTTTGTTTATCATTGTACTTTGCCCATACTCATTCTTCATGAACCTCCTCATCCCTGCCTCCCAGTGGTTTCTTGTGATCCCCAGAAATGGTCTCCTTCCTGCTTTCATAGAAAATATTTTTAATCAAGATTCTTCATAAAAGAGAAAACATGCAATATTTGTCCCTCCCCTATCTTCTTCTCTTGTTCCCCACATGCTTATTCAATTGTCTTAAACATAGAAGCCCCCAGGAGTCATGTAAAGGGGGGATTAATATTAGAAATAAAAGCCTTTGTTCAAATACAACTTTTTAACTTCCCTTCTTTTTTAAACTTAGTATGAGTAATACAAAGAGATCAAATAATGTTGAATAACAGTGTAAAAAGCTACACTGACTGTGTAGTGTGATGGGTCACCTGTAAACTCAGCTCTTAGGAGGCTGATACCGTTAATGGTCAGTTTGCACCAGGCTGGGAACACATTTAACAAAGCACTGTCTTTACAAAAAAAAAAGTTAAGATACCATTTGCACCACTTTTAAAACCTGGAGTAGTAATCTCTTAAGTGATTCTTTCTATGTTAAATATTTCTGCCCACTTTCAGGAGAGAATTATATTCTTTTGCATAAATTCCCATGATGCTACACATCTGTAATCCCAGAACTTGGAAGGGGAAAGTGGGGCAAGAAGCAAGAAACAAAGCCATCTCCTCAGTTACCTCATGAGTTGAGACTGACCTTGTCTAAAAATCAAAGAAAAGCTTAAGTAAAATAAAAACAAAATTATTCTGTGAGACAAAGACCCTGTTTGGGGCTTTACAACCCTAATTTTTTTCTGGGACAGTAGAGTGAGCTCATATACAACTGTTCTTAACAGTAAATAATTTTAATTTTTTTAATCTTTTTACTTTTACTCCTAACATATATAGTATTATAATAACATATATTATAAAATTCCTAAAATAATCATCTGTATTTTATTAACTGAAATATATGTTGGTCAAATAGATTAGCTGTATAGTTTCAGAAACGTGACTAGCATAAATTAGGTTCCACATCCAAGGATAGTACTATTTACTGGGATTATAAAACCCTTCATCTCGATGACTAGGGATGTAGTGGAGAGGAAGTGCACTAGCCTTTCGAGTGGCAAAATGACCCAGGGTGACTTAGGACAGTCGGTAGCTTGGGTCTTTCCTGAGGTTGCTCAGTTTTCTAAATGCAAATTTAGATTTCATATACCTTTAAATTAAAATTTTAAGCGATGAAAATTTTAAAGTCTGAGTTTTGTGGCATGCCTAATTTGAGTTGCTGTTGTATATTTGTTTTTAAGCTTTGCGTTGGAAGGAAGTGACTATTGTGGATCTGTGGTTGCATGGCTGGAATTATCAACCGGCTGTCAGTGGTCATCTCTGGTGTCTTAAAATGAGATTGGCAATGAATTGGAAGTATGTGGGAAGCAGGAAGTGTCTGCAGCAGCTGTTGTTGTGCTTTGTGTGGGAAAGAGGGATCTATTGGAAAAATACAAACTCTGTTAAAAATGTAATCTCTCCATCCATTTGTTAGTACTTGGAGCAGCACAGTTTTCTAAGAAAAGATCTTAAGCAGGTAAATGCAGATTTCAAATCTAAGGGGATATAAATGAATCTAATTAAAAACTATGATGAAGATTTTGTAGAAAATCAAAAGGAGCTTTTCAGCAGTCAGAATAATAACTTTATTTGTATAAATATAGCAAGTGGCCTCTGCCCAAATATGGGAAACAGAAGTTTCCCTGCAGCCTCCATGCACGCTCTAGCTCAGCAGAAGTGAAAACTGTGTCCCCGTGGTCTGTTCCATCAGCGACAGCTGGCACAAGAAGAAATGACTAGATAGGCCTCTAAAGTCAGTGCGGCGGATTTCTGGAATGCTCTCCGCCAAATGCTGTCTGTTGAGTGGTTTTTGTTTTTTGTTTCTTTCTGTCCAAAATATATCTAAGCTATATTCACTTTTTAAAGAATGCTTCTATTTGTTAAATGCTTTACAAGTATTGGTCTTCAGCTGTTTCAATCTAATAAAAATCTAATTTAAAGTAGGTTTTCTCTCTTTTTCCTATTCCCTCTTCCTCTGCTGAAAGCACGGTTTGTAAATGACAGGATTTATTGACTTCCTTTTAGATGTTTTTCTTTTACTTAAAAATTTTTATTGTAGATTTATTTTTTCTATTTCCTCTTATTGCTTGAATTTATGTAATTATTTTTTATATTTGCCAAGTGTTCACTAGATATTATAATACTAATTTAACCTGATAAAATTATCTCAGAAGTATTTGCCAGTATACTTTCAAAGTAAGAGTGACATTATGAATGGGAATGTATTTGTCCTTACAGAGCTCTCAAGAGTCTTTATAGAGGAGGATGCTATTATTGTTATAGTTATCTTCAAAGTTACCCAGAAGCACAATGTTAATTTGCTTATTAATTAATTGTTTAAATATTACCTTAAGCTCAAGATAAAGATACAGGTATTAAGCCAGGAGATGGTGGTGCATACCTTTAATCCCAGAACTCGGGAGGCAGAGGCAGATGGGGTCTCTGTGAGTTCGAGACCAGCCTGATCTACAAAGTGGTTCCAGGACAGCAAGGGCTGTTACAAAAGAGAAACCCTGTCTTCAAAACAAAACAAAAAGATACAGATTTAAGTGTATAATATTCAGTCATTGCTCAGGCATTTATTGAGCATGAACTATTCAAAGCACTGTTCAGAGCACTTAATTGTCATCTTTTGAAAAACAAAGATCCTATCCTCATGAAGCTTACTTTGTAGTTGGAAAAAATAAACATAATAAATAATTTACATAATATGATAAGTGGTACTCTATCAAAAAAGTAAAAGCAGCATCAGCATTATCTGAGGGAAGATCTGCACATCACCAGGCCAGGCATATTCAGTAGTGTCAAGTATTAAAACAGAGGTGATATGGTTGAGGATAGAGCCAGCAGATCACTAAATGTAAGGAGGGCAACACTGAGCATTATGCTCAGGACACTTAGTTCATTGTCTGAAGAAATAGGATAATCAAAAATAAATCAGATGTTACCACTTGCTCTAAACAACCTAGTACATAAGTAGTATGGAGACATGCCTATAAACACCAGCAGTTGAGAAGTGGAGGCAAGAAGGTTGGGAATTCAAAGCTGCCCTCAGCTTAGTGAATGAGGCCTACCGGGGCTCATGATTTGACTGGGAGATCAGTCAGAGAAGCAGAGAAAGTATAACCAGAGTACCTTCTGACAAAGGGAGAGAGGTAAGATTGACACAATATGACAAAAAGTTTTCTCAGAAAATTACTTGGGGTGGAGATGCTTCAAGTGGCAGGGTAGAAGAGTTTGATGTAATCCCGTTTGGTTCCTTGTACTTCTGTTTTGAGTTTTCTACAAAAACCCTTCTGCATCAGGGTTGCTCCATTTTGCCTTTGAGTGATTTCCTAGTTTGGGAACCTTGCCGTGTTTTCATTCATATGGTGAGTAGTGAGTGTTCGCCCTGCTTGTGCACTTCCACTTCCCAGCACCACTTACTGAAGAAACTTCCTTTCCCTGGTGTGTATATTCTTAGCACTTTTGCTAAAAATTAGTTACTTGTAGAGATACTTTTTTCAATCTTTATTCTGCTCCTCTGACCTATGAATCTATTTTTATGCCAAAACATGTAATGTTGATTACTAGAGCTTTATAGGGTTTTGAAGTCAGGTAATATGTTTTCTGTGAAGAATTTTGATAAGGATTCGGTGAATCTATAGATCACTTTAGTAGTGTGGACGTTTTTAACAGTATCCATTCTTCTAATGTGTGAGCACAGGATGTCCTTCCAATTTTGCAGTCCTTTTTAGTTTCTTTTATTGTTAGTTTCTCATTGTAGAGCTTTTTTATCCCTTTATTTTAAAATTTATTCCTAGATATTTCACTTACTGTTTTTGAGTCTTTTTTAAATGAGATTGATTTTTTATTTCTTTTTTTTTAGAATATTTGCTACTAATGCATCAAAACACTACTTTAAGTTTTTTATATATATAAGATTGTATAAACATACAGCTCCAGGCCAGTCTACATATAGAGCTCCAGGCCACCCAAGGCTACATTGAGACCTTATCTCATTAAAAAAAAAAAAAAAAAGTGGCAAAACTATTAAGACTGTGTTGACATTTTTACTGTCGATTTTGTTTTTAACATATTAATAAGTATTATTGCCTAAGGTTAGTCACCACAAACAGCTTTCCTATGATCTATATTTTCTGTCCATGGGCTTGTTTCCTTAAGCTGAGAAAATCCCAAGCTTTTTCCTTTACCCCTTTTGCTTCCTCTTTTACTCGTTTATAATCAAGTATCACATAAGGTGATTTATGTTACTGGTAGTAAAAATGGCTTGTAAAACTTTCAAGGCAAACCACTATGTCATCTGTCTTAGTTTGGTTTTCATTGCTATAATAAAGCACCATGACCAAAAGCAGCTTGAGGAGGAGAGGGCTTATTTCATCTTTACAGCTCTCAGGTCACATTCCATGAACTGAAGCAGACTCTGTGAAGGAATGCTGCCTACTGGTTTGCTCAGTTTGTTTTCTTATACACCCCTTCCCAAAACCACCTGTCCAGGGGTAACACCACCCACAATGGGCTGGGATGTCACACATCAATTATTAATCGAGAAAATGCTCTACAGGTTTGCCTACAGGCAAGCTGATGGAAGTGTTTTCCTAACTGAGGTTCCTCTTCCCAATAACTTATGCTTGTGACAACTAGCACATCATCTTCTGTAAATCTCACCTGTAATAGAATTTCTCACCTAGAAAGAAAGGAAAATAGTGGCAAAACACTTGAGGCCCAGCAATCATGAAGAGGTAATCCTTGGGCTTTCTTCCCTTCTGCCACATTTATGCTAATCTTCAATGATAACCAATACTCTATTTTAAACACTTATTTTCAAAAGCTAAGTTGTTTATACCACTACCTAGAACTTACTGAGGTAATAATTTTAGGCCTTTCTAGTTTGTTTCTGTTCTCTATTTGAATATGAAATGTATTTCTCTGTTAATATCATAGAACCTCTCTTGGCAAGTGATAAGATCTGTGAGGTTCTGTCTTAAAGAATCAGGTAGAATGAAATTTCAATTTTATTTTAAATACTTGGGGGTTTTTGTTGTTTTATTTATTTATTTATTTATTTGGTCTTTTGTTTGTTTGGTTTTGGTTTTGGTTTTCAAGACAGTATTTCTATGTGTAGCTTTGGAGCCTGTCCTGGAACTCACTCTGCAGACCAGGCTGGCCTCAAACTCACAGAGATCTGCCTGCCCCTGCCTCCAAAATGCTGGGAATAAAGGCGTGCGCCACCACCACCTGGCTAATACTTAGTTTCTTAAAGGCATAAAATAAGTGAATTATATATTGTTCGGGGGAGGGTTATTTTTTGCTGGTGTAAGCTTTGAGTCAAAGGTATGGATGATAGCAACTAGATTTTTTTTAAAGTTTTCTAAACTTATGCATGATAACTATATTTTTTCTGTCTTATTAGCTACCAGCTCTGCCCACTTGGAGGATCTTGCTTACCTGGATGAGCAGAGACATACTCCTTTGAGAACTTCTCTTCGAATGCCAAGACAGAGTATGGGTGGAATTCGTACACAGCAGGATCTAAGAGGTCAGAATACAGAGGGCTGTAGTGGTGCCTGAGAACAAGTGAAAATGGATAATTTTCAAAATCCTTATTCTCCTATCCCCAAACTTGATCTTCCTTTTAAGACGTGAGATGATCTAGTTTAATATGTAACTAGATCATTCCACAGATAGATTGTACTCATAGAAGTGTGTTGTCATTTTGGAAGAAACCAAATGAAAAGAGCTGGTAGTGGTAGAGGAAACAACCTTCCTTAAGGCCCTGGAATTCAGAAGTAACTCTGACCAACTTCAGTCCTAGAGGTATTATTGGAGGTAAACTGTATTTTACTATAGAATTACTCTCAGTTTTATTCTAATGACCATTTCTAGTAACATGTAGTAATTCCTTTTCATGGTGTTTCAGATAGTGCTGACAACATCTAACCAACATCCTTTCACTCACTTAAGCACTCTATTAGTTACTTTTCTCATTTTTATGGCAGAATACACAGCATTTTCAGGATGGAAGTGCTTATTGTAGCCCACAGTTGGAGGATATAGTTTATCATAGCAAGGAAATCGTGTCAGCAGGAACACAAGGCAACTGATCCCACTGCATCTGTAGTCAGGAAGCAAAGAAACGTGAATGACAGTGCTCAAATTCATACTCTCTTTCTTTATTCAACCTGGGACCCCACCCCAAGAAGTGGTACTGTACACATTCAGGGTGAGTCTTCCCTCCGTAGTTAAGCCTTTCTGGAAATGTCTTTATGGACACTCCTCATAGGTATATTTCTGTGGTGATTCTAAATCCATTCAAGTTGATATCATAAAGATTAACCATTACAGGAACCCATTTCTTTACCTTCTCTGTGGCAGTATACATGCTATAAAAGAAACGTAGTCTTTTCTTTCATTTTGTTATGAAAATAATATCACTGAGGAGACTCCTCTGTTCTCTGTGTCACTTTGCTCAAAATGAACCCTCTCTGATAGCTTTTAACAAATGACATTCCTCAGATATCTAACAATCTATAGCTCAAGCATTCTTTTTAATTTTTAGCTTATTTTCTCATTGCTTTTGTCCTGTATCCTACCCTAAGCAGTTCAGTGACACATGCATTTCTCACACAGGAAAGAACTTACTCATGCAGGGACTGCTCATTCTGGAAACCATTTTCTTCATAGTTTTTCAGTAATGGCTAAACAAATAAAAGACTGATTTATTACAATTGCTTTATTGCAATATGTTACCATAGTCACATTAACAGTAGTTAATAATCTTTTAGTTTGGCTCCTTATTTTTCTCATAGTATTTATTATTTCTATAGTTTACCATATACTAGTTGCTTGGTATATTCAGTTTTGTATTACCCCCGTAGAAAACAGAATTATTGGCCAGCAAGGCAAAATGGCTCAGCAGATAAAGGGTGCTTACCAGCAAGCCTGACAAACTAAGATTTATTCCTGGGACTCACATGATAAGAGAGCTGACTCTCTAAGTTGTGCTCTGACTTCACACATGCATGAACACACTGAATGTTTTCAGAAAGAAAATGGAACTGTGCCAAGCACCACTTTAGAATGTTTATACCCAAAGCTTCAACAAGTTTAATGAGAAGAAAAATTTATTTGTTCCAGGACCTCAGTGCACAGAAATATTAAATAAAATTGAGCACAACTACTTATCTGACTAGATCTTCAGGTTCGTTTGCAAATCTGCCACACTGACATCACCTTGTATTTCATTACTGGAAAAATAACAGCATTTCATTTTCTCATTTTCTAAGCATAGGTGTACTACATAGGAAAAAATGACAGATTTCAGCTCTGGTAATTTAGGGTCTCCTTAATATTGAGTCCTATTATTTGATATCACATACATGCTTCTGGTATCTAAAGACTTAATAAGATTTTGGTTATACAAAATTTTATCAATTCTGGTGAGATTGATATTTACATTCAGATATATATTATATCTTGATTATAACAAAGATTTTTTAATTAAATAATTGAGCTTCAGCCTGAACATTCAAATAATAAAAGTGCATCCAAAGATTGATGAGAAAAGAAAGCGAACTTGGACAGATTATAGACCTTCTTAGCAAGGCTTTATAACTTAACAGTTATTATATCTCAAACTTTTCCTTTTAGGCACATAACCAGATTGTTTTCCTGACATCATTTTCGAAAGCTTGTTACATTGTGTTTCATTTAAAAACATACAAATTGCAGTCAGATTTCAGTTTGAAATCTACTTTTTCTGATTATAGTTGAAGTAAAAGTACCTTGTTCCCCCAAAAAAACAATAAAATGATTGTAAACGATTTTAGTATTATGTATATCTAGAGGCCAGCAAGATGGCACAGCAGATAAAAACAATCCTCAGGCCTGATGACCTGAGTTCAATCGTGGAGACCCACAGATAAGGAGAGAGCTGACTCCTGCAAGCTGTCCTCTGACCTTCACCCCACTCATTGCAGCACATACTTAACAAAAATAACTAAATATTAAAAAAACTGAGTATATTTCCAGCTTATATACTTCCAGTGTGAGCATGCACTCACACTCACACACATTTTCAAGTATTACTAAGTTTTATGATCAGGCTTTCGTTTGGTTTGGCTGCTCTGGAAACTGAACCTAGAGCTTTACACATGGCCACTGAGCCGCATACCCAGTCCTATACAGTAGGGTTTTATTTTGTTTGTATATGTGTGAGTGTGGACGTATGTACACATGTATGCAGGTGCCCATTGAGGCCAGCGAAGGATTTTAGATCCCCTACAGCTGAAGTTATTGGAGATTGTGAGCTGCTTGATGTGGGTGCCCAGAACTGAAGTCCAGTCCTCTAGAAGAACAGCAAACATTTTTAACCACTGAACCATCTCTTCGGCCCTGAAATAGTTTTTTTTAACCACAATTCTAATGTCATATAGTGCTAAGTCTTTAAAGATGTATACTGTGCACCTATAGTGTATCCAGTGGTAATTAACTGTATTGGCTAACTGATTTCAAGCGTAAAGCCAGCCTGAAATATGTCTACTAGTATAGTCTATATTGGCTATACTCTTAGATTATGGAGAACTCCAGAAAGCTTTTATTTATATGACTTGAGGTAGTATTTACCATTTTATAAACAAATATATCAGATACTAGTTTTAGCTGTTAAATGTAATAGTATGTTTTTTAAGTAATAGAGACTATTAAAGTATCTGTATATTCAGAGCTGGAAAGGTGGCTTAGTAGTTAATAGCACTTACTGCTCGTACAGAAAAACAAGTTTGTTTCCCAGCACCCACTTGATGACTCACAGCCTTCCATAACTCTACTTCCAGAGGACTTAGTACCTTCTTTTGATCACTGCAGGCACCAGACATACACATGGTATGCATATATACATGCAGCAAAAAAAAAAATCACCCCTCATACACATCAAATAAGTTAAATAAATGTTTTTAATTTTATAAATAATGTGACTTGTTACATGATAACATCAGGAAGGTGTAAAAAGTTCCATGTAGTTGTGAAAAACTGACTTGGTAAAAGGAAAGTAACCTCTTTTTTGGTTTTTTGAGACAGGGTTTTTCTGTAGCTTTGGAGCCTGTTCTGGAACTACCTCTTGTAGACCAGTTTGGCCTTGAACTCACAGAGATCCGCCTGCCTCTGCCTCCCCAGTGTTGGGATTAAAAGCGTGCGCCGCCACCAACCAGCCAAAAGTAACCTCTTAATGTCATGAGAATAGCTTCGGTTTTAAGTCACCAAACATGTCTTGGAAACCCCCAGGGGTTCCCAGACTCTTTAACAAACAGCTTAGAGAATATCATTGTAATTGAAGATAAATGTTATATCTCAAGAATTTTATGGTCTGTTTACAGAATTGCAAAAGAGGGAATGTTTTGAGAGATAGTAGATGTTAGAAATTGCTTATGATCATGGTTTAAGAATAGATAGAGTTCATTTAAAAATTACCTTAGCAGTAACTAAATTGTTTAATCATAATAGTTGTGTTTTAACTACTGGCACGAAAGTTATTAGGGTAATCTGAGCTAGAATTTTTGGATCTTCAAGTAAGTCACATTTTTAACATTGGCTTCATTAGTGAAAAGCCCTTTTCTTTTTCAGTACAGCTGTTCTGACCAACTGTTCTATAAAACTGATGTTTCCAGAAACTAAGCCCAACAGTAGAGAAAGGAAAGTCACACAAGTACACTGACCAGAGTTGCTTTGAAGCAAGATAACAGATTCTTAGGTATCGCTTGTTCAAAAGTTTAAACTCAAATTTTGAAGTAGTCATAAAAGGTGGTATTCTAGTGCAGAGTTCATGACTGCTAGCCTGCACTTAAAGCCTGTCTTTAAAAAATAGTTAAATTGAATTAACTTTATAAAACTTTTTAACTGAAGGTTTTGTAATTACTTAAGAGTTTTATTTTTTTATTTAGTCACCATTGTATTAATATAGGGTGTTGTGGGGAGCTGCAGGCTGTGTTCCTGCCGCCCCAGCTCCTGGTTGCCTTGGCTAGCTTATGCCCCGAAATAACAACACACAAACTGTATTTTTTTAAACACTGCTTGGCCCATTTAGCTCTAGCCCTTACTGGCTAATTCTATATCCCGATCAACCCATCTCTAATAATCTGTGTAGCATCAGTCTTACCGGGAAAGATTCAGCATGTCTGACCTGGCGGCTTGTTTCATTGTCTCTGCCTCTGAGAGGAGATGCCCTGCATCTGAACTCACTTCTTCTTCCTCCCAGCATTCTGTTTTGTTTACTCCACCCACCTATGTTCTAACCTATGAGGGCCAAGCAGTTTTCTTTATTAGCCAATGACCTTCCTCCATCATTTCCCCTTTTTCTGTTTAAACAAAAAGGAAAGGCTTTCACTTTAACATGGCAAAATTACATATAACAAAACAGTTATCAAGTAAAAATTATAGTTACAATATTTACATCTATTTTATCTTTATCATAACTAAGGAAAACTATAACTATCTATCTATTCTTCAACCCCATCAAAGACTCCAGAAGGATATAATATTACCTAAGTAAATGAGAAGTAAGCAACTTACAAAACTCTAGAAACCCCAGAGACATCTCGCTACCTGGACAGTCACTCAAAGTTTCTCTGTACCGTTGGGGCATCCATCTTTGGCCTACAGGCCCATAGTATCCAGAGACATTTTCATGAAGCAAGAAATTTCAAAGTCATCAGTCACTATTTGCTGTGTCTTGTGGAATGTCTCGCAGACTCTTTTATGAATCAGGAACCCCGAAAGATCATCTCACCTTTAGGCAAGTTTAGTAGTCTTCTCTCTGTGGGTTCTTTGTGTCCAGTTTATGCAACAGTCCAGGCAAGAGCAGTTTCTTGCCCAAATGGCTATCAAACTCCATAAGGATCCTCTTTGATGCCCATCTTCCTCTTGAAGTAGATTGGTGCTGCCAGGAGCAGAGTGTCTCATTGTCATGAAAAGTCCTAAGTTATTAAAACATTAAATAGTATATTTCGTAGTCTTTGAAAGATATGAAGAATGTCTATCTAAAATATATCTATGTACATCTAGAAAATCTAACATGACTACAAACTTGACTATTACAGATAACTATTAACAACTTATATACATAACATTTTTACATGAGCTACACAATCACAATATCTTAATCAATATCAGAAATACATATACATATAACAAAATTGACCTTAAATTTAAATCACTAAAGCAAAATCCATATCAGTGTAAATTATTTATACCTATATCATATCCCCCTTTAAATGTAAAAGAACATTTATGAACAATATTTGGGAATATGGACGTAGTTATTTCTCTCCAAACTGCTTTCTGCTGAATGGGGGCGCTGTTAATCAGATATTTTAGGGTATAACCTGTGTGCTAGGTTTATCTCAGTCGTCAATTGAGTGAAGTAATTTTTTGAATGTGTTTACAGCAACCCTTTAGGAGGGCGTGGTCCATCATACCATATTGGGATAGAAGCAATACACAGGGTCTCATCGTCTGTGAAAACAAAAGAAACTCCTTTTTAAAGCATCATGTCCTTAGATTTAAATTTTAAAGTCAAGGTATTTTGGAAATATCTATGTTGGATTAGTTTAGCAGCATTTATAAACAAATATCTTTTAGCAGCTGTTGCTCTTTTTTCAGCATTTAAACAATTTAAAGTGCATAATAGTGTACAGTATCAAGATTTTCTGTGTATTTTTTATCTTTGTGTAGCTTTATTTTAGCCTCTATTTTGTTTATTTTACTTTTATTTTGAGACAGGATTTTGTATATCTTTGTCCTGGAATAACTCTGTAGACCAGGCTGTCCTTGAACTCTCAGAGATTCTTCTGTCTCTGTCTCCCAGGAATTGGGATTAAAGGCGTGTGCTACCACACCTTGAAGTCTTAGAGGTCAATCTCCCTCTGTCTTTCAAGTGTCGGGATTAAACATGTGTACTACCACACCCAACTACTCTCTTTCTTCCTTTTTTTTTTTACTTTTAAGAACTTTAACTTTTAGCCTGCATATATTTTTAACACACTGTAAACCATTTAGAAGTTTTTTTTGTTTTTGACGTTCTCTTTACTGTATCTCTCTCTGTTTTTTTGACCACATGAGTCTTGAAATTACTGAGCAATATGGGTAGGATTAAAGTCGTGGCTTTGTCGGCTAGATCCAGCCCATTCCTTAGCTTTCCAGCCTCATGGCGGAGATACTGGCTGTAGCCATGTTTATCACCACAACTCTGTGGCGTTTTAAGGTCCCTGCCAGCAAGCAAGCTGTAACACTATATCCACAGACAACACTCAAGTCCTCTCTCTGTGGTCGGCCCTCCTGCCTCAAACAGTCAGAGTTTGCCCTGGCAGGACAGCCCAGAGAGCCAGCATTTTAAAACAGCACAAGTTTTTTCCTGCTACGGCTGAAAACCGAAAAGCATGCCTTCAGCTTTTCACCAACACCGTTTTAAGTGTTTCGTGGCAGGACCTCTTAAAAGAGCTGCAGTCAGGAAGCCTCTCTTAGATAAGAGTGCTTGCTTGCCTCTAGCAAGCAGAGCAGACCCAAGAAATTGCTGCTATCAAGAAAACATGCTTTACTCTATTCTTTCCCAAGCTTTCTCAGGCTTTCTGTGAATACAGTTGCCCCACGTTGGGCGCCATTCTGTTGTGGGGAGCTGCGGGCTGTGTTCCTGCCGCCCCAGCTCCTGGTTGCCTGGCTAGCTAATGCCCCGAAATAACAACACACAAACTGTATTTTTTTAAACACTGCTTGGCCCATTAGCTCTAGCCCTTACTGGCTAATTCTCATATCCCGATCAACCCATCTCTAATAATCTGTGTAGCATCAGTCTTACCGGGAAAGATTCAGCATGTCTGACCTGGCGGCTTGTTTCATTGTCTCTGCCTCTGAGAGGAGATGCCCTGCATCTGAGCTCACTTCTTCTTCCTCCCAGCATTCTGTTTTGTTTACTCCACTCACCTATGTTCTAACCTATGAGGGCCAAGCAGTTTTCTTTATTAGCCAATGACCTTCCTCCATCAGTAGGGTTATGCTAAAAAATAAACTGAAATATCTTCCTCCTTTTGACTACCTTAATGAAGTAAGTCTTTCGTGCCATGGGAAAAGCAGAAATTATGTTTGCTACCTATTGGAAGGAAAAAACATGTAAGTTTTTAGATAGAAGTAATACAATACATCGTTTGATAGACCATCAAAAGGGAGTTAAATATACAATATAAATGTTAACATAATAACTTTAGATAATAGCTGCTTTTGGTAAATTAATGGAAAATTATTAGTGATAAGACCCTAACCTGCATATTGTTAAATTATAATCATACTGTTTTGCTTGAAGAGATTACATGTTACTAATTAAAGCTTCATTTCTCAATATTTGTTGGTTTCCGTGGGTCCTTTAATAAATCTCATGACATAAAGACATTTGCAGACTTTCTCTTAATTGCTGCTTTGGTAGACACTAGGATGGAGGGTATGTCTGCAAATGGTTGTCTAGTTCATTGGCGTAGTTTTGTAAAACTGACCCTGGAACAGTTAAGTTGACTTTGAGGATCTGCTTTCAAAGCAGTAAGTTTAATTTTCATTAAATAAAATCAGTGCATCACAGCATGTATAAATCCCTCACATTTCTGAAACAATGAATTCTTTATGAAGCTGACTAAGATGCATGTCATCAAGCTGAATACTATTGCATTAGCCCACTGAGTCATGTAGCCCTGGGGTTGCTTAGTCACCCTATCCTGATTATTGCCTAGCTGACTGGCACATTTACAAGGGAATATTCCATCAGTAGTTTTTATCACTGTTCATTAATTTTATAAGCAATATTAAATGTCATTCTTAAGTAGATTCAAAAGCTAGAGAAAGCTTGCATCCACAAAAATGTCTGCATATGACTGTTAAGCTAGTAGACTGTATATTCTAGTTACATGAGATTTACCTACAACCAGCTTTTCTGCAAAGTGCCTTAAAAATTGAAAAGTCACAATTTAAACTGAATTTCTTTGAACATCTGATAAAAACTAGACTCTACCTTATTTGAGTGTTCTGGCCATGATTTTTTTTCAATTTTTATTGTATTTTACTTTTTTTGTTAGGATACAGGATACACATGTGCTATAGTGTGCGTGTGGAGATGAGAGGACAACTTGAAGGAGTCGGTCCTCCCTCTGCTCTGTGTCCTGGGGTCAAGCTCAGGTCATCAGGCTTGGCACAAGCACCTGCACCCGCTGAGCTATCTGGCTGTCCTCATAATTTGTTTGGTTTTCTTTGGTTGGTTTAACTAATCACTATAGTTGTTCTTTATACACACAAATCTGTTTTTATATAAACCAGTCTTACTTGGTAAGTTACTAAATCTTACAGTTAGAAAACACAAATAAGAATTAATACTTAAAAAGTTTTCTTATGAGACCTGCAGGGGAAAGATAACCTTTGAGAAAAAGTTTACACCACATCATCTTACAAGAGATGTTTTCAACTAAATTAAACTTCAAGAATCAATTCCATATTGATTCCTATCATTTCTTCAAAAGTATAAAACAATCAATTGAAGAAATCATAATGTCAATAAATTCACTTGGCTAATGTCTTTCCAAAGCATTTCTTAATTCATTAAGATGATTTAAGTTTTATGTGTAAAATATTTTTATAGAATAATTTCCCAAGATACTAATAAAATTATAGAATTGGAAATTTCATTTGGAAGGCTATAGCCATTTCATTAATAAAAGTTTACCTAGAAACGTGTTACTTTTAAATTTTAAGTAATTAAAATGACTAGTCTTGATATATCCAAAAATAAATATATCTCATTTTCAATGCCAGCTATCTAATAACACAAAACTCAAACTGTTGACATAATTATACAGTAATGTTATAAATTGTTTCTCATATTTAAGGTATTTTTATGTTTTTCCTATATATTGAGGTATTAAATTTGATGAAGTATTTTAAAAGTAGTAATTATTCCAGGAACTGGATTTTTCTTGTTTCTTTTATTGTTCTCTGAAGATCCTTGTCCTCTTCCTGAAGATTCCAATCAAGAGTGATTCCAGATTGGTTTTTAAACCAACATTTTCCTATAAGGCCAGTGTCCAGCTCCATCGGTAGAGTGCCTACCAAGCATGCCCTGAGTGTGATTCCTAGTACCACATAAGTGAAGGCAGGAGGATGAGAAGGTTAGAGTCATCCTTGGATACATAGTGATACACAGTTCTCTGTCTAAGAAAACTGGTAACACTGTGACCATAATAATTAATTATTATGATGAAGCAAGAAGAAATCCTAGGTAAGTCCCAAGTTTTTATCTTAGAAGACCAAAATACTTGGAGATACTTTATTAACTAAGGAGGCAAATAGAAAAACAAGAATAAAGAAATTAAATAATCTTGGTGAAATTTCTCAAGTTTGTGTTTCCAAGTAGATGACTTGTTTTTCCCAAGTATGGATGTTGAACCTAGAGCCTCCTGTGTGCAAGTCAAGCCCCCCAGCTCTCGCTGCAACCCTGAACCACTTTTTATTTTAAGATAGGGTCTCATTAAGTTGTCAGGCCAGCCTGAAACTCACTAACCCAGTAAAGCCTTGAAGTAGTATAATCATCCTGTCTTAGCCTCCCAGAGTAGCTAGAACTATAGACCTATACCACCAAGAACAGCTACATAATTAAGGCTCATAAATTGTTAGAAATGTTGCACAGAAATGTGGTTCTTTAAAAAAAAAAATGGGGGGGGGGGACTGGGCAGTGGTGGCATGCTTCTTCAATTCCAGCACTCGGGAGGTGAGGCAGGCAGATCTCTCTAAGTTTGAGGCCAACCTGGTTTACAGAGTGAGTTCCAGGACAGCCAGAGCTGTTACACAGAGAAACCCTGTCCAAAAAAAATAAAAAATAAATTTAAAAAGGAAAAATTGGATGGTCAAAAAAATAAGGGAGATAAAGCAGAAACCTCAAAGGGAAGAAGGCCTGAAAAGAGCCAGTATGTTTTCTGTATCCTTTTTGTTTTCTTAAAATGTCTGTGAGAGAGAGAGAGAGAGAGATGATTAAATGATTCCACTTAAATGTCTGTTTCAGTTCCTGGTGAGGGAAATGGTAGCCGTTATACACTGTGCTAAACAAATACACTCATTCTTACCTGAGGACAAGAAAACTAACAAATTGCTAAAGTAAGTGACTAGCCCAAGTCACACAGATAGCAAGTAACAAAGATAAATCCAAACTTAGTCCTGAATTCACCATTTTACCCAACCTACCATATTTTTCTGCTCATCCAAAAGGTGTTTCTGCTTTACCTGTTTATTTTTAACAGAGTTAATCTAGCATAAACATTTTTCAGATCATTGTCTTTACACTATTTTTATAGGATTTGACTTTAATTGTTTCACATCTTCAAAATTTCATTCCCTGACATCGGAATACCTGCTTCCATTAGTTTTTTTTCTAGAGAAGCCAGAACAAACAAGGCTTGACTCTTGTCAATTAATCAGTCCTTGTGTAAACTCAGGAGAC
Source organism: Chionomys nivalis (assembly GCF_950005125.1). Lineage (NCBI taxonomy): Eukaryota > Metazoa > Chordata > Mammalia > Rodentia > Cricetidae > Chionomys > Chionomys nivalis. The sequence continues at coordinate 86,335,361 of NC_080092.1, forward strand.
AAGAGATCCCCTAATGTGGTTAAATGTTTTCCTCTGCATGTCTTTTTTAGCTTTATTCTCTCAACTCTGTACGTGTGTTTGCATACAAATGTCAGAGGATAACTTACTAGAGCCATTTCTTTCTTTCCACCGTGAGGGTCCTACAGATCAAACTCAGATAATCAGGCTTGGTGGCAAATGTCTTTACCTGCTGAGCCATCTCTCTCCAGCCCTCAATATTTCTTAAGAATAAATAAATCAATAGATTGGCCCCACTGTCTCAGTGGGTGGGTGCACCCCTCGTGGTCCTGACTTCCTTGCTCATGTTCTCCCTCCTTCTGTTCCTCATTAAGACCTTGGGAGCTCAGTCCGGTGCTCCAGTGTGGGTCTCTGTCTCTATCTCCATCCATCGCTAGATGAAGGTTCTATGGTGATATGCAAGATATTCATCAGTATGGCTATAGGATAGGTTCATTTCAGGTTCCCTATCCTCAGGTCCCCAAGGAACTAATTGGGGACATTGCCATGGGCACCTGGTAGCGACTCCAGGTTCAAGTCTCTTGCCAACCCTTAGGTGGCTCCCTTAACTAAGATATGAGTTTCCCTGCTCCCCTATCCAATCTTCTTTATCCCCAATCATCCCGTTTCCCCAAGTTCCCTTCATCCTCTCCTTCACACTTTTCTCTCCCCATCTCCCCTTACCCCCATCCCACCCCACCCCCAAGATTCCAATTTTTTGCCCGGCAATCTTGCCAGCTGGACTGTGACTGAAAAAGCATGGGATAAAACCGGACTCTCTGAACATGGCGGACAATGAGAGCTGACGAGAGGCCAAGGACAATGGCACGGGGTTTTGATCCTACTTCATGTTCTGGCTTTGTGGGAGCCTAGACAGTTTGGATGTTCACCTTCCTATACCTGGATGGAGTGGGGAAGACCTTGGACTTTCCACAGGGCAGGGAACCCTGACTGCTCTTGGGACTGGAGAGGGAGGAGAAGAGGAGTGGGGGAAGGGGGAGAGGGGCGGGAGGAGGGGGAGGGAAATGGGAGGCAGGGAGGAGGCGGAAACTTTTTTGAAAAAAAAAATAAATAAAAATAAAAAAAATAAATAAATAAATCAGAGCCAGTGTGCGATTGAACATGCACACCTACCATCTCACACACAAGCACACATGCAAACTCACATAGTAATAACAAAGTTTAAAAACATTTTTTAAAAGGACAAAACTGGGTGTAAGCACACTTACACTGATAATCCCAGTATTTAGGAGGCTGATAAAGAAGGATTCTAAGTTCCATGCCAGCCTGAGCTACCTAGAAAAACCCTATCTCAATAATCCTTTTAGGGTGTGGGAGGTAGTGTGGGTGTGTGTTTGTTGTATTACTTAGTAATATCAGATTTTGTTTGACATGTATGTGTTTTCTCTCTTATTTTGTGTCAAGAATTATATGCGTGGCATGAACACTAAGAACGAGCCTGAGATTATCTTTTGCACTAAGGAATAGAGGTGCTTCCGGGCTAGGCTTTGTGTTCATTACGGAAGAATGTAAGCTAGCTAGTGCAGCTGCGCTTCTGTTTGTGCCAGACCCTGTCTATTGCGTATGCTCTTTCTTCTGCCAGTCCTGTAACGGACTTCATTTTAAATGACTCATGGTGTTTTCCATGAGTAAGTGTGCTTTAGTCAAAAGCCATTTAGACAAGAGCCCTCCTTTCTCTTCTACCTCCTCTCCTGCTGTAGCTGTTTATATTTGCATTTGGATGAGCAGGTCCCTTAACTTCAGTGCATCTTGTGTTTGTTTGGTTTTCTTCCTTTTTTTTTAGGTCTGTCCTTGCCTTTTTTTTTAATTAATTAATTTTTTTTTAAAAAAAATCTTTTTTTCATTTTACATACCAACCCTAGTTCCCACTCACTACCATCCTCCTGCTCGACTTCCCCTTTCCCCAGCTCCCATTCACTCCTCAGAGAAGGTAAGCCTTCCCATGGGGAACCATCACTTTGAGGCAGGACCAAGTTCCTCTCCCCTATATCTAAGCTGAGCAAGGTCTCCCTCCAAAAGAAAGGAGTGGGCTCAAAAGCCAGAACAAGCGGTAGGGATAAATCCTGGTCCCGCTGCCAGTGGCAGCACAGGCTGCCCCAGCCATACAACTGTCGCCCACATGAGAGGGCCTAGTTTGATCCCATGCTGGTTCCTGCACTGTCAGTTCGGAGTCAGTGAGCTCCCATTAGCTCAGGTAAGCTGTTTCAGTGGGTGTCCCCATCATGGTCTTGATCCCTTTGCTCTTATTATCGCTCTTCCCCCTCTTCAACTGGACTTTGGAAGCTCAGCTCCACTGTGGATCTTTGCATCTGGTTCCATTAGTTGCTGGATGAAGGTTCTATGATAACAATTAAGGTAGTCATCAATCTGGTTACAGGGGAAGACCAATTCAGGCACCCTCTCTACTGTTGCTTAGCTGGGTCCATCCTTGTGAATTACTGGAAATTTCCCTAGCACCTGGTTTCTCTCTAACCTCATAATGGCTCCTTCAATCAAGATACCTCTTTCCTTGCTCTCTGTCTCTGTCCTTCCCTCATCTCAACTATCCCATTCCTTCAAGTTCTCCTCCCCCTCCCCTTCTTCCCTCCTCCTTCTCTTTCACCCTCCCTTCTCCCCCTACCCCCATGATCCCTATTCTTTCAAGAGCTCTTGTCTATTTCCCATCCCAAGGGGGATACAGGTATGTTTTTCTTAGGGTTCTCCTTGTTACCTAGCTTTTCTTGGGGATGAGAACATGAGGGAACAGGATGGTCGATTTGGGGAGAGGGTCTGAGTGGGAGAGCAACAAAAGAGATATCTTGGTAGAAGGAGCCATTACTGAGTTTAGAGAGAAACCAGGTGCTAGGGAAATTCCCAGGAATCCACAAGGATGACCCCAGCTAAGATTCCTAGGATCAGTGGAGAGAGTACCCAAACTGGCCTTCCCCTGTAATCAGATTGGTGAATTGAGCCTTCATCCAGTAACTGATGGAACCAGATGCAGAGATCTACAAACAAGTACCAGGCCAAGCTCCAGTAATCCAGTCAAAGAGAGGGAAGAGGGATTATTTGAGCAAGGGGAATCAAGATCATGATGGAGAAACCCACAGAGACAGCTGGCCTGACCTAGTGGGAGCTCTAGACCAACAGCTGTGGAGCCCCGATGATCGAATGAGGCCCTCTGCATGTGGGAGACAGTTGTGCAGCTTGATCTATCTGAAGAGCCCCTGGCAGTGGGACCAGGGTCTATCCCTGATGCATGTACTAGCTTTTTGGAACCCATTCCCTATGGTGGGATCCATGCTCAGCCCTAATGCAGTGGGGTGAGACTTGGTCCTACCTCAACTTTATCTGCCAGGCTTTGTTGACTTTCCATGGAAGGTCTTACCCTTTGGGAGGAATGGATAGGGGGTGAGCTGGGGGGGGGGGGAACAGGAGGAGGGGTAGGAAGGAAAACTGTGGTTGAAATGTAAAATGAAATTAAAAATAAATATCAAAAAAGAAAAAAGGTTTCTTTACAAAGCTTATCTTATTCGAATGCTTTGTTGAAATGTTTTCCGTCATTTTATTAGGAAATTTTTTCAGTTATACAAGGAGTTTTAGAACATTAATTAGAGCTTATATATCCACCACCTTGATTTTATCTTTTTTTCTTATATCTTCTCATCTACCCACATCATACTTGACCTGACTTTCCATAAGCATTTCAAAGTAAATTACAGACAATACAGTTTGCTGGAATACTTTTTAAAGGGTGAGATGAGATGGTCTTCTGCCTTCTAGCTGTCCTGGGAGTGCTGTCCAGTGCCTGCAGTGGAAAAGCCACATACTGTTACTGAGTAGTACATACTAAGTCTTCTTTCTTCCTTAGCACCATCATAGTGCAATAGTGACTACTCAGTGGAATATTTCAGTGGTTTCTACCACAGCTAAGCTCTTTGAAACTAGCGAATATCCAAAATAAAGAGACATTCAGTTACGAATATTCTTTACTTCCCTGCCCCACCGTCCAGTCCTAAATTTATGTTTGGATACATTAAAAATATGGCTTTCTTTTAATGTCAGTCTGACAAAAGTCCTAGGTACTGAGGCACAGAAACTGTTTCTTGGCTGTTTTTGGTGCCTACAGTTGTTTTACCATATGGTACTGGTCTAATTTTGTCTGTGTTCTTCTCTTGAGACTTATGAATAGATTACATTTTTAGAAAAATTTTAAAATAACTTTAAAATGTCAAAGCTTTCTCAGTAGGATAAGATGTGATGGAGCATTATGTCAGTAGAAGAGTGTTGTCTTTGTCTTAGTCTATGTCCAGTATTGACCTGGAACTCTCTGTATAACCTAGGTTGATCTCAAACTTGAAGTAATCTTCCTGCCTTTGCCTCCCAGGTGCCAAGGTTACAGGCATGTGCCATCATACCCAGTGCCAGAAGTCGTTAATAGAATTATTCTCTAAAACGGGAGCTTTTACATTGAATTACTACTTACTCCATGTTGTAAATTAACATTAATCATATTCATAAAAGCCTCCTTTGAAACCAAATCTAAAGTAGTCTTAGACCTGAAGAGATAAGTCTGTTTAGAAAGCAACTCAGTCTCTTAGTAACTATTTTCATTGGAAATGCAGTCTCTGACCAGACATGTCTCCTTCCTATCCAGGGCAGGAGGGCTGAGGTTTACAGGCATGCATATCCACACCCAGGATCTGAATTCATGTCTTCATGCTTGAGCAGCATGTGCTCTTTTCCCACAGATCCATCTCTCCAGCTCCCAAACGTATTTCTTAAAGACAAGTACAAGACAAGTTAGGAAACAAACAGCAATAAACCTAATTAATCCCCATGTAATTAATGCTCACATCCTGTAGAAAAATGCAATATAATAGAAAAATCTGAATCTTGCCATCAGAATTAGGTTTTTATTCAAATTTTGAAATCAGTTATGTGGACTTAAGTCTCTAGTCCTAAATAGACAGACACATCTATAAAAGTATTACAAGAATTTTGTGACAGTCTGTGATTTTTTCCTCTGATCATAAGAGCTCACCCCTGAGGCAGGCCTAAGTAAGGGTTGCCCTTCTTACCTCCCTAAGGCATATAGCAATGGGTTATGTCAACTAACATCTGTATTTTCTCCTCCCTCCCTAGAGTTCTGAGACAGCCAGCTCACACTTTCTCTTTTCCTCTTCCTCCCCAGCTTCTTCCCGGTCCTCCTCCCTTCATTTAGGAAGGGTACTCAAAAAACCCTTGGGTTGTTAACCACTGATGAATAAGTCCTTCCATTGAAAGAGCCATAATCTGTCAAAACTAACTGTTCAACTTTTTACCTCTCTAGAATTTAAGCAAAACTTAGACAGGAGAGTGATGAATAAAAAATGATACTGAATTTCAGCATTTGATGGAATCTCTCAGACTACCTGTTGACTACCAGGATAATAGAACAAAGACTTTAGGGACTTGTTTGCAACAAGGAAATAGTCTTTGCCAATCTGATTGAAAGAGCAAGGCACAGTGATGTGTTCTTGGAGTCCCAACTATTTAGGAGACTAAAGCAGGAAGCATGCATGGGCCCAGAGGTTGAGACCAGTCTGAGCAGTGTGTTGAGACCTTGTCTCAAAATAATAACAGCTACTTTGGAAAAGTCACAAATGAAAGAATGACTATAGCATCAAAACAAGGAACAACAACAAGCCTTCAAAGGAAGAATTTAAAATTTAAAAATTAGATACCACATAATAGTATTCAAAATGAAGTTCTCCAAATTATACCACATACAAAAAACTTTAAATATTTCTGGTCATCAGGAAAAGTAAAGTGACAAAACTTACTCTGAAGAATCTGAGGCATTATTCTTAGCCAGGCAAAGACTTTAAATCAGCTGAATTAAACATGTACTATGAGCTAAAGGAAACAATGGATTTAAACTAAAATAAGAGGACTAGGGATGAAGCTCAGTTAATAGTGTTTGCCTAGATACATAAAAGCCATGGATTTGATCCCCAGCACTGTATAAACCAGACATGCGGCTGAGCCAGGATTGTAGTATATGTAGTAAAAGACTGTCTCAAAAAAGGGGAGGGGAGTTGAGTTATATTACATAAATGAGAATCTGATGAAGATTTTTAGATTTAATATAACAGAAAAGGGCCACTGAAGATATTAAAAAGAATAATGTAATCATTGTAATAAAAATTGGTCTGAAAGAATATTCGGTTTGAGAAGCCTGAGGCAGTAAGTGAAGTTAGGGAAGCCAGATCCAAAACTAAAGATCACAGGGAGAACCTGAGGGAGGGAAGTGGGAACACTTAGAAGTCAGCAGAGATGACTGGAATAAGAAGTCTTTCCAATGGAAAATATTCAAGATTTCTGAGACAGGCTGAGATTGTTAGGGCAAGTTCGATTTTTAAATAACAGGAACTTTGATTTTAATTACATTCTGGAGGCATATGTGGGCTCCAGTGCAGTGACAAAATACTGATCTCCCCTCCTGAAATGTGAAATCTTTCCATAAAATTCCCTGGAGTGGTTCCCCTTTCCAGTGTTCATTTGTTCAGAAAGCATTTCCTGATGCTTTACTGTGACCTCAGATTCTGTATATGCTGTTGATAATAGTGGTGGCTCCTGCCTCCACGGAGCTTATACTGTAATTAAGGAAATGAGAATAAATAAGGAAACAGCAAACAAAAATAAACTGCTGCATTAGAATACAGTGTGAGAAAAGGAAGTAAAAATGGTATTTTGATAATTCACTGATAGAAACAAGCCTTTGCATAAAGAAAATGATGGTGGTAGAGGAACAAAGACTACAAAGTTATCAAAGTAAGCCTCTGTGACAAAGTAACATTTAAGGTGAAACCTGAAGAATGAAAAACTTACTAGGTGAACCGGACATAGTCAGAACAGCAGGTGGGGACTGGAAGACCATCCAGACCCTTGCAGGCCATGAAAAGGTGCAGAGAGCCACTGGAGACTCCTGTGTAAAGAGCTATGTGGTACTTTTGTCATCAGACCGGTCCGGTGCCAGCACTAGTCATTGCAGACTCAGTCAGAGCCATAAATACCAAGTGAGAAAGGTGCCCATTTACCACCTCTGCTTTGTTCATGCAGATCTTGTGAACTCCTTTTCAGCCTCCTGCCTTTTCCAGTGTGAGCAAGTACTTATGGCAGCTCATATAAGCATCTCTGTCCTTGATATAATATAGTGGTAATTTTCAGCCGCCTGTCTTAGAAATTCACACCTAATCCTATACATATTCTCTTCCCAGTGGCCTGTATCACATCAAGAAAACAAGTGTAAGATTTATTAGATTTTGATGCGCTGTAGAATTCAAACTCAGTACAGTGCTTGAATAGGTATAAAACTGCCACATAATCACTACAGAATGTGGTACAGTTAGGATTTTTCTATACAGATTAATTCAGTAGATGGTTTTGTTCACTTCAGTTAAAATTGAAATTTGTGCATGCTCCAATGTAGCTCAAATTCTAATTCTTTCTCCCTACATGTTGAGACTTTGTCTTCAATTCACATTTAGAAGAAAGGATGTTAAAGTAAGAAAACTGTTTCTACATGGTAATAAAATCTTATTTTGCACCAAGATTTGGGTTCTTCTCACTTCCATAAGCCCTTAGAGTTGAAACTAGAAAATCTCAAGATTTGTTTTCCCTTTACAATTACATCCCCTCCATTCTTAGCATTTTCCAGGACTTCTGCAGCAGTGAGAAGTCTTGAAGATGACTACCTTTCTTCAGCGATGTTATGCTTGTGTTAGATCCACTTCAGTGAGCCACTGCCCGTGGGGAGATGTAAATCATCTGCTCACCTGACAGTCAGGCCGTCCTGGCAGAAAGAGCCAACTTTACATTCTCTAATGCAGCTGGAGTATACCTTATCCAAAATGCTTAGGACCATATAAAGTTTTGGGGCGTTTCAGATTTCAATTTTTTTGACTAGGGATTTACAATCTACAGCTAAAATGATATAAAATCAATATGTAGTTTCCATTTGTATATATATATTGATTACTGGAGAAAAGTACTCAAAAGTATAAACTTGCTTGTTAAAGTCACTGATTATTTGATTGTTTAATTTAGTTTCATCATACCATATGAAGGAAATCAGTAATTCCGATGAAATATTTTTTTCTTCTTCTACCAAAGTAGAAAATAACCATTTATTTTTAGCCTTTTTAAAGTGTCCATGTTTGGGGGTAGATGTGTGCACATACATGTGGAAGTCAGAAGTCAGTACCACACATCTTCCTGAAGCACTCTCCACTTGTTTTGTTCTGTTTTAGGCAACACCTCTCACTGAATCTAGAGTTCATCAGTTTATCTAAACTGACTAACCAGCTAGCCTCAAGGATCCACTTGCCTTCTTTCCCCAGCTCTGAGGTTATAGAAGCATGCCACAGCATCCAACTTTACGTGGATGTTGGGGATCTAAAGTTAGGTCCTCATCTGAGAACTCTAATTTTTCAAAAAAAATTATTTTTAATATTATCATGTTCTAAAACCACATTTTTTCTAATGGTGTGTATTATTTGTTTTAGTTTGTATTTTTTTGTTCATTTGTTTGTTATAAGACAAGATTTCACTATATAGCCTTGGCTGTCTTAGAATTCACTGTGTAAACCACATTGGCCTTGAACTCACAAAAATCTCTGCTACCTTCCACCATGCCCCACTTCAAAGAGAAAAATTTTTTAAATGTTTGCTTTTTACATTATTCTGTGAATTTTCTGGGGTTTTAGTTGGTTTGGTTTCTGTTCTTTTTGTTGTTGTTGTTATTTTTTTTTTTTTTGAGACAGGGTTTTTCTGTGGGTTTGGAGCCTGTCCTGACACTCTGTAGACCACACTAGTCTCAAACTCAGAGAACTGCCTGCCTCTGCCTCACGAATGCTGTGATTAAAGGCATGTGTCATCTCTACCCAGCTATTATCTGTGTTTTTTAAGGTGTGTGTGTGGGGGGGTGTAATACTTGCATACAGGTGCTCACAGAGGCCAGAAAAGGAACTCAGATCTCCTGGAACTGGAGTTATAGGCAGTTGTGAGCTGCCACATGCTGGGAACTAAACCCAAGACCCCTGAAAGAATAGCAGGCACTCTTAATTACTAAGCCACTTTTCCATCATTTATCTGCGGTTTCTAGATAACACTAAAACTTAAGCATGATTTTCAAATATATAATGTATAATCTGCTAAAACAAATTCTTTACCTCTGTTTTATGAGGGTGTATTATGATTATGTTAATAACAAAATGGACTCTAGGGGCTAAAGATAAGACTTGGCGGTTAAGGGTGCTTACTGCTTTTGCAGAAAATGCAGGTTCAGTTACCAGTTCTCGCATCAGGCAGCTCACAGCTGCCTTTAACTACGGCTCCAGGGATCTAACACTTTCTGGCCTCTGAGGGCACTTCTACATGTGGTACATAATCTCATGCAAGTACACACACACACACCAACATGAGTTTATATTTATTTATCTACATATTTATTTATATGCATTTATATATACATAAATTTTTAATTCTTAAAAATTAAATCTTCTAGTGAAAAGTTTGAATGAAATATTTCTGGTAACAGTCATAACTGAATAAATGAAGTGGACAAAACTATATAATAAACTTCAAATTTGTTCTAGAATTATTTTTGGAGCTTTTTGTTTGTTTTTTCTTTATTTTAGTTTTAATTTTGGGGGGTTTTTTGGGTTTGGTTTTGTTTTGTTTTTGTTTTGGTTAGTTTTTTGAGACAGGGTTTCTCTGTGTAGTCCTTTGCTGTCCTGGAACTCACTCTGTAGTCCAGACTAGCCTTGAACTTGTGATTCGCCTGCCTCTGCCTCCGAGCACTGAGATTAAAGTCTACCACCACCTGGCCATGCTTTTGGGTTTTTGACCCAGGGTTTCTCTGTATAGCTTTGGATATTTTTTAATCTAAAAAAATTGGTAGACTTTATTATCACATAATAACTAAATGAGTGTAGCATGAGCACAGAAACTGACTTGTGTAGAACAAGCTCAGTAACTCCGCAACAGACCTCATATTAGTAAAATAAAGTAAGTATATCAAATGAGTGACAATTTAAACTGTCAGAGGAGTAAGTGTTTCGCCTGAATACATCATCTGTAATAAGAAAATGTGGCAGGTATAAGAGGACTAATGTAGTAAATGTTAGATTAAAAACAAAGTCATGAACTAAGGAACTGTTCTCATTGTCTTTTCAGTTTTTATTTTTCTTTCTTTGTTTTTAAGAAGTAAGCAAGCCTGTTTACTTTGCATTGCTTTTCGACAGGAATGATTTTCAAATTACATACTGGTTCAACCATATTGGTTACTAAATGCTGAAATGTATTCTTAGTGGTTAGTAAAGAGCTATTGGGTTGCCCAGGTTCCTCCTGAGGAACTCCACCTCTGCCTTTCCCCACATCCAGCACTAAAAGATCACCTCCCCAAGTCCAGAAGCACTCTTTAGGATCTTTTCGCTATTCTTGCATCCCTGTTGATTCCTGGTGTGGGGGACTTTACTATTGTTTAACAATTTTTTTAAGACTGCCCTGATTTTCTTGATGTTGTAAATGAATCATTTGTGTTTTACCATTTTGTATGTATGATCTGCCCTGTGGAGTGTCTTAATAGCTCTAACATACCTGCATTGTTTATTTGTGTAGCCAACTTTCAGAGTTTTGTTATTCCAGAAAAGCCCTAACACCATCATACTGCAACTCTAATAATCTTAAACTGTTTCCCCACCTCTATTTCTCTCAATAATGACAGTTTAAACTAAGTTATGCCATGTCTTTTTGTTCCTTCCAGTTCGCTTTGCACCTTATAGACCTCCAGATATCTCCCTGAAGCCCCTGCTCTTTGAAGTGCCCAGCATCACCACAGAGTCAGTGTTCGTTGGCCGAGATTGGGTATTCCATGAGATCGATGTTCAGCTTCAGAGTTCAAATGCCAATGTGAACCAAGGAGTAGTGATCATGGGAAACATTGGGTTTGGAAAAACTGCCATCATCTCCAGACTGGTGGCCCTCAGCTGCCATGGTACACGGATGAGACAGATCGCCTCTGATAGCCCACACGCCTCCCCCAAACGTACGTATTCCTTCCTAAAAAAGGAAAAAAGAATCCCACTTTATGTCCCTAAAATATTTTCTGACATTTTTATATTAGAGCATATATCCTTTTATTCCTAATCTGTGAAACCTGAACCATGTGAAGACCATTAATTCAGAAAAAAGCCAGGCGATGGTGGCGCATGCCTTTAATCCCAGCACTCGGGAGGCAGAGGCAGGCGGATTTCTGTGAGTTCGAGACCAGCCTGGTCTACAAGAGCTAGTTCCAGGACAGGCTCCAAAAACCACAGAGAAACCCTGTCTCGAAAAACCAAAAAAAAAAAAAAAAAAAAAAAACCACACTGGAAATGATTTGTGTGAGACTGTAGTAGTCACAGGGTCTAGAAACTCACTGAATACATCCAAACATTTTTAACATTTAAAATTGCTTAGCAGTTCCTATATCAAAGAGATGATTATCTCTGGTACACGTAAGAATTCCTAACATGTAAAAAGACCTGGTATCTAAACAGAAAACTTACTAAGTAAGATTATACGGTAAACTCTTATCTTAGAGGAATACCTTACTCATGTTCCCAAATGAATTTGGGAATCCAGAATTTGGGATTGTGCTGCAGCATTCAAATTGACTATATGGTACTTTGTGACTGTAAATGTGCATTAATTCTTTGGATCTCAGTTTTGTCACTTGCACCCGAAGAAGTATGACTAGCTGATTGTTGAGAGCTGCTTTGAGGAATAGCGATGTAGCTCAGTGACAGAGTACTTGCTCAGCATGCCTGAAATGGAGTTCAGGCCTTTCCACGGCAAATAACAGTGATAATGAAGTAGAGGAGCCTTAAAAATAGCTTCTGTGCTGAAATGTTGACTCAAAGAACATGCCTTCATGGTCAGAAGTGAATTTCCACACCTATTCCAGTGTTTCCTTCAAGTGCTTACATATCTACCACACCATACCACTGCTTATCTGAGTAGCCCAGGAGTTCAGCTATTTAAGAAAACTGACTGGCTAACACTTTCTCTGGCTCTTCAGTGTATCAGTGTGGCAGATAGTAGTGGCAGAATCATGCCTAACAGAAGATAAATCCCAAAGCCAAGGATAGCTGCGTTGTCTACAAGCAAAGTATCTGGGGTTCACACATCAACCAGGAAGAACAAGAGTAAATAGAAAACGGTCTATATACTCTCCAAAGCAGATTTTTCAAAGGTAGTTTATTATTATTCTCTAATAACTGTTGCCTTTTATCTCTTGGGAATCTCCAGAAACAATAAAACACTCCCCATTTATAAAATCATCTCCACTGTTAGTGCTGTAGATCTGACTCTTATTAACTTTCAAGACTTGAAAACAGTAGGAGAAATAAAGTAGATGCTGCTATCTCTGTCGGAGCTATACAGAACTCACACTGCTTTATGAAAAATATTTGTTTTTGTAATCTGTTGGTATTTAGACTACCTTTTGCCTCTACCATCCTCACATAACCTGTTCTTAAAGAAGAGTCAAATATAATGGACTGATAGGATACAAGCTGTTTTAATTTTATTTTATTTTGTAACTGGAAAAATAAGATTTCTACATTTTATGTATGATTTGCCTACAACAAGTATGTGTGTGCACCACATGTGTATTTTGTATCTACAGAGGTCAGATGAGGAAATCACATTTCCTGAAACTGGAGTTACATATGACTGTAAACTGTCATGTGGGAGTTAGATTGTTTCTGGGTCCTGAGTCCTTTGCAAAAGCAACAAGTGCTCTTAACCACCTACCCGTCTCTCCAGCCTGCAAGCTATTCTTCAGCATAAATCTGTTACCATATGAGCTAGCAATATAAAAATATTACCTGAAGCAGCAGAAGTTAAGGAATAAGAATAATGTCAGAGGCTTGGCCTAATTTTCTATAGTTTAGCATACATTAAACTTGTGTAGGTTTATTTGGAATCCCACTGGCTTTTTGAACCCTCGGGCAGTGATGCTATGATTCAGTTATAGTAATAATGAAAAACTAGGAAGTTATAGAGCTTTTGACTTATCTGTGTGTCATCTGTTGTTCTTTCTTCTGCCTCCTCCACACTGAGCAGTACTGCTGCAAAAGATGTGAGCAGTTTAGCCTGAGGTACTTTACTGCATAGCTCTCTTTCCCCCACATTCAGTTCCACAGCCTGCCCCCTCCTTGTCATTTCCCTTAGAAGGTAGGGAAAAGCTGTCAAGGCAGACACTAGCCTGTCATCCTGCTTCCCGCCCACTTTCACAGATACAACACCACCATCATTCTCTGCCTTCATCATTCTCCCCCAGCACACACAAAGAACAAAAACATTTTGTGAAAATAGAGTGTTGCGTAATTCAGACATTATTGTGTCCACTACAAGCTCACTCAGTGTGGTGGGTAGGGAAGTTCTGCCTAATACAGAATGTATTTTCCTGCCACTGGAGGTCCCAATGCAGTTACCTGGACCTGACATTTGTCAACAGTCGCCAAACAGCTGCTCAGTTAAGTAATCCCTACTCTGCTCGGTTAAGAAATCTATTTTGCTAGTTTGCTGAGTACACTGACTTATCCATTAACTTCTATTTCTACTGTTCTCTGCATGCCAAACAGAAAGTAAGCCACCAAACAAAAAGGAGAATAGCCAGAGGACAGAGTATTTAGATAGTAATTACTCAAAAACCAAGTTCCAAACAAGGGGACATAGAGCCATGGACAGGAGTGAATCAGCAAATGTGATAGTCACTAAACTTGAACTCCAAGTGTCACACTCACTTCTTCAGACCCGCTTCACTGCCGTCTCTTGTTCCCTCACCCCTGCAGGTGTTGCAGGGTAACCAACAGTTCTATTCCATGACAGTAGAGTGGAGGACATCCAAATTCACTTTTACTGGTGCAAAGTTAAATGATACTACTTTCTTCTATTCTTTCTCATAGCTGTTGGCCACCCAGTAACTTCAATTTTGTTTTGTTTTGTTTTGTTGATTCTTGTTTTCAAAATATTTTCTTTCCTGTTTTTTTCTGTCATTTCTAATAATGAATTTTCCCTTTTTAATTTTCTAATACTTTATTACTTACACCACTTGAAGCTTAGTTTTCATGTAGTTTCCAGTGGCATCATAACACAGTACCATGTTTTAAACAGCCCTGGTATGTCATATTCCAGTTCTGTGACTCAGAAGTCTGGTTTCTTTGTTTAATCCAAAGATAGTCTTAAAACTAGCAAGAACCAGTTAAAAATTCTAAAGTTTCTTCTCTTTTTTAATATTATTTTACCCACTTAAAATGCTCAATTCCTAGCTGGGCATGGTGTACACGAATAATCCCAGCACTCAGGAGACAGAGCAGGAAGATCAAGGAAGAGTTTGAGGCCAGTCTGACAGCAATGTAAGGATCAGCCACAGACAGACAGATAAAGTGAGCATAGTGTGTCATCATCTGAGCAACAAAGTAAGTATCGGTCTTAAATAAATAGATCAATAAATGAAACAATTGAATAATAATGATGAATAAATAAAATGAGAGTAGTGTAGCATACCTGTAATTCCAGGGCACAGGGAGCTGAAGCAGGACGGGTGCTGTTGAGTTCTATAGGAGCCTAAACATAAAGAAATCTGCCCAAATAGTAATGCTCTATCTCAGAATAAAGTGAAAATTTCAGTTCTGCATTTTTAATATATCCAAATACTGTATCACAGTCACCACAACCTAATTTTAGAACAGTTGATCCTACTAAAAGAAACTTGTATTTCTCAGCAGTAAATCCCTACTTTCCTTTAAACTCCCCATCTCCTACCCCGGAACACCCCTACTTTACCTTTTGGTATGGATTCCCCATCTGAATGAATATTTTTTATAAATAGAAGCACATACTGGAGATTTGGGGGGGCTGATGTGGTATCATGTATGTTGCAGCATGTGTATGTATTTCACTTTCTTCAAGTAGCAAACAGTTCATTGTGTTTATCCATTCATTAATTGATGTACATCTGACTTGTATAGTTGATTTTCTATCAGCTATAAATTTTTCCTCTCTGGACATTGATGTGCAAGTTTCTATTTAGATGTGTGTTTTTTACTTCACTTGGGTATATAGTTAGGAATGGAATTGCTTGGTCATAGAATAATTTATTAAAGGAACAACATATTAAAGGAATTTAATATGCCTTTAGTCTAGAGCAGTGGTTCTCAACTTGTAGGTCCGTGACCAGCATACCAGATATCCTGCATATCAGATATTTACATTATGATTCATAACAGCAAAATTACAGCCATAAAATAGGGACAAAATAATTTTATGGTTGGTCGTCAACACCACATTAGGAACATTATTAAAGGTCACAGTATTAGGAAGATTGAAAGCCACCAGTCTAGAGTTTTATGATTCTCTGATTAAACATCTCATCTTCTTAATTCAGATGTAGATGCCAACAGAGAACTACCGCTCACCCAGCCACCTTCAGCCCATTCATCTATTACCAGTGGAAGCTGCCCAGGAACTCCAGAAATGCGCAGACGGCAGGAGGAGGCCATGCGAAGACTTGCCTCACAGGTACAATAGGATTCCCAAACCGGGAGCCTGCTAGTTCCATTTTAGCAATAAAGCAAAGGTGGGGAGATTCTTAGCAAAAATATGTAAAAGTGTCCGTGAGAACATGAAGAAAAGTTTCTCTTTTTCCTTTGTTTTTGTTTTTCTGTTCCTATAAAAAAAAAAAAAATACTGTGATGGGATGAGAGCCTTCAAGACCTAGAAACAGAGTCTTCTGATGAGTTAGGGGGGTGTTAGCTGGCTTAGCCAAAGTCACCATGATGGGATGAGAGCCTTCAAGACCTAGAAGCAGAGTCTTCTGATGAGGTAGGTAAGGGTGTTAGCCGGTTTAGTCAAAGTCACCATGTAAATAAACAGCAGTTTGCGTTCTTATTACTGGTTCATAGTTCTTCCTGCTATACCATGTAGTCGTGTGTGTGTGTGTGTGTGTGTGTGTGTGTGTGTGTGTGTGTGTGTGTGTGTGTGTGTTTTGAGACAGGGTTTCTCTGTAGCTTTGGAGCTGTCCTGGAACTGACTCTTGTCGATCAGGCTGGCCTCAAACTCATAGAGATCCGCCTGCCTCTGCCTCCTGAGTGCTGGGACTAAAGTACTGCACCACTACTGCCCAGAATCCATAATATTTTTAATTTAAATTTCCTGTCTTTCTCAAAATAGCATATGCACAAGAAAAACAAATAATGCTCAAAACTATCAGTTGACTTCTCTTTACCCAGCCAATCAACCCCCAGAAACTGTACATCCCCAGTCTTCAGCATTATCTTCAACCTTTTCATTTAAAAAAAAAGAAAGAAAGAAAGAAAGAAAGAAAGAAAGAAAGAAAGAAAGAAAGAAAGAAAGAAAGAAAGAAAGAAAGCAAAAATACTTTTTGGCTATCATAGTTTTAATATTAAATGACTCTTTTTCTACAGTTGGTCCCCTTGTTTATAAAGCATTTTAAAATTTTATTCCTCTAGTGTTCTCTGTCTCTCTGTCTGTCCCTCTTCCTCTCTCCCTCTGTCTTTCTCTCCTCTTCCTCCCTCTTCCCTCCTGGGAGTGGAGGGGACAGGGAGGCCGGGAGAGTATGTTGAGGAGAGAGAGAAAGAGAGAACTCATGTGACTAACTTTGCTTGAGTTTACAAAAGGCATTTAGATGATTCATTCTTTATTGGAAATACCCAGAAATTGGTGTCCATACATTTTAGGGGATTTCTTTCTTAAATTGTTCACATCCTTTCACAAAGAATTCTCCAGCCTTTAACCTAGAGAATATATATACTGCATGCCAGTGTTCTAGAGCTGGTTAAAATACTGCTGAGGTTTTAGTCGTCATTATGCAAATTTTACTGAAGGCCCTTTTTTTTTTCAGTTCTGCATCCAGCCTCTATTTGCTGTTTTTGGTATAGCTAAGCTTAGATTCTCCCAGTGTCTCTAGTCAATAAACATCTCTTCTCTAGATGCTGAAAAGGTGATCACCTGGGTAGGGAATTCTGGTTTCTGTTCCTTTCCCAACCTTCATCCTTCAAAGTACCTGGTACTTTTAATTCTTGTGCTTTTCTGAAGTTTCACAGATGGTAATACTACCAGTTTCAGATTTCTTCATAGAAATCCGTTCTAAGCAAGGCATGGTGGCTCTTAGTCTCAGCACTTAGGAGGATGAGATAACGGGGCTTCTAGGAAATTGAGCGGAGACTAAATGAAGCCGGGCGGTGGTGGCGCACGCCTTTAATCCCAGCACTTGGGAGGCAGAGGCAGGCGGATCTCTATGAGTTCGAGGCCAGCCTGGTCTACAAAGGGAGTTCCAGGACAGGCTCCAACGCTACAGAGAAACCCTGTCTCGAAAAACAAAAAACAAAAAAAAAAAAAAAAAAAAAAAAAAGAATAATGTAAATAAGTGCAGAAATAGATGAATGTTGAAGAGATCCCAGCATTGCATCCAGTTATTTGCCTAAAATGTCCAGCAATTCAGAAATGAGTCACACAACACAAATGATCTGCACTGTGTAGCCTACATTCTTGTGGTGGGAGAAAGACAATACTCAAATAAACACATAATACATCAGATGGTGGTAGGTGCTAAGAAGATAAAAGATATTCTATCTGTCTGCTTTGTTACAGCTTATTCCCTCTTTCACCAAGGAAAGAAATCACAAGTTACTTATTTCCTATATTTGAAAAGTTTTAAGTATAATAGGTTATTAATGACTATTTATCCTTTCTGGAGTAGTGATCACATTCTAAATTTCATGATTGGGTCACCTTTAAACAAAATATAAATGAGTCTGTTTATTCCTTGAGATGGACTGTTTTTAATGTTTTATTAAATATTGTATAATAAGTTTGCCCTTACATTTGCTGTTTATGTTTAATATTCAAAAATGTTAAATATTGTTTAAGTTGGAAATTGGTGGCTATTTACATTAAGTTCAGAAATTTTAGAATTCTAAGAACAACGTAAAAATACATTTTGCATGTGAGGATTCAGCATGTTTAAGTTTATGCTAAACATTGTAAAAGAAATGGCTCCTAGTTGAAAAATGAGTATTATCCTAGTAATTGTGCCACGCTACAGTTCGGCTATAGAAGCTTGTGCTGTGGGAGCACAGAGCAGAAGCCAGCAGCCTTGCTTCTCACCATAACCAACCAGTAAGTGGACATCTGACTTTTAAATGAGATTCTCAAGTCAGTATTTAAAAAAAGATATCAAGAGCCTCTTGATTTGAGAGTCCTTGATGTCAGTTCCTCTATATCAGTAATTGCCACTGGTAGTTCATAGTGTCCTTGCTGTTTCTTGTGCTAATTAGTGGGAGACACTGAAGAGTTGGTCAGCTTTAAAACCGTCTTGTACACTGAAGAGACACTTTCCACTTGGATTGTAACAGCTTTTGCTAGATCAGCACCTGTCAGTCTGTCAGTTGTATCTCCAGTTAAGCATGGCTATGTTCTAAGGATATTCAGTGGAGAGGCACCGAAATTCATTCAGGTTTTTTTCTTGTGTATATAAATTTACCTAGAAAAAGGTGAGTTTTCCATTTTTTATGCTTATTACTATGATGTAGTCATATGCATAGAATTTAATATAGGATGGGTTAATAGGGCAGCAACACATTGGCATCTGTTTAGTAAAACTGTGATAAGTGTGGAGACCGAACTATTTGAGATTTTGTTTTGTTTGCTTTTCCTTAATCTCATAGTATTCTAACACTATATGGTAGTCATTATTATCTCCATTTTATACATGGGAAATGCTGGGTCCAGTGATTCTTTTTCCAAAGCTATGCTGTTAATAGGTAACAGAGCTAGGATTCATAGCGTGTGTGCCTCTGTAAGGCTATTATCATTGTCTTAATTCTGTAAAAGATGGAACAGGTGCTCAAGAACTGGTGCCTTTAACCACTACTGCTTTGCCAGTGACAAGAAGGATCTTTGCTGTGTATTCTTTTAGAAACTCTCCCAGTCGTTGAATATGCCTTCAAAGTAAGAAAGCTAGGATGGAAATTTTCACCTTCTCTGATTTTGATGAGCTATAATTTTCCCAAAAAAAGTTTCTGTATGACTATCAGCTCTTCTCATGTAAATGTTTAATCTTTAAGAAGATAATGCATATGAAATCAAATAATAAAGAAACCTATTACTTCTAAGATGTGTAATAAGGAATCAAAAACTGGGTTTTTTTCACCAAAGAAGAATTTTTATGTAAGCAAGAACTCTGTGTCGTTCTTGCCATTCCTGTACTATGTAAGAAAAATGTCTAGTGATCTTAGTTTTCAGAAGTGATGTTGCTAAAAGCAAAAGCAGCCATCATTTTGGCAATCTGGTAACATTAAGTTTGTTGAACCTAATATGGACATGTTAGGCACAACACATAGGGAAGGGTGAGCGGAGTCAGGGAATATATGCAAGGCAGTGTCATGAAGTTTAATTAGTATTGGTGTAGGTGTTCTTAAAACCATGAGAACAAACGAAATCCAAGTCAAGCAGCAAGTAACCTATAAATAATGTTTTCATGTGTCTAAGAATTTTGTCTTCTCAAATTAACACTGACCCGGATTTCATCTACATTCTGGATACAAATATAGGAAAAACAATCTTGTTGTATTTTTGTCAACTTCAGTGTTCGCTGTTTGTTGTTTTTAATCTGCATCTTGCACTAGAATAGGTCAGTGCTTAAGTGTTAGCTACTATATCCCCAGCTCTTATACAAGGGTTTAGCATATAAATTGGTGTTAAATGAATAAAGAAGTCCAAACTCTTCCCTATACTGAAACCAAATAGCCTTTCTCTTGTTGCACTTTAGTAAAATCCAAACGACCTCATTAAAAAGCTTCGCATGGGCTGAAGATGTTGGTGTACTCTAATTCTAGCACTCAGGAGGCTGAGATAGGAGGCTCAGGAGTTCCAAGCCAGAAGTTCCAAGCCAGTCAGGACTGGTATTGTCCTGGCAGAGAGGAGAAATCACATGAGAGCAAGAGATGTAGGTCAGCAATAGAATGCTTACTTTCATACACAGGGCCCTGAGTTCAATACCCAGCACTGAAAAGGTTAAAGGTTATTAAACATCTTTACTTCTCCAACTTTACATTCATACACACATTAGTATATGATTTTATGTAATTACATATATGTATAGTTTATGCTTCAGCCTAAAATAATTAATTGCAACATAACTCTATTCAGAAGGACAGTTCTTCATTCCAGAGGGGTTCCAAATAACAAATATAGAAGAGAAATTGAAATTCCTTTAGCATCATACTAATCATTGCTGCAGAAGAGATCCACTGGTAGATAGCAAAGTTAATGGGTAAGTATTTAGAGAGCAATGGGACTTGCATAATTTCAAAAGACTTTCTTCTAAGATATTTTTAACCACAAAAAAACAACTTTACAGTTGCAGAGTCTTAACTTCAACCAAACAAAGCAGATCAGTCTCATCAATAGCAAGATATACTAACATTGAGACCTATGGCATGACTCCTCAAGAACACAACACTGTTTTTATGGTATTCATCCCAAGAAAAGGTCTCAGATCATCAGACAAACCCAAACTGAGAGACATTCAGCAAAATAAGTAGTCAATATTTGAAAACATCAGAGTTGTGTAAAATGACTAAAAGTCCCTTATAGATGAAAGGAGACTAAAGAGAAATGTACTCTGTGGGGTTCCTGATGAGTCTTGAATAGGTAGGGACCTAAAGGAAACACTTAAATTTGAGTAATGTCTTTAGATAAGATTACTAAGTGTTGTTTAGATTTTTAGGTAAAATTATTATGCTAATTTACTGGCTTTTATAATTAAAATTATATAAAATACTAATAAGGGAGAAATAATGGAATGAGAAATAAATGGAAGCTCTGTGTACTACTTTTGCAACATTTCTGTAAGTCTAAAATGAGTTCAAGTTGAAAAATAAAAGTCTATTGCTTAAAACAAAAAGGAGGAGAAAGGGAAGGTAGGGCTTTTAACTGGAAAATTACTGAAACAGAACCCAAGCCTGGGAACTATTTTTAGCCTCCAGTCCCAGAGTGATGATTAGAATCAGAGTTAAGAAACAAGAATAAAGGGAGATAAAGTAGTTATTTGCAGTCAACTTTCCGATCCCTAGAAATACTAAAGTAGCTGGTGTGGCAGGGTGGTGGTGGCGCACGCCTTTAATCCCAGCACTCGGGAGGCAGAGGCAGGCGGATCTCTGTGAGTTCGAGACCAGCCTGGTCTACCAGAGCTAGTTCCAGGACAGGCTCCAAAACCACAGAGAAACCCTGTCTCGAAAAAAGAAAAAAAAAAAAAACAAAAACAAAAAAAAAAATAAAGAAAAAAATAAAGTAGCTGGTGTGGTAATTGCTCACACGTTCTATTTTATGTGATAGCTGTTTTACCTACATGTTTGTCTATGTACCACAGAGTGTGCTCTTCTCAACAAGGCCAAAAGAAGGCATCACAGAGAACTGTGAGTAACCACATACAAGCTGGGAATTGAACTCAGGTCATTGGGAAACATAGCCAGAACCCTTAACCACTAAGCTATCGCTCTAGCCCCAGTGACTCACACTTCAATCTCAACTCTTAGGAGGCTAATAAAGGGGAGCACTGTAAGGCCAGCTCCATGTACATAGGGAGTTCAGTTTTGTTTGTTTCTTTGTTTAAACTGACTTAAGCGTTGAAGGATAGTGCTAATAATTGAGTGGCTTACAGATGTTAGCACTGACCTAAAGCGAGGGCTGTTGTAACTCTAGAATTTAAGATACAAATGCCACTTGTTATCTAAGCTAGATGTTTTTCTGTCCAAATAGGTACCATAGATTGAAAACTGCCCTTCCATCGTATGAGATTACCTTAATTCCTCCATAGGTATTATTTGAAGTAGAAAGTGCACTATGATGTGTGATGTTCTGAGACTTTTAATACAAACCTGGAAGATTTGCTGCCACTCAATTCTTTGATAAGGTTTATGATATGTTTTATCATTTATTGGATGTAACATTAAATCAAACGTTGCCTCCCTCCACCTTTGGCAGTACTAGAGATGAAAAACAGGGTATCATGCCTGCTAAGCAAGCATTCTGCTACTGAACTATATTTCTAACCCAACCAGAATATTTTGATACTGTATTACATTTATTTATTATGTGTGTACTTAAGTGTCTAGGTCAGAAGATAATAAATGAGAGTTGTGAGACTCAGACCTTAAACTCAGGTCCTCAGGCTTTGTAGCAGTAACCCTTAACACTAAAGCATTTTATCAGCCCCTAATCAAAATACTATATTGATCTCCATCCTTTAGTAGATGTGGCCTGCCTGCTTCCCCTTTTGTTCTTCCCTTTAAAGAGGAGCACATTTACTTACTATTTTCCTTCAAAGATAGTTAACATACATAAAACTTGGGGTGGAAAAATTAATTACATAAGAAAGACATAGCTATAAATGAAATTAAGACAGTGATTTGAGAAATAAGAATCTACCCAGGGAAAAAGGTTGTGCCTGTTGGTTTATTAAGGCAGATTGATTCTGAGCCATTACTAAGAAGCTGTAACTAAATCAAGTATAGTAACTTCCTCAACACTGTAGACTGTTGTACAAATGTGCCTTTGATCACTAGTATAGTGTGAGACTGGGAAAAATGCTTGCGTCCTGTTTTTATATATGGCAAAAGTTTTAGATCATATCAAAAGACAATCTAGGAGGCTACAGAAAGAACTCAGTTCTTAAGAGCACTGGCTGTTTTTCCAAAGGACCTGGGTTCATTCCCAGCAATTACATGGCAGCTCACAATCATCTGTAAACTCCAGTTCCAGGTTATCTGACACCCTCTTCTGGCTCCACAGGCATCAGGCACATATCTTCCTTAGTTGCTCTTCATCTTATTTTGAATCAGGGTCTCTCACTGAAACTGTAGCACACTGATAAGCTCTGGTAACTGGCCAGAGATCTCCTTATCTATGCCTCCCCAGTGCTAAGGTTACTGGCACACAGCTGTTTTACATGGGTGCTGGCACTTTATCTGACTGAGACATTTCGGTACTTATCACATAGTTTTGATGGAATTTATATACATATTACATAGCTACTTTGAAATGTGTAGTTAGTAACCTATTTTGAACACCTTGAAAACCTGAACGTGTTGAATTGATTTTCTACCTGAATTCTTCAAAGAAATCAAGACTTTATGCCGGGCGGTGGTGGCGCACGCCTTTAATCCCAGCACTCGGGAGGCAGAGGCAGGCGGATCTCTGTGAGTTCGAGACCAGCCTGGTCTACAAGAGCTAGTTCCAGGACAGGCTCCAAAACCACAGAGAAACCCTGTCTCAAAAAACCAAAAGAAAAAAAAAAAAAGAAATCAAGACTTTATATTTGAATGCTAAATACTAAAATTAAAAAGAGAAGCAGCTTTAGAAAATATAACTTTAACACTGACCTTTGTTAAATGAAACCTTGTTTATCCAAGTACACATATGATTTTTAACAAAATCAACAAAAAAGAAAACCCTCTAAATTTTATTATCTTTATCTGTAAAATGATACACCATTGCGTTGGGCAAAAAGGAATTAAATTATACAAGGCCTCTGGAATCATTGAAGCAAAATTATAGTGTGATTATATATTGGTTCAAAAGTTTACTGTTTAAAAGTTTTTTAATCATGTGGAAATTTGTGTTCTTGTAGACAATAACCCCTGGCTTCACCATTGACTGAGAGGACAAGGTTTCTATTTGGGCTTCTTATACTGTCTTTAAGATGGATAATAAAGCAGGGACTAATGTACCTAAGGAGTGGAGCTTTTTCAAATACAACCTCTGATTTCTAGTCCCCTTATTGAACTCAGACTTCATTGTTTCATTCACAAGCAGTTCCTGTTATTAGCTTTAAATATGCAATAATGTCTCCTGTGTTGTTTGATTTCCTTTGTGTTTAATGAGAATGATTTTTTTAACTGTTTAATTCTGGCATTTCCAGAATGTATTAAAGAGATAACCACATTTATAGATGAGAAGTTTTTTTCATAATAGAACTCCTTTATGAGAGATAACGAAGAAAGCATTCTCAGTACATCCCTGAGTGCTAGTAGGAAGTCAGAGTTATCTATCGGCACAAAGCTAGTAGCTAAAGTGAACTTACAGAATGTTGATGACGGCGATGATGAGTAAGAGGAGCGCAGAAGAGATGATGGTGAAATCACTAACGTCATTTCCCTCTTACTGTTTTCTGAGCACCGTGTCAGATTCTTTCCATATATCAAGCTGAATTTCTCCTATTGATACCTTGGTTTCTGCAGTATCCCGTCACTTTTCTGAGCAGTAAGAGCTAGAAGAGCGATCTGTATTGAAGTCACTCTCTGTGCTAGGCATAATGGCATACTCTGGAGATGGAGGCAGGAGAATCAGGAGTGCCAGGCCAACCTTGGTTTCATATTGCAGCTCTATCAAAAAGAAAAAGGAAACCCTCTTTTGTACTTTATCTTGAGGCAAAAATAACAGCCAGAACAGACAATATGGAGTAAATTCTGCACAATTCTAACAAACAGCTTAAAACAGACAGCCCGAAATCCCAGAACCTAAATGTTGTTAAGACTCATGAACTCTTAGTATTTAAGAGCCATATTTAGCAAATCCTCACCTCTTTCCTCACCTTTTATCTTATTTTGGTACTTTGCCTCTGTCTGGACTTTCAGAAAATATTTACTGATAATTTTTAAATGTAGATTATTTTATTTTATAGGTTTATTTTAAAGCATAACTGTAACTAAAAAGTGATGTAAGCATGTGTATTTGTTGATTTTCCTCTTATTTTATTTCTAATGCTGTTTTAAAAGTAGACTTTTTTATACTACTGTTTTGAATAAATGCTAACAATATTAATGTACAGCTTCATTCAGTCTTGCTTCCTGTTTCTTATAATCCAGGAGTATCCCATTTTTATTTATAAATATTAATTTCATATTGTGATATTATAAATATATACAATGGAAGTATTCTATATAAATTTTGACTATGCATAAGTTATACAGTTGAGTTAGAAGCTTTTATTTTTATTTGAAAAAAATTGAGGAAATAGAGAAACCAAAGACAGCGTTGAGAATGTTCATATGGTAACTGTAGTTGCTGATAAGCCTGTTTGCACTCTCACCTTTCTGTAGGTGGTTGCCTATCACTATTGCCAAGCAGATAATGCCTACACCTGCCTGGTACCAGAATTCGTCCACAATGTTGCTGCTCTGCTCTGCCGCTCACCTCAGCTGACAGCTTACCGGGAGCAGCTTCTTCGGGAACCTCACCTGCAAAGCATGCTAAGCCTCCGGTCCTGTGTTCAAGACCCCATGGCTTCCTTCCGGAGAGGAGTTCTAGAACCCCTGGAGAACCTCCACAAAGGTATAGATGAGGTCCTGAGGAGCCCTGATCACTTGGTTCATGATATAGAAATGATTATATTTACTACATTGACAAAACTAAATGTTCCGTAGCTGATGTCTACAGAATATAGCTTACAGAACCTTGCTCGGGTGGAGTGTGATGGGGCACAAGTCTAATCCCAACACTTGAAAGAGGCTGGGGTAGTTGGACTGCTTGAGTCCAGGAAGTCAGGACCAACCAAGTAAGACCCTATTTCAAAAGAACACGTTCTTGTAGAAACTGATACCTCCTCCTTCCTTTGTAAAAGTTCTCATTTTGATTTCCAAATGATTTCAGTTTTCTTATAATAAAGAAGCAGAGCTTCTAATCCTTTCTGTGGAATTGGAATAAATCAGTAAAGTTGTAGCTCCTGCTCACTGTTACAGGGTTTGTATGCTTCGAAACGCTATAGTATAGAAACTTGTATAGTTAGAAAACATCTGCAGTCTATCTATTGCCTCATCCATGCCAATAAAGCATCCTGTGGTTGCACACCACAGTATTTACACTAGAAATCTCTTTAACTATTCACCTTGAAAGGTACTTAAAAAGTCATATGATCATTTGTGTAAATAAATTGTATCAAATCAAAAATTCATTTAATGAAAATGAAATTAATGGTCTCAGTCTCCCTCTCAGGCGCATACTTTTCCTCGCTTCCCCCCCCACAGCCCTGGTGTCCACTAAAGCCTAAGTACAGTCCTCTCCTTAAGCCAGCCCTACCTTCCTAAACCTCTCTTGGCTACACACTTTCTTTTACCGTTTTTAACTTTTATTTTTGGTGTGGGGAAGTGAGTTGAGGGCATTCAGATATAGTACCTGCCCATGAATGTGCACGTCCACGTGTACAGAGGATGAGGGCAGGTCCCTTCCTCTGTAGCACTCCTCTTTAGTTGTCTGAACACAGGGTCTCACTGGCTTGCTGTCTCCACCCCGCCAGCACTGGGGTCACAGGCGTGTGCAGCGGTACCCAGCTTCTCCGAGTTTGTGCTTGAGATTACAACTCTGTGGCAGAGCGGGTACTATTGACCACTGAGCCATCTCTTCACCCTTTGCTATACTTTTTTTCTATTACATTTAATTTATTTTGTGTGGTATGCTCACATCACAACTTGACATGATCAGAGGACAGACTGTGGTAATCAGCTCTGTCGTCCCACTGTGTGGGTCCTAGGACCAAATTCAGGCCATGAGATGTGGAAGCAGGTTCCTTTACCCACTAAGCAGCCTTACTAGCCTTCCTCCACTCATAACAATGCTTTTGTCAGCACTGGAAGCCAAATAGAAAAGTAATAATTATGTATCTCAGTTGTGCTACTCAACACATTATTATATACTTGTAAAAAATCTTCAAATTTAACATGAATCTTGTTTTGTTGTGTTTTGTTTTTTTTCAAGACAGTTTCCTTGTGTAATCTTGGCTATCCTGGAACTCGCTCTGTAGACCAGTCTTGCTTTGAACTTACAGAGATCTGCCTGTCTCTGCCTTCCAAGTGCTGGGATTAAAGGTGTGCACCACTGCTGCACAGTTTAACATGAACATTTAATGAGCATTTACTATATGCCAATAAGTTTTGTGATGTACAAATATTAGTTGTTTCTGCACTTACCTCTTTGACTAAATTGTGTGCAATTGAATTTAAAACCTTTCTTGTGTTCAACTTTTATCATTTCTGTTATTTTACCTTGAACATGGTAGATGTTTCAGGCAATGCATTTTGAATAGGGACATAATACAGGAAACTGCTTATGTGCATGCTTTTGTTTGTTGAGACAGGGTCTCTGTGTAGTTCTGTCTGTCCTGAAGCTCACTGTGTACACCAGGCTGGCCTCACACTCACAGAGATCCGCTGACTTTTGCTCCCTCCATGCCCTATGCTAGGATTGAAGGCATGTGTCACCAAGCCTGGCCATGCTTGGGTATTTTAAAAGTGCAATGATAAAAAAAAGCTATGCTTTATAGGTGTTCAAAGAGAATATAAATATATTTTTTGAGTCTGCTCCAAATTTTCAAACATAATAACACAGTTTATTATTTTACTAGAAGATATAACTACTCATTCATTTCTCTATATCCGGCTTTAGATATCCCTACTAATATAACCCTAAGTGAGTTCCTTTGCTTCATCTTATTCTGGGAATTTCTACTCACCCTTAAAGTCATGAGCAACAGTTGTGAAAACAACTTATAAAACATTAAAAATTGTATGATTACTAAAAAAGAAGAAAAACAAAATAATAGAAAATATTAGGCAATTCATATTAAAAAATTATAAAATATAAATGGTATAGTACATTAAAATGCAGAAACTATCAGACTGAATAAAGGGCAAAATCCAATCTATATGTTGTCTACTCAGTTACTCAAATATGACACAATTGAAAATGAAAGGATTTAAAAATTATGAGTAAAACATAAGCCATAAGAAATATAGAGTAGCTTATTAATGTCAGAATAGACTTCTAGACAAACAGTGTTAGTAAAAACAATTAATAGACACAAATGCCAATTCTTCATGAGATATAGTAATCCTAAATTCTGTACCCAGTATCACGATTTCAGAAACATAAATAAAAAACGTATCAAAGAGCTTAACAGGCAACACCCTCTTAAAGATAGAGATTTTAATGCCTCTCAGTAACTATTTAAACAAGTAGGGGAAAAAAATTAAAGATACAGAAGATTTGAACCAACCTACTCTGATTGGTATTTACAGAATATTACCCAATAAATGTAGAATATATATTTTCTCGAGAAAACATAAACTATAATCAGAACTGTATTCTGAACAAGTCACAAAAATTCTAAAAATTTTCCAAGTCTGGTAGTGCATGCTAAGAATCCCAGTACTTGGGATGCTGCTGTGGGAGGACTATGAGATTCAATCCTACCTCTAAAACAAAACAAAAAAAAATCAAAATTAAAATATCAGTCTAGGGAGCTAGTTTAGTCATAAAATTGAAGGACCTAAGTTTGATGCCAAATACCTATTTAAAAACAAAAACAAGAATAGAAGTATACCCTTGTGATCCTGGTGCTGGGGAGAAGGATCAGCTGGGTCCCTGGGGCTCACTAGGAGTCATCTAGCCCACTTGGCATGTCCCTGACCAGTAAGAGAGCCGGTCTCAAAAAAAAAAAAAAAAAAAAAATGTAGACAACAACTAGGAAACAACATCCAGGGCTGCCCACTGGCCTGCACATGTGGGTGTGCACACCCCAAAAAGTTAAAATATTGCAGCAATGTTGTCTAAAATAATGGAATTAAATTAAAAATTGATAACAATAAACCCCCTAAATATTTATAAGTTAATCTAATTCTAAATAACCTGTGGGTCAAAAAACAGGTCATAGAAAGTATAATGTTTCAAAGTAAATAATATAAAATCACTTGTATAAGTTTCTAACTTAACCTAGAAAAATATAAGGAAAATCTGCAGGGTTAGTATAAAGAGGGAAGTGATCAAAGAACAGAAATGACCATAGTACAAAGCTGGTATGAAATTGGATAAGCAAGTCTCAGGGAGAATGTTCAAGAAACAACATCAGAAATTAAGGGCTGGTACCACTACAATTCATAAAATATTTTTAAAAGAAACCATTATAAACAACTTCATAGCAATAAAATTCAACAAATTCACTAAAGAAGCATGGCTGTTCTTAAAATAAACACACAGTTTACCAGATGATAACTCTAGAAGAAATAGAAAAATATACAGCACTATAGCAGTTAAATTTAATGACAATTTAAAAGAGAAAAAACTTTCTATCATGAAAACTATAGATTCAAATGGTTTTAGTGATTATATTCAACATTTTGAGAAAAATGTTTGATACAGATGTTTTTAAGAAAAACAGAAAAGAACACTTCACAGTTTATTTAATCAGGCAAGCATAGTATTGATTGACATCAAAATGTCAGTCATAAGGACCTTTTAGAAATAAAAAAAGAAATAGATTACAGATCATTATTCCTCATGACCATGATAACAAAATCCTAGAAGAAGAAAAAAGCTAATTGCAAAGTTAGTTTCTTCTTGTCCAGGAATGCAGTATTAGTTAACACTTGGAAGTTAACCGTTATAATTTATCATATTACCAATAAAAGAGCATCCATATAATCATCCTAATAAGTACATAAATACAGATGTCCATCAACATAGTAGATAAGTAGATTGTATATTTGTTCAATAAAATTCTTCTTAGAAATATGAATAAACAAATATTACACTCAACACTGTTAGTCTCAGAAACTTTATATTGATCAAAAGAAACAAATGTATGTAGCCTGTGGTGATAGAAATCAAAGCAATGGCTAGTCCATTAAGCACTGACAGGAAGGGAACTGAAAGGAATTTTCTTAAATAGCAAAATTCTTTAATTTGATCAGGGTTTTGGTTGCATGATTATATATATTTGCCAAAACTCATCAGAGTATATAGATTTTATTCTCAGAGATAGCTAGAGTTTTCTTCCCAGGAAAAGTTTTATGGAAAATACTTTTCAATTCATAGTCAGAAGTTAGATTTCAAATAATACACTTTTCCTTTAAAAAAAATAGACAGTATTTTTCAAAAGTTTTAAAGATTCCTGTCCTCTCAAGATCTGTGAAGAATTTTGATGGGATTTTAATGGGGATTGCATTGAATCTATAAATTGCCCTTGATAGAATTGCCATTTTTACTATGTTGATCCTCCCAATCCAAGAGCAAGGGAGATCCTTCCATTTTCTGATATCCTCAGTTTCTTTCTTCAAAGACTTAAAGTTCTTGTCAATAGATCCTTCACTTCCTTGGTTAGAGTTACCCCCAAGATATTTTATGCTATTTGTGGCTATCGTGAAGGGTGATGCTTCTCTGATTTCCCTCTCTGCTTCCTTATCCTTGGTGTATAGGAGGGCAACTGATTTTTTGGAATTGATCTTGTATCCTGCCAAGCTACTAAAGGTGTTTATCATCGGTAGGAGTTCTCTGCTGGAGTTTTTGGGGTCACTTATGTACACTATCATATCATCTGCAAATAATGAAAGTCCCAAAAGTTTGAAGTTTCTCAATAGGCATTTACTTTTTTTTTTTTATTGAAAAAAAAAATTTTCCGCCTCCTCCCCGCCTCCCATTTCCCTCCCCCTCCTCCCGCCCCTCTCCCCCTTCCCCCACTCCTCTTCTCCTCCCTCTCCAGTCCCAGGAGTAGTCAGGGTTCCCTGCCCTGTGGAAAGTCCAAGGTCCTCCCCCCTCCATCCAGATCTAGGAAGTTGAACATCCAAACTGTCTAGGCTCCCACAAAGCCAGAACATGAAGTAGGATCAACACCCCGTGCCATTGTCCTTGGCCTCTTGTCAGCTCTCATTGTCCGCCATGTTCAGAGAGTCCGGTTTTATCCCATGCTTTTTCAGTCACAGTCCAGCTGGCCTTGGTGAGCTCCCAATAGATCGGTCCGACTGTCTCGGTGGGTACACCCCTCGTGGTCCTGACTTCGTTGTACATGTTCTCCCTCCTTCTGCTCCTCATTAGGACCTTGGGAGCTCAGTCTGGTGCTCCAGTGTGGGTCTCTGTCTCTATCTCCATCCATCGCTAGATGAAGGTTCTATGGTGATATGCAAGATATTCATCAGTATGGCTATAGGATAGGTTCATTTCAGGTTCCCTATCCTCAGGTGCCCAAGAAACTAACTGGGGACATTGCCCTGGGCATCTGGTAGCCACCCCAAGTTCAAGTCTCTTGCCAACCCTTAGGTGGTTCCCTTAACTAAGATATGAGTTTCCCTGCTCCCCTATCCAACCTTCCTATATCCCCAATCATCCCGTTTCCCCAAGTTCCCCTCATCCTCTCCTTCACACTTTTCTTTCTCCATCTCCCCTAAGAGTGCCGGGCAAAAAATTGGAATAGGCATTTACTTTAACCACCAATATGAAATGAAGAAGAAAGTGGCATCATAACTAAAGAAAGACAATTCTGATGAAAAAAACAATGCCTTGTGGGTCTTTATTAGTAACTCCTGAGTGGTGGTGTGACCAGCTCTAGCTGCTTCCTCTTCTCCTGAAGTGTCTGTAATCATTATTTATCCCAGGTATCTACGGGACTACTAGGAAAGACTCCAAAGGTTTATTGAGGATATGTGTAAGCAGAGGTAATGAGGAATACCCAGCAAATGCTGTTTACAGAGATTAAAACAGGAGTCAAAGGGCTTAGGAAAGCTTTCCAGTGACTTGTCAGCTGGAGCTATGACTTGTAAGGATCAAACAACTTAAAGTCTTCTCTTAGTCCATGAAAAATAAGAAAATCAAACTATCTAGGTTTGAGTAGGAGTAGATATGGATTTTAAAAGTATATAAAAGTTAGTATCTTTGTTTTTAATTAAAATATTTTTCTGTGAAATAATTCTAATAATAAATAGTAGTTGCAAACAGTCCAGACATGGCTCAGCCATTAAAGACTACGCTCACAACCAAAAAGGAAATAGTAGTTGCATTTTAAATGTTCCTATGTGGCAAAACATGAAGTAGAAATTTTTGTTTGTCCTCACATTTTACTTTTAAAAATTATTTTAATATTCTGTAAAAGCTTAAAAATGAATATAAGGAAACCTTTTAAGGCTAATTGCATTCAACAAGCAGTCTAACGATCTTTAGACTCTCTTAAGGGTGTAAATGGCAAACCTCATTAGACAAAGGAAAAGAAATTATTTGATAATATCTTTCATTGTTTTAAAATGTCCATAACATTAGGAAATTCTTTGTATTCTTTTGTTTTTAATTCAAAAAAAAAGGAAGTATAATAATGAGTTGAGCTTTCTTGTTGATATCTCACAGTCCAGCATTCCTAGGTGACTTATGCAACTCTTCCCAAGAGGAGAAGGGAGTTCCCAGACAGCTAACCTCATAGGGATCTAAAAGAATATCATTATCCCGATTAAGGGAGAAATGCTTCCTTTTTCAAAGTGCTAGAGATCCAATCCAAGACCTTCTGTATGGTAGGCATATCTGTTCAGCTATGTAGCCAGCCCATTTAGTCCCCACTTCAGAAAAGATAAATACTCGTGTTTTACTCATGTAATGAGTAATGTACTTGACTGGAAATTTATGCAAATGAAATTTAATTTTATTAGCAAATTAATTGTTTGTCATCCATTAAAATATCCAGAGCCAATGAGATGGCTCCTCGGTGTGAAAAAGCACTCACCTCCAAACCTGCCAACCTGAGTTCAGCCTCTGGGGACCCACAAAATAGACCCCCAAACACACACATCACAAGTATAATTTTTAAAAATGTTAATTCATATCACACTGTAGAATGAAAGTGCAGTACAAATTCTTGATAATTAGACTTAAAAAGCATTTGGAATGTTTTTCAAAAAAATACTTTTCTATAGATACATTATTCATTCTTCTGTCCTCTCTTCCCAGAATACATTCACATATAGTTCTATATACTACCTCAGTCTTTAAGGAATTCACAAATTCTTTAAGCTATGATGGGAACAACCACAGTCTATTTAACTTTTATATGTTCGAGAAAATGATGGATTTCCATATTCAGGTCCTTACAGCTCCAGCTTTAAGGCTCTCACAGTAAAAATATTGTATTCCTGAAACTATAATACACATGCTCATAAGCCTGATGGTGGTGGTGGTGCACGCCTTTAATCCCAGCACTCGGGAGGCAGGGGCAAATGGATCTCTGAGTTTGAGGCCAACCTGGTCTATAGAGTGAGTTCCAGGATAACTAAAACTATTACACCAGAGAAACCCTGTCTCAAAAAAAGAAAAGAAAAGAAGGAAGGAAGGAAGGAAGGAAGGAAGGAAGGAAGGAAGGAAGGAAGGAAGGAAGGAAGGAAGAAAAGGCATGTGCTCATCTATCTGTGCCCTGATGAATAACAAAGTTAGTTCACCAAATGGATGATTGCATGTCTTTATAATAAGTTATGCATCCTGGTCATCCAGGGCCTCATGAGAGATCTTTTCTAATACGTTTTTTCCCAGACTTATATGTGGTCACAGACACAATGAGAACTTACCTATCCACTTGGTAATTGTGAAGTAATTTGTTTCTTTCTATCTCAGAGAGAAAAATCCCAGATGAAGATTTCATCATTTTAATTGATGGATTAAATGAAGCAGAATTTCACAAACCGGATTATGGGGATACAATTGTATCATTTCTGAGTAAAATGATTGGAAATTTTCCTTCTTGGCTCAAACTAATTGTAACAGTTAGGACCAGTTTACAGGTATGTGTTTGTTTGCTTCTGAACCATAGATTATCTCCCTTGTAGGGAACTTAAACTGAAAAAGTTCCAGTTCCTAGTTCTCTCAGCTCTTCTTAAACCTTAGAGACATGGTCTAGATAAAAACATTCTTTCTATATGTGACTCTCAAGTTCCTATTGCCATTTCTCTGGATAAGGCTTCCTAAATGTTCCTCAGAATTGCATTAAAGGACTGAGAGTGTGATCCAAGCACTGGAAAAGCAGAAAAAAGATGATTATGAGTTCAAAATCAGTCTTAAAGGAGGAAAAAAATAGCATAAAAAGTCTATTTTTTAGATTTTGTCCTGATACAGTAGTGCAAAGGAAAAATGTCTCACTCTTTGAATTCCATTTCATACTTTTAATCATTTAATGTTATACAGAATCGAGTTCAGTCTTCAGCAGAGGCTCGGACTTTCTGCTTTTTTCCTCGCTTCTACTTGAGCTCATTTTTGTTTGGTTTAGTATTCTGAATGTAAAGTTGCTTCTGTATATGCCTTCCTCTGGCGAATATTGGAAATATTAAGTTTTAGATTAAATTTATTGCAACCAAGAGATAAGGTTTTATTTTCTTTAAATTATCTCCCCCTACTCACTGCTAATAGCTTAATGGCCTGAAAGAATCAGGAATGTGGGGTTGAGCCTGTAAACATACCTGGCTACCGAGTTACAGTAGAAATTGTAGCTCCCTTTCTTTTGTGTTCATATGTGGTTTGGAACAGTGCTTTTTTTATAAATAATTTATTTTTATTTTGTGTTTCATGCATTGGTGTTTTGCCTCCATATATGTCTGTGTGAGGGTGTTGGGTCTTGGAGTTACAGACAGTTGTTAGCTGCTATTTGAGTGCTGGGAATTGAACCCTGGTCCTCTGGGAGAGCAGTCAGTACTCTTAACTGCTGAGCCATCTCTCCAGCCCCATAATAGTGTTTCTTACTTATTATTAGTAGTATTACAAATTTTCACCTCCTCCCCTCCTACTTTTTAAAAAAAAAAAAAAAACCTTCTTGATAACTATTAAGAGCTCATAGAGTTCTTGAAACCCTAAGAAAAAGTCTAAACTGAAGAGTATATACTCATTCTACTATTTTGTTACATCCCACTTAATAGTTATTAATACACAGAAGAGTCACAGTAAGCCTCCTTTTCCTTTCCTCTGCCCTTTACTATTATTCCTGTCTACTGACAAATTATATTTACTGTCCTTGATACCTCTAGTCCTGTCATCTTACAGATGTTTACTATTACTCTGCAGGTCATTTGCGTTACAAAATCTGGATCAATATAATAATCTTTATAGCTAAAATCATAGCAATCTAATTATTGAATAATAGCTTGGTTGTTCAAATATAAATAGGAGAGATCTCCAGGAACACAATCTTCTGTTTGGTGTTTGTTTTGCTTTTTAACAACATTTCACTGTATAACTCAACCTGCCCTCAAACTTGTGATCCTCCTGCCTCATCCTCCCAAGTACTGAATTTACAGATGTGTAACCCCACACCTAGCTATGATCTCTAGTCTTGATATTTAAGCATAAGCAATATTGTCCTGATATCTTCTCTAACATGATATCTTGTATAATCGAAGAAGCAATTTTAAATGTCTAGGTAGATAGAACAGAAAAGCCTTAATTTTTCAACTGTACCAAAGAATAGGCAGCATACTATGCATATTCTAGATTTGTGCATAAGTCCAAATTTCAGTCTCTTCATCGATAGAGACCTGCACTCTCTTTAATGAAGACTTACTGACAATTATTTTCTTCCTAAAATCATGTGTGATTTTTCATTGCTTCCATCGACATTTCTTGGATATTTAGAGTATGTGCTACACTGTTCTAATGAGTGAGGATTCAGTAATGAATAAAACATGAAATGTCTCTGCTTTCATAACACTTTTTTAATAAGGAACACAAAAGTTAAATATAAACATATTATAATTTTATGGGTAATGTCAAATACTATGAAGAAAATAAAATAGTATAAAGAGATAAAAATGATGGTTGTTTCAGGTAGATGGGAGAAGCCCCTATAAGGAGCGTTAGAAAGTGGTGAAATATGATCTACCTTTTTAAAGATCTATCTTCTGGTTGTATAAATAATAAATTATAGAATAGGATGGAGAGTATAAGCAGAAATACAGGTGAATGTTGATGATGTCTTAAACTAGTGATAATGGTAGAAACCATGTGAGATAATAGATTTGGGAAATAATCCTGAAGGAGAATAAAAAACAGTTGATGAGCCAGGTGTGGTAGTTCATACCTGTGATGTCATCATTTTGAAAGCTAAGGCAATAGAATCAAGAGTTCAAGGCCAGAAAATCTACATAGTAAAATTAAAAAGAAAAAACACAAACTAAGTGTGACTATGAGCAAGAAAACAAGAATGAGTCCTGGGCTTTGGGTGAGTACATGAGTTCAGGAGCTAAGATCACAGATGCCTCCAAGGGTTTAGTGTCAGGGGCAGGGGCAGCAGCAGCAATTTGTTGACTTGGGGAATGTCTTGTTGAGTGAGTCTAAACTTTAATAATTTTTATTTAGTCATATTAAGTTTATCTGTGAAAGTCTAAATTTCTGGATATACCAAGATACAGGGTAAAAACTCAGAGAATTAACGTATCTGGCAAAACTGACATATTTAAACTTTTAGAGATTAAGAATGACTGGAGAAGGAAGGAAAATTAGTAGAGACCATAGCCTGAGGTGGGCTAAGAAATAAAAATGATATAGCAAAAGAGGCTAGGTGAAACTAGTCAGTGTTACAAGAAAAAGGATGTATTCTAAAAAGAGGCTGTTGATGACTCCAGAAGTGCTGTGGGTGGGTGTGGTCAACTGTCAAGCACTGCTGAGACTCTGAGAGGAGGAAAACTGAAAGCTAAGTATTTGATTTGCTAAGGTTAAGATTATTGATAATCTTGGCAATAACCCTTTTTAGTGGAGTGGTAAGGTTTCAGTAAAGCCGGGGTATATGGAATAAAGAGAATGAAGAGAAATGTTCTTCAATTTGCTCCTAATATCATGCTTAATATTGTTTTGCTCATTGGCCACTCAGAAATTTGAACTTATTCTGGACCTCATAGTCTGTAAGAGTTAGGGAAAACCGAAGGTCTTTCTATCTCTCTCTATCTCTCTCTCCATCTATTTTAGGAAATTACCAAGTTGCTGCCTTTCCATAGGATTTTTTTGGATCGACTAGAAGAGAATGAAGCCATAGACCAAGACCTTCAGGCTTACATCCTGCACCGGATTCATAGCAGCTCAGAGATTCAGAATAACATCTCACTTAATGGCAAGATGGACAATACTACATTTGGCAAACTCAGTTCTCACCTCAAGACCCTCAGTCAAGGGTCTTATCTATACCTGAAACTAACATTTGACCTCATAGAGAAAGGCTACCTAGTGCTAAAGAGCTCTAGCTACAAAGTGGTTCCTGTTTCACTCTCTGAGGTTTATTTACTCCAGTGCAATATGAAGTTCCCAACTCAGTCTTCCTTTGACCGGGTGATGCCTCTCCTGAATGTGGCAGTGGCCTCTCTCCACCCACTTACTGATGAACATATCTTCCAGGCCATCAATGCTGGGAGCATTGAAGGCACACTAGAATGGGAAGACTTTCAGCAAAGAATGGAGAACCTCTCCATGTTCCTAATCAAGCGCAGAGACATGACTCGAATGTTTGTGCACCCCTCTTTTCGAGAATGGCTTATCTGGAGAGAAGAAGGAGAGAAAACCAAATTTCTCTGTGATCCCAGGTAAGATATAGATCTGTGCTAAGTAATTCTGAGCCTGTTTTAAATTTATGCATAGAGCATGGATATTAAAGGAAGTGGAAATTGCTATTCATTTGAACGCTTCCCACAGAGAAGATTTTTCTCTTCTCAAGGCCAAGCTGCAGTGAGTTCAGCAGTGTACTACCTA
This sequence comes from Chionomys nivalis, assembly GCF_950005125.1. Taxonomy (NCBI): domain Eukaryota; kingdom Metazoa; phylum Chordata; class Mammalia; order Rodentia; family Cricetidae; genus Chionomys; species Chionomys nivalis. The sequence continues at coordinate 86,372,993 of NC_080092.1, forward strand.
TTCCTCGGGCTGTGACTCACCAAAGAAGCTAAAGCTCTGAGCCTGCTGGGTTTTTATTGCCCCTGTGCCCTGCTGTTCACCAGACCTTAGATGACTATGCTTGTGGGCATGCCTCCCAGCTTAGTTCTTCATGCTGATTCATTAGAAAGCTAGTTCCAGATTTCGATGGTGATATTAAGTCAGGCAGAAAAGAATTTATGGTATCTTCCCAGAGCAAGAAGCTTATAATGAAGCATGCTTGCATGAAAAGAAGAGGAACTGTTGAGTCTGTAAGAACTAGCATTTACATGATCCCAAACCTTAGGCCCACATAAATGCAGGACTAATTCCTTCCTCTTACCATTGGTAAGCATTAAGCAAGGTCTTATAGTATAATACCCAGACTAGTACAATTTCAAAGAAAGTATTGAGAGTGTGCCTTTTCCTACCCTGCCTTTGTAGAAATAGACACTTCATGAGTGCCATAACAGTCCTGTGACTAGGTAAAGAGCAATACCTTCTGCTATTAGCATTTTGAGGCACAGCTTTTTAAAGCAAACAGTAACCAAATCTGTGTCTCTTGAATGTGTTATATGATGTTCATGTAACTATTTTGCTGTAAGGTAGCACCCAGCCTTATGTCTTCTGACCTTCAACAGATTCCTGAAAATGCAAAGAGGATCAACCACATAGGCTTCATAGCTCATAGCTTTTATTGTTCACAAAAATCTATGATAGAGTTTAATTTATAAATTAGTCACAGTAAGAAGTGAAAAACAACAACTCAAAGTGGTATGGTTCAATAAAGGTGACATGAATGTGGTCTCTCAAGCGATCTTATTGTGCCTTTATATTTTCCACTTAAAAGAGGCACTTCACAAGTTCACAAATTCTCTTTGGCATATCCAAATTGTCAATCAGCAATACTACACTTTGACTTTAGGGACATTATTACATAAAATAAAGTTTATTTTATATACATGTGTTGAGGTTTATTTTAGGGGTAAGCCCATTAAACCTCTCAGTGTTCAGAAAGATTCACTATAGCAAGCAAAAACCTGACTAATAAGGTCTGAGGGTAAACAAAATAAATTAACTCACATAAATTTTTTCATCATGGCCTGTTTATTCTTCCTATGCTCTCTCCAATGCTTCCTTGCTCTTCCTTACTGTTCCTCTTCTCTTTTCCTCCTTGTTCTACCCATCCCACATGGTTTCTAGTTTATATACGCATATATAGTCAGCAATTCCAAAGGTCATAACAGTAGTACCAAGCATGCATTTCACAGAATCACAAAATCTGGGTACCTGGCCATGAGGTGCCTTGCGTCTCAGAGGGGCAATGGCTGCGAAGCTAGTTAAGAATCAATACAAAATTCTAAGAAGTTGTTTTCATGGACTGACTATATTTCTTAAGTGAACTAGTTAAGCTAGAAGTTTGTGATTAATTGTAGAAAACACAACAGTGCTGTTGCACTTTTGCTTCCTCCCTTTTTCTGGGAGCATCGTGCTAGTAACCAGTAGTAACCCTCAGGCCTGGGAGGAAAGCAAAAAGTGCTTGATTTGCATCAGGTCTAGCTAGCTGCGTTAAAGAGAATTTCTTTGGAGACTTTGCTTCCAGCTCCAGCTGGGTACCTGCCAGCCCCAGGAGAGAATTTCTTTCTCCGGGGCTGGTTTAACAACTCAAGCCTTTTTCCAGTATCTCTAGGGGTAAAGGCATAAACAGTTAATTTCCTGGGCTATGATTTTATGTTGATTGAAGCCAAGGTAAAGAGTAAATACAGAGTATTAATAGCTTCTTAGGATAGAGCAAAAGGCCAGTAGTTTATACCTTCCTGAGTCTGCTGCTAGAGCAGACATACTATCTCTCTGCTCAATGCCCCCTGCTTAGGGCTCCTTTCTTGTCAATGATCCTGTCAATAAGAATAGTTGTGGGGGATTGGCCTTATGTATATTTGACTATGAAAACAAAGGTTTGGCTGAATGAATGCTTAAAGGTATCCAGTTGCCAATACAGGAAAAGTCAGGTTTAAAGAATGGTTTATACACTGCTGGGATATTTGGGGATGAATCCCATTATGGAAGGGAGAAACCTCATGATTTCACAGGATTTCTACAGAATTGGCAGTGACTATCCAAAAGACAGGTGTTCCGGAAGCTTTGCAAGTTGACTTATCCATATGGAATATTACTCCTACAAATTTGTTGAGTAGATCTGTCAGCTGTACATTTACTATGTAATACTTGTGGACTTTCCTCACACAGGCACCCCAACAATAGTATGCTAAGAGGACTACTAAGTGATTAGTAGTTATGTCTTATTATATAACAGTATATATAATATCTACAGCATGGATACATTAAACAAAGAAATGGCTTAGGTCCCAGGCAGGACAAAGTAGGGTAGTATGAGATTTCATCACAATACTCAGAAAACACACAATTTAACTTACAAATTGTTTATTGATGTATTTTTTATTTAATATTTCCAGTTGATCTTGGCTAACTAACACTCTGGAAACTGAAATGGCAGATAAGAAAACTATTGCAAATCTTGCTGATATTGCTTCTGACACTTGAAAGCATATAGTTAAAAACTGTATAGTTTGTGTGTGTGTGTGTGCGTGTGTGTGTGTGTGTCCAGATTTACTTAATAAATACTTTGAGGCCAGTTCCCAAACAATCTCTTCCTGACTGATTATTTTCCCATCCTGGAATATATCAGACAATTGGAAAGCAGGTAAGGTTCAAGACTAACAGACTACCACTGAAAGAATATCTTTCTTACAAAAGATGAAATCCTCAAGGGCTCACAAAAGAGAAAATACAGGGTTTTTTGGTTTGTTTGTTTGTTTGTTTTGTTTTGCTTTGTTTTCTTTGTTTTTCCAGACAGGGTTTCTCTGTGTAGCTTTGAAGCCTGTCCTGGCACTCTCTCTGTAGACCAGGCTGAACTCAAACTCACAATGATCTGCCTGCCTCTGCCTCCCAAGTGCAGGAAGTAAAGGCATGCACCACCATTGCCTGGCAGAAATACAGTTTTTATGTAGCATGTTTTAGCTGTATGGGCCTGCTCCCCAGTATTGTTTATTAACGGAGAGCAACAACAGACTGGTACAGAAACTTCCAACTGCAGGTGCTGGGTGGTCTGTTCTTTGATGATTTAGTAATGCAGCTGCTGAATGGCCGTCATATTTTATTTGATAGAGAACAGAGTACCAGGAATTATCAAAAACACCGCCCTTATGTTTCACTTCAGTTGAAATTCAAGCTCCTCCTCAGCATTGGACAGCACCAGCCTTGTTAATTCAGTGTTCATCTCATGGTTGAGATTCCCTGGGCCAACAAAGTGGAATTTCACTGAGACCTAACTGGAAAATCCCATCTAGCCTTTCAGAGAAAATGGCTACAACTACTTTTCATTCTGTTTTTGTCTTTATGGCTTTCAGTTTCCATTTCTTATACATCTTTTCCCTTCTGTTTTCCATGTTCTCTTCAATTCTGTCTAGAGTACCCTGTGTCCTCAGTAGGCCAGAGTTGGCCAACTCAGTGCCTGTAATCATACCAGCTATGCCAGGATTTGATATGTGCATGTCCAGAGAGAACTCTCAGGGACAACACAGCATTGTTTCTTCTCATCCATTTGCTAGACTGTAAGCAGCTGTTCACTCTGAACTTGTTGACTCTATTAAGGAATTAGACACAGGGAAAACATTCTGCTGATGTCAAAAATTAGTTGATATTCATCAAAAGTAGAAGTAGACTACCTAAGGAAGTGGTTTCTTTCTAAACAGAAAAGATCTGGAGTGGTGTAAGGAAGAGCAGTTGCGGAGGTCAGTGCCACAGAGCTGATGTTGAACTTTCTTCGTTTTAAATATCAGAATGTCTATTGTCCCGGAATCTGGACAGAGATTTGACATAATGGAGAGAACTATATAACATTCATCCACATAATTTTAATAGAAAGAAATGGGTTATAAACAGTCTCTTTCCCTAGCTCAGTAATTGTATAGGGAGGATCAAGCAGTCTGTTGCTGGAAATCATTTTTATCATCAGAACTTGGTTTGTTACAGGATCACACTATGTAGAGCAGGCTGCAATCCTCCAGCCTCAGCATCTCAAGCATGCACTACCATGCCCAGTTAAAACTTGGTTCTGACATCAAAAGCTTTGGTGTTTTGCGTCTTGTTGAGAATGTGCCCTGGGAGCACTCGTAGGCCTAGACCTTGTAGCCTTACTCTGCTTCTGCTTCCCACTGTTCACCAGTGTCAGAGCCTGGATTTGATTTATCCTGTTTTATTCCCTTGGGCATTGAGATATAGATTAACACACTAATCTAATAAACTAATCCCCACTATTATGCTAATAGTAGGTAGGTAGAAAACCCATTTGAGGTGACTTGTGCATTTTAAGTGAAGTGGCTGAGAAAAGCACTAGCTTTTCCTTTCCAGCCCATTAGTGACTTACAGTAGGGACTTGAAGCTGATAGATAACTGGGGGCTACCAGCCTTGTGGTGCCATCTGATTACTGCTTAACATTTCTCTACCACATTGGGCTCAGCCTGAATAAATTTTCATACATTTTTCTGTTTCTTTTCTTCATTATTTCAATTTTCATGATACCTCCCCTAAAAACAGCTCTCAGATTTAACATTTTGCTGGAGGAGAGGACTGTTTTGACACAGAAATTAGAAATTTGGGCTTATTTGTCTTTATTTTTAAGTATTTGAATTAAGCATAGTAAACTTGTGAAACTCATATAATTAATGGAGAGCAGATACAACCTAAACTATGAAATCATGATTTAGAAGCTTAAGTTATTTTTGACCTGATTTCCTCAAACTAAGAATAGTAAAGACTGTGGTGAGTAAATAGAAGGGAAACTACACAGATCCTTTACTGTACTTGTCCACTTAACTTACTTTTTCATGACCAGAGTTGATTGCTTATTAATGGGGGGGTTCTTTTTGTTTCTTTGTTTCTTTGTTTGTTTGTTTGTTTTAAGATGTATATGGACATGAATTACATGTTCGCTTAGTGAATTATCTTTTAGAGACTTGATGCTCTTGGAGCAGAGTGTCAGGAAGAAGAGGAGTCTAGAGAGGTGACTCGGCAGTTAAGAGCAGTTCCTGTTCTAGCAAGGACCCGGGTTCACTTTCCAGCACTCACATGGCAGCTCATTACTACTTATAACTCCAGGTTCAGAAGGTCTGACACACCTCCATACAGACATAACAGCAGGCAAAACACAAAAGCATGTGAAATAAAGATAAATTTAAAAAAAATAAGAAGAGAGCATCTCCCCTAAAATGAAAATTATCTATGCCAAAGCTCTGTATAGCCAATGTACAAAATGACAAATTATTGTTAGTGGGATTTTGTTTGTTCTTCTAATCCAGATGTGAACCTCCAAGTGGGATAACATTTAATCTTACTCTCAGTAAAGCACAAGTTCATTGTTAGTGCAGTGTCTCACAGTAAATCCATAAGTGTGAAGTAGGTTCTGTTTCCCGAAAGTGTCTTTAGAGACCTCAGCAAGCTGATGAAACATGGAAAGAGATAGAGATTTCTAGAACTAAACCAACCCTTAGGCATTCTGATGCACCATATATCCCCCACTAACACCTGACTCTTTGTAGGTCACCCTGCCACCCGTGAGAAACTGGCTCCTTGCTGTCTTTTTCACTTCCAAGGTTTTTCTCTCATGGAGGAGGAAATCAATATTCTGATGTCATGGTTTAGACATTGTGTTTTCCAGGGAGAGTTTTCTTTGACCTTAGTGTTACTGAGAAATTATCTAATTTAATCAAGGAATACTTTTTTCTATTATCTAATCATCATCAAAAAATAAAGTTTAAACTAAAATGTAAAGTAGTACTTTTCTGACCCAAAGTCATGTTTTTGTGATATGATACAAATGAGGAAGTATATGAAAATCTAGTATGTCCTTCAGTTTTACAAGTTTTTTCTTCTACATAAATCATTAGTCAAATAAGCAAAGTATTTCTGTCTTTTAAACTGTCTAACAAGAGGTTAGGGAAATAGCTGAATGGTAGTGTTTGCCTCAACTAAAATGTGAAGTAGTACTTTTCACGTATAAGGCCCTCGATTCGATCCCCACCATCGTAAGGAAGGAAGAAAAGTAAATCAGCTCTCGAGTTGATGTGTTGATTCTTAACCATAATCCTAGCTTCAGGGGGCTGAAGCAAAAGGAGTTAGAGGCCAGTCTGGGCTACTCAGCAAGACCCTAAGTCTAAAAGTAGAAAAACTGTCTAGCCATCAGAAGATGGGCATAACATTTATTTTTCCTTTTCCAAATCAAAAAGTAAGTTTTTTAAAGGCTGATGATAAAAAATTTAAAAGCCCATTTTAAACTGAAAACTACATGTACTGTTCCACTGTCATAAAAACCCATGAGAAACATGCTAAGTCAATATACACAAAGAAAGTTCTGCTTATGATGAGATACAGAAAACATTGCTTTATGACTTGATCAGCACAAATTCTCAGCCATTATTATTCATGGAACTTTTATAGAAGAGCCAGCATACAAAATACCAAAAGGGACTTGTATTCTTCTAGAGAGTAACACTGCTTTGTCTTCTTAAATATGCATATATAGCTTATTTTAAAAGTAGTTATAGTCTGTATAGAAAATACTGGCGTAGAGGAGTCAAGGACACCACAAGAATACAGCCCACAAAATAAACAGGGCTCATAGGGGCCCAGAGAGACTGGAAAGACAATCAGGAAGCCTCCATGGGTCTGACCTAGGTCCTTTGTATATATGTTATGGTTGTGTGGCTTGCTGTTCTCGTGGGACTCCTAACAGTGGGAACGAGGGCTGTCTCTGACTCTTTGGCCTGTTTGGGGAACCCTTTTCCTCCTACCTGGTTGCCTCATCCAGCCTTGATAAGAGGGCATGTGCCTAGTCTTATTGTAACTTGTTAGGCCATGTTCTGTTGATATTCCTGGGAGGCCCGCTTTTTTCTGAAGGGAATGGCTTAAAATAACTTTATCTAAAACTGTAAAAATGGTAAAGACATAGACAGGTGATTAAGGCCTCCTTTGTTTGTTAACTTAGTCTTATGTAGCCTGGGCTTCCCTTGAGCTCATAATTCTTCTGCCTCAATTTCCCAAATTCTGAAATTATAGGCATGTACCCATACCCAACAAAGGCATTTTTAATGCTAAAAGTAGCATAAAGTGTTATGGAAAGACTTCAGTTGGTAAAGTGCTTGCTGTACAAGCTTGATGACCTGAACTTGATCCCCAGAACCCACATAAAAGAAAAGCCAGGTGTAATGACACACACTTTTAATCTCAGCACTGGGAAAGTATGGATAGATGGATTCCTGGAACTTCCTGACCAGCTAGCCTGCACTGATCAGGGAACTCAGGTCCCACTGAGAGATCCTGTCTCAAAAAAATAAAGATGACTGCTCCAGAGGAACTAAACCCAAAGTTGAACCTTTGCCTCCACATATGTGTGCATGCACACATACATACACATAAATGCACCCCCATGAACACTTACACACCTATACAAACACACACACACAAAGGAGGCATACAAAGTAGAGGCTAATTTATCCTACTAATAAGCCTCTGAAATAACATTAACCAAATCAAAAGAATCCCAGAGGTTGTCAAACCAGGATTAATGGCACAGCAATCAGGAGGAGTTATTGCCAGCTTAGTGAGACTTGACAACACATTTTCTTTTTTGTGAGCAGAGCAATTCACTCCACTGTCTCCAGAGACTTTCAAAAGCAGCTAAAACTCCATATTTAGTCAAAATCAACACTAATAGCTTTCTACCCTCTTAACTATAAGAACCCACAGCTGTGAGATTTTCATTTACTGAAGCCATCAGCATATCTAATTGGTTCTAAGTCCCAAAATTGATTTGTAAGTACACATTTATTTTTATCCCCACTGGCCACACCCTGGTCTCCCACATGGATTCATCTTTCTACTTACCTCGTCCAGTCTTCACCAGCAACAAGAGAGGTTATTTTCAAACACAGTTCATATCACGTAACTGTTTCTAGAAACCCTTCAGTGCCTTTTTTTACTATCAGAACAAACCAAAGCCCTGTATGTGTAAATAGCTTCTGCTTGCCTCTAAGTTGTACAGTTTTCTTCCACTTATAGAAGTTTCTTTCCCACTTCCAGACCTTGCACTGAACAATTTCTGTCTCATTACACAGTGAGACCTCCCATTGCCCCTTTAGACTTTAGCTTATTCCCCACTTCCTAAAAGGGGCTTCTGTTTGTCACCTTACTAAGTTGTTCCTGGATTCCGAGTTCTTATTTTTATTTCCTTTCTAATGTGTGTTACAATTTATTAACTTATTGGGTGTTAGTAATTACTTATTTACTTTTCCCTTAGAATTTGAGTAGCTTCAATGAGGTCAGTAACTTTTTCTATCTCATCTTTGTCTTCCTAATGACTAGTAAACTGACTGGCACACAGTAAACACACTGCAATTTTTTTTTTTTTTGATTTTTCGAGACAGGGTTTCTCCGTAGTTTTTGGTTCCTGTCCTGGAACTAGCTCTTGTAGACCAGGCTGGCCTCGAACTCCCAGAGATCCGCCTGCCTCTGCCTCCCGAGTGCTGGGATTAAAGGCGTATGCCACCACCGCCCGACTCACACTGCAAATTTTTAATGATAAATTAATAACTGAAAAATTGTAAGTACTACTAATTCTAACCCCATCACATAAAATCTTTGGCACACTCTTTCACAGCTCCACAGATAATATCTTTTTGCCCTCTCTTTTTATGCCCCAGGAATAAGTGAAAACATGCATTCCGGCATCCAGCAAGCATCAATAAGTGCTTGTTAAATGATGTATTTGAGTTGCAGAGTTAAGTACTGCCAGGGATATAAGTAATAAAGAAATAAGGACTTACGGTTTAGTGGTTTTAATAGACTCATTCATAGATAGCAATAATTTAAAGCAAAGTACGGTGTTAAACATATAAACAAAGAGTTAAGGGACACAGAAGGAGTGTGAGAAATTAACCTTTCTATGGTTACTGTTACTTCAAATTATGACAATCCAGTATAATCCTAGCTCTTCTACCTCATGAAACCTCACCACCTGCCTGAGGACCTCACTGGTTCAGAGGTGTTCATTCTAGAGCAGTGATGCATTTGTAGAGCACAAAAGCCCTAGAAAGATTGAAACAATGTAGAAAAAAGCATCAAATCCTTATGCAAATTGACTATTCCCAAAATGTTGTTTTACTTATTTCTAAGGGGATGTAGCTTTAGTAGACTTTACTTCTAGTTCGAGTTCATCGGGCTCTTACATATCTGTATCAGATTGTAAACAGCAGCCCAATAGGACTAGAAGACATTTTGAACTCAGGTTCCAAGAAAAGGTTGTGAAAAATTATATGACTCAGTTCAGAGAGTATTTTCCCAGCACAAAGCCCTGGGTTGGGCCTGGCGATGGTGGCGCACGCCTTCAATCCCAGCACTCGGGAGGCAGAGGTAGGTGAATCTCTGTGAGTTCGAGGCCAGCCTGGTCTACAAGAGCTAGTTCCAGGACAGGCTCCAAAACCACAGAGAAACCCTGTCTCGAAAAACCAAAACAAAAAAAAAACAAACAAAAACAAAAAAAAGCCCTGGGTTGGATCTCCAGCACTACATAAAATTTGTACATACCTGTAATACCAGCATTTAAAAGGTGGAGGTGTGAAGATCAAGAGCTCAAGCTTATGGGCAGTGGTGGTACACGCCTTTAATCCCAGCACTCGGGAGGCAGAAGCAGGTGGATCTCTGTGAATTTAAGGCCAGCCTGGTCTAGAGAGCGAGTTCCAGGACATTCAGAGCTATTACACAATAAAACCCTGTCTCAAAACACAAAACAAAAAAGATTTCAAGCACATCCTTGGCTATATAACAAGTTTGAGGCAAACCTGAACTACATGAGACTCTTTCTAGGGAGGGAGGGAGAAATCATGTATGTATGCATACATACATACATACATACATACATACATATGTATATGGAAATACATAGTAGTACTGTCTGATTAAGGTTAATAGAAAGGATTATTGCACAGACACATGGATTATTTTTGCTGAGAATGGATAATAATGAGCAGAACTTTAAGGTAGAACAACTAAAATTTAACTGTAGACAGGGTTCTTAAATTGAAAATTAAGGATCAAGTTGTCAATCTGTTCTCAGCATTTGAGTCATATTTACATTCATTTCATAATCTTCACCATGGCAACAGAAATATCTGCAAGTTCAAGGCTGCACTGAGTAGTGAAGTGGAAAATTCATCTGGAAGTTTTCGTGTTGCTCTTCCTGATACCCATCTGCTTAGTGTTCTTCATTAGTGAGAATTTATGGAACTTCTACAGTAAAAGCTGGCCAGCCACTAGAGAAACTAGAGATACCTGTGGTCTAAAGCTGTTACCTTCTAATAAAGGGGAGTTAGACAAGCAACCAACAGTAAATCATAGCATAATGTGTCACAGGAACCTAGACAAAGAAGAAATGCTTTTTAGAAAAGGTAGCATTCAAATTCTGCCTTGAAAAATGACTTGGATTCCATTGGAGAAATTAGGCCTTTGTAAGCATTAAAAAAATATATAGTGGCAAAACAGAAGTAGGGAGGAGTGTGAAGATATGCTGTGTCTTTGGCGGGTTGGAGTAACTGTAATGAGAAAACAATAAACCTGGTCATAAAGAATGGCAAATATTATCCCTAAGAAGAAAGCCTTGAATGGCATCTTTGAGACTTTACAGAGGACCTTTATCACTATTTGCGGAGAAGAAACTGGTCAGTAAGCTCTGGTGATGAGGAAGACAGCTCTGACAAGCAACATATGGAAGGTAGGCTGAAAAGGGGGAGACTGCAGGGTGGGATTCTAGTTAGGGGGCTACACTAGAATTCTAATGTAGGTAAGAAATGCTAAGACCTGTAGTCTGAGCGTGGTGAACAGAGTATATGTCAGAGAGACATTTCAGAAATACTCCTAAATATTTAGGAGGTAAATCGAAGGTAAAGATGAAGGGATCAAAAATGACTCCAGAACATGTGGGAATGATGGAGGATGGTATTGCCCCTGACCAACATAGAACTTTCTAGATGATAGGCCAGCTATTATCATCAGTCCAGGAGGAAGAACATGCCCCTGAGGGGAACATGAGTCCCATTTGGGACACATTCAGAAGGGACTGCTTCCAAGGAAAGGTGCACAGGCTGTATTTAGAGATGGAGATGTGACTTTGGAAGATGGGCTGAATGGAACATTCATAGTGTGATGTCAGTAAATCGCAGTAGAAGCAAAGAACTAAACAGTAACCCCAGGCTGATGTGGGATTTCCCTCTGTATGCTGTGAATATATTTTATTGCCGTTAGTTAATAAAGAAGCTGCTTTCTGCCAATGGCTTAACAGAATAGAACTAGGTGGGGAAAACTAAACTGAATGTTCATTGCAGCAGTATTCACGGTACTCAAGGAATGGAAGCAGCATAGGTGTTCATCAGCTGACAGGCCAGGAAATTGTGGTCCATATACAAATCATCCTTTGCAGCTCATAGATGAAACTGGAGATTGTTAGGTAGAAAAGCCAAGCTCAATGTAATAGGCATAGAAAATTGTCAATGACTAGTAGTCTAACATAGAAGCATATAGTTCAGGCAAGCTTTATTTGTACAAACAAGATATCACTACATTTCCCTTTTATCTAAAAGTTAAAAAGGTTAAAACATACAAGAAAAACTGTATACAATAAGTACAATATATACAGTATATGCAGGCAATGAATACGTCCACAATGTCTTGTCCATTAATAATTGATAAATTCAAAGAAAATACTCCATATCTATTCCTATCTTGGCGAGTCCAAAAGTTGTACCTAATTCACTTTCTATTCTAACTTACATTATCAAAACTATCTTTTTATGTCTCTCAATTTTATACACTTTACATTTCTTCAGTGAATTTCTTTTCTGTATCTCATAACAAGGAAAACTATAAAGTTCAACTTCATCAAAGACCTGAGAAGGAAATAATACTACCTGAGTAAACATATATTGCTCTTGCAGAGGACCTGAATTTAAATTCTAGCAGCTCACACCTGTTACTCAAGTTCCAGAGGATCCAATGGCCTCTGCTGACCTCCTTCATGACACCAAATATGTGTGTAGTGCACAGACATTCATGCAGATGTGACATCATCCATGCACACAAAATAAATAATTTTTAAATAGAGAACAAAGGCTTCCAAACTTTTTTATAAAACGAGTATTGTTCTGATACCAAAACAAGATAAAAGCATAATTTAAAAAGAGAAAATTACAAACCAGTTTCTGTAATGAGCATACATGTAAAAATTCTCAATAAAATACAAACCAAATTCCAGATCACATCAAATAGTCATTTATCATAACCAAGTTGACCTTTGCGATATGTAAATAAGTAAATGAAATTTGTCACATAAATGGACTCAAAGACTCATGATCATCTCAATAGATAAAGGAAATGTCTTTGACAAAATCTAACGTCTCTGCATGATAAAAGTCATGTAGATGCTAGGGATGGAGGAAGCATACCTCAACATCATAAAGACTATCTATAACAAGCCTTTAGCCACCATCATGCTAAATGGAATAAAACTCAAAGCAGTCCGGCTGAGATCAGAAACAAGGTAAGAGTCTCTACTCTTTCCACTTCTCCAAAATATATTACTTGAAGTCTTGGAGCAGTAGAATGAGAAGGGAATAAAATAGATACAAATAGAAGTCAGAGTATCTCTTTTGAAGATAATGGGATTCTATGCATGAGTCTAAGGAATATACACACACATAAAAACAAAACTTGAGTTTATAAATATATTGAGCAAGTTTCAAGATACAAAATTAACTCATAAAAGTCAGTAGTCTTCCTCTCTCTGTACCAATAACAAATGCACTGAAAACAAAATCAGGGCTACAATTCCAGTCACACAGTAACTACAAAAAATAATAAACTAAGTTTGAATAAATCTAACCAAGGAATTAAAAGACCTCTACAATGAAAACTTGAAGACACGAGAGAAAGAAATGGAGAAAGATACTGGGAGATGGAAAGACCCCCATGCTCATGTATCAGAAGAGCTAATCTTGTGGAAAAAGCAATTGACAGATTTATGCCATCCCAATAAAAATTCCAAGGTCCTTCCTCACAAATTGAGGGGAAAAAAATCTCATAATTTGTATGGAAACACAAAAGACCAAGGACAGCCAAAGCGGTACTGAGCAAAAATAGTTCTACAGAATATATTACCATACATGATTTTAGTTATGCTACAGGGCTGTAGTAATAAAAATGCAGTGTGGTACTGGCACACACACACACACATAGATCAGTGGAACCAAATAGGGGACCCAAGTATAATTCCACACAACTACAGCTGCCTGATTCTTCACCAAAATACTAAAGACATACATTGTAGGAAAGATAGAATTTTTAACAAACAATGCTAGGAAACATGGATTTCAGCATTCAGAAAAATGAAACTAAATCTCTCCCTACAAAACTGAATTCTAAATTAATCAAGGACCTCAATAAAGAACCTGATACCCTGAAATGCCTAGCAAAAAAAAGTAGGGAATATGTTCAATATCTATGTGTATATGCCAGCAAAAAGTAACTTCTGGGGGGAAAAAAAAAAAAAAAAAAAACAAGCACTGAATCTGCCTGTCTAAAAGGTAGTGTAAGGTTCTTTGCTGCCCAGGAATACAATGTTGGCTTAGCTAATCTGTTGTCTGGGTTTCTGTCCTGCCTAGTTTCTGTCCTCCCACCAGGTCCCACAGCCATTTAGCCCCAAAGAAATCACACAGATGTCTATATTAATGATAAACTGGCCCATAATTCTTAAAATTTATATTAACCCATTGTTCTTATCTATGTTAGCCACATGGCTTGGTACCTTTTTCAGCAACGCAATCACATCTTCCTTCTTCTGTGATTGTGACAGGACTAGGGAGGAATGGGCTTCCTCCTTCCCAGAATTCTATTCTCATTGACCCGCCTCAACTTCCTGTCTGGTTGTCCTACCTATACGTCCTGCCTGGCTACTGGCCAATCAGTATTTTTTTAAAACATAATTGACAGAATACAGACAATTGTCCCGCACCACTAATCAGAGAAAATCTTTCTGAACTGGACTGGAGAGATGGCTCAGAAGTTAAGAGCACTGGCTGCTCTTCCAGAGGTCCTGAGTTCAATTCCCAGCAACCACATGGTGGCTCACAACCATCTATGCGATCTGGTGCCCTCTTCTGGCGGGCAGGCATATGTGCAGACAGAACATTGTATACATAATAAATAAATAAATTTAAAAAATCTTTCTGGACTTAGATGAAATTCTTTTAAATTCTCACAGTGTATTTCTGAAGCTCAGGAGCTACAAAACATACTAAAGGAAAATGACACCTTTGTCTTCATACAGCTGACAGAAAATGAGGGAAGCAATGACATGGGAGTTCTTGGCAAAAGCGCTGGTTCCTTCATGTCCTAAACAATGATTGCCTGGTGACATATGAATGTCTCTTACCAAAAATAGTACTTTACCATACCATCCTGTGAATGACTATTTTCTAAGCACAAAAAGAAAAAAAGAAAAAAATATATACCGAAGAGGAACAGTAATTTAAAGCAGCTTCCCTCTTTCCCTTTAATGCATGTTGGGCTATGGTGGAGAATCTGTTGGTGCTGCCACCTTTGTGTTAGCTGTCTTGTAGATTTGAAAATGATTTCGTGTTTACTGGAATAAGTGGCAGTTGTTAGACACAGGGAGCCTTTTGTATTGATTGGTTAATAGTGATAGAAAATGGCCACTGTCACAAAGCACAAGAGCTCCTCTTCTGATCCCATGATGGAGTCTGAGCAGTTTTTCTGTAAGGTATGATTTTAGCTTTTCCAGAAATCTAACGTCTGAAGGTAGTGTTTTAGCTAATGCTTATTTCACATTGAGATCTCAAGTCCATTCTCACTCCTGGCTCTTTTTCTGTCTCTTCATCCCTCTATTGTCTGTCATTCAACCACACTTCACACTAAAGATACTGGTAACTTCTAAAGTAAACAATAAAATCAGGAATTTTTCCCACAAAAAGTTTATTTTTCTTTTTTGGTTTGCTTGGGTTTTTTGGGTTTTTTGTTTTGTTTTGTTTTTTTGTCTATGTGTTTCTATTTTGTTTCTTTGCAACAGGGTTTCTCTGTGTAACAGGCCTGTCTGTCCTGGAACTCACTTTGCATACTAGACTGACCTCAAACTCACTGAGATCCGCCTGCCTCTGCCACCCAGGGAATTAAAGGCATGCGCCACCATTTCACAGTGAAATTTACTTTTCATTCACATGAAATCCAGAGGTACTGCATGGTTGAAAGAGGTCTGTTCTACGCTGTTTGGGGGGCAGGAGGGAGCTGGTCTAATGGAGACTGCCATCTTTTAACACAGTGTTTCTGGGGCTTGATGTTATTAGCTGGCAGGCTGGAGAAGACAGATAAAGTACAGGAGCAGATTTTTCTGGGCCAAGTCTGAGGTAATGAATACCATTTCTCCCCACATTTCGTTAAACATAACTCAGTCACTACCCAACCCTTACTCCTGTTGAATGCAAGGCCATTTCCCAAGACCAAGCCTTGACTGGAAGGAAAGCATCACCTTGTAGGTGTTAGCCAACTCTGCATAGTCTTATCTCACTAGGTCTCCCTAAGTAATTCTCTTTATTTGCCTCTATAATATACAAGCATTCTACAGCACAGACATACTGTGTCAACCCGTATTAAGATAGGGACCTCACCAGCTGGCTGTTAGCATTTTGTCACATCTGGCCATCACACAATGTCAAAGCATCCAAGTCATATTCTCTGAAACATTAAAGTTTTGTTTGTTGAGTTTGTCATCACAAAAGCTAAGAAAATTAATATGCCTACACATTGCTGACCAAGACTACAATGATGAGCAAATATCCATGCCTGAAATACTTAGATTCACTTGTTAGCATATTTCAGTTCCACAAATAAAAATTTCCAGTACTCCCTAGAGTACTAAGTGAAGATCTATTAGAAAAGCAAACATACTGTCGTTGTAATCATAAAGCAGTTAAATGGGGATGAAGCAGAGTGATTCTTGCTTTAGAAAGGGTTTTTCTCTAAACTCTTAAGGCTCAAGAAACCAAGTCGTCAAATGACAGTAGCTCCTTGTAACTCAAAGTTGTCATGGGTGGGTTTGGTTTGTCTCCAGTAATGTATGTCAAGGGGCTACTGATGTCTACAAGTAAAAACAGAAGAGGATCTCCCCTCACCCACCCACTCCCAGTTCTGGATAACACCTTCTCTGACTTTTGTTAGAGCGTGTGTATTCAGGAAAGAGAAGAAAAGACAGTGTGAGTAGGGTGAGACAGTCCTCAACTCTGACCAGGGATTGCTTCTCTCCTATATAAAATCAAATATACAAGGCATCATGGTGGATTGTAACTGTAATCTCAGCAATCAGGAGGCTGCAGAAGGAGGATTACAAGTTGGACGCCAGCCTGGGTGGGTGGTATGTGGGTGTGTGTCTGCCTAGCTGCCTGTCTGTGTCCCCTGTTGGCTTACAAAAGTTTCACAATAGCCCAGAATGGAGTATAACAAAGGTTTATTTATTTGGGGATAAACTCACGGAAAGAGTACAGACCTGCAGTCCTCTGCTTGTGCATTTTGGTTGTTAGAACCAAATATAGCAGCCAAGAGAGCCACACAGGTTTTTTGTCTTCATTAATAGTACATGAGACCATGCCCAAAGTGGACCAGTATCTTAAAGGCTATTGGCTGAAGGAGTTCCCACAACACCTCCCCCTTTTTTCTAAATAAGAGAGTTCTAAGCCTAATACAAAACAATATACAATAAAAACAAATATCAAGTATTGTCCAGGGTAAAGAGGCAAAAACATACATAAAAATTAGAATTACAACCAGCATGAACAACATCAAACAAGAAACATATGCTAAATGTTTCCATAGTTATCCTATCTTAAGGAGTCTAAGTCTTATATTTAAAATGGCTTGGCTAAGTCATGAGAGAAAAGTAACTATGTCTACCTAGTCTTCAACCCAATTAAAGACCTGAGAAGGGAAATAATATTACTTGAGTAAGCAGGAAGTGCAGTCAAGCAACTTCCAAAAGGTGCAAGGAATGACAGAGACAGCCAGCTACCTGAGCAATCACCCAAAGTCTCATTTGCAATGTTGGGACAGCCAACTTTGGCTAAGGCCTAGAGTATCCGACAGACCATTTTCAGAGGCAGGACATTTTGAGAAACTGTCTTACCCTGTCTTAGCAAGGTGTGGCGGTCTTTTTGCTTGTATCCTCCTTATCCAGTCTGGACACCATGCATTTTTGTCAGTGGTCAAGGCAGAGGCAGTTCTTTGCCCAGAGGCCAGTTTTGCCAAGAAGAAAACAAGCTCCAAATGGAGTGTCTTTGGTGCCCAACATTTTCTTGGGAATAGATCAGTGCTGCCAGGAACAATTGTGTCTCATGCCAACAGACTGACAAACTGCCAATATAGGAAATTTGTCTCTGTCAATTCTAGAGTTTTGGAAGTTGCTTACAATACACTTGTTTACTTAGGTAATATTATATCCTTCTGGAGTCTTTAAAGAGTTGAAGACAGATAATTATAGTTTTCCTTAGTTATGATAAAGTATAAATTAGATATAAAACTTTAGACCCAGAAAGATAGGATATGGAGTATTTTCCTTAATTTGTCAAATGTGAATAAACTAAATATTGTAACTACAAATTTTTCTTGACAGTGATTTTATATATGTAATTTTACTATGTTCAAGTTAAAACCCTCCTTTTTAGTTAGACAGAAAAAGGGAGATAATATGGGATGTCCTTCTATATATGTGTTGCTTTTATTGCTTGAATAAAGCTGCTTTGGCCTATGGCAGGGCAGAATATAGCCAGGCTGGAAGAAATATAGAGAGAAATTAGTCAGAGTCAAGGAGATGCCATGTAGTTGCCAAAGGAGAAGGACACAAGGGAACCTTACCGGTAGGCCAAAACCATGTGATGATACACATATTAATAGAAATGGGTTAATTTAGGATGTAAGAGTTAGTTAATAAGAAGCCTGAGCTAATAGGCCAAACAGTGTTGTAATTAATATAGTTTCCATGTGACTGTTCAGGTCAGGGTGGCCGGGAACAAAAGAGCAGTCTCCGTTTACATCCCCTTTCTTCTCCTCCCTGTCACTCTCTTCTCTTGCCCTTTCTCCTCTTATTTTCACCCCCATCTTTCTCTCTTCCAGCCTTACCTTAGCATGAGTAGTTGTGTTCCACCAAATTCCTGCCATAATAAACTGAACTCATGAGCACGACAAATCCTTCCTCTGTTGAGTTGTTTCTGTCAGGTATTTTCTCATAGTGCTGAAAAGTCGGACATAGAAAGTAGTCATTCTTTCAGTATTGCATTTTGCATTTTGTTATATAAGATAGAAATGAAAAATAGTTATTTTTAGTAAGTCACACTTAATTCTTACTACAGTCCTGAAAGCTAGACATTGCTACCTCACCAAGAGGTTACCTAGCTTGCTTGCCCTTGGTTATAAAGCTTGTGAGTGGTGTGGCAGAACTAGGATTTGAATGGGTTTATTTCACTTTGAGAGCTGAAAGGCAGCACTGAATGCAGACAGGAGAGCTTGCAGGGTGACTTTGAATCACAGGCAGTCTTACTTACAATGTGCAAATAATTTGTCCTCACCACTCCCTCTCAACCTATAGTCTTTATAACCACTTTGAACCTATCTTAAAGTCTATCTTCATTGCCATAATCTTCCATTAGAGAGAAAGTATGCTTTCTGTTTTGTCATGACTAAAATTACACCTAACAGAGTTCACGCTGCTTGATTTGTTAGTTCATAGTTTCTCAAAACGCTAATTAAAAATTGTTGACCTTGGGCTGGAGAGATGGCTCAGCAGTTAAGACTGCTTGCTGCTCTTGCAAAAGGTACAGGTTTGGTTCTCAAATCATATGCAGCAGCTCACAATGACCTGTAACTCCAACAACAGGGACTCTGATACCATCTGGCCTCAGCCACACAGTGCACATAAACTCATGTAGGCACACAGACATACATGTAAATAAAGATAAGTACACCTAAATTTGTCAACATAAATTATTAATTATTTTAATTATATTAGAAATTTAGTGTTTGGAAGGCAGTGGCAGGTGAATCTCTTTAAGTTCAAGGTCAATCTAGTCTATTTAGCAAGTTCTCCAAGCCAACAAGAGCTACATAAGAGAGTCCCCGTCTCAAAAAAAAATAGTTATTATTTATACTGGTGGGTTCTTGTTCATGTTCCACTGAATGGAGGAAATAACATTTACTTCTATACTTATGCTTATAAGTATAGTGTTTTTACAATAATCTAGAAATTGTTATTTTGGAAACTATGATATACACATCTAAAGTGTTACTGCTTAATTGCTTAGGAGTAGTTGTATGAAAAACATGGCTTCTGTTCCCGACAGAGAGTAATGGAAAGCCTGATTGAGAAACAGGCTTCGAATATCCTTCGAATACCATGCTGAGGGTTTTCTTTAGTTTCATTCTGCTGTTATGAGAAACACCACGAACAATAACAACTTAAGGAAGAAAGGGTTTATTTCAGCTTCCAGATTACAGTCCATTGTCAGGGAAGTCCAGGCAGGCACTTGAAGGTAGGCCTGCTTACTGTTGTTCCACACAGTATTATCCCTGACCAAGGAAGTACGGCAGAAACCTGGGAAGATGATGCTGCTTGACTTGAACTCTGGCTTATGCTCAGCAAGCTTCTTATGCAGTTCATGCTGCCTTCCTTAAGGCCCTCCAACATCAGTTAAATCACACTCCCCATAGATATACTCACAGATCAATATGATCTAGCCAGTTTCCCAGCTGAGCCTGTGCTCTCAGATAACTCTAGGCTATGTCAACTTGATAGTTGAAGCTAATCAGAACAGGGTTTTAAAGGATGTACTGAAGGAATTTTAAGTCATTGAAGATTTTTTTAGCAAGATTTTGATGAGCTTTTGCAGTAGTATATTGTTGAAATGGGCCAGGTAGGGAACACTGAAATAGAGTAGAAACTTCCAGGTGAGGAAGTTGAAGGAGAAAAATTGATACTGGGTTTTTATGCCTAACTGGCCCTGTTAGGGAAAAAAACAAATTAGTCTTAAAGTTTTGTTTTTAAGGAAAAGTTCCAACTTCAAAAGATAACTTTCATTTGACAGTAATGGAGGTAGAGAGAGCCAGCAGGCAGCTAAAAAAGTGAAGAAAAAAAAAAGGTGAAGAAAAAAATAAGTCTCCATGTTTGAGATGTCTCTGTGGGAGTCATTCACATTAAGGTAAAAGTTAAAGCCAGGAGACAAGAGCTACCTAGGAGGAAAAGAAGGCAAAGGCATTACATCACTGGAAAAACAATGAAAGAAATACCTGCATAGTGTCACAGTTGTGGAGAGATAGCAGGGTTTTGTTTGTGGTGTGTTTGAGGGGAGGGAGGGTTGTTGTTGGTTTGTTTTTTTGGTTTGGTTTTGGTTTTGGTTTTTGTTTTTTTTTTTTTGTTTTTTTTTTTTTTGGTTGGTTGGTTGGTTTTTCAGGATGGGGTTTCTTTGTGTAGCCCTAGGTATCCTGGAACTAGCTCTGTAGACCAGACTGATCTCAAACTCAGATACTGCCTATGTCTGCCTCCTGAATACTGAGATTAAAGGTGCATACCACTATGCCTTAGGAGATAGTTTTAATGAAGCAGTAAGTAGGGTCTAATGCTGGAAGGAAAAAATAAGAGAAAGAAAATACCAAAGGTTAAGAGAAGCATCACAGCTAAGAACTACCAATGATATTAGAGAGCAAGGAGATGATATGAGTAGAAACAGATTTGCACAAGTGAATCAGACCACATGCAGACTTTAGTTTAACTGGTGGTACTGTACTTTACAGAAGAACAAGAACAGCATAAATTGCTGTTACCTTTTGTATCCCAAACACCATAAGCTTTGGGTTCAGTGAGCTCTTCAGAATTGTTGTTTGGTTTTTTTTTTTTTTCTTCGCTATGTAACACAGGCTTGTCTCAAACTTGTAATTCTCCTGCCTCAGCCTCTTGACTGCTTTCTAGAATTACAGGTACAGGCCCAGCAAAATCATTTTTTTATAAAAATCAAAAGGAAATTAATGACAGTTGTCACCCTCATCTCACCCTGTATTATGTGCTATTTATATACTCAGTGGCCAATCAATCGCAGTAGTAACAAACATTGTTATCTCTAGGTGCAAATGTACACTGGAGAAATTCAAGCATCTTAGTATAAATACATGAAATCACTGGGGCAAAATCAGTTCTGTGTCTTAATCAACTGAAAATCCTATTCACTGTGGATACAAGCTTTTTTGTTACCTTTATAATTGCAAAAGACATGGATTCTCCTTTAGGACTTAAAGCTTAAGAAATAGGTCAGAGGCCTGCATTCAGGAGCTGCTGTCACAACTGTGCAGTTATGGATGAGTCACTTAAAAAATAATCCTTACACCAGGAAAACTCCACTAGTTTTACTGTTACTGGCTGGATGGAATTTTGAGGTCTCTGCGTCTGTTATACCTAACTTTCCTACCAACAGTTTGTTGTCGCTGACAGTTCAGTGGGCATTTTCAGATGACATAAGTGTGAAGCAACCCTGTGCTCAGGCCTCAAGATGATAGTGATGAGTCTACACAGATTAAGCCTGTCTAGGCATTCTTCCAGCTAAATCATTTCCTTCCCCTGTGATTAACTTTGATAAAAAGCATTCGTTGTAGCCTAGAAATTCTATGAAGAAAAAAATTTGGAATTGTTTTCAAAATCCTACTGAAATGAAGATTCTAGAATGGTGTACACATACATATATATATATATATATATATATATATATATATATATATATATATATATATATATATAAATATGGAAGCTACCCCACCTCATATTCTCCAGGTTCAAAAGGAGAAAGGGAGAGGAAAGAAGGAGAGAGGGATGAAGAGATATAGTCTCTTCCCCTCCTTGTTTGTTTGTTTGGAGGCCGTATTGCTGTGTATCCCAGGCTATTGCCCAGGACACAGGAGGTATATCATGATGCTCATAGGAATGAGAGAACAACTTGAAGAAATTGATTCTCAACTTCTGCCAGGGGAATTCTTAGCATGAAAATTTGGTCATCAGGCATGGTGTCATGTACCTACACTGCTGGAACCCTAATACCCAGGGTTGGTTTTTTTTTTTTTGGTCCTGAAAGCATAGTTAACATTTTTACATGAATTAGACTGCATTAGGTATTTTGAAGAATATAAGTGATCAAGATTTTCTTTCAGTAATGTAAATAGGAATACATACATGTATATCTCACATATACCACACAAACATATCTTAAGACATAAAAGAATATATTGCCTGGGGATATAACTCAGTTGGTAAAGTGATTCCCTAGTTTGTAAGAAAGTTTGGGATTGATCCGCAGCATCACATAAATCAGGTATGGTAGTACACACCTGTATCTAGGACTCAGGAGGTAATGGCAAGATCAGAAGTTCAAGGTTGGACTGGTAAGATGGTTAGAGGGTAAAGGTACTTGTTGTCAAACTTGATGGATGACCTGAGTTTGATAACCTAGACCTGTTACATGGTAGAAGGAGAAGAGTGATTTGCACATGTTGTTCTCTGGCCTTCGCATGCATACATGCAGAAATGTAGTCTTAAAAAATAAAAACGGGTTTTGAGGCCTAGGTAGCCTCTTGTAGCATGATACCCTGGGGGTGGGGGAGAAATCATTGAGCTAGGAATTTAGCTCAGTGAAGTATTTAGCCCTTGGCTTGTGAGAGAGAGAAAGAGAGAGAGAGAGAGAGAGAGAGAGAGAGAGAGAGAGAGAGAGAGAGAGATTGATTAACAGTTAAAGATTATTATTAGGATACTTTGAGCTGGAACAGAACAGAAGATTCTAATAAATGGATTAAACAGAAAAATAATAATTGCTTTATTTCAAGTAGCCCCAAATTAGAGTAGCTTAGATGCTACACAGTAGGGCTCAGGCTCAATTCTCCAGGACTTTTTAGCCTAACCCTGCTTTTGACTTTGTCCTCAGGACAGCTGATCATATGATTTAGGCCACAGAGACAGTTCTGACCATCTTGAGCTTGTAAGACAATATCCAAGGGGTTGGAAGGAGGCCTTTCTCTTTCATGAATAAATTAGGAGTCTGTTATCAGAGAGATACAGAGGAGTTGATGCTATCGGGGAACAGTTTACTGGAGGAGAAAGCATGTAACAGTGTGGTAAACACTGTACTAGAGATCGTACGTCTCTACTGGTGGCATCAAAAAGAACATAGTCCACTGTGCTCAGCTGGAAGGAGAAGAAGAGGCTTGGTAGAGGCTGTCCAGAGGCGACTTTAGGAAGAGGTCTTCAGTCTATTTTGACCCATCTTCAGTTTATACCGAGGGACACTGCAAATAGAGAAATCCAATAAACAAGTGGCTCTAACACTGAGGCCTGAGGCTGAGAAGAAAAGTCTAGATAGAGAGAAGCTGCGTAGGCTATAGATAGCAGTGCTGCTGGAGGACTGATGGGTGACCTAGTTCAGTGAGAACAGAACAGGGTGCAGAGAGTCTGCAGAGCGCTGACCTGCTAGTACTGATGAAGAGTTGCCGACAAAGACAGAAAATAAAAATGAAAATCTTTTTTTTTTTTTTCGAGACAGGGTTTCTCTGTGGTTTTGGAGCCTGTCCTGAAAAATGAAAATCTTTAATGTTTTTGTTTAAGAGATGGAAATAAGCCAACTGGAAATGGCTTTTATAATATCCAAACATGTTATTTACCTAGTAACAAATGCTTCCCTAAGATACTGACTTAATGGTGCCTAGTTTTGTTGGAGAAGTGACTAGACCTGAGTGATCCAGGCACAACTGAGGCATTAAATTATTAAATGACTCTCTTTCTTTGCAGGAGTGGCCACACTTTACTTGCCTTCTGGTTTTCCCGCCAAGAGGGAAAACTAAACCGACAGCAGACTATTGAACTGGGACATCACATTCTCAAAGCACACATCTTTAAGGTAATTAGAGAACTGAGACTTTTTTCCTTTCCATCTTTAGCAGACTTTCCTAAACACTATATGCAGGGGTTGAACCTTATTCCCATATGATCCCTTCTTTCTGAAATTAGTTTGCTCTATTTCCTAAATTATGTGTCCTGTTTATCTCTCAGCCTTTAGAAAGAGCTAACCCTGTTCTGACAGCGAAGTTAAATACCTCCCCTGTAGAGAAGCTGAACAGGTTAATAGGCTGTTTACCTAGGCATTCCAGGGAATATATACACAATATTATTTACATAAGGAGCACATACAAACACTTATATATGTTCTACATATGACCTGTCATCTCCCGAAAACAGCCATGTTGTAAGATGATTGAAGATTTTTATGATAGCTAAACATACATTTATGTAATTTCTAATGCTGGGGCATTCATGGTCTACATAAAAGCACAGGAAGAAACCATTCTCCTCATTTTTAGTCCACAGTTCACTATTACTATTTAATACTATGTTTGACAGTTTTAGCCCTGTGGGCTCAGGGTATAACTCAAATATAAAACACTTGCCTAGCATGCAGAAGGCCCTGTGTTCATTCCCCAGAACTGCAAAAATAAAAGTCTCAGGCAGAAATGGTGGTACATGTGTGTAACCAGCAAGGGAGGCTAAAGGCTAAGGCTGAATGCTGCCAAGAGTTTAAAGCCAACCAGGAATACATAATTCTGATAGTTGTAATCGCTATAGTCTCCTCAGAGTTTTTCTCCACTTCAGTAGTGAAAAATTTGAGTATCTTAGATAAACAGTTCTCTAGGTCAGACAAACCCCCAAGAGCTGTAAAGATTAACAGTTCCCCAAGTGCCTCACAAATTCTTACCAGTATATAAGCACACAGCCAGAGAAGTTTGGTCATCAAATGGACAGAAGTGAAACCCACTGTGGCAAGTTCTTTATTTAAATCATAATTATCTTGTCTAACAATTCACTGTATAAAAAATGGCTTTTACCCAGTGACCTTATATGCTAGGAACAGAACTAATACAGCTGGCAGGGTATCCGATTTCAAATGTGTAGTGTAATATCTACTTCATCCATAAACACGAAGATAATTGTCCTCCGATTAGGAGATAACTGTCAGTCTTTGAACAAGACAGTCTGCATGGGATCAGATACAAAGATGAAGAGGATGCTTGCCTTTGTACACCATAAAATAAACGCCACATTAGCAGAGAAAGAAAATGAAGCTTCATTTAACCAAGTGTGGCGTTAGTACGTAGGAACCTACATTTAAACTGTATGCTTCTGTCATTAGCACAGTTTTATCTTAGACTGATGATGGTGTGAAATAAGAATGACTCGTGTGTGATTCAGGCTGTAAATACTCTGGTGCACAGCGTAGTGATGACATGACTGCAACTAAAGACTGGAGACTCTGGTATTTCTGGTGTTGCAGTGACAGGATCCATCCAGTGCAGAGGCTGTTGAGAGGCTTTAGCTTCTCCCAGACTAAAGTTCTGTCAGTCAGCTAAGGGGCATGCAGAGTCAAAGATAGACATGGCCATAACCAGTTCTCCTCAGAACTTCTCATCAGTAGTGACATTCACACAATCAAACTGATATTTATTTCCAGTTTTAAATTTCCCTTACTGGTCATGAAAAAAAAATGTATTTATATCATCAATGACCTTTAAAGTAAGAAAAGGGTAAAGGCCTATGATTCTGGATATTGGATTGGCTATAGAGCCTTTTAAATTATTTTGTTTTGACAACTTTTTGAGGTATAACTTCACCAGTTTTTGTGTGTGTGTGTGTGTGTGTGTTAGTGTACTTAGAGTTATGCCATTATCACTAACAGTAATTGGTTATTTTTTACTCAGCCCCACATTGGGCACCAAAATGTAGTTGGTGGTTTTTTACTCTTTGGCTCTTTTGGGGGCACACCACCCAGCTCCCAAATAAATCTACAAGGAGGCTTATTATTACTTATAAATGCCCGGCCTTAGCTTGGCTTGTTTCTAGCAGCTCTTAAATTGTCCCATCTACCTTTCACCTCAGGGCACTTCATCTTTTTCTTACTTCTGTATATCTACTTCTTACTCTGTGACTCGCTGAGCAGCTAGGTGTCTGGCCCCTGATGTCCTCCTTTCCTTGTTCTCTTGCTCCTCCCAGATTTCTCCTTCTATTTATTTTCTCTGTCTGGTAGTCCTGCCTATCCTCTCTCCTGCCTTGCTATTGGCCATTCAGCTCCTTATTAGACCATCAGGTGTTTTAGACAGGCAAAGTAACACAGCTTCACAGAGTTAAACAAATGCAACATAAAGGAATGCAAAATATCTTTGCATAATTTTGCAAAAAGTTCCACAACATAAACAAATTTAACACATCTTGAAATAATATTCTACAACTACCATTATTATATTTATTTACCCTAAATAGTAAGCTTCATTACCAGTTTAAGTCATGTCTCACTCTACATTCTGCCCTGTAAATTTGACTTTTCAAAACATTTCGTAGAAATGGAGCTACATAGCTATATAATGTGTTCGCTCATCCCTGGCTTCTTGCATTTAACATAATGTTTTCATGGTTTATTAATAGTGTAGTATAGATCAGTACCTTATTCATTGCATTATAAAATTGTATTCCATTTTGTGGATGTACAACGCTTATCCATTAATTGAAATACTTGAGTTGTTCCACTTTTGAGAAGAATATGAACAAATACTGTGATTCCTGTCGCTAAGTACATTAGAAATAGATTCTTTCATTTGTTTAAGAAAACTAGCTACTTTAACATGGTGTTTAATACAACTACAACTCAGTACATAACTTTCCTGCCCCTGAATATTGGGATTATCGATATGTGCAACCACCACACCCAGATTTGTCTTCAGTTCTCTTGAGTATTATATATCTAGAAGTAGAATTGTGCTAAGCACAATGGTATATGTATGTAGTCCCAGTACTCAAGAGGTCTAAGCCACAAATCTGGGCTAGGCTGGGTAACATAGCAAGACCACATCTCAAAAAAATAAAATAAGAAGTGACAAAATTTCTAGATCATATAATAACTGGATTTAACATTTTGAAGAATTATTGATCTGTTTTCCAAAGTGTCTACACCACTTTACATCCCACCAATAGTGTGTGAGGATTCTAGTTTTCTCACAACAGTCTAGAAATAGTGCTCAGTGGTATAACACAATCCCTAGCACCAAAAGAGAAAAGAATCATCTGTCTTTTGTTTCATCTAAAAGTGAATGCAAAGTAGTATTTCGTTGTATGGTGTAGTATGGTTTTTTAGGTAGTCTTATGTACGTCAGGCTGACTTTAAACTCACTGTATAGTTGAGGTTGTCCTTGAACTTCTGATCTTCCTACCTTCTTGCAGGCCTGTGTCATCGTGCCTGGCCTCATTGTGGTTTTGGTTTGCATTTTCTAATGGCATGTTATTGATCACTTAGAATTCTCTTATAACCTTATAGTTGTCATTTAGATTCTTTTTCCTTTTGAACAGAGTTTCCTGGAACCCAAACTGGCCTCAAGAATTCCTTATAGTAAAGGACTACCTTGGGCTCCTCATCCTCCATTCTCTGCCTCCCAGACGGTGGGATTATAGGCAAGCATCCCTATACTCAACTTTAGATTTTTTTTAAAACTACAAGAAACATGTATGGAAATTGCAGCCAGAGATACTCCAATCCAGTTTGTAACTCAGGTTGAGTCTAGTCGCTGGGAGGATGCTAGAATATTCTTGCAATTTCTTCCTGAATTCTTCCCTCTAAAATGTTCCTTTCTTTAGTCAATCATATAG
Organism: Chionomys nivalis; assembly: GCF_950005125.1. NCBI lineage: Eukaryota > Metazoa > Chordata > Mammalia > Rodentia > Cricetidae > Chionomys > Chionomys nivalis. Next base: position 86,400,883 of record NC_080092.1, read on the forward strand.
CATTTTCTTATTAGAACAGAAATATTGGACTGGGAGAAAACTTGTAAATAGAAGAAATATCCTTGGACATCAGCAAGTGGCATGAGTTTAAATATAAACTTTGAGGAGGAGCATGGTGGTACACACCTGTAATCCTGACATTTGGGAGTTAGATGAAAAAAGTATCTCAAAAAAATAAGTAAATAAAAAGTAAAGTCTACTACTTACTGTCAATTTTCTCTTCTGTAAAATATTAACTCTCAAAATTGTTGAAAAGATTACAGGTAAAAGATATGTTTATTAAAAAGGTACATGATAAAAGCCAGAGTACTAAAAAGTATATCTTTAGTATGAGGTTTTATGATCTATTACTAATGTTCTTCCTAAAATAAAACTTAATAAGCACAAACTCCATATAGAAATAGCACCCCATTACTTCTTACAACAGTAGTTCACAAACTTTTTTTTGTAAATAGCTACATACGGCTTTGTAGTCCATATTACTATCTATCACTACAATTGTGCCATTGTAGCTGAAAATCAGTAAGACATTACAGAAATAAATGGATATAGTACAATAAAAGCTGATTTGCAAGAACAGATGGAAAGCCACATGGGCCTTGGTTTTTTGGTCACTTTTCTGCAAGGAAGAGCACTTCCCCTTGGCTTACCAGTCTCCCTTTACTACACTCAGTCATGGCTGTGTGTGGTGGTCAGATGATAATGTTGATGTTGGGGAATCCTGCTAAAGAGAGGGAGGAAGTATCGTAGGAACCAGAGGGGTCAAGGACATCACAAGAAAACCCACAGAAAGCTTTTCTTAAATTATCTCATCTATCTTTGGTCTCTGGACTTTTACCTTTCTCTATTTCTGCATAGCTGTCTTACTTCTTACTCTATGGCTTGATGTGTATCTGGATGGCTGGAGGGGACTGGTCCCTGAAGTCCTCTTCCTTCCTCTCTCGTTCCTTGATCTTCCTCTTCCCAGACTTGGTGACTAAAAGACAGGAGGATCAGAAGTTAAAGTTATTCCTGCTGCACAGTGAGTTTTAGCCAGCAAGAAAAACATGAATGAGACCCTGTCTCAAAAAGTAAAAAGATCCACTTATAAGACATTGTAGAAAGGGGGACAGAAAGATTCTAAGAGCCAGAGAACAACAGGATGCCTGTTGTTAGATAGTGTCTTCTAGACATGAGAGGGATGTTGCACCCATGAACACTCAACAGTTTGGTTGCTTAAACAAAAACCTGCTTAGTAGCAACACCAGTCAGTGTGCCAGTTTGAACAAGGAAATTTTCAGAAGGCCCCACATTTAGATGAAAAATAAGTGACTGCTGAGAGAGTGGAAACCAGTCTTCTTCAGGGATGAATTCCTAATAGATTATCCAGTGCAGGTGGTCAGCCCTAGACACACATAGATAGGAGCAACACTAAGTGGTCTCAGTAGAATATGAGTGAGTGAGTGAGTGAGTGAGTGAGTGAGTGAGTGAGTGAGTGAGTGAGCGAGCGAGCGAGCGTATGTGTATGAGTGATGTAGAATTACAGAAGAATCATGAACTTGAAGTGATGGGCATGGGAAGAACTGGAGTGGAAAGAGTGTTTGGAAATGATGTAAATACAGTACTATATCAAATTATCAAAAAACATTTAAAGTTTTAAATTTAAAAAAATAATTAAAAATAAATGACCTAATTTCACTTTGATTCTTTTTAAGTTGAGACAGAGTTTTACTGTGTAGCCCAAGCGAGTCTTAATCTTCCTGTTTAATCCTCCTGAGTGCTGGAACACAAGCATATAGATACCATTCCATAAGAAATAAGAATTAAAATCTGAATGTTTATTTAAACTGTAGGCATTACTTTAGCTGCTGCCCTGCCCACTCCTCTCATGCAATGTACTCAAACTGTTCCTTAAAATATGTATGTGTTTATATACATATATATATATATATTTCATTTTTATGGTATCACAATATCCGTACAGAAAGAAAAAGGACATCTTTGCTAGAAAAGTCTTTTGACAATATTCACAGGTCCGGCTTCTGTGGCATTATTTGTCTTTGCACCTTTTCTCTAGAAGAATTCCTGTAGATGAAGTTTCTAGTCCACCTGGTCCCACAGCTGTTCAGTTCCAAATAAACACACAGAGACTTATATTAATTAGAAACTGCTTGGCCCATTAGCTCAGGCTTATTATTAGTTATCTCTTACAATTTAAATTAACCCATAATTCTTACCTATGTTTAGCCACATGACTTGGTACCTTTTCTCAGTAAGGCATTCTCATCTTGGCTCCTCTGTGTCTGGCTGATGACTGACTGACTCTCTGCTTTTCCTCTTCCAGAATTCTTTTCATCTGGTTGCCCCGCCTAAGCCAAGCTAATCAGCATTTTATTAAACTAATATGAGTGACAAATTTTTACAGTGTGCAAGAGCATTTTCCCTCAGCAAATTCCCTCTGTGGAAATAAGAGTCTCAGCCTTCTATGGAGAGGCTTATGACTTGATATTTTGTTAGGTAACCTTATTTTCATAAACAACAAATATCCCTTTGTAAATGTTCCTTTCCATAGTATATATCAAAGGAATAGAACAGCTTACATTTCAAGGAGCAAAGCAAGCAGAAGTAGCATACATTTTTTTCAAAACATTCTTCCCCAGATCACTTAGCTCCTCAACTTTTTTTTCCAAAACAGGGAAAAAAAACAGGGCTTCTCTGTAGCCCTGGCTGTTCTGGAACTCACTCTGTACACCAGGCTGGCCTCAAACTCAGAGATCCACGTGCCTCTGCCTCCCGAGTAACAGGATTAAAGGCATGCAAGCTCCCAAATTTTACTGCTACTATTTTTCTGCCCTTGAGATTTTCTGTTTAATTCATTCGTACTTTGACAGAAGAGCAAGATGCTTGGCAGAAAGTGTCTAACCACCAGGCAATTTTTTTTTTTTTTTGAGACAGGGTTTCTCTGTAGCTTTGGTGCCTGTCCTGGAACTAGCTCTTGTAGACCAGGCTGGTCTCGAACTCACAGAGATCCGCCTGCCTCTACCTCCCGTGTGTTGGGATTAAAGGCATGCGCCACCACCACCCGGCTCCACCAGGCAATTTTTTTTTTTTTTTTTTTTTTTTTTTTGGTTTTTCGAGACAGGGTTTCTCTGTGGTTTTGGAGCCTGTCCTGGAACTAGCTCTTGTAGACCAGGCTAGTCTCGAACTCACAGAGATCCACCTGCCTCTGCCTCCCGAGTGCCGGGATTAAAGGCGTGCGCCACCACCGCCCGGCTTCCACCAGGCAATTTTAAGACTGAATTATTTGTTTCTCCCTTACAGTGTAGTCTAGTGCAGATCATTTGTGCAGTTTCCTCCTGTGTAATAGTTCAGAAATCACCTTAGGCTTCAGAATTCTTCATTGGATCCTATGTACCTACTGTTAGAGAAACAGTAGAAAATCTGCAGAAACATACAGCAGGGTTGGGGGAGCCAACCTGAACAAGGCATTTTACTAAGGCCCAGATTTTATTAGCTAGAGTTGAGTCATGTGATCCACCTAGAGCCAAAGGAGGGTAAGTAACTATAATTTTTCCAAATGTTCAGGAAGAAAATGAAATGAAGATCAAGGATCAAATTATCTGTCACAGTATTATTTTAGTGACTTAAGTTACTTAAGAAAGCTAATAGGAAAATAAATTATACTCAGATATAGAGACAATTCAAGTTACTATGTTTCTGTGAAGCTAGTCTTTGTCCCTATCAGCTTTGCAGTATATGAACATTATTAAAATGAAGCTCTTCACTCATTCACTAGTACCAAAAACCTAAGGGACACTCACTCACTACTGATGATAGTTTTTAGCTGGGTTAATTAATTATCTCACCGAGAGTGGTGGCACACACCTTTAATCCAGCACTTGAGAGTCAGAGGCAGATAGAGCTCTGTGAGTCAGGACAAGTTGCAGGACAGCCAGGACTACATAAAAAGACTTTGTCTAACAAAAATGATTTTTACTAATAATTCTCTATTTTTCTTTTCAGGGTTTGAGTAAAAAAGTTGGTGTATCGTCCTCCATCCTCCAAGGTCTCTGGATCTCCTATAGCACAGAAGGTCTTTCTATGGCGTTGGCATCTTTACGAAATCTCTACACTCCAAATATAAAGGTAAACACAAACTGCAAATAGATTGAAGAATTGACTGGAAAATATAATTATAAGGGCATTTAGTTGATCTCTGACTTGCCTTGGACTGTTTCCTAATGAATAGCCTTTTAGAAATTTTAATGTACATTAAATTGCTATATTTTATTCTGGTAACTGAGGACTGAGGCTGTTGTATAGCTGGTTGGTACCTGGGCTCAGGCTCTGCTAAAGGTTCTGAAGGGTAAATTGATCTCAGGTCACCTCTATCTGGGGAGGAACTTTTTAAGTCAAGAATTCACTTAAATAAGCCAATATTCAGCATTTAGTATGTGATCACTCACACTAGCAAGTGAGCAGATTATATAAAAGAGATGTTTTACATTATTTTCCAAAGCAAAATATTCAAAAGGGAACAAATAAAGAATAAAAAAGATAGCTCCTAAATGCTACTGGACACTACTGTAGAGTCTCAAGTGAGTTAATTAAAAAAGATGACTAAACAGGTATGACTGGTATTTGTCTGATTCTTGTTTCTGTTTCTAGGTCAGCAGACTGCTGATTTTGGGAGGTGCCAATATTAATTACCGGACAGAGGTTTTAAATAATGCTCCAATACTATGTGTCCAGTCTCACCTTGGTTACACAGAAATGGTGGCCCTGCTTTTGGAATTTGGGGCCAATGTGGATGCCTCTTCTGAGAGTGGCCTGACTCCTCTGGGGTACGCTGCAGCAGCAGGGTTCCTGAGCATCGTGATCTTGCTGTGCAAGAAACGGGCCAAGGTAACTGCTGCCCACTCTGCTGCTGTTCTTCTTCTCCTCTCTTCTCTTCTTTTTTCTTTGCTTCTCACCACTCCTCTCCTCTTTTCCTTTCCTCCCAATGTTGTCTTTTTTAACTCATTTGCTACCTCAGCAATCTAGGTGCACCCATCCTTGGTATGGAGCGTATCAAAGGGAAGGCTCACTGAGCTCATATTTCCAGTGTTTGCCCTAGTGGCCTTACCAATGCCTACTGCATCAGAACACAGTTTTAAAGTCTTTGAGAAGGACTTGTAAGAGAGCTTTTATCAGCAACCTCAAAAATCCCTACCTAGCAACCCAGAATGTATCTACTGAGCACAGAAGAAGCCTCTTTCTAACAAAATACAGAAGAGAAGAAGCAAGGGGAGGTCTGAATTAGCTGAGTGGGAGGTCTGAACTGCACAGTGCCTGCACACCCTAGGCTTTCATGTATAAAAGGAAACATTAGGTACAGAGATACCGAAGATCCTAAAGACCCCCATCCTTGGACTGGCCAAGGGCACCCAAAGTGTTCATTAGCACATTTCAGTTCTCTGAAAACATTTCCAAAATACGTTACTTTTTTATGTGGTGTGAGGGAATATATACATGAATGTGTGGGTGCATGCATGTGCTGGTAGAGACCAGAACAGGACACTGAAGTCTTCTTCTTATCGTTTTCCACCTTATTGTCTTAAGAAAGAATCTCTCATTGAACCAGAAGCTTCACTTTTCAACTAGGCTGGCTGCCTAGTTTGCTACCAGGATCCTCCTGTAACTAACATTGGTATCGCAGGTACACAGCCATGGCCTGCTTTCATGTGGGTGCTAGGGATTAAGCTTAGCCTCTCATACTTACAGAGCAAGCACTCTTCCCAGTGAGCCATCACCTCAGCCCCCAAAATGTTTTCTTTATAATACTTTCCAAGACACTGATACAGAAGAATTCAATTTCAAAATACTGCTAAAAGAAAACCATTGGCTTCCAAAATGTAGGCCACCGAGGAAAATTGTAGCCTTGCGGTATTTTGATTGTCATAAACACTAAGAATGTTGGTGATTTCACAGTAAAACCTAAATATATGTGCAACCTCATTTTGAGATATTCAGTACTGTCACCAGGGAAGAAAGCGATACTCCTGAGACCCCTTTGGGACATGAAACTTGGGATTCTCAATGAAGTCACAGAGTCTTAGATGCTACTGTGACACAGATTACCCACCTATAACAATGTCCCCTTTGTAATCCTGTCACCTCCTTTATGTTTGGTATTACTAAGATTAAGCTAAAAGCAAGGTGTGCTATTGTGCCTCTATAACCTCAGGACTTGAGACTGAAACAAGAGGACCATAAATTCAAAGTCAGTCTGGGATATATAGGAAGGCCATCAATTTTTTTTTTAAAGGGAGGAAAGAAGAAAATGTCTGTCTCAGTGAACATGTCATAGACAGTGTTCTTTCCTGCACCGGCCTGTACTCTTGCCTAACAAGGAAGTGCTAATGCTAATGACCCTTTGATATCTGTGTCTCTTTTGCCTTTACCAAAACATTGAATACATAACTCATTATATTTCCATTTGTTCATTTTGTGTAAGGATAGCACAGAGGTGACTCTACCCCTTTATTGAAATGTGTACGCGAGCTACATCGTGTCCACACATCTTATTGCAGATGATAACTTCTATCACTTGATTAAAGGTACTGTCTTCCAAGTTGTAACTCTGAAAGTACTTTTTCCTCTTTGTAATTAAGAAAAATATCTTTCAAAAAAGTGGTTTGAGACCTGATAAACATATTTGTTGTTGCTCATCACACTTTTGTATTAAAATCTATTCTTGATTTTTACTGAGAGAAGTTATGGCTATGATGCCTGTTTAACAGGTGATTTTCTATTTCCATTCTTTCCTTATTTATTGATAGGATTCCATTGTAAAGAAGAGCTGTCTCAAACTGGGCATGATGGTGTGTGCTTGTGGATCCCAGCATTTGGGAAATTTAAGCAGGAGGTCATGAATTCAGAAGCAACTTTAGATACATAGTGAAGCCTTGTCCCTGCTCCCCCATGTATTTATCCAGTACTTACTCGTTATGTATTTGTATCACTCCGGACTCGTGGATGTTTATTTTACTCTGTAATCTGCAATTCATTACCATTATTATTCGTTTTGTTCATCAGATTGTCCTAGAATTGGCCATTACTTCAAATTTGTTCCTAATTTTTTTTTAGTACAACTTTTCTTTTGCACCACAAAATGTTCCAGCCTCTTCTTTTACCATTACTACCTCAGCCCTGGGATCAGCTTCTATTCGGATGAGAATTCATTCATCCTTAGTTTTTACAGACAGAATTCTGATTGTGAACACTACCTGATGATTAAAAATATGTATTTCTTGGTCTGGTATTTAAAAATATTTATGCTTTCAACCTTAACAAACTTCCTCCTTTAGGGACCTACCATAAAAACCTAGAATAAGGCAATCAGTTCCTATCTCAGCCAGTTGAGAAAGACTTCTTGCCATATCTGTTCCTGATGGTATACAGGATTAATTTTAGCGGCTGGGGAGATGCTTAGTCAGTAAACTGCTTACTTCATAAGCATGAGAATCTGAGTTCAAATCCTAGCATCCATGTGAAAGCTGGAGGCAGTGACTCACATCTCTAACCCCGTCACTGCTGGAAGGCAGAGGTTTCATGATGGTTTTCTCTCTAGTTAGCCAAACTGAAACAGTGAGCACCAAGTCTTGTGAGAGACCCTGTCTCAAAAAATAAGGTAGAGAGCAAGTAAGGAAGACATCCAACATCCACATGTGCATGCACAGGTATGTACACCTACACAGCTGTGCATATAACATGCAAAATAAATCATTGTGTTTTTACTTTATTTTATTATATACTCTTTTTTTTTTAAGACAGGTTTGGTCACATCTCCCCCCTACCTTATTTGAAAATCTTAAGAGTAGAATTTATTTTCCTCCTTTTTATCTTATAGGTGCTTGCATTTAGTTAGCATTTGTTGGGTGAATCGCTGGGTGGAAGCAAAGTCAGTGGGAGAATCAGAAATAAAAAATAGATTCCGATGTTCTAAGTGTCCTAGACAGATAATCACATTCTTTTTTGTTTGTATGTTTGTTTTGTTTTGCTGTAGCTTTGGAACTTGTCCTGGAACTCATTCTATAGACTGGGCTGTCCTTGAACTCACAGAGATGCGCCTGCCTCTGCCTCCTGAGTGCTGGGATTAAAGGCGTGCGCCACCATCACCTGGCTTGATAACCACATTCTTATTGGAAACTTCTGTCTAAAAATCTTCTGGTAGATGCATCATAATCAGCATTTCTTTCAACCTAAACTTTGAACCAACACTGAAATTATAAAACTGCTTTTGGAGCTTAATCTAGAGTAAAGCTCCAAGTGCCTCTCGCCATTTAGGCCAAATCTTTGACCTTCTCCCCTCCTGCTGGAAGAGGAAGCCATTCCTGCCAAAGTTCAGTGGTCCACTGAGTGACTCACGACACAGGGCATTTCTTCTTCAGAGCACCATGGATAATTTTTGTGCCAGCAGAGTCATGGGTCTCTCGAGTCTTGGTCTGAAAAGAACTATTAAGAGCAAAGAGAACTAACTGCCTCAACTTCACCTGAGGGTTTTGTTTTATTTTCTTTATATGTGAAAACAAAAACCTTACCTTACCTTGTTTTATGGAGAAAGAAGTTCTCCACAGGGGGATGCCCAGGGGATTTGGAGATCACTTCTAATCTACCTGAGTAGAAAGTACCCACTAAGTTCAGAGAGTGGGAAAGGATGATGTAGACACATGCAGTAGGCCAGTGTGACCAGGTTAGACTACAGCAGCCAGTCTTTGTTCATGCAGTCTCTGTTCTCTTCCCTTAGGTAGATCACTTGGATAAGAATGGGCAGTGTGCTTTGGTTCATGCTGCTCTACGGGGTCATCTAGAGGTTGTCAAGTTTCTCATTCAGTGTGACTGGACAATGGCGGGCCAGCAGCAAGGAGTGTTTAAGAAGAGCCATGCCATCCAGCAGGCCCTCATTGCTGCAGCCAGCATGGGTTACACTGAGGTAAGAAAAGGTGATAGGATTTTCCCCAAGTTATGTATTAAAAGACCTAGGAAACTGGGGGCGGGGAGCATGCATGCTACAAAATTACCAGCCAAATTGGTGTGAAGCTTTTAATCACTATTATGAAGAATAAAGGGATTAAACTCTATGAAACAATTCAAATACCATGGTACCTAGAATTATGTGCATGGAACAAACTTGAGAGTCAGAAAGGAGTTTGGAAATTATCTCACACAGCTCCTCCCGTACTTTCACCCCTAGGAGTGTGACACTAAGACACAGAAAGGCCACTGACTTGTGAACATATGGTAAGACGCTGTTGGACAGAAAGGACATATAACCCACAGAACCTCAGAAGGATCGGTTTTGATCCTAGATCTTACAGTTTTCTTACTGTCTTAGAACCCTAATTGTTCATCCATAAAATTACTTAAATCTTTTTACAAGGCTGTTATGAAGGATGCTCTGTAAATAATTAACACCATAGAAATGGTATTCTCTACATTATTAGTACCTGTGTCAAATAATAGAAATGTTAATATTGTGTGAAATGTTAAATAACTGACCATGCAGAAAGGAGAGGAGTATAACTAGGAAGCACAAAAAAGTTTAAGTTTACTATAAACTTTACCAGTGTAAAGAGTGGGTTACATGATTTAATAATTATCAATTGAAGGTTAATCGAATGTTGGCTTTGGCCAAATCTGAATCTGTAACTAAGTGGTTGTAACCTAACTATGATGTTTCAGGTGGAGTTTCATCTAATGTACTCTTTTCCCAATAATTTTACTGTCATTAAATCTGATATTTGATTTACTATCAAACTATCTCTCACCTTTATGCAAGCTCTGCTGACTAAGATGAGACACATTTCAGGGTTAGCTTTAGACCAAACATTGGTTCATAAAGTTTGTAACTATTCCCACTATGGCTGACTTCAGACTGCCAGGGCTGCACCACTGAACAGGAAGGTGGGGAGAAAGGCACAATTGCACATGGTGACAATGTTTCAGCCATACAGATACGATAAATATAAATAACAGATGATAATAAGACATAGTTAAATAATTCAGAAATTTTAAGAGTTGAGGGACATTTTTTGTTTGTTGTTTGTTTTTTGTGGTGGTGGGATCAAATCCAGAATATCACACATTCTAGGAAAGCACTCTTACCAGTAAGCAATGTACCCAGCCCAAGTTTAAGTACTTAAAACTTAGTTTTTTTATATAATTTATTTGTTACTCAAATTTTAAGAAATGACTTTTTAAACAAGCAACTTGTAAAATTTCTGAAAATTTTAGAATCTGCTTGCATGGACCACTACTCACCAGCCATCCCACTGCAAGGATGGGGCAGCAATCCTCGCAGCTGGCATGAGCTCTCACCAAGGGAATATAAAGCCAAATGGAAATTTGTATCATCTAGGGAAAGTCTTTTATCTTTAACGGTACAATCAGTGTCCTGGAAACAGCTGTCACCTTTGGTTGTGGTTTACAGTCAGTCATTCTCCTTCCCACCTCACAGACAGCCCTCATACTTCTGAGAGGAAAAAAGATAACAATCGCTTTAAAGAGATATAGGCCTCAGTTTTTTCCATATTTCTTTCCTGAGTTCTTATTGTCATTAGTTTAAATAAGAATATGTAATTTTTAAATCACATGCTGTATGGATTATATTAAAGAAAAAATGTAAACTCTATCTGATAGGACAGCTTTCCATCAGAACAGTTGGGGGTTTCTTTGAGAAAATCAAAACTGATTTCTTTTGTACTTAAGAAAGTTAGTGGTGCTTGGAGGATTGTCTTCCACAGCTCCCAGAGTGGTGCCAGCAGCACAGCTTGTCGCCTGCAGTGAGCTGACGTGAGTTCTTGTTTCAGATTGTCTCCTACCTACTTGATCTTCCAGAAAAAGATGAAGAGGAAGTGGAGCGAGCTCAGATCAACAGTTTTGACAGTCTCTGGGGAGAGACAGGTACTTCTCTTGGGCATCAGTATCTTAGTGGGGTGTTGTACTTATGTAGACTTTCTGCGTCTCTCATACCATTATTTTAAGTCTGGCATTCTTTGGCGCTCTGTCTTAGACTTTTGTGTTGGAGACCAGGTCAGCTTTCCTCGCCTACTTTCCCTTTGAATTCTCTGCCATCAGCTCTTTAAAAAAAAAAAAAAAATCACCACTCTTGTTTCCAACTATTTTTAAAAGACAAGCTTTCCCCTACAATATGGTAATCAAAACAGAAAATAATGGTGGCCTTTCTTTTGTTCGTATGATCCTTATACTGCTTCCTTTTCCTTTCTTCCCAAAATAACATTCAACCTCTAGTTATAAACTGTGAGGATGCCCCTTTCGTCCACATCTCTGGCTTAACCAGATGTTATTATGGCTATCTAATACTATTAGGCTTTACCTTGTGACTAGAGCTGCTAGCTAGATGCAGACTGATGTACTGCAATCCCTCTGGGTCTACAGTGACATTTTCTTTATCATTTAGCCATGGCTTCCCCAGCAGTGGCCTCTTCCTTGTTCAAGAAATGAACGTTGTCTTTTCTCCAAGTCTCCACTGGAGCATCTGGAGAAACATTAGTAAGCTTTGGTGTGTCTTTCTGAAACTGGGGCAGGGAAAACAGTAGAGTTACCACAGATATGTGTCATCTTTGCCAGGAGAAAGACTAATATTGAGATGGCAAAGGTAGGTAACGTATTTCACTAAAGAAGAAGGGTATGCATTTTGGTAAAGGTTGAGAATGTTAAAAATCACATAAGAATTTTGAACTTAACCAAACTTTATAACAACTTGTTGAATTGCTTTCTTTCACCCCTGCTAAAATTATACATAGGTTTCATGACTTCTTTTACATGTGTGATGGTCCAGAGCTCAGGAATTTCCTTCTCAAATAATTTCTCCCTCTGTAAAAGCCAAAGAGAGCAGGTGCCAGGCAGCTGCAGCTTAAGAGCCCATGATAGATGAAAGGAAAATGTGCAGCTGGAAACAGCTGCTGTCCCAGGAGCCCCATCCTGAGAGAAGTTAGAGGACGGGGACCAGCCAGGATTCTCCATATGGGACCTAGAACTGCAAAAGAGACATGTTAGTTTACCTGTCCTCTCAGCAACCCTTCTCCAATACAGTGTTGCCATACCTCCTGATAGACCCCTTCTAACCAAGGAGGATGGCCAAAAATGCCACGGTCCAGCAGTCATAATGGGAAGATATTATAAAGCCAATAATCATAAAGTGGAATATCAAAACTTATTCTAGTGCTATACTTCAAAGAAATTCTTAGAATGGTTCAAAAGGGTATAAATTGTGTGGGAGATGACTCACTGGGTACAGCTCACTGCCTGCCATACAAGTATGAGATTCTGAGTTTCTATCCCCAGCACCCACATAAAAGTCAAGCACAGCCGGGCGGTGGTGGCGCACGCCTTTAATCCCAGCACTTGGGAGGCAGAGGCAGGTAGATCTCTGTGAGTTCGAGACCAGCCTGGTCTACAGAGCTAGTTCCAGGACAGGCTCCAAAACCACAGAGAAACCCTGTCTCGAAAAACCAAAAAAAAAAAAAAAAAAAAGTCAAGCACAGCAGCATAATCTGTAACCCCAACACTGGGAGAACGGAGACAGGCAGATCCCAGTCTAACAGAAACAACAGTGAAAATCCCTGTCTCAAAAACTAAGGTAGATTAAGGAAGAACCCCAAGACTTCAACCTCTGACTTCCACTGGTAAATGTGCAAACACACACACATACACACACACACGTATAAACTAACTATATGCAGGAGGCTTAATTTTTATTAAGTATGAATTTCTTTTCGGGAGGAGGTTGGTTTGTTTGGGTTTTGTTCTTGTTATTTTGCTTCTTTTTTGGTTTTACAAGAAAGGGTTTCTTTGTGTATACCTGGCTGTCCTGGAACTCACTCTGTAGACCAGGCTGGCCTCAAACTCGGAGATCTTCCTGCCTCTGCCTCCTGAGTGCTAGGATTAAAGTGTTTGCCACCACTGCCCAGCTGAGTATGAATTTTTTATTCAAATAAAACTTTATAACCTGGTTGGTGCAGTGGCTTAAAAGAGAAAGGCACTTGCTGCCAACCTACCATGTTGACTTGAGTTTTATCCCCTGAACCCACATGATAAAAGACCAATTTCCTAAGTTAATCTTTGACTGTTCGTTACATGTATGCTGTATTATATAAAAATTTTAAAATATCTCATACTTAAAAGCACATGAATTTTTATTAATACTACTATACCTCAAAAATCTAAAGATGAAAATTCCATGTGCATTAGCTTATAGTCAGAATTGTGTCATATTAAAGTTGATATTTACATGCAACAATTTTACTGTTAAAACTGTTAAATATACATTTGGACAAAATATAATTTCTGGATCTATAAAAAGTTACCTGAGGAAAGCCACAGTTGCATACACCTGTAACTCCAACACTAGAGAGGATTATTGCACATGGTCTACATAGCAAGTTCCAGGCTAGCCACAGTTATGTAGCAAGGCTGTATATCAAAACAAAACCAAGACAAAATTATTGGATTTCAGAGAGATTTTGGAAAAAGGCTGGTGTCTTTGCTATGTAAAAACAACCCTACAACTTAGTGCTAATGTAGCATGGACTTCAGCTTACTTCTTTAACTGCAGTGATTTGAACTAAGTCTGCATGGTTTTTTTTCTAATTTATAACACACAGTTTAAAACTTATTATGGCCCATTGCATTGTGATATTTGCTGCAATGGTAAAATCTTGTATGTATTTATATAAGTTATGTATTTATTTTTAAGCTGGTGGAAGTCTCTTATTTGCTGCAATGGTAAAATCTTATATGTATTTATATAAGTTATTTATTTATTTATTTTTAAAGATTTTATTTATTTATTATGTATACAACATTCTTCCTCCATGTATGCCTGCATTCCAGAAGAGGGCACCAGATCTCATTATAGATGGTTGTGAGCCACCATGTTGTTGCTGGGAATTGAACTCAGGTCCTCTGGAAGAACAGTCCATGCTCTTAACCACTGAGCCATCTCTCCAGCCCAAGTTATATATTTATTTTTAAGCTGGTGGAAGTCTCATATCTACAACCCTGACTATTGGCAGAGGATGTTCGTTTATTCCTGACTGCGCTAACTCAAAATATTCACACAGAAACTATATTATTTACAACACTGCTTGACCTATTAGCTTGCGCATATTTCTAGATAACTCTTATAGCTTAAGTCAAACCATTCCTATTAATCTACGCATCACCACGAGGTCGTGGCCTACTGGCAAAGTTCCCACATCTGTCTCCTCTCACAGGATTGTCTCAGACTTCTTGGGGAACAACACAAGAAAAGCAGTAAGGTGACACATTGTCCTGTCCTGCTCCTTGTGTATAGGTGTAGACCAGAACCAGCCACTTAGAGCTCCTAGCAGCTATAGAGGCCGACTTCACAAAATAAGATTCTCATACTTTGTACCTGTGTATCTTTGGCCAAGATTATTGCAGCTGTCTACTTGCTGACCTTTAGGACTCTCTGCCTTACTCTCTGGTGATTCGTGCTCCAGAATGTAGCCAAAGATAGATCTTTTACATCATAGTCTAATGTCACTTTCCTACTTACCAACCTTTGTTTACTGTTTGTAGAATTAAATTCTTTACTGTAGTGTAAGACCAGTCATGATCCCCAGTCTCATGTATTGTTTATCTTCTCTGGCAATTCTAGTAATAACAAACATACATTGCGTCCCACTTCAGTGCCTTTATACATGCCTTTGCCTAACATTCCTTCTTGTCTTTTTGTACCTTGTATCATACAACCCAGATTGCCCTCTCCTTGGAGGCCTTATGAGACACTACTTCTCTGCCATCTCAATACCACAGAATGTCACTGTTGTGATTATCACACTGTAGCGTATTTATGTTTTCCATAGTCAACCATGAGTTTGTTGAGACTAGACAGCATGTAACAGATAACTCTATTAATATTTAATGTTTTAGGTGCAGTAATCAATTTGTCTCCGCAACCACCTTCCTTCATTGATTTTATATGTTGTAATACTTCAAGATATAAATAGATAAAAGAATCATTTGTTTTTCAGTAATCTGTTTAGTGTAACTTAGTGTCAGCATTCTATCCAAGCCCATCTCTGAGCTATATCATACCTGCCTCTTCAAGCATGTATGCACACGTGTGTGCACATGCACGTGCACACACACATACACCACAAACTATTTGTGTCAGTTAATCTCATCAGATGCTGACCAGCTCTGAAAATAAAGTCTGTTTCTGGTCTCTTGGGAAGAGATTTTTTTCTCCTAACTGCTATGGTTTATGAACAGTGCTTTTGCCTTAATCTCCTTTCTTCTAAAAACTCTTTAACAGTTTTTTGATAATATTCATAGAATCCATTTAAAGCAACTTTTTGGCCATGATTTTAAGAAGTACAGACTCCATTCTACATAGTTGCATTGTTTTGAGATGAAATTGGCCAGCTGCATTAATAACCATGTCTAGCTAACATCTGAAGGCTGCTGCCAAATGACATCATAACCTAAACAACAGAGATTATACAACAAAGAAAAAGGCCAAATGGAATGTTCTCTCTTGTAAAAATGTGTCATTCCATAGAGGGAAATGGGCCAACCAGAGGTAGTCAGTGCCGCTTTCCAGGCGAGCACTGTCTGTGAACAATGTGCTCTGTGGACTGGCGTCACTAGTGAAAGGCTTGGTTCTGAAATACTAGTCTTATTTTCTCCAGGGTGCTATCAGTTTTGTTTTAAGAAAAGGAATGTTCTTGGCCCATACACACGTGGAAGTTTGCCACAACCCTATAACCTAGTAGTTACTTTAAACAGAATCAAAATAGGAATCAGAAATTTTCCAAGTGTTTTTTTTTTTTCTTTTTTCTTTTTTGGTTTTTCGAGACAGGGTTTCTCTGTGGTTTTGGAGCCTGTCCTGGAACTAGCTCTTGTAGACCAGGCTGGTCTCGAACTCACAGAGATCCACCTGCCTCTGCCTCCCAAGTGCTGGGATTAAAGGCGTGTGCTACCACCGCCCGGCTCAAGTGGTTTTTTTTTTGAGTTGCAGAGCATGTCTAAGTTTTTAGCTACTCTTGTGATCAAAATGCCTGTGCATGGCTAGCGACTTTTTAAACTGTTAAAAATAAGAGTTTGAGCTGGGTGTGTGTCACACACCTTTAATTCCAGCACTCAAGAGGCAGAGGCAAGTGGATCTGTGAGTTTGAGGTCAGCCTGGTGTACATATTGAGTTCAGGGATGTGTAAAGAGACTCTGTCTCCAAAAAAAAAAATGTATGTATATGTGTGTGTGTGTGTGTGTGTGTGTGTGTATGAACTTGAGAAGTAGAACTAGAACCAGTCTTAACATTAACCCCTGTGTACATTCATTTAAGACTTAAAAGTGACCTTCACTGCAGAGAGGACCAAGCTCTGCTCTCCTGTGACAGACTAAACAGAAAAACCATTGCCAAGAGTTGCAAAATAAAATTGAGTACATATATTTTCAAAAAATTGCCACATTTTCCCTTATGAACCCACTTACCTTTAGGGCAGGAACAGATTATTTGAAAGCTTAGCTTTGTATAAATTATAGGGAGTTTTAATTTTGCATGTGGTTCAGTTATAGATAATTAAGCCAGACCCAAAGGCAATGCCAGGCCAGCAAGATGGCTCAGTGAATAAGGGCACACACTCATTAGCCTAATGTCCTGAGTTCTGTCTCAGAGGAGAACTAAAACCTACAAGGTGTTCTCTGTCCACATTTTGTTTGTGTGTGTGTGTATGTACACACACACACACACACACAAATAAATAATGTACATTTTTTAAAGATTTATTTTTATTTTGTGTGTAGCTGATTTGCTTGCATACATGTAAATGCATCAGATCTCCTGGAACTGGAGTTACAGAAACTTGTGAGTTGCCATGTGGGTGCTGGGAATTGAACCAGGGTCCTCTGGAAGAGCCGCCAGTGCTCTTAACCTCTGAGCTGTCTCTTCAGCCCCCAAATGTAAATATTTTAAATGCCATAATTTTTAGGTTAAAAAAAATTACAAGTGACTAGTTAATTTGAATTTCAGGACTTCCTTGATTAGAGTCCAACATTTGAAAGCTAAAACATCTGTGCATGCCTAATAGTTTTTTAACTTTTTATTCTTTGTGTCTTTCACATCATGCATCTCGATCCCATTCATTTCCCCATCCATTCATATCTGCCCTCTGCCCTTGTAACCCTCCCCAATAAAATAAAATTTAAGAGGAGAAAAGGAAAAAGAAAAAAATCAGTCTCATCGTGGAAGCTGCAGTGTGACACAGTGAGTCTTGCAGTAAAGGCTTTTGTCCATATAGCTTAACGTGTAAGTGTTCATTGCAAACAGTCATTGGTCTGGTCTGGTTCCAGGCCTCTGGTTTCTGCCTCCCCCACTCCCACCCCATCCCTCTATACCTGAGGTGGTTGGGAGAGCTGGCACTGAAGTCATAAGAGCATGAGAGCTTCCCCTGCCCCTCACCAGCTGCAGCACTCAGGAGAGGAGGTCTTGCACCTTGCCTGGGCAACACAGTAGAGCTGACCCTGTTGGCAGAGATGTGGGTGAACCAGCCCCAAAGTTGTGAACATGAGGGAGCTGTCCCCACTACTTGTCTGTCAGGTGGAGGTGTGGATGGGGAACAATTGCCCCCTTTACCCATGATTGCCAACAACAGACAAGGGAGCTGACCCTGCCCCTTCCCAGCTATAGCACTCAGGAAAGCAGGCCCTGCTCATCAGCTGGGCAGCATAGTAGAGCTGACACTGTTGGCAGAAGTGCAGGTGAACTGGCCCTGAGGATGTAAGAGTGGGATAACTGGTGAGGGAAAGATGTCCTACCCCTCCTTCCCTACCACCTGTGTAGGTGAGGGGCCTGACCCTCCCCCTTACCAACTGCAGCACTCAGGAAAGTGAGCCCTGCACCTCACTTGGTCACTTGGGCAGCAAAGTAGAGCTGACCCTACTGATGTGGGGGGTGGGGTGAAGGAAGGGTTGGATTGCCCTGAGAATGCGAATGTGGGAGATCTGTCCTGTGTGATTCGTCTGTGATATGGTGGTGTGGGCAAGGGAAATTTGCCCTCTCACCACCCCCACCCTCGTGACTGTGAGAGGTGGGAGAGCTGGCCCTGAGGTCGTAAGAATAGGAGAGCTGGCCCTGCCCATCACCAGCTGCAGCACGTGGGAGAATGGCCCCTGCACCTTGCCAGGGCAACACAGTACAGCTGGCCCTGATGGTGTCGGTGTAGGAGAGTCAGCCCTGAGGATGTGAAGGGAGAACTGGCCCCGCCCCTTGCTCATCACTTATGGGGTGGTGGGGGGAGATAGTCAGGCAGTGCTGGAGAGTTCACCCTGATGGTGAGGACAAGGGAGAGCTGGCAGGCTGACAAACTCTGCATTACCCAGGCCAGAACCTAGGTTACAAATTGGCCCACCCCAGCATCTACCCCATCTATGATCTATTGGAGCACGTGAAGAGTCAGGTCCTGCAGACCCAAAACTACAGTCAACAATCCAGTATCTTGTAGAAGAATGAAAATAGATTCATATCTATCACCATGTACAAAACTTAAGTCCAAATGGATCAAAGACCTCAATATAAAGCTAGCTACACTGAACCTTATAGAAGAGAAAGTAAGAAGTACACTTGAATGCATTGGCACAGGGAACCACTTCCTAAATATAAGCCCAGCAGCACAGACACTGAGAGAAATAATAAATGGGACTTCCTGAAACTGAAAAGTTCCTGTAAAGCAAAGAACATAGTCAAAGACAAAACAACAGCCTACAGAACGGGAAAAGATCTTCACCAACCCCACATCAGACAGAGGTCTGATCTCCAAAATATACAAAGAACTCAAGAAATTGGTCACCAAAAGAACACATAATCCAATAAAAAAAAAAAATGGAGTACAGACCTAAACAGAGAACTCTCAACAGAGGAATCTAAAATGACTGAAAGTCTCTTAAGAAAATGTTCAGCATCCATAGTCATCAGAGAAATGCAAATCAAAACAACTCTGACATTCCATCTTACACCTGTAAGAATGGCCAAGATCAAAAACACTGGTGACAACTTATGCTGGAGAGGTTGTGGGGAAAAGGGAACACTTCTACACTGCTGGTGGGAATGCAAACTGGCACAGCCCCTTTGGATGTCAGTGTGGCAATTTCTTAGAAAATTAGGAAACAACCTTCCTCAAGACCCAGTAATACCACTTTTGGGTATATATCCAAAGAATACTCAATCGTGCCACAAGGACATGTGCTCATCTATATTCATAGAAACTGTGTTTGTCATAGCCAGAACCTGGAAACAATCTAAATGCCCCTCGACCAAAGAATGGATAAGGAAAATGTGGTACATTTACACAATGGAGTACTACACAGCAGAAAAAAATAACATCTTGAATTTTGCAGGAAAATGGATGGAGCTAGAAAACATTATTTTGAGTGAGGTAACCCAGACTCAGAAAGACAATTATCACATGTCCTCACTCATAGGTGGTTTTTAAACATAAAGCAAAGAAAAACAGCCTACAAATCACAATCCCAGAGAACTTAGACAACAATGAGGACTCTAAGAGAGACATACATAGATCTAATCTATATGGGAAGTAGAAGAAGACAAGATCTCCTGAGTAAATTAAAAAAAAAAAAAACAACCCAGTATCTAAGAGGAGTCAGTGAGGGCCCAGCATCTATAGTGTAGCCTAATAGTTTGTATGTTGTCATTAGAAGATATGGCTGTAATAAGTAAGTAAGGACCTTTTGTCAGCCTACTATGTCAGTTTTCCAAATCAGTTTGGAAGATGGGGAAACAGCTACATTCTCTCTTCCTCTCTCTGTCTCTCTGTATGTCTCTCTAGTTCTCTTTCTCTTTAACAAAGCATAACTCTTAATTATTTTCTAATAGTTTTCTATTTTTCCTACCCTTTGTCCAGTCTTTAAAACATTACATTCAGGACTGGGAAGAGAGCTTGGAAAAGTTTTGTCCCACAAACATAGGACCTGAGTTTAGATCTCCAGCACCCACATAAAAAACTGGACACAGTGGCACACATGTGTAAACCCAGAACTGGGGAAGCAGAGACACGTGTAATTCAGGAGCTTGCTAGCCAGCTGAATCAGTGAGCTCTAGGTTCAATGAGAGATCTTGTCTCAAAAAAAGTCAAATGGAGAATGTCTTAGTCAGTATTCTGTGAAGAGGCACCATGACCACAGCAACTCTTACAGAAGAAAGCATGGAGTTGGGGCCTTGCTTACAGTTTCAGAGGGTCAGTCCATTGTGACAGGGAGCATAGTGGCAAGTATGGGGCTAGGACAGTAGCGAAGAGCTACATACTGATTCCACAGCACAGAGATGGAGTCTATCATGGACTTTTGAAACCTGAAGCCTATTCTACACTTCCTCCAACAAGGCCACACCTCCTAATCATTTTAATATTAAAAACTCTACTCCCTGGTGACAAAGCATTCAAATATTCAAATCTATGGAGGTGGAAGCCATCTTATTCAGATCACAACAGAGAATAAGGAGGACACTGATGTCAGCCTCTGACAACCTGTACATACATGGGCACACATCAGCACACAAATACCATACACACAGAGAGGTGGGGTTTTTATTAGTAAAACAACAAATTTCAGCTAGGTGTGGTAGCATAAACCTGCATTGGGGAGCTAAAAAGGAACACTAAGTTCCAGCCCAGCCTGGGGTACATAGGGGAGACCTTACCTCCAAATAATAAATAAAACTATGCATTTGAAATGCCATGGTTAAATAAATGTCTGTTACAAGATGGGCCTTGTATCTCCAATTATTCTCCCTACTGTACAAACGGTACAGAAAATGAAATATGTATTCAGAATGTCCACTACACTGAAGAAAAAAGAAAAAATATTAATTTCTTTCTCCTATATCCTTTATATTCTCTTTATAGCTACTTGTAAGTCTGTGACTCCAATGTTTTATGTTTAGAAGAAGAAAGCCTGGTGTATTGTTGTACCTGCAATCCCTAACCAGGTCATCCTTGGCTACAGAGTGAGTTTGAGGCTAGCCTGGGCTATGTGCAGCCCCAACCCCTGCCCCAATAATCGGGAAAAAAGTTGTCTTTTTCACAGCTCTTTTCTTGTCTCTAAGACCATTTTACACGGACAGTTCTGACAGTCGTGCTTGCTAATCTCTTTTCTAAAACTTATTATCTTAATTAGTTTAAAGGAAACGAATAGTCTTAAACTACAATTCCTGCCTTTGACTCTTAGGATTTGAGAACACAGGAGTAGAAGTCGACCAATACTTTGTCCAGTTGATTTTCTCTGCAGTTTCTTCTCTAGATCCCATTCACACATAGATTGATAGGTTAAGAACCTCAAAACAGAGATATACCCATAGCAAAGACAATCTTGGTATAGGAAAAGTGAAACTAGGTGAATTTGACCAGAGTGATTTTTCAGTTAATTCATTATGATTAGCCCCAGATAGTGTGATCCCTTTTTAATGTCCTTATTATTTTTCTTCAAAAATATCCTTTCTGGAGAAGGCAGCCAAGATTATTATTCTTGGAAATAAAGTTGTTACATTAGTTGTTAATTGATTACATTAATCAGACATAGTAATTTACTGTGTTTGCATAAAACATAGCATTTACAAGCATATTAATCCATGTTTAACATTGAACACTAGAAAAGAGAAGAGCTGTCCATCCTCAGTATTTGTTATCTGCCCTTAGCCCTGACAGCCGCAGCAGGAAGGGGCAAACTGGATGTGTGCCGTCTGCTTCTGGAACAAGGGGCAGCTGTGGCCCAGCCAAACCGCAGAGGAGCGGTGCCCCTTTTCAGCACTGTTCGCCAGGGCCACTGGCAGGTAAGTACGGTGCCGCTTTCGGCCCTCTGGAAAGAATGAGTTCCAGGTAGAAACTTCTGATCCAAAGAAAAGAAGCCACAAATGGGCTTCTCAGCAATCTTCAGACCTGAGGACATGGGCCTTTGTTACTAATGTTCACTCAATTGACAGTGTAAGAAATTAACATTCAAGCCAGGCGGTGGTGGCGCACGCCTTTAATCCCAGCAGCTCGGGAGGCAGAGGCAGGCGGATCTCTGTGAGTTCGAGACCAGCCTGGTCTACAAGAGCTAGCTCCAGGACAGGCACCAAAGCCACAGAGAAACACTGTCTCGATAAACCAAAAAAAAAAAAGAAGAAGAAGAAGAAATTAACATTCACCTGGTGTGGTGGTGCCCACCTTAAATCCCAGAGGCAGATGAATCTCTTGAGTTCAAGGTCACAGCCTGGTCTACAGAGTGAGTTCTAGAATAACCAGAGCTACGTAGTGAGACCCTGCTCAAAAGAAGGAGTGGGTGAGGAATTAACACTCCAAACCATTGTTGTGAGCTAAATTGATTTGCTGTGGTCATGAAGAAACCGCCGTTTCAATGTGACAGTATTTGCCAGTTGATTGAGAGGTAGACATCTCAGCAGACCCCTGCAGACCAGTTACTCAAAGGTTCCAGACTTGCCGGAAGAAAACACACTATGTGCATACTCTAGTTATTTGGTCTTTCCAGAGGTTTGGACTCTAGAAAAACCATTAACTTATACACTAGGATGGAAAAGAAATTATACTGACAATGCTGTTTGGAAGTACTTGAGTAGGAAAAAAGACTCCAGAAGCCAAACAGTGCTTAACAAAAGACACTGCTGTTACCAGAAGCACTTTATTGTAGTCAGTTCAGTGGCAATGTTGTTGGTGCTGCAGGCTTGCAGCCTCCAGAGAATAATAAAATGGAACTGGCATAGCTGGTTACTTGGGCTGGAACTTCCATTATGGGATGGTTCAGACCACAGCTTGTCTTTTTTTCTAACTTAATGTCGTAGTCAGATGTTCAGCAGTGAATCTTCATTTGCTTATCCCTAAGGGAGTTAAGAAAGTAAGTCTTGTGTCACTAGAGCTGTACAGAAACTCATAAGTAGAAAGCTGCTCATAGAGAGGACTCTCTGCAAGTAGTCCTCCACACTGTAGGAGACCACGTGCATGTCATCTCAGCAGCTCTGAGAGTAACCAGCCTCTGCTTCGCTGCACTTGCAGATTGTTGACCTGTTACTTACCCACGGAGCTGATGTCAACATGGCAGACAAGCAGGGTCGTACTCCCCTAATGATGGCTGCTTCTGAAGGCCATCTAGGAACCGTGGACTTTCTACTTGCACAAGGTAAGTCCTGAGAGGCCAGAGCTGTGAGTAAAGCCCATAATAACGCACTGAATTTCTCCTGACTTTCATTACATGTTAAGAATTTATAAGGATTATCAAGGCCCACAACCCCAGAGAAGCTAGATTTAAAAAAAAAAAAAAAAAAAAAAAAAAAGAACCTTATGAGGGACACAAATGGAGGGCCCAGGAAAGAGAAATAGTTAAGATCTCCTGGGTAACTGGGAGAGTGATAAAAGGGAGGGGTCAGGGATGGGACCATGAGGGAATGGGACGGATGAGTTGGGGAAGGATGGAGAGGGAGAGCAATGAAAGTGATAGTCTTGATAGAGGGAGCTCTTATGGGGTTAAGGAATAACCAGGTGCTAGGGAAATTCCCAAGAATCCACAAGGATGACCCCAACTAAGACTCCTAGCAATAGTGGAGAGGGTGCCTGATCTGGCCTTCCCTTATAATCAGATTAGTGACTACCCTAATTGTCATAGAACCTACATCCAGTAACTGATGGAAGCAGATGCAGTGATCCCCAGCCAAGCATTGGGCTGAGCTCCCGGAGCTTAGTTGAAGAGAGGGAGGAGGGATCTTATGAGCAAGTGGAGTCAAGATCATGGTTGGAAAAACCACAGAGACGGCTGACCGAGCTAGTGGGACTGTGAACTGACATCTGGGGTCCTGCATGGGACCAAACTAAGCCCTCTGAATGAGGGTGACAGTTATGTGGCTTGATCTGCTGGGGTGGGGGGCTTGACTCCCCAAGGGATGCATTACCTCCTGTCCGAAGAATGGATGGGGGCGGTGAGATGGAGGAGGTGTGGGGGAAGGAGGGGAACTGGGGCTAGTATGTAAAATTTTTAAAAATTTAAATAAAAAAAGTTTAAAAAAAAAAAGAATTTACTAATTCAGCCAGGTGATCCATGTCTTTAATTCCAGCAAGGGCAGGCAGATTTGAGACATCCAGGACAGCTAGAACTGTTACACAGAGAAACTCTGTCTTGAACTCCCCCACAAAAAAAGAATTTACTAATTCAGTTGATTAGAAAAGCCAGCAGCTCCTGCCCTGTTGGGTTTTTTTGTTTTGTTTTTTTCCTTCACTTTTTTAAAAATAAGATTACAGGCTGGCTTTTAACTCACAACATTGATTTTCTGCCTCAGTTACCTGGCACTTTCTTGTGGTGTGTGTGTGTCTGTGTGTGTGTGTGTGTGTGTGTGTGTGTGTGTGTGTGTGTGTGTGTGTGTTTTATAAATATTTGGCCAGGCTGGATTCAAACTTGAAGTGATCCTCTCGTCTTAGCTTCCAGAGAGCCAAGTTTACAGGTGTGCCTTACCACTCCCAGCCTGCCCACTTATACACTGTGGAGTTCTCCTAATGCTGACATTCTCTTTTTCTTTATAGCCTGAGAGATTGTTATGAAACCAACACATTGTGAACTCTTTCTTTCAAATCAATAATCTCCCAAATTCAGTTTTTAAATGTATACCCAGTAAATAAGCATCTATTTTAGAGGGTAATTTTACTGTGGCTGCTTCTGGTTGTGTTGGTGGTGTCAGGCCTCATTATGTAGACCTGGAACTTGTTTTATAGACCAGGGTAACCTCAGACTCACACAGATCCACCTGCCTCTTCCTCCCAAGTGTTGGGATTAAGGGTGTGTGCCAACATACCAGGTGAAGCTGGGTATCAGTTTGTCAGACTGCATGGCTGATAATTGTTCTTGAATCTAAAGGAGGTAAAGAGAAGACACTTGCTAGCAATGAGACCCTCTTTGGAGAATCGGGATATTACTGTTAAGTTACATAAATTCCTTATGGCATTTTCCAGCATACATCCTTGGTAAACGGAAACAAGTTAAAGGGGTGTCCTTTATGAGCCTAGTGGGCTTTGTTCCTGCAAGTGCATAGTGGTAAAGCATCCCAGCCCTTGCTGGCTGCTTTAAGCTTAGCCCCCTATGTAGTAATGGTGTCACAGAACACATAGTAAAAAGACTCATCACTAGTGGCACTGCAGCACCACCTAGTGGAGCCTGTGGATTTGCATCAAGCAGTGGGTAGTGAGATTTGAAACCATGGATGACATCATTCCGGTTAGCCTACACTGTAAATAAACCAGACTTAAATATATATAATTATATGTGTGTGTGTGTGTGTACTTTCCTTCAAGGAAACCTAGCTTTTTGAAGAACTGTGCCCAGACCTGAACAGCTAAGGAGCAGAAAGGCTAGGCTTCTCCTAAGAGATTTGCTATGGCTTCAGCTCTGTCCTTTCAAGGAAGATTTGTTCCTACAACCTCAAACTCAAAGGTGGCTAGAGTCAAGAGTTGCTCTTCCAGGGTACAGTGTAGCTCTTGTGTCCCCAGTACAAGTTGCCTAACAAGTCTGACTTTATGATACCTCTCTTTATTTCTGCCAGAGAAGGGAGCAGCACTCAAAGGGAAAGACCTAGATTCTTAAGATGTGACATGAAGCAATGTTCCAGAACAAACTAAACCCAACAGAAAAACAGGGTCACTTCAGTACTGATAACCTCTAGAAAGCTACCGTGTCTGACACATGCCCGTAGACACCCATTAGGCATAGATTCCAGAGGTTTGTTCTGCCTTACCCAGGATCTTTGAAATGATTGCTTTTATATTTTCTTTGGGTGTTTTATTTTGTTTTTGTTTTTTAACTTAAGTGAGTTTTTACTAAGTCAACAAAAATTATTTAGCCTACATATTTGTAAAATATTGTAAAATAGGAACACTTAAGTGTTTTTTAATTAAGCTCTAATTTGGGGTCTGGGAATAAAGTTTAGCTGGCAGAGTGGTTCCCTAGCATACACAAAGCTCTAGGTTCAGTCCCCAGTACCATACAGACTGGTTTGGCACACACCTATAATCACAGCAGTCAGGAGATAGGCCTTAGACTCACTGTATAGTCCAAACTAGCCTCAAACTCATGATCTTCCTGCTTGCTCCTCCACATTGCTGGGATTACTGGTGTATGTCACCATTGACAGCCAGGGTTGATCTCAAAACAGAAAAATCTAGAAGTAAAACTGTTGTTACAGAATATATAGCAACATTTCTTTCTGCTACAAAGTTTTGTATCCTCAGACCTGTTGACATAGGACTCTCATTTTTTTTGTAGGTGCCTCTATTGCCCTAATGGACAAAGAAGGATTGACAGCCCTCAGCTGGGCTTGTTTGAAGGGCCATCTCTCAGTAGTACGTTCTCTCGTTGATAATGGAGCTGCTACAGACCATGCTGACAAGAATGGCCGCACCCCACTGGACCTGGCAGCTTTCTATGGCGATGCTGAGGTGGTGAGTACCTTTAAACAGACCTCAGGAGAGTAAGGACAGGGATGTCAGCCATCAATAATGCTATCTAGGACCTAATGCAAATTACTATTTTGATGATTCTAAATTCGTTCTCCAGATCTATAATTCTAGAGGACAGGAATATACAAACCATTATCCAAAATCAAGACTATCACTATGATCTGAAATTATTTCTGTAGCCTGGTTCAGACAGGCAATTTGAAAAGGGGCAAGCTGTATCCACTGTGCCTGTTAACAGTTCTGCTTGTTCCTTGTCTAGGTCCAGTTCCTGGTGGATCACGGGGCCATGATTGAGCATGTTGACTACAGTGGGATGCGTCCTTTGGATAGGGCAGTGGGTTGCAGGAACACTTCTGTCGTAGTCACTCTGCTGAAGAAAGGAGCCAAAATAGGTAAGAGAAAGAAAGGAGCTATTGACCATCTGTGCCCAGGGGCCAGTGGTCTGGTTGCCATGGGTGTTTGGTGTGAATGTATATAGTTCTCCCTCTGCCCTGGTCCAATTACTGTCCAAGTGAACAAAGGCTACTGGCCCAGAGAGAGTACCATCTGAGCCATAGTCTGTAGAGACCTGTGTCCAGAGTCACATGACTCTGCCCTGCCCTTTCTAGCCTTAGTCAGGAGGCTGCGCTGAGCTTACGCACATCATAGTGCTGCCTCTGCACTAGCCCCACCCTGAGAGCATCCTGGCTCCCTGCAGCACCATAAGCCTTTGCTTTCCCTTGCTCTGTATGTGCCCCTGCTGCTGCTGTCCCAGCTGCTCCCCACCCACAGACTGTAGACAGGGTTGGCTGATGTGCTGGCTTTTTGCTGCCTGCCTCTCACTGCTGCTTTTTCCTTCTATTTTTTTTCACCTTCATCCATTTTTTTTTCCTCTCCTACAACTTTTTATTTTCTCCTTTCTTTGAAGGTTGTCAGACGTTACCGAGTCGCCCACGAGGTATATTCCCTGCTGTCAGCATCAGGCGTGGTCTGATGGCTTGGTCAGCTTTGCCTTCTCCTCTTTGATTTAGCCTGCATGAGTTCCCTACACCTCTAATCTTTTAATTTACTTCACCTTAAAAGAAGATTTTTTTAATGACTGTTGCAGAGAATAACTTGAACTTTTAATAACTAACACTAAAAAGCTTAGTTGGTAAATAATTTAGTCCTCAGTAAACTAATCAATTTAACTTTATTCTTTGCTTTCATGAGTGAAATAGTCCTTATTAATGCTTGTTTGTTTCATATCTATTGACCTTTGAGTTGTGTCCCTGGCTCCAGGTGAACCCCAGGGAGTCTATCTGGTGCTGAGCTCTAAGGGAGCCTTCAGAATTTTTAATGAGGTTTCCCTTCTACAGAGTGCACACTTCAAAATTGAGTCTAAATGTGGGAGTTTTCCACCTCAGATAGAAAATAAATTATTCTTTCTTGGATTTTTCTAATCTTGTGGTAACCTTTACTATAAACCCTTCCTTCCGACTTCTGACTTAAAATAATTACAAACTAAGCCGTTATGCGCTCCTGTGTACCATTCAGACATCACTGCACTCCAGTGGCACAAACTTGGACAGTTGAGATATTCTTATTTTAAGGTGAATACAAACAAATCCATGCGGCTTCTTGGCAGTGGAGTACTGAAACACTCCAGGCTAAAAGATGAGGTCGTTATTGTGGAGCAAGTTGTTCTCTCAGCAGAAACTCCCCCAGGCTGTTTTTTTCACCTAGCTTCCTACCACCTTACATTGTATGAGTTCTTTACCCATCATGCATCCTGTACACTACAGGTCCAGCCACATGGGCGATGGCCACCTCCAAACCAGACATCATGATCATCCTGTTGAGCAAGCTGATGGAAGAGGGGGACATGTTTTATAAGGTGAGGGCGGGAGGAACTGTTCTCTACGTGTAGAATCTTGAAAACATGACAGTTTTCGTTCTTTTCTATTGAAACAACGGTAGAAAACCATTCCCTACTCCTCAGTTAGGGTTCTGTGCTTTACCTTCCTGACAGGAAAGCAAGCACAGCCTGCACATGCCTCTTGCACATCACAGAAACTCCAGCTTTACCTGGTCACTCACAGTTTGGTAACAGGTTTTACATGAAATCTTCTAAGTAGGAACTCATGGGGCAGTTAAAAGCAAAGTCATATACTATAGCTGTTTGCAGTTTTATTGATCTTGGTTTTTAATGCATGGTTGCACACACCTGTAATCCCAGCACTTTGGAAGTGGAGACAGGAAAAAATCAGGAGCTTTAAAATTCCTCTTTGGCTATAGAATGAGTTGGAAGGCAGCCTGGAAAAAAAAAGGTTATGGTAATAATAGCACTTTTAATAGGATAAACAGTGATTACTACACATTTTCTTAAAGTCATTCAATGAATGACAGACGTGTTTAAAAAATAGGTACCGTTAATACACAGTTGGCCAGAAGGAAGCTCTTAGGGTATTCCATGTTGGCCATCTCAGGGTTTCAGTTCATTGACCATCCCTGAAGGATGGAGATGATGTAAAACCCAGTTTTTAGCAGTAGATATCCTCAAGACATCACAGATGTAAAAGGAAGTGACAGTAAAGCCTCCTTGTGTTATAAATATACAAGGTCCTAAGCATAATTCAATTCCTGGACACCCTTTGAGTACATCATGATAATCATAGCTTTTAGAAAGCTTAAGCCATGATCCAAACTTGATAACATAAAATCACATAAATTCAAAGATCTTCATTACTGTAGGTATCATATTTATGGACCCTTATGTCACTCTCAAGAATCTAAGCCTTAGCCAGGCGGTGGTGGCACACACCTTTAATCCCAGCACTCAGGAGGCAGAGACTGGTGGATCTCTGTGAGTTCAAAGTCAGCCTGATCTACAGAGTGAGCCCAGGCGAGGTTCCAAAACTACACAGAAAAACCCTATTTCAAAAAAAAAAAAAAAAAAAAAAAAAAAAAAAAAAAGGTCAAATCTTGGTCACAACATAACTTCTGTTGTCCTGAGCAAGGATTTTTGCCTCCTAATGTAAATAGACAGAACTAATATTAATCACATCCAGAATTCTACCTTGGAAGACTACATTTCTAATGAAAAGATGATGAAAGCTAAATAAAGTGGTGCAACCTAGAGAGTTGCGACTGTACAGAGGAAGGGAGTAAAGGTAGAAGCCACCACCGCTGGACCATTTTAGGTCCTGCGCTTTTCTCGAGGAAGAGAATTATCTTTTCTGTGGGACAGCAAGGTAGAACATCAGAGAGGAGCCACATAAGCCAGAACCTAGGGAGGAGCAATCACTCTGGAGTGTTGGGACCAGGAAGTCATATGTGTCCCCATGAGAGCAGTTCAAGAAAAGAAGGAATTTCCCAGGTAGCAAGATCAGCCCCTGAGAACAGTTCAGAAACTGTTGTATCCATTTGCCAAAATTCTGTTTCTCCAGCTTGAGATTTTAGATGTCCTCTTCAACCTGCCCTTTCTTGCCAAGGGAGTTTCTATAGAAAAGACTAGACGTCTGTCCTCAGCTTCAAAGGAACAATGGACTTAACCTTTATAACAGCTGCTAAGAGCAGGCAGGGATTGGAACCGGATCTCCTCAGAACTCAGCAAACCAATGTACTCTTCATTTGTACCCCATTAGAAAGGTAAAGTAAAGGAAGCTGCCCAGCGCTACCAATATGCTCTGAAGAAATTCCCTAGAGAAGGGTTTGGTGAGGACTTGAAAACCTTCCGGGAGCTAAAAGTATCTCTGCTCCTCAACCTCTCTCGATGTCGCAGGAAAATGAACGTAAGTCCTCTAATCCCCACTCTTTCTACAGTGCTGGAAGTTGAATGTTCATGTCCCTCCGTAGCTTATACTGGACCCCGAAAATGCCCCAATTGAAACTTGGTTGTCCTAGCCCGACATTGAAATAAATCCACACTGCGTACAGATCTCTCAGGCTGTAGAAAAGCTAGTTCCGTGTGTACTTTGCAGTTTCTGCATGTTCTCAATCCCCGCTGAAGTGAGCGGAACACTGTCCTCTCCATGCATGCTCCAGTCAGTTCTCAGCAGAATCTCAGCTGCAGTTAGGCCTAGATTGCAGTCACTTTCTCTAGTACACTCCTAGTCATATGCCTCAGGGCTAACCTCAAAGTTAGTTTCTGAGACTGTTGAATTGTTTTCACCTGTGTATCCCAGTATGCCATGCCCCTTCTTGCTTTAGATGAAATCTTGAAACTCCTTCTGGCCCTCTACCCTCTCCCTAGTTGTCCTTGACACTTTTCACTTCTTTGCAGGTACAGTTTCAGCCAGTACTCTTTGGTCATTTGATACTCCTGAGCCTCTCTTAGATGCCAGAAATGCTTACAGTCATGACAGAGCCATTGTCATCACCAGAGGTTCCCAGTTGTTCAGGAGATAGAAATAATCCAAACCAAGCATGAAGTTTTGATAGTAAGGGACTCGGCTGTCCAGACAAAGTTCTGGCTGCAGTAGAAAAGGCTGTGCTATCAAGTCCAGAAAGACTTGTCCATATACCTTTGCATCCTCTATTAT
The DNA here is from genome assembly GCF_950005125.1 of Chionomys nivalis. Lineage (NCBI taxonomy): Eukaryota > Metazoa > Chordata > Mammalia > Rodentia > Cricetidae > Chionomys > Chionomys nivalis. The sequence continues at coordinate 86,431,895 of NC_080092.1, forward strand.
AGCCCTGAAAACCAGTGAAAGAACCCTGGGATGGATATGGCCATCTCAGAGGACACAATTTCTGACCACATTAGGTAGAAAGGAGTGGGGACATGATACCTCTGGGTGGAGATGGAAGTGGGAATGTGATTGGGGACAAGATAGTAAATCATGTGAAAAAAATATAGTCTATAGCAAAGGTCTCTGGCCCCCCCCTGAGAAGGTAGCAAAACAGTGTGTGCCAGTCTACTGGTGCCTTTTTCCCTAGCAATTGGTCAGTTTTTTAAAGATATTCTAAGAGTTCTTGTTTAGCATGCACAAGAGCCTACTGTAGGTTCTAGCTCCAAGGAAGAAACAACGGTTATCCCTCAAGTAAGTAAATAGGAAGCAAGAGGGACAGAACATAGCCCATGCAGGTTGGCCTGCTTCCTCTACAGCTATGCATTTATCCACAGAACTAATAAGTGCCCCATGGACCAGCACTGCACTAAGCACCAGAAGCCTCTGCACTTCAGTAGGAAATGTCTAACGAATCCTTGCCTGTGCCCCAGGTCCTTCGATCTGCCTTGTATACCGTCTTAGGAATAGTGAATAAAATCATGCTCTGCTATGGCCTTGACATTCAAAGAAGAGAAAACCTAAGCTGAACATGGTGGCATGTATCTGTAATGCTAGTACTTCAAGGAAGAAGCAGGAAGATTGGGGGTTCTAGGCTGTTTACATGAAATACAAAGAACAGTTTATGGGACACTTATTCTATGTCTGGTATATATAGCACTAAATGTTAGATTGTGCATAGCTTTACCTCTGAAACGGGGGTTGTTCAACCCGCTTGAATTAGACCAGAGGACTGAGCCTGCCTATCTGGCATCCCCATGCCATCTTGGCCCAATCAGTGCTCTTTGCTGGTACCCAGACCCTTCAAGTCCTGCACTCCATGGGGTTTATTCTCAGTGACCTCAGAAAGTCTTGTGAGCACAGCAGGATGAGTGCCACCTGAGGTCTCTTGTGTCTCCTCCATGTGGAGAGGATATGTTTCCAACTTGAAGATCCTTACTGCAGAGGGCTGACATTTGGCTTCTGGGATATAAAAAACTTCTAGAAAAGTAGAAAGAGGCCAAATTCAAAAGCTTTTTAATACTTAGAACAAATAAAGTTCATAGTGGTTTCAGAGCCACACAGAGGAAAGCAGAAGAGAACGTATGGCACCAGACTTGTCCCAAACTCCAGGCATTCGACCACAAATGTCAAAGAATTGTACATATAATTGGTTTTATTTCCAAGTTGTCTTTTGTGTGTCTCTTCAATGACTCATCTGTGTACCTATTACAATGGCAGGACTTTGGAATGGCGGAGGAATTTGCTACTAAGGCCCTGGAACTGAAACCGAAATCTTATGAAGCATATTACGCGAGGGCAAGGGCCAAGCGCAGCAGCAGGTGAGGCGGGGGAGGGTGAGAAGCAGCAGTGTCCGAAAATCTGGCCAAGGCCATGCAGGTCACCCTGCGGTGTGTGCCCAATTTGCCTGCCCTTGTGGACTCTCCAGGACAGGCCTTGTGCACAGGACAGAGTTCACAATCGGCACTTCTCCTGAGCACCTTAGGAGAAAAGTAAATGGAAAAAGACATGTTCTTCCAAGAAGCCTATGCTATGTCTTAGTCACTTTTTCAGCCCCGAGCCAGTGGCATGAAGATATGAAGGAGGAAGCCACTTGAGCCGCATCTCCTCTCTACCTTCCCAGCAGGAGACAGGACACTCACACTCTTGTCCTTTCCTAGAGGCATTTGGGGACTCCCCAGATTATTTAGTCCTCCATAGAGGGTTCTAAGTCTGGCCCTTCCCACCTAAACCACAGTACAGAGGGAGAGAGAGGAGACCCTGCGCCAGGGCTGAGGTGGCACCATTTCTTGTGCCCATCTGCTGTGCCTTGGCCACTGAGCAAGAAAGCCTCCAGAAGGAGCTAAAATCTGCCAATCACTGTCCTTGATTCCTCCTGCCCAACACCTGCCTTCTCCCCTGCATGGGAAGGAACCGTTTGGAATTTGTTGCTATGACCCAGGGGGATATGTCTGCAAAAATCAAACCAAGGCTAGTGACAGTGTAGGCAGTGACCTAGAGTCATAACGTATTTATAGAAAGTCAACTGTTAATCCTCTCCCTCTGGGATTGTTCCCTTTCCGGGTAGTTTTAACTGGGAGGATAGGAATGTCCCTCATTTAAATAAGAATCTTCTTGGAGTCAGCTCACCTCTACTCTCAGTTGTCTAACCAGCAAATTTAGTTCCTGTGGGCTGCGACCTTGCAGAAAGACACACTCACCAGTGCTGGTAGGTGACAGAGAAAAGGGACAGAGGACAGGTAGCCTCCATACCTAGGACGTAAGGGGCCTGACGTTTAGGCCAAAATATTAAGAATATTAGTTTAATTCCACAAGATGAGCTGGGCATGGTAGTGCACACCTTTAATCCCAGTACTCGGGAGGCAGAGGCAGGTGGATCTCTGTGAATTCAAGACCAGCCTGGTCTACAGAGTGAGTTCCAGGACAGCCAGGGCTTCACAGTAAAACCCTGTCTCAAACACTTCCCAGTCCCCAAAAATTACTCTGGATCAGTTACTTGCTATTTTGTTCCTAAGCTACTTGACAGTGACACTGTAAATGACAACCCCAGGCAACCCCCATACTGCCTGGGATGCACTTGGGAATGAGATCTTGTGAAGGGTCTGTCTCAACTGACATAATGAGGACATTCTCTGTTAACCCCAGAGAGGCCAGAAGGAAGATGAAGGACAAAATGTCTAGGGAATCATTCTGGACTCAAGAATAGCAGCCTCTTTGCTCCCTTCCTTAGAGGTCAAGCTGAATTAGACCCTCTTAGAGTCCCACAGATCCTCCGATGCAGTCCTCTGAACCGGTGGTCATCTTCTCCACTTCTCATGATCCCTATTCACTCAGAATAACTCCATTCTTATGTTTGCATTTTGTCAAGCAGACAGTTTGCAGCAGCCTTAGAAGACCTGAAAGAGGCCATCAAGCTATGTCCAAACAACCGTGAGATCCAGAGGCTTCTGATGCGCGTGGAGGAGGAATGTAGACAGATGCAGCAGCAGCAGCAGCAGCCACCACCGCCACCCCAGCAACCTCAGCAGGAGTTACCAGAGGAAGAGACAGAGCCTGAGCCCCCGCATGAAGATATATACTCTGTACAAGACATATTTGAGGAGGAGTACTTGGAACAGGATGTTGAAAACGTTTCTATTGGCCTCCAGACAGAGGCTCGACCCAGTCAGGGGCTCCCAGTAATTCAGAGCCCACCTTCCTCTCCAGCTCATAGGGACTCAACCTATATCTCTAGTTCACCTCTTGGCTCTCATCAGGTTTTTGACTTCCGCTCCAATAGTTCTGTAGGTTCTCCCACTAGACAAGGTTATCAGTCCACCTCGCCTGCTCTTTCTCCAACTCACCAGAACTCTCATTACAGGCCTAGCCCACCACATACGTCCCCAGCTCATCAGGGTGCATCTTACCGGTTCAGCCCACCTCCTGTGGGAGGGCAAGGCAAGGAATACCCAAGCCCTCCCCCTTCCCCTCTCCGTAGAGGCCCTCAGTACCGGGCCAGCCCTCCAGCTGAGAGCATGAGTGTCTATAGATCCCAGTCTGGCTCCCCTGTACGCTATCAGCAAGAAACAAATGTGAGTCAGATACCTGGCAGACCAAAATCTCCACTATCCAAGATGGCCCAGCGGCCCTACCAGATGCCTCAGCTTCCAGTAGCAGTTCCCCAGCAAGGGCTCAGGCTACAGCCTGCCAAGGCCCAGATTGTAAGAAGTAACCAGCCTAGCTCAGCAGTCCACTCAAGCACTGTCATCCCGACAGGAGCCTATGGCCAAGTAGCCCATTCGATGGCTAGTAAATACCAGTCTCCACAAGGAGATATGGGAGTGAGTCAGAGCCGATTGGTTTATCAGGGATCCATAGGGGGCATTGTAGGAGATGGGAGACCTGTACAGCATGTCCAGGCCAGCCTGAGCGCCGGTGCCATCTGTCAGCATGGAGGATTGACCAAAGAAGATCTGCCACAGAGACCCTCCTCTGCCTATCGAGGAGGCATGAGGTACAGCCAGACACCACAGATTGGGCGTAGCCAGTCAGCATCCTATTATCCAGTCTGTCACTCAAAACTAGATCTGGAACGTTCCTCCAGCCAACTGGGTTCCCCTGATGTGTCACATTTAATCAGAAGACCTATCAGTATCAACCCTAATGAAATCAAGCCCCACCCACCGACTCCCAGGCCACTGCTGCACTCGCAGAGTGTGGGCCTTCGCTTCTCTCCATCTAGCAATAGCATCGCGTCCACCTCCAACCTGACTCCCACCTTCCGGCCTTCTTCTTCAATTCAGCAAATGGAGATCCCACTGAAGCCAACATATGATAGGTCATGTGATGAACTGTCACCAGTGTCTCCCACTCAGGGAGGCTACCCTAGTGAGCCCACCCGATCCAGGACCACACCATTCATGGGGATCATAGATAAAACCGCCCGGACTCAACAGTACCCCCACCTTCACCAGCAGACTCGGACCTGGGCAGTGTCATCCGTGGACACCGTTCTCAGTCCCACATCTCCAGGCAGCCTGCCTCAGCCGGAGTCCTTCAGTCCACCGTCATCCATCAGCAACATTGCCTTTTATAACAAAACCAACAATGCACAGAATGGCCATTTGCTGGAGGACGATTATTACAGCCCCCATGGGATGCTGGCTAACGGGTCACGTGGAGACCTCTTAGAAAGAGTCAGCCAGGCCGCCTCCTATCCTGACGTGAAGGTTGCACGGACCCTACCTGTGGCTCAGGCATACCAGGACAACCTGTACAGGCAATTGTCTCGGGACTCTCGACAAGGGCAGACATCGCCTATCAAACCAAAGAGACCATTTGTGGAATCTAATGTTTAAGAGACAGTTGTTGGAGTGAGACCCGTATGTTTTCACTGCACATTTTCAGGCTTGGTTTTCACATCTGAGGTAGTTCTCTGGCTTAATTTCTCATGTAGTTTCTGTGTGGTGTTCAGAGGTGACAGCCCACATGTTGAAATCCTTTGCATGCAGCTGACTAGGAAGCTGGCCTCTGGTGAGCCAGGACTTTCTTGGGTCTGTGCCCCAGCCACATGCTCTCTCCCTCTCTTCCAATGCCAACAAGGAGATTTTGTGCCGTGAGCTTTAACCAGGGAGATCAGACACACTGGTCAGCTTTTTCCAGGAGACAATCGCTTTCACTGATGTTCTTGTTGTGTGAATGTCTCTTTCCTTTTTAAAAAGTAAGATGTTCTTGTTTGGTTTTTTCTAGAAACTCTAGGAAGTGTGTGATGCCTCTTTGTCCTTGCATTCTTACTCAGTGTTCCACATGGCCAGCCCCAGTGCATTCGTGTGCCATGGTCTCCTCCCCAGACTCCAGCTCCCTGCAGGCATCAGGTCTAGAATCTTCATTTACTGTATTGCTGGTCTTCCCCTGGGATAAAGGGATCTAGGGGAGAGTGAGAAGGAAAGAAAGCTGCTAAATTAGAAGAAAAACCCACTATAATTATTTGAAATGCTACCATGTTGATTTTCCAAGAGGCGTTTTGGAAACATTTAGTAAACATTCACCCTTTAAATAAATTGATAAGCCAAGGAAATTCCAGGACGACTGTGGGTATTTTTAAAGCACTCACCAAGAGTGAGCTTTAACCAACAATTAACCACTAAAGGCTACTGATTTTCCAAGGTTAGAGGAGGAAATAGATACAGAGAAAAGAGGAGAGGGGGGATAAAGATTGTTCTTCCTTCTCACTGGAAGAAATCTGTCTTGGAGATGTCTGCTTCTTAGATCCTGAAACAGCACTGAGCAGACTGCTGAGGTCTGGCTGGTACAGTAACCCTCTTAGCTGCGTCTTCTCCTGGAGCCAGGGGAACCTCGCTGTCTCACACCCAGATGGTGTTAAGAAGAAATAGGTTCTTACAGAACCCACTTAGATTCTCTTGGGACTGTCAGACCCATCCCAGGGTTTCTACCCAGGCCACTGCATTTCATGCCAGCTGTTAACTGATGCTATTTTAAGACCTCTGGTTTCATTATTCACTGTTAAAAGAGTTGTGTCTTTTGTCTAGGAGTGTTTAGGGGTAATCTTTGAAAATCAGAAAATAGCCAAAAGTGTTGCAGACTCCTTTGACCCCTGGGTAGGGGCATGAGATTGACCACAGGCCCTTTCCTCCATCAGTGTCTGCACATCTAGGTCCTGTGGATGTCTGCTAACTTGACTCTGGAAGAGCCGAGACAACTGTGAGATACGCAGCAGGAACTAAAGCTGCAGCACAGTCCTGTCTCGGCTCATGTCAGTTCTCAAAACCAAGCAACTCAGACCAGGAAACTAACCAGAGGTGTTGGTCCCATGTTCTTAGGGAACATTTTACTTTTGTTAGTAAAGGGCCACAGGAAGGACAGTGTCTTGAACAAAATCTAGCTGTGACCTGTTTGGAATACAGGTTCTCTGAAAGGACCTATAAGACATGCAGAGCATGACACTGAGATCAAACGCCTTTTTCACTGATTTAGATTATGCCAGTAGATGAATCCCAAGCTGAAAACGGATCAGGACTCATGTAAGTCTGTAAGCAGAACAGTTTTCAGTGTGATGTGGAAGAACTACCCCTTTCTCCTAGACTAGGGTAGGCATCGGTGATCTCTTCCTACCTGTCTGTCCACCTGTCTGTATCCCCATCTCTCCCCTCTGGAAGAGGAAGTTTATAGCTGTGAGGTTAGCCTGTAGCGGGGAACAGCAACTTCTTGGCTCCTGGTGCGGCCTGGACACAGCCCTGTTGGTCTCTGTATCATGTGCTATCTGAAGCACCTCTAAGGGAGCTCCTAAAGCCCATTAGAAAAGTGCTCCTGCCTGTTTGGAAAGCCACACTCCCCTAACCTTACCTGCTAGGTGGTTAAAATGCCATGCAGGCCTACGGATACACCACAGCTGCCACTTTTCCCCAGGGTCCCTCATTTTTCCAGGAAAAGCAAGAGAGTTAATGTCTCTATCCCCACCCGAGAGGTCAGTGTCAAACCACAGTTCTTTCTTGGCCATCATAAGAGAGTGGCTGTCATTGCTGTGTGCCAGTGGGTTTTGACTAGAAAACACCAACAGAAACTTCTTGAGGCAGAAAATAAAACGAGGGTCTTCTGTAGATGCAGACGCCTGTGCCCTGCTTTGCTACTTCACTGCCATGGGTTGGTCTTAGTACTGTATTCTGACTGTGTCCCTCCCTTCCCAGCAACGAGCATTCGCCAGGCATGGCTAGCTTCAGGATGGAAGAAATTTTTCGGATGAAACTGGCAAATTCTGCTCACTCAATTCACATCTCCCTTAAGTAGAGACAGGTGACAAACTTCAGCTTGTAGGTTTTTCACCAAAACGTCGCTTTGCCCAAAAGCCTTGCACTAATAGGTTCTCATCACATCATGTCTATAAATGGGTGCACTTTACTGTTTGAATTTGTAACTCTGGTAAATACTGGATATTTAAGTGTGAGTAATGTCTTCATTAGAAATTAGCAGAGTCACTCTTGTCTCTAGTGTGTTTTTCAAGGAAAAAAAAAACATGGAAAGAAATCAAGCAGTGGATCACAGCATTCATAGCACAAGAACTAACTGTTGTATATAAGCCTCAACGAGATTGAGAATCTTTAAACACAAGAGAATATTTGCAGTGATTTTAAAGTGCTTTCCAGCAATTTTCTTAGGGACTCCTGAGACATGGTTCATTTACTTACTGGATCAGTAAGGCACACAAGTAACAGTTAAAATTAATGTTTATTTACAAAGTAAAGGGAAAACCTGTGTAACACAAGAATTTGGCATGGACAAATGGAGATCATTTTGTATCTGCTGTTGTGTCTGTCCAGATCGCAGACGTGCACTATTAAAAGCCCAAGTTAATAGAGCACAGCCCCTCTTTCCTCTCCCAGGCGCCCCTTTCTAGGTGTTTAACTGAAACTTGATGGCTCAGGAAAATTCCATTAATTAGAATCATGTACAGTATCCCAGGTTGTTGTCCAGATATCCAAGTTTGCTGGCTTTAGTTAAGCCTGGATTATTAAACATTTTTCCTAAATTATTATAAACAGAACAGCTTAGAGAAAGGTGTTCTCAGCCCTTATATTGTATAGTAGTTTATGATCCCCTCTAAATATTGGTATTTTTATATTCCAGAGATATACCCAATAGAAAAATTTAAAACCAGTATCTAATTTAATATCCATAAGTATTTTTCCTTAGAGTTTAGTCATATGCAGTGGGATATGTGGATGTCACGTGTGCTTCACCATACTCTACCACTAGGTGTCACTGTGGCTCTGCATCATACTTACCTGGTTACAAAGAATGGCTTCGTGGAGCTGCTGCCAGTGCCAAGGCAGGCCCATAGCCTGGAGGTTCAGGAAGACGGGAACAAAGGCCTGGAGGGTCTTCATGCATCCATGCCACCTGTAGCAAGACAGACTCTGAACACCACCGTTTGGGAGGTTAGGTTGAGCTTCCTTTCTCTGGTGGATGGGCATGTAGAGGAGCCTTTTCTCCCCTGAGCATCCTTTCTCTCAGTTCCACTCAGCCTCCAGCTTTTCTAATTCCACAAGTATCATGGTTGGGTGGTTTGATTAAAAATAGTTATTTTTCTACTGCAGAAATGCCTTGGACAAAAACAGTTGCTCACTGAATCTTTGCCACTCAATGGAACAGGCTCCCCAGGTGGCAGGACATGCTGCCTCTGTGCCCATCCCTGTTGAGCCTCCCAGGGCTCAGCAGCCCCACCCACCCTGCCTGTCTATCCTCTGGCTGCCCAGTTCTCAAGAAGCGGTCTGCTGCCGCCTTTGCTCTGGGGGCCATACTGCCCTGCCGCTGCGTGCTTGTTGAGAGGTGTGACTTCTCCTTTTCCTCTGGGAATTCCAGACTGACCATCTACCATGACTAACAATGAACAAAGGGCTTAGGGGTAAGAGCTACCTACAAAGACGTGTCATGGAAACCTTCACCATGCAATGCCTTGAACTCAGCTCTGGCTGCTCCCAAGAAAAGGTGGCTGGCTAGGGGCCTGGACACAAGCACAACGGGGCTGGTGGAGCCACTGTGCAGAGCTACTTGAATATTCACTGGGTCTTCATCAACTCCTTTTGTAATACAGACCACTCAAGGGCTGAAGTGTTGGTAACCTTCATTTCGGTGTCCAATGCCTCACAGCAGCTGAGCCTCCCTGAGATGCTTGTGGCCACATGATGGCCACAGTCAGAGCTTTGAAAGTTGGTACCAAATGAACGTATAATTGGACACCAAAAATCAAGTGTCACTCTCGTGTTTCCTCACCCTGCTGTCTCGTTCCTCCTCCTGACTGTGATCCCTACACTAAGCTGACCAGTCAGGCTGCAGCTGGCTGCACACAGATGCCAGCCAGCACCATCTCCGGGTTTCAGATAGACCTACTCTGCGGGAAGGACTTGGCCTAGCTGCTCTGTTCTGTAGCACTTGATGGCTGGGTTTCCCTTTGCTAATCACTAGCCAGGAAATCTGGCTAGGACTCAAATCACTCCCTTCAATCCCCAGAACCAGAGAGAGAGTTAATTCTGGAAAATTCAGTACTTGAATGTACCTGCCTTACTGTGTACCCATTCACTGGGGGGGAGGGGGTAGTGATGCCGGCTCTAGATAGCCACTCACAGGTTATTTTGGGAATCCTGTAAGTTATACTGTCCTGATTTCTTTTGTTGTTTTTTTTATTTTTTTTTTTTAACATTTGGCTGATTCCTGCTGAGTTGGGCCAGTTCCTGTGGGGCTCAGGGCAGGTGCCGTTCTCAGGCATGGCCTCCCTTCCATCTAGCACAGCGTCTGTGTCTCTCTGTTCTGTCTCCTCCAAATCCAAGATGATTTTAATTAGTACAGACATGTACAGTCTACAATTAAAGAGTGATTTGTACTAATATGATTTTGATTATTCCTCTTTGCTGTCCTTTCAAGACACTTGCTGGAAAAAGCTTTAATGCACTTGGTTTCCCTCTAGGTTTTCTATGACTCAGATGTAAAGGACTTCCTCTGTACAGTATATTATCCAATGCATGTTTGTTCTCTAGCCTAATATATCGAACATCACACAGTCGTGAACTCGTGCAGTGGGGACACCCCACACCCAGCGGAGGCCTCCAGCCCCGTGTATAAGGAAGACATTTCCTTTGCTGTACTTGCTTGAACAGTTTTATTGTCTGTACATGTGAGCTGTGTGAGATAGATGTGAAAAGTTTAAATGAATGCATTTTCCTGCCCCATGTATACAGAGCGTCAACTGTACAATGAGCTGTATGTATGAAAGCAAATGTACTTATTTATAAATGGTCAACACTTGGAGAAACCTGGTGTCCGGTGCTTTTCTCCTCCGTGCTCTATCCAGGGAAGTGGCTTCCAAACTCACCCTGACCTGAAACGGCAGTGCCGAGGATGCCACATTCCTGATGTCTTGCTTGCTCAGAGTCGTGCCGTCTGCATCTGTCCATCCAGTTGTTGAGTGTCTCTGAAGTGGACACTGATGGCCCAGGACAGCTATGGAACCGCAGTGAAGCCTGACCGGCCATGTAAGCATCTCTGAGGTGGACTCTGATAACACTCGAGGGGGTTGTTGGGCCAGGACAGCTCTGGAACCGCGGTGAAGGCTGGCCACGTGTTAGTGTGGGGTTAAAGCAGCCTAGTCTTCAGTAGCAGCTGTGCAGGAGCACTGGCCTCCCTTTAGTTTGCTTGCTTGGAATGAGTTTGACTGATTAACCCCGGCTTCACTCTCCATTCTCGGGCTAGCCATAAACTCCTGAACTCATGGTACTTTTGTCTTAGCCTCCCAGGCCCTGGCACAGTCACCTTCAGAGGAGAAAAGGATCTGGAAGGAACCACATGCTATGTCTTCAAAACCATTTACTTCATTAACAACTAGAAATTTTAAAGATTTATTTATTATGTATACAGTGTTCTGTCTGTCCGTATGCTTGCTGGCCAGAAGAGGGCACCAGATCTCATTACAGATGGTTGTGAGCCACCATGTGGTTGCTGGGAATTGAACTCAGGACCTCTGGAAGAGCAGCCAGTGCTCTTAACCTCTGAGTCATCTCTCCAGCCCATAGAATTTTTTTTTTTTTAAAGTTTGCTAAACATCAGCTTTTAAAGTATTCCTGGGGCACTGAAAGAATAAAACAAGGTAGAATTGAGGAAAATTTCTTAAAAGAATTTTCTTAGATGAAAAGCCAATCAGCGAAGTGGTGAGCAGCAGATGTTCTCATGGGTTCTCAGAAGTCCCTCATTACTTCGTCTCTTACTGGCTGCCTTATGCCGGTCTATGAAGAAGCTAGACTCCACTGGCTGGGAAAAGTCAGGCAGCATCCAGTGGAGGGGAGGGGAGCAGGACAGCTTAAAAGTCAAGCCACAGGAGCATGGAGCCCCTGATGACTGAGTCATCCTGTTCCCAGGAATAAGACAAAACCGAGTGGCCTGGAAAGCCCAGGGTAACGGCTGGCCGGAAGAACAGCGCAGAGTCGTTCCTCATCCAGGCTGCGTTGTACCCAGAGACGGCGCTAGGGACTTGACACTCGTACGACACACAGCAAGCCACTTTCATCAAGGTGCCTATGGTCTTTCTCCTGGAGCAAGGCTCCCTGTGTGAACCTTATTTGCTTAGAAGTATTTAAAGCACATGGCCGAGAATGTGTCACAGGCTGCTCCATCAAAAACGGGGGGTTACTGCCACAGCCTCCAAACTTGTTTCTTTCTACCTTTCTTGGCAGCTCTTTAAAAACAGTTTTTACTTATTGAGAATTTCATACATATTTATTTTGGTCATATCCACCCTCAGGCCCTCTTGACTCCTCCCAGACCTCTTCCATATCTCCCTCCCAACTTCATGTTTTTTTAACTCACTGAGTCTAGTTAGTGCTACAAGTATGTGCTGGATGTCAGGCCATCTGTTGGAGCAAGAGTAACCTAGCAAGGGCCACATCCCTGAAGGAAACAGACTGTCCTTCCCACAGAAGCCATCAGCTAGAGCCTCAGCTAGGGGCCTGGGCTTTTGGCTGGCTTGGTCTAGTGCATACAGCTGTAATTGCTGTGAGTTGGTGTGCAGTGGCCCTGTCATGTCCAAAGATAACTTTTTAGCAGCAATCCTTGGCACTTAAGCTGTTTCTGCACCTCCCCTCCTTCATACTGATCCCTGAGCCTCGGGGAGAGGGATGAGGTATTATCACTCAACACTTTGATCATTTTTTATAGAACTGCCATCTCCTATAAAGAGAAGCTTCTCTGGTGAGAGTTTAGAGCTGCCTAAATATTTAAAGAATAAGTTGATACTATGTCCATTTAGCAAAAGAAGAGAAGTTTAATGACCTCTAGAGCCAGTGACAACCACGGGTTCTTGGGTCAGTCATATGAGTCATGACTGTGGAGCAGGCCTTAAATTCAGTCAGAAGGCTGTTGGTTACCCCCAGAACATCCATGCCACTATGATACCAACAGACATCTTTCCAGGCTGGTCAAGGGTTCACAATGGCTGGTTTTAAAAGCCAGCATCAGGGAAAATTGTGTATTCTTTACACGAGCCTCTAACAGATGGCCTTTCTCCAGAATGCTGTGCCAGAGCAGATCCTGAGAGCTCAAGTTTCTCAAGGGCTCAGAGGCGATGGCAGAGCTCAGAATCTCTCCACCCTGCTGCTGCTTCTCTCAAAGGGGTGTCAAGGTGAAAACCATCAGAAGGGCACTGAAAGAGGCCTAGGCACTGCGTCCATAAGCAAACCCTGCTACACGTGGCTCAAATTCAAAAGAGTTGATGGGAGGACCTCTCAGGATCCCAAAGCCAGCCAGAGGGAGCCTTGCTCTCATCTAACGTAAGATCTGCATAGGAGTCAGAGCAGTGGTATAGCCTTGGCCTCCAGTGTCTGGCATCATTTCGAAATTCATAATGAGAGCACAGGATTCAGGGTCACCCCAAATCCATAAGTAAGATGAGACCTAGCACCACAATCAGGATCCCTCTGCCTTCTTCCACCGGGAGAAGCCTGTGTTTGACATTGATAGCTTGTGCATGCACTAAGCCATGTGCTTTAGATACCTTTAAAGAAGTGCAAGTCCACAAAGAAGCCTTGGTTGAAAGTCGTGGTTCTCAACCTGTGGGTCATGACTCCTTTGGGGGCCAAATGACTTGCACAGGGGTCACCTAAGAGCACTGGAAAACACAGATGATTTACATTATGATTCATAACAGTAGCAACGTTACAGTTATGAAATAGCAACAAAATAATTTTGTGGTTGGGGGAGTTGCTACAACATGAACTGTATTAAAGGGTCGCAGAGTTAGGAAGGTTGAGAACCACTGGTTTAGAGGAAAGACCTTGATTCTGGCTCCTACACAGCAGCCAACAACAGAAGTAAAGCTGAACAAATGCTGGAAAACCACTTACTCATGAGAGGGTTTCCTGTAAGCTCCCTTAGATAGTGAGCTCCAAGCCAGGCAGTGGTGGCGCACACCTTTAATCCCAGCACTCAGGAGGCAGAGGCAGGTGGATCTCTGTGAGTTTAAAGCCAGCCTGGTTTACAGAGTGATTTCCAGGTCAGCCAGGGCTGTTACACAGAGAAACCCTGTCTCATAAAACAGAAAGAAAGAAATGGCTCTCTAGAAAGGTATTTTTAGCTTTATTTCTGTCGTTGGGGCATTTATTTCTGTTTGTTTTATTTGTCCTGATACAGAACCATGGGCCTTGCCTATGCTAAGCAAGCACTCTACCACTTCCAATCCTGTTATTTTAAGATGGGGTCTACCCTTGTAGTCCAGGCCAGCCTCAAGATCCTCCTGCCTGCCATATGCTGTGATCAGACATGTGCCACCATGCATAGGAAGGCACAGTGAGATCCACCCAAACTTTCCATAAGCATAGCTCCTGCATGAATCACATAAATCAACCTAACACAGAATCTCAGCTCATTCTTAAAAGCTTTGCTCCTCTTCTTAAGGATCAAAAAGAGATGTTGAAAGGGTCAAACAGACGAGGTACTTGGGCATCAGCCTTCCCAGGCTCAGGCAGGTAAAAAACAAGGGAAGCTCTGAAAGGACCTCAGAGTTGGCACAAGACATCCCAAGACTAAGTTCTCTGCACAAAGGAGTTTTATTTGCCCCAGAGGGACAGAGGACCGGGAATAAGAGACAAAGACCGCGGATAGAGAATGAAGGAGACAGAGAAAGGAATAAGGGAGAGGGTAAAGGGTATTTGCCCTGGAGGGACAAAGGACCTGCCTCTGGATAGAGAGGCGACAGCTGTGGCCCATAGGCAAATGGCGGTTTATAAAGGGAGAAGGGGAAACCCCATGTTGGGGTGAGTTGGTTTGTTTTGATTATGTCAGTTGGGGTAACCAAAAGGGGGCTTTTGATTGCTGGACTGCAATAGTTTGATAGCTGGATCTTAATTGTCAGCCTCAGGAGGAGGAAGTGGCCAAATAAGTGACTAGACGTAACTAGCTTTCGGAATGTAGTCTACAGTTTAGCAAGGCAGAGGAATGGCAGAGAAGGGTAAGAGAAAAACTGTGGGCGCCATGTTTGCCATGCTTGGGCCTCCTAGAGCCCTCCAGGATCCACGGGGGCCAAACCCAACCACCACAGAGACTTGTCCGTCCTGTGCTGAGAATCTGCCAGTCACTTTATCTGCGGTACCCACCCTGGGGACAGTTTCTCTCATCCCTAGTAGAACTAACTTCGGAATCTGACGGCATAAAGCTTTGGTTCCTTTTCTTGCCTCCGCAAATGAAAACAGAAGGCGAATAGTCGGCTGTAGAATGTATTGATTCATCCGCTGCACCAACAACACACTGTACGTCACAGGAGACAGCCACAGGCAAACACAAGAAACCACACACATCTGCTTGGGGGCCTTCTTTGGTCCTAAGTCATGTATCATACACTTTGGCAGAAAGACTAGTTTACAGGCTCTCGATGAGTTCTGGTTTTCTGTATAGTCTGGCACGGGAGATTCACAATGGTACTCGGGGTTTGTCTAAAGACAAGTCTCCCACATGTAAACATTTGACTGTATCAGTGTGCCAGCTGATGAAAGAATCGATAAGATCCCTATCCTTGCAGCATACACAATTGAAACTGGAGGCAAACCCACCATCCCTGCAAATGGAGAGCTGGAGGAGCCAGGGTGATGGGCAGCCTGGGGAGGGACCCCAGGGAGAGGGGGTGCCACCACTGCTGGAGAAAGAGACCCACAGCACAGTTACACAAGAAATCTGACAGAAGTCCGGCCTCTTGACCTAAAGGAATTATCAGGTTCAGAAACTGCTAATCTCCTTGTTAAGTTAACTATGTCTGTCACAAACAGTGAGGCTCCTCAAGGCCCAGGAGAGGAGAGAGCGTCTGCCAAGCCCAAGAAGCACGAGACCAATGCCCTAATCACGTTATTCTAGACTCAAGCCAAGCAGTGACTCAGCTAACAACACAACAGGCGGCAGGGGTTGAAGCTGTGTGCAGACACCACAGGAGACCAAGCCCATCCCTCTGTCCACTTCAGTCCTATTGTCCAGGGACCCAGGTGTAGGAGGACAATAATCCTCCAGGGCTGCTTCAGTCAAGTCGGGGCAACCCAGAACCCCCCTGGAGAGCAAGACAAATAGCAGAAGGTATGCCACCTGCCCTCCCAGAGCCTGTCCAGGCTGGCCTGCAGAAGGAAACCAGGACTCAGCCCCTGTTGGAGGGAGGAACTGCCCGGGTGGACAGCAGGAGGCCAGGAGGCCCCTCACCACCAGCAGCCTGCCCTCATCCCCCACGGCAGGTACATACTTGCGTTCTGTGCACCTAGTCCCTTCCCTGAAAAGCCTATTTAAGGCTCAGGGGTTAAAGACCAGAAAGGTCCGTGACAGTGTGGACCTTTGGCCAAGCCACATGGCTCTTTCAAGGGCCAGACTCAACCCTTTGGGGGAACCTCAGTCTGAACACCAGCATACTTTACACATCATATCACTTGCTCTGCTGCCAAGGACAAGTGCTTCCCGAGCTGCTAGGACTCCTGGGTTGAATGCACAAGCAGCAGGCTTGGCTTTTCCACACCAGTCCCTCGGGCCCCCCAGCCATCAGCTGCCTGGAGGGTGGAGCTAGCTCCCCTAAGGATCAGGCCCACACATGGCTCACAGGATGCGTCAGAAGCTGCAAGCAGGAAGGAAAAGCAGAGGACAAAGCCAACACCTGGAGTCCCACTAAACTGACACCACTGCCGGCAGGCACTCCCGGACCTAAAGTTTCAGGCTCTGCAGGGAGGGGCAGAAAGATATCCGAGAACCCACAGAACCGGGAGGATCACCCAAGGCCGTCACTGGGGACTAGGGCTGTCTCCCTCTGTCAGCGTCTTGAAGTCCATGGAGAGGGCTTGCTCTTCAGCCTGGGAAGGCCGCTTCCAGTCAGCTTGAGCCAAGATGTAGAGCACAACCACCCCAAAACAGACCAGCAGCAGGCCCAGCACGTTGGCCAGGACCCCCTCGGGTTCGAACTTGCTGTACTTGGTCCTGTAGGGGAGGGTGAAGGGAGAAGCCACCAAGGGTCCCAGTTAGGACAAGTGCAGCCCGGGCCTTAAAGATGCCAACCCTTCCACCCTCCCAGTGAGAAAAGCCAGCTCAGAAAGAGGCTTCCAGTGAAGCAGGGGACACTGGAGGCCCTGCCTCTTCAGGACACTTACCCAAGTTTGAACAGCAGCGCCTCCTTCAGGCCCAGGAGAGCTGTGCCCACAGAAAGAAGGAAGATGGTGGCACCATAAAATATGTGTTGTGGGCGGTACCGGCTCCGCAGAGAGAATGAAGCTCCGGGGAACAGGAAGAAGCTGAAACCCACAAGCCACTAAAAGGAGAAAGGACTCTGCTGAGCCTTGAGCTGGCTGTGACCTAACTAATAGGAGGCCGCCAAAGGACCCCTGCATCCCCTCAAATGCAGTGGAGCAGAACATTTATAGGAAAGGTGGCCTGGTCCCCAAAACTCGAAGCCGTTTGCCTTGAGGCCTTGGGCCTCCAGCAGCAGGTTCATCACCCCGTGGATTCGAAAAGCTAAGGCATGTGATTCAACGCTTACACAGCATCAGTGGGAAGGACAAAAGGCCTGGGGCACCCTGGCCTCTGAAATCCTAAGCTTATACCCAGTTCAGCCTCTGAAAACAGCATCCAACTAAATTGACCTTCTCTCTCTCCTCTGGACATGAACCCTGAAAAATGGGCCCCTCTATGGCATACCTGAACCCCACTACCCTCCCCTCCCCTCCCTGGGGTTAGACTCACCTGCACAAAATAAAGAACAAAGACTAAGATCCCACACCAGCTGTGCAAGCTGTACAGGTCTGGATAGCTCTTCTTCCTGTGATAGTCGAACACGGCCACCAAGCCTGGAGCAGAGGCAGGGGCCATATGAGGACAGGGCTGGACATGGAAAAGAGAGAGGAGGGAGACCCGGGGGAACTGCTAGCCAGAACTTCTGGGCTTTGGTCCAGGCCGATGATGGCCAGCATCCCATCCCTGCCTGGGATGCCGGAGGAGGAGAGTGGGGCAAGGCCAAGCAGCCTGGAGCAGGGACTGTCTGCCCAGCTGCCGGAGCCTGAAGCAGCAGGTGGGGAAAGAACGGCTGCGCCCAAGAACTCACCCAGCAGGGCGATGATGAGAGCGACGACATGAAGCAGTCCATGTAGGATCTTGGTCGTGCGTTTGGCTTCTTTTCTGAAGACACGGTACACCAGGAGAGCTTGTGGAAGTGGATAAAGCTTTTAGTGTACAGGCCTGTGCTGGACACACCGGCAAGCCTGGCTGCCTAGACAAAGGTCTGTGCCAGGAGTTTCTTAAGCTTTGACAATTACAGAAACTGGAGGACGGAACAGGATTGCACAGGGACCTTGCACCCATCCTGGCTTTGGTCCAGGGTGCCCCTGTCTACCCTATGCACACTCAAGGACCAGGAGAGGGGCTGTGTCACAGTTCCACCCACTCAGAGCCACTACCGCGTGGCCTTGCCAGGTGTCCTATAACTCATTGGTTCGGGAGCTCAGGATTCGTCATGCAGTCAGACTGCGGTGCTGGCCAGGCTCAGTGTACCTATTAGCAGAGACTGCGATTCTGGAGCCTTCCTAGGTAGGGAATCACTGCACTTGGCAGGCAGACTCCCAGCTTCCAAGGCTTAATGTGATCCTGCCCAATCTCCACTGCTGCTGGGGGGGGAGCTGTCGGAACCCCCACCCCACCCCCACACAGCTTCCTGAAGGCAGCACTCAGGCCAAGCACCTGCTCGCACTTATCCCAGTACATGTGTCGACTTTCCCAACTTCCAGCTGCCCCTGAAGATAGTGTCGCTCGCCACTCAGGCTAGCTCCACTGTAGAAGGCAGCCATGGCCCCTGAGATGCCACCTACTGAAGGCAGCTACTACCCTCCAGCCCCAGGTTCCCTGGACTAGCCCCGGGACTCACCATCTCCTTGCAAGAAGATCATGCCTATGACCATGCAGAGTGGGTGCACATTAAACTGCAGCGAGCTGTCCCAGGCAATGCCACCTCGGTACAGACCCAGCCATGCGCCAGTCACAGCCACCACGGTGAGGCCCAGTAGCTGGGAGAAGGCCACGTAGTACGGCAAGGCAGCAGGGACGGAGGCACCACCAGGCTCCATGCTGACCCCAGCTACAGGAGACACAGAGCTCTAGGGAGCCACCCACACAGCCTTCAGAAGGCACACTCTGCCTCGTGACAGCTGCCACCTCCTCCACGCCAGAGTCTAAGCTGTGTGCCCTACCTTTCTCTGGGAGGCTAGGCCTACCCACAGAGGCAAACCTGACCTGTGTACACGGGAGGGCACAAGTTTAGAAACATCCCGAGTTCGGATGACGGCATGGGCCCCATCCCTGAGTTATAAGTCCTGTTTCCTGAGGCCCTGGGTGTTCTAGGGTGGGGTTGGCAGATACATCAGAAACACAAGCATATACCCTGAAGGTGCGGAGCTTACCACTCCTTTCTCCAGATAGATGGAAAAGTCCTTCCTGGGTGGGAATAGAAGCCTTGCTCCTTCACCCTTTTGTAAGCCTCAAGCCCTAATCCTAGTGGAGAGCCATGGGCACCCAGAGAGTCAGTCCCCTTGTTCTGCCCTGCTGTGCCAGACCACAGGCCACTCTGGGAGCCCCAACTTCGTTCCTTCCAGCTCCTTCCCACACCAACGGTGGGAGGGGACGCTGTTCCCCCTCCAGTGAGGTTTCCATAACTAGGGGCCCCAGCAGTGTGGCCTCATATGCACCTGCTGAACTGCCAATGGTTTATGCAGGAAGACAGAGAGACACCGCCTGTACCAAGAGAACCGTGGAAGGCTCTGATGCATGCAAGCCTCCCCATGCAGCTCAGGCCAGCTCTCAACCCTCCCCTTGCGTGTTCTCCTGTCCCCCGTTCCCATTAGGAAAGAGGTGGAGGGGAGCAATCTGGTCTGGCCTCTGTTCCTCTTGCCTCAGGGCTGGCAGTGGGACTCAAAGGTCCCACTCTGGCTAGACAAGACGACCACCAATGCCAGCTCTGCTGGGACATCAGCACTCCAGCTTACTGCCCCCTCCCTAGACAGACAGGGCTTGCCTCCCAGCTCAGTGAGTACCAGAAGGTGCAAGGCAGTGGCGAACAGAAGCTGTAGCTGCCGCTTTCCCAGCACTAACTAGCCAGCACTAGTTAGTGCCCCTGTTTTGCTGGGGCCTGGGTCAACCAGCTCCTCGGGTTGGTCAGCTCCAGCTCCGCCTCCCAGTTCTCTGACAGCAGCTCCTGCATTTGAAAAGAACGAGGCAGTTAATAATACACTCTGTGAACAGACAAAAGCAAGTCACCCATGTCCCCGCATGCACTGGTCAGAAATACGTATACATTTCCCATGGAAACAGGCCCAGGACATCGTCAACCCATCTTCACATACTGGCTTCACACACATCTCTTCATGTGGATAAGCATACTTCTGCCTCATTGGTTCAACAACTTCACACCACCACACTGTACTTGTCTCTGTCTCTAACTGAGCTCCTAACTCCTGCTGGCTGGCTCTGCCGTCCTGCACTGAACATACAGGGGGCCTCTCAGCCTTCATGGGATAGACACCGCCTGGAGATCTGTGTGAAGCAGGCTGGCCTCGTTCTCAAATTCTTGACGTGTTCTTTCAAGTCATCCCTGCTAAGTGGGAACTCTTTCTGAACCTCTAGCCAGGAGAGAACCCCTGTTTCTGGACCTCTTGCTGCTATTTCCTGTCTGTCCCCTCACATGACTGCCAAGTCTCCTGCCTATTCGGTCTTCCCTCAGATTCCCACTGCACTGCCCCGTCAGCCGCGTCCAAGATCAGTGTCCGCCCATCACAACCAGGCCTTCTCAAGATCCCAGACAGCCCTGGGGTCTACCGGAGCTTACATGGCCCAAGGGCTCCCAGATCTCTGTCATCTCGTTCCTCTCAGCCATCTTTGTTGCCCTGCCAGATCAGGACACAAGCCTCTCTCTTTTCAATCTGCCTGACACACCGGGACATGCCTTGCTTTCTAAGTCATATCACCCTTGCCAGCCAGAGAAATGCCCGCTGCCACGTGATCCTAACTTGTCCTTCCGCAGCCCCGCTATGTTCCCACTAGGTCCACGTGGAGGCTTCAGCTCACTGGACTGGCAACACAGCCTGCGGTTGGTACCCTCCTCCTGGTGAAGCCCAGCTTCCTGCTCCGTGCTGCCTACACCCCAGGGCAATGGCATCTTGCTCACTACTTTGTCCCCAAGTGCAGCTCAAGCCCCTCCTAAGTCCTCAAGGCTCCCCAAAACTTCCTTACCCTCTTGGGTTCTGTTCTAGATTAATCCCGCGATGCTCTCTACTGAAGTGTCCTGTCTGCTCCTTGAAGACAAGGTCACTCCACCCTTCTCCAAGACTTCTCAGGGACCCAGCAGAGACTGCTGTCCCCTGCTGTCCTTTGTCCTGCCTCCTCTCCAAGTCCCTCCCCCGTTATTAGATTCATCTCCCCAGAGCCCGAAGCACAGCAGAATCTGATTAGCTCCCAGTGAGAGAGAAAGCAGGAACAGGTGACCTGCCACGGTTTGTCAGGCTTCAGACAAGACAAAGGGCAGATCTGGGCCACGGGTCAGCCACTTGGTCTGCCATAGCCTGCTTTTTCTGTCCCAGTCAGTCTCCTCATAGGCAGAGACCCTAGTGAAGGTCTCTTCACAAGGTAGCGAGGGAGAGGATGGCTTTACCCTCTCTCACTGGAAATTCAGTCCTGAATTCCCTGTGACGGACAGGAGTGCCCGCGTGCTGTCACAGGAGTGCCCGCGTGCTGTCTACACACACCACCCAGGGTGAGGAGGAACCCGTCTGCTGTCTGCGTCAGGAGTGCAGGGACCCGACAGCCAGAGCGCCCCACGCTCTGCACCTCTCTGCTTAACCCTCGACAGTACTGTGAGCAGCGAAACAAGAGTGTTTGTTACCCCAGTGTCACAGAAGGGAAACGAGGACTCAAAGGCAATAAAGTCGCACTCAAAATTACCATCAGCAAATTAGCTGCTCCACTTGCAGCTGCTGCTGGTTGTAGCTGCCATTAGATGCTGGAACTCCACAGCAGGGGCTTCTGGGCGAGTGTTAATGGTGGCAGGTGTTCTAAGTAGGGCCATAGAAGGCTGGGGATGTAGCTCAGTGACAGAGACTTGCTGGGCCTACTCAAGGTCCTGGATTTACTTCCCAACCCCCAGCACTGCCGAAAATGGGGAATGGGGATTGAAAACTGGAGGCAACCCTGCATGGCCCTTCCCACCAGGCTAGGGAAAGGCACCATCCTTTTCCAAAGGGCACAGTCCTCTGCGTCTCTTCCCCAGTGGAGATCTCCACCAGCACAGTGGTTCTGAACTTCCCAGGGCCCAGGAGCTAAGTGACGCTGTCACACTTTCCAAACACTTAAGCCAGTCAAGGCTCTGGTGGCCCCAGCTGAATAAGGGACTCCCCAGGTCCCTGTTCACCCTCAGTACTGCCACAACACAAGAACAGGTGCTGCCTACAGCTCTCCAGGAGAAAATGGGTACGAGCTGGAGAAAGGGGTGTCAGAAGAGTGCCTGAGCAGCGGAGGCTCAATTTCAATTTACTCTCAGGTAGGGCACCCAGCCAAGCAGTCCTGGGAGCAAGAAAGCCAACCTGAGGAGAAAGTGAAGCAGCCTGGCCTCCGAAAGAAAATGGGGTGCTTTGGGTGCAAAGCTGAGGCTACAAAGTGATGCCAGAGGCACAAGAGGGGCTGTCGCTCCCTAGCAGGACCACTCCCCGTGGCAGGCATGGCTTGCCTGCAGGGCACTCATTCAGGCAGTGCTAGCTACACTCACAAAATCCTGAGCTACAGAAAAAATAAAGCAGGACCAACCAGCTACAATCCCAGCACTCGGGCTACGGCAGAAAGATTCCATATTCCAGGCCAGCCTGGGCTACATAGGGAGACCCTGTTTCAAAAACAAAAAAATGTTGAGTTGCCTTGTGCCCCACGGAATCTTTTAGTAAAATGCTCCCTGTTGCAGCTCAGTTCAGGACAGCTAAGAGCTCTCTGTACCTGGGGCAGATGTCCCCAAGGCTCTGGACAGAGTGGCTCCGCCAGCGGTATGCCTGCATCTGCAAGCGTTAAAGGCAGTTGAGTTGTTCCCCTGTGAGCATGCGCATGTGCATCATGGTCCCTGGTCACCCCAACAGTGAGAACACCCTACCCTTCCCTCTTAATGTGGATGCAGCTCCCTATAACCTGTCCTCGCCTGTGTCCCCCAGCAGAACACAGGCTATGGCTTCACATCCTGGAAATGGCCACTCTCGACCCTAGGTTTCCTTGGCTTCCGCAGACCTGTGTTCTCACTCCCTTTCCCTCCTTCTCCATTCTTTTTATTTCTTTCAAGACAGGGTTTCACAGTGTAACCTAGGCTGGCTTCTA
Source organism: Chionomys nivalis (assembly GCF_950005125.1). Taxonomy (NCBI): domain Eukaryota; kingdom Metazoa; phylum Chordata; class Mammalia; order Rodentia; family Cricetidae; genus Chionomys; species Chionomys nivalis. Next base: position 86,454,872 of record NC_080092.1, read on the forward strand.
ACTCGACAGCCCCCTGCCTCAGCCTCCTGACTCCAATATCACACTTGATTCACACCAAAGTCTTGCAAGGAATGGGAGCTCATGTGGCCCCTTACATGGCTACTCCCCTTCCTTTCTTAGAGTTCAGGGTGGGGTGACAGATCTCCGGACTGTGACAGTCAAGTAGATACACCCCCAATCTCTACGCACCACCTGCAGACTGACTCCCACTTAATGCAATCACACAGGGACACAGCTACCCGCAGGGCTTAGCCTGTGCTGAACATCACGCTCCCTCTCCAGGCCCACTGTGTTTTATTAAAAGGCAACCATGCCTAACCTCATTACTGGTACCAGACACCGCTCATGCTGTACAGCCCAGGAGGCAGCGGTGGAGCCGAGGAAAGCTGGACCGTAGGAAACCTGGCTTGGCCACAGCCCTCCCTATCAGCCGCAGGCTTTAATTGAGTTAAAAAAGACTACAGTGGGGGCAGGGACTAGAGCTTTCCTTGGTGGGTGAGACCCTAAAATGTGATGAGACAAAAGGCGAAGAGAAGCGGAGCTGTTGCGCGGGGCACCGAGGGCACTCCAGGCAGAAAGTGGGCCCGAGTCTGCGCCAGAACCCACAACAGTTAAAAACAAAGGGGCTCTTCCCTTTCAGAAGGGGAAAGACGCACTTTAAAGGTTGGAATGATTTAACTTTTAATCCAATATGCATGTTGTCTTTGTAGGAAATTTGAAAATGTCCTTATTTATTTTTATGGAGGAAGGCCCCGTGAACGACAAAGCACCCAGCACATCTCTCGGAGTTGCAATGCAGCCTGGGTCACAAACAGGTCAATTCAGAGTGTGCTCCACTGGTTACTACTGTGTCCCTTCTCCCAGCTGGCCTCCTCAACTCTAAGGCCTACATTACTGGACTGCAGAAAAGTTAAGTGGGAAAAAAATATGCCCAAAAGCCTGGTACAGTGCCTGCCACCTGGTGAGCGCTCAGCCAAACAGCAGGTGAACAAAAATGGTATCACCTGAAGGTCATAAACAGCACAACCCCCTATCAGGCCACTTGTTCCTCCTGCCCACCCATGCCCCATTTATTCTATTAGAGAAACTTCTAGAGTATGGAAGACTGTCAAACAGTCTGCATTTAATTATTGTTGTTGAGGAGTGGCGTTGAACCAGCATCTCCCTCTGTAGCCCAGGCTGGCTTTAAACTTGCAATCTGCCTGCCTCGGCCTCCTGAACCCTAGGGTCACAATCCCTTGTTGCCACACATGACCAAGATGGTAGTTTTAATCTCTGAAATTTTATATTCCCACTTTTATTCTAATTAATTATGAGTTAATTCGAAAATAGAGAGTGGAGATCGGTATGGTGGCCTTTAATCCCAACGCACAGATCTCTGTGAATTCAAGAAGCCTGGGCTCTGCCTACCCAGGGACCCAGAGACAGTGGCAGAGCAGGGCTGGGCAGGGCATCTGTGGGTGATTCTACTTCTGGTTCCAGGAGCTCCTCCTTCCCACAAGGGGTGGGGCTTGAGCAGACCAGGATTTTCCACCCAGACCCAAGTGCGGGGAGCAATCCCGGTATTTAAGGGAGGTGGCCATGCTTTGCTTCGCTTTGTTTTGCTATGAAAAGAACAGGAGGGAATTCAAGAGATGGAACTTTTCTTAAAGAGTTTTAGAAAACTCTCAGATTGCCAAGACAGAATGGCAACTAAAAGGGAAGCCAGAGTCCACAAGGACCCTCCTGTGACTTGTGATGCCGCGCAAGAAAAAGGGTAGGAGTAAGAGAAGTGACCGGAAAAGGGAGGTGGCCAAGGCCAAAGCATGAAGCCAGGCTTTCTCCCAGTCTAGGAACTCCTAATTCCACCCGAGGAAGGCGGGATGCAGAAGAAAGGGTCTACCTGGCCCGCACTTGAACGCAGACACCAGCCGCGGGGACAGTGGGGGATTCAGCTAAGAACGGACCTGCCAAACGCAGATGGGTCCGCTCCCACCCACTTTATTTTAGAATATAGTCACAGACCCCTAGACTTGAACTCAGGTCCCCATTCTAACCCCAGCAGAGACGCGGCCCGAGGTCCCCAGGCTGCCTCTCCCGGTTCCCAGCAGCAGGAACTCACGCGTCAGGCCGCCGCCTCGCGGGGCCACTGCAGGGGACAGGCGGGGCAGGTGCGCGCGGGAGAGCGGCTCGAAGCCCGGCGTCGCCTGGCCCCAGTCCCCGCCGCCCCTCCGCGTGGAACTCGGCTCCCTGGCACCCAGTCGCCTACCTGGTCCCGCCGCCGCCAGGCCTGTGCGCGTCCTCGCGCCGCGCCGCGTCCCGGCCGCTCTGCCGGTTCCGCGGGCCACGGCGCGACGGCGTCGCCATGGTGACAGCGCGGCGGCCCGGAGGCGGTAGCGCGCGCGAGGAGGCGACGGTCACCTGCGCCGGAAGTACCGCCCGGCGCGGGCACTCGGGGGCGCACGGCGGCTACACCGACCCCGCAGCGTCGGGACCAGCGTGGGCAGGGGATGGTTGGCTGGGCGGATGCGGCGCCTCGGTTCCCGGTCTCTAGCCTCTCGCTCTCTGCTCTCGCCACTTCGGAACCTGGGAAGCCGCTAGGTGTCAGGCCCCGCCTGGGTCCAAGCTCAGCTCCGGTAACCACTCCCAGCCCCCGTGGGCGGAGATGGCACTTTACACTTTACTGGAAGGCTGGGAATAACCCTGTCCTCCCCGCCTCTGCACACCCGCCACACGGACGCTGTTGTTGATAGTTTTCCTCCCTCTTTTTTCCACTCCAGGACACACACGGAGGGAGGGGAGGAGGAGGGGAGAGACACCAATCTAAGTCTAGATACCGTTCGTCCAACTTCTCATTTAAGGCTTAGGCCTGTTGCCAAGGTCTGTACTTAAGACAGGAGGTTGCCAAGGCCGAGGCTGGGAGCTTGGGCAGCGGATCCTGGCCCCCTATCCAGGAAGTGCTATGGGTAGATAAGAGCCCAGCTCAGACTTCCTACAAGCTGGGAACAAAAGGTTCTTTCCTGTTGGATGCCTGGCCAGACTCACCAAGAGTCCAAGAATGAGACAGAATTGGGGTATTTCCCCCTGTGCATCAAAACATCTTTGACTGTGGGACTGGCCTCTCCCACCTGCCCTCCCCCAACAAAGGCTCCTCGGAGGAGCTTCCTTCCCACAGGCAGAGCCAGAATTGGGGTGGGGGGGGGTGTCTTAGAAAGGGTTCTGTCTAGTGTATGGTTGAGACAAAGCCAAGGACCGGAATTCTGTTAAGGTAGCTTTTCATCTGGCGGAAGCAAATGGACATTTTAAGGTAAGCAGCAGCTTCCTTGGTGTGCTAACAGGCAAGCAGCATGCTTATAAACTAAAGATGGAGCAGAGCCATTTCTCATTGTTTGGTGGGTATATTTGGGCTTCTGGGAGGAAAAGGAGGGACAGATTTGGCAATGGGATTTTGTTTAAGTGTTGAGTTCCCTAGCTACGGTGCAGGGCTTCCAGTGCCTTCCAAAGCCAGGGAGAGTCCTGCTGGGGATTCATGGAACCCTACGGGTCCTTGTCACCTCCCCCCTACTCCCCGCATGGGCCTATAGCAGGCTGCAGTGCTTTTCTCTAGAAGGGGGCGTGTGGGGGACACATCCACACACAGTGTTCTCAGGGACCTGACGAAAGTGAGGTGTGTTCTACAGAGAGGCTGAGACCTGTGACCCAGCTTCTGGGGCCTCAGCTGTAAAGGTTCCTGTACCCCAGGAATGGGGAGCACATCATAATGCTGTCAAACACTGACGTCCAGCCTGGTCCAGCTGCCGGAGTGTCCGGCTCAGAACAGGGAACCTCCAAAACGCCTTTGCCCCTCTCCTGGTGCAGGAATCGCCACCTCCAAAGCCTGAGCCTTGTGCATCTGCAGCTACAATGTAGGGGGCAGAAGGACATTCCCCCCCACTTCCCTTTCTTGGGCCACCATCCCCTGTGGTCCAGGCTTGGACGCTGAAGATGTTTGTCCACAGAAATCCTCCCTTGGCACTCGTGTCCCCTGCTCTGCTGGCCTCATGGTTTCTCACATGCACAGTGTTGATTTCTCCTTGGAAAAGTCTTTCCTGGGTCATCCCTGAACTCATTCCTGCACATCTCCAAGCTCACTGCTTCAGACCACCAGCGTGGCACTATAGGAAGGGTTGGAGGTGTGACTACCTCAGACTCGGTGCGCTGGGGACGACTGGGGGCTCAGAGCCAGAGCTTTAAGGAGCAGAAGGAGCACTGAACATGACGGATTCTGTTCTTAAAGCCAGACCGCCAGACGGAAGACTCACCCTCTACCCGATGGATTCTTTCTCCCCAGGGTTACAAGACTCGGAAAGCTGAGGGGAAAGTCAGGATTCCCAGTTAAATTTATATTTTAAAAATTCAGCATGAGCCAGGCGGTGGTGGCACACGCCTTTAATCCCAGCACTCGGGAGGCAGAGGCAGGAGGATCTCTGTGAGTTTGAGGCCAGCCTGGTCTACAAGGACAGGAACCAAAAGCTACTGAGAAACCTTGTCTCGGAAAAAAAAAAAATCAGCATGAATATATCCTAATCATTCCTCAAATGTAGCCTGGTCTCCTGTTTTTACTTAAAGGTAAGTTTTAAAAATTTTTGTTCATCTTGCCATGGAAGCCCAGTGTAAGCTTAGCTCCCAAGGGTTTCTGGGAGTTCCTAGAATCCAGAGGACTAGGAAGAGGGATGCAGGAATCCACACGTCTAAGCCAAACAAATTCATATCAGCTCTGAAAGCTGGCCCCGGCCTGCTGTGTCCCTGGCCAGCTCTCAGCCCACACAGCAACATCCCCAGGCCCCGTCTACACCATCCTCAGATTCGGGCGGCAGCATCCTTGCGTATGGTACGCAATGGCTACTGTGATAAAGTTTTAAGTAGAATCGTGAGTCACTCTGGGGGAAAAGCTGGGCCCTGGCGGTGACCGAGGGAGCAGAGACCCAGGAAGGATCAGAGCATACATTGGAACAACTGTCATGGGGACAAGAGTGGCAGCCAGGCAGGACACTAGCCACAGTGCTTCTAGCGCCACCAATGAAGGCAGTGAGTTTACCTGGGACCTCAAGAACACTAAGGGGCCAAGGGACAGAAAAGACTGGGCTGTCACCCCATCTCTGGTTGATCCCAAGGCCAGTTGGTTCTGAGAAAATAAGGCATCTACAGTCAAACAGCAGAACTGTAGGTACTGAACCCAGATGCCGAGAAGCAGTGAGGGGTGACATTCAGACTGACTGGACCCTGAGGGGACAGGACACGGGCTGGCTAAGGAACCAGCCCTGTGATGGAAGTGGTGGTGTGGGGGTCTGTGTCAGGTTCATGTTCTCTGCCAGTTAAAGAAGTCAAAGGCAGCAAAACTCTCCAATGCCGCAATCAGGAGCAGACAGACCACAGCTAAAAGAGAGCAACTTATTATGAGTGAGGACACACACACACTGCAAACACTTAGAGAAAAAGACCAGCAAGCGGAAGCCAGGAGACCCAGTCTCTTCTCAGGCTGAAGAGTCTTCCTCCCCTGAGTTAGGATTGGTCAGTTAGAAGACAACAGAGTCGCTGATTGGCTCATGACTGTTGTGTAAACACGTCCTCGTTTGGCCCTGAACTTGGAGAACCAGTCCGACAGCAGGTGGTCCCCCGTGCTAGGAGCCCACAAGCCTTTGTTTGAAGCTGACAAGCTTTTGTCTCCGGTCAGGACGTGGAGGAAGAAGATGGTCATCTTGGAAGATCACCTTCACCGACTAACCAGGGCCCTTCTCCCTGTCTGTCTGCCTGCCAGGGAGTTTGTCTATCTCCCTGTCCTTCAGTGTGGCAGCGTTGGGGGACCATACTTTTAAGTGTCATTTTCTCCTGTTTTCCTCCCTCCTTTTCCTTTTTCTCTTCCTCCTTCCTACTTCCTTCTAACGTGGGGGTTACTGGACACCAGCTCTGTGTAGGCCCTGGAGAGCCGGTCATAATGAAGACAGACAAGGACCCTGCTTTCGTGTAACTCCAGCACGTGCAAAAGGACAAAAATCAGAGCGCAAATGAACAAATTCCATATATATTTACACACACGTGCAGGTCAATGGGGGTCTACACCAGCCCAGTCATATGAGGCACAGGTGTCATGCTTCAACACAGCAAACACGAGAAGGTAAAAAAGCGGGTGAGAGGCAGAGAGCAGAGGCGGTCACTGCTGAGCAGTGCCTAGGATGACCGTCTGAGGGGACAGTAGGGCGCCGGCCATGGGAAGCCCAGGGAAGGGAACTCCAGTGAGGATCTGTGGAAGGACGAAGACCCCAAAGCAAGAATGGGTAAGTATGTCTGCCACTCCTGCTGGGGAACAATCCTTCTGCACACTGAAAATGGTTTGCTCTCGTTGTAAATAAAAAGCTGGTTGGCTGATGGCTAGACAGGATTTTTAGGGCAGAGAATGCTGGAAAGAAGGGCAGAGTCAGAGGAGAAGCCATGAGACGCAGAGTGAGCAGTCTAGGAAGTACATACGTGAGGTACGAGCCTGGGGCAGCACGCAGATTAATAGAAATGGGTTAAATTATAAGAGCTAGCTAAAAAAAAAAAAAAAAAAAAAGCTATTGGTCAAACACTTATATTAGCATCAAGTCTCTTTGTGGTTATTTGGGGAGCAGCTGGCGGGACAGAAAAGTCTGCCTACAACTCCTGGATGGAGAACTCATCTACGCATGTAGAGATGGGAGTCTGGCACACAAACAGGCCATCAGAGAGCAGGTGTGATGCTCAGGGCATCTGTGAGTCTTCATAGACCCGTAGGTGCAGCTGGGTCTGACCACACTGGCCATGATCAGTGGAACCTAGCCAGGCTCCGCCTCACATACTCCAGGCATTCCTGTGGCTAGTCCTGGGGCTAAGCAAGAGGCCCTGGAGCCAGGCCAACCCTGACGCCACCCTCTCTGCAGCCTTCCCTCCAGGAAAGAAATGAAGTTTGTGTCCTCAGTCCCCATCTGCCTACTGCTCTCCCTGGCCAGTCAGTCATCTCATCTCCCGTGAGAGCAGCGAGGGCACCAGAGCGAACAGAGAACCCTGTAAACTGGAGCCAGAGGGAAGCCCCGAGGGCAGAGGTGTTCATACCCTCCAGTGGCGTCAGCAGATGTGTGTAGAAAGGGTGGAGACGCCAGCCCTCTGGTCACCTCCACCAACCAGCCATACACCACAGGGCAGGGACTTCTGCACTTTGTCCAAAGCCTGGGTCCTCTGGGAGTTCCCGTATTGGTTCCTGAAGCTGTAGGTGCAGGTTCTCAGCCAAGCTCTACACTCTGAGGGAAGCAGTGGAGTACGATGGTCTGCCTGAGCAGGAACAAGCAGAACCTGGGGGTACTCCATTGTGGGCTGCAGTTCTGACAGTAATTCCAGTCAGAACTTCATCTCAGCCTTCTCCCCAGCCAGGATTCCTGTCTTAGTTAGGGTTCCTATTGCTGTGAAGAGACACCATGACCATGGCAACTCTTATAAAGGAAACATTTAATCGGGGGCGGGGAGGGGGGACAGCGTACAGTTCAGAGGTTCAGCCCATTATCAGCATGGTGGGACACGGCAGTATTCAGGCAGACAAGCTGGAGAAGCAAAAGGAAGTCAATTGACAGTTACACTGAAGAAGCTTGAGCAAGAAATCTCAAAGCTCACCCCACGGTGACACACTTCCTTCAGCAAGGTCACACCTCCTATGGTGCCACTCCCTTTGGGGGCCATTTTCTCTCAAACCACCATATCCCACTCCCTGGCCCCCAAAGGCTTATACCCATATCATAATGCAAAAAAATGCATACAGCCCAACTTCAAAAGTCCCCATAGTCAGCCAGGTGGTGGTGGCGCACGCCTTTAATCCCATCATTCGGGAGGCAGAGGCAAGTGGATCTTTGTGAGTTTGAGGCCAGCCTGATCTACGAGAGCTAGTTCCTGGACAGGCACCAAAGCTACAGAGAAACCCTGTCTCAAAATATAAAAAAAAATCCCCCATAGTCTATAACAGTCTCAAACTTGTTTCAAAGTCTCTTCTGAGATTCATAGCAATCTCTTAACTGTAATCCCCCTGTAAATATCAAAATCAAAAAGCAGATCACATACTTCCAACATATAATGGCACAGGATACACATTATCATTCCAAAATATATGGAAGGGAGCATATCAAGGAAATACTGAACAAAAGCAAGACTGAAAACCAGCTGGGCAAACTCCAGACTCTGCGTCTTCGTGTCTGATGTTGAAACACTCTTCAGATCTCCAACTCTGTTCAGCTTTGTTGATTGTTAACTGCAACACACTTCTTTCTCGTGGCCTGGTTCCACTCCCCATCAGCATCTCTCCTCAGCAGGTATCCCATGGCTTTGGCATCTCTAACATCTTGAGTTCTTCAAGGCTATCCAGGCTTCAACTTCACAGCTTCACACAGTGGCCTCTCTACTACACCTCCATTCAAGGACACACCTGACACACGCTGGCCTCAGTGGTTTTCTTTAGGCATGGTGACAAATTCCATAACCCCTTTCTTTGATTATTAACTCTAAGGCCAGAACTGTGTGGCCAAAGCCACCAAATTCTGCTGCTTGCTGAGGCTAAAACATTGTTGTAATAGTAGCGGGGCTGCGTCCCCGGCACCCAGCCGCCCACATGGCTAGCTTATGCCCCGAAATAATTACACGGAAACTGTATTCTTTTAATCACTGCCTGGCCCATTAGCTCCAGCCTCTTATTGGCTAGCTCTTACATATTGATCTAACCCATTTCTGATATTCTGTGTAGTACCACGAGCTGGCTTACCAGGAAAGATCTTATCCTGCGTCTTTCTGGAGTGGGAGAATCATGGCGACTCCTGACTCAGCTTCTTTCTCCCAGCATTCCGTTCTGTTTACTCCACCCACCTAAAGGCTGGCCAATCAAATGGGCCAAGGCAGTTTCTTTATTAGCCAATGACCTTCCTCCATCAAAACATAGCCCTCTCATTCAATTACTTCATCACCAGCTTCCTGTCCCTCACCGCCTAAGCGTGACTGTTCTGAAGCTTGTTCTGTAGACTAGGCTGGCCTCAAACTCAGAGATCTACCAACCTGTCTTCCCAGTGCTGGGATTAAAGGTGTGTCCTGCAACACCTGACTCTAAGTTTTTCTTTAGTTCTTTTTCACAAGTTAGAAACTTAGCTAGGTGGGACCTTGCCCTGATGTCACCACTCCCTTTATTCCATTTCTAATCATTTTATCTCTTTGAACACAGAATTTAACTCTATTCCAATTCCTAGTGCTCTTTTTCTCCTCAAATTTTTTATTTTGTAATTTACCCTGCTCAGCTTGCTCCTTTTCATTATAAATCTTCATTAGAGTTACCACTAAAAACCACATGATAGAGTCTATACTAGGCTGTTTTGAGATTTTCTCTGCCAATGGAATTAATCCAAAATTCTTCATTTTAACCTCAAGCAGACTTGAACAAGGGCAAAAGGCAGCCACTTTCTTCGCCAAAATATCACAAGAATGATTTCGAGGCAACATACTAAAATTCTTCTCTGAAAACTCTTGAGTGAGCACCCACAGTTTATCAAATGACACTCAGCACGACTGTCTTCCATGCTCCTACTAGTACAGTCATTAAACAATGCTTAAAAGGTTCAACTGTTTTTCTAATCCACGGTCCCAAAGTCCATATTTCTCCAAACAAAAATCATGGCCAGGCCTATCACAGCAATACCCCAGTCCCTGGCACCAACTTCCATCTTAGATAAGGTTTTTATTGCTACAAAGAGATACCATGACCGTGACAACTCTTATAAAGAAAACATTTAATTGGGGTGGCTCGCTTACAGTTTCAGAGGTTCAGTCCATTATCATCATAACAGGGAGCATGGCTCTGTGCAGGCAGACATGGTGCTAGAGCTGAGAGTGCTACATCCTGCAGGCAACAGGAAGTCAACTGACTGTCACACTGAGGGAAGCTTGAGCAAAAGAGACCCCAAAGCCCCCCCCTTCCACACACACACAGTGACACACTTCCTTCAACAAGGCCACACCTCCTAATATCGCCACTCTTTAGGGGGACCATTTTCTTTCAAACCACCACAGTCCAGAAGATGAGGTAGTTATGAGGTGGCTGGGCAGGCTGACTCTCCAAGGTCACAGCCAGGCATCAACCTTTGTCCTGAGCCCAGTGTTTCACCTTCCATGCTCTGTGCTTGCCTGTCACCAAGCTTCCTACTTCTCTTGACTTCGGTCTTGGCCTTCGCCTTCGGCCTTGAGAGCTGCTATCAAGAGTAAATCTTTATTTGAAGAACCTTGATCTCAAATCTCCCACACCCAGGAAGCCACTGATAGTGACTGAAGGTGAGGGAGTCACCTGCGGCTTGTTCCCAAAGAAATCAATCAGTTTTTGTCCTCATCACCCCTGTGGAGCCTCGGTCCTTCCTGCTCTTCCCAAGGGGATGGCACTGGAACCTACTGGGCCCTTCTACTCCTACAGCTCAGAAACCCGGGATACATGTGATTCAACAGCTAACCTCCAAGCCCTGGGAGCCAAAAAATGTTTCCCCAGGATAGGGTCTTAGGTTCAGATCCAAAGGCTACCGGAAGAGACAAGGTTATGACTTCGAGGCTGTTTTAAAATCTTAACTAGTCTGGGGATGTAGCTCAGTAGGTAGTATGCTTGCATGACATGTACGAACGCTGGTGCAGTACTCAGCAGGCCATAAACTGGCTGCAGGGGTTCATGCCCATCATCTCAGCAAATACACACAGACAACTGTGTGTCTGCTGTATTTTGAAACCAGAGCTCCCTATGTAGACCAGGCTAGCCTAAACCTTGCTGTGATCCTCCTGTCTCCTTATCTAAAGTACTGAGATTACAGGTGTGCATATGCCTGGCTTCTTGGAGGCTTTTTTAAAAACATTTATTCCCTTTTCTTACTTTTTATGGTGTGTGTGTGTGTGTGTGTGTGTGTGCGTGTGCATGTGCCCATGCATGCTACACAGTGCACATGCAGAGGTCAGAAGACAACCTGTAGAAGCTAGTCGTTTCTCGAACTGTGCAGGTCCCAAGTCATCAGCCTGGTGACAGGCCTTGAGCAAGCTTGCCCGCCCTGAAGAGTTCTTACATCATGGCCCCTCACAGCTGCCCCTCCTCACACCCTGGTCACATGACTCCTGAGAAAAATGGCATGCCCTGGCCTCTGGCATGCGCTGCTACCGTCCGCTTGCCTTGAGACGTGTCTGGCGCCTGTACAAAGGTCCTCTAGAGGAACCTTTTCGAACAAAGCAAAGGACTCCAAGTGAGCTGAGAACAGCCATATTCCCCACCCGGAAGAGCCTCTTCTGGCCCATCATGTAGTAAGTAACCCGAGTCCTGGCTAGAAGTCCCTGCTCCAGCGATGCTCAGCTCTCAGCCTCCACGCAGAAAGAGATGTGTATTGAAAGAGCAGAGACAGGCTGGCGGTAACAAAGCAAGGGTCCAGTAACTCCATGTTTGTCTTCAGGTACTGACTTTGGTAGGCATTTTGGGTTTCTACCTTTTGTATGTTGAGAGACAACATTATTTACAAGAACATGATGGAGTTAAAAATTGGGGGGTTTCTACCTTTTGTATGTTGAGAGACAACATTATTTACGAAGTACATGATGGAGTTAAACATGTGCAAAAAAATATTTTTTAAGCAATTTACAATTTTGTGTTGGGCTGCATGCGTGATCATCCTGGAGGCTTTGAAGAACTGGAATGGCGGAATGGAGCATTGGAAACACCTGAGAGGTGCTCAAGGCAGGCGGAGGAGAGGATTTGAGCAGCCGTGCTCCAAACATGGTCTAGCCTGATCCTTGTCTCGGTTCTGCTTCTTCAAGTTTTTTTTAGTCTGAAGAAATCCCCTGCCGTTGCTTGAAAGGATAAATCCATTTGAGGACCTCACTGCTGCAGCCACATCCAGATTGCCCTCCTCCGGGGCTGAGGACCTGCCCTGTGTGAGGCCCTGCTGTTCCTGGAGTTCACGATGCAGTTTTAGGACAATGACTTATCTTCGAGGCTTCAGCCTTAAAGGGGTTGAGACAGGTTAGACACTCCCTGACCCATGAAGGAAAAACAGGTGTCTCACCCAAGGCACAGGAGAGACACAAGATGAAGGCGAAGATGCAGGCTTTGTCTTGATATAGTTACCTTGTAAGCCCAAGTGAGGAGTAGGGCATTTTATCAAAAATCAGTTTCCAAAGACTGGCCATGGTTCCTTCCAGAGAAGGGGGGAGGGGAGCCTAAGGAGAGGGATGAAAGGTCAGAGAGAAGCTGTGTAGGGGAGCAATGAGTTGGAGCCCCCTTGAGAGGCAGAGGGGTGGGTCTCAAAGATCTAACAGGAGGTGTCTGTCTCCAGCCCAGCGGGTGTCAGTCTGACCCCGACTTCCAGGTGTCATATTCCTTGTGTCCTCCACCCCCTGCCCTTCCGGTCCCTGTGGGTCCCATGCTTCCCTCTGATATCACAGCAGTGTTCTGCTCTCTCCCAGCCTTTCTCCCTCCCCCGTCTCTGTCTTCCTGGCCGAGCTGGGGATCCAGGGGTTTCTGGGGGACAGATTATATATAGAATCTTTGTTTTTCCCCATATGAGCATCTACATTCAATTTCCAGTCCCTCTGTGGGAACAGTAATTAAGAGACAGACATGCATTGGAGAGTTGGTAGGACCTAGGCAATACCTGGCAAGCCCAGTTCAGTATCCTGTGCCAGTGGAGAAGGTCTGCCCCACCACACACACACACACACACACACACCACCTAGGAGGCTGGCAATCAATTGATTTTTCCTTCCCAGTCTGGTTCTGAGCAAACCTGCTGTGTTCTGGGTAGCCAGGGTCAGGTGACACCTGGAACAGTGAGCTTGAGGGTTCCTGGCTGCTGGGCAAGAGAGACTGGCTGCTTGAGGGCACACGAGCTCTGGGGAGAGGGGAGTCAGGAGAACCTTGATCAAGAAGGAATGGTGATAGGGCAGTGAAGAATGCTCCAGGCAGAAGTTAAAACAGAGGTCACCAGAACTGTGTACCAACCCAGGTCCCAGGAACCGTGCACAAGCCCCCCACAAGGGCTCAAGCTGCAAGCCTACAAAAGTTTGCTAAGCACAGACTTTTGTTTTGTGTTTACCATCTCTCTCTCCCTCTCTCCAAATATTTTAAATTTATTTTTGGCGTATTACAGCATGTTTGTGTGAATGGGCTTGCATATTTATGTGCGTGGGTGCAGGTGTGTGCATGCCCCACCGTCCACACAGAGGTCAGAAGACAAACAACTCGTGTGTCCTTCCTTGCCTTCCACCTAGTTTGAGGCAGGTTGTCTTTGTTGTTTTGCCATGTGGCTGCTAGGCTAGCCAGCCCTAGTGGGATTTCTCCCATCTCTGCCTCTCATCTCCCCTCTAGGAGTGCAGGGACTGCAGATGTTCACACATGTAGCCAACTTTTACATAAGTTCTGGGGATTTGAACTCAGCTCCTCAGGTTTGCTCCACAGATGCTTTTACTCACCAAGCCGTACCCCCAGCCCCAAAAGGATTTTTTAAAAATACTGCATTTATTCTCATCACCATTTTATGAAAGAAATATATTTTAACTACAAAAAAATAGGATAGCTATTTAGAATAAAGCTTTTGTGATGAGAATGAAAGGCACGACAGTATGTCTGTCATTCCAGCACTGGGAAAGCAGGAGCCGGGCGATTTCAGGCTACTTCCTGCCTCAAATGAGAGTGGGGGGGTCATGTCTCAACATTCCATTTCCTCTCTTGCTGATTCAGGGGCACACTTCAGAGTCAGCCGGCCTGTGGGAAGCACAGACAGGGGTCCGTATGCAATTGTACTGGACCTGGTGACATGGAGGAGGCAGGGACCACATCAGGGAGAACTTTGTACCTGGCTCTCGGGAGTGTAGCGTCTATCCCTGAGGTGACCACAGGAAGAAAGGTTTTGTTGAAGAGATTCTGCCGTGAGAATGGACTTCACCCTTTTCGCAGCCGTGCAGAAATGAATTGGAGAGGCGGTGAAGAGTCTCTGTTGGCAGTGGGCATGGACAGAGGACAGATCCAGGAAGTGTACAGAGGAAGACCTTGCAAAGAGCTCATTTCCCCAGAGTTGCTTGTGCTTTGATGGCCCTACTAAGCAAGGCTCAGCACTCTCAACGTTAAAGAGCCAAGTACGGGACTTGGGAGCTAGCCAGCCAGTCAGTAAAATGCGTACCACTCAGGCCTAGATACCTGAGTTTGAGCCCCAGGGCCTACATTAAAAGAAAGAAAGAAAAGCCCAGTGTGGTGGCACAGGCCTTTAATCCCAGCACTCAGGAGGCAAAGGCAGAGACAGAGGCAAACCTATCTCTGTAAGTTCAAGGCCAGCTTTATCTATATATTGAGTTCCAGGACTATATAGAGAGACCCTGTCTCAAAAATCAAAACAAAAAGAAAAGAATAGAAAGTAAAGGAAGAAAGGGAGGGAGGGAGGGAGCGAGGGAGGGAGGGAGGGAGGGAGGGAGGGAGGGAGGGAGGAAGGAAGGAAGGAAGGAAGGAAGGAAGGAAGGAAGGAAGGAAGGAAGGCAAGCAGGCAGGCAAATGAAAGTCAGCCAGCCAGGCACAGCTGTGGCGCACTTGTAATTCCATCACCAGAGACAGAAACAGGAGGATTAGTGAACTTCCAGTTAAACACTAATGAGAAAAGACACCTGGTGTTGACCTCTGGGTTCCACATTCACACACACACACACACACACACACACACCACACAAAATAATATACACACCACATATTACACTTACCCTATACACATATACCACACACACACGCATACCACATACCACCCACATAATATATATACCTCACATATTACACTTACCCCATACATACATATATACCACACACACACACACCACATACCCCACACCCACACAAACATACACACACCCCATACACACACACACACATACACACACACACACACACAGAGTGAAAGGGTGGTAAATGATGAAGAACAGAAAAGAGATTGATTCAGTGTGGCCCCTCCAGTCTGTCCTGCGAGGTCTTCAGACAGAACTGTGTGGAATCTTAGGGAGAGGTAAAGATGTAAGGTCCTCCCTCTGGCGGGCACTAGGCTTCACTATCTGAGGCTCCCAGGAAGATTCTAGTTCCTTGGGGACCACTGTTCCAGTATCTGACAGTCAAGAGAAGGGCACAAGGGCGTGTTCTTAGGAAATCTTCATCCCTGCCAGGACATTATACTGGGTGCTAAGGTGATGGTGGGCAGCGGGGAGGTGTGGGCCAGCCCAGGGAGCTGTCATCCTGTCCCTGTTCTCATGAGGACAGCAGCAGAGGGAACTTTGACTTGCTAGAGGCAAAGTCAGAAGAAATAGGTTTAAGATTTGCAGTTAAACAGTAACAATACCCGATACAATCTGCGAATAAACAGTAACAAAAAGAGTAGGGAACTGGGCCGGGCCTGGGCCCACGAGTGCGACCCCAGGCAGGAAGACTGCCATCTTGAGACCAGCCTACGCTGCTTATCAAAACTCAACAAAGCCACGGTGCGGTCCTCGGCACCGTCTATTTCTGAAGACCGTGGAAGCCCTTGCAGTCTGTGGGAAGGGGGAAGATCAGGCAGTGACACTGCCCTCTTGGGGACCCTGTCCCACCTGGTGGGGCTCTAACACTCCTGAGCCTTAGTGGAAATACATGAAGCCCCCAAATGCCGAGGGACACAGCCTAGTCAGCCCGTGCTCCACATCCCAGGAGCGCCCAGCATCTTGGGTGGAGGCCATCAATCTCCGTAAGTAGAGGGAGGAGACTAAACCCTCACCAACACAGCCTAGCTTTGAAGTGGGCCCTAGAAGCCACTTCCTGGGCTCTTGGGGAGGGAAGGCTGAATGCCTCCTACCAAGTTCTCTGCAGGGGCTATCTGACTGTCAGCATGCTGAGGACAGGGAAAGGTCAAAGGTCTTTGTGGTTGTGGGAGAGAGAGAGACCAGACCACAGGGGTCCGTGGCAACCTCAGCCCTTAGTGCAAGTCAGTCCTCTTGACAGCAAGAGCCCAGCACTGTAGGCCCAGCTCTCGTCCCACCTCCCAAACCAGGCCACCACTGCCTCTGTTTCCAGCCTGTCACCTCAGCTGGTCTGAGCGTGTTCCCTCTGTGAGAGCCATGCCTCTCTTCCTCCTCTTCCCCTTCCTCCCTTCAGCCTGGGTGTCTAGACAGTCACCCACCAACAGCCTCAAGGGCATAGCTGTTCTGCTGGGCCATGGCCTCTGACCTCTGGGCCTCTGCACTTTCTGGTGCCCGGCTCCCCCTGCTCTGGAGATAAGGTGATAAAATGATGTGTGGGGGGGGAGGACATCCCACAGCCTCCGCAGCCCAGAAGCTTAGCCTGCCTTCCTTTCCAGCAACTCTATCACTCCCTGATCCCTTCCGGCTGAGCACTCGGTGCTCCCTTCTGCCCGCCACCCCCTTGAAGCCACAACACCTGATGGCTGTCACCCTCTCTAGGAACAGCCCCAGGTCAAGCCAGAGGGCCTGTGCAGGTGAGGCCAGGCTGCTCTGGCTCAGCCCTGCCCCGACTTGGGTCACAGGGCCCGTTTTTTTTTTTTTTTCCTGGATCCTGCTGGAAATGCACCAGGGAAGGAGGGAACGAAAGAGCGGGAGGCGATTCCAGAGAAGCCAGAGCCAGATTAGGCAACAGGGGATAGACAGAAGTGAGTCACACATTACTCATATGTTCCTGGCCGCAGAGGTCAAGCTGCACCATCCCTGGCCGAAGCTCTGGCAGAGCCAGGCTGCCCCCTGGGCTGGCAGGAAGATGCCCAGCTCCTGTCTGCTTCCTGGAAGTCTATAGGCAGGGTGTGCTAGAGATGGACACACTGAACTGCCCCCGGGCTTTTCTACAGCATGTCAACTTTGAAATTATTTATCTTCCTAAGGCTTTGGGTTTGTTTTTATTCATTTATTTTAAGGAACTGTCTATGTGAGCCAGGACGGCCTTGAACATGTGGCGGTCCTCCTGCTCGGTCTCCTGAGCGCTGCTATTATAGATGTGAGCCTGCGCTCAAGCTCTTTACCATTCTGAATTACTTTTAAAAGTTATTGTTATTATTGTGTGTAGACACAGAGGTCAGAGGACATCTCATGGGAGTTGGTTCTCTCCTTCCAGCACGTGGTGCCCAAAGATTACTGCCAGGTTGTCAGGCTTGGCAGCAAGTGCCTTTACCCACTGAGCCATCCTGACATCTTCTTTAGCATTTACATGTATAGTGCCCTGATAAGAAATACATTCTTTTCTTTTCTTTTTTGAGATAGGGTTTCTGTGCGTAACAGTCCTGGCTGTCCTAGAACTCACTCTGTAGACCAGGCTGGCCTTGAACTCATAAAGATCCACTTGCTTCTGTGATATCCGCTTTCTCCAAGTGCTGGAATTAAAGGCATGTGCCACCACCGCTCAATTGAAGAAATACATTCTTGCCTGATATGGTGTGATATCCCATTAATCCCAGCACTTGGGAGATAGGGGGATCTCTGTGAAGTTGAGGCCAGCCTGGTCTATATAATGAGTCCTACATAGCCAGAGAGAAAGAAGAAACATATTTTTAACGTAGTGTAGCCGTCACTGCCATGTGATTGCGGGGTTCTTCTCTAAGACTAAAACTCTACCTGTTAAACACTAACTCAAAAGTTTTAAAAGGCAATGTCTTAGTAAGTTAATATTTGACCTAAAACTAGAGGGAATACTCAAATAAGAGGGGAAAGGGATGTCTGAAGACAGATTGGATACACACACCGCAGTGCTAGGACTGGACGGAGGAAGTAGGAGCCTCTGAGTGCCACACGCATGCCCAGGCTAGCTTGGGCTAGCTGAGTCTCCCTCTCAAAACAACAAGAGACACAATTAGAACCAAGCACAATGGTGTGCTGTGCTCGGTAGTTCAATCCCAGCACTCAGGAGGCTGAGGCTGAGGAAAACCTCAAGTTCTAGGCCAGTCTGGGCCTCTAGTGCACCCTCCCAGAAAACGTCGTAAAGAAAGACAAAAAAAAAGAATTGCTTTGCTTTGGAAATGTAACCTGGTGGTAGAGTATCTACCTGTCTAGCATATACAAGGCCCTGGGCTCCATCCCCAGTGCTGAAAAATAAAAACATAATTATAATAACAACAATGATAATAATAAATAATACTTTGTGAATCAATAAGACTGAACCTACAGTCTCCCTGCCATGAGGGAACGAGTCTTGTTTATTTATCTGTGGCGCTGAGAATTAGGCCTGGACAAGAGTTCTACCACCGAGCGATGACTGCAGGCCAAACTAGCAGTTCTCCACGTGAGAAAGACTTGATGCTTTTCCCCAACTGCAGGTTGTCCCAGGGAGGCCAGGCTGACAGCACCAACAGCATCCACAGAGCAGGGTCAGGGGCCCTCGCCACGCTTGCTAGCCAGCACAGTCTAAGAGGGAGGAGGCATGTTGCAGGATGGGAATCTAAGAGACACGTGAGCCCCGGGAGTTTCTCTTGAGGGGAGAACACAGGACAACTGTAGGCACATGACACACACAGCACCTGGAGGGTGAGCCTGCCAGTTTCCTGTCGCTGGCCCTGTTCAGGTAAGAGCAGGGCAATTGCGTCTGGAGATACCACTGGGAGGGAGCAATGAGTGCCTCCCAAGGTTTTTCTTCTCCAAGTGTCCAACACTAACAAATCTAGCTGGGTGGTGGTGGCACACGCCTTTAATCCCGGCCCTTGGGAGGCAGAGGCAGGTAGATCTCATGAGTTCAAGGCCAGCCTGGTCTAGGGCAGCAAAGACTGTTACACAAAGAAACCCTATATCAAAAAACAAGAAAGAAAAAGAATAAAAGAAATCTAATTATTTCCACCCACCCCTGTAGATTTTTATTAAAGAATAATTTTGTACAATGTATTTTGATTGTGTTTTCTTCTCCCCTAATTCTTCCCAGATCCTTCCCCACCCATCCAACTTTTTCTTCCTCTCTTTTTCAAAAAAAAAAAAAAAAAAACAAGAAATACACACACACAAGAAAAGAAAGAATGAAAAAAAAACAGGAAAATGAAAATCAAAACAAGGAAAAACCAATAAGACAAGAAAATGTCATAACAAAGCAAATTGGAGCAGAAAGTCCGCAAAAACACCCCTGAGTTCCTTCCCTTTGTGTTGGCTACCACAGCACGGGGCCTGCCTGGTGTTTGGTAGAGCATTTACCCCGTGTGCACGCGGACCTGGAATTTTAGATCCCCAGTAAAACAAAAACAAAACAAAAGAGAAAAAATTCACTTCGTGTATGGAGGTAGGTGTGGAGTGTGGAGGGCCAGGGTGATTGTGTGGGAGCAGGGATGGGGTGTGCTGGAGTAGGGGTGGGGTGTTCAGGGGTAGGGGTGGGGTGTTCAGGGGTAGGGGTGGAGTGTGGATGGGGTGGGCTATGGGTAGGGGTGGGGTATGGAGGAGTAGGGGTGTGGTGTGTGTGTGTAAGGGTGGGGTGTGGGGGCAGGGGTGGGGTGTGTATGTAGGGGTAGGGTGTGGGAAGGGGTGAGGTGTTTATGTGGGGTGGGTGTGGGTAGGGTGGGGTGTGTGAAGGGGTGGGGTGTGTGGTTAGGGTGGGGTGTGCGATGGAACTACAAGGGAAACATGAAAGAGGAAAATGGCCTCAAGGCAGAGGGGTGATGGAGTACTTGTGGAGGCGGAGGGGCTACGGGAGGTAGACCAGATGGGAAAGGCCATGGGAGGGGAAAGCAAGCGCTGGCAAGTGCTCTGGTAAAGTCTGTTATCTGTATGCTCTCTAAAAATCAACAAAGACGTCTGGTGTGGTGCATACCCCTCTAACCCCAGCACCTGGAACACAGAGGCAGGCAGATCTCTGTGAGTTCAAGACCAGCCTGTCTACTTAGTAAGCTCCAGGCCAACTGAGGCTACATAGAATTAATTTAAATTCTTTAAAAAGGCAAAAGAAAAAAGCAGGAATGTCTAAGAATAAGAAACAGGAAGTTTTGCTTCATAAACTTGACAGGATGTTTGGCCTCACTAGCAACAAGAGAATACCTATCCCTAAACTAAAAGGAAAAGCAGACAATGGCATCAGGGCGGTGTGGGACACCTTCCCCCACATACTCGGCCGCTGGATCGAACCGCTGGAATTAAGGGCCTGGCCAGTGGGTCAGTTAGCCTTAGGCTATGGAGGCAATGAAAAGTGTTTTCTTCAAAGGCCAAGGTGATGAGAGGAAGGGCAGGCCTCCCAGAGCTGCTCCGCAGAGCCAAGGGAGCTAGGTCCTGTAACTCCTAGGCCAGAACAAGCAGCGGCTCCTGAGTTTCATCACTTCCCCGCCGGTCATGTGACTTGTGTTAATGACACATGACTTGCTACTTACCATGGAACTAAAAGCTTGGGAGGGGATTACAAAAGAAGTAGGTCATCAGACATTCTGGGCTGTGGGAATCTAAAGAAAGACTCAGGTAGGCTTGGTACATGCCTGTAACATCTGTCTACTTGATATGTGATAAATAGTAAGATTTTAGATTTGCTTTTTATAGATAGGGTTTCCTACATTCCAGCATCCCAGACTGGCTTCCAACAGACTATACAGACAAAGATAACCTTGAACTCTTTCTGTTGTTGCTGCTGCTGTTTGTTTCTTGTTTTAGTTTTTCAAGACTGGGTTTCTCTAAGTAGCCTTGGCTGCCCTGGGCTCACTCTGTAGACCAGACTGGCCTCAAACTCATGAAGATCCACCTCCTGGTGCTTCTGCATCCCAGTGCTGGGATTAAAGAAATGCGCCACCACCACCCGACAACAACCTTGAACTCTTAATTCTCCTGCCTCAGTCTTCCAAGTGCTAGGATTGCAGGTGCAGGCCACCATGCCCAGCTATAATAAATACATAAAATATAGAAATCTCCCCCACCCCCGCTCTCTGGGGTGGGAGCTATGGGGGTGTTGTTGGGGATCAGAACCTAGGGAACTGGACAATGCTTATCCTAAATAAACTCTTTACCACTGAACTTCACCCCCACATCTGTATGCCATTGTGGCCATGTTTGTTATGGTTTTGTAGTTTTTGAGACAGGGTCTCTCTACATAGCCCTGGCTGTCCTGGAACTCACTCTGTAAACCAGGCTGGCTTTCAAATCACAGAGATTCACCTGCCCTTGCCTCCAGAGTGCTGGAACTAAAGATGTGTGCCTCCATACCCAGCTTGTTATGTGTTGTTTTTTGAGATAGTGTCTCACCCTTTAAGCCAGGGAGACCTCAACTCTCTTGGCTTTGCCTCCCGAAATACTGGGATTACAGACATGAGTCACCATGTCCAGCAGTCTTTTGTTTTCTGAGTCCTGATACATATCAGTTTCTTTTTTTCTATTATTCTTATCAGATAACATCTCATGTACGGCTACAGCACATTGTGTTCATTTACTCCCCAGCTATTGTACGTTTGGGTTGTTTCCACAATCAGCGCTACTTTGGCACGGAGAAGAGAAGCAGATTCAGTGGCAGGTGAAATAATAGCTCAGCTTGGAAAAGTTTCCCATACAAATCCAAGGACCACAGATGGATCCCAGGACCCAACATAAAGATGGCAGGAAAGAATTCACACACACACACACACACACACACACACACACACACGGTAGTGGAGGCGGAGGACACTCGAAATGAAGGATGGGAGAGATAAGGCCACCACTGGACATATGGTAGTGTTGTGTGTGTTAAATGTCTATCACGTTCCAACGCTTTCATATGCATTAATGTCATGTGCGCACACCCCATAATAAGGCATTTTAAGAGGGAAAGGCTGTCCCCCATTCCTGACACATTCTACTGAGGTCTCAACCTGAGGTCCAAAAAAGAGGGATCTTCTGCTCAGCCGCACTTGCCCCACCCCCTGCGCCAGGAGGGCAAGGGCGCGCCGCCACCAGCCAGTGTCTATCTGGGGCTCCTCCCCCGCATCCCTCTGGCGTTTGCCTGGGGACCCGCAGGCCTTGGCTCCTTTTGGCTGCAGCGTCCTCATCCGCATGCTGCCGCGACGTATATTGTCTGCGGACCGCAGTCCTGCAGAGCGTGGGCTGCAGCGAGCTGCTGCCGACTCGGCCTCGTCGCCAGGGCAGCTGCGCACCGCCACACCTCATGTTCAGAAATGCGGGAGGAATCCGGGCAGCCCGGCGCAGGATCCTATGGCCAGCAGGCACTGTCAGGCGAGCTGCTCTGTCTTTGGGCTAGAAGAGCTCAGTAATTGTAAATGGTTTTAAGGTATTAAGGGAGGCAACTGGGCTAGATAAGACCCAAAACAAGACTCTGCAAGGCTGGGATTTCACGTCTTTGATGAGGTAACCACCAAAACCTGACGCCCTTTGGTGTGATCATCACCTCCATAATGCAAACCAGAAGGTCTGAAGAAGACCCCAGGGCACAAACGTGCTGCCCAGAGAGTTCTGAGTGGGAGACTGTGGGCCTCGGGCACACACCTGCCACAGTCTTCTCCCACTGGTTACCCAGCCTGCCTGTGGACTCTTGAACACATCCCTGCCATTGGGAGCTGAGTTTTTATTTTAACCCAACCAGTTTTCAAACAGAAGCAGCGTGAGATGCTTTGCCTGCTCAACACAGTGCAGAGTGTCTGCTAGACTACATTGCATGAACTGAAAAGGTAGCGTTTGGATCGAGATTTGTACAACCCACCAGATGTTTTAAGACATAGCAAAGAAAAAAAGTAAACTATGTTGATAGAAATTACATGTTGGTGGGGCTGAAGAGATGCTCATCCAGAGGACACAGGTTCAATTCCCAGCACCCGTATGGTGGCGTACAACCGTCTGCAACTTGAGGATCCAACACCCACACACAGGCATATATAGAGGCAAAACACCAATGCACGTAAGATAAAAATAAATAGATTAAAAAAAAAGAAATTACATACTGAAATGCCATTTTAGATATATTGAGTTAGATATATACTAGAAGAATATTACTTATTTCTTTTTGCCTTTCCTGACCTGGCAATTAGACAGTATAGAATTAGGCCTGGGCGTGTAGCTCAGTCGACGGAGCACTGTCTCACATGCGTGAAATCCCAGGATTCTCCTTAGCGTGTCACACACTGGGCTGGTGCTGTATATCTATAAGCGCAGCGCTCTTGAGATGGAGGCTGCAGGATCAGCAGTTCGGGGTCGTCCTTGGCTGTGTAGGAATTTCAAGGCCAGTCTGGTCTACATAGGACTCTGTCTCAATAAAGGAAGGAAAAAAGGGGGAGGGAGGGAGGAATTATATCTGTGACCTTGTTTTATATATGTCTATATATACCTCTATACACACACACACACACACTCACTCACACTGTCCCCCCAGTGTGGAGACAGAACCCAGAGACTCACACATGGCAAGCAAGAGCTCTACCCCTGAGATCTATGTTCAATTCCTCTCACTACATTCCTGTTAGACAAACATTCCCATAATTACAGAAAGGCCCCAAGACAGCGCTAAGCAGCCTGCACACGTCACCTTCCAGGGAGCATGTCGTTCCCATCTCCATACTGGCTCAAGTTTTCTTTTTTCCTTTTTAGTGTGTGTGTGTGTGTTTTGAGACACTCTCTCTATATATAGCACTGGCTGTCCTGGAACTCACTATGTAGACCAGATTGGCCTTGAACTCGCAGAGATTCGCCTGCCTCTGCCTCTTGAGTGCTGAGATTAAAGGCATGCGCCACTACCACCCGGCATCCATGGATATTTTTGACAATATTAATAATACTTTGGCATTGTTTTGTTTTCCAATCCTACTTCCGCCTCCCGAGTGCTGGGATGCGGCACATGCCAGCACACCCTGCTCAATGACATGGTTCTGTGCAGCTGTGCAACCGATGAAGGACCTGCATCCATCTTCCTACAAGCCTGAAAGAGAGGACAGGTACAATGTCACTGTCACTGTACACCTGGGGAAACTGAGGCTCGAAGAGATTGTTGGACTGAGGTCCAAAGGCGCATGCGCGCACACGTGTGTGTGTGTGTGTGTGTGTGTGTGTGTGTGTGTGTGGTCCTGGCTTTTCTGGCTCCTAGTCTACCCTTCTCTTTGGTGGCCGTTGTTAGGCTGTTTCCTCCAGGTTGGAAGTGATCATTGGTGTCTTGAATCACAGCGGCTGTGATCAGCCCCATCAGATGGTCACACAGTTGTGCCCATTCGCACAATTGTGCCCTCCTGAAGTGGATAGAACACTAAGGTGGCTCAGGAGGCTGCTCGCCCCCAGGGATAGAAGTGGGTTCATAACTGTTGGCAGGAGACTGGTGCTGTAGCTGCCCGCAAGTTCTCCAGGCTCCCTTAAGCCAACCCCAAAACACCACTGGATCGCCAAACTGGACTCAGGATCGTTTCTTTGGTCTGTCTTTGTCCTTTCCAGCTGTTGACTAGTCACACAACAGTGCCCGTGTAAGGCTGCAGCCACCGGCAGGGGATGGTGCTGCATGCCTATAGCTCCAGCTGCTGTAGTGGTTAATGCAGAATTGAACATTGGAGGCCAGCGTGGGCGGCATAGCAACTTAATCTGTCAGTCAGTCTACCTGCCTGCCTGCCCGATTATTGCTCTCTCACACACACACAAAAGTAAACATAAAAAGGCTGTTCAGTGGCAGAACACAAAGCCCTTTGTTCAATCCCAGTGCTACAGACAACAGCAGATACCAAATAAATTAGGAACAATCGTACGGGGCAGGGAATCAAGGAGTACTTCCTGGTAGCGGCAGCACCTGAGCTGGGTCTTGAGGAGCAGCAGGTTTGGGCAAAGAAAAGGGGAGGATGTGTGCACTCTGTGAGTCAAAACCAATCACTAACCCGATTTCTCGATGAGTGTATGATTCCACAACTGGACCTGTGGGCTTGGGTGTGAGGTGAGAAGCTGGGGATGGACCTCAAGGCTCTACACATGCCACCCAAGTGCTCTGTGATGTCCCCACTAAGATATAATTCACACATCACAAGGTCTGCCCTCTTAAAGTATATCGAGTGGCTTTTACGTTTAAACATTTACATTTAAAATGCTTGTGCAGCCATCATTACCAAGTTCAGTTTGTTCTCATCACCCTCTACCTTTTGGCAGCCATTCTGCCATCCCCGTCCCAGGCACTGGTAACCACTGACTGGCTTTCTGTCTCTGCGATTGCATGTTCTGGACAGCTCACATACATGGATTCCTGTATCGTCTTATGATTATTTTCCCCTTGGCATAATGTTTCAGTGTTGGTTCCTGTTGTAGCGTGTATAAGCACTTCATTCCTTTCTTAGGGGAATAAGTACTGCACTGTGTGAATACGTTTTGTTTATCCCTTTAACAGTTGACTGACATTGGGATTGTTTCCAATGTTTTGGTGTTATGAATAATAATATATTGTCACTGGCATTTCTGCACAATTTTTGTATGGGCAGTTTTCAATCCTTTCTGCTATCTGTCTGTATCTGTGTGTGTGTGTGTGTGCACGCATGCGTGTGCATGTGTGTAAGTGTGTATGTGACCACGCCATTTTACTATCTTTCCAAGAATATATAAGGATTCTAATTTTCTAATTTCTCCATATTCTTCCTAAAATTTCTATGTCTTCTTTACTGCTGTCTGTGTAGTCCAGCTTGAGGCTGGCCTCAAGCTCTCAATCTGTCTTAGAAAAAATATGTTTTATTTTCCCCCTTGTATTTATTATCATGGCATCCCCATCAAAAACTCAATTGAGGGGCTGGGAGATGACTTTGCCACGTAGGCAAGAGGACCTGAGTTTGGATTCCTAGCATCTCTGTGAAAATCCAGACAGAGCCTGGAATCTCAAAGCTGGGGAAGCAGAGACATGATTCCTGGGGTTTGCTAGTCAGCCAGTCTAGCCAAATCATTGAGGGCTAGGTTCAGTGAGAGACCCTGTCTCAAAAAATAAGAGAGCAATAGAGAAAGACAGCAGACATTGAGCACAGGCCTCTGTGTGCACAGCACACCCATTGACAGCTACATCTGCACACACCACGCATGTAAATCAGTGGAACAGCTATATAGTCGTTCATACACACCTATTATCCAAGCAGTCAGGGGAAGGAGGCAGTAGAATTAGTTAATTTGTAACTGTTCCGTATTGAAAAATCAAAGGCTTAACCAGTGTTGTAAAATAATCTTTTATAAGGAGCAAACTGATAACCAGAGTTAGTTGGCAATATCACCCTGCACCTCCCTCAAAAGGCATTAAAGTAGCTTATTGGGTTATGTTGCAAAATAATGACAATGTAAGGGTTTATTTCTGAGTTCCCAATTCTATTCTTTTAATGTGTGTGTGTGTGTGTGTGTGTGTGTGTGTGTGTGTGTGTGCATGCAATGCCTTCAGAGGCCAGAAGAGGTCATTAGACCTCAGAAGCTGGAGTTTCTGGCACTGGGAGCCACCCAGTGTGCTGGGAACTCAGGTCCTCTGCAAGGGCAGCCTGTGTTCTAAGTCTCTGAGTCATCTCTCCAGCTTCTCTATATTGATTTTGTCATGTTATTTTTTATATTGTTTTGTTTTTGAAGGAGGGTCTCCCTATATAGTCCAAGATGAACCTGGAACTCATGTAGCCCAGGCTGACTTCCAACTTTTGGGCCTTCTGCCTGTTTCCCAAGTGCAGGGTTACAGGAGTGTGCCACGCAGGCCTAGGTTTGTTGACCATATTTCTTGGGGCTGTCTGTCCTCTCTCTGTGGTTACTAATTAGCTGGAAAGAATTGAAAAGATGAGCGACTGGCTGGACAAGCATACTGCACTTCCGCAGGTAGGTCTTCGCAGCTCCTCACTGGCCCCACCCTAACTCAGTCTTCCTGCAGGATTGGGAGCCTTCTCCAGTCTCAGTGGCAGCTGGGGAGGGAGCTCACAGGGGAGAACTTTATCTCTTTTATACCTCTCAAGGTTATCATAAATGGCAAATTACCTACCTCAAGGTTATCATGTCAAATTATAGCATTCACACATAAAGGTATAGAAACATTCAACATGCAATACAAATGTAAGGTATATATGTCTGTATATAATATATATACATATATGTATATTTACACACACCCTCTCTCTCTCTATATATATATATATATATCCCTCTCCCTCATGAGTAAGACCCTGAAAACAGAGAAAGTTTTACTTATGAGGATATCAAGGCTGCAATGTCTGTATTACTGTTAAATTTCAAACTGGTGAGGTCTGGCTCCTCACAGACTCCTCTGCAGGTACTGGAGCTGCCGTCAGGAGGTGTGAGCATGAAGGCTGGGCATCCCTTCCTCGCATCGCCTTGCCGCCTCCTCTGTGACAGGTGTATGCTAAGGTCTGGGAACACCACAGAGGTCAGAGTCAGGCAGACTGACCATGTCTCTACCCTCCTGGGAAAGTATGGCATCGTGGGGAAGCTGTGTGTTTCAACAAGTTCCTACAACAAAATGTCACCTAGAGGGAGGGACAGGGTGGTGACTCCAGCCATTCCTGGGATCAGTGGGCAAGACAACAGTAATTAGCCTTTGATTTCATCATTTCAATGATAAGGCAGAACCGTTCATTCTTGAACTCAGTCCCTAACCCAGGGGTACAGACCGTGTCCCATTGCCCACAGCTGGGCCTGAGAATGGGCCAGCAGAAAGAACTGCCTGTTCTTCCTCTCTGCTGGCCCGGGTACTCAGGAACTCTTCGGAGACAAGAGCCTCCAGCCCCACCCTGTCTTCCTCTCTCCTGCTTTCAGTTCTGCTTCTGACAGAAAAGACAGAAGAACTGAATGCAGGCTAAGCCCCAGACTCTTAACTGCGGTGTCTACCCACCCTCCACATCTGACCTTCATAGGTACTGCCCTCAGAATTCCCGTTCCTAAACCTCTACCAGTTCAGGCTGCTTCCTCCCTGAAGGAAGACAGCCGCTCACTGGTGGAAAAGACACATGGTGCGCACCAGGCAGCCCCTTGTTAGCCACCTTCCTCCTTTCTCCATCTCTCAGTCCTCAGGGACCTCTCCTCTAGCATGTCACCTGACAGGCCAGCTCGATCTGCCGGGGACAAGAATCCTTCCACCTCTTGGGGGAACAGCTCTGGTGCTGAGGGGTTTTAGCCTCCACAGCCTCCTGTGCCTCAAGAGGACATGATCCTCTCTCCCCCACGCTTGTCACTTTGAGGGACAGGTGGAGGAGACAGGGAAATGACTGGGAGTGTGGAGACCTGAGGTGACTTGAAGCCAATCTGTCTCAGTGGTAATTTCTCCATTTTTAAAAGCAGGGGGTTGTTCCCGTCTCTAAGGCATTTCGTCGTTCTCAGATGGTGCAACTGTGAGGTTCTAGGGCTCTGTTGGGGCAATGCTTGATGATTCTTGTGAGATGAACAGCTGCCTGCCAGCCGTATAGCCAAAGGGTCGGGAGCAGGGGTGCCAGCGCTTGTGGCCCACTCTATGGCCACCCCTGGTAGAACAGAACAGACCCTCAGTTCTTGCAAGGAGTCCCTCACCCCAAGCCCAAGGTGAACTGGCTGCCAGCATCTGCAGCAACGACCCAAGGCGCCTGTCAGGCACCCAGGCAGGCGACCCCTCTTCCAGGACCCGGCAACCTCAAGTCCATCCCCGTGGCACCAGCCAGCCATCCCCGCCCCTTTGTCACTCAAGAGCCCGGAAGGGCTTGGAGGGTTATGCCTGGAAACCTTGAGAAGTCAGAGACCGCTGGGCTCTACGGCCTAAGACTACGTGGTGGCAGCCAGAAGGCACGGCCGGGCGGCGACAGCAGTGTTTGCAGGGGACAGGGACCCCTTTCTAGCTTCTTCTGCAAGAGCCCCACCTTGCCCCATCTCTCCACCCAGGCTGCTCCCCGACCCCTCCGGCCTGGCTCCCCTGCCCAGGGCAGGCTAGGACTCTCTCCCCCGCCCCGCTCAGCAGGGCCCGCGTCGCCGGGGACTTTGGAGCCGAGGAGGAAGCGCGGAGGGGCGGGGAGGTGGGGGTGTGTCGGGAGGCGGCAGTGCTGGGTTTTATAATCCGCAGGGCGGTCGCCGAGCGGGAGAAGGGACAGCGCCGCACCACGCGCGTACCGCGCTATGGGGGCCGCGTCCGGCCAGCGGGGGCAGGGGCCGCTGTCGCCTCTCTCGCTGCCGTGGCTGTCGCTGCTTCTGCTGCTGGTGCCGTCACCCGCCCCGGCGCTCGACCCCGGATTGCAGCCGGGCAACTTTTCCGCGGAT
The DNA here is from genome assembly GCF_950005125.1 of Chionomys nivalis. Taxonomy (NCBI): domain Eukaryota; kingdom Metazoa; phylum Chordata; class Mammalia; order Rodentia; family Cricetidae; genus Chionomys; species Chionomys nivalis. Next base: position 86,484,023 of record NC_080092.1, read on the forward strand.
GAGGCAGGGGCGCAGCTCTTCGCCGAGAGCCACAACTCGAGTGCCGAGCAGGTGCTGTTCCACAGCACCGCAGCCAGCTGGGCGTATGACACCAACATCACCGAGGAGAATGCGCGGCTCCAGGTGGGCGCTGGGGCCTGGGCGGGGGCGGGGCACGGCAGGGCGCAGCGACCAATCACAGGTCTGCGGTCAGTCGCCCGGGGTAGCAGACGCCTGGGGCCCCCAGCCTCAGCCCTGAGCCGCAAGATCCCTAGAGGGGCCCCTGCCACCAGTCAGACCCTCCCACCCGCTCTGCGCATTAGACAGGCGGTGATGCTCCAGTCCGGCTTGGGCACGTGATGCCAACATAGGGATGAAAAGGATGAAGCTAACTCCTCCAAGGCCAAATCCTCCCGGCGCGTGGGCGTCCAGAGCTGGGGCAGCGGTGGTCTGCATATAGGGAGCTCTGTTCGGCTCCAGAGCCCTTGCCTCCTGGCAGCTGCCTGACCTTTTATTGAGGTTCCTTTTCTGGCCCCTCCACTCACTGGCCCCTCATTCTGGTTCAAATTTTTTCCTTCGTTGTTTCCTTGAGTCAGATTCCCACAGTTCCCAACCCGAGGGCTCAGGAGTGGGGGTGCTGCTTCTGCAAGCTCATCTCTAGGACAGAATCTCTGCAGGAACTAGGGGTCTGGAAGCCCTCCGCCTTCCTAGGCCCTCTCAGTACTGTAGCCTCTCCTCCATGGCCTCCACCTAAGACAACCTCTCTTTTCACCCTCCTGCTGAGCACAGGAAGAAGCAGAACTCATCAATCAAGAGTTTTCAGAGGTCTGGGGCAAGAAGGCCAAGGAGCTATACGGCCCCATCTGGCAGAACTTCACGGACTCAAAGCTGCGAAAGGTCATTGGGACTATCTGCACCCTAGGACCTGCCAACCTGCCCCTGGCCCAGCGGCAGCAGGTGGGCCTGAGGGTGGAAACAGAACTTGAGTTGCCAAGTGCCCTGTTGTGGTGGTTGGGAGAGCGGCCTGGCAGACAGGAAGGGACCTGCAGTCTGTATGGACCTTGACTGTAAGGGGAAAACAGGAGACTGACTGCTAGGACCACAGGTTTTCCCTCCAGACGTGTGGTGGAGTAGAAAGTCAAATTCGTGAACTGGAGTGTAGTTGAATGGCCAGACTGCTAGTGTAGCATGTGTGAAGCCCCGTGCTTTATACCCAGAATCACATTACACATGCAGAGAGCGATGTGGATGTGCGCTCTCTCTCTCTCTCTCTCTCACACACACACACACACACACACACACACACAGAGTCAACGGTGAATTTCTCTCTAGGCAGACTTGGTATACGGGCAAGGGTTGGAAAGACAGACGCAACAGGGCCAGAGGACGGCAGGGATTCACCCTCACTGTGGGCTGGTACCAAGCTGGTGTTTGTCTCAGACCCTGGGTGCCTCCGCGGGGAAGGGAGGCAGTTGGAAAAGTGTCACTGAGTGATCGCGTCTGAGTCACATCCCCTCTCCAGACCACTTTTTCCTCCTAGCCAAGGGGTGGGGTGGGCAGATTAACTCCAGAGGCCGATGTTTGCTCGCTAATAATCATTCCTCAACTCCAACTTGGCAGTACAACTCCCTGCTCAACAACATGAGCAGAATCTACTCCACCGGCAAGGTCTGCTTCCCCAACAAGACTGCCACCTGCTGGTCCCTGGACCCAGGTATGGGTCGGTCCCATCTCTGCTGGGGTTTCCTAGTGCTTCTGGGTCACCTGCAGGATCTATGTTTGTTAGTAAGTCAAAGGCACTGGTCCCGCACTGAGGCTGGACTATGCAGATGTACCCATACTTCTGCCCTACCCTGCTTCTCTGGGCACTTTGGGGACCCGCTAGCGCCACCCTTCCGCCGCTAAGCTTTCCTCTGGCCACCTAGCTCTCCTTTTAATGGGTCCTCTCACTTGCTCCAAAAGCCTCTCACAAGCCCTGGGTCCCTTGGGACTGTACCACAAGGTCAGCGATTCTATGCAATGAGTCATGGAGAGGGTTTTGTCTCTTGTAACCTCTAAATGTTCTTTCTGTGTCAACGATCTTAGCCATTTTCCTGGGCACAGGGTCCTGCCCGGTGCTTTCTTTGTATAGTCTCGCCCCTGCAAACGCATAGGCTGCCCTTGCTCTGGGGTCACTGTGATGCTGAAGATGCTGGTGGAAATGGTAAAGACCAGTGTGTGCCTCTGGTGAAGGCTGCCAGAGACTGGCACATAGACGGTTCCTAACTGACCCTGCTCACCTGTCTCAGAGCTCTCCAACATCCTGGCCTCCTCACGAAGCTATGCCAAGCTGCTGTTCGCCTGGGAGAGCTGGCATGATGTTGTGGGTATCCCACTGAAACCCCTCTACCAAGACTTTACTGACCTCAGCAACGAAGCCTACAAACAAGATGGTGAGCTTGCATCTTCCTCTCCATGGACAGCAGCCTTCCAAGCTTACAAGACACTCTTGTCTGCTGTCCCCAGAGCCTCGGGTCCCTGAGCTAGACAAAGCAGCCAGTCTGGTGACTGCAGGGCTGATCCAAGGTCTCAGACCTAGTAGGAATGGCATGAAACGTATAGCAAGCATACGTTGCTGTCCTGTCCCTCTCACTGCTGTTCCTGGTACCTTTTGTGGCACTGCTCCCAGCCCTAAGACTCTCTGCATCTTTGTGCTTAGGGACCTGTTTTGCTGGAGATTAGAGTAGCCCCTAGTTGGAAATGATAGACCTTGATATGGTGACCCACACCTGTAATACCAGTACTTGAAAGGGTAGGAAGATGAGGAGTTCAAAGCCAGCCTGGGCTACACAGTGAGACTCTGTCTAAAAAAAAGGGGGGGTGGAGTGTGGCACATAACTGTAATCCCAGAACTCAAGAGACTGAGGCAGGACGATCTTGAGTTCAAGGCCACTTTAAGCAACAATCTCAAACCAATGCTTGGAGTCAGGAAGATGGTAGAGACAAAACTAGGGTGTGGAGAGCCCTTGGGCCTGACCTGTGCTCTCCTGCTTTAGGTTTCTCGGACACAGGAGCCTACTGGCGCTCAGCATATGACTCCCCCTCCTTTGAGGAGACTCTGGAGCACCTCTACAATCAACTAGAGCCCCTCTACCTGAACCTCCATGCTTACGTCCGCCGCGCACTGCATCAACGCTATGGGGACAAATATATCAACCTCAGGGGACCGATTCCTGCTCATCTGCTGGGTAAGGACCTGGACCTTGTACCCAGGGGAACTTGGGTGTAGGAGGATGCTCAGCAGAGGGAAAGTGGTCCATCCTCATGGTGCTGGACCTTGTGCCCAGGGGAGCTTGGGTGTAGGAGGATGCCCAGCAGAGGGAAAGTGGTTCTTCCTCACGGTGCCTCCAATATGTGGATTGCCATGACCTTTGCTTCCTTATGTAGAAGCCTCAATGACTTCTGTCCCCAGCTCAACGTCCCCAGCAGCCTGGAATCCTGCTGAATAGGTAGGGGCATGGAGGCTTAGGGAGGCATGAACTTAGAGCCAACAGAGAGCGAGCATGGGGCAGAGCTAGGGGTCAAGCCAATGGCTTTGGCTGCAGGTTCAGGGGAAGAGGCAGCCTACTTGTAGATACTTCCAAGGACACAAGCCTGGAAGCTTGGGGCCCCTTTGCAAAGGATCCTGGCATGTTCAGAAAGGACACCAGTAACCAGCCCTGTGGAGCCCAGAGAGTCAGGAGGGCTGTCCTGTGGTCCTAGGGTATAGGTGCCAGCACCCACCCAGAGTAGCAAAGATGGGAAATTAGCATGGCTGGGCAGGGAACCAAACTGTCCCATTGGCTTTTTCCATTTAGGAGACATGTGGGCCCAGAGCTGGGAAAACATCTACGACATGGTAGTGCCTTTCCCGAACAAACCCAACCTCGATGTCACCAGTACAATGGTGCAGAAGGTAAGTTCTGGAGCCAGGCTTCAGGTAAGGCAATGAGATGGGGAGAGAGGGGGGGTAGGAAAAGCCATGTGATAGGCATAGCCTCTCCCCTCTCCTACAACAGTCAACAGTGACCTAGGGTCTCGTCCGTGGTGGCAGAGCGATCTGTTGTGGTCAGCAGTGCCCTGCCCCTGGGAAGTGAGGGCACTGAACCTCAGATATCTTTCCTAGGCCAGAAGCTATCCTGGGTGGAGATCACTAAGCCTCGCCCTGAAAGCAGTCGCAGGGGCTCCCACATGACCGACTCCTGATCTATTTCCCCACCTCCTGGCCAGGGTTGGAATGTCACAAAAATGTTCCGGGTAGCAGAGGAATTCTTCACCTCGCTGGGGCTCTCACCAATGCCTCCTGAGTTCTGGGCAGAGTCGATGCTGGAGAAGCCAACTGACGGACGGGAGGTGGTGTGCCATGCCTCAGCCTGGGACTTCTACAACAGGAAGGACTTCAGGTCTAGACCTGGGAAGAGGAGTGTGTGGGGCTCCAAGGAGGAGGCAGCTGTGTTTCCGACCTGTATTGGAGGACTGTTCTGTTCCAGGGCAGCAGGGCCTGTCCTCCTACTTCACCATCCCTGCAACTCTCAGGGGCAATCAGCTGGGTGCCTTGGAATGGAGGAGGGCCAGAGTGGTGGTGGTCGGCCAGGGTCAGGTCGAAGAGTTGCTAGTTTCTAAACACTTCTCACCCCGGGCCAGAGGCCTCCTTGACCCCGTGCTCCTCTAGTCCCAGCCTGCCCAGGGCTCTGGCCCCTGCCCTGCTCTCTTCTCCACCCTCATCCTCACCCCATCCATGTTCCAGGATCAAGCAGTGCACACGGGTCACGATGGAGCAGCTGTCCACAGTGCACCATGAGATGGGCCACGTGCAGTACTACCTACAGTACAAGGACCTGATGGTCCCCCTGCGGAGAGGTGCCAACCCTGGCTTCCACGAGGCCATCGGGGATGTGCTGGCTCTCTCTGTCTCCACTCCTGCACATCTGCACAAAATCGGCCTGCTGGACCATGTCACCAACGACATAGGTATGAAGTGGGCCAGGGAGAGGATCCAGTTTGGCTCAGTCAAGTCTCCTTCTACCTTGTTAGATCTCTACTGTTCCCCTACTCCATCTCGTCATTTTTGTCTTGAGGCCCCATATACACCTTGAGCTTGGCACTCTCCCGGAGTCCTTGTTCCTGGAGCTAAGAACTTGGGGGTCACCTCTGTGCAGCCTCACCTCCTGTTGCACAGCCCTCCCCTCCCCCAGGTCCACTCTGCCCTAGCTGCTCCTTCCCCTACCTTCTCTCTCTTCTTATTTCTGTACAGAAAGTGACATCAATTACTTGCTAAAGATGGCCCTAGAGAAAATTGCCTTCTTGCCCTTTGGCTACCTGGTGGACCAGTGGCGCTGGGGGGTCTTCAGTGGACATACTCCACCCTCCCGCTACAACTTTGACTGGTGGTATCTCAGGTGAGGAGAGAGGAGAGAAGCCTGACTCGGGGATCCCTTGCCCCCACCAGTCTTGTCCCTCTTTTCTAACATCTACCCCCTACCCACTGCCTCCTCCATCCCTGCTGAAAACTCCAGGAAGTCTCCCCCATTTTCCAGGATGTAGAAGGGATGCTGGGGGAGAGGGCGGCTAGGGGTGGAACCAGTACCTTTTTTCTGCAAATCACAAGCAGCCTGTGCATCCCTAGGGCCTTAAGATTTTAAACATCCCCTTCTAGAACCAAGTACCAGGGGATCTGCCCTCCAGTTGTCCGGAATGAAACTCATTTTGATGCCGGAGCCAAGTTTCATATCCCAAACGTGACACCGTATATCAGGTACCAGAGCTCTGTGTTCCTCCCTGCTCCGTCATCCCTCAGGCCCAAGGGCTGAGAATTAGAACTGTCCTTTCTCCTGGGCAACGCTTGGTTTCTTTCCTTCTTCCTACTGCTAGCCCGTGGTCCAGCTGTTGCCTGTGGAACTCGGGATAGAGCCTGAACAAGGGACTTTTGCCTAGCTCTCCACACTCCTCCTAGCCCCTGCTCTCTGTCCCTGCAGGTATTTTGTGAGCTTCATTCTGCAGTTCCAATTCCATCAAGCACTGTGCAAGGAGGCGGGCCACCAGGGCCCGCTACACCAATGTGACATCTACCAGTCTACCCAGGCTGGGGCCAAGCTCCGGTATGTGGCGGGAAGGGAAAGAAAGTGGGAGGCGGAGGGGAGAGGCTGGCCACGGGCATTTCTACAGGTAGCTGACTGTTGTGGTTGGAACCACACAAAGCCATACTGCTCTGGAGTAACTCTCTTCTCTCCTTCCCACCCCTCCCCTTCCCTCCCTCTTTCTCTCCCTCCTTCTTTCCCCTTTCTCTCTTTCATATCAAATATTTATTGAGCTGGCCTTCCACTGCCACGGGGCCAGGCAGATGCCCCCTGCCACTCTGACAGAGACCCTAGCCCTAGAGTTCTTTCACTAACGAAGGACAGAAGGGAGGCCGCACCGCGGTGGACCCCAGCCTGTGTCTCCTATACCCACAGTGCTCACTCTGCTTGGCAGGCAGTTGCTGCAGGCTGGATGCTCCAGGCCCTGGCAGGAGGTGCTGAAGGATATGGTGGGCTCAGATGCCCTGGATGCCCAGGCGCTGCTGGAGTATTTCCAACCGCTCAGCCAGTGGCTTCAGGAGCAGAATCAGCGGAATGGTGAAGTCCTCGGCTGGCCAGAGTATCAGTGGCATCCACCGTTACCTGACAACTATCCATACAGCATTGGTAAAGCCCTAAGTGAGGGTGGGCAGGGACCAAGAGGAGTCCTGGCCTCTGACCTCTGGGCCCAGGCCTCAGGTTCCTGGTCAGCTCCTTCCAGCTATATTCCACCTCTGGGCTCTACAGCAAAGATGGGCATGTCTTTCTCCCAGCATCCTAGAGACGGTGAACCCAAACCTGAGGGCCCCTGGGGTCAGCCTTGCTGGCACATTGCTCTATGAGGTCACACTGTAGACTCGGCTCTTATTGGCCAGTGGTGGAGGCTTCGGGGCTCTGCTCTCCTGCGGCCATGGGCCAAGGTTGGGCTACTCCAGGACTGCCCAGCTTCCTCTTTCTGCTGCTCTGCTATGGGCACCCCCTGCTGGTCCTCAGTCAGGTGACCACCGACCACGTGACAACCAACCAGGGGATAACAAACCAGGCAACAACCAGAAGCCAGGGGATAACAAACCAGGCAACAACCAGAAGCCAGACAACAACTCACCGAGTGCCAGTCATCCAGACAACCCAGACCCCAAGTGGGACTCCTGGAAAGGGGCAGGGCCACGAGGGGGCAAGGAGCCAGGGGACAGCAGGAGGGGACTCCAATGGAGCCACGCCTTGTGGTAAGGAAGGCAAGGCCTGTCTGTTTTCCTCCTCACCTCCTGCAGACCTAGTGACTGATGAAACTGAAGCTAACAGGTTCGTGGAGGAGTATGACCGGACAGCCCGGGTGCTGTGGAACGCGTACGCAGAGGCCAACTGGCACTATAACACCAACATTACCCTAGAGGCCAGCAAGATCCTGGTAGGAACCACTTCCACCAACTCCAGCGTCTAGCATGTGCACAGACACAGCCACACCCACAGAACACACACAGACGTAGAGAGACACAAACACACACACACAGCACCAAGCTGCCAAAACTGGTGAAAAGTCTGGACAGAGTATTTTAAAAACAAAACTCCGTTTCAGATTTATTGGGCTTGGATCCACGTCTGAGCGAGTTTCTCTAGTCAGATACCTTTCTTAGTTACCAGTCTCAGAGACTGTAATCCATTGTCAAGCTAAGCAGTGACGGCGTCCCTCTTTCAAAGATTGACAGCCTGTTTGTCAGCAGCACGAGGGATCATTCCCTTGCACCCTGTCCCTCCCTTTGCGGCAGAGTGTATACGTCACACCACAGGAAGCCAGTTCTAGCCATGCGCTCTAACCCTAGATCACAGGGTGTTAACATTGCTTGAAGACCCGCTGTGTGCTGCCCATGGGTCCTTAGTACCTCACCTTCTCTTCCTGTAGACTTTGGCATTTTTGCACAATCTGGCATTCTTCCTGTTTCAAAGATGCAACCTCTGAATACTCAGGGCCTGGGGGTAGGGGGCTCCTATCTACTATCACGCCACCTTCATCCTAATGACATTTAAGGCGTGCTGGACCCCCTTTTCCTGCTCTCAGGATATACATTGCCAGACCGCAGATATCTGTTGAGGAACACATGCTGTACCCAGTCTATTAGCAGACGGCCCATGTTGAAGAGAAGGGTATTTGTATGGGCAAAGTTATCCACCTAATCGAACCACGCTCCTCATCCCTACCTTTATGGAACCTCCTACAGAGAGGCCATGCCAAATCTCCTGAGCCTGTGACACCACCCCCTTGTGCCCTCAGCTTCAGAAAAACAAGGAGGTGGCCAACCACACCCTGAAATATGGCACCTTGGCCAAGAAGTTTGATGTGACCAACTTCCAGAACTCGAGCACCCAGCGGATCATAAGGAAGGTTCAGAACATGGACCGGGCAGTGCTACCTCCCAATGAGCTAGAAGAGGTGTGTGGCCATGGAGAGCATGGAGTGGGCACTGCTGGGGAGTAAGCCGAATCACGGGTCTGCCTCCATGCTACTTTCTCGATTTGTCAAGTCTTGACATGGGCCATGTCTGCAGGTCTCCAGAATTCCCATGACTGCAACACGTTGGGGCACATGCTCCCTTGGTTCCCACCCATAATGCATGGGGCCAGAGCAAAATGGGAGGAGGATTCTTAATTCCCGTTTTTCCCCCCTTGCAGTACAACCAGATCCTGCTGGACATGGAGACCATTTACAGCATAGCCGATGTTTGCTACACAAATGGCACCTGTCTGCAGCTAGAGCCTGGTGAGAGCACCCCTGAAAGAGAGAGAGTTGGGGGGCTGGCTGGTAGGGATAAGGATGCTGTCAAGGGAAGGAAGAGATGGGCTTCCTTAACTGATTTCCTCAGGGGAACTGTCTGACCCTGCTGAGAGCTAGAACCCCATTAAAATTTCTCTAATTCTCTGCCCCCAGGGCATCCCACCTGCCCAGAACTCCCCAAATGTTTTCCTTCTACCTGCCCCTCAGAGCAATAGAATCTCAAATGTGTTTCAAAGTCACAGACCCCAAAAAGGAGAGCCAAAGACCTTCGGGTCTGTTTCTATACCTTCTGTGGCTTCCTAGGAGCCCCTCCTCCACTGGGCCATGACTGAAAGAAAATCTGGGGCCAGAAAGGATAAACCATGCAAGAGTCCCACCGACTTAGAAGCGCTAAGCTAGAAGTGGGCCTCCGGTCCCTAGCTGTAACATCCCCACACCATCCCTTCCTCCATGGCACCTTCCCGCCAGATAGCCATGGACCTCTCAATGCTCATGTCTCTTCAGCCTGAACCCTATTAAAAGGTTCATTCAGCCCTCCTCCCCTGCACTCTCACACACATCTCTTTCTAGGGTGGTGAGCTAGAGTCATAAACATTCTTTGTGAGGAATCTTTACCAGAAGTTGTTTCTTCCTGGCCCCAGTCCAGCTCCCATGTCAGAACAATGACAAAGAGAAGGGGAAATGGAAAATAAACAGGAGCAAGAAACAATTCCAGGGTGGGGTTGGGCCTATAGGTAGTGGATGTGGGTACACATGCCAAGAGGAAGAGGGAACATGTACGTGCACGTGCGTGCATGAGTGTGTGAGTGTGTGTGTGTGTGTGTGTACAAGCACACTTGGGAAACATGTGCATGTCTGGGTGTATAGTTCTAAATATGGATATTTAAAAAAAAAACATGTAGCATTTGGCATCCCCACCGTACAGCCCTTTGATCCAGAACTAGGCCATCTGGTCATGGACATAGTAATTAAAATAAAAAGCCCATGAAGATCGGTGACTTTCATCACCAGAAAGCAGACACTGAATTCTGAAAACAAATCTTTTTCAAAGAAAGCTAATTAAGTTTACCGTTTCTGTGACAAGAGCATATTACATAGAATGTTCCAGAACAGAACCCAAGTTCAACAGTGAGGGTTTCAGAAGCTCCAGGGCACCTCCATCTAGGCCAAGGGCAGGGCAAGAGGAGAAGCCATCTGTTCCCAGACTGATGCCCACAGTCTTGTGTGACGCTCACTCTGGCCTGAGCTCTCAGGAGGGTGTCCCATGCAGAGTGGTTTCCACAGGACATAAACCCAGTGCCCACCTTGCTGGAGGCAGCTCAGGTAGTCTTTGTACCTGCACAGCCCTTACAGCTGTTGGAACTCCTTTGACAATTTATGAAGGATGTTGTGGGTCCCCAGGGATGCAGCAATGAGCAGGCACAGCCCCTGCTTGGAGACAAACAGTTCTAAGTGCCTGGAAAGGCCAGGATAACTCCTTTGTTTATAGATATGGAAAAAGACCCGCCCAGGGTAACTTGGGGGGGGGTCCATGGGAGGGATAGAACTTGAACTTAGGCCTGTGAAACTTCCCAAACTATTTCTCCCAGGGAAGGGGAATTGATGGGAGAACCGTTTGTTTTTGCTCCAGCCTGGCCACCTCCTATGTGGGGACACAAGCCTGTCATTAAGCTACTCCTAAGAAAGGAACAAGTAAACCCCTTTCCAAGTTGCTGAACCCCTGCAGTGTCATGTATGTGCAGCATGTCGCCCCAGGTGGGCACCCTATGAGTTCCTTGTGGCCGCTGGCTCCCTAGCTCTCTCCCCTCTCGCTACTTACTGCCTATCCTGTCAAGCTTTCTTCCGACTCTGAAATTCCATGACCAAGTTCCACTTAAAAACAGATGAGTGCTGAGCCAAGAACCGAGGCTCAAGTCCTTCCACCCCTCCCTTCCAGATCTGACCAACATGATGGCCACATCCCGGAAATACGAAGAACTGCTGTGGGTGTGGAAGAGCTGGCGAGACAAAGTGGGGAGATCCATCCTCCCCCTTTTCCCAAAGTATGTGGAACTCTCCAACAAGATTGCCCGCCTCAACGGTAAGTTCCCAGTGCTGGTGCCGCTGGCTGTCTGCTCCCCAGTTCCCTCAAGCTCCTCAAAGAGGTCCTCTGATCCTTAGACTAGGGACAGGAAGAGGTGACAGGGGTGTGCTGAGTGAATGAGAGCTGTTGGGAAAGCTTGACTTGTCTCCTGTGCAGGCTATGCAGATGGAGGGCACTCCTGGAGATCATCGTATGAGTCTAAAAACTTGGAGCAAGACCTAGAACAGCTGTACCAGGATCTGCAGCCGCTCTACCTGAACCTGCATGCCTATGTGCGCCGTTCCCTACACCGCCACTATGGGTCCCAATACATCAACCTGGATGGCCCCATTCCCGCCCACCTGTTGGGTAAGGACATTGGTCCAACTTCAAGGAGGTGGGCAATGGACAATAGTAAGGGACAGGACAGTGCAGGCCACAGAGCAGAGAGCAGGCCTGAAGCGTCATGAGTGATAAGACTTGAAGCCTTGAGCGAGCATGGCCAAGGTTGGAGTGGGGTGGGGTTGGGGGGACTTCCTGCTCACGTTTAGTTACCACATATTTTTATATTTTTCTTTTGTGGTGCAGAAGAATTGAACTCAGGGCCTTGTATGTGGCAGGCAAGTGCTCTACCACTGAGCCACACTCCTCAGCTCTCCCGGTGCCATGTTTGCCACAGAACCACATTATGCAAGCGTTTCACCATCTTTTAAGGGTTAGACCACATTGCCCGTCATGCCTTGAGACAGCCAGATCCAGGAATATGGGTGTGGGGATCTGAGGAAATTCCTTATGAGCCTTGAAAGATGTAAGATTTTGACAGATGTAAAGTCAGGGCTGGGGGCTCAGGGGGAGAAGACTCAGGGCCTTGAAAGATGTAAGATTTTGACAGATGTAAAGTCAGGGCTGGGGGCTCAGGGGGAGAAGACTCAGGGTCTAAGTCAAGGTGTGGCAGCAAAGAAAAGTCCTGAGAGCTCAGATCCACTTCAACATCTGGGCCCTTATTCTTCCATGGCTCTAAATATTCAAACAGCCTTGAGTACATGAAGGAGGAAGAAGACAGGGAGAGACAGAAAGACCTGGGGGAAAGTAGAGGCCACCGGTTTTCTGTCCCCAATGGGCCATTGCTTTCCTACAGTTGTTATGAATAGTGAAGTCAGACAGCGCACATTTAGAGGTCATTTGGGAGACTTCCAGAAGGTTGTCCTTCTCTGGGTCTGACTCTCATGCGGCTGGAACATTGCTGCATCCCAAGATCCAGTCCTCCTCCATCCCTCTTTGGGACAGTTCAAAGAATATCTAAGTAGATATCAACTCAGTGACCAAGAACACAGAGCCCAGGAGGGAAGCGGGATGCTCCAGGTGTCCAGGGGTCCAGACCGGGCCTTAGAAGTTCATCTCCTGTGGTCAAAGAAAAAGAAGCCCTTTAGATGCCCCACCCTCACCCTCCCACTCCTTTCTCAGCCCTCTGCCACTCTGACTCCCTCTGGCAATTCTGCCCCAACTATGGCAGACCCCCAACTCTAATGGAGTTTCGAACCTTCTAGTCATTCTGAATGTCCCTCTTCTCTCCAGTCCTGGAGAGCTGGGCTCTTAACTGACACTGGATTCTAGGGCGTCAGCCTTTCCAAAAGGAGATGGTTGGTTCCTGTCGGAGTGACTGGTGACCGGCATAATGCAATGTGAGAGGTTACAGAGGGGACAAGAGTGTAGCCTGATGGCATTGAAATCCAGCCACGTCACTTAGGAGTCTGAGACCCTGTTTGGATTACTTAACTCTCTCCAGACACAAGTTCCTCTGCTACACAGTGACAGGAAGCAGGCGGGACTACAGGTTACTGTATGTGAGCTTGGGGCGGCACTTAGGAAGTGACGGTCATGTGGGCACTGATGCTCCAGGGCTACCTTGATTCCTAACGCCCAGCAAGGTTCTTACCTGTAACCCACACTGGAAATGACCTCGTGGGCTGGGCATGCAAGTGGGAGACCATGCACATCAAATGCCCAGCACGGTTTGCAAACAGTTGATGCTCAAAAGATGCCACCTTGGTTGACAGGATTGGGATCTGCCCACCAATCCCTACAGCATTTCTCTGAGCCTAAAAAGTTATGTGTCCCAACTTGCCTCTAGGGAACATGTGGGCACAGACCTGGTCCAATATCTATGACTTGGTGGCACCCTTTCCTTCCGCCCCCAGCTTGGACGCCACGGAGGCCATGATAAAGCAGGTCAGTGAATCCAAGGCCATCATCCTTGGGCCTTCTGAGGGAACAAGGTAGGGCAGGCCCCAGATGAGAGGACAGAAACCCTCTCCCCGCCAGTATGGCCCTCTTACAACCTCTCTCCTGCCTCAGCTGTGTCTGTCAGAGACCCCAGTTTGCAAAGAGCTGTCTCTGCTTGCAGGGATGGACGCCCAGAAGGATATTTCAGGAAGCTGACGACTTCTTTACCTCGCTGGGGCTGCTGCCTGTACCCCCCGAGTTCTGGAACAAGTCAATGTTGGAGAAGCCAACCGACGGACGAGAGGTGGTGTGCCATGCCTCAGCCTGGGACTTCTACAATGGCAAGGACTTCAGGTTTGTCTGGGTGGAGCTAGGATCCTGGGACAAGAGTAATAGCTGAGTCAAGGCTCTGTGGTTGCCCCCTCAACGGGAGAGAGCAAGACCGATGGGGGCAGTTTGGGACAAAGCTGAGGACTGAAAGTCAAGGAGGTAAGTTTGGTCCTAGTCGTGGGAACCAAGTAGGGAAATTCCATTGGAGAAATGAAAGCCAGGGGGCTGGAGAGATGGTTCAGTGGTTAGAGCACAAGTACTGCTCATCCAGAGGTCCTGAGCTCAGTTTCCAGCACCCACATGGTGGCTCACAACCATCTATAGTGGGTTCTGATACCCTCTTCTGGCACATGCAGATAGAGCACTCATATACATAAAATAAATTACTTCTTTTTTTTAATATTTATTTATTTATTATGTATACAATATTCTGTCTGTGTGCATGCCTGCGGGCCAGAAGAGGGCACCAGACCTCTTTACAGATGGTTGTGAACCACCATGTGGTTGCCGGGAATTGAACTCAGGACCTTTGGAAGAGCAGGCAATGCTCTTAACCACTGAGCCATCTCTCCAGCCCTTTTTTAAAAAATATTTATTTATTAAATAAATACTTCTTATAATAAAAAATAATGCCAGAAGTGCTAGCCAACTCTGTCAGTGGTCAGCGGGATTCTTCAGGTTGCAGACCTGATGTAAGCTATCTATGCTGCACAGCCTTGTTTGCACATTGTTGGCCCTTCCCATGGTGCACCACTGTGACGTAGGAAGACTCCACTCTCACCACTGACAGACAAGGCACTGCCCTTATCAAGTTGGGGCTGGCTACCTACAGTTGTCTAACAGACCACCCCAAAATCCCGTGGCATAAAATGACCAGTTGGTCCTCAAGGATCTCCGAGCAGTTCCACCAGTGCTCAGTGAAAGTGTCCTCACTCCACAGCGACAGGCATCTCAGAGTATTTAAAAACTTTAACTGAGCCAGCAAGATGTCTCAGCAAATAAAGGTGCTTGCCACCAAGTCTGATGACCTGAGTCTGGGCCTCCAAATTCACATGGTGGAGAGAGAGAATGGAATTTCAAAAATGGCTGTCCTCTGATAGTCACAGACACACCATGGCAGGTGCTTACCACATAAATCAATAAACTCTTTAATTTTTTATTAATTTATTGGCACTAGGAGAGTGACTCCCAGGGTTTTATTCTTGCCAGGAAAGCACTGAGTTACCCCCTAGACACAGTGGGCGGAATTTCAGTGGCTCATCTGGAGCCATTTACCCAGAATCTAGTTTTGACTGCTGCATGGAGTTGCTCAGTTTTTCCCACGTTCAGTGTCTAGGGTGGCCTCTCACACTGGGTACCTGGTTAGGATGATTGGAGAGGCTGGGGGTTGATCAGGCTTCTCTCTGGCACAAGCTGGCTTGGGTTCCTTTCTATTGTGACTGTCTCAGGCTGGCAGATGGATTAAAACAGAAGCCAGGTTTCTCAATGGCTAAGTGTAAAACTGGCTCGGAGTCCTGTCTGCTGTGAATTCCTCCTGCCTCAGGCATCCTCTTTTAGACAGGGTCTTACTATATCACTTAGGCTGACCTTGAGCTTGTGATCTTCCCACCTCACTTGGGCTCCCAAGTGCTAGAACCACAGGCTTTTCAACCCTATATGTCTGCCACATTCTACGGGAGAATACCCAGGGCAACCCAGATTCAAAGGAAGAGGGGAAAAAACTGTCTGGGAAGGGGTGGTGATTCTGTCCCCAGCTGATGAAACTCTTGTATAGACACAAAGCCAGGAAACAAAGAGATGGGGTTCATGTGGGGGTTGGGAGCGGGGATACTGCCCAGCCTTGGGCCCTTCAGAGGCATGAGGACTTGGACCTTCAAGGCCCAGGTGGATTGACAAGGGGATTAGGGATCATGGAGGTGAGGATACCTGTGGGAATCCTTTTCTATGGTGATTCAGAGGAGAAGGTAGGCAGACCCCACCCCTAGGGCGATGTTGGGGAGCTCCTCCCTCTCCCATCCCCCCATGAGAAAGAAATATGAGGTGAACTTCATTGAAACTCTGTTTAGACCCCAGGAAGAAGTTTCTCCTGTCATTGGAATAGGCTTGAAGAAGTGGGTGAGAGAAACACAGGGAGGCGGAGCCTCCTGGCCTGGACAGCTCTGCAACTGCCAATCAGCCCTGGTCCTAAGCATTCTTCTAGTGGTTTGGGATTAAATGAGATGCAGAGTGGTCCAGCCCATGTGGTCCCCAGGAAGCCCCAACCCTGGAAGAAGGAGACAAGTCCATGGGAAAGCACTGGACACACATCCTACAAAGCACAGGATTGAACGTCCCAGTGCCTCCAGACCAAGTCAGAAAGCAAGTCAGTATGGATGGGAGCTATTTGGAAAGTTAGGGGCAGAGGGATGGCTCTGGTGACCTTCAGAGACTTCTGGCCCCAAATCAACCTCTTTCTCAGGACCACTTACTCGATTTCTCCTCCTCATCAGGTCATGCTCCTTGCATCCGTGGGGAGGAGGCCTGCTTCATACGATGCACTCACTATCACATGATGCACTCGCTATCAATCACATGATGCACTCACGGTGGTCCCTGTGCTCCTGTGTCATCCTGACACACGTTCTCCCTGCCCCTGTTCCTAGGATCAAGCAGTGCACATCTGTGAACATGGAGGAGTTGGTGATTGCCCACCATGAAATGGGCCACATCCAGTACTTCATGCAGTACAAAGACTTGCCCGTGACCTTTCGGGAGGGTGCCAACCCTGGCTTCCATGAGGCTATTGGAGACGTGCTGGCTCTCTCAGTGTCTACCCCGAAACATCTCCACAGCCTCAATCTGCTCAGTAGTGAGGGCGGTGGCTACGGTGAGAGAGGGCAGAGGTGCTGGTAGGTGGGCTGAGGACCCAGAGAGGGTAACATACTTGAGAGGTGCAGAAATAGGAAGATTTTATAGATGACCCAGGCAAAGACCTGAGATAGATCGTTGGATGGAAAGGGAAGGGGCCCCAGCAGGATGAACCTGACAGGATAACACACAGATCATCCCAAGAGGCAAGTTTAGGGATGATGAGATCCAACACCATATTCCCTTCCCCTCACTGGACCTGAGCTGCTAGGCCCCCACACGAGGCCAGCATGGACCTGAGGCTGCACGCCCTTCCTTGGCAGAGTATGACATCAACTTCCTAATGAAGATGGCCCTCGACAAGATCGCCTTTATCCCCTTCAGCTACCTCCTCGACCAGTGGCGCTGGAGGGTCTTCGATGGAAGCATCACCAAGGAGAACTACAACCAAGAGTGGTGGAGCCTCAGGTTCTAGAACATTCTGGTGGGGGTATGGATTGGAGTGCATCTCCGAGAGTGTCTGCATGTGCTTGTGTATCTGCAGATGAGCCAGTGAAAAAGTGTGTGTGTGCTTGTGTGTATGTGTGTGCACGCACGTGTGTGCATGCATGCATGTGCGTGCATGTGCGCATGTGTATATACAAGTGATAGGGGTCCATGTGTGTGTGTGTGTGCATGTGTGCATGCATGTGTGTGCATGTATGTGTGTGCATGTGTATGTGTGCATGCATGTGTGTGTGTGTGTATGTGTACAAGTGATAGAGGTCCCCCAGGGTGGTTGTACACCAGAACACAACACACAGGAGTAGAGGACATTCTGGTGAAGGGACTATTCTTTACTTTAAAAATGCCAACCCTCTCTCAACCCCAAAGTCACCCTTTAACATATCTTCCTGTTTGACAGGCTGAAATATCAGGGTCTCTGCCCTCCAGTGCCCAGATCTCAAGATGACTTTGACCCAGGGTCCAAGTTTCATGTTCCTGCAAATGTGCCGTACATCAGGTAAGAGCAAAAGGAGAAAAACTCTATGCTGGAGCTGCCCCCGAGCAGCGAGAGCTGGCTCATGACACAGTGCCTGGGTCCACTCACCTGCAACTAAAACCATTTCTTTAAGTCTTCCTTGAACAACACGAGAGCCTAAACCAACCAAACGGTTAAAACCTGAAACTCCACTGGAAGTTTGGCTAATGGTTACAAGGCCTAGTCTGGGTAGGATTTTTGTTTTAAAACAGGTTTTACTCTGTAGTCCAAGCTTCAGGCTGGTCTAACACTCACAACGGGCCTCCTGTCTTGAGCCACCACACCTACCACCGACAGGGCAGTTGACATCAACAGTGGCACGTGGCTGGGTACTGACTTGGGTTCTGTTGATCGGTTAGATTTGAGACATGATCCCTTTGTCTGCCCTTTGCTGCAACTGAACCAACTGCCTGCAGTATATGTTGAGCTGTACTCGAAATGTCCTATAGTATGGAGCCCAGGACAGGAGGCCCAGCTTATGCAGGAAGCAAGGTGGTTAGGGACAAGTTAGTTGCCATCTTGGGGGTCAAAGCTCCTGTCCTTTGCTTGAACAACATCCTCTGTCTCTATGAGTATCCATTCTGAGCTCAACACACAGGGTGGGCACAAGGTCTAACCACCTAGTCACTCGTCTACACAGAGCTTGCTGGGGAACCTGGTGGCTGCAGCCGTGCATCGTGAATTACTAAGTGGAAGGCATCAGCACTTGCCTGTGCATCATTTGGCTGTAGCATAAGGTGCCCAAGGCAGCTCCCTTCCTTCCTCATGCTCTTATGGGGAGCTTACTCAGGGTGTGAGATCCAGAGAGCTCTGAAGAAGTTGTGACAGGTAGACCTCAGGACAGAGTTCCTGGTGCCCAGGCTACCTGGGAGCCAAGGCACAGAGGACAGAGAAGGCCTCCCAGGAGAGCGAAACTTCTTCGAGTTCTTGCCTCTAGTAATCTCTGGAAGCTGAGTGGAGGGGGGAGCTCTGACACCAGGATGAAAGCCAGCAACATAGAAGCATAGACAGAGTCTGGGACCTGGGAAGAAAGATGTCTGTCTACTGAGATGCTCTCCGAGGCTGCAGAGGGCAAGGAGCAAAAAGAGTTGTTGCTAGGTCCCATCAGGTTTGACCTAGAGACTGCCCTCGCGAGAAGCTTTGGAAGAGGGGTTCCCAGTGAGGCTACCACCACCTCCTGGATCTCCTTCTGAGGTCCCAATACTCACTCTTGCCTCGAGATGGACCCTGTGGTTGTTAGTGTCCCCGCTTAGCACAGTTATCCAGGCAGGAGTGAGCAAAGGAGACTTGGTTCTCTATAAACACACATCTCACATTCTGGCCAGTAGCCTGAGCAGAGCTCTTTGAGGAAGTGCAGGGGGAACAAGTGGCACATGGCTTGTGCCCAGGATCCAATGGGAGGAGCCTGTGCCACTACTCATGTTTAAAAACCAGAGTTGCTGTGGTTGCCCCGGGCCTTGATTGGTATATTCCTACCAGGAAATCCCTGCTGCTCCACATAAGTCTGCCCAGTGCCTTCCCTACCCAGAAGGCCCTACCAGATCCGCACGTTCCACCCAGCAACCCTGGCCTCTGTTCCAGGGTTGGAAACCACACAGCCTGCAACAACTTAATGGGCTCTCTTATTAACCTGGAGCCATGCCTGTTCCCTGGAGCCCCTTGGAGCAGGAATATGGGCAGCCGAGGGATGGGAAGCACCCCTACAGGCACATCTGGGAAGAGCTCAGGTGACACCAAAGGCCAGAGTGACACCCTGGCTGCATCCTGCTCCGCTGGGTCCCCTGTGACTGTCGGAAGGCTGGGTCGCGCTGGCAATGGACGAGTCCCTCTCTCCATTCCGTGCTATACTTTTCCTGTGTTCCAGGCGTCTCTCCCACCTTCTCTCCATTCCAGGTACTTCATCAGCTTCATCATCCAGTTCCAGTTCCACGAGGCGCTGTGCCGTGCAGCTGGGCACACGGGTCCCCTGCACAAGTGTGACATCTACCAATCCAAAGAAGCAGGAAAGCTCCTGGCGTGAGTGTTTTAGACCCATCCTTTGACTCTTTGAAACTGAGAAATCACTGAGGCTATTCTGGGAGCACTTTCTGTTTGGTTTTTTGGGCAGAGAAGAGTCAAGAAGAACCCTTGACATGTTACTTTCAGGAGAAAACTGGAGCCCCTAGGCCCTGCATCTCTCCTCCCCAACCCTGCCCCAGCCCCACTCAGGCTCTCCCAAACCTAAAGGATCGTTTATGCCAGGAAAAGGGTATGGAGAAAAAAATGCCAGACTGGGCAAAGAGGATCCACGTAGTTCTTACTCAGCTTCCCTTTCTCTGCTGCCTTCCCCAGGGATACCATGAAACTGGGTTACAGCAAGCCGTGGCCAGAAGCCATGAAGCTGATCACAGGCCAGCCAAACATGTCAGCCTCTGCCATGATGAACTACTTCAAGCCACTGACAGAGTGGCTCATCACCGAGAACAGGAGACACGGAGAGACGCTGGGCTGGCCGCAATACAACTGGACACCAAACACGGGTACTAGCACCCACCCCACCTCCAGCCCCACGCACCGCTCCCAGAGCTCACACAGGGATGAACCCCATTATTCCCAGTCCAGACAGCCTCCAGTCTGATCTCAGAGCAAGGACAGGGACGCCAGAACACAAGGTCCCAGTGCTCCTGTCTGTCGCCCTGCCCACCGTCCTGTCTCCTTGCTTCCTCGCTCAGCTCGCTCAGAAGGCCCCTTTCCAGAGTCTGACCGTGTCAACTTCCTGGGCATGTACCTGGAGCCACAGCAGGCCCGTGTGGGCCAATGGGTGCTGCTCTTCCTGGGTGTCTCCCTGCTTGTGGCCACGTTGGGTCTCACCCATCGGCTCTTCACCATCCGCCAACACCACAGCTTCCGCAGGCCCCACCGTGGGCCCCAGTTTGGGTCCGAGGTGGAGCTCAGACACTCTTGAAGTGACCCTGCTGATGAGGCTGGCAGAGGAGTGTCCCACGAGAAATTGGATGGGGGACATGGTGTGTGGATGTAACACACTCTAGCTGGCCCTTCCTTCTTCTGCCCTGCCCCTGCCCACTCTCTGCCCCCACTCCCAGCCCTCATTCTCTAGATACCCAGCTTCTAACATGGAATTCCCCATCCAGTCTCTGTGAATACCATTAAAGGTCCTCCCCAACATCTGAGTCTGTGTCTCTTGTGGGAAAGTCAGGGACAGGACAGTCCAGCAGGCCCCTTTACCAATTGCCCCTTCTCAGATGCTCTCAGAGCAGGAACCCAAATAGTCCCAAGTGCTCTGGCCCCCATCCCCTACAACCTTTCCCACCGGCCTTCCTGGCACCCAGGTGAGGTGGCCTGGGTCCTGCCACAGCTAGCAGTCCTTGCCCATCCATGCAGTCACCAAGGAAGCAGATGCTGCGAGCTGCCTCCTGCTTTGCACGTGGATACATATGGAGGGCTCACCCTGTTTCCGTGCATCCTGGTCCACACTGATCCCTGTGTGGCTGTCTTGGGTGCAAGGTCCTGGGTGCCCTTCTACTACAGGACCTGGCTCACTGAGCGTGCCAAAACCCCACGGTCACTTAGACTCCAGCCACACCAGCTTGGTTGTCCCCTTTGTGAATGGACAGCCAGAGTTCCCCGATGGAGCCACATCACACAGGCACTGTCCAGGGAAAAGAACAATAACCAGTGACCACACCGTGGAGTCACTGCTGTCGGCCACCTGCTCACCCCAGAGTGCAGACCCTCACTCTGAGCCTTCTTTTGAAAAGCCTACTTGGATTTTGGGGAGTGTCATTTTAAGGAACTTTTTTTTTTTGTTTTTTTTTTTGTTTTTTTTTTTGTTTTTGTTTTTCGAGACAGGGTTTCTCTGTGGCTTTGGAGCCTGTCCTGGAACTACTCTGTAGACCAGGCTGGTCTCAAACTCACAGAGATCCACCTGCCTCTGCCTCCCAAGTGCTGGGATTAAAGGCGTGCGCCATCATTGCCCGGCTTTAAGGAACTTTTTAAAAACATTTTTTCTCTACATGTTTATGTAGGAAATTTGGAAAAATCTGAATAAAAGCCCATGATAGCAACATCAAGAAGTTCAAACACTGCTAACACTTTGGTGTGCCTCATCCCAGCCTTTCCCCCCAATACATAAACAGGATAATGTAAATAGAATGCCACTGTATTCAGTGTGTCTCCCCCCCACCCCCGAAACATAAATGCATCCACTCTCAAGTATTTAATATCAAATCTAGCTCTTGGCCAAGTGGAAATTGGTCAGATTTCTGGGACATAATCTTCCAGCCTGGTCCCACCTCTGTTAGGACCCTCAGCCCAAACTGTCCCTAGGCTTTGCTGACATTTTTACCCTAGTAGGGTTCACAGCTCTAATTTGGGGCCCCTAATATCCTTAGCCTGATTTTTACTGCTCAGTCTCTAGCGTGTATGTGTGTGTGTGGTATTTGTGTGTGTGTATGGTGTGTCTCTGTGTGCACATGTGTGTACGTGTGTGTGTCTGTCTGTCTGTCTGTGTATCTGTGCAGGCCTCTCCCGTGTAGGATAGGGAGTTGAGGAGTTTTGGATTTGCAAGAGGGTAGGACATTTGCAATTCAGCAAGACAATGAAACTTATAAACATGCCTTCCAGACTGTTCCAGTCCGTATGTATACCACAGATGTTAGTTCCACACCCCACCCCCTTCCCAACCTGTGTTTTGCAGTTTGTTTGCCAGACAAAGGTCATTGTCACATGACCTCGTTTCCTATTTTTATAAACTACAGAGGTTCATGCTGCCTTTCAGGGCTGTGGGCAACGTGAGGTCACCAGCCTTCACCCAAAAGACCGAGTGAGCTTCAGACGGAGGGCAAAGAATTCCAAGTCTTATCTACTGGACTGTGTGTGTGTGTGTGTGTGTGTTTGCACGCGCGCGTGTGTGCTGACATGCTCCAGCACCCAGAAGAAGACATCTCCCCTGCCAAAGGGTTCTGTGGGCGGAAGCTTGGGTTTCAGGCTTGCACAGCAAGACATTTGCCCTAGTGTACCGTCTTGCCAGGCCCCCACCTTATTTATTTTTATTGTACAGCGGGCAGGGCACGTGCACATGCAGATACCATGGGCCACTGTGGAGGTCAGAGGACAACTTGCAGAAGTTGGTTCCTTCCTTCTACTGTGTGGGACCCGGTTGTCAGGCTTGGCACCTTTACCGAGTCATTTCACCAGCACCTCCCCGCCCCCGTTAGTTTTTGGGACAAAGTTTCTCTCTGAACCAGGAGCTTGTCAGCTCCACTAGCCACTGGCCAGGAAGCCCGAAAGATCCTACTGTTGCTGCTCCTGCCAGATCTGGACATGCACTGCTGTGCCCAGCTTTTACAAGGGTTCTGGGGACTTGAGCTCAGGTCCTTATGCTTGCAGAGTAAGCACTTTCCCAACTGACTCATCATCCTAGTCCTCCCTCGGCACTTTTTGAAACAGTTGTTTTGGACTTTTTTGTGTTTTGAGACAGGAGTATTACTATGAATTCCAGACTGAATCTCAGATTCTCAATCCTCCTGCCTCAGCCTCCTGAGTACCAGGGTCTTATGCATCTGCCAACATTCTTAAGCACTACACTTGTTCAAACTCCTGTTTATGCTTCCTCGGGTGAGTGAGGCGGGGTGAGGTCCACCTGAAAGTTGGCAAAGAAAGAGGAGGTAGTGATCCTCCTGCCTCAGCATCCCAAGTACTGAAATTATAGGTGTGAGCCACCATACTTGGTCATCTGGCCAGTACATATTTTTCACGACTCATTCATGGGTTTTATTTTGTTTTAAATTGCATTTATTTATTGGGGATTGCTTACCACAGTACACTGGGGAGGTTTGAGGACAACTTTGAGGTCCTTCCTCAGTGGGATCTGCTCCATTTCACTGTCCCTGTCACTGAGGGCAAGCTCTGGAACTAGAGCATTTGCATTTGAGTCCAGCTGCCATTATTTGTCAGTTGTGTGTCTGTGAGCATGTTCCTTAGCCCCTCTGCTTGTCTCCATCCGAACAGGGTCTCGATCAAAGTGCCTACCTCAGGGGCTTGTTACAAAGACTGTGCTGGTGAAAGTCCCCCACCGTGCCCAGTCCCTGGAAGGTGCTGTGTGGGGCTGGCTACTGTAGTCACAACTGACCCTAGATTTTTCTCTTCTGTTTGAGAAGGTTGACTCCTAAGTCATCTGTCTATGTGAGGGGCAGATGCCGTTTAGTCAGTAGAGTGCCTGCCTGGCATTCACAGAGCTTGGACCTAATCCCCAGAATCACATAAACCAGGGATGCCTCCAGGGCTAGGGAGCTAGGAGGAGAATCAGGAGTTCAAAGCCATCCTTAGCTTGGTAAGCCCAAGGCTAGAGTAGGCCCCAAGAGATCCTTCCTACAAAGAAAGAGGTCAGGGCTTGAAAGAAAGAGGGAAGGAAGGAAAAAGAAGTCAAGCCTTTTGGCTTCCTACTTTACAGAAGATGTCACATCTATACTGTAGGAGGGGACCAGCTGCAGGATCCAGGCACCAGGTCTGCAGTTTTGAGGCAGAGGCACTGTGACCTCCCACATGGCCACAGGGCTTCAGCCTCTGCTCACTTTTCCACTGTCTTCTTTGTCTACTATCTGGAGAGCCCCTTTTCTCCTTTTCTAGCTCAGCTCTGCATTTTGCATTTGCTGGACATGGAGATACATGCCTTTGATTCCAGGATTCCCCAGGTAAAGGCAGAAACATTTTAGTTCAAGACCAGCCTTAGGCTACAGAGCAAGACTCCATCTCAATGATGCAGAACCTCATGCTCTTTCCAGCCGGGCTCTTGCCATGCTCCATCCTGCTTTATCAACACGCCTATACTTGAAGCAAGAAGGGCTTCCCTGTATGTTTAACCAGTCCAGCCCTCTTTCCTTAGATTGTAAATGTCTTGACAACAATGACTAATATTTGGGGGTGGGGTTATTGGTCAGTTTCAATGGTCATGGTGTCAGCATATGTAAAAGGGGTCAGGGTGGGCCTAGGCTGAGGATAGAGGAAACACGGGGTAGAAAGAGTCTGCAGGTACAGGAAAATGAATCCAAGAAAGAAATCCCAAAATACAACAGATTGGACCGTGCTCCCAAATACCAAGAGCTCGCAGAGAACAGGGTCTCTCGGTTGGCTTGGAAACCAGTCTCAGGTACTCAAGGTACCCTGAGTGGAGGGCAGCAACCACACTTCACACCCCACAGAGCCCTGATGGCTCCTACAGAATCAAGTCTGAAGGAAAGAGCAAGGGAGCCCTGGAGCCAATCGCGTGTCTCCTGAGAGAAAAAGGCCAAAAATATGGCCCTGAGAGAAGTTAGAAGAATCTGGGAAGATGAGGCTTAAGACCTCATCTTAAGAGTCTAAAGACTCAAAAATGTAACTTCTACCCATGTATCCATCCATCCATCCATCCATCCATCCATTCATCTATACATCCATCCATCCATCTAAGCATCTATCCATCCAACATCCCACTTACTCAAGTGACCTCAGCCTTTGAAGGGGGATGTCCTAACAGTCCGTAGCCAAAGCCCACGGTTTCCTACAACCCCAGGGAAAAGTGACAAAATAAAACAAGTTCTGACTTAAAAGTCAAATTCTCCTCTTAGCTCTGCCACTAGCTAGCCATGTTCGCCAGGTCACATGACTGGACTCTGCTGGACCTCAGAAGGTCCCTCACCTGCATAATGGGGGCAGTTGCACAAGAGGCCGGGTAGGCAATCTTTCTAGTTCTAACATTCCATGGTAGACCCTTTGGCCCCTGATGTCACAAATATGGAGCTGACTCGTGATTGGCCACTGCTTCTCCCAGCTCTGCTGTTCTCTTGGTCATGGGAACAAGATGGACTTGCCCTGGACCTTCCCTACTTGTGCTCCTCTGTTACGGGCAGCTCTTGCCATGGCTCAGGACTGCGGGACAGCCAAGCTTAGGTACGGCTGGGACCTGAAGGAAGGACCAGATAAGAGGACTGGGAAGGGGCAGTCCCTTCCCCAGGCCCACATGACCCCCTTCCCTGCAGACGCGTTCTACAACGAAACGCAAGCAAAGATGTTCCTGCAGTTTTATGAGCAACCAGCTCGAATTGTGTTTAACGAGTTCATGGAGGCCACTTGGAACTATGTCACCAACATCACCAAGCGAAATCGAAGGAACATGGTGTAGTACCATTTACCCCCCCAGGTCCTCCCTCCCCTTGATCTTAGGGATCCTGGAGGTTGGGGATCATAGTTCCTGCCCTGTGTCCATAATATGGAGAAAGAAGGACACTCCAAAACACACGTCAAAATGGACCGCAAGCTCCAGGCCTTTCAGTGGCCTTGAATTTTTTTTTTTTACATAATAATTTCTAGATTTTTTTGCCCTTGCAAGTTTTACCTCCTTCCTTTTAAGGACTTTAGCATCCTCTCCCTTTTAGCAAGTCTTCAATGATTTTGGACCCTTAAAGTGGGCTTTGAGGGTGTGGCCTCAGAATTCAGCGTGGGACCCGTGCTCCATCCCCCATCTGCCACAATCAATATGATCACCTCGTTTGCAGTTTCAGAAGGAGGTGGAGAGGTCTCAGTTCATGTTGTACTTTGGTAGCCGAGCCCGCTTGTTTAAGACAGACCATTTCCAGAACCCGGACGTGAAGCGCATGCTGAGTAAGCTGCAGAACATAGACAAGTCGGCCTTGCCCACGGAGGATCTCCGGGAGGTGATAGACAGAGCCCCAGGCCTCCAAGGCACACACTCCTGCAGCCCAGGGGAGGGCGGGTTAGGTCGGACTGGGAACCAAGTGACTCTGGGGCAGGAGGGGATGCCGGTGGGGAAGAACCAGAGCTTCCTTTAGAGGAGGAGGGGGTACTTTAGCCAGGTCTGTCTCTCCTGGCTGGTGGGGCTAGCGTTGGGAGTGGGCCCAAGGGCATGGGTCTGCCCTGGGTGACACCTGCCCCCTCCAGTACAACAGACTTCTGACCTACATGGAGACAACATATAGTACAGCTGAGGTGTGTCTGGATGAGGGTCCCTGCTTGCCTCTGGAGCCTGGTGAGCAACCAAGCCCCACCCCTGACCTCAATTGTGTTCCCTTCCCAGAGGGGAAGCACCTGGGGCCGGGGCGGGGGGGGGGGGGGAGAGTAGAGGTAGGTGGGCATGGCGTCCCATGTGGCTCCTATTCTGAGTACAGACCTCGAAGAAATCATGGCCACCTCCAGGGACGAGAAGGAACTCCTGTGGGCCTGGCAGCGCTGGCGGGATGCTGTGGGCCGCCAGATCCGTCCTGTGTTTGAGCACTATGTCCAACTTAGCAACAAGGCTGCACAGTATAATGGTGAGCAGGCTGGGCATAATGTCTTGGGTCAATGGCCAGGAAAAAAAAAAGAAGCCTATGCTGCAGAGGGTGCAGACAACAGTATAATGGTTGTGGACGGGGGAGATGGGGGAGGCATGAGCCCTGTAACTGACCCTGCAAATAAAGATAGACCCCTGGGCTGGGTGCTGGGGAAACCCTAAGACTCTCTAAGTGAAGGGACATATGTCTGCCTCGTGGACTTCCTCGACTGGGAAGTGAGCCTCGTCTAGCAAACACGCATCTCTAATGATGCTTAGTATGAAGCCATGGAGGAAGGGGATGCTCAGGCCAGGGGGAAGAGGAGAGCTTCAAATATATGCTCAGGTCTCTCTGACATTTGCCCCTGTTGGAAAGATGAGTGTGGACAGACAAGGAAGAAAGCATCCACACAGAGACCCTGTGCCACCATGGGAGGAAATCAGGGTTTTAGGAGATTAGAAAGAACCCACATGACTACAGGGCTTTATGTGATTTAGGGTTCAGGACATGGCCCTAGGAAAGGAGAGGACCTTACAAGGCATGACCAGGAGCTCCCACTGTGGTTGTCACTAGATATTTTCTACCTCTGAGCTCTACCTAGGGTGGATGATGCCTGGGGAGGTCGTGTTCACGCCTAAGATTGCCCCCCTCCAGGAGCAGGGGGTAGAGATGCTTCCTTAGGGCACGTCCAGGTCTCCTTGCCAGCTCACTGGATGCACGGTGTTATGGGGAGCACCAGTGAGTCTCTTCTATCTTAGGGTACAAAGACATGGGGGCTTTGTGGAGAGCCAAGTATGAGTCCAACACCCTGGAGGAAGACCTGAAGCGGCTCTTTGATGAGCTGCAGCCACTCTACCTGAACCTACATGCCTACGTGCGCCGCTCACTGTTCCGCTACTACGGGCCTGAGGTCATCGACCTGCGAGGCCCCATCCCCGCCCATCTCCTTGGTAAGGGCCAGGCTGGTGGCGGACGCAGATGAGAAGGAAGACCACTCTTGCCCCTCCCCTTAGCCCCTTCCTCCCCTTTCCAGGGAACATGTGGGCCCAGTCCTGGGACAACATCTTAGACATAGCCCTGCCCTACCCAAAAAAGCCACCTGAGGATGTCACAAAGATCATGAAGAACCAGGTCAGTGCTGAGCCTTTGGATGTCCCTGTCCCACAATCCCCTTAGGCAAATGGGCAGACAGAACCACAGCACCTCTTTTCCCCACAGCACTGGAAGCCTGAAAAAATGTTTCAAGAGGCTAACATCTTCATTACCTCCCTGGGACTGCTGCCTGCACCATCTGAATTCTGGGTAAAATCAATGCTGGAGAAGCCATCTGACGGGCGGGAGGTAGAGTGCCATGCCTCAGCCTGGAACTTCTACAAAGGCAACGACGTCAGGTGTCTACAGTCAGCATGGTCTTCAGCCATCATCCTACGCTCACCCCTCTTCTGTTTCTCCACTGGCCATGTAGCGAGGAGTGGGCAGGGGAGAGCAGGGCTGGGAAAAGGGGGTGAGACTCGGGAGCATGAAAGAGAAGATGGGTTCAGGGAATAGCAGACGTGGTCACTGGGTAGCTATAGGGTTTAGAGTGGGAAAACATGGTAGCCAAGGCCCTCTGGTCTCTTGCTTGATGGCCTCAATGCCTTAATGAAGCTTGAATGAAGAAGCTTTAAGTGTCCCCAGGACATCCCCATGCTCCTTGACCCCTACCCTTTAACCCTAGGATAAAGAAGTGCACCGAGGTGACCATAGAAGACCTGCTCTCCATCTTCCACCAGATGGGCCATATCCAGTACTACTTGCAGTTCCAGAACCTCTCTGTAATCTACCAAGAAGGTGCCAGTCCAGCCTTTGAAGAGGCTGTGGGGTCGGTGATCACCCTCTCAGCCTCTTCCCACAAGCACCTGCTCAGCAGGGGTCTGCTCAGCCAACAGCACCAGGATTCAGGTGATGGGGACCAAAGGGATAACGGGAGGGCAGCCTGAGCCTGGGGCTTCAGCTAGGGCTGAGGGGGACTAAAGCCCTCAGGGAAAGGCTGAAGAAAGGGAGGACCAAGAAGCTGCCTCCTGATTG
This sequence comes from Chionomys nivalis, assembly GCF_950005125.1. Taxonomy (NCBI): domain Eukaryota; kingdom Metazoa; phylum Chordata; class Mammalia; order Rodentia; family Cricetidae; genus Chionomys; species Chionomys nivalis. The sequence continues at coordinate 86,512,701 of NC_080092.1, forward strand.
CCCTGACCCTATCCCCAGAGGAGGAGGTTAACTTCCTGTTAGGCATTGCCCTGGAGAAGATTGCCTTCATCCCCTTCAGCTACCTGGTAGACGTGTTTCGTTGGAAGGTCTTTGACGGCACTATTACAAAGAGCGTCTACAACCAGGAGTGGTGGAACCTCAGGTGGGGACGGTCGATGCTTGACATAAGTGCAGTGCTGATGTCCTGGGAACCTGGGGAAGCCAGGCCGTGTGTGCTGTTAGCTGTTACCAGGCAAAAATATATAGACTGGATACATAGAGCCAGTATGGTGGCCGCGAGGCCTCGTTCTGACTCTGGTGTCAGTAGTGAGCAGGTCTTTTAACTTTCCGAGGCTTCTGTCTCATCTGTGAACTGGGGACCCTGGCAGTGGCTCTGTCTGCTCTGTGAGTGGCCGGGAATCTCACAGCATGAAATCAACTAGGCCTCTCTGAGAACAGAGTGGTAACTGGATGTTGTGGCCCATATCTGTAATCCTAACACCTGAGAGGTGGAGGCAGGAGGATCAAGAGGCAGGAGGAGAGGACAGGGTCTTGCAGACATGCAAGGTCCAGAAGCTTGTTGGCTACCTAGCCAGTTGGAGATCTGATGTAGGATGTCTTTCTGTATGCTATGAATATGTGTCTCTGAGTGGTTGTCTTATCAGTGGCTGTGGGGACTGGTGGGCTGAGAGAAACCATGAGAGATGGAGAAAACTCTCCATTTACAGAGGTCAGCCTGGGCCTCTGTGAGAGTCTGTCTTCAAAAGACAAATGCAAAAAGAAAAAAGAAAGAAAGGAAGAAAGAAAGAAAGAAAGAAAGAAAGAAAGGAAAAGCAAAAGCCCAGAAAAAATGACAGTGATCAACAAGCCCCCTGCTGCCTGCTCCCTCCACAGAAGGCCAGGTGGAGGGACGGGAGAGGTCTAAGCACTTTGCTTGCTGGAAAGAGTTCCCATGGGAGAGAGGCAGGCCATCACCCCAACACACATCCATGCTGGAACCTCAGCACCCCCAGACTACAGAAAAATTCAGAGGCTGTTAAGCAGATTGGACAGAAAATACTCATAACTAAGGCTTCTCCACGTCCGTAAGGTGTCAGATTACCAAGTCCAAGATTTCTGGTCACATGGGTGACCTATATACGGCTCTGCACCAGGCCCTTGTGGTCATTTAGATCTTTGCAGCTGCCCTGGCTCAATGAGCTTTTCAGTGGCCGACACTCAGAGGTCATATAACCAACCCAGGTCACACCACATTCTAACATGTTCTTCCATTAGTCCTGCCCCTCCCGGTCTCCCGGACAGTGTGCTCAGCAGTCCTTGGCCTGTGTCCTCCAAGTGCGGCCACACCAGCCATCAGGGCACCCAAAGGGGGCCCCTTTCCCTCCTCCGTCACACATGTTCACCATCAACCAGCCAATGGAACCCAGGGGCAGACTGAGGGCCGCCATTCCTTGGGTTGTTAAAAGCACCCTCAGGAAAGAAGCCCCACCACCCTGTTGACTTGAGGGTCTGGTCGGAGGTACCAATGAGCCAACAATACAGCAATGAACCTTTCTATTGGCATCCCTCCCAAAGCTGGGCATTCCACCCATTTCACGACAAAACTCAGATTCCCTCAGTCGCGTGGTGCCCACAGTCACACAGCTCAGAGGACCCACACCAGAGCTCCAGGTGACCAAAGTGTGCCCGCGACTATCTCCTGGGTCTTGCTACCAGTTCCCAGGCCTTAAAACTTTGGCTGACTGTTCTGTAAAATGGGAACAGTCAATACTACAACAGCACAGGGACAATTCTGGGAGTTTGTTGTCTTTGGTTTTTGTTGTTGTTTTTCAAGACAGGATTTCTCTGTGTAGCCCAGGCTGTCCTGGAACTCACTCTGTAGACCACTTGAGCCTTGAACTCAGAAATCTGCCTACCTCTGCCTCCTAAGTGCTGGGAATAAAGGCGTGTGTCACCATGCTTGAATTTCTGTTTTCTTCTTAGCATTGTTTAGATAAAATGACCTGTTTCCTGGTCTATAGTCTAATTCCATCATTAGGACAGATGCAAACAAGCACCTGACCTCACTCAGTCCCTTGCTGGCATCTCCACAGAGACCAGGCCGGAGGCGGGAGACAGGGAGTCCACTTGAAGAGCAGCTGACATGCTCAGTCACTGTTAGCCACCATTCCTGCCACTTCTGAGCCTTGGTGTGTTCTCACTTGTTTAGTCGAGGAAAATGCACAGAACAGTCTCTGCAAGGCAGGCTCAGATTGGCTGAACACACACACACACACTTCAAACAAGAAAAGTCTCTGAGAACCTTTCAGAATCCAGGGCCAAGCCCCTATCTCTCTCCCACCAGGTTGAAGTACCAGGGCCTGTGCCCACCTGTTACTCGATCAGAAGAAGATTTCGACCCCGGGGCCAAGTTCCACATTCCTGCCAGTGTGCCCTACGTCCGGTAAAGGTCTGGGCCCCATTGGGAGAGCTGGCTGGGATCTGGGAAACATGGAGACTGGGTGGAAAAATTCCAGAAAGTGCCATTGCACTGCCAGCAGGGCTGGGTTTCCCACGCCCGACCTCCCCTCTGCAGCGGCCTCTTCCTTCTTCTCCCAGGTACTTCCTCAGCCTGGTGCTCCAGTTCCAGTTTCATGAAGCGCTGTGCAGGGCCGCAGGCCACGCGGGCCCTCTGCACCGGTGTGACATCTACAACTCCAAGGTGGCCGGAAAGATGCTGGGGTGAGCATCACACTCCCCTCGTTTCCACTCAGTTCCCACTGTTTCACAACAGGGCTGATCAGCTACCCTCTGTGCAGCAGGGGGCAGTAGACCACATCATAAATGAATCCTCTAATACCAAAGAGGAGACGGAAGTAGAGAAGGCTTTAGTGAATATGTCGAGGGTCAGGAAGTCCAGCCAGAAACCAAATGCAGACATGGAAGAAAAAGATGTGTCTTCTTCACGTCAGAGTGGCGTGCGGGAAAAGGGAGGAGAGGTGAGGAAGGGACTTTGGAAGTGAAGGGGGCAGGAAGTTGGCGTTACTAAGCCTGCCTTGACAGCCCACTCAATAGCCTAACTAGAGAAAGGGCTCATTTTGTAAAAAAAAAAAAAAAAAAAAAAGTTTCTTCACAAAATGGTCAAGTGTGAGGAGCCAGAGACCCAAGTCCCAGTTCGCTGAGACATTTATGGGCTCCGGTGTGGGGAAAGGTGATTAGGGGTTAAGAGAACACGGAGCAACTAAATCTGGAAGGTTTATTCAGGTTTCCCCAGGTTCACAGGGAAGGGAGTAGAGCAGAAAAAAGGGAGATTCTTTTCAAGTCTCCTGCCTAACGTAGTGTCCATGTGCTTCTGCCTTCTGGACCCATCCTCCATGCAAGTACCAGGCTGGTTCTGATGGGAATAGAGGGTGGAAGTGGGCCTTGACTGCATAGTTTCTGAAAGCCCCCCAGTCACGATGGTCCTGGTGCCACCTATGGACTCTATTGTCATTTTGGAGAGTGAGGCAGTGCCCAGCAACCAGCGCGGTTGGGCTCTCGTCACACATCCCACAGCCCACGGAGCTGTTTTTACACAGGCAGATTCTCAGCAGTCAACACTATTCTTTCAGTTGTGAATGGTGGTACAAGCAGCCAGGAAGCTGTGGCAGGAGGATCTTGAGTTCAAAGCCAGCTAGTGAGACCTTAGCCCACCCTAGGTTTTTCCTATACCCAGGATCTAACATCTGAAAAACTTGAATCAGCTGAGAGTCATGATTTATTTTTCTTCTTATTTTATTCTTAACAGCTCTGTGCCTTTTCTCTAGTATTAAATCTTAACAGAGCTGGGAGGTGGTGGCGCATGCCTTTAATCCCAGCACTCGGGAGGCAGAGGCAGGCGGATCTCTGTGAGTTCGAGGCCAGCCTGGTCTACAAGAGCTAGTTCCAGGACAGGCTCCAAAAGCAACATAGAAACTCTGTCTTGAAAAACCAAAAAGATTTTCCCTCGGCGATTTCTTTTATCTTTCCTTTCTTCCTTTGTTTCTTTTTTTGAAATGCTGGGGAATCAAACCCGTGCAAATCACACATGTTAGGCAAATGTATCCCATAGTTTCTGCTATATATCCACTGGTTTTCAGTTCCCTCGTGATGGAGGAGTTAATTTCATTGGTTAAATAAAGAAACTGCCTTAGCCCTTTAATAGGACAGAAAATTAGGTAGGCGGAGTAGACAGAACAGAATACTGGGAGAAAGAAGCCGAGTCAGGGCAGTCGCCATGATTCTCGTACTCCAGACAGATGCAGGTTAAGATCTTTCCTGGTGAGCCAGCTCGTGGTGCTACACAGAATATTAGAAATGGGTTAGATCAATATGTAAGAGCTAGCCAAAAAGAGGCAGAAACTAATGGGCCAGGCAGTGTTCAAAAGAATACAGTTTCCATGTAATTATTTCGGGGCATAAGCTAGCCATGCGGGCGGCTGGGTGCTGGGGACGCAGCCCTGCCGCTCGTATTACAACACCCTCATCTGGCTCCAGTAGCATGTGCAAATCCGGCAAGTGACAAATTCCTTCATCATCGTGTGACTTGGTACTGTGAAAGGCAGATATTTATGCGAGTTCATGTTACTGATGAAGAAACCAAGGCTGAGAGAGGTTAAATGCCTAGGGTTATACGGTCTCTTAGTAGCATTGCTGGGTTTTGAACCTGGGTACCCCATACAGTGACCTCTAAGCTTCCAAGTCCTATTTCTTTCCTGATTAGACCCTGGAACAACAGGTTGAGAGATGTCAGCATCTGTCCAGTGCTGCTCTTTGGCAAGGTCAGGGTAAAGAGCCTGGAGCTCTGGCTTTGGCACCCTCTGCATCTTCCCGTGGTGAATGCAGCAAGCCTGCCATCTGCCACCAAGTCCTGGGTGTGCCTCAAGACAGCTGATATTTGTGCAGCACTGCGGGTGTCACACAGAGAACCTCCCATAGTCACTTGAATTCTCTCAATCCTTCCCTGTGTGGCCAAGAAGGACCAAAGGGCTGTAGCTATCGCAAATACATTAGGGTAAAAAGAGGCTCAGGCTGGCTGCCTGTTTGAGTTGAGAATAACAATGCCCACGGTAACACTAATGCCAATCAGCAGCAAGAGCTGGAATTTATCACTTCCCAGCAGCCCTGTCCTGCTACCTCCACTTACGGAGATGAGAACGGAGCCTCAGATGAGTTATTTGTCCAGGGTATCACAGGGACGGAGCTGTGTGTCACCCCAGGTGAATCTTGCTCCCATCTACTGTGCTGAGCTCTGGGGTCCTGGCTGGCGAAGTTCAGAAGTTAGAGCCGTGTATACTGAGGGCTCCCAGCGGCACCTACTGACACTCCCACATGGTCTCACAGATGACCCCACTCCCCTCAGGGATGTCCTGAAGCTGGGTTCCAGCCGGCCCTGGCAGGAGGTCCTAAAGGAGATGACTGGACAGTCCAATATATCCTCCAAGTCCTTCTTGTCCTACTTCAAGCCGCTGCTGCACTGGCTGGTGAATGAGAACGTGAAGCAGGGGGATATCCTTGGCTGGCCGGACTACAGCTGTTCTTTTGAAGGTTGGACAAAACTAACTTTGGCCCTAGTTCTGATGCAGCTTGAGGCCCTGCCCTACCCTGCTCTGGATCAATCCTAAACTCTAGTTAGTTTATGGCCTGGCATGGGCCAGCACAGTAGAGTTCAGTAAACCCCAAATGTACCAGGCCGGGGACAACCTCAGCCAGTTCCATGGTTCATACACAGTTCTTATCTCTATGATTTCCTTGTACATCATCCAGCCAAGACTGCCGTGCTGGCCTCTGGTCAGTGGGCAGAAGCCCCCAAGCTGAGCTCTGTGGGTTACATCACCCCACCCACCTACATCTTTTTTTTTTTTGTTCCCTCGCTGCAAGGCAATTCCCTCACCTGTGGCCTGAGACCGAGAGAAGACAGTGTCATCAGCCCCTTCCTGGCAGTCACAGGGGACCCTAGGACCCCTTCCCGAGGCTTTCTTGCTCTATAAGACGCTTCTATTTTTTTTTTTTCCCCACAGAGAAAAGCACAGACAAAGTGTCATTCCTGGGGATGGTGCTGGAACCTGAGCAGGCTCGCCTGGGGCAGTGGGTACTGCTAAGCATGAGCTTAGCCATGCTCCTCCTCATTCTGGGGCTGGGATGTAGGCTGCGCTACTTGGAAAAGCAGTCACTGGACAAGGACACAATGATACTCAGCACCCTGCCTTACACCTACTTCCTGGGCATAGCCATGGAACCCCGGAAGGCAGCCCGAAAACAGTGGATCCTTCTGGGTCTCTGCTTCATCCTCACCCTGTGCTTTATTGGCCTGCTCATTCGGATGCTCACCCAGCACAGGAGGAAACCTCCGTGGATGAGAGCTGAGTCACAGAGCTAGGAGTAGCCACCATAGAGACTGGTGAGGCTGGGGGGAAAGGGCAGGGGGATGTCTGAGACAGACAGGCCAAGGAGGAGATGGCCTGCAGGCATAGTGCCAACTGTCGTGGGGTGCAGCTCTGGCAGATCTGTGACCACGTGTGATCTATGTGTGTCCTGGGTTCCAGGTCAACTGTACTTTCCCACAGTGGCTCAAACACGGCGGTTCTAGGGAGTCAGTGGCTGTGTTCCTTTGAAACAGCCTCTCCACCAAGTCATACTGAGAACTGACTCTCCATACGTGTTTGCTTTTGTCCTTTTTCAGGCACTTAGCTATGGGGCTTGCCTAGGGTTAGAGGATCCAAGGAATCCCTAGCAAAAGAACCTGCTGCAGTCTGCTTAGGCACTGCCCTTCAGTAGGACTAGGCATTCGTTTACGAATTGCTGATGCCGGGGTCCTGAGTCCTGTGCTCTGTGTATAGCCAGAGTACTCTAATGGTCCTCTGTCATGCCCTTTCAGTTTGCATAATCCAGGCCCCAAAAAGGCTCTTTGTTTGACCACCTAAAATGCAAGTAACCTCACAAACTGCTCCATCGCTCTCTCCACCCCAGGCCGGCCCTCACGAATGGAGACAGTGGGTAGCTGGGCACTGAGCCAGGCATGATTAATGATTGACTTCTTTAATATTTAAACAAAGCTCATCTCCAGTCACTCCGCTCCGGAGATAGCCTTGTTCAACACACACACACACCTGCTGCCTGGCCCGTTGCCCTGGAGAGCGAGCACAGGGCAAACAACACCTTTCCAGGCCCAGTGGGGGAAGGGAGAAGACAGCCATGAGGGAGGGCATTTGGGATCTGATGTTCTAAGGGTAATTTTGTGAAAGTGTGGAAGGGCCCCTTTTCAACCCTCCCTTTTAAACCTGTTTCCTTCTGCCTCCTGACCACAGTGACACCACACTCAATATTTTCAGGTAAGTTAGGGCCCAAGTTCCTGGGAAGCCTGGGAGTCAGTATTTGACAGAGAAAAGGGGAGGTTTGAGGGGAAATGATTATAACCTGAAGCTACAGAAAAGAGACACCAGTTAGCCTAAGCATGGATCAGCTTTCCTTATACTATCTGAACTCAAATCATAGGTTGAGAGGACTCAGTAATGAGTGGATCCCCTGATTCCTCTCTCCGCCCAGATCTCCAGACCCACTCCCCATGCTCCTCCTCCTCCAGAACCAGACTCTCCAGCACCCTGTTTGATGTCTCTATCATAGATCCTGTTTTTTATTTATTACTATAATGCACTTGTTTGTCCTCGTTATTAGCTGTCAGATCCACTTGGCTTAATGCGCACCAGGAGAACTCTGTGTAATGTCTCTGATCAGCACAGGCCCTGGTACACAATGGGGACTGGGAAAATGTTGGAATGAATAGCTCGCTGCCCGAGTCCATCCTCAGAGCTCAGCCGCCTGAATACTGACTGCGCGAGAGACACTGTCCCCACCTCTCTTCCACAGCCTGCTCCCCACATTCAGGGACAGCCAAGACACCTCTGCCCCCCAGGAGGCCACACTTGGCAGCCCTCTCATCTCTCAGTCACTGTGGCCGAGGCCCCCCACCAGGTATTGCGACTCTGCGTGGCAAAGGCACATCCAGCCGCTGGGGACTCCCTGCCTCTCACCTGGACCACAGCAGAAGCCTCGCTGAACCTCCTTGGCCATCTCCCCTTCCCCATCCACTTTGTAAAGTTTATTTCTGCCAGAATGTTTCCTTTGAATGTCTTCTAATTTCCTTCTGAACATCAAACTGCTTAAGAACTTAGCTGTCCAGCAATTAAATCTGGATGTTCAAATTAGTATTGGGAGCTGTTTATCAGTTATTGTTTTTTTCTTCCTTTTCACCTTTCCCATCACCCGGTTCAGTCCCTTTGCACTGATGCCATCCTTAGGCCTGTGCATGCTCCACTTTAAATGTTTGCTACTAAGACGTGGCTCAAAATTGATCTTGGAACCTTCTGCAAAGTTTCAAGCCCATCATCACGATGCTTAATGAATGGTGGTCCTTCTTTGCCTTCTCTCAAAAAAAAAAAAACAAAAAACAAAAAAACAAAAAAACTTGTTCAATAAACTTCATTCTACCCCAATTTGCTTCTTCTAGTGTGTTCATTTTTAATCATTACATAGACACGTTTATCAGTGGTCACTTGCTAATAGGCAGTTTAGAGCCATTCCTCATTGAAGATCTTCCTGTGAAGAGCTCCAAGGCCCCTGAAGATGCCGAACAGAACATTTTTTGGGCATCTTCCTAGAACAGGCTCCAGTTGGATTTTCCACTAGACCTGCTGGAAGGCATTTATGGGTAAGACACTTAAGTGTCCTGTTGCCACAGTCAGACTAGCAGCCAAACCCTAGAGATAACCTTCCACAAAAGCCTACCTGAAGCCCCTAACAACCTCTGCCCTTCCTTGCCTGGGAAACTGCCCTTCAGTACTCAGAAGGAGTTCAAGGAGATGCTGAGGCCGTTGGCCATTCGGACATGAGCCGAAATTCTTCAGAGCATCCCAGGTCCAGGATCCCTGCCCCTCTCCCTAGGGTGATTGAGAGTGCTTACTAGATCAGAGAAGTTGCCTAGGTCCTGGACCCCGCCTTGCCGCCAGCTCTTGGCTTATTTCAGCACCACGACACGGACAGCTCCCGGGCGCGAGCCTCGTGCGGGAGGAGGCGAGCTGAGCCGTGGGCGGGGGAGGATCAGTGAGGGCGGGGAGGGCGGGGAGGGCAGACGCTGGAGGGCGGGCGGGGCCCGACAGCCCTCCCCGGGGGCGGCGCCCACCCTAGCCAGAAGCCGCTGAGCCCCAGAACTGACAGGAGACACCAGGAACCAGGTCGCGAGTGACTCTCAGCAAGTGCTGCTACGGAAGGATGCCAGTCCGCAGGGGCCATGTCGCTCCCCAAAACACTTACCTGGACACCATCATCCGCAAGTTTGAGGGCCAGAGTAAGTGTGAGGTTTTGGGGTGTGGGGGACTACTGCGTGCTGGTTGGATGGCAGCAGGGGCCAGACTCTGTACTAACTTCTGATGGGGTAGAAGGAAAAGGAGGCGAAAGGGAGGGTTAGATTCTGAATACATAATGCTTCATTTTTATGTCCCCAACACCTCCTCATATGTTCTCTCTCTGGGGCAGATTGCAGCTCTTAAACCTCCCACAGCAGTTTCCTTGGTGTCCCGAACCCTGGCCTCCCCTCTCAGTCACTGTCCGGCTTACCCCTCCAGACCTCCCATACCTCTCTTAGAGGTTTGCTTGGCTTCCTGCTTTTCACCCAATAAGCTTGTCTGACTCCCAGATGGTCCCAGTCCTGCTTCCTGTTCTGACCCCGAGTTCTGGGGCCTTCCTCTGACCCCACTGACCCTAGCTGTCCTGGTCTTTCCTGAGCCCCCAGACCTGACTTCTGCACCCCTACTTTTCTGTTCCTTGACAGTCACCCCCTCAGGGGAATAACCTTCCCCCAGGACTCTTGGCCCTCCCACCCCACCCTCCTCGGACCTCCACCTCCTTCATTCTAGTCCCTGCCTGCTCCTGCATAAAAATCCCCTTCTCAGTTGCCATTGGTCCCTCTAATCTTCGTCTCCCGGCTACCCATTTCTGGCTGCCCAGGGTCTTCCTACCTTTCACCTCCCGCTCCAGGTCGCAAGTTCCTCATCGCCAACGCACAGATGGAGAACTGTGCCATCATTTATTGCAATGACGGCTTCTGCGAGCTGTTTGGCTACTCCCGGGTGGAGGTGATGCAGCGACCCTGCACCTGTGACTTCCTCACAGGCCCTAACACTCCAAGCAGTGCTGTGTCTCGCTTGGCACAGGCCCTGCTTGGGGCTGAAGAGTGCAAAGTGGACATTCTCTACTACCGCAAGGATGGTGAGACACAGTTGGGCCAAGGGTTCTGCGGGCTGTCTTTCTCGACCATCACAGAGTGGCCTGGGGGAAGGGTTTGACCTAAGAGTCAAAGACAAATTCTATCCTTTCTCTGGGCCTCAGTTTTATTAGCAGAGGGAGGCAATGAGCCCTGGATGTCTTCTAAGGGGCTTGAGGCAGGGCTGAGCCAACTCTTGGTCTAGGACAGGGGTTCTTTCTTGCTCTACCTTTTCTCCCCCATTTTTTGGCTCTCCATTCTGGCACTGTCAGCCCCAGCTGTCAAGCAGCTGGGATGGAAATTAACCTTCCCTCATCTCTGCTCTGGGGATTAAGGGAGGAGCCAGCCCCCAAGGCCTCTATGCCTAGCCAATGCATGGGGGCTGCTGACTGGAAAAGAAGACTGGATCTGGTTCACTTAAGTCCATCTCTTTGGGAGGATAGGGTCTTGGCTTTGCCTTAACCAGGTGATTTACCCAGCTGGCCCTTGTATTGTTACTGTTGCCCAAGTCCTCAGAAAGCTCTACAGAAACACAAGCCAGGAGTTGATGACCAAGAGACCAGCAGTCTTTTTGGGTCTCCCTTCAGGAGATGGGTTCCTAAGTGGATGAGGGTAGTGGAGCTACAACCAGAAGCCGAAAGTCTTGCAGAAATCACTGGGGTCTCCCCACCCAATCTGGTTCTGCATCAGAACTACCTGGGGCCATGTTTTGCAAAGCATCCCTTCCCTAGAGAGAGCCTGACTCATAAGGTGCAAGATGAAGCCAGGCAGGTGTAACTGGAAAAAGACATCTCCCCAGTGGTTCTGATTTGCTGCCAATTTTAAGAACCACTGATTTAGATAACTCCCTTCATTCCATAGGTGTGTTAGGCGCTTTCCTGAGATCCCATTGTCAGGGGCCAACTGGAACCTTCCCTTGGAGATGTTTGTTCTAAGTAATCCCAAGGAAGAAAAGACCTCAACTCTCTCCAAGCTTGGAGGCAAGAGTTTGGGAGTGAGAAACACCCAGAAGAGAGAAGTTGCCCCCATGGAAAAGAGCATGAGGACCATCAGAGTGTACAAACAGGGCAGACACCTCTAGATTGGGACAAAGGGGTGCTAAGAGCCCAAGTTCCAGAGGCTTGATGTGTGCATGGAACGTGTGTGTGTGTGTGTGTGTGTGTGTGTGTGTGTTTATGGGCTTCTAGGGGCTTCTCACTCAGATCCTGGCCGCCCCCTAGCTGTCCCTTTCTGTCGCTAGCCAAGAGAGTCGCAGGTGGGAGATGCTGCCCTAGAGGAAGAGAACAGCGGGAGGCTGTGAAGAATCTGGCTGAGGTGGGCTGTACTCACAGGGTTAATTAACAAAGTCAGAATATTTTTAAAAGCTGTGACTTCACCTCTCCACCATCATCGCAAGGAAGAGGTGACAGTCAGAGGAGGGAGAAGGGTCCCCAAGGAACAAGACACAACAGGAAGTGAAGGTAGCAAGGAGGTCCTTTCTGTGTCTTTGCTTGACCCCAGAGCTCTACCTGTACCCCAGAGAGTGAGGGACAATCCTAAATCCTGGGGAGGGGAGGTCAGAGCTTTCAGACCCGTAGATATCTGGACAAAGGACAAAGTTCAAAGCCAAGTTTTGGCCCCTGAGATCAAGATTCAGATCTTTAAAAGTTTGTTGAGGTTCTTTAGGCAGCAGAAAGGACCCTGGGAACCTAGTCTTGGAGACCAGCTCCGGATAAAAACAGAAAATTACCATATGTCCAATGCCCTGTGGTTCCAGGCTTCACCCTTTCATCGCCAGGCCTTCCTTGTCCTGTTATTTAATGTCTGATCACCTGGGCCATCCTTAATTGACCTGAAACCAAAAAGAGCTTGCATTACCCCGTGGTGCTCAGATAATTTATGTCCACATTAACAGTCCACTCTGACCATGGGACTCTTTTTTTAAAAAAGTCATGTTCATGTGCATACACAGTCCTGCCAAAAGTCATCCTAACGGTGATTTCTTCTCTTTCTTTTGGCCCCAACCCCTGACACCAAGATAGTGGGAAGGGGCCCTGAACACAGCTCTAGCTGGTTTATTTATAACCACCACTATTTTCTTTTTGAGATAGGGTTTCTCTGTGTAACCTTGGTTGTCCTGGAACTCACTCTGTAGATCAGGCTGGCCTCGAACTCACAGAGATCCACCTGCCTCTGCCTCCTGAGTGCTGGGATCAAAGGCATGCGCCACCATGCCCAGCTTCCTCTTTCCCTGTAGAATGGTAATCTATTGAAAACTCAAGTCACAGTCTGTATCCACCGAGCTACAGTTGTGTGTTTGCATAGCCGGCTCACAGACCAGGGTACCCGATAAAAATGACCCTATCAGAGAACTGTAGAAATCAGAGCCTTTCCCCCATCTCCCTGTCAGGAAAGAAAAATCCCAACAGCTAAGGAAGGGAGACTATGGCAGGGCTAGAACCAATAATTGTCCAGAGGGAGGCACAGGCTGCACTCAGATCCTTAACCCCTGCATCTGTCTTGATGGACACCTCCAGAGGGTCTAGCCCTGCTTTCCTTCACCAGGCAATACTATACTCTGATGAGCCCAAACCAGAGTCCTTTTCCCCAAGCTAGACTAGAGGAGACCTGGAATTTCTCTGATCTGTAGCTCCTGATATGGAAGACAGGGCAAGGATGAGGTCAGGGACCGTCTTCACTCTCCCTCTGTGTTTTCCACATGCTGACCCACAAATGCCAGAATGGTAAAGCCAGGAGCATCATGATGCAGCTGGTAGTATCAGCTTGCAGCATCAGCCTCAAAGGGCTCTCAGCCCAGCACTAGGTGCGGTGCACATAAAGAGACTGGGGCAGAGCAAGGGGTGTGGCTTAGTGATAAAGCATTTATCTTGCATGCATGAGGTCCTGGGTTTCAAATTCTCCCCCCCCCCCAAAAAAAAACATAAAAGATAACAAAGAGGCTATATTGAAGAGAAGGTGAGGGTCAGGGAGGGGAGGGGAAAGGGATGTGAGTCATGAGAAACAGAATGGGCACAGCCAAGGGATAGAAGAGCAGAAGTGGGGTGTTCTAGGGGCCAGACAGACTCACTGATCTTGATTGGCGAGGAACACTCCTAGAAGGAGGAAGCAGGCAGAGACTGGCTCTTCCTCCAGGGACTGATCACAGACACTGGCACACTGCCACTCCTGAGCACAAGCAAGAACAATTTACTCCCTCCTCCACTCACCCAGTTACTTGTGACCTCTGAGCCACAGGTACGACAATAGCCAGATTAGGTTGTAGGTAGAGAAAGTACCCTGGCTTTTTGCCAATCCTCCTAGAGCCCTGTCTACCACCGAAGTAGCCCGCTGGTGGGTGGGACATGAAAAGCCACACAAGGACCGAACCAACTTCCCGGCTCTTACTGATAGGAGGGTCCATTCCAAGTCTGTGCATCAATGGGGGTACAACCAGTTAAAGCTAGCCCTGTGAACTCCCAGGGACATAGAAAGTCTGGTGCACCTGCCCTTCTGCCCGGCCCTCCCCCTCCCCCACTTGGTACTAGGCTGATTTCCCCAGTACCAGAGAGACTGGGAGCATAGTGTGTGGCCTTAGGGACAGGAACATCACCAGGCCCCACACTGACCAGAGTCACTGCAGCACTATGAGACCAAGAATAAGTAGCTCAACAGGCAGGCAGTGTCTCTGGTGTGGATGTCTCCCCTGGGCCCAGGCAGCAGCTGGCAGATGGCTGCCTGGTGCCTACGCGTCCAGGAATCTGATCCAGGAGATTCCTTGCTCCCTGGAGGAAAAGTGGGAGGGAGGATGGGGAGGCACAGTTGCACCCCAGGTTCGAAAGTGAATGCTAAGTCGGGGAAAGATGAAGAGTGGTTCCAGCAGTCCCACAGTACCAGTGCCCTACTAGACAGCTCACATCCATTGTCCCCCCCATTCACTCAAGCTTGCTCTACTTGTTAACCAGCAATCCCGGGGACAGGTGACACAGGCTCAAACCTGCCCTCTGGAAAAGCAGCTTGGCTTTCTGATTTGCATGGTCACCTGAGCCTGCTGTCCCTGGGGATCCTTTTGGAACTGACACCTAGCAATAGTTTGGGTTAAGACAGATAGTACACCTAAGGGGTGTCTACTCCCGGGCTGGACTCTGAGATAGGCAGCATCTTAACTCGTATTGACCCACCTGCCAATGAGTCCATGGTGTGACTCTAGAGCAAGGGGAGGGTAGCGTGGCCAGAGGCAAAAGGTGCCAACAGCTGGAACTGGGATGGTAAGATGTTCTGTTTCCACAATGCCTTCTCCCCACCCCCACCCCCACCCCCTTTAGATCAAACCCTTTCTACTCCTTGGTCCCTGCTTCTGCCTGGGGCCACCATTCCAGCTCTATCCTCAAAGATGAGACTCTTTTCCTTTCCCTGAACCTCTTATCTGCTGAGAAACTAGGGGTCCTCACCCCGTGTCTCCTGCCAGCTCCAGCAAATCACTTTCTCAGAGCTCTCATCTGCCTGCTGCCAGGACCTCCTAAGGCCTAATGTGCCAGTTGGCTTCATGCCCAGCTCTTGATGTGTTCCTAGCAAGTTCCTTCCAGCGTCAGGGAAGCAGGCATCTTGGTGGGATGACTATAAGGGAGCTGAGCCCAGGACCATCCAGAGCTACAGGAGGATGGCATGCCCTCCCTCACTGCCCCCACTTAATCCACCCCCATCTGCTCTGTTTTAATTACCACAGAAGCAAACCTCAGGCCTAAGCTCTGAGCTGCGGGCTGAGCATGAACTGGACCTGATGCCATATTATCTCTAATGAGCAGCTCTGCCCCGTGGAAGCCGGGGGCGGCGGGGGGGGGGGGGCGGGCACCTGCTGAACAGCTTCACCCACCCTCTGCCAAATAGCTCTGGTCATTGCCCAGGCCTCTTCTCTCCAGTGGCTATCCTTCACTTGACTTTCACTCGGACCACTGCAGGAAGGGCCTCCCAGTAACCAACCCTATCCCCCATAATGGGATTTGCAGCCTCCAGCTTCCGCTGCCTGGTCGATGTGGTACCTGTGAAGAATGAGGACGGGGCTGTCATCATGTTTATCCTCAATTTTGAGGACCTGGCCCAGCTCCTGGCCAAGAGCAGCAGCCGAAGCCTGACCCAGCGACTGTGGTCACACAGCTTCCTGGGCTCTGGTGAGTGCTGTGGGGGTAGCAGTAGCGAGAATGGATCAAGACCACCACCCTGGCCCTGGCTGCTCTGACCCTCACCCTGATTTCAGAGGGCTCTCACAGCAGACCGAGTGGACAGGGACCTGGCCCAGGCAGGGGCAAATATAGAACCGTCAGCCAGATCCCGCAGTTTACACTCAACTTCGTGGAGTTCAACCTGGAGAAACACCGCTCGGGCTCCACCACAGAGATTGAGATCATCGCTCCCCACAAGGTGGTGGAGCGGACACAGAATGTCACTGAAAAGGTCACCCAGGTATGGGTCTGCAGGGCAGGGGTGGTGGGCTGCGTTAGACCTCCAGGGTCCCTTCCAAGGCATTGGACCTCAGCTCTTCTGAGATGTTGACTTGTCAAACCCCCTCACGTCTTGGTCTGAGTCTTCTTCCTCCTGTACAGTTTGAGTCTGGTTCTTAAGTCATGAAGGTTTGCTGTGAGACCACAGCTCTGTGTCCCAGCTCCTGAAACCACCAGAGGTTGAGAGTCACAAGGCATGTGAGTTCCTTCTAGGCCTAGAGATGCCAGAAATGTAGGAGGAGAGAGCACATAGGCCACCGTAGGGCCTGCCTAAGGCTCTGCCATCACAAGGAGGGAGTAGTACAAGGATCAAGACCATACAAAGAAAAGGAGAGGAAAGGGGATGGTATGAGTCCTGCCACAGCCACTTACAGTGGATGATGGCCACTCCCCCCTCAGTATGCGCACAGGATGCCTGGCAGAGGCGAGGCAGTGCTGGTACCGCTAGCTAACTTTGAATTATCGGGAATCCACCCCTAAATGCCCCTTCTGTGCATCTGCTATTTGGTCAGCCCAAGGCAAATGTCCCTTCCTGAATCCCCCTTTCAGCTGACCCCACAGTCTCTTCTCATGGGGCTTGTTGCCCTATTTCTTCCAGAGGAAAATGGATAGAACCCTGCTGGAGACTCGAGTGACTAGGATCCGGGCACTGACTCACTATGTGACCTTGGACAAAGGACACCCCTACCTTTGAGCCTCAGAGCTATCAAATTCAGGAAAGAGTTAGACCAAATGGTCTCTGAGGACCCATTGACATTAAGTAGTGCCAACTCAGGAGACACAATGAGCTTTGTTAAACCATGGAGAAGAGCTAGGGCATCGATGAACAAGGGACTGGGAGGAACAATCCTTTTCCTGCCCCTTCTCATCTGAAGCACAGCCAGAGTCAGGTCCCCGATGTGGAGGAAACCATTTAGCCTCACAGACAGGACTAAGAAAAGACCTGGCAGAGAGGAGAGTTCTGACATCCCAGGGTGTAGCAACATGACCTTCCTCTTTGCATCAGGGTTCAAGCTGCCAGGGATGCTTTGGTGGGTCCTGGTTGAAAGTTCATGTGAACACAGAGCTGGCTAGGGGAAGAGACATGGTGTAGTGGACTGAGTAACCACGGGGTCAGGGCTGCATAGAGGGGTAGAGAAAGCAAAATGAAAAAAGAAGGTCCCAGTCTATGTAGGATCCCAGGTGGGTTCCTGGGAAAATAAACAATGGGCAAAGGCCAAAAGACAGACATAGGAGAACACTATGGCTCCCACTGAGGAGTCTGGATGCCAGATCAGGACCACTTTAGTGGACATCAGTCCTCAGATTGGTTTCTTTCTTCCTGTGATCCCATCTACTGATGATCTTGTCTGCAAGATCAAGAAAAGCCTTGCGTGGCTGATGTCCTTAAAAAAGAATTAATGGTGGAGGACTCAGTGGTCAATCCCTCATCGATCCTATCATCTTGGAACACTGTCAAATGAGGAGGATGAAGTAGGAATGAACCAGAAGCAAACAGACCCATCATGTTTAATCACAACCCTATGCAGTTTGTTGTCCTGTCTTACACACAAGGGAACAGGGGTGTCACAGGTTACAAGGCTTGACCCAAGGCACAGCTAAAACAGACAGCAGCCCTGGAATTCAGGCCGAAGTGCCTGGCTTCAAAACATATGCGCTTCCTAATTCCCCAGATGCCTTGTTACATGCTAGGCAGCTGGGAAGAGCCTCAGAATTGTTGGCTTCAGTCCTAGCAACTGTCCATTGTTATAGTCTTGGAGGCAAAGGAACAAGGACTGAGGAAGCACTCTACAGATTAGAATGATTCATGAGGTTTATAGATGGAGCTCCATGGAGCCCAGGACCTGTTGAGTGTCCAGACTGACTCAACTCTAACCCCAAATTTGGTTCTTTCTATGGGATGTTCTGTGAGTTGGCCCAGGGAGGACTCTCATTGGCCCTCAGGAGTGAAGGCTCATCTGGAAGTGACTTGTTTCCATCAAGAGCCCCAAATTTAGGTTGGGAGGTTAGCTCAATGGTAGAACACTTGTCTGCCACGTATAGTAAGGCCCTGGGTTTAATCTCTAGCTCTAAAACAAACAAATAAACAAACAAACAGAACCAGTAGGCCTCCAAAACCTATTGAAGACAAACAGCCTACCAAACTATCTCAACCCAGGCTCTTCCTTGGAACATAATCAAGATGGTGCTAGCCCTGGCCCTGCTCACCCCAAGAGAGGCTGTTTCTGAGAATGCTTGGGCTTCCTGGTATCAACCATGTGGCAGAGCTATGTTCTCCTTTCCTCGACCTCCTCCCAACATGCCTGTCCCTTAATGAACCTGCTCCCTTGTGTGGCCTTCCTTTGTCACCCTGCCTTTCATGACCTTTGTGACCCACCCACAGCTCACCCCCAACACACACGCCAGACCTACCCATAGATCTGTCTTACTAGTGCTGGCTGTCCCCACTGATCACTATGGCTTCCATCCCAGGTCCTGTCCCTGGGTGCAGATGTACTGCCAGAGTATAAACTACAGGCGCCGCGCATTCACCGAGGTACCATCCTACACTACAGCCCTTTCAAGGCCGTGTGGGACTGGCTTATCTTGCTTCTGGTCATCTATACAGCGGTCTTCACGCCCTACTCAGCTGCCTTTCTGCTCAGCGACCAGGATGAATCACAGCGTGGTACCTGTGGCTATACCTGTAGCCCCCTCACTGTGGTGGACCTCATCGTGGACATTATGTTTGTCGTGGATATTGTCATCAACTTCCGAACCACCTATGTCAACACCAATGACGAGGTGGTCAGCCACCCCCGACGAATTGCTGTGCACTACTTCAAGGGCTGGTTCCTCATCGACATGGTGGCTGCCATCCCTTTTGACCTGCTTATCTTCCGCAGTGGCTCAGATGAGGTGAGCACACCTGTTGCATGCTAGCAACCATGCCGGCCCCTCCTTGCCTCGTAGCTGTAGTGCGCATTACTGATACAGACAGCAAATGGGAACAGTGGGGGCTCAGACACTGGCGATCTCCCAACCCCACAGAAAGACTAGCAATGCCTCCAGACTTAGGGTCCATCCCTCTGCCCCTCTGTCTTAGCAAGCCCAATTAGAGAATTAGGCTGCCAATTGATCTAGAATTCTGCTGTCTGTGGTACAGACATACTACAGTCCTAGTCTTTATGCGACCTTGTGAGCTGTTCTCACCGTGTAGAAAGGGCTACACAGGCTGCATCCCTTTGCATCTCTTCATCCCTTCTGGCCTCAGCCCTTCTCTATGCTCACACTGCTTCCTGTGGGTAACATGAGAACATTTTCATGCCATGCTGCCTTCTGGGTTCCAATCATTCTCCAATCACCCCTGCCTATCCAACAGGAGATATCAAGTATATCCTGACTCCCAAATCCCTGTGTTGAACCATCCCCAAGTCCTCCCCTTTTCTTTCTACCCCACTGCTCCTGCCTACACTGAGGAGCCTTCATCTCTACCATTTCCCCAGGCTTTTCCCCTCTACACAGCAGTCAGGGCAAGTCTCAGATCTCTTAGCCAGCCCCACCATGTGTCCCTCAGAACCTCCTATGACTCTGAACACCTTTGGAGTTAAAACCAAGATCTTTCTGGATCCTCAGACCCAGTGGAGTGGCCTCACTCACCTTCCAAGTTTCCTTTTTCACTGTCCCATTGCCTCCTACTCTGAGCTTCAGCTGAAGGTTATACTTGATTTCCCATATGGGCCACACTACTATACCTCCACACCCCCGTGACCCTATTCCAAGTTCCCCTCCTTCTCCCTCCTGTCTGCCGGGAGAAGTAGCTTCATTCCCATCTTGCACTCTTGCATCATCTCTATGCAGCCTCCTCTGACCTGCTCCCACTCCCGTTGAACGTCTCTCCTAGCAGCCTAAACATTGTTCTGCACTTTGGCTGAGAACCCCTTATGGTTCTTGCCTTATATTCTACTGCCCAGTGCCTGGTACTTTCCTGCGTGTTTGTGGAATGACTGGCATAGCAACTGCCAAAAGAACAGATATGAGCCTTGAACACACCCTTTCGAGAGCTGACCGTCCCTCCCTGGCTTTCTCCACCTTTCCCTGCCCCCAGACCACCACCTTGATCGGGTTACTGAAGACGGCGCGCCTCCTGCGGCTGGTGCGCGTGGCTCGGAAGCTCGACCGGTACTCTGAGTATGGCGCCGCGGTCCTTTTCCTACTTATGTGCACCTTTGCGCTCATCGCGCATTGGCTGGCCTGCATCTGGTACGCCATCGGCAACGTAGAACGACCCTACTTGGAGCCCAAGATCGGCTGGCTGGACAGCTTGGGCGCACAGCTCGGCAAGCACTACAACGGCAGTGACCCAGCCTCGGGACCCTCTGTACAGGACAAGTATGTCACGGCCCTCTATTTCACCTTCAGCAGCCTCACCAGTGTGGGCTTCGGCAACGTGTCGCCCAACACCAACTCGGAGAAGGTCTTCTCTATCTGCGTCATGCTCATTGGCTGTGAGTGTGACCTTGTCCTAGGCAGGGTGCTACCCCGTGTGTGCAGCATGTGGGTTTGTGTATTCGCGTGTATCCCTCATAGATTTCAAGCAACTGTTGAGACGCTGCTCTGGGCAAAGTCATTTGCAGGGCACAATGTAAAATAAAACATGGAGCCCTTTTTTAAAAAATATATTTTTAAAAATTTAGGTAGTGACAGTTGAGAATAACCTGGGCTCTTAGCACAGGCTTTGTGCCATGACGCTGGTCCTACCAGCCACTCCTTTGAGGGCTCACAGACATCCAAGTCAAATTCCCTTAGGAGCCTAGTTTCCAGAGAAGAAGTCAAAGGTCTTGACTTTGTAGGAGACCCACAGCTAGGAAGTCTCTAGTCCTAGGGCCAGCCCAGGGGTCAGCTGGGAGGCTGGGTGCTCATAGTCTTGGCACAGAGCTTCCTGCCTCCCCAAACACCCGGTTTAAAAACTCTAGAGGTGGTGTGGAAATTTACACATTAGGTTGCCATGTTGAAGTATTTAGAAAAACAAAAACAAGGAAATGGAAAGAGGGGGAGGTGAAAATGAGAGGCCAAGAGTTTCTCCTGTATTTTATTTTTGCAACTCAAAGGAGAAAACAAATCTGAGCTTGGGGGGGGGGGGGATGCCCTAGTTCTTTCTTGGAAGAAGTCTGGCCTCAGAACCTGGAAGACACCAGGTGGCACAAAGTAGAACCCAGGCACCTTTGTCCCTTGTGTGTGCTAGTGCTGTCCTTGGTGCTTCTGCTCTCACTATGGACAAAGAGGGGGGATTACCCGCGGTGCTGCGAAGACTGGGAAGCCGAGTCACCCAAGAGCCCCCCGCCCATTCACATCTCGCCCCGCCCCCAGCCCTTATGTACGCCAGCATCTTCGGCAATGTGTCGGCCATCATCCAGCGCCTGTACTCGGGCACTGCGCGCTACCACACGCAGATGCTGCGTGTCAAGGAGTTCATTCGCTTCCACCAGATCCCCAACCCGCTGCGGCAGCGCCTGGAAGAGTATTTCCAGCATGCCTGGTCCTATACAAACGGCATCGACATGAATGCGGTGAGCCCTGAAGCCACCAGGTGTGACTCATGCCCTGGGGGAGGTCCAGGGCCCGGTGCAGCCTGCCCCACACCCCTACTTCCCACACCGCACCGCACCCACAGCACCCACAGCCCCAGCTCAGAGGTACTCGCCACGCCCCCCCAACCCCCACCGCAGGTGCTGAAGGGCTTCCCTGAGTGCCTGCAGGCCGACATCTGCCTACACCTGCACCGTGCGCTGCTGCAGCACTGCCCCGCCTTCCACGGTGCCAGCAAGGGGTGCCTGCGAGCCCTGGCGGTCAAGTTCAAGACCACGCACGCGCCGCCTGGGGACACACTGGTGCACCTGGGAGATGTGCTCTCCACGCTCTACTTCATCTCTCGAGGCTCCATCGAGATCCTGCGCGATGATGTGGTCGTGGCCATTCTAGGTGAGTCATGGGGGTTGACCTGGACATTGAGGTTGGAGAGGACCTACCCGGACCACCTTCTTCCTAATGAGTATCATGATATCTTTTACTGAACAACCATGGGCCAGGTTGGTCATCAGAGAGTTTTTTTTTTAAAGGTTTTGTTGTTGTTGTTTTGTTTTTTTAATGATTTATTTATTTGTATTTTATGTACATTGGGGTTTTGCCTGCAAGTGTGTCTGGTGTGAGGGTGTGGGATCCCCTGGAACTGGAGTTACAGACAGTTGTGAGCTGCCTGTGGGTGCTGGAAATTGGACCCAGGTCCTCTGGAAGTGCAGTCAGTGCTCTTAACTGTTGAGCCATCTCTCCAACCCTTAAATGTTTTTGTTTTGTTTAAAATTTTTTGTAATTCATTGTGCAGAAATACGGCAGCAGGTAGAGGTCACAGACAACTTGGTCTCTTTGCTCCTTCCATCATGGGGGCTCTGGCAATTGAACGTAGGTTGTCAGGCTCGGCCACAGCCCTTTAATTTCCTGAGCCATCTTGCTGGCCCCAGCGAGTTTTATACCCAGCCTGAAGACTCCTTAGCACATTTAGCACAGCTCTTTGCTTGTCATGTGACCTTGGGCAAGTCTGCTGACTTCAAGTACCTGGGGTCCTCTATCTGCATCTTTCTTGTCCTTGACCCCAAGTCTCCAAGTCTAACATCAGCCATTTCCCATCTTGATCTCCATCACCTTGCCCTCAGTGCTCCTCACCCAGGGCTGCACTCTGTTCTCATCCCACTTCCGCCTCACCTGGGCCAGTCCCTTGCTCCCACAGCCCGAGCCACAGGAATCCTCAGAGCTGTGTCCCAGTCCCAAGGTCTCCTTAGATCAAAACAGGTAGACTTCTGGGAATTGCTGGGAATGTGGCTGTTGGTAGGGAGCTTGCCTAGCATGCATGAAGGCCTGGATTCCATGAGAGATACATGCTCAAAGATAGCCTAGGCTCTGAGAGACCCTGTGAGGAAAAAAAAAAAAAAATATATATATATATATATATATAATAATAAAATTTTTAAAAAGCCAGACCTGGTGCAATAGATCCCAGCTTGACACCATCACTTTCTCTCAAAGGTGGCCTCTTCAGTGTCTCCTGCCCTTCCATTGTCTAGGCTAAAGCCAACTGCAGGAGCATCCTGCCAGTTTCCAGTCCCCTGCCCCCATCCTGTCATACAAAGAGCATTCTCACCCTTACTAATAGAACTGCTTTCCACTCCGGCCTCCACTGGGTTTATCCTCCTGGGCAGGCGTGGGGAGCAGTGTCCAGAGGCCGTGCCTTAGGTGCATCCTCAGTTCTTCACTTTCCAAAAGTCACCTGCGACATATCTGCACAGATCCCGCTCTCACTCAGAACCCTTTGGTGGGTCCCTGTGGTCTGTGGACACGTGTAAACCCCTGATGCCACCCAGTCGGGTCTTCCTGCCCCAGCTCCATGCAACTAGACAACTCTTTCTCATCACGCTGTGACTCCGGTGCTCTTCTGTCTTCAGAGCCCACCCTGTACCTGGCAGGTAGACCCAGTCGGTCTCCCAATCGGCTGGCCTACAGCGCGGACTCCCTCGAGTCCTTCCCTTTCACCCAAGTCATGTTACCACCTACATGGAGGATAATTTATATAAATAATTAAGAAGCTGGCCCAATTTAAGTTTCAGTGAGAGACAAGAAATCCTCTCATCTTGTCCCCAGTAGAAATAGACATTAGATCGTAATTTTTCATGTGTAAAAAGAAAAATGAGGGTAGGTATTACATTGCCCAGATATCTAGGTTCAGGGTCCATGTTTGAGCTTGGCAAGTCCCTTTTTTTCTCTAACGCTCAGTCCCCTCCCTTCCATCCTGTTCTCTTGGTGGCACAAGCCTAGCCTCCATTTATCCCTCTATCTGTGTGAAGCTATTAGTGTCATTTGTACAGCGCCACAAGGCTGAGGAGGCTGGACTTTCATGGGGGCAGTGGGAGTCAAAGATACCAGGGTCCATGGCCTCTCTTCTCTCAGCCTTAGCTATGCAGGGATTAATGAGCACATTCTGTTTCTTATGTCCAAATTCCCTTCTTTCTGGGGACCTAGTCCTTGATTCTCTTGGACTTTTACCCCTTCTGAAAGCCCCTGCTTCCTTGTCCTAACAATGGTAGGCAGTATGAGCCCCTCCTTCTTTCAGGGCCCAGAGCTCTTGGTTGCATCCGGTTCTAAGATAGATAATTTTGTAACCTTAGCAACTTAAGTGCCTGCCTTTTAGGGATTTGAAAGGCTCCTTATGGGAGAATCTCTTGCTCATGTTAATATCCCATCGCCAGCCTAGCTCCTGGCTCCGAAAGGTCCCAGTGCTGTCTCTATTTGCCCTATATCCACCCAGTCCATCTCTCCTTGTGCCTTCTTGCACTGACCTAGCCTGGGGCCCCTTGCTTTGAGGGATACTTTCTCAAACACCACAGTGATGTAGGTGGCACCATTATGCCCATGTGAGGGCTGAAGACACTCAAGTGCAGGTGGGAGGTAGCTCCGCAGGGTCACCCTGCCAGGGTCTTGCTGGTTCCCTATGTGTACAATGGAGAATAAGAAGACAAAGAAACGGAAGCTCCGGGTCCTGCCCAGGGGATTTGGAAGCTTCCATCCTTGGGTCCTCTGTCATGTCAGTGGCTCGAGGGGAGCAGAAGGAAATGGAGCAATGAGACTGGCATTGGACCAGAATGGGAACTGTGCCAATGAGTATAGACAAAAGAAAAGGACATTCTGGCAGAAGGTGGTTCTGAGGGGCTGAGAGACAAAAGGAGAACCCACGTTCTCAGAGCAGGAGCATCTCTGAGGGAATCTGAGGTAACTGAGGTTAAAGGCCCTCCTCATATGCCTCTCCATCAAAGCCAGCAATGTACCCTGTCTGCAGACCCCTCGGCAGCAGGCCCCAGCTCTGTGGGATCTCTGAGGTGGGGGGATAGGACGATCACAGTCAAGAGGCCCCCAGAGGAGGTCTTCATAAGGCAATCAGACCCTGGAGGGACCACCATCCTTCTGACTGGCAGGGAAGAATGACATCTTTGGAGAGCCCATCAGTCTCCACGCCAGGCCGGGCAAATCTAGCGCCGATGTGCGTGCCCTGACCTACTGTGATCTGCATAAGATCCATCGGGCAGACCTGCTGGAGGTGCTTGACATGTACCCTGCCTTTGCAGACACCTTCTGGAGTAAGCTGGAGGTCACCTTCAACCTGCGGGACGTGAGTCTGGGCCTGTGAGCCAGGGTGGTGGTGGTTCAGAAGCTGGGTGTGGATAGCACCCAGCCGGCCTGCTAAGGAGTTGGCCTACCTGACCTAAGGGACTCATTTGACCACTGCCCCTTCCCTTCAACTCCTCCTGCAGCCTTTGCTGGAGTGCTTCTGTACCTACTATGGCCGATGCAGCCCTAACTATAATGATAGCTCCCATTTAGTGAGCAGCTACTGGGAGCTAAGTACTGGCTTCTTTTATGTTGTTTAATTCGGTCTTGTCCTTGTGTGTGAACGGTCTTATCTCCATTATCGAAATGAATAAACTGGGGATCAGTGAGGGTAAGTAAATTGGCCAGAGCCATACGGCAAGTAAATGGAAGAGCCAAAAATATGAATTCAAGTTGTCTGATTTTAAAACCCAGGATCTGACATTCACAGGGCTCATGGTGCCAGGCTTGGTGATACAGTAGCTGTCTTTTAAGTTTATCACTCAGCAATCCAAGAGAAATAAAGTGACATTTATTTAAAGAGCCAAAGAGGCCATAGGGTATGCAAGAGACATCCAATTTCTGGTGTATCTTAGTTAGGATTAGTTTATTGCTGTGATAAACACCATGACCAAAATCAAGTTGGGGAGGAAAGGGTTTATTTCATCTTACAGCTTGAAGTCCCTCATCCAAGAGAATCAGGGAAGGTACCCAGAATCAGGAGCTGATGCAGAGGCCATGGCCTGGGAGTGCTGCTTATTGGCTTTCTCACATGGCTTTCCAATCTGCTTTCACACAGCACTCAGGACCACCATCCCAGGGGTGGCACTGCCCACAGAGAGCTGGGCTTTCATACATCAACCAGGATAACACACCGTTGGCTTGCCCACAGGTCAATCTGGTGGGGATCATTTTCTCAGTTGAGGTTCCCTCTTCCCAAATGACTCTAGCCTGTGTCGAGTTGATGTAAAAGTAGCCAGGCCATCCAGTTTGTCAAGGAGGGTGAGCACTACAGGCTCAATGGAAGTTCAGAGGGCCTTCCTGGAGGAAGTCTGGAATCAGCTAGTAAAGAGGAGGGGGAAGACTGCCTGTTGGGTGCCATGGCTAGAGTTAGGCACTGAGCCTTGGCACCTCCATTATTCTTGACCACCATTCCCCAGCCTCAGGAGAAGAGCTCTCGTGGCCTAGGCCTGGTAGACAGCTGCCAGAGCAGTGGTTCTCAGCCTGTGGGTTGTGACCACTTTGGGGACTGAATGACCCCTTTCACAGGGGTCACCTGAGGACATTGAAAAACACAGATATTTACATTACGATTCATATCACTAGCAAAATTGCTGTTATGAAGTAGCAATGAAAATAATTTTATGGTTGGGGTCACCACAACATGAGGAACTGTGTTAAAGGGTCACAGTGTTAGGGAGGTTGGAACCAGTGCTCTAGAGTGTGGTGCTGTGAGGTAGATCTTCTTACCGTGACTGTCCCTTCCCAGGCTGTTCTCCCTGCGCCTCTCTGTTCTCTTGAACTGTATAAGAAGCATGCAATCAGCACCCTGCTTGGTTGACCTAGCTACTGGGAGTCATCTGGTGGCCTTTGTGTCCTATAGCTGGACACTAGGGCAGAAGGGATGTGATCTCCATGGTCTTAGCTGACCTGAGTCAACTATAACCCTGAGGTGCCCCCAAGTCTCATGATGCCAGAAAGAGGGCAGCCAAGAATGCTCCCATACATACCACTAGATCAGAGTTTCCAGACCAGTCTTTACCAGAAGACAGAATTCACTGGCCAAGGTTGAGGTGTGAGGTGTTGGGACCCTGGAGAAAAGGATGTGAGGGAGGAGCCCTTCTGCTGTCCACCCTCATCTTGCCGTTCATAGAACCTTCTCCAGAGACTTTTCCAGGGGACTCTCCTTGGTCACCAGGTGTGAGGTCACCATCTCCAAACCTGGTCCCATGCTAGAGGCCCTTTTAGGAGGGAGCCACCCCGAGCTCCCAGGGCATACCCAGAGCTCCTCGGATGTGCCCAGATACCTGTCTCTACTTTTTCATTCAGCTGTTACAAGGGCCAGAGGGGGGAACTGGGGATAGGGAGGAACAGAGAAAGAGACCCTGTCCCAGCTCTGGCCCCTGTTACTTGTTGCTCTTGTTCCCTACAAGGCAGATGGGGGTCCCCAGTCATCACCCCAACAGGCCCCAGGCAACCAAGACCCCCAAGGCTTCTTCCTCAATGACAGCCAGTCAGGTGAGTTCAGACAGCCCCTGCCTACCCCTGCCCCCAGCCACTCCTAGTGACCCCTCTGTTCTGCCTCTCCTTGAAAAAGGTTGTCTCAGCCTTCTCAGTCCTGCTAGCCTGTGTCCTCTGAGTCAAAGAGGGACAGCTCACTGGTTGCTGGGTGCTGCTTTCTGGGCTGGGTACTAGCCAAGTGCCTGAGGTTCTATATCAAGGTACCAGGAGATCCCCACTCCCCCCTCCCAGGCTGCAGTTGCATGAGCAATGAGACCAGGGCTAGAAATCCCCATCCTGACCACTCCTGAGGTCCCCTGTTCCCCTCCCAGTTGGGTCCTGGAAGCCAGACTTCCATAAGAACAGGACCTTGTCCCCAGAGCTCCCAGGTAAGGAGAGCTGCTCGCTCCTCATACTGCATTCCCATGACAAGCAGAGGGAGCACTTGGACTCTGGTGAGAAGGAACAGGCCTGGGGAATCCGATAGCAAAGGCTGTCTCCTTCCTTTCTGAAGGTGCAGCCCCTTCCCTGAGCATCTCGGACACATCCGGACTTTGGCCTGAATTGCTACAGCAAATGCCCCCAAGTCCTCCAAACCCACAGCAGGACCTGGATTGCTGGCCTCGGGAGTTAGGCTCTAAATTAAAGCAGCTCCAGGCCCAGATGAGCAGGTGAGAACCTCCCTGGCAAGGGTGGGGCAGCTGCAAAAGGATCCGGCTGGGTTAGGCGCCACCTCCTGGCAGCTTAGGGGCATTGCTGAGTGCATGGTTGGGTTTTAGAATGGCAGACACATTTAGCATAGGTTTCTAATTCTATGTCACTAAGCATAATTCCTTGGATGGCTTCCTCCAGCAAACCCTAGTACATGCCTAAGGAAACATCTTGGGGGGAGCAGCACAGTCATGTGCAGGAACAAATTCCAGAGGTCCTTGGAAAGGGGGTGTTTCCTGTGCATGACAATGAAAGCTTAAAGGCAAGGAAGGCGTGTAACTCATAAGCTAGAGTGTGAGCAAGCTCTGAGTGTAACAACTTGTTGCCTCAGTTTGCCACATCATAAAATGGGTACAATTAGAATACCTACATCAAAGCTTCATTAGGACAGAATGTGGTATGAAACATGCCTGGTCCCTGGTGTCATGAAAGACAAGGATATGCTCAGGGGAATTTGGGCCAAGGCTGTGGGTCCCAGTGGGGAAGTCACTTCAGGTAGCCCCAGGCTGCCATTTTACTCAGTGGGAAGAGGTCAGGTCACAGAATGGAGAGTTTTTTTTCTGAGCTTCTCTCAGAACCTCGATTTTGACCATGTCTGCTCTGTCTAGCAGACTGGAGTCCCGCATGTCCTCAGACCTCAGCCGCATCCTGCAGATACTTCAGCAGCCACAGGGCCACACCAGCTACATTCTAGGAGCCCCTGCCTCCAGTGACCTGGCCTTGTTTCCTGACACTTCAGTGACGGGGAGTGCAGAGCCCAGGCCTCTGGTGGGACACCCTGCACAGGTGAGAAACGAGGGCATCCCCAGGGTTTCCCATCCTCGGACCAACCTCAGTGTGTCTGTGGTAGGATTAGAAGCTATATCTCCTGCTGCCCTTCCTATGATTTACATCACCTGGTGGAGCAGCCTGGACAGGGTCTGGCAGAGCCCTGATGGTGGTCACAGACCCCACAGCTCAGACAGGTGGACAACAAGACCCTGAGGTTCTCCCACCTTCCTGAGGAGGAGCATCCCAGAGGTCAGAGTGGATCAAGATCCAGCTCAGGGGCTGGGGTAATGGCCCAGTTGGGAAAGTGCTTGCCGTGCAGTATGAGGACCCGAGTTCAATCACCACCACCCATGTAAAACAAACCGGGTGTGGTAGTATAGATGTGTGATTCCAAGGCTGGGGAGGGAAAGACAAGTGGAGCCCTAGGGTTCACGGGCCCGCCAGTCAAGCACAGTTGACAAGCCCAAGGTCCTTGTGAGAGATCCTGTCACAAAAAGCAAGGCAGACATCTCCTGAGAAACAACACCTGAGTTTGACCTCTGAGCATTTATGCACTCACGCACTGCACACACAAAAATATTCACACACACGCACACACGTGCACACACTCTCATAAACACCCATAGTCACTCATATATACACAACACTCATATATACATATATATGCATATATATCGATATACACACAGTCGTGCCCCAAATGAAGAACTCTGTAGCCTGGCCTGGAGGTGGGGTAGGACTCCGTACACGGGACACCTCCTTCTCTTTTGCCTCCCTCCCAGACCCTAAGCTGTGGTGACTTGGACAGACATATTCAGAAGCCCAGAAATTTCTCCCCCGGGATGCACCACTTGACTGTGACCTCAGAACAGGAACAGCCTGAGGAACTCCTGCCACCTCTAGCCTCATCTCTGTGTCCCCTGGGAGTACAGGGGCTCATCAGCGGTCCCCGCTTTCCCTCCCTTCCCGAACACCTCGACTCTGTTCCCAAGCAGCTGGAGTTCCAGAGGCATGGCTCAGATCCTGGCTTCACAAGGAGTTAGGGTCATTGGACCCCAAGAGAAAAGCCACCATGAGGGAACTGAAATACGGTGGGGCGAGAGTTAAGCCCCTTGGGGGAGCCAAACAGCCCTCAAATGAAACTCTGAAAACCATTTTCTCAGAGAAATACAGACTGCTGAGCCAGGTGAGGAAGGCATGAGCAAAGAGGCTCAGGACTTGACCCAGCCCTCTTCGGGTTCCATATAATCGGCAAGCCAGGCAGAGGGCTGCTTCAAAGGGTCAGTGAAGAAGGGAGGTTTCTGATCTTGAGTCTTGCTTGGGCTGCATGTGATTGCCTCCCAGCTCAGTTATGCTTTGCCTCAAAGGCCCAGAACTAAGGCCAGGGTCGACCAGACCTTTCACCAAAAACCTCTAACATGGCTGGAGTTGAAAGTATTTTCTGTGGTTAACCTGAAAGACAGAGCTTCAGTCCCCAGCCCCTCTTCCCCTGAGGTCCCTTGGGGACATGCAGTGTCACACAGCAAATAAAGCCTTGAACATTTTATGTTGGACTAGACGTGTAACTTGTCTGAGCCCCCGCAGGCCCACACTGGTGCTGGGGTCTTCGCTAAGCCCTTCTCACATCCAGCCTCTTGGAGACCCGAAGATGTCTCAGCTGAGCCCAGGAGCCGACAGTTTGAGGCCATCTCTAGATGAAGGAAACAGAGATATGGTCTGAGTGTCCACAGAGAATCATGACAACAGCACTCCACCATC
Source organism: Chionomys nivalis (assembly GCF_950005125.1). Lineage (NCBI taxonomy): Eukaryota > Metazoa > Chordata > Mammalia > Rodentia > Cricetidae > Chionomys > Chionomys nivalis. Next base: position 86,543,061 of record NC_080092.1, read on the forward strand.
CTGACTGCCCTGCAGACAGTAATTCATCCAACCCTCAGGACACCCTCAGGGAGTGGGCATCGCTGTCCTCACAGGAGAGATCATGGCACTTACCAGAGTGTGGGTGGCCTCCTCAGTATTGTTCTGCTTTCTGGTCTGGTGATGGCCACAAGGATCTGTTCAGGTTAGAAAAAATGTTTGCACTTCCACATGTAAATTATATTTCAATAAAAAATCAAACTTAATACACTAGGAAAAGGAGAATCAGATTCCAACCCAGACTATTTCATTTGAGAAGCCTTTTAAAACAGCATTCCATTTCTCTGCATATCATTCCAATATAACTCCCACCCTCATCTTCCCCTCCTTTTGCAATTTCTATCTGATGCTGCAGAGTCTGTTAGTGATTAGACCAAGTATTTGCAAGTATTTTTACAAATTGAAACCTTAAAGTTAACGTTTTGTACCCTTAGTAAGACTTTAACACTAGTTCAAAACAACATATGGGGCTAGAGAGATGGCTCTGTGGGTAAAATGCATGAGGACCTGAGCTCTGTTTCCCAAACCCTCATAAAAATCCCTGCAGTGTCCGGTGGTGGTGGTGGTGGTGGTGGTGGTGGTGGTGGTGGTGGTGGTGGTGGTGGTGGTGGTGGTGGTGGTGGTGGTGGTGGATACGCCTCTAATCCCAGCACTCAAGAGGCAGAGCAGGCAGATCTCTGTGAGTTTGAGGCCAGCATGGTTTGCAGAACAAATTCCAGGGCAGGCTCCAAAGCTACAGAGAAACCTTATCTCAAGAAAGGAGAGAGAGAGAGAGAGAGAGTGAGAGAGAGAGGGAGGGAGGGAGGGAGGGAGGGAGGGAGGGAGGGAGGGAGGGAGGGAGGGAGGAAAAGAGGGGGAGGGAGGGAGGGAGGGAGGGAGAGAGAGAGAGAGAGAGAGAGAGAGAGAGAGAGAGAGAGAGAGGAGAGAGAGAGAGAGAGGAGAGAGAGAGAGATCCCTGCAACCTGCAATAATGGTATCCACTAAACATTTGTAATCCTGGCACTGGGGAGTCTGAGACAGGAGGATCCCTGGGGTTTGCTGGCCAGCCATTCTAGCCTAATTGGTGAAGTCCAGGTCAATGAGAGACCCTGTCTCGAAGGAGGTAGGTGCATTCCTGAGGAGCAGCACCTAAGGCTGTCCTCCGGCATACACAAATATGTACAGATGCACATGTATGTGTACCTCCTCACACACCTGCACACAGATTAAGAGTAGTTCAGGCCTGTGAACCCAGCACTTGAGAAGCTGAAGCCGAACAGCCTGGAGTATCAGGCCAGGAGCCAGAACAAGATAATCCAACCATCCAGAAAAGCAACCAACACAGTTGCAGACATTAGCAAGTATCTCTCAATAATAATCTTAAATCTAAACATCCCGAACTCACCAACAAAGACTTAAAAACCAAATCCCGACTATCTATTGTCTCCAAAACACTCACTTCACTGTCAAAGATACCTGCAGACCAGTAGCCAAAGGATGGAAGTCAGTGTGTCAAGCAAATGGTCACTCTGCATCTGTAGGCAGAAAGGAAAGGGGGCTGAGTGCTTGCTACACTCAGAGATTGCTCCTTCTTCAGTTCGCAAGCACAACCCATGGAATGGAATCTTCCACAGTTAAGGTGAGTCTTCCCACCTCAGTGAACCTAATCTAGGCAGTCCCTCAAAAGCCCTTGTCTCCTAGGTGATTCTAGGGTCTCTCAAGTCAGGATGTCAACCACCACAGGACATTACAACAGATTGCAAAGAAATCCAGAGGACCAGTCAGGGGAGACATTGAAAGTTTAAATTCCAACCCTGAAAAAAAAACTAGAAAAAAAAGGGTGAATATATATATATATATATATGTGTGTGTGTGTGTGTGTGTGTGTGTTTGTATACATACATACATACATGTATCCACGTATCCTACTAAAATTAAATCAGAATATAAGTAGTTTAATCAGATCTGTTACAAGTAACAAGATTGAAACAACACCAAACCAGAAGCCCATGGATTCACTGCCAAACCTTACCTACCTTTTAAAAAGAACTCTTCCATAAAATAGAAAGGGAATGACCCCTACTAAGTTCATCCTACAAAGTCATTAACACACTGCAAAATCAGTAATGATGTGACCAATAGAAAACTACAAACCAAATTTATTGATAAGTATAGAAACAAAACTTCCCAATAAAATTCTTTTGTTGTTGCCAGATGGTGGTGGTGCACACCTTTAATGCCCAGCACTCAGGAATCAGGGGCAGGTGGATCTCTGAGTTTGAGGCCAGCCTGATCCACAGAACAAGTTCCAGGGCAGTCAGTGCTACATAGTGAAACCCTGTCTCGAAAAAAACAAAAATAACTTTAAAAATTAAAATGTGCATGGTAGACTTTTCACACAGGTGGACATGATCCAAGATAATTGCTCAGATGTATACCATTGTCCCTCAAGGCTTACAGTGTCTGTGTTAAAAATCACATCTATTAAAAACAGATGTGGGAGCCGGGCGGTGGTGGCGCACGCCTTTAATCCCAGCACTCGGGAGGCAGAGGCAGGGGGATCTCTGTGAATTCGAGACCAGCCTGGTCTACAAGAGCTAGTTCCAGGACAGGTTCCAAAACCACAGAGAAACCCTGTCTCGAAAAACCAAAAAAAAAAAAAAAAAACAAAACAAAACAGATGTGGGCTGGATTGACGGTACAACCCTGGAGAGCACTGGCTGCTCCTGCAGAGGACCTGGATTCCAGGATTTCACATGGTGTCTCACAACCTTTTGTAACTCCAGTTCTAGGGGATCCGACACCTCTTCTGACTTCCGTGGGCACCTGTACACATGTGGTACATTTATGTAGACTCAGGCACACACAAATACACCTAAATAACATATTTTTAAATTGTGCTTTATTATATTGCCTAACAAGTCAATGCAACCCCTTTCAATATCATTGAAATCATTTAAATATATAACAATGTATCTAGATCCAGGCTTTTCTGCATTCCAAACTCATGGCACAGACATTTAAGGTTAAGTTAAGCATTTTGCTTTTGAACACCCTCAGGGCGAGGAAAGTAAGTAACTAATAGCCAAGTCCATTTAAAAACAATCCTAGAATTCAGGAGTCTGTCTAGTGTCTAAAGGATCCCGCAGGAAAGCCTGAATAAAGCTGCTCTAGCCATTTCGGGTCTGTAAGAGAACAGTTTAAAAGTGGCCTTGGGGCTGAACAGAGTTCCCCTTTGGCTCAGGCTTTAGGGCGATGAAATAAACGCAGTAGGTACAGCATTTAGGTAGATTTGACACGTTATGCGCAGCAGAGAGAGGTATTCAAAACAGCAGCAGCAGTGAAAAAGTGGCAGGCATCACTCTCGAGACCCCTGGCCTAGAACTTGCAGGAGCTCAGAGTGGTACCCTGGCCCCCAACCACCCACGCCCCCATTCACCCGCACTGCGCCGTTATCCGTCTGACTGACATCTTAGCTAACCAATGATCTCGGGGACTTCCGAAGAACCCGCCTCCAGGGGTTGGGCGGGGGAATAAACAAAATGACAAACATTTCCGCCAATAGTGAAGAGGGCTCGGGTGCTAAGGCTGTGTCAACCAATAAGAAGAAGGAACAGTTTGGAAAGGACGTACCCGGCAGCCAACGCTCGTCGTCGCGACGGGATCGCGTGGCTTCCGTTCCGAGAGGGCGGGCCGGCATCCCAAACGGAAGGTGGTAGTCGCTGCCGGAGCTTGTTTGAAACTGGTGGTCCGGCCCGGCGGAGTGTGTGTGTAGCCGGGGACCCGCTGGAGGGCTAGGCCGTTCCTGAGCGCCCCGGCCCCGCCTCCTCTCGGACCCGCTGACCCAAGCCGGGCTCCCCGCCCGTCTCGTGCCCGAGCCCGCCGCCTCTCCTGCCGGCTCTGCGGCCCAGCCGCCACCATGTCCCTGCACGGCAAACGGAAGGAGATCTACAAATATGAAGCGCCCTGGACTGTCTACGCCATGAACTGGAGCGTGCGGCCCGACAAGCGCTTTCGCCTGGCGCTGGGCAGCTTCGTGGAGGAGTACAACAACAAGGTGGGTCGTGCCGGGGCTCAGCCTTGTGGCTGGCAGGGAATGCTCGAGGTGGGCGGCAGCCTCAGATCCCACAACTCTCCTGCGAACTTGCCTTTCTAGCAAGGGGGTGGTTCCTCTGTGGCCCTGTTGTTGAGGGTGTCACATCGTTGCCGTATTTCATTTTGACAACCGGGGAAACTGAGGCACCGTGTTGTGACATGCCCGAGGCACATGATGTTTTTGCTGGTAGTAGTAGATTTCATACCGGAGTTTTAAGTCCCCCCAAGCCACGTCCTCCGTGTCTCCCGTTTCCCCCACTTCTGCCGCAGCGCTTCTGTTGCTAGGCGGGGGGCGGGAGAGAGGCAGTGGAGGAAGATGCGGGCGCTTGGATTGGTGGTCGTGTATTCCTGGCCACGCGAGATTTCTGTTAGGGCTATTTATTGCAAGATCTTCCCCATCTCAGGTGTTTCTCATGGATACAGAGCCCTAATGCTAGGTTGTCATTGGTCACTGGTTTTGCTTCCCGATGTTCATCCCCCCCCCCCCCACTATTCTTGGAAACCTTGGTCTGTGGCATTATCCCGCCATTTATTTATTTCTGAATAGAGGAAGATGACATTTGATCTGTTCTTGCCGTGGTTCCTTTCACGTTGGTTTGCAGCGTTGCTGGACATCCATCACTTCACCAAAACGCTGGTAGAGGAGAGAGCTGTTAAGCTGGTACTTCGGGATATAGTTTTGAAAGTGCTGAGAAGATTTTTCTTTCCCCAGTCTCTTGACTTCATTCTTCTGTTGTAATTTAAGTTAAAAACAAAAAAACAAAAAAAAAAAAAAAAAAAAAAAACAGAGATGAGAGCTGCTGAGCTGCTGAAAGCTTTGGTCAGTGTTGTTTAAAGCCAGTACTCTGGCTGATGCTGTGGACGTCAAACTGGAGACAAGAGACAAGATGGGAGGAGTGGAAGACGTAGATAGTCTAGAATTTAACTAGACCACCTTGCATAGACCAAATCTGCATTGCCTACACCGGAATTTATTCTTTCTAGCCCGCAGTGGTATAGGAAAGGGGTTCTGTGTTACATGTGAAGATGCAGATGAAAACATTTGGACATTTTAAGTTTGTTTGTAGTATTTGAGGAGCTCATGCGTTTCTGTGGGTAAGGGTCCCCATTTCTGTGGCGTCCTTTTTGAGGAATGGGTGAAAGGACTGATTTTCCTTGCCTAGACCCACACATACACTCAGGGAGTGAGCACTGCCCTTCCCTTTTGCAAACAAGAACCTTGTTTCTTTTCTCTTCTCTGATGGCTTCTCCCACACTACTGGAAGATCTGGCTAGGTTTCAGGGTCCAAGTGTGGGTAGTGTTAGTGAGGTTATGACCACTGGAACTATTGTTTAAGGATTCGTGTAAGAAATAAATGTAAAATATGTTCATTAAAGGACTGTAGGTTTTTTTCCCCACAAACACACAAATTAATTTTTTTCCCTTTAAGTTCTTCTAGAGTCTTTTATCTAATAGAGGAGAGACATTGAGTACCTGCAGAGGCCAGAAGAGGGTGTCACAGTCCCTTGGAGCTGGAGTTACAGGCTACCCAGTGTGAGTGCTGAGAACCATACTCAGTTCCTCTGTGTGAGCAGTGAGTGTTCTTATCTCTAGCACCTCATTTTAAAACTGGACGTGTCCAGTCCCTCCTAAGGAGCAAGTATCTAATCTAATCTAATCTAATCTAATGTAACCCTCAAGCTGGGCCTGGTGCCTCTCACCTGTAATTCTAACACTTGAAAGGTTGAGGTAGGAGGAGTTTTGTAAGTTTGAAGCTAGCCTGGGCTACATAGTGAGCTTCTAATCAATATGAGTTATAAAGTGAGACCTTGTCTCAAACAAAAATGCATCTTTCCTATTATCTGTGAACAATATATTATTCATATCTTATGGGGTTATTGTTTTTTTGAGACGCAGCCTCATGTAGCCCAGGCAGGCTTTGACCTCCTAATCCACCTGCCTCTGCCTCCCAAGTACAGAAATTACTTATATATATCACCATGTACAGCTACCTTGTGCGTTCTGTTTTTCTAAAAGAAAAGTGCTGTATCTCCTTCCTTGTTTGTTACCACAGACTCCTTGAAGGTGGGAGACGGAAGAGGCATGACAGGGCACGGAACAGCATGAAGGCAGCTGTCCGAATTAGTTTTTCCCAGCATTCCCGAAGTACGTGAGGACGAGCAGTAGGATGCAGATAGAGGAAGGGTACCTGGCTGCAGGTGCCAGACTCAGAAGAGCTGCAGTTCTCTAAAACAGGATTTTGTTGGACAAAGAAAAAGAAAATCAGTCTTTTGGGACAAGAAGAGGGAGTGCATGCAAGTTGGCAAGTACTTGGGAGCCTCTAGCCTGGGCTACAGAGTGAATTTAAAGCTAGCCTGGTCAACTTAATGAGAACCTGTCTTAAAAGGGAAAAAGAGACCTGAGGATGTAGTTAAGTGGGTAGAGTTCTTGACTAGTATGTATGATGCCCTGGATTCAACCTCCTGTGCTAGAAAAGAAGGAAGGAAGGAAGGAAGGAAGGAAGGAAGGAAGGAAGGAAGGAAGGAAGGAAGGAAGGAAGGAAGGAAGGAAGGATTACATTGAAAAAGAATAGAATAGATGTAGAAGAAGAGGCCTATGTATAGGCATCATTGGAGAAGATCGCCCACCAAAAAAATAAGACAAAAAACTCCTCCGATTTGTAGTTAAAGAATTGAGGAAAGAGTTGACATGTTGAGTTCGGATGTGGGGTGGAACTCCATGTGTTGACCAGGCTAGCTTTGAACTCAGAGATCCACTGCCTCTGCCTCCCAGGTGCTGTGCTTAAAGGTGTGCACCACTATGTCTGGCTAATTTTTCACTTTTTGTACAAGTTTCATGTGGCTTAGACTAGCCTTGAATGTCTCATCCTCCTACCTCTCCCTCCCAATACTGGGATCACGACTATTCCCAGCATTCCCCTCACCCCCCTTTCTTTTGATGAGGTCTTAGCTGTAGTTCAGGCTTTAAACTCTATTCTTCTGCCTTAGCCTAACCCTCACCCCATCCCCAGGGCCGGGACTATAGGCACGGCTTGTTCCACCAGCCAGAAGCACTCCTTCTGAGCCAGCGGTGGTGGTGCACACCTTTAATCCCAGCACTCGGGAGGCAGAGGCAGGCGGATCTCTGTGAGTTCGAAGCCAGCCTGGTCTACAAGAGCTAGTTCCAGGACAGGCTCCAAAGCTACAGAGAAACCCTGTCTCAGGGGGAAAAAAAAACCCAAAGAACAGAAGCAACCCTTTTGAAGATGGTAGAATTGAAAGTGTGAGACTGGGGAGGTGGCTAAGTTGGTAAGGTGCTTTCTGCTCCAGCATGGAGACTTGAGTTCAGATCCTCCAAAAGCCACAAAGCCCAACAGAAACAGGATCCTTGGGACTTGCTGTCCAGCCAGTTGAGTCAAATTGATGAGCTCCAAGTTTAGTAAAAGACCCTGTCTCAAAACCTAAGAAGGAGATGACAGGTGTGCACATGTACACAAAGGTGCTAGAGCGGGTACACTTCTAGGAATCTATCCCAATGAACGTATACACACACACAAAGAATTAAACAAGGATATTCATTGTGTGCTGTTTATGGTAACAAAACAATGGACCAAAATGAATTGTGGTGTGCTTATGCAGTCTGCCTAGAAGAAGAGGTGGGGCTATTTGTGGTTGGCTTGAGAAGACGCTCAAAGCAAGATGTGGGATAAATCATGTGGGACAAGTCTGTGTTTTGGGGTTTTTATTTTTTTATATATTTTAAAAAACCTACAACACACGCAAAAAATGCATGGAAAATAATTTGGAAAGATACGTATAACCAGTCATTGTAGAACATAGCAAGAACTTGGCAACATTGGTCAGTACAAGAAGTTCGGCACTAGAAAGTTCTTGCAGTGGCTTGGCTATCAGCTCTCCTAAACTCTAGGGGGCTTTTTTCCCCCATAGAAACTGTGTCCATGCATTGGATGCCAGAGGATATTGACAAGTATCTTTCCTGGTTGTTCTTCATCTTATTTTGGGGGCAGAATCATGAACCTGGAGCTTGGATTCTGCTAACCTGTCTGACCAACAAGCCCTAGGGATCCTCCTGCCTCTACCTCCCCAAAGCTGAGACTCCAGGTGTGCCCACACTAGACTTTTAACATGGGAATTACTCTCAGGTTCTCATGCTTGTGAGACAAGTGTGTTATTGGCTGAACCATATCTTCTGCCCACAGAGTCTTACCCTAAAGCATGTGAAGCCGGTTTGCTTCAACTCTGTCCTCACAGAGAGTGTCACTACTTTTAGTATCTTATTAGTGTGATTTAAGATTCTTTAATCTCAAGAAACAGGAATCTACCCAAGATAGTTTTTATGAGTGGGAGCTGGAAAGATAGCTCAGTGCTTAAAAACGCTGTCTGCTCTTGTAGAGGTCCTGGGTTCAATTCCCAGCACTCACATGGCAGCTCGCAACCATCTGTAACTTTGGTGCCAGGGGATCTGATATCCTTTTCTGGCCTCCTCATGCACTGTGTGTGAAAATGGCACACAGACATGGATGCAGACAAAACATCCATGCACATAAGATTAAGGGAGAGAAAAGGATGGTTTAAGGTAGCAGGAGAGTTGGATTTTGTTTTTTTTTTTTGAGACAGGGTTTCTCTGTAGCTTTGCAGCAGGAGAGTTGGAGATCTGAAAGCATGAATCTCAGGCCTCTACCAGGCAAATCAGGAAGTGGAAAGCTGCCCTTCACAAAGCAAGGCTCATGTCCTGCATGCTCTCTAGTCTACTCAATCCGTGTGCCAGCTTTTCCTGCATCTTCATGCAGTGTGGGTATGGCCTTTCCCATTTTCCCTTCCAAATGAAGAACTGAGACTAAGTAGGATTAAGGTCTCAAGTTCCCAGACGTGGATTTGGTTGATGTGGCAGAGCTAATACAGTGATCCCAACCATGGCTGTGCATGGACCGCTGGGTGCTCCAGCAGATAGATACCTGTGTGTGTCTTTACCACAGGTTCGCATCCCCTCCTCTGGATGCTGCCTAGGCACTGGGTACTTTTAGATTCTCAGGAATTGAAATATAGAGCCACAGTTAGAAACAGCTGAACTAAGGAGAGAATGGAATTGATCTGAGGTCATGGTGCTTACAAAATGGGAGTCCTAGGCAGGTAGATTATTTTTCCAACCAAGTCACTATTTGGGGCCTTCATCTTTCCAGTTGTCTATGTATGTACTATCCTAGTATAAATTGAAACTTTTCTTTAAAATTTAGGCCTAGGGATATAGCTCGATGGAAGAACACTTTTTATTGGGATTTGGGGTACCAGAAATAATGAAAACAGTATCAAACATGGGGAATATTAGAAATAGGCACAAGAAAGCCAAATGAGGAAACAGTAGCAGGCTGTACAAGAAGAAAAACACAGGCCAGGTCTTTAAGATATTTACTAAGTGAGACCACACAAAAGAGTGGTGTCGGTGTCTCGTGCCACTGGGATTACCTGTCAGATGCCTGGTATTGGCAAGTACTGAAAGGTACAGGACCAGGAGAACTGCCAGTGGTTTGTGGGAGAAGTAAGATAAAATCTTGAAGCTCACCCATTGGGAAAGACAGTAGATACATAATTATTAAGGTCAATATGAATGTCTCGACTCGACAGGTTGAGAGCAGGATTAGCAATAGTAAGAGACCTGGCCAAGGGTTGGTGAGTGGTAAGTAGAGTCCTGGAAGCCTGACACTGCTGATGTGTTAGTATTGGGCAGGGTTGGGTTGGTGGAGAGTGTGGGAAGATGTATAAGGAAAGGGGGAAGGTGGACAGTGGTTATTAGAGGAGGAAGATGGGAGGTAAAGTGGGTGAGCATTGGGTGGCAGAGGGCCTTGAATGTTAGGTGGAGAGGACTTTAAATGGAAAATGTTCACAGAATCTGATATTTGAGGTTTGGGGAAAATGTCTCATGATTTGAATGACAATTTTTTTTTTTTTTTTTTTTTTTTTTTTTTTTTCGAGACAGGGTTTCTCCGTAGCTTTTTGGTTCCTGTCCTGGAACTAACTGGAACTAGACCAGGCTGGCCTCGAACTCACAGAGATCCGCCTGCCTCTGCCTCCCAAGTGCTGGGATTAAAGGCGTGCGCCACCACCGCCCGGCTAGAGCAAATTCTTGCAAAATGGAGACGACATGAAGCTCTGCCTCAAAAACCTTCTTAAGTAGAGTGAAAATACTTTTTACAACAATGTTCGCAAAATGTGTCACTAATTTGTTAAAATCCATAGGATGGAGCTGGGCATAGTGGCACACACCTTTAATCCAAGCACTCAGGAGGCAGAGGCAGGAGAATGTCTGTGAGTTCGAGGTCAGCCTGGTCTGCGTAGGAAGATGTTGACTCAAGCCAAAAGGGAATCAGGAATGCAGCTCAGTTGGTAGAGTACTAGCCTAGCGTACCTGAAGCCCTGGTTCATTCCCCAGCACTTCATTAAGCAGGCTGTGATTGTACATTCCTGTAATCCCAGCACTTGGGAGGAGAGACAGGAAGGTCCGATTGTCTCAAAGAGGGGGTAGGCAGGTGAGCTTAGCTCAGAATTTAAGAGGCAGAAAGCCTGTATTCAGATCGTCTTTTTCTAGCTTTGTAGCGTTGGCTGTACTGAACCCTGCGATTCTTGAGTTCTCATTTGTGTTGGGATCATCAGTGTAGGGGTCCTCTCACTATAATTACTTGGCTGTACCCTTCAGTGTTCAGACCTGCGCCACTGACCAGGAATCTGATGTATTTGGTGCTGCTGGAGAAAAACAAATGCTCATGTGTTTGAATTTTGGTGTGTTGCAGGTTCAGCTTGTTGGTTTAGACGAAGAGAGTTCGGAGTTTATTTGCCGAAACACCTTTGACCACCCATACCCCACCACAAAGCTCATGTGGATTCCTGACACGAAAGGCGTCTATCCAGACCTGCTGGCGACGAGTGGTGACTATCTCCGTGTGTGGAGGGTAAGCAGGTGCTTCCTTAGCAGACAGCTGCCGCGTGTCCTGAAGAGCTGACAGGTAGTATCCTTGCAGCATGGAGGTGACAGCGCGTGCATCTGGGCCAGTCTCGTTTTAGCTCAGGTTTTCTAGGAAATCTAGCCCAGATGCCACAGAATCTTACTGCTGGCCTCAGTCAGCCTTGAAACTTGAGGCTCAGTTAACCTGGTGTGATGGGGACAGTCTTCTGTGAGGCAGAGAACACTTGGGACCTCATACTCCACTGATCCCAGGCTGTTGATTCTGTGCTGTGTGGGTGTTCCCTTTTCAGCTGAGCTCGGCACAGGGGTTTCCTTGTACATGGGTGCAGAGCTAGAGAGCAAAGCTGGGAGAAGGGCAGGTTTGAAAGAATACCAATTCAGAAGTTCCTCTGGGTTTTATTAGCCTTTGTTATAAAAAATTTTTTCTCCCTTTGTCCTAGATTTACTAAGCAGGACCTTGGGTGGGCAGGGGAGGTGTATAGACAGGTGAATATCTTAAATTGTTGTCCCTTCAGGTTGGTGAAACAGAGACCAGGCTGGAGTGCTTGCTAAACAATAACAAGAACTCAGACTTCTGTGCTCCCCTGACCTCCTTTGACTGGAACGAGGTGGATCCTTATCTTTTAGGTGAGGGCTTTGAAATCAATTTGAAGCAAAGGAAGATATACATTTCCTCAGATTCGGGCTGGGTCTGTTTTTGTGGAGGTGGGGGTTGAGGTACACACCTCATCCTAGAACAGCCAGTGAATGAAATGGGCTAAATATGGAATGTAGTTATTAATTTCTCTTTTTTTTTTTTTTTGTTTTGGGTTTTTTTTGGCAGGGGGTTTGAAACAGTTTCTCTGTAGCTTTGGTGCCTGTCCTGGAACTAGCTCTTGTAGACCAGGCTGGCCTCGAACTCAGAGATCTGCTGCCTTTCCTCCCCAGTACTGAGATTAAAGGCATGCGCTATAGTTATTAATTTCTTACGGGGAAGTCAGCTTTCCCCGTGTGTACATCACATCTCTCCAGCTAAAATTCACAGTCCACACCTATAATCCCAACACTTGGGACGTGCAGGCTGGGGGATCTTGAGTTCAAGCTCAGCCTAAACTATATAAGGGTATTCTGTTTCAAGAAATTCTCCTCCCCACCCTACAAGAAACAAGTCAGTGCTCAGGAAGTGCTGTGCTGATTGTCCCCTGGGCCAAGCAGAGAAGAGAGGTCTGTGTGGAGCCTCACCTCATCAGTGCGGCTTGCTCTGGTGTCTGCAGGTACCTCAAGCATCGACACAACCTGCACCATCTGGGGACTGGAGACCGGGCAGGTGCTGGGACGAGTGAATCTCGTATCTGGCCATGTGAAGACCCAGCTAATTGCCCATGACAAAGAGGTAATGATATTTTTCTCCCTCCTTTTTTGCAGGTGATTTCTGTACCTGCAGGTAGAGGTCGTCCTGTTCTCTCACTGGTTTGCAGGTTATGTAGATTATAATGTTGGTGTGTGTCTTGTCAGAGTTGAAAATTAATGTGTTAAAACAGAACAACACTTATAATTTAACCTTCTAAAATGTATCATTTATTACGACTATTATGAGAGAGAGAGGAAGTGTGTGACTGTGCCGGCACATGTGTACCACGGTGCTTGTGTAGAGGTCAGAGAACAGCTCTGAGGAGTCAGTTGTCCCCTTCCATTGTGGGTTCTGAGGACTGAGCTCAGGTTTGCCTGTGGCTGAGCCACCTCACCAGCCCAAATGCTTCATTAAATGGCACTAATAACTTAACCTGCAGTCTGTCATTTTCCTTTCATACTAGAGGTTGCTGGAGGTATTTTTTTTAAATTGATTTTTGGGAATCTAACATCATGACCTTGATCGTGCTCACCCCCTAGTTTCCCCATGTCCACCCCATCCCCTGCCTCAAAAAGAAAAAAAGCAAGTTCATTTTGTGTTATCCATGTATTCACTGGAGTACAATGAAATTCCTAGTGGCCAGCCCCCCAATAGAGGATGAGCCTTCTTCTCCCTGCATCCTCCACCAAAAGCATCAGCTGAGGAGAGCCTTGTGGTGGTTGGGCAGTTGAAGCTAGCTCTTCCATACCCACACCACCAGCCACATCACAGCAGTGCTATGGGCTGGTGGGGGCAGGGCCAGCTCTCCCATGAGGTCTGGGGACAGAAGTTGCTATTTTTTAATAAAGTCTCCTATAGATATCCTAGAAGCTGATGTGTTAAAGAGTAATTTCAGGGTAACCCTTCTCTCTAAACATAATATCTTGGGCTGGAGAGATGGCTCAGAGGGTAAGGACACTAGCTGCTCTTTCAGAGGTCCCAAGTTTGATTCCCAGCAACCACATGGTGGCTCACAACCATCTGTAACGAGACCTGGTGCCTTCCTTACCAGCAGTACATTGTATGCTTAATAAATAAATCTAAAAAAAAAGAGGGCTGGAGAGATGGCTCAGAGGTTAAGAGCATTGCCTACTCTTCCAAAGATCCTGAGTTCAATTCCCAGCAACCACATGGTGGCTCACAACCATCTGTAATGAGGTCTGGTGCCCTCTTCTGGCCTGCAGGCATACACACAGACAGAATATTGTATACATAATAAATAAATAATAAAAAAGAAAAAATATATCTTCTTGGAGATGGGGAAGCAGAAGGGAGGAGTTCATGACAGGCAGTCCTCGTTAGCTATTTCTCTAAAACAATTCTGTGTACTCTGGTATGTTTACTAGTCTTTTTACTTTCAGTCCTGTTTTGAGGCAAATATAGCTTATTGGTGTTTCTTCTGTGTTTACTGGAAAAGCTGAGGGGGGTATCCTCTGGTTATTTGAGGGGGAGCAGGTATAACTCTGTTCCCACAGAGCCTGGGTCCTTGTCTTGTGTCGTTTTCTGCCCCTTTACCTGCACAGCGAGTGGTACCAGTATTTCTTACACAGAAAAAAAGATGCCTTAAGGCCAGCAGAGTATCACGTTACGTCAGGTTGCTCATTCTGAGGGGTTGATCTTCGGTGTTGCATCCCTGAGAGTAAGATCCGCAGAAAGACGCTGGGACTTAACTCCTGCTAAGCTAAGAGTGTTCTGCAGAGATGACTAAAGGAGCTTGTGGAAATGTTACGTAGAAAGGCCTTTGTTCTCTGCTAGAGCCAACCCAAGGTGGGAACTACTCAAAGTGTCTGGGAATACAGCTCGGTGATGGAGTGCTTGCCCAGCATCCATGAGACCCTAGGTTCAGCCCGTTGTGGGGGAAAGGGGTCTTGCAAGAGTAAGCCTAAGTGATTTAGAACAAGAGAATGCTAATACAGTGAAGGAACTGAGAGGATAGTGACAGGAGGCTACCACTACCTGTAGGTGAAAGCCATGGCTCCCAGAGCCTGGGTTTAGCTGGCCGAGATGCTTCTGAACAGAGAGAGGAAGGATAAGTACTCAGCTGCTGCTTGTGTTGTAGCATCCAATTTCCCACCTCTGATTCCTTTGGCTGAACCATCTAGAAGCAGCCAGTAAAGCTGGGACTCCATCAGACCTGGCCTATAGGAAGCATCTCGTGCAGCACAGAGAAGAGCAGGAGGGCTGGAGAAATAGAGTTGATGACAAGCTGGAAAGAGGAGCCCGTGATGGCAGCTCTGAGTTGCCACCTTCCCTCTTTCCTGATGAACCATGCAGGTGGGGCTGAGGAGCAGTTACTTACGCTGAGAGAGCTTTGTGCTCTGAGCCACACTGATGGGGGATTACCCAGAACCAACAGGAGAGCAGATGCCAAACACAAAACACACTTTTTAGTATGTTTTTGTAGTAATGATAGCTGGCATTGATATGGAGAAATAAATAGAATTTCTCACTAAAAAAATATTGGGTCCCAAGGCTGGAGAGATGGCTCAGCAGTTAAAAGCACTGACTATTCTTCCAGAGGACCTGAGTTCAATTCCCACCAACCATCAATTCACAGCCATCTGTAATGAAGTCTGGCGCCCTCTTCTGGCCTGCAGGCAGACATGCAGAGGGAAACTGTAAACATAATAAATGTCTTTTTTTTTTTTTAGTGTTAATTGATTTCTCCATTTTCTATAAATAAGTCTTTAAAAAGGAAAAGTATTGGGTCTGAGGCTGGAGAGATGGCTCAGCAGTTAAGAGCATTGACTGCTCTTCTATAGGATCCCAGATTCAATTCCAGCACCCACATGGCAGCTCATAACCGTCTGTAACTCTAGTTCCAGGGGATCCTATGCCCTCTGCAGGCACCAGCTATTCATGTAGTGTACATACATACAAGCAGCCAAAACACTCATACAGATAAAATAAAAAGCTTTCTTGAAAAATGTAGGTCCTCTAGACGCTCTGGGTACTGAGGTACAAACATGGCTAATAGATGCCCATCTGTTTTGTTCAACGTGCTAAGCCCCCCTTTCTCTAACCGTGAAGAAAGATTTCTCTGAGGTGAAGATTAAGAGTGGTTCTAAAGGGTGAGATGCAGTGACACGTGTGACGCAGGCCTGCATGCCTGTCAGTTGAGTGGTTAGATGCAGGGATGTGGGGGGATCGAGAGTTCTGGGTCATCTACTGCACAGCAGGTTTAATGCTAACCTGGGCTACACGAGACCCTGCCTTAAAACAAGAGGAAAAGAATGATTAAAAGGGGACCCCGGGTACCTATAATTCTAGCACTTAGTAGGTAAAGGTGGAACAATCTAAAGTTTGGTACCAGCCTGGGCTGCGTAGCAAGACCCTGTCTTCTTAGGTCTGACACACCAGACAGACAGAGGCTTTGTCTAGTGCTATTCACTACATAAGGACATATATACCACCTACCATATAGCAAGTTTGAGGCCAACTTGGGCCACAGGTGGGCCACATGAGATTTTTTTTTCTTCCTTCTTTCCTTCCTTCCTTCCTTCCTTCCTTCCTTCCTTCCTTCCTTCCTTCCTTCCTCCCTCCCTCCCTCCCTCCCTCCCTCCCTCCCTCCCTCCCTCTCTCCCTTCTTTCCTTCCTCTTAACTGGATATATAGACTAGCTTTAATAAAATTTACAGCGTGTTAAGGCACAATTTTAAACCAGTAATTAGAAGGCAGACACTATGAGTTTAAGACCAACTTGGTCTATACAGTGAGACCTTGTCTCAAAAAAAAAATAAACATAAATAAATGTTCACTTTAGGGCTGGGACTATAAACTCAGTAGTAGAACAGTTGGTTACCATGGTGATAAGTAATATATAAAACGTGTCCGGGGGTCTTTATGTAAGGTACAGTGTCAGATATTTCTTCTAAGAAAATATGAAGTATCATTGCTGCTTAAAAAGAGGGCTCTAAGAGGGACATGTGTGGGTTGTCCTAGGAAGGGGAAGTTGGGGATGGAGGGGGGAATGAGAACATGAGGGAGCAGGATGGTTGAATTAGGGAAGGGATGGAGAGGGGGAGCAATGAAAGAGATATCTTTATAGAGGGAGCCATTATGGGGTTAGAGAGAAACCTTGTTTTAGAGAAATTCCCAGGAATCTTCAAGGAGGACCCTAGCTAAGACTCCTAGCAAGAGTGGAGCGGGTGCCTGAACCGGCCTTGTCCTGTAATCAGACTGGTGACTACCCTAATTGTCATCATAGAACCTACATCTGGTAACTAATGGAAGCAGAGGCAGAGATCCACAGCCAAGCTCAAATTATTTTGTTTGGAATTGGATTCAGTCCCAGCGGCTGCTTACACCAGTGGGGATGTTCCCTTCTGAGACCATGCTGGAGCGCTTGCATTCCCCTGGAAGGTGTAAGGCACCTGCTACTGCTGCTGCAAATGACCAAGTGCAGATTGTTCCTCAAAAATCAAAGAGTTCATTATTTAGGAATCAGATCAAGGCTTCACACTGGTTTTCCACTTCTGAACGTCACACTTAAATTCCCAGTTATGTATTTCCATTTAGCAAAGACACAATAGAAAATAACTAATTGCATCTTTGCAAAAGGAAAAAGAACTCAGTTCTTCATGAGTCTCTTTCTTTCTTGCCTTTTTATTTATTTATTTACTTATTTTGGTATCTTAAATGTTGTTGATCACAAAAAAATTTCTGGTTTCTCTTCCTTATAGACTTGCATTGCTGAGTATGTTATTGTTTTGACTTCTGTTCCCTGAGGGTGCTTAGACAAAATAGTCTTCTCCCAACCCAATTGACTGTAACTTGAAGATTTTTTGATCAGTATCAAGTATTTTCACTTCCCAGGTATGACGTATTGATCAGCACTGAATTGTAAAGCCAGTCGTCCAGAAAGGGAAAGGTTAGAGTCTGCAACTCATCTTCCTTGAGTTTCTACTTCTGTTGTTTGGAGGGGTCCACAGTCCCTGTGTCTGTCATGTAACTGTGGCCATGGCACACTGTTCAAATGCTTTCTCCAGAGCAGATCCCCATGCATGTAACTGGACAGCAGCCGTGTGATCCAGACATGCATGCTTCGATTGACTGGAGGGTACCTGTCTTTGATTGCCTTCTGTTCCTCCATCAAACTGTAATCTCTGACATCTTCCTCTTCTTAAGCCATGATTAAAGATTTTTTATTTTATTTTTATTGAAGACTTTTTATTTTATTTTTCAAGATTTATTTATTTTTATGTGTATGGATGTTTTGCCTGCATGTATGTCCTTGCACCACATGTGTGCCCAGTAAAAGACCAAAAGGGAGTGTTCGATCCTCTGGATCTGTAGCTACAGATCTCTCTTAGCTGAACCTGGGTCTTCTGCAAGAGCAACAAGTACTCTTAACTACCAAGCCATCTCTCTAGCTCCCAGATACCCTTTTTAAAAACACAAAAACAAAAGTCGTGATTACCTTTTTCTTACAAATGGGTCTCAGGTCTAGGTTTTATAGCAGAACCAGCTTGAAAGAACCATGAGGTAGTTTGTTGTGAACCTGCATCTGATTGCATATAAGTGAAACCCCTAGAGCCCAGAAAATAACTGCCTTACTCTTGGAACAGAGTCCTCGTCCAGACTTGGGTATTCTTTGCCAGTCAGTAAGCTTGTAGTTTTTGTTTTATCACAGGGTTTGGAGAGGAAGAATCGAAGCCAGGCATGGGAAGAAGTCTACCAGGACCTGTGGTCAAATGATCTTTATTCTCTGAGAAGTCACTAACTTACCTACTTTGTGTCATGAGTTGGGTTCCGATGAACTGGAAGTGACAGGTTTCCATTGTGTGAGAAAATGGCTGGTGTAAACCTGACGCTTCTTACCAACAGGTCTATGATATTGCATTCAGCCGAGCCGGAGGTGGCAGGGACATGTTTGCCTCTGTGGGTGCGGATGGCTCTGTGAGGATGTTTGACCTCCGCCATCTGGAACACAGCACCATCATTTACGAAGACCCACAGCATCACCCACTGCTCCGCCTCTGCTGGAATAAGCAGGACCCTAACTACCTTGCCACCATGGCCATGGATGGAATGGAGGTAAGCCCTATAGGCCCTGTCTGTTGGCTCCGGTCTGCTTAGTGTATTTACAAGAGGAGCTCTCAGGTGGTGGCGATCTTTGGAAATACCTGGAGACGTTTTTGGTTGTCAGATGTTAAGGAGGAAGCATAGAGTGTTCCCTGGCATCAAGTGTATAACGATGAGGGAAGCTGCTCATCACCCTGCAGTGCAGACAGACAGTCCCCAGCAGTTTTTCCTGCAGTGCAGACAGACAGTCCCCAGAAGTCTCAGTCTACTCAGAATGCCAAAAGGGCCGAGACTGAGGAAATCCAGCCAACAAGAAGAACTGGGTTCAGCTTCTCCCTGCTTCTTTGATAAAACAGAGTTTCTGTAGCTCAAGCTAGCTTGGAACTTACTGTGTATCCGAGGCTAGCCAAAAACTCACTGCAATTGCACTGCTTTTGTGTTAAGAATTTCTGATACAGTGGGGGTGTAGCATAGTGGCAGACAGAGTGCCTGTCTAGCATGTTCAAGGTCCTGATCCCCAGTGCAAAAACAAAACAAAACAAAAATCACACACACAACTAATAAACTTTCACTGGGCACGACTTTAGCATTTGGGAGGCAGAGACAGGTAGATCTCTGTGAGTTCAAGGCCAGCCTGATCTACATAAAGTTCCAGGACAACAAGAGCTACAGAGAAAACCCTTTTTCTTGCCAGGTGGTGGTGGCGTACACCTTTAATCCCACACTCAGGAGGCAGAGACAGGCAGATGGATCTCTGAATTTTAGGCCAGCTTTGGTCTACAGAGTGAGTTCCAGGACAGCTAGGGCTGTTACACAGACAAACCCTGTCTCGAAAGAGTTTCTGGTAGAGTAAAGCTAAGACGAATAGAACAGTGATGATGGCTGCAGCAGGGACTCAGTGCAGGGGCACAGAGCCACTGAGTCTGCAGGCTTCCTCTTGTCCCTTGATCAGAAGTCTCTCTGTTTGCGGAGGAACTGTAGTGATTAATAAGGAAACTAATCCCCTACAGAAACTTCATGGACAAGATAAAAATACAGATCAAAATGACAGGCATCTGGAGGACTTGCTGTTACTGGCCCAGAGTATCAGCAAGAGCCTTGTAAGCTAAAATGTGTGAATATGTTTCCTAACTTCAAAGTTGGAGATTCCAAATATGAAGTCATTGAAAAACTCTAGTCCTGAATAAATAATATAAAACCCATCTGGTAATATGTCATGAATTGGTTATACAACTGATTCAAAACATTCAAATAAACATTCATTTCATAATTTAAAAAAAAGACAAGTTATATATAAATGACTAAAATTTAAACCAAGTCACAGGGACTGAGTAAGAAAGTAGGCCATCCCCCCTGGTGTTCTAGGCAGACTCTCCAGCTGTTGCAAGTAGGCGTAAACGGAAGCTCTGTGGTCTGCTGGGGGGTGGATTGTTGACCAAGAGGACATGGTAGTTAACCTTGGTTTGGATGAAGCTTGTGCCTCATGCTTCTTACATTCCAGGTTCTGCTTTGGTTAGGTGCCCATTCTACCTAGCTAAGATACATGATTTTTGATTTAATTTTTTGGTTTTGGTTTTTTTTTTTTTTTTTTTTTGAGACAGGGTTTCTCTGTGTGATAATTCTGGCTGTCCTGGAACTCGCTTTGTAGACCAGGCTGTTCTCGAAGTCACAGAGATTTCCTGTCTCTGCCTCTCGAATGCTGGGATTAAGGCGTGTGCCACCACCATATTTTCTTACAGGCACTAAACCAGGGTGTTTATGGATCATGCAAACTCGTGATGCCTATTCCGACTTCCCCTTCTCCGTTAATCTAAAGACCCAGTGTGTCTCTCACTACATATGTGTGTTCACTGTTTTCTTTCTTCCTCCATTCTCAGGAAATCCTGTCTTTAATATTCTTCAAACCCAAAATGAAGATTGTTTAAAATTTTGTGTGTGTGATAGTGTTGTTCGTTTGTTTGTTTTTCCTGCCACATTCTGCAGTTATTGGTTTTTTTTCTTGTATTTCTGCAGGTGGTAATTCTGGATGTTCGAGTTCCCTGCACACCTGTCGCCAGGCTGAACAACCACCGAGCATGTGTCAATGGCATTGCTTGGGCCCCGCATTCATCCTGCCACATCTGCACTGCAGGTAACCGTGATGGGAGGAAGTATTCAGTTGGTCTCAGAGCATCTTTCATTGACTAATGACTGTGTATCAGATACAGACCTGTGTGTATACTCCTATAGGGGAATATGTACTGGTCCCCAACCAATCTTTGTTCTTACAAAGAAACACCCACCTGGCTTTAACAGGGTCTTTAGCACTACCAGGAATCATCTCCCTTGGGTCTTTCTCCTTCACAGAGCCATACCTAGTCAGTAGTTTGACTTAGAGTTCTCACTTCACTATTTTTCTCAAAGCAGGTGCCTCTCAAAAATACATTGCTTATTAAGTGTTTTTATTCTAGAAATAATGCAAGTCTGTTATTAAAATGAAAACAATACAAAGCTGTGATAAGTTTGCTATTTCTTTTTTCTTTTTCTTTTCCTTTTTTTTTTCTTCAAGACAGGGTTTTTCTGTAGCTTTGGAGCCTGCCCTGGAACTAGCTCTGTAGACCAGGCTGGCCTCACTCACAGAGATCCCCCTACCTCTGCCTCCCAAGTGCTGGGATTAAAGGCATGCGCCATGACCACCCAGTTTGAATACAAGTTTTAATAAAGATTTAATCGAGACCATTAGAAAACACTGAGAGGAAGCGCCAAGGACAGTAGTGACTGATCTTTGTGGGCTTTAAGAGAGAACACTGCTCGGGGGAGTTTTATTTTATTTATTTATTTTGGTGAGATGGGCTCTCACTGTGCAGTGTTGTCTGTCTGGAACTTGCTGTATTGATCAGGCTGAGCTCCAGCTTGCAGTGGTCCACTTGCCCCTGCCTCAAGTGGCAGGATTATAATCATGTGCCACCATACATAGCAAAACACAAAAGTTTGCAATGGTTCATCAGGTTTTTTTCTTTATTTTCTGATGGTGCTTGTGAGATTGTACCAAGGACATGACCATGATAAGCAGGTACTCTACCACTGAGCTATGTCCCCAGTTCCCTATTGTTGGTATTCCATTACAAGATGGAATTTCATTTATCTGTTTGGTTCTTTGGTTCGTTTGGTTTTTTGAGACGGAGTTTCTGTGAAACAGTCCTGGTTGTACTGGAACTCACTTTGTTGACCAGGCTGACCCTGAACTCACAGAGATTTGCCTGCCTCTGCCTCCTGAGTGCTGGGATTAAAGGTGTGCACCACCACCACCCGACTGGAATTTCTTTTAATGGTGCATGTCTATATAGCACTTTATGTCAATCATCTGTACATCTTGTTGAAGTGTAAATGTACATAAAATGGGAAGCAGTCATCAGAGAAGCATCGTTATTCACATAATATTTTTAGTGGATGAAAGTGACATTGTATTTTGGGATCATTGCATCCTGTGTCCTCTCTGACGTCCTAATCTAATTCTCTAACCTGGTACAGTGAATGGAGTTTAAGGACCTAGAATGCGGAGTGAGGACCTAGATGTGAGTCCTGACCCTGCCACTCACTGTCTACATGGCGTGATGGGGCAAATGGTGACACTGCTAGATCTTGTTTTCCTCATCTCTAAAATACCACCTCCCTCACAAAGTTTTGGTGAGCAAATGTTTTGCAAATTGTGACTGACTCTCCAAATGCAAGATCGTTACTCCATTGTCTGAGTCATGACGTTCTTTCTTGCTTTTTCCTAGCGGATGACCATCAGGCTCTCATCTGGGACATCCAACAGATGCCTCGGGCCATCGAGGACCCTATCCTGGCCTACACAGCCGAAGGAGAGATCAACAATGTGCAGTGGGCCTCAACTCAGCCGGACTGGATTGCCATCTGCTATAACAACTGCCTGGAGATACTCCGTGTGTAGTCTTGCTGGCGCTTCACCTACCAGACCGGGGCTTGTGTGTTTCAGCCTCTGCCCCTTCCCTCCCCAGTGGCCAGTATGTCTGTTGTTGCTTTACACCCACTGTGTCCAGAAGCTGCTGTAGGAGTCCAGGCCAGTTGCCCCTCGCTATTGTGCAGGACTGTGCTGTGTGGCACACCACATCCCAGGGCTGGGTTTTACAATTTCTCTCCTTTCCTCTTTGCTTCTTCAATTAAACATTTCTGTATATATGTTTGTCAGCTGTTGTGTTCATGAACAGTACGAGCACTGGCTCTGTCTGTCCAGTTGCCCCGTGTCTCTGTTTGTGCCTGAGGCAGTAGTCCGCGTCTTGCCCCATCCGTGTCCATGCTAGCACTTAAGTGGGACAAATGCCAACTTCAAGTTGTCTTTCCTCCTGGTATTAGTGTCTTTTAACACACCTCAACTTTGTATATTTTTTATCTATCAGGCTAATTTTTTATGAAAAGAATTTAATCTTCCTGGTTTCTTGGTTTCCTCCCCTCTTTGTACCTTCCTTTCCTCCCTTGGTGCCTGCAGTGGGTACTGGACCCTAGACCGCAAGACCAGTTTGCCTTTCCGAGTAACTGCCTGCATGGCACACCCCGAGTTCAGAACTGCGCTGGTGCTCTAAGGGCTTCTGACTCCCACCTTTCTCAGTCTGGGTCTCCTGAAGGCCTGGCAGGTGCAGGACAGACATAGGAAGCCTTCTGTTCCACCCTCACCTTCCTCTCTGGCTTCGTAATGACTGCCGGTGAAGCTGAGAAGCCGTTGAGTAGGGGCCAGGCTGAGGGAGAATCGTTTCAGGAAAGCTGAACTTACATTGAATCTCCAGTACCTGGTTTCAGAATCTATTTTTCCATTTTAGAACTTGAATGATAGGCAAGAAGGATCTCTAAGCTAAGCTTCGGGATTTGTTTGTTGCGTTTCCTCTACCTGGTGGGATACCAGCCCATCTCTGGATTGAGTGCTCTGAATGAGAGACTCCAGAGAGATGCTGTCTGGCCTGACCCTGAACATGGTCTAGATTGAGATAAATGGGCAGTTCTCATAAAGAATGGGCTAATCAGCTGTGGTGATTCCAGGCCACCAAGTAAATGGCTATGAAAGAACCATAGGGCCCAGGGTCCGCCATCGAGGCTTCTCTACACCTGTGACACCCTCGCCTGAGCTTAGGTTCTGAGCAGTATTGGACTTTGTAGGCTACAGTTGGCTGTGCTGACTTAGAGGCCTCGGGTGTGTTTCCGTTACGTGAATGGCTTCCATGGAGGGGACTTGTGTGGTTCTGACTTTAGATGAGTCCCTGGCAGTTTGGGCCATACTCTGGAGAGTTTTCCTGACTTATTTTCTGCCGAGCTACCCGAAGGTTTCTCAAATTCCCTGACATGAGGAGAGTAGTGGGCCTGAAATCTGATGCTTTTGCCCACTCGCTGTCATTGCTGGGGAAATAAACACTGACTCATTGTTCTGGGCACGTGGGCTCTCTGGCCGAGTCTTTGCCCGCCTCTTACAGCTGCTGCAGCTGTATGCCAAAAGTCTTAGATCACTTCGCCACATAGGGGCTCGTCCCAAAGGAAAGGCATTTTCAGTCAAGGTATTCCCCCTTGGCCTTCCTGGTTTGTCATTCTGATCCTGGTCTCTAGCTGTCTGTCTGATTGATATTAATGTTCCTGCACTATCATGTGCTTTGCTCTGTATCATTTGCAGATAGAGAACACAATTTGTGGTTACCTCTGCTTTTAGTGGTGTTTGCTAGCTAGTACAGGGTCCTTGAGGGCAGCAGGCTTGCCAATTTAGGTTGCTCCTGTAGGAGCCCCCAGTTTCTTCCTGGGCTGAGTCTACAGTGGACAGTGGTAGTGGTCCTGCTGGGAAGGGCCTCTGTGTTCTGGGTGGGCTTTAACTTGGGCTAAATCATGGGATTTGTCAGCTGGAACTTGAAGGCAAAGTTTTTAAAAGTAGTAGTTATTAGAATAGATTTGTATGTGGTAACTATGTGCTTTGGAAACCAGCCACCTGTGACCATCTTTCCCTCGCTCTGTGGATGTTGGTCATTTTTAGCCTGCCTTTCTTTTCCCTCCATCTAGACAGGTAAGGCTCTCACTGTCTTCATCTTCAAATATGCACACACCCACAGTTGCAGGGTTGCTGGCATTTTGAAGTGCCAGCTCTCTCACCCTCCTTTTAGAGCATGGATTGGTTGCCCTGTGGCTGAAGAAGAGACTTCTGTAGCCTTGAGACATAGAAAGTCACTTAGTCTGCCTTCTTCCCAGAAGCACAAGTCTATTAAAGTCTCAGAAGTCAGTCTGGGCCAGGATGTGGTGGCGCACGCCTTTAATCCCAGCACTCGGGAGGCAGAGGCAGGCGGATCTCTGTGAGTTCGAGGCCAGCCTGGTCTACAAGAGCTAGTTCCGGGACGGGCACCAAAGCTACAAAGAAACCCTGTCTCGAAAAACAAACAAACAAATAAAAAGTCAGTCTGTTTAGATTTGCTAGTTCTTGGACTGATGGGGAGGTAGGTCAGGACCTCCACACATGTTTTCCTCCAGGGATGGTAGCTCCAGGCTCTGGTGTGGCTGCAGTGCTATTTGCACTTGGCTCTGGCATGCTGAGCCAGAGGCTCTGGCCTGTGCTTTCTGTGTCTGCTGGTGGGAGGGTGATGCTCACATTAGCCGAGAGCTGAACCGCTGCATGGGTCTGAGGCGCTCCTGGGCTTGAACTTTTCTCCGCAGGAGATTGTGTCTCTCCCCTGGTCTGCAAGGTTAGGGCTTGAAGAGTGATGGCCCCTGACAACTGGGTGATAATTTCCATCAAACTCACAACTGGGTCTCGGATAACTGGCTCCAAGTCAGGAAGAACAGAAAAAAATCAGGATCCTAGTGTTTTGATGGTTGTTACACTTGAAGTCTGATACTTTAGGGTGTAGAAGAAAATGAGTTCTTCAGATCACAGAAGGAAGAGGCTCGGGAACACAGAGGTCTGCAGGGAGGACGTTGAGAGTGGACCTGTGCTCAGCCTAGGTTGGCCTTCCAGTGCCGCTAACCAAACATCTGGGTCACTGGGTAGCTAGGAATGGGGTGAAGCTAGGGGCAGAGAGCCCTTCCCACAGCAAGGCTGCTATAGGCGATACCTGCTGGGTAAATTTGAAGTGTTGGGTGTGCCGTGACAGCACATGATGATGCTGTTTTGTTTTATTTTGTCTGAGGCAGGGCCTTGCGTTGTAGTCTAGACTGCCCTTGAACTTGGGATCTTCTTAACTTACTTCAGTCTCCCTGAGTGCTGGGATTACAGGTATGTGCCACTATCCCCAGCATCCATGGTTCTTCTTGTAGATCCCCCTCTTCCCTTATCTTCCCTTTAGTTTTAATTTTTCATGGTGTGTGTGTGTGTGTGTTTATGTGTGTGTCGGTGGGGATCCAACGTAGGCCCTCACACATGCTAGGCAAGTGTTCTACCATAGAACTACCCTCTAGCCCTTCCTCTTTTGTTTTTCTTTTCCTATCCTATTCCCTTTCCTCTGGAGAGTGTTCTCCCTTCTTCCTGATGTGTCCTGGGCCCTAGATTCCTAGACTGTAAGGACATGTAGGACTCTGGAGTTTACCAGACATGGCTGAGCAGTCCAGAACTGCCTAATTTCCCCATTTTGAAAATATGGCAGTTCATTTAATCACCTGGCTTAGGATAGACACTACCATTGCAATAGAGACCTCAAAGCACGTGCTTCCTTTAGAGCCTGTGCTCGGCATGAGGCAGGTGGGGCCTGCTTGGCATTTAGGTTGATTTTCTGAGAGGAGAGCTGACCGGAGCAGTGTCACCATGAACCCTGAGCCAGGCTTTCCCAGAATTGTCCTCTCTGCTCTGGTGAGGCCACAGCTGTGTGTCTCATGTCTCAGAGCTTGTTCACCTCACCCAACTGCGTTCTCTCTTCCTCCCATACTGTCATTGTTCTCATGGCCAGAGTCAAGCATGAGGCATTATTGGATGGGCAAGCGTCTTGGGCTGCTATCTGGATGTCACTTTTTAAATATGAAAACATGCAGCTGCCTTCTCCAGGAGGCTTGAACTAATGTGTCAACCAGAAACAAAAAGCTAAGGGAAGTTTGAACTCCAGAAGAAAAATGTTGGGAAATGTACGAGCACCACCTTTGGGATCAGTGATGCTGAACTGTGTGCGATCTACTATTTGAAAGAAATGTTCTCCCATTGGGCTGATTGTGATAGACAATGTGTTAGGAAAACTGTTGACCTGAAGCTTTGAATTGCTTTAGTCAAATGAGTCACTTGCTTTGGTCCCCCTCCGTCAGCGACCCTCCCTTGCCCTGCCCTCGTGTGAATTACAGCATGATTGTACAAAGCTCTGTGCGGACAATGGAGAGTTCTTGTTCTACAAAGTGTTAAGCTCTAACTGATCACTTCTGTGCCCTTTGATCTCATGTGTGAACGTGCTTTCTTACATATTTAAACTTCCCTTCTGTTGTACAGCTTTTGTGGCATCCCTTGTTGAGGTGGAGAGGAAGCTACCCCTTTGCAGAACTGTACTGTAACCATTTCTCTCTGTGAATATTATTTTCACAGGGCTGATTGTACACAGGGCTTGTAATAAAATTTTAACACTGTGCTGTGAATGAGCTTAGGATTCTCCACCGGAGGCGACTTGAAACGCAGCCGAGAGTGGAGTGTTCTTTCTGTGACTTTACTTCTTCCTCGTACATTAAGTCTCTGCGTTCTGTTTCAGCCTCCTGTATAAGAAGTACCGTATTTTCTGCCCATCATACTTTGTAATAAAACTTGAACATGTATAGATTGAATTTCTTGTTGTGATGAATTCAGTTCTTCCCAGTTTGTTCTTGTGGTCATATTTCAGAGGAATTGGAAGGGCATTCGACTCCACCTCGTTCAGCACAATGCTGATGGCCCAACTCTACCTTGTATCTCCTCTGTTCTCTCACTTCTTAGCTAAGAAAACATGGCCGCCTACTCCATGCCAAGGGCCATGACCCTCAACTTGCTTATATTTTCTCAGACATTCACATATTGGTTGTGTTCTGCAGTAACAGGGCTGTGTTTAGGAACCCTGCCTGAGGTCACTCCTGTCAGGGTGAGAGCCAGAGTGGGGCAAGAAAATGTCACCAGATGAAGAATGTCTGATTGGGGTTTTGAAGACTTTAAGTAGGAATTGTTTGGGAATAGGGAATGCCACTTAAGGCAAAGAGAATAGCCACATGCAAATTTATATAAATAAGGAAGTGTGGTCATATTCAGATAATTAGCTGTCAGTATATGTGTGTGGAGATTGAAAGCAGCGGCCAGATCAGGGGGGTCCTGTCCTTCACAAACCTGGATCTTGCCGGGTGGTGGTGGCGCACACCTTTAATCCCAGCACTTGGGAGGCAGAGGCAGGTGGATCTCTGGTGAGTTCGAGACCAGCCTGGTCTACAAGAGCTAGTTCCAGGACAGGCTCCAAAACCACAGAGAAACCCTGTCTCGAAAAACCAAAAAAAAAAAAAAAAAAAAAACACCTGGATCTTAACTGTGTGATACTTTGGAAAACACCCAGGTGAATCAGGATCTGACTTGCTTTTTTCAATTTACTTTCTTGAGACAGGGGCTCTGTAACTGGGACTAGCCTTGAACTTACTGTGTAGCCAAGGATAACCTAGAATTCTGTGTCCTCTTGCCTCTGCCTCCAAGGTGCTGGGATAACAGGTGTGCACCACCATTCCCAGCTTAGGTAATGCTGGGGATCACACCCAAGAACTTGTGCATGGCAGATATATTGGGGTTCTCTAGAGAAGAAGAACCGATAGGATGCATCTGATGAAAAGAGGTTGATTAGACTGGCTCACACACCAGGGTCTGGGGAGTCCAGGAATAGCCATCTTCTCGCTACAGAAGCTGAATACAGCACCACTCAGTTCACGAGGCTGCCTGCCTCAGCAGTGTGACAATATGGCAGTTCATTGACGATTGCTGGAGCACTGCTGGTCTTCAGTGCCAGGACAGGACAGCAACAGCAGCAGAGTAGATGCACTTGCCAGCCAGGAGGGAAGGAAGGGCGGCAGAGAGCGTGGCTCCTCCCTCGGCTAACTGTTCCTAGGAATGCCCTCACAGAAGCATGTGTGTTAGACAATTCTAGACCAAATCCAGTGGATAACCAAGATAACCATCATGCCGGGCGGTGGTGGTGCATGCCTTTAATCTTGGGAGCAGAGGCAAGCAAATCTCTGTGAGTTTGAGGCCAGCCTGGTCT
Source organism: Chionomys nivalis (assembly GCF_950005125.1). Classification (NCBI taxonomy): domain Eukaryota; kingdom Metazoa; phylum Chordata; class Mammalia; order Rodentia; family Cricetidae; genus Chionomys; species Chionomys nivalis. The sequence continues at coordinate 86,571,699 of NC_080092.1, forward strand.
ACAGAGCTAGTTCCAGAACAGCTAGGGCTGTTACACAGAGAAACCCCGTCTCAAAAAACCGAGGGAAAAAAAAAAACCAACAGAGTAGGCAAGCACTCCACCAACTGAACTATTTCCCCAGCACCCCCTTTTTTGAGACTGGGTCCATGTACTGATGTTTGGTACTCAGTCTGTAGCCCAGGCTGACCTTGAGCTGTCTCAGCCTCTGGCTACGTTTGCATCCCGCTGTGCTTAGCTTGCAGAAGATAAGCAGAAACAAAAGAGCCTCTGAGTGGATGAGTTTGCTTTTGCTGTTTTTGCTTTTGAGACAGGATCTTGTAGCTCAGGCTGACCTGAAACTCACTGTTTAGCCCAAACCAACAGCAGGTTTGTAATAATCTTCCTACCTCGGCTCCCAAGTGTTTGTATTACATGTGTGAGCTCTCACACCCCATACCCATTTGTGAGAGAGACGTGATTCTGCCTTATTTTGAAAGCTAACCCTAGGAGAGCGAAACCTCTAGGAATCTCAGCAGTCTGACTATGGAGAGCTTGGTCATCTGCCCAGGCAACTGCAAACCTTGTTTTGGTTTCTTTATTTACTTGTGATTGTTGTATTGATTCATTTTTTTGCTACTGAATAGCATAAGCTTGCACTGTTGGTGCAGCTCAATTGGTAGTGTGCTCGCTTCTCGTGCACAAAGCCCTAAATTTAGTCTTCAGCACCACTTGAAACTGAGTGTAGTGATGCACACCTTTAATCCCAGCACTTGGCGAGTGGAAGCAGCTGGGAGGGTCAGAAGTGCAGAGGGAGTTGGAGGCCAGTCTGGTCGAGAGTCCCTGTCTTGAGAAATAGAAGCTGCATTTTTAAGTTATACAAACCAGTGGTACTGGAGAAAAAGCAGTTAAGAGCACTCAGAGTTCCCAGCACCCACATCAAGTAGCTTACAACTGCCCATGATTCCAGTTCCAGGGAGTTCAGTGCCATCTTTTGACTTTCATGAGTGCCTGCAAACAGAGACCCATACAGAAACACACACAACACACACACACACACCGGGAGGAGACTGGCTCACCTGTTTAAAGCATTTGCTAATCTTGCAAAGGACCTGGGTTTGGTTCGTGAGCTCACAACCACCGGTAACTTCAGTTCCAGAGGATCTGACACTCTCTTCTAGCTTCTTCAGGCACAAGACATGAATGTAATACACATACATTGATGTAAGCAAGACTCTAATATACAAAATTAATATACAAAAATGAATTTTAAAATGTTCTGGACGTGACGGCACACAAATGTAATACTAGTATCCAGGAGGCCTTAGCAAAAAGATCAGTCTCAGCAAGGTGAATTTGAGGCCAGCCTGGGGCGAAATGAGACTCTTATCTCAAAAAAAAAAAAAAAAAAAAAGTCATGGAAAATAATAAGCACATGAGAAGAGAAGATGCTCAACTTCAGTAGTCATGAAGTACAATTAAAATCATGGAATGAAGCCGGGTGGTGGTGGCACACGCCTTTAATCCCAGCACTCGGGAGGCAGAGGCAGGCGGATCTCTGTGAGTTCGAGACCAGCCTGGTCTACAAGAGCTAGTTCCAGGACAGGCTCCAAAACCACAGAGAAACCCTGTCTCGAAAAACCAAAAAAAAACATGGAATGCTGGGCATAGTGGCACATACCTTTAATCTCAGTACTCTGATGGCAAAGACAGGCAGATTTCTGTGAGTTTGAAGTCAGCCTGGTCTACACAGTGAGTTCCAGGCCAGCCAGAGCTACAGAGGGTGTACCTATCTGAAGACAACAAAAATAACAAAATTAAACCCCACCATGAAACACTTGACACTCCCAGGATGGCTATAGCTATAGACAGAAATATTTAGTGACTATGTGGAGAAACTGAACCCTGTTAACATTGAGGGTGAGAAGTAAATTTATGCAACTATTTTAAAACCGGCTGTCCCCTGGAAGGTTAAGCATGATTATCACAAAATTTTCACTCCATAGCATATATGCAAGAGAAATAAAAACAGGGTTCCTAGCCAGGTGATGGTGGCACACATCTTTAATTCCAGCACTCAGGAAGCATAGGCAGGCAGATCTTTGAGTTCAAGGCCAGCCTGATCTACAGAGTGAGTTCTGGGACAGCCAGAACTACACAGAAAAACAACCCTATCTCAAAAATACTTAAATAAAAAGAGGGAAAAAGAAAAGAAAGAAAAAGAAGGAAGAAAGAGAAAAGGAAAAACAGCTCAGGTATCACTATTCATAATATAAGAGAGAAACACACCTGCCAGCTGAGGAATGCGCAAGTAAAATATTCATTCAATGGAATATTGTTTGGCAATAGAAGGAAATACTGATAAATGCTACAGTCAACTGAACCCTGAAGACATGCTGTTCTGTTCTAGTTCCCTTTCTGTTGTTATGATAAACACCATGAACAAAAATAACTTAGGATGGTAAAAGATTCATTTGGTTTACACTTCCAGATCATGATCCATCACTGAGGGGAATCAAGACAGGAACCAAATAGGAGCTAAAACAATCTCACTCAAAAAGTGAGCGGTGTACATGTGCTCTCTCTCTCTCTCTCTCTCTCTCTCTCTCTCTCTCTCCCTCTTTCTCTCACACACAGGGCAGAGAGAGAGACTCATGCTTAGCTACCTTTTTTTTTTTTTCTGTTTTTTAAAAAATGTGTCTCAGGGCTGGAGAGACAGCTCAGGGGTTAAGAGCACTGGCTTTTCTTCCAGAGGACCCAGGTTCAATTTCCCAGCACCCACATGGCAGCTCACAACTGTCTGTAATCCATCTCCAAGTGATTTGACACCCTCACTGAACATACATGCAGGCAAAAACACCAATGCACATAGAATCAAAATAAAAAATAAAAATATTTAAAAAAATATATGTCTGCGTGTTTTGCCTGAGTCTGTCTGTGCATGCCTGTGGAAGCCAGAAGAGGGCACCAGATCCCCTAGACTGGGGTTGTAGATGGTTGTGAGCCATCCCATGAGTGTTGAGAATCAAACCTAGATGCTCTGGATGACCAGCCAGTGCTCTTAACTACCGAGCCATCTCTCCAGCACTTAGCTACTAGCTTTCTTAGTAGCTCAGGGCCACCTGCCTAGGGAGGGTACTGCTCACAGTGGTCTGGACTGTCCTGTCTAAATAAGCTTTACACAGAGAGACATGTCCACATTCTGATCTCATTTGGTAATTCCTTGGTTGAGTACTTCCTCTCTCATGACTACAGGCTGTTGACAAAAGTTGACTTAGTTATTTTTCCCATGAGGAGACATCATGACCAAGGTAACTGAGAAAGGAAAACGTTTACTGGTGCTCATGGTTCCAGCGGGTTAGAGTTCGTGGTCATCGCGATGGGGAGCACGGGGGCAAGCAGGCAGCCACTGGAGCGGCAGCTAATAGCTTTCACCCATCCTCATCCGCAAGTCGGAGGCAGAGAACCAACTGGAATGGTCTGGGCTTTTGAAACCTCAAAGCCCACCCTTAGTGACACACCTCCCCCTCAAAAGGCCACCACTTAATCCTTCCCAACAGTTCCACCAATGGGGGACCAAGAATCCAAACATAAGAAACGATGGGGACCAGTCTCATTCAAACCGCCACACTGGGACATATGCTAAATGAAAGAAATCATTCGCAAGGACCTCATATTACATACTTTCATTGATATGAAATGTCCAACAGAAGCATACTCAGAGACAGACATAAATGTTGGTTTCCAGAACTGTGTCAGTTGATGGGGACTGAGGAGCGGCTGCAAATGAGTGCAGGGTTTCCTTTCAAAGTAATAAGAAGTCTAAGTTGTGGTGATGACGCCACAGTGAATATACAAAAAAAATCATTGCACACTTTAACTTGGCAGCCTGTATTATGTAGAATATGTCAATGAAGCTTACTTAAGGAAAAGAAAAACAATCACCAAGTATGGGAATTACAGTTCTGTGGTAGTCATTAACACTTTGGCATGAAAAAGTAAGTGCTAACCCAGCCAGATGTCTTAGCAGATAACGGCTCTTGCCACCAAGTCTGATGACCTGAATTTGAACCCCAGGACCCACATGATGGAAGGAGAGAGCTCACTCCCACAAGGTGCGCACACACATGTGATTAATTTAAGAGAACTTAAGTGTGGAGGTATAGGTGTGCATGATGGGTTGTGGGAACTTAGGTCAGAGCATCTACCTGGGGGTCTGATGCATGATGGGTTCTGGGAACTTAGGCTAGAGCATCTACCTGGGGTGGGGTGGGGGTCTGATGCATGATGGGTTGTGGGAACTTAGGCTAGAGCATCTACCGGGGGATCTGATGTTTGTCACTGAGTCTGTGAGGAAGACTGAAATGCAGCCAGGTGAGATGAAGCGAAAAACAAGTCTGTGTCTAATACAGGACCTGAGAGGAGTTTCGGGAGTTTGATCTCTTGTGACCTGTTGCACCATAATAAAAATCCAGAGACAGATATTGGGGTTCATCCTGAAGATCAGAAGAGCAAAGCAGCCAAGCCACTAGAGAACTCTTATCTCTATGAAATCTTCACACTGGAAGAGAGTGAGTTCCTATCTTCTGTCTTATATTCCTCTCTAGTGCTGGGGTTAAAGACATGCACCACTACTGCTGGCCTCTATGGCTGACTAGCGTGGCTGCTGGATTAAAGGTGTGTGCCACCACTGCCTGACCTGCATGGCTGAGTAGTGTGGCTGTTTTGCGTTCTGGTCTTCTGGCAAGCTTTATTTATCAAAATACAAATGAAATATCACTAATGTGAGCTGCAAAGCACAATGGGGACCAGGGGATGAGGACAGTCCATCTCTAAGGAACTTGGATTATAAAATTTAGGAAAGATTCATGGGGGCCAGCAAGATGGGGGCTCAGTGGGTAAAGGCACTTGTCACCAAGACTGATGACCTGAGTTCAATCTCCAAGATCTAAATGTTGGAGAAAACTAATTATCAAGTTATTCTCTGACCTTTAAATATGCATCATAACACCCACATCCACATACATGTGTGCAAAATAAATAAATAAAATGTAATAAATTAAAATTTTATGTGCTGACAGGGAGCAGTGGCTCCTGACTGTTAAGGAGAGAGGCTAAGGGCAGGAAGATCACTATGAACTCAAAATGAGGCTTGGCCTGCAGAGTGAGCCACGCCTCAAAAAAAAGAAAAGAAAAAGAGAAAAGAAAAGGAAGGAAAGAAAGAAAGAAAAAAGAAAGAAAGAAAGAAAGAAAGAAAGAAAGAAAGAAAGAAGAGAAAGAAAGAAAAGAAAAGAAAAAAGAAAAAGGCAATAGCTCGGTGGTGGAGCGCTTGCCTCGTATGCTGGAAGTCCTGGATTTGAGTCCTCAGAATCTACTCCATGACAAGAATAGGTGAACTGAGCCGGGCGGTGGTGGCGCACGCCTTTAATCCCAGCACTTGGGAGGCAGAGGCAGGTGGATCTCTGTGAGTTCGAGACCAGCCTGGTCTACAAGAGCTAGTTCCAGGACAGGCTCCAAAACCACAGAGAAACCCTGTCTCGAAAAAAAAACAAAACCAAAACCAAAAAAAAAGAATAGGTGAACTATTACAATTAAGAATTTGAAGGAGGGGATTTTAGAAATGGATCAGGCATTAAAAGTACTTGTAACCCCCCACACATAAAATATAAATGAGTTTTTATTTATTTTTATTTTTTTATTTTTTTGGTTTTTTGAGTGTTTGCCTGCATGCATGCCTGTGCATGTGTGTGCAGAGCCTGCAGAGGTGAGAAGACTGCACCGGATCTCCTGGGATGGGAGTTGCAGAAGCTGTAACAGCACATATTGGTGCTGGGAATCATACCTGGGGCCTCCACCAGAGCAGTAAGTGCTCTTAAATGCTGAACCACCTCTCCAGCCCCTTAAGCTGAAGTCTTCTTAAAAAATATTTATTTATTATGTATACAGTGTTTTGCCTGCATGTATGTCTCCATGGCAGAAGAGAGCACCAGATCTCAGTACAGATGGTTGTGAGCCACCATGTGGTTGCTGGGAATTGAACTCAGGACTCCTGGAGGAGCGGCCAATGCTCTTAACCTCTGAGCCATCTCTCCAGAGCTGAGTCTTGAAGAATGATTTCACCAGTGAGACAATGAAGGCCATTCAAGAGAAACAAAAGTGGTAAAGAATTTGTACTCAGCCTGTGCTTGTGGCCGGACGGTGAGTTAGCAGCCAACATGATGCCCTACATAGAGATGCAGCAGTAGAGCATGAGACTGGAAGACGAACAGGCTAATCATGGACATACTTATGTCGTGACATAAAACCTGTCCCCATGCCCCCGCCCCCGCCATCCTGCTCAAGGCCACTATACGTAGAAAGAAGCAGAAAGTAAAGGAACTTGCCCAAGGTTGCACAAGTAAATGGCAGAAACACAGTTTGAATCCATCCAATCTAAATTTTTGTTTGTTTTTTGAGACAGGGCTTCTCTGTGTAGCTGTCCTGGAATTCATTCACTCTGTAGATCAGGCTGGCCTTGAACTCACGGAGATCTGCCTGCCTCTGTCTGTGCTGGGATTAAAGGCTTGCAGCATCACCACTTGGCTTTGAAATAATTTTTTAAACAAGTGGAAAAAGACGACAGTAGTTTGACTCAAAGACTGGTTTGATCTTTCCCACAAACCCTGCGATTCATCTGACTGTCCTCAAGCCATTTCCTTGGGTTTTAGAGTCAGTCATGATTACAGCTTCTACTTAAATACCTATTTTTTATTCAAACTCCAGGGGATTATACTGTGTTTTCAACTCTCCAGTATGGGTTGGCAAAACCAACAAAGCCATCCTTGTTTATAGAAATAAAAATCTAAATCAGAGCTGGGTGGTGGTTGTGCACTTGGGAGGCAGAGACAGGTGAATCTCTGTGAGTTACAGGCCAGCCTAGTCTACAAAGCACGTTCCAGGACAGTCAGGACTGCTTCACAGAGAAACCGTATCTTTATAAAAACAAACAAATAAATAAATAAAAATCGAAATCAGAAAGTCTTAAATGACTTGGCAAATTACTTCTTTGACTAATGGCTATGATTTTTTTAAAAAAAAAAATAAATAAATACATTACTTTTTTGTTTTGTTTTGAGACAAGGTCTTGATGCCATGACTCTTCGTTTCCCAAGTGCTGGAATTACAGGCGGGTTACCATGCCCGGCGTTTAGGACTGTTTTGTTCCTTGTTTCCTTTTTTAAATAGGCGCCCTTAGCGGCGGTTTCTTTACCTGGAAAATGAACCAGTTGAAGTACGTATTTCTTTTTGAGCAGCAAAAATATTTATTATTCTAGACTTGCTTAGAGTTAGGACGGAAAATCAGTCTCACGAATCTCTACTAGTCCACTGGAAAGAAATCTGACGTCTCCAAGCAACTGGGAGCAATTGAGGTCTGGGTCACCAATGGCAGGGGCAAGGTTGGGGCGAGTATGAAAAGAGACGCCGGAACGGACTTTGCGGGCGCCGGGGACGTGTTTTGCAACGGACCAGGGAAAGGAAGTGTACTTCGCCAATAAGGGTCTCCACTCCCGGCACTCGCCGGTCACTCAGGGCTGTGCAACTTAAGTGGATCTGAGCCTTTGAGTTTCTGGAGACCCGCAGAATCAGCTGGAACTCCTAGACCGGCTTGTTCCGGTAGCAGGTTAAACAGGTTGACCTTGGCTGCTCCTCTTTGCACTCTGCAACCCCTTGTCGAAGCAGATGATGTCGTGGGCTGCTGTCAGTCTGACAAGGACAGCTGCCCGATGCTTTCGTGAGCGATGCCTCGGGTTCCGCTTGGGTCCTTGGTGCGCCTCCCAGCAGGAAACCCCCGGCTGCGGTCCAGCACCACACAGGACGCTACGTGTCAGCGCGGCGGTCTCCGCGGGACACAATAAATGGTCTAAAGTCCGGCACATCAAGGGCCCCAAGGACATGGAAAGGAGTCGAATCTTCTCTAAACTCGCTCTCAGTATCCGCCTGGCTGTTAAAGGTGAGAACCTAACAGTCCTCACTGCTGATTGATCACAGAGGCCCTTTCGGTGCCCAAGGCTTCACTTGATCCCCACCTCCCCAAGCTGAACTAGGGCCAATTATTTTCTTCGCGTTTTCCAGTTGTCATCCTTCTCCTACCCATGATTCTCAAAGCACCCACCTTCACTGAATATTTCTGTTTTTCTTTCCAAAAACCTTTCAGAGAAGAAAAATCTTTCTTAGGAAGAGAAAAATGACTCCATCCAAGGCTCTAGTTAGGTAGGTACTAAAGAGATATAAACCTTAAGAGTCAAGTCAGGGTTTAGAGAGGCCTCAGCGCTTAAGAGCACCTGCTGCTCTTGCCTAGGACCAGCGAGTGTTTGGTTCCCAGTACCCACATAGCCGCTAACAACCACCTGAAGGCCAGTTCCAGGGTACTCAACCTCCTTTTCTCATCTCCATGGGCACCGCACGCATCATGCATGCAAGTAAACACATAAATCTTTTTTTCAAAAGTCGGCTGTGTGTCTTTCTCGAAGGAATAAAGCAAGCCTTCTTCCGCTGCTTTTACTACCACTGAAGGTCATGGCAGGCATGCTGAGTCGAGTCATTTCTTGCCTAGGCTTCACTCTCCCTTGCTAGAACTCCTGAGACATTTTCCTGGAAGGTTGGTTTGGAACCATGTATCTGCTCAGTGGTCCAACTGTCTTTGTTTGTTTGTTTGTTTGTTTGTTTGTTTGTTTGAGGCATGGTAGTATTAGGGGGAAATCCTGTGAAAAAGTGTGGATCCAGAGTTAGGAAGATGTAAATTCTTTTAGTGTCTAGGTTGGTTCAAAGGCTTTCAACAAGTGGTTTAACTGCGAGTTTCAATTTTCTGTAAAGCAAGGATAATACCCACCTCGAGGTGGCTTACAGCATACAGAAGGCATTACGTCGATGTTAATTTACCCCTACAACTCGTGCCTGATGCTTCCCTTTGCTTCCTTTTCTAACAGTTTTGATTTAACCAGCATGTTGTTAGAGTATAGCCTCTCCAGAGCCTGAGCCCGAGTCCAGTGTCATGTGAGCATCTCAGAGATTATGCACTAAGAGAGCAAGAGCAAGGGTGTTGTTATGATTCAGCCACTTCATCTGACAAAAGTGGAGTTTGCTGAAACCGAGCAAAATGATAGCTGTCCCTAAAGGCAGAGTGAATCAGGAACTTCCAGGCTGGGTATGTAGCCCTGTGGTAAAGCACAGTATTTAGCATGGATAAGGCCTTGGGTTCCATTTCCTGTATCGCCCACCAAAGACATTTCCGTTTCCTGTATCCCCCACCAAAGAAACTTCTTTTCCAAAATAATTCTCCGTATTCCATTGAAATAATGAGATTTTGTTTGTTTGAGACAGAATCTCTCTCTTCCTTTCTTTTTTCTTCCTTTTGGTTTTTCAAGACTGGGTTTCTCTGTATAACAGCCCTTACTATCCTGGAACTCACTCTGTAGACCAGGCTGGCCTCAAACACACAGAGATCCACCTGCCTCTGCCTCCTGAGTGCTAGGATTAAAGGCGTGCGCCACCACCACCTGGCCAGAATCTCACTCTTAACTGAGACTGATCCAGAATTCATTATGTAGTTCAGGCTCCTGCCTAAGCCTACTGTGTGCTGGGATTGCAGGTGTGCACCACTATGCTTAGCTAGATGAAATAATCTGCCTGCCTCTCTCTCTCTCTCTCTCTCTCTCTCTCTCTCTCTCTCTCTCTCTCTCTCTCTCTCCTCTCTCTCTCTTCTGTCTGTCTGTCTGTCTGTCTCTCTCTCTCTCTCTCTCTCTCTGTGATTGTATTTATACGGACATGTAGAGATCAGAGGACAACCTTGGATTGTCCTCAGCCACTGTCCACCTTATTTGTGTGTGTGTGTGTGTGTGTGTCACAGCACACACATGAAAGTCAGAGGTCAACTCTCTGGAGCTGGTTTGTGCCTTCCTCCTTGTGTGGACTCTAGGGATGGGCCCATGCTGCTAGGCCTGTGCAGTAAGCACTTTTGCCACCATATCTCTGGCTCATTTTTTTTTTAATTTTTGATTCAGGGCTCTTAATGGCCTAGAGTACACCAAATATGCAGGCTGGCTGGCCATAGAGAGTACCAGGATGTGTTTCTGCCTGCTTGGTTCTGGGATTAGAAGCTGGTGCTGTTTTTTTCTTATATGTGGGACCTAGGATCAAATTCAGACCCTTTGCTTGGAAGGCAAGCATATTACACACTGAGCCGTCTTCATTAGATAGCATATTCTTTTTTTGTTTGTTTGTTTTTCGAGACAGGGTTTCTCTGTAGCTTTGGAGCCTGTCCTGGAACTAGCTCTGGTAGACCAGGCTGGCCTCGAACTCAGAGATCCACCTACCTCTGCCTCCCAAGTGCTGGGATTAAAGGTGTGCACCACCACTGCCTGGCAGATAGCGTATTCTAATGGAGAGTAATCTGCCGTTGTTTTGGGGTTGGAAAGGATGGAAAGCACTTATTTCTCTATACTAGGATGAGATGTCTTTGATCATTCTTTTCCCTTTATCCAGAGGGAGGCCCCAACCCTGAGAACAACAGCCACCTGGCCAACATCTTAGAGGTGTGTCGAAGCAAGCATATGCCCAAGTCAACTATTGAGTCAGCACTGAAAACAGAGGTGTGTCCTCAGTTTCTTGTTGTTGCTATTGCCCACAGCCCTCAGAGGTCCCTATTTGGAAAGCCACCGAAAACTCCTTAAATTATCAGAGAGAAGGAAGGGTAGGAACATGGTTGACCTTGCAGCCCAGAGACCTTTGGGGGTTCTGTCTCCTTGGCCTTTGGTTAGAGGAGCATGACTGGGCGAAGGATACGTAGACAGTATGGAAACCCATAGGGGGTAGAGCTGCTTTGGCAAGCTTGGAGAAGATGGGCTAGAAAGGGCAGGTAAGACTAGGGGAAACCCTAACAGTAGGTTGGAGAAAGCTTGTTTTTCTTTCCAGATATTTGTATCTAAAGGAAAAAAGCCAGTAAAAAGAGAGGTTAAGGGTGATGGTAACGGTGGGAGTGGGAGGGATGTTGGGCTCCAGCACATCTTCCTCTGGAACAGGTAAGGATTTGAAAGGTTAATAATCATCTTTTTGTTGTTTGATTTTGAAACAGGGTCATTTTGTGTAGCCCAGACTAGCATGGAACTCCTGATCCTCCTGCCTCAGCCTCACAAGGACTGAGCATACAAAGGTGTCTCTTCACTCCCCAGAGTAATCATATAATAACTGGCAGTTATCGGGTTCTGGTTCCTGACCAAGTCCTTTGATAAAAACTCTACATGCAAGACCTCAGTGAATCCCAAAAGTGACATAAGATGGATTCTAAGGCACAGAAAGATTTAGTGACCTTGGATTTAGATCATGCAGAAAGTGACAGACCCAGACCCCAGAGCTCAACAGGGAGTTTGAATTTCTTCTGTGAGAGTGGAGGGGAGGAAAAGGAAAGATACAGGGCATGGTGCTTTTCACGACAAGTTCTGCATACGTGATGTTTCTACAGCAGAGCCCAGCAGCCCAGGGCTTGGGGCATTGAGGATTCCTAAGTAGGTTTCCCATGGAATGGAATGCAGGAAGGTGATCGAAGGTTGCAGTGACTATGGGCAGGGGAGTGGATCTGGTTAGGGAGGGAGGAGGCAGAGCTGGGAAAAGCTGTTCAGGAACTGGGGAAACAAACTCCCTTTTAGAAGGAATAGTATTTCCAGTGATGTCAGAAGTTGATACCATTGGCCTCCCCTCAGAAGATAGAAACAAATGTAAAGACTTGAGAGGCCAAACTCAAGTAATTCTTGAGAGGTCATACACAGAGCCACTGTTTTAGTCTCTGTGGTTTGGTGCTCTCATGAGGGCATTGGGACATTAAGAAACAGGACAATGGATTTTTTTTTTTTTTTTAAATCACAGAAAAACAAGGGCGTTCATTTGCTGTATGAGTGTCGAGGTCCTGGTGGCTCTTCTCTGCTGATTGAGGCATTATCAAACAGTGGTCCCAAGTGCCATTTGGACATTAAATATATCCTGAACAAGAATGGGTAAGTGTGCGTATGTAAGGAGGAAGGGGACAGAACCTTGAGGCTCCAATTCTATGCAATGCAAATGCTGTTGGTCCTCAGCAGTATTTCAGGTTGTAAGCATACTTCTTCCTTAGTGGAATCCAATGTGAGAACTGGTTTTCCCTTAATGTCTTCTGAATGATATAGGATCCCATAGGTATAAATGAGGTCTTTTCCTCATTATTCCATCTGTAGCCATATGATGTTCCAGTCTTAAAGCATTCCACCAGGACAGGAGTTTTAATGGAATAGGAAACAATGAGCAAAATTGTATCCTGCAGACTCCAGTGAGTTCAGAAAATAGAAGATGGGGATGTTCTCGGACAATCCTGTTACCCTGCATCAGCAGCATCTTCCTCATGAAGAGAGTTGCTGGGTGTCCCCGGGTGCTCCAGGGGCCCAGGGGTAAGGGGTGGGGTTAGAATGCAGCACTTAGTGGAGACTGAGCTTCTAAACTCCTTCATGCCTTGTCTGGTCCCTTTCCTGTCAGGGGAGTGATGGCCGAGGGAGCGCGCCATTTCTTTGACAAGAAAGGAGTGGTTGTGGTCGGAGTGGAAGACAGAGAGAAGAAAGCTGTGAACCTGGAGCGCGCCCTTGAGCTGGCAATCGAAGCAGGAGCTGAGGATGTGAAGGAAGCTGAGGACGAAGAAGAAAAGAACCTTTTTAAAGTGAGTATGGAGGCCGGTAAGATGGCTCAGCTTGCTTCCAAGCCTGACACCCTGAGCCTTTGTGTTTGATGGGCTTCCAAGAGTCCCCAATAGATACCTTAAGGTTTACTTCTGGGCTTTTTCCTTCCTGTGTCTCGGGATACAGACAAGGCAAAAAGTTCACAAGTTGCACAGTGTTATTAAGATAATAATGGAGGATAGGATCTATTCTTCCGAGTTGATGAGAAGGATTCTGAACATTGGAATCTGTGAGCTTAAACCAATGATAATATAGTACAGGTTGCTCCACTCAGGACTTTGCAAGTTCTGTCTGGCATGTGGCATTAATTTCCTGACTTCTCACCTCCTGACTTTGTTTTATCCCTAGTTTATTTGTGATGCCTCTTCATTGCATGAAGTGAGAAAGAAACTGGACTCCCTGGGCCTGTGTTCTGTGTCCTGTTCCCTGGAATTCATCCCCAACTTAAAGGTGCAGCTGGCTGAGCCTGACCTGGAGCAGGCTGTTCACCTCATCCAGGCTCTCAGCAACTATGAGGATGTGATTCATGTTTATGACAATATTGAATAACCAGACTATGCATGTCTCCAGGCTCTTTGCTAGGTTGCATGAGCCTATGCAGAAAATTGGAGGCTGCAACACGTGGGCACCTATCAGAGACCTGGTGCTATAACTTACAGGCCTCAGAGAAAGGAACTCTTAGCTCTGTTGGTGTCACAGGGCATCTGGGATACAAGGTGAGACTAGCCTGCTAGTCTGACTCTCATCTCAGGTGACTGGCCCTTGTCAAGATTTTAAGTGTCTTGTGGTACTATAGAGTGGGAAGTGATCATCAGTAATAACAGCTGTGATTGGTTTTTCTTGGATGCTGCATTGCTGGTATGACTCTTGAGTTGTCCCCAGTTTGTGTCCAGGTTTTCAATTTCTGGACTAATGTTCAGGCCCATGTGCTTATTTCTATACTTTAATATTAAGATTGTCCTTTTCTTTTCTTTTCTTTTCTTTGCTTTGCTTTGCTTTGCTTTGCTTTTTGCAATAGAAATGTAACTGTTCTGTGTGGTTGAATGCTGACCTAATGACCTAAACTTTTTACTCGCTCATGCAGCTAATATTTCTTGAACATTGTTCTTTACAAGAATTGTGCTCTTCCAGAGATCAGGCTGTTCAAGTGATGCTTAGATCTTACTCTGAGATGTAGGACCTCAAAGGAAAGACACTCCACAGGCTGTACCCATGGAGCTGTCCCAGCGTAGTGTGGATTATGTTCATCTTTTTTTCTTCATGTAGTTTCTGTTCCCTTTTCTGGCTGATTATGGCTTTAGTGCCATAGGAAGTCAGGTGTCAGGGAAGGGGCCTCCTCAGGACCTACTTTGACCAACCCCTGTGTGCTCTGATATTGATAACAATGGAGCTATCAGCAGATGGGGTTGTTCTCCTGAAAGGCTTGTAACTAACCTCGATTTGAAAGCTTGAGGACCTCAGAAGGCCATTTTTAGCTCTTTGCAGTGGTGCCAGATGATAGGAGCAGCAATAACCAGAGGGAAACGGACAAAAGGAAGAGCGATGGCTGAGCCAGAGCCTGGCCCTTTGTACCTTTGGCTCTGAGCAGTCACTTCAGGGTTTCGAAGGTCTAGCAGTGTCGACTGCTGTGCTGCGGTATATTAAGCATAGTGAGTCTGGAATGGCTTTTGAATCCAGGCCATCTACCAACTTAAAAGTTGTTCAAGTCAGTTCTGAGCTCAAGTGACTTTTTCTGAAGGAGCCTTAGGTAAAGGACTGTGGAAAGGACCTAATGCTGTGAAAGACACTTTAGCTTCTGGGAAAGGACAACTGGAAAGCCAGGGAGGGAAAAACAAAGCAAAAACAGAACAGCCCAAGATCATCCAAAGTGCATGCCCTTATGCCTCATATCAAAGACATAGTGCTAACCAGGATTTTTTTTTCAGATTTCTTTTCTTTTTTCTTTTTAATTAAAAATTTCCACCTCCTCCCATGTCACTCCCTCTCACCCCACTCCCCCTCCCCCTCCCTCTCCAGTCCAAAGAGCAGTCAGGGTTCCCTGCCCTGTGGGAAGTCCAAGGTCCTCCCCCCTCCATCCAGGTCTAGGAAGGTGAGCATCCAAACAGACTAGGCTCCCACAAAGCCAGTACATGCAGTAGGATCAAAACCCAGTGCCATTGTCCTTGGCTTCTCAGTCAGCCCTCATTGTCTGCCATGTTCAGAGAGTCCGGTTTGATCACATGCTCCATCAATCCCAATTCAGCTGGCCTTGGAGAGCTCCCATTAGATCAGCCCCACCGTCTCAGTGAGTGGGCACATCCCTTGTGGTCCTGACTTACTTGCTCATGTTCTCCCTCCTTCTGCTCCTCATTTGGACCTTGGGAGTTCAGTCCAGTTCTCCAATGTGGGTCTCTGTGTCTATCTCCATCCATCGCCAGATGAAGGTTCTATGGTGATATGCAAGATATTCATCAGTGTGGCTATAGGATAGGGCCATTTCAGGTGCCCTCTCATCAGCTGCCCAAGGAACAAGCTGGGGACATCTCCTTGGACACCTGGGAACCCCTCTAGAGTCAAGTCTCTTGCCAACCCTAAAATGGCTCCCTTAATTAAGATATATACTTCCCTGCTCCCATATCCACCCTTCCTCCATCCCAACCGTTGAATTCCCCCAAGCTCTCCTCATCCTCCCCTTCTCACTTCTCTTTCCCCATCTCCCGTTACCCCCACCCCACCCCCACCCCCTAGCTCCCAATTTTTGCCTCTAACCAGGATTTTTTAGTTTTGCTGGGGACAAATCACCTAAGTATCTGAATTAGGACATCACCAGAATGGGATAACTTGATGTTGATAAACTGCTTTATAATTGATAAAATATGTTATTTGATTTTACAACAAACCAATAAAATAGAACAAGGGCTGAGGGGAGTGGCTTAGTAAATAAAGTGTTTGCCACGTAAATGTGAGGACCGGAGTTCAAATCCCCAGAAGTCATGTGAAGCCTACATAGAGCAGTGTGTGTGTTATTCCACTGTTCCTATGGGAAAGTGGGGGCTAAGACAGGAGAATCCCCTGAAGCTCGTGAGCCAGCAAAGAAGAGACCCTCAAACAGGGTGGAAGCTGAACACTGACACCCTCTCCACACACGAACCATGGCACATGTGCCCAAACATACACACAAGCATACTGGCATGTCATATACACCCATGTGCACACATACATGCACAAAAAAGATTTGAATAAAAAAGTTACTTTATGTATAAGTTATCTCACACCTAGGGCTGAAGAGATGGCTCTCATTTTTTTTTCTGAACTAGGGCACTCATATATGCATGGCATACACTCACATAGACACACACACATAAATAATAAAAAATGAAAATAAATATCATGAAAAAACAAAGCCCTCAAGTTATCTTGTACCAAATGAGGAAGAACGGGTCTAATATGGCATCTTATGTTGATAGTGCTTGCGTATAAAATAGCCCTGGTTTAGAAATGTTGAATATAAACTAAGCTGAAGGAATGTGACCATTTCTCAGCTGAAACCTGAATGAGGGGCGCTGTTCTTAAAGGGACCCGTAGGAACGGGCCTCAGCCAGTCTAGAAGCATTTGTTTGTTAATCTGGATTGTTGTGGAACCAGTTTTCTTACCCCAGCCGCAGCTGCCTGCTGTTCTGTCTGGTGAGGCGCCTGTGAGGGTGGCTCTGCACTGACCCCTGGTGGTGCCCTTTGCGCTCCTGCAGTTCACAAGGAAAAGCAGAAACGAACAGACTTGGGCCTTTCCTGCTGTTTCTGGATCTAGTTGAGACCATGAAATACAAATAAAGATAGTCATAGCCGTACACTGTAGCTAAGCACAAGAAGTCAACAGGATTGGAGGACACATAGTAAAGACATTTAAGAAGAGAAAGATTTATGATAAATAGTCTGATTTTCATCCGTATAAAAGTAAATTTTGTAACAAGGGCATCTGTGTTTCAAGCAAGAAAGCTTAGAGTTTTCCTTGGTATATTGTCTTTGAAATTTCACATGGTTATCATGAAGGGGGTTGCCAGGAATCTCAGAGTAATAATAAAAGTTTGGGCGTGGGCAGGCAAAAGTATGGCTCTTGATATTGCATGGAAAAGCCCCAACAGTCACTATAAAAAAGTTGTCTTTCTGAAAATACTCTATATCAGCTGGCTATGGTGACCCACACCTGAAACCCCAGCCCTTGGAAGGCAGAGGTGGGAGGATTGCTGAGGGTTTAAGGCTACTTGGTCTACATATGGAGTTCCAGGCTAGCTGAGCTACATAGTGAGACTTTGCCTCAACAAAACCAACCAACAAACAAAAGAATATTTTATATCATAAAACGTTTAAAATATAATATTATATAAAGATTCAAAGTTACATCTATGTTGGGCTAGGGAGTAGCTCAGTGGTAGAACATGTGCTTAGCATGTGTGAGGTCTCTGAGTTCAGTCTCTGGCACTAAAAAAGGAAGCATAAGTACTAGATATAGTGCAACTGAAATTTTGAAATATTTAATAATACTATGTCAGAGTTCTGCCTGCCTCTGCCTCCCAAAACGCTGGGATTAAAGGCATAAGCCACCACCACCCGGCACCTCCCTAGTGAGTTCAAGGCCAGCCTTCTCTAAAGGTCAACACTAGGGAGACTATTCAGAAGGATTTAGAGTTTGAGGTTAGAAAACAAAACCAAAAGCCAAAAACTAAAACCGTGCTCAGATTATAGCCCAACTAGGAGACAGACAACATCTGGAAGTCTGAGCATAAGGGTTTTTGTTTTTATTTTTTTAAACAAAACCAGGGTCTCATTGTAAAGCCCTAGTTATGCAGAACATATGGGACTTGAACTTCCTGCCTCTGGCTCTGTGTGCTGATTACAGATGTGAGCCACCACACCTGGCTCTGTAGTACCTTTATGTCTGAAAATCGGGGCTGGGATGACTTACATCATCTTATCTTTGATCACTATCTTAGTAATACAAAGTTATTCACTGCCTTGAAGCCACACTAGGGTTATGTTCAAGTGTCCTTGTGACAGGCTTTGTCTACAACCCAACTTTGACGTGTGTGTGTGTGTGTGTGTGTGTGTGTGTGTGTGTGTGTGTGTGTTGGGACTGAGCCTAAGGCTTTCCTAAGCAAAGGCTGTGGAGACCACCAAGCTTTATCTCCAGCCCCGTATCACTAAGTTGCCCACACTGGTCTTGAACTTGTGATCCTGTTATCTTAGCCTACTGGGTAGCTAGAATTATAGGCCTGTGCTAGCAAGGCTAGCTTATATAGACTCTTACAGGAAGTGCTGCTGTGGAGCTGTGCATGTGGCAGATGACAGAGTATTTGCTTAGCGTGCACAAAGCCCCAGACGTGATCCCTAGCACCACGTAAACTGGGCATGGTAGAGCACACCTATAATCCTAGCATTAGACGGGGAAAGAAGCAGTGTTCCTGTGTATAACTGCTGCCTTTCTGCAAGAGGCCCTGGTGTGTCAGAGGAATAGTGAATGCTCTGGTCCTAATCAACTATGGAGATTCTCCAGTGCTGCTGAGTTACTATTTTAAAACTCTGCACATGCGTGTGGGCACCAGCTAAAGGGCAGCTTTCTCTGTCATCCTCAGGAACACCATCCACCTCTGGGACAGGACCTCTCATCTGCCTGGAGTTGAACAGTTAAGCGGGGCTGGCTGGTGACAGTTCCAGGGGTCCTCCCATCAGCCTTCCCTTTGGGGTTCTGCTGATTACACTCAGTTTCTGGCACTTGCAAAGCGAGCACTTCACTGACTGGCCTTTCTCCCCAGCCTCAGTTATATTTTTTCAAATTTTATAGCAAAAAAGATAATAAAGCTTCAACCCCAAGTCTCTGACTCCTGGGTGTTTGTTTAATTGTTATGGACTTCTCTAGAGATGTTCTGTGGAGTCAGTGGGTCTGGCAGAGGTGAATGCTGTGCTAACTGCCAGAGTTTCAACCTCATCCTATGTTCAGCCACTGAATAGGGTGGCACCCTCACCTTTTTTTCCCTGTATCTTTGCTTATTACAAAAGGGTTATTTTTATTTATTTTGAAATTTTATTTTACTGTGTGTGTGCACATGTGTGCATCTGTACAACGTATGTGGGTGTCCAGGAGACCAGAAGGAGTTACAGGCAGTTGTGAGCCGTACCAGTGTGGGTGCTGGGAACCAAACTGTATTCCTTTACAAGAGCAGCAAATACTCTTTAACTGTGAAAATATCTCTATCCCCCTACTTTTTTTTTAAGTTAGTAACTGCGAATGGTAGTATATGCCTATAATCTGAGCACTGGGAAGACTGAGGCAGGAGGATTGCCTGAACTTGAAGTTGGCATGGGTTAGGGAACAAATTCTGCCTCTGCTAGTCTTGAACAAAAACTTAACCTCTTTCTACATGACTCTTCCCCTGTGAAGTGGGCATGTTAGTGATACCTAACTTACAGGGATGCTTGACACGTAAATACTTAAAATATTGCTTGGCAACCATAAGCATTCAGTGCAGGAGAGATGGCCCAGTAGGTGAAAAGCAAATTCGCAGACCTGAGTTTGAATCTCCAGAACAGATGAAGCCCTAAGTGGTAGCGCCCACATCTGTAATTGCAGTGCTCCTATGGGGAGATAGGAGAAAGAGGCAGGAGAATCCCTAGATGCTTGTGGCCAGCCTGCTTGGAGTGCTCAGCAGTAAGCAACCAAGAGGTCCTGCCTCAGTCAAGGTGGAACCCAAGTCAATCTCTATACGCATGCATACGTATACACACACAAACTGCTTCCCATACACATACACACACAAGGTAAAACACCCCTGGCTTCCTCAGGCTCCTGAACTCATGCACACATTTCCTTCACTCCCACATACATACAATAATTAAAAATAATGAAAATAAATCTTTCAAAAATACAGTCACCATTTATGCATTGTAATCTGGCTTCCACACTACCACACACACATTATAGGGTATCTAGGATCTCTTTGGTATTTGTAGCGGAAGGCTTTTTATTCTTGTTTGTGTGCATATATTATTTTATTATATTACTATATCATAATTTGTTTAGCCATTCTCCCCATCAGTGGCTATTTGGGTATCTACTTAGAAACGAGCTACAATGAATTTTCTTTACTTTTGCTTACTTACAAAGTACTGTTTGGGATAAGTTTTTACCAGTGTGGTTTTAAAATGAGTACTATTTTTTTTTCTTTTTTTGGTTTTTTGAGACAGGGTTTCTCTGTAGCTTTGGAGCCTGTCCAGGAACTCACTCTGTAGACCAGGATGGTCTCAAACTCACAAAGATCCACCTGTCTCTGCCTCCCTCCCAAGTGTTGGGATTTAATCTAGAAGAAAATACCAGTAATTTTTAAGAAATCATATTTGAAAGAATCTTCTATAAGGTATGTATATTGTTCCTTGATGACATGTAAACTAACTGGTTCAACAGGTAATCTAAAATGTACCCTGCTCTATCTCTGAATTTAAAAAATTTTCATAAATCAGGTGATAGGTTTACTGGTATTTTTCTTTTGTGAATCAAATCCATTGATCTTTCCCCTAAGACAATCCATTTATTGTTTTTATTGTTACTTCTGTGTCCCATTGTCACTGTGTTCTTAAAAGAATGAAAGTGTGCAGCTAGCATGTAATTGGGCTGCACTTTCTCAGGCCCTGGCACTAGGAGTGGGTGTGACTCAGATACCCAGAGGCCAGCCAGTATAAAACTGGGAGACAGCCTTTGAAAGGCATGGCCCAGCTCGGAGGCTCCACACAGTAGTAATGAAGAGAGGGGAGAAAGCAACCCCCAGAGAGAAGATAAAATACACGACTAAGCATAACTGTGGAAATTGCATTCAATTACGAGTGTCCCCATTTGACATTCAACACACACACACACACACTTACACACTTTGTTGTTTTGAGATAGGGTCATGCTCTGTTATGTGGTCCTGAGGAGTGTACCTTGCTGTGTAAACTAGGGGCCCTCATCGTGAGGCAATCTTCCTGCCTTTGCCCGCTAAGTGCTAGGATAACAGGCACATGTGCCCTACTACACCCAGCAGGTATTATAAATATACTATTAAAGGTAGTTGGCATGCCAATTTGAATGACAACTGCTTTCTTGCTCACTTGTACCCCCCCACCAAGTGCTAGGGGCACAAACCCAGGGTCTTGCACATGCTGGGTGAATGAACCACTGGACTCTGCCCCCCCCACCTGACAGCTCCTGTTTCTCTGCTTATTTTGCAAATTGCAGTTACATTAGAGCAGAATAAGTGCTTGGGTGAAGAAAGTTCCAGGAGCCCTGAGAGCACATCAAAGGGCCTTAGCCCCATTTGAGAGGTAGGGGAAGCTTCCTCAAGGAGTGATGGAGAACCAAGGACTTAATTCTCCCCTGAAGGAATGCGAATGGGAGCAGAAATGGAGAACATTCAATACAGAAGAACATAGTACACACAGGACTATGTGGGGAGGGGCGGGGGATAGATTGAAAAGTTGAGATTTATTTGAGGAATTATTTATTGGTATGTGTGTGTGCCTGAATGTATGTATATGTATGACATATATGCGTGGTGCCTGTGGAGTTTAGAGGAGGTTCGATGCCTTGGAGCCAGATTGACAGGCAGTTGTGAGCCGGCCAGTGTGGGTGCTGGGAACTGAACGTGGGTTCTCTGGAAGAGCAGCCAGCACTTACTACTGAGCCATCTCTCCAGCCCCATTTGATTCATGTTAAAACTGATGGGATAAGTGTGTAAATAGGGTTTGCTAGGATCATGTGTCCGATAGAAAGATCACTCTGGTGTGAACACACTTTAAGTAAGAGATTTTGATGGAGCTGGGCGGTGGGGTGCAAACCTTTAATCCCAGCACTCAAGAGGATCTCTGTGAGTTTGAGGCCAGCCTGGTCTACAGAGCTAGTGCCAGGACAGGCTCCAAAGCTCCAGAGAGACCGTGTCTCGAAAAACCAAAAAGAGAAAGAGAGATTTTGATGGTTTAAACTGTGCTAGTGGGGCTAGGATAGAAGAGAGGCGTTAAGATTGGTGGCCGGGGAAGGAAAATGGAGAAGAGCTCACTAATTACCCAGTGTCTTCCTTGGGGAAACTGAAGATGAACAGGAAATATGGAACAGTAGAGGAAAGTAATGGGTTCAGGTTGAACCTGTAGAATCTGAGGTGTCTGTAGGATACTCAAGAGTAGTACCTCTGGAGCTCGGAACAAAGACCTGCCTGCACGGGAATCCTCAGCACATAAGGTAACTGCAGCATGGAGATGCTTTTGGCTTTGGCTTTGGGGGCTGGGAGACAAACAGTGGACATGAAATTTGCAAAGAAGGCCTTTGGAGGAAAGGTAGAAGCTTATTTAGGTCAGCTACTGGAGACGTTAAGTGAGATTACATACCTGGCATCTAGTAAATGGCTGATGTTTTCCTCTCCAGAAGAAAAGATTATTCTAGATAAGGAACTTCAGTAAATTGGGGACTTAATCAAGTGAGAGAACACGAGACTTGAAAGTCTGTTGAAGGAAAACGAGTTGGGCACAGTGGCACAAGCTTTTAATCCCAGCACTCAGGAGGCAGAGGCAGGCAGATCTGTGTTTCAGACCAGATTAGTCAACATGGCAGTCCCATGGCACTGTAAGTTACCTAGAAGAAGACTCTTTGTCTCAACAACAAACGAGAGAGAGAGAGAGAGAGAGAGAGAGAGAGAGAGAGAGAGAGAGAAGACGAGAGAGTTAAATATTATGGGGTGGGGGTAGGAATGAAGAAGAAAAAGAGGATTGTCTGAAACACTGAAGAGATTTGACACTCCAGGCAAAGCCACCACCTAAGGTAAGGGTTTCTAGATGGCAGATGAAAATGGCATCTGAAGACTGTTCTGTAATCTGAAATATGGCACTAGAGCAGTGTCCAGAGAAAGGGAATCCACATTAACTGGGTAGAGTTGGAATCCAAAAACTCGGTGTATAAATTGTTGAAGCAATGGGAGTTGGAAAATTAATCACAATGCTCTTTTGAAATATCACACAGCCAGTACAATTGTTTTGAGACAGTATTTAGTGGCACAGGAAACATAAAAGTGTAAGCACACCACAAAACAATATGGAGTTATTTTTTTGTCAAACGTTGTATATCTAGGTAGAAATAGATAAAACTATCTCCAGGGTAGAGAGTTTCTTTCTACTTTTCCAGTACTTTTCTTTTTAAAACGTGTCCCGCTTTTATAAAATTCTAAGAGCAAAACTGTTGTCCAAAAGCAACTCTAGCAGAACTCAGAATGTGGGGATCCAGATTCCAGCACTTCTCTAGCCTTTGGGGATGGAGGAATCAGGACCCATGGGTGTAGCCTCGAAGGTCTGAGACCCAGGGCGATGAGAGAAGTAGCGAGACCGCCATCCTGCCCGCAACAGCGGCATCTGGGGCCATGGGCTGCCCAGAGGGACCGTGGAGAGCAGTAGCCTCAAGCCTGGAAGCACCGAGCCAAAATTTCCCCGCCCATCCCGTGCCAGACGCTTCGCACCAGCAGGGGCGGGACACGTCAGGACGGCGAGGTCGCGGGAAACCGACAATCGGAGGGCCGAAGGTTCCGGTTTTCCGAGGGCCTCTGCCGCTACAGAAGACGCCTCCACGAAACCCAGGAGCAGAGCAGCCGCCGAGGGGAACGGCGCCAGCCCGCGCGCTCGCCCCGGTTCCGCGACTGAGTAGAGGTGGGGTTGTGGGCGGAGCCTCAGGCCGGAGCTCTGATTGGAGCAGCCCATACCTTGGGCAAGCGAGGCCGAGGGCGCCAGCTCGTGATGCACCGGGGCGGGGCTCAGCGCTCTGTCCGTGATTGGCTAGGAGCGAGAGGACGGGCGCTGTCTCTCCGTGATTGGCAGGTTCTAGACCGCCCTCGGAAATCGTCCTGACTTCGCCCATTGGCATCCTGTGAGGGTAGGCGGGATTGGTTCGTCGTGATTAGCTGGCGGCCGAGAGTGAGGGTGTTGGGAGCGAGCGGGAGGAGGGGCGGGAGGATCCGACTCCCTCCCGGTTATTGGCTGGCAGCGTGAGCGGGGGTGGGGCCAAGGCCCAGCGGCTGCCTGGGATTGGCGGGCGCTGGCATGAGTGACGGACAGCGAAGCTAGCTGCGCGCCCAGCGGTTTGTTTTTCGGAGCGTTCCTGAGGTGGAGAACAGTGGCCGGACGGAGCGACTTCTGGACTTCGGGACTGGCGGGCGGGCGGGCCGAGCGGCGCCGCCGAGGCCGGGCTGGGCCGAGCCGGGGAGCTCCGGGGATGTAGCGGGCCATCCTGCTCATGCCACAGCGCCCGGCCGCGGCCGGAGCCGGAGCCTGGGGAGGCGGCGGGGGCCCCGAGCGCAGCCAGCGCAGCTCGCGGCCCCCGAGCGGAGCCAGGCCCGCTGCCGTCCCCGCCGCCTGCTCCCCCGGCATGCAGCCCAGGCTGCGGAGGTGACACTTCGTGACTGTAGCCGCCGCCGCCGCCATCGCCACCATGGGTGAGTACCGCCACCGCCCCGGCCTGGACCCGCGCTGCTTCGCGACGCCCCGCCCCGGGCAGAGGGGAGGAGGACCCTGGGCCGACGCCTGACAGGCATGGACAGCCTGCCGGGCCCGGGGCTGGGGAC
This sequence comes from Chionomys nivalis, assembly GCF_950005125.1. Taxonomy (NCBI): domain Eukaryota; kingdom Metazoa; phylum Chordata; class Mammalia; order Rodentia; family Cricetidae; genus Chionomys; species Chionomys nivalis. Next base: position 86,596,009 of record NC_080092.1, read on the forward strand.
CGAGGACGGCTCGCCCGTTCGCGGCGCCGCTACCCGGGCGGCGGGTCTGGCTGCTGGGACCCTCCGGGGGTGTCCTGCCGGCCAGACCCACTGGGCAGCTCTCTTTCTGGGCACGCGGCCGGCGCATCCCGGGGAGGGGTCTGCGGGACCAAGGCCCGTGCTCGTCGGGCCGCCCACTCCGGTCCCCAGCGAGCTGGCCCGCGAGCTTGAGGGTGGGGGAGCCGGAGCTCAGTGTGGGGCCGGGGCTGGAGCCTGGTGCAGGCCCAGCTGCTGTTGTGTCTTTTCCTTGATTTGCTTTTTTTTTTTTTTTTTTTTTCCTGCCTGTGTCATTTCCTTCCCTTTGCTCACACAGGCTGGCCTGTGAGTTCCCGGGGCTTTGCTCTCGAGCTCCGTGCGCTCCCCTGCGCAGAGGGGGGGAGGGTATGCGGGACTGCGAGACGATTCGACGCGGAACCCTGTTAGCAAAAGCGGGCTTGGGAAATGCGATCTGTGCTCCTCGCAGATTACGGGAAGTTAAGAATGATGGGTGCTGTGGGTTATAGCTCAAACCCTACTTTTGGAAAAATCCGATGGCTGTTATTTTTATCCTGGGCTATCCCTGAAACTATGTAACTTTTGAAAGAGGCATTCGGTACACAAAAGAATGACTATGAAATCATTTCCTTTTTGTCACTATTTGCAGTTCTGCTGTGAAGATGTAATCTAAGAAAAGCTTTTAATGTCTTCCACATAATATTTGAACTGAATTATATTTTGCGTAATTTTGGTACTTTACGAAAAGACTCATCTAAGGAGCATATGACATTTTAAATATGCTTTGCTTCTCCAGTTGGGGCAGGTGTTGCGATGCTCTTGTTTCTGGTCCCAGTCAGGTTCTGCAAAATAATTAGTATTGTCCTAAGTAAGACGGGTAAAATTTAGTGAAAGTCTCCTTTACAGAGAAGTATTCAGTGCTTCTATGAAGTGGCCCAAATGAAAATGGAATGCTAGTGTTTGCTTTGCCCTATAGGAAGGTCAAGTCATTTTTGTAGGCGGTTAAGTGGGTACAGTGGCACATTGACTCAGTTTTGGTCGGCCTCTTTACTCTGATTTTAAATGAATTGCTTTTCCCCCCAGTGTGTCCCTTGTACAGTATGGAAAGGGTTTGTTCATTTGCTGGGTTTTCTGTTCCCTTCCTGTTCAGGGTTTGTTTGTTTTTTCCCTACAGAGGTCTCATCTGAGAATTAGACACAAAAGGAACCCAGTAAGGCTTCACAAATAGATAAATATTTATAATACATATATTCCAATAAGTATTTATGGAGTGTTTATTATAAATGGGGCAGAGGATTCTTTTTGTCTCCCAGGCATCAAACATTTATCTTCTTTTTTTTTTTTTTTTTTTTTGGTTTTTCGAGACAGGGTTTCTCTGTGGTTGGAGCCTGTCTTGGAACTAGCTCTTGTAGACCAGGCTGGTCTCGAACTCACAGAGATCCGCCTGCCTCTGCCTCCCGAGTGCTGGGATTAAAGGCGTGGGCCACTACCGCCCGGCAAACATTTATCTTCTGCTACAGTACTGAAGCAAAATATTTGAATTATGGATTTATATTGTGATAGTCTAGTAAGTTTTCCCTCTTGTCTTGTGGGCGAGTTTTAAACTTCATGTACAGATCTCACACGTAACTTTTTGTTTGCAAAACCAATGTGAATGCCTGGATAATGTGGGTCACATCTTATCATCTAAAATGAAAATAGGTAAGAGCCTGTTTTCACATTTGGAAATGTTTTCAGTTAAGTGTTTAAATATATGGAAAGGTGATGCTGGGAGGAAGGAAACTATGTGGGTAAAGTCCCAAAGAAAAACGAATAGGGAACTTGGTATCTTCTTATTTGACCCTCATGTTACTTTTTACATGTGTTTTTTTGTTTGTTTGTTTGTTTGTTTTGTTTTTTGCTTTTTTAATTTCCAGTGCTGGGCACCAAACCCTAGCCCTGTTAATGCTAGGCAAGTGCATTATCATTGAACTGCATCCCTGTGTCCCCCTCTCCCCCAGACAGGGTTTCTCTGTGTAATAGTACTAGCTGCTCTGGAACTAGTTCTTGTAGACCAGACTGGCTTCTAACTGACAGAGTTCTGCTTGCCTCTGTCTCCCAAACTCTGGGATTAAAGGCATGCACCACCACAGCCCAGCCCCTGTGCTCTCTCTTGAATTTCTTTTCTTTCTCTCTCGTTTTTTTTGTTCTGAGACAGGGTCACCCTGTGTAGCCCTAGCTACCTTGTAACGTGCTATGTGGACCAGGCTGTCCTTGAACTTGTAGTAATCCTTCTTCCTCTGCTTCCCCAGAACCTAAAACCTAATAAACAAACTCAAACGTGTAATGAAAGAAAGTTTTTAATATTTTCACTACTCTTAAACTCCAAGTCAGTGACTAAAGGACTAGAACTAATTTGCATCTCTGCCCTACAGGTGCTTTGATTTATAGTCATGTTTTCCTGAGCTGTTCTATGCTCCAGACTGGAGCCTGTTTGACAACTTGACTTGTTAATGAAAACGTGTCAGATTTTATATTGTCTGTTAGCCCCAGCAAACATCTAGTGGAAACTGGAAACGACACTTACCCTCCTAAATAATAGGAAATCTTTTTCTGTCTGTTTCGCTGGTTTTTGGCTTTGATACTATGTGACTATTGAAATTGAGGTGGACTTTTTTTTTGGACATACTAGAATTTCTTCCAAAAATTATAGTAATACTGTTAATAATTCCTGGGACTTATTTGCTAGTGTTTATTTGCTCTTTTTCTAAATGTAATCTGAAGCTTAGTGGAATGTATTAAAAATGGGCAAATGGACTGGACAGTGGTGGTGCATTCCTCTAATCCCAGCACTTGGGAGGCAGAGGCAGGTGGATCTCTGTGAGTTCAAGGCCAGCCTGATCTACAGAGCGAGTTCTAGGATAACCAGAGAAACCCTGTCTCAAACAAACAAAAAAGGGGTAAATGGGATTTGGAAATATTATAGGAATCTAGGGAACTGGATACAGGATTAAAGATGGTTGGTTTGGGATGATCGCTTGATTTAGAGTTGAAATACTTATAATTTACAGAACTAGGTCTGTTTCTAGGGTTCCAGGGCATTTGGAAACACCTAAGAACAGTCTCATTTGGTTACAATCTAACCCCCATGTAATAGACTCAAGATTAACAACTATTCTGAGAGAACCCTGAATCAGTTTAATAAATTAGCACTTATACTATGAATAGATTTTGTTTTTGTTCTTCTTTTAAAGGTTTATTTTTATTTATGTGTATGTGTTTATGTGAATGTCAAAAGAGAGTGTTAGAGCCACTGAAACTGTGTTTCCAGGAGGTTATGAGCAGCCTGATAAGAGCACTACAAGCTGGGCTCGGGTTCTTCAGAAGAACAGGAAGAGCTCTTAACCACTGAACAATCTCCCCAGTCCCTCAGGGGCTGAGGCCATCCATACAAGACTCATGAGTAGAATTTTGATATATTTTTAAAATTGTTTTTTAATGTGTAATGTGTTTCTCACACACACGTGTGCCTGGTGCCCATGGAGTCGCCTCGGGAACCGGGGTAACAGACAGTGGTAAGCAGCCATGTGAGTGCTAGGAATTGCACCTCTGTTCTCTAGAAGAACAGCTAGGGCTCTTAACCACTGAGCTATCTCTCCAGCCCAGATTTTTTAAAATGAGAATTGGGGGCAGGAAAGATGGCTTTAGTGCATAAGAGTACTTGTTCTGCAAGCATTTACTCCCAAGTTTGAATTCCTAGTGTCCACATTAAAAGTCAAGAATGGCTTTAAAGCTGTAACCCCAACAGGTGGATCTTGAGTTTCCTGCCTGGCTGGTGTACTTTCAGTTCAGTGAGAGACCCCCATTTCAAGGCAGAAAGGTGGGGAAGATAGAAAACACCTGTAGTCTTGTTCTGCTTTTCACATATACGTGGACAGGTGCACATTCCCACACAGTCATATACATATGCACAAACATGCACACAAAATTAAGGATAAATGAATAAAGGAAGATAAAGAATGATAACTGGTAGTAGGCCTAATGGTAGTGCCTCCATTCTCAGCACTTCGGGAGGTAGAGGTAGATCAGGAGTTCAAGACCATTCTTACTGAATAGCAAATGTGAAGCCTATTTGGGCTATTTGAGACCAGGATTCAAAATCAAAACGAAAAAAATAAATAAAATTGGTTTTGATTTTTTTTTTCTTCTGAAACAGGGTTTCTCTGTGTAGCCTTGGCTGTAGTTTTGGATTTTGAAACAAGATTTTAGATTTTATTTTTGTGAAAAGTAAATTTGCTTTCAACTAAACATTACTTAGGGAAATACAGAGAGTGCAAGTTTTTCTGTTTTGTTTTGCCCATTTGACAAGTACATCCTATATTCAGGTGTAGTATTAAGCCCTGGACCTGCATTATTCTGTTCTAAGAGGTTACAGGGAGATAAAGTGAAGCAGAAATGTGCAAACAAATTTAGGTAGAATATTCTTTATCTAAAGTGCTTAGGATCAGGGTTAGGGATATAGCTCAGTGGTAGAGTGCCCTCTAGCATGTGTGAGACCCTTAAGATCTGACTTATACTGAGAGTCAGAAATGTTTCAGGTTTTGTAGTTTAAAACTTTATTTGATTTAGTTGTTTTACTTGTGTTTTGTCCACATGTCAGCATGAGAACCATGTGTATTATTGATGCTGTCAGTGGTCAAAAGAGGGTATCAGATCCCCTGGAACTAGAGTTACAGATGATTTTTTCCCCTGGTTTTTTGAGATAGGGTTTCTCTGTGGAATAGTCCTGACTGTTCTGGAACTCACGCTGTAGACCAGGCTGACCTCGAGCTCATAAACATCCACCTGCCTCTGCCTCCCAAGTGCTGGGGTTAAAGGCATGCACCACCACCACCTAGCGAATTACAAATGGTTTTTAACCAATACATTGGTACTGGGAGTTGAACTCAGGTCCTCTGCAACAGCAACAAGTGCTCCCAGCCACTTAGACATCTCACCAGTAGCCCGCCCCGCCCCCCTGCCCCCCCCCACCTTTGAAAGTATTTGGGAATACTTGCCTAGACCTTACTAGATTAGTATCCCTAGTCTGTTTCAGATTTTGGAGTTTTAGATTAGGTATGCTCGACCAGTAAGTGAGTGTAGGTGCTCTGCCAAAAGTGTATAATTGTTCGCAAGAAGAGACCAATTCTATAATTTAAGGGTTATGACACACCAACACACATACTCACACATAAACATTCTTTAAATTAGTTCCATCAAATATTAAAATACAACGAAGAGGAGCTGACAGTTAGTTTGTTCTGTACTTGCTGTGCAAGCTTGAACCAGAGTTCAAATCCCTAGTACTTATTTGGAAAGCCAGGTATGGGAGTTTGTGCCTGGGGAGGCCTACAAGAGGATTCTTGGGGCTTGTTGGCCAGCCAAGCTAGCCACATAGATGAGTTCCAGTCCCCAAAATGTGGTGGAGAGATGTACAGGGAGATACCTGATACCAACCTTTGACCTCCACAGGAACATGCATAGGACCTTTGAATGAATACACATATGAAGGTGTAAAATGGTGATTCTATTGAGTCTTACGAGAAAGTAGTGCTTTACTTTGTAATGTGTATTTAAAAATTTAGATCCATTAGTTAATTTTGGTAGATTGTTATATATCCTAGTAACAGAACAATAAATATCAGTACTTAACCTTTAGCAAAACTTCAATACTGCTTTTATCTGTCTGTCTATCTGTCGGTCTGTCTGTCTGTCTGTCGGTCTATCTATCTATCTATCTATCTATCTATCTATCTATCTATCTATCTGGTTTTTCAAAATAGGGTTTCTCTGTGTATCCCTGACTGTCCTGGAACTTACTCTATAGACCAGGCTGGCCTTAAACTCAGAGCGGTTCTCCTGCAGAGGCGGATCTCCCCAGTGCTGGGATTAAAGGCATGCACTACCACTTCTTGGCTCAATACTGTTCTTTATAAAAATTACATTTTCTTTAAAGTTTTGAGGAGGGGTTGAGACAGGGCCTTAACCCATAGCTCTGGCTGGCCTGGAACTTGCTATGTGAATCAACCTGGCCTGAAATTCACAGAGATCCACCTGCCTCTACCTCCTGGTTGGTGGGATTACAGATGTGAGTCACCACTCTTGACTTCAACCATTTTCTGTGTGTTTTTTAAACTAGGTCTCATTTGACCCACGCTAAACTTGCCCATGAACTCCTGATCCTTCTGTCTTCATTTCCTGAGTGCTGGATCAATAGGTGTGCATCACTATACCTGGCTGGACCATGCTCTTTAAAGTTTTTTTGAGTGTGTGTTTGTGTGTGTGCACGTCAAAACACAACTTTTGGAAGTCAGTTCTTTCCTTTCACTGTGGATCCGAGCATCAGGCTTCCATGACTTCCTCCTTACAGACTTCACCTCACCAGTCTTCACTCAGGTTCTTGAAGAAGCAATATTTTGTGTGTATAATGGTTTTGTCTGAATATGGTCAGAGTAGAGGCAGTAGACATACATGAAATGGAACTGTCATGGAGAGAAAGTAAAATCTGATGCAGGGACTCTGAAAAACAGGCTCTCTTGAGTTGAGCAGTCTGATCAAATGACCTGGCAGAGCTAAGACAGAGCCTTGGCAAGATGAAGAAATAACATCATTAGTTAAGTGAAAACAAAGATTAAAATATTACTTTAGACTGGGTGTGGTGGTACACTCCTTTAATCCTGGTGCTTGGGAGAAAGGCAGGCTGATCTCTGAGTTTGAAGCCAGCCTAGTATACATAGCAAGCTCCAGGACAACCAGGGCTACCTAGAGAGATCCTGTCTCAAAAAAACCACCACCAACAAAATATTACTTTGTGGATTTGTAAATGCGGAAAAGAGAGTGTGGGGGGTAGTAAGTAGATACCTTGTAGGATGATAATGTTTATTACAAGACATGGTACTTCCTCTAATTTTTCTGGGTTAACCAAGAGAACTCATAAAAGGGAAGTACCTTAAAGGCTTTTCAGATAGAAGTTCAGTGTGGAAAAGTAACTTCCTACTGGAGGCAGAAAGGGGGGTATATTGCCCCACACCATAAGTCAGAAAGAAGAGAAGAAAAAGCACAGGGTGCTGAAAATTGCAGGTTCCTACTTGCTTGTGATTTCTTCGGAGCCTCTACCTCCCTCCCCTCCCCTTCCCTTCCTTCTTCTTCTTCTTTTTTTTTAAACCCATTTAGGAGTTTATTAGAAGAGAGGGGTGCTCACAGGCCTGAGGAAACGTGTGGGGATGGGGGAGCCCTCCCTTCCTTCTTGTGTGTGCATCAGGTACATGTTCACATGTGCCACAGTGTATGTGTGTATGTCATTCCTCTCCTACCACTATGTGGGTTCCAGGAATCAAAGCCCCTTTCCCTGCTGAGCCATCTTTCCAGCCGGTGCTTCCATTTTAAAGCTTGATCTCTGGTCCTTGTTTCATAAATTCCTTGTTTTCTTTGAATACACATTATACCCTTCCTAGATTCCTTTCTTTTAACATATATTTATTTATCTTACGTGTGCATTTTTATGGATTGGCAGGGCACATGTGCCATGGTACATGTGTGTAGAGATTTAGATGGCTCTCATCTTCCTCTATGTGGGTCCCAGAGATCCAACTCATGCAGCAAGTGCCTTCAACCAGTGAGCCATCACCACAGATTCTCATTTATTCTTAGCTGGCCTGGAACTTGCGATAATATAGCTGAGGATAACATTGAACTCCTGCTTCTTTCTATCTCTCAAGTGCTAGGATTGTAGGTATGAAACAACAAATAACCCTCATTTCTTTTTTTATTTGTTTGTTTGTTTTTGGTTTTTTCAGACGGTTTCTCTGTATAGCTTTGGAGCCTGCCTGGCACTCGCTATGTCTGGCTGGCCTCGAACTCACAGAAATCCACCTGCGTCTGCCTCCCACTTGCTGGGATTCAAGACGTGTACCACCACTGTCCAACGTCTTTTGGCTTTTTGAGGGGCCTACCACCTGGCTTCTTTCTTATTTATTTATTTCCATCTTTATCCCTTATTTGATAATTTTTATTTATTTTTTTCTCCTTCAGCTCACTTTGTGAGCTTTCTGGCATAGCTGAAATAGTTTGCTTTTCTGAAAGAATCTATATAAAGAAATTATCTATATATAAATTCTTGCTACTCACATTTCAAAAAATATTTTCATACATTTGTATTTATGTATACTGGTTTGTATATTGTCCATACCAGCTTACTTTGTTTAAGTCCAGGTCCTACTATATAAGCCAATCTGGCCTTGAATTTGCTGTGATCCTCCTGCTTCAGTTTCCCTAGGGCTGAATTTGGAGGCATATGCCATCTTACCTGGTTTGGCCTTTTGGGATGTATATGTTTGTGTTTTATTTTTATTTATTTATTTTTTTTGAGATAGGGTCTCACTCTATCCCAGTTTGGCTTCATACCTGAGGTACTATCTTGAGTGATGAAATTATAGGTGTGTGTCAACATGCCTGTTTCTTCAATCTGCTTTTTAAAATGACATTGTATTTGTTTATTCTTTTTAAAAGTTTACTTATTTATTTGTTTGTTTTTGAGACAGGGTCTATGTCTCAGACAGACTATGTAGTCATGACTGGCCTGGAATTGTTTATGGAGACTTAACTGGCCTCACAAACTCAAAAGGTCTACCTTCCTCTGTCTTCCATTGCTTGGATTAAAGACGGTGCCACCCCTCCCAGCTTGTTTATGCTTTTACTCCAAGAGTTTAGATACCCTGAAGTAGTTTTTAAAACTTTCTTTTTTTCTTTTTTGTTCGTTTTTCTTTTCTTTCTTTTTTAGTTTCTCCTTTTCTTGAGATAAGGGTTTCACTATGTAGTTTTAGCTGCCCTGGAGCTCACTATATAGATTTGACTGGCCTCAAACTCACAGAGATGTGCCTGCTTGTTTCTCCCAAGTGCTGGAATTAAAGTTGGGCTTCACCACTCCTGGCTGCTTTTAATGTTCTAAAGTGAGGTGTGACTCAGCCATTAAGAGCACTGGCTGCTCTCGCAAAAGGTTCAGGTCCCAGCACCCACATGTTGGCTCAGAACCACCTATAACTTCAGTTTCAGGGAATCCACTGCCTCCTTCTTGCCTCTGTAGACACCAGGCATGCATACATGTGGTGCATATACATACATTTAGGCAAAACATTTATATAAAAATAAATTCTTTTTTTTTAAAAATCTTTCTAATGAATAATGCATGATAGATATTGAGCAAATGGTTATTAATGATTAATAAAACTCAGGAATAAATCATAGGGTAGGCTAAGTAGCCCTTCCAGTCTTTTTCCACTGACCTTTTCATATTGATGACAATAACAGCCAGCATTTTTAAAGCATTACTAAGTACCATGAGAAGTAATTTCTAAGTTGTCCTCTTTCTTCATCTCTCTGTTTTTATTTTAGCAATTCTGTAAAATTGTGTACAATGAGGAAATTGAGATTTAGGGAAAATACATTATTTATTTAAAGATTCCTTAAACTCAGATGTTTCTGACTCAAAGTTCATATTCTTGACTGCTGCTTTCTAAGACAGCTCTCGATTTTAAGAGTCACTGCTATGGGAGCCCACATGATTTAGTTAGTCCTCAGTCCAGAGTGCAGTGCCTAAAAGAGCCAGTCAGCTCACTTGTCTCTGTGTCTGTAGTTGGAAATATCAGTTGTACACTTCACTGCTTTTAGTTTTATGTTTGACCTCATAAAATTCAGTTTATAACCATGCTTCACTTAGGTCAACTGTCCTAGATTTCGGGCAATGACAGACCATTCTCCTAGAATGTTGTTAGTACTAAGAACACCAAATAACACTGAGAATTGGTTAGCTTCCTGGAGGAAAAATTTGTCAACTTGATAAACCAGCCCTTACAATAGCAAATCTTAATATTCCCTTCCCCTCTCGCCTAGAGATTGAAAGTAGGGCCTTATACACACTGGGCAAGTACCGAAATACATTATACCACTGAATACTAGCACCTTACCCTGACATTCTTAATTCACATGGTAACGTTGATAGTAAAAACTTCATACATGCTGGACATGGGATGTTGAGACAATTGGACCCCTCTGTGAGGCCAGTCTGATCTACATAGCAAGTTTCAGGCCAGTTAGGGCTACATAGGGCTATACTGTCTCCAAACTGAACCAAAACCAAACCAAGCCCCTCTACACAAAAACAAAACAAGCAAAAAACCCAACCTTCTCAAACCTCCATACATATATTAAGCTCTCAGTACTTTTACTGGATGTGTCTAAGATAACGTTTATTAGTGCTGATCTTACTTATATTATGTCTGTCACCTTTAAGATAGTTTAGATACTATGCTTTAGAGGGGTGTGTGTGTGTGTTGCTAGGGATTGATTGAATCTAGGGCCTTGCACATGGATACCCCAGCCTCTGTTCTTGTTTGTTTGTTTTAAGATTTATTTATTATACATACAGTGTTCTTTCTGCATGTATATCCAGAAGAGGGCACCAGATCTCAGTATAGATGGTTGTGAGCCACCATGTGGTTGCTGGGAATTGAACTCAGGACCTGTGGAAGAGCAGCCAGTGCTCTTAACCTCTGAGCCATCTCTCCAGCCCCTTGTTTGTTTGTTTTTAAATTTATTTTATTTTATGTGTATTGGTGTTTTGCTTGCATGTATATCTGTGCACCACTTGCCTTGCTCCTAGAGGAGGCCAGAAGAGGGTACTGGCTCCCCTGGAACTGGAGTTATAAATGGTTGTAAGCTGTCTGTAGATGCTGGGAATCAAACCCAGGTCCTCTGCAAGAAAGGGAATAGCCAGTATTCTTCTTTTTTTATTAAAAAAAATATTTTTTATTATGTATACAATATTCTGTCTGTGTGTCTGCCTGCAGGCCAGAAGAGGGCATTAGATCTCATTTCAGATGGTTGTGAGCCACCATGTGGTTGCTGGGAATTGAACTCAGGACCTTTGGAAGAGCGGACAATGCTCTTAACCACTGAGCCATCTCTCCAGCCCATAGCCAGTGTTCTTAACCACTAAGCGATCTCTCCAGCCCTTAAAAATACCTTTTTATTTTTCTTTCTCTCTCTCTCTCTCTCTCTTTCTTTCTATTTATTTATTTTTATAAAACAGGTTCTTACTATGTAGCCCTTGATGGCCTAGAACTATATAGACCAGTCTGGCCTTAAAGTCACAAAGCTTTGCTGCTTAGTGCTGGAATTAAAGGTATATGACACTATGCCTGGCTTGGTTTTTGTTTTTAAATTTTGATTATTAGATTAAAAACAATAAAAAAAGTAAATTTTCTTCAGCTGCTCCGAGCTACATTTCTACACCAAGTTGTCTTTTTTTAAAAAGCCATAGAGAAATTGCTAGAAAAATATAAAATAGTTGATTGATTTTATGTTTGTCCTTTATAAGAACCCATTTAATCATTAGTTGTCTCCTTTACTGAATTATTTTATTGAAGGTCTCTAATCCCTGAAGTATATGTGTAAAACATCTTCATTTCTCCTGTTTTTTTGAAACAGGGTCTTGCTGTGTTGTCCAGGTTGGTCTCCCAAGTTAAGAACTTCCTGTTTTAGCCTCTTCAGTGCTTGGGTTAAAAGGCCTGGACCATTGTAGTACACTAATAATTTTTGTATATATTTTAAAGTGGAATTTTAGAGGAACCTAATCTTATTTTTTTCTTGCAAGTTTTAAATTTAATTTTACTTTTCTGGACAGTCAAAAGTATCTTTATAGGGCTGGAGACATGGCTCAGCATTTAAGAGCACTGACTGCTCTTCCAGAGGACCCGGGTTCAATTCCCAGCTCCCACTTGGCAGCTTACAACTATTTATAACTCCAAGATCTGACACCCTCACACAGACATACATTCAGGCAAAACACCAATGCACATAAAATAAAAATAAATAAGTAAAAATATCTTTATAGGTATCTTGATACTTCCTTTCCTATGTTTCTTCAGAGATGTTGTTGGGCAAGAGGCCAGATTCATGCTATTCTTTCTTCCCGTGGAGTATTAATGTTTTTAAGGGACAAGAATGAAGGGCAGAAGATGGGCACTCTTGTTGGGTGGAGGCTTTTTTACTTGCTTTTTTTAAAGGTGTGCCCTAAGTTCCCAAGTGAGTCACTTGGGAGTGTGACACCCACATGTTCTCTTCCAGATTAACTGATAGATTATTTTCAGCCTTTAAATGTTATTTGAATGGGTAAAGATCTCTGGGAGAATTTTGTAAAGCTTGGGGTCAGGCTGGTTTGTATTCTGGGTTTTGGACAGTTTGTCTTCAGAAAGTGCAAACTCTAGTATTCCACAGTATTTAAGAGAAAGAGGTTAAAAGTAAAGCCAGTAAGGTAGAGACATTACATTGCTCTGGCCAGTTAAGGAAGAAAAACCGGAGAACTACCCTTTGACTTCCCTATCTGAAGCTGACTAGCCTGTAAAATTGGTAGTTAGAAGCAGTGTGTAAAGGTTAGACCTGTAAAACGGTTGTTTTCAAAGCAACTACCTGAGGTCCTTTAAGAAGTCCTCTTTCACACATAGTGCTTTAAGAGTAAGTCTGGCTGGGTGTTATTGCCAACTGTAAAAATCCCACTTAGATGTCTGTTATGTTCTGGCCTGAGCTACATACATAGTGAGTCCCTGCCTTTAAAAAGAAGGAAAGGTAGGTCTAGGACCAGCCCTGCCCCTGGATTAGCTTGCTGAATTTATATTTTCATTCAGTAACCATCTATATTGTACTGTGCTGTTTCTCACTCCAAATTTCCAAGTTTTTCATGATTGAATTCCTCTCTCATTGAATAAACTACTCCCTCAGTCCCAACTAGTGCATTGCCAGAAATCTGGAGGACTGTTAAGAAAACATTAAAATTTATATTGCTATAGCCTGACCTTAGTTATCTTTTTCTTTTTTTTTGTTTTTTTTTTTTTGTTTTTTGTTTTTTTTGTTTTGTTTTGTTTTTTTTTTTGAATTTTCGAGACAGGGTTTCTCCGTAGCTTTTGGTTCCTGTCCTGGAACTAGCTCTTGTAGACCAGGCTGGACTTGAACTCACAGAGGTCCGCCTGCCTCTGCCTCCCGAGTTCTGGGATTAAAGGCGTGCGCCACACCGCCCGGCCTTAGTTCTATCTTTTTCTTAATCGCTGTGTGACTGTAGTTATAGGGTCTGTCTTGTTTTGTTGTTGTGTTTTGAAATGGTCTTGCTGTATTGCCCTGACTGGCCTCATTCTTGTAGTTATCCTTCTGCCTCTGCCGCTCAAGTGTGGGGATTATAGGCATGTGCCACTACATCTCAGGTGTGTCCTTTTACACTCTCCAATATTAGAAGTGTAATTGGTGGAAACCGTGCTTTATTTAAGTGTCTTAGCCTGCATGCTTTCTTTCAATGCAGATGAACAGGAGGCATTAGACTCTATCATGAAGGACTTGGTGGCCCTTCAGATGAGCCGACGTCCCCGGGTATCTGGATATGAGACCATGAAGAACAAAGACACGGGTCACCCAAACAGGCAGGTATGTGTGACTCTGGTAGAGCTTTACCAAACTTACTGGGGAGAGGTTTTCTTTTTTTCTGTTTTCTTTTTTTGGTTTTTCGAGACAGGGTTTCTCTGTAGCTTTGGAGCCTGTCCTGAACTAGCTTTTGTAGACCAGGCTGGCCTCGAATTTACAGAGATCCGCCTGCCTCTGCCTCCCAAGGGATTAAATGTGTGCACCACTACCACCTGGATGGGGAGAGGTTTTCAAATGAGGAATATATGAGAAGCTAAGGCTACTCTAATACTAAGTTTGAATAATGTTGGTCCATTTTACACTCATGTTAAGTAGTGAATGATATGTAGCAGCCAAGTATGGGTCTTGGCATAGCATTTCATCTGTGGAGAATAAGAATAATTCTCTCTCTCTCTTTTGTTTTTCGAAACAGGGTTTCACTGTCGCTTTGCATCCTGTCCTGGAACTCACTCTGTAAACCAGGCTGGCCTTGAACTCACAAAAATCTGCCTGCCCCTGCCTCTTTAGTACTGGGATTTAAGGCGTGCACTGCCACCACCACCTGGCATTCTTTCTTTTCTTTTTTTTTTTTTGGTTTTTTGAGACAGGGTTTCTCTGTGGTTTTGGAGCCTGTCCTGGAACTAGCTCTTGTAGACCAGGCTGGTCTCGAACTCAGAGATCCGCCTGCCTCTGCCTCCCGAGTGCTGGGATTAAAGGCGTGTGCCACCACCGCCTGGCTATTCTTTCTTTTCTTATGAAGTCTATATCCATGTAATTATTTTGCTTTTTATTGATTATTTATCAGCTCAAATTTTTGATCTGTAACTTGTAAGGTCTTCAACTGCCTTAGAGTATATATTCAGGAAAAAAATTCATATTTGGTTATGTAAAATATAATTAGGAAGGGTAATTCATTAATTAAAGTGTCAATATACCATATTTTAAGAGCAATGCTGAACGATTTGTTTCCAATTATTGGTTTGGGTATTTGAGAGTCTCTTTTTATTGAGAGTCATGTGCTGCTTTAGAAAAATATTTCCTAATTTTGTTAACATTTAAATTTATGTGATGCCTTTAATCCCAGCACTCGGGAGGCAGAGGCAGGTGGATCTCTGTGAGTTCGAGACCAGCCTGGTCTACAAGAGCTAGTTCCAGGACAGGCTCCAAAACCACAGAGAAACCCTGTCTCGAAAAACCCCCTCCCAAAAAAAAATATTTATGTGATGTTGAAATCATCTCATGTCTGGTATCATTTATCATCCCATGCCTTCAGAGAAGAGTGTATGGATGGGGTCCCACATGGTCTGGTGGGTGTCTAGTGCTCTTTATGATGATTGTGGTATCCAAGTACCATATATGCTTGATGAAAGTCTGTCCAAGACATTCTCCCTGTGTGTCTTCTTATTAGCTATTTTCTTCTCATTTAATCTTGTCTATCAACTGTTGAGAGTTACAAGAAAGTATAAGGCTTTAGAACATTTTTCTGCCTATGATCTGCTAGATATATCCTCCCAGATTATTTCCTGCCTTTAGGAATTCTAGGTTCCTTGGGGGACAGGGGGAGTGTTTTGCTCCATGTTATAATAGATTAGTTTAGAAAACTGTCTCTAGTGTTTGATTATTAATCAGAACTGGGTGAAATAACAGATTAGGATTCATTCTTACACCTTTAGTACATTAATCTGTCTCATTGTGTGGCTTCCCCTTTGCTGTAGTTTACTTGTATTCAAAGCCGTGTTGGGAAGGAACATTTTTACCAGAAGTGAGTCCCCTCCCCCATGGCTTGAGTCTAATGACCTCACTTTCCTTCCTGTCTTCCTATGTGGAGTGTGCTCGCCAACACTGCTGCAGCTAGCTGATCTTTTCCTAGCTGGACTATTGGCGTGGAGAGCAGTCAGTGGGTGAAAAGAAGGCCCTAGGGAATCACTCCAGGAAAAGGAGCAGGGGGAGTCCCAAAGAGTTTCTAATCCTGCGTAGAGCTCAAAAAGTTCTTACCAAAGAGTCTTGGTTTTTTTTTGTTTTTTTTGTTTTGTTTTTGTTTTTTTAATAAAACTCTGCCTGCTGCTGCTTCAGTGGTTATGAAGATTATGAAGTGGATTATTTGTTAGAAAGTAATAGTGCCGGGCGGTGGCGCACACCTTTAATCCCAGCACTTGGGAGGCAGAGGCAGGCGGATCTCTGTGAGTTCGAGACCAGCCTGGTCTACAAGTACAAGAGCTAGTTCCAGGACAGGCTCCAAAAAACCACAGAGAAACCCTGTCTCGAAAAACCAAAAAAAAAAAAAAAGAAAAAAAGAAAGTAATAGTAACAAGAGCTGTTGGCTCTTAGGCTCCACAATTTACTTGAAAAACATTAAATATTGTTCTGTTGCAATTTGAGGACACAAATTATTAACCTCATTTTTTTTTTTTTTTTATTTTTAAAGAAAATGTGCAGCAGCAGTAGCTCAGTGTTTCTGAACAGCCCCACATGAACAACAAGCTCATGTGCAGGGGCCAGTGAGAAAGAGTTTGGGGTAAGGACCCAGATACCTGTGGACGCCTAAATGTGCTTCTAAACATGCTGCTTATGCTGGAAGAACGAACTTCATTTCCTGGACAAAGCATGTTAGTGTGACCCCAATTCTGTCTTGTAGGGACCATTCTCATAATAGCAGTTATTCAGCAGCAGCCTCTGCCAAGTGCTGCCAATGAAGTTTCTCTGGACAGGGCGCTCCACATCTTTGTTAACCTGTATGGTAGTCACTGACTGCATACAGCTGTTGGGCAAATGGATTTTCTACTTTGTTTAGTTTTAATTAAATTAAATAGCCATATGTGGCTTGTGGCTGTTGTATTGGACAAAACAACTTTATCAGCAATATAAGGGCTTTTTTCTCTTTTTTTTTTCTCTCTTTTTTTTTTTTTTTTTTTTTTTTTTTTTTGGTTTTTCGAGACAGGGTTTCTCTGTGGCTTTGGAGCCTGTCCTGGAACTAGCTCTTGTAGACCAGGCTGGCCTCGAACTCACAGAGATCCGCCTGCCTCTGCCTCCCGAGTGCTGGGATTAAAGGCGTGCGCCACCACCGCCCGGCTGGGCTTTTTTCTCTTGGTGGGAAGACAAGATATCACATGCTTAGAAATGTACAGATTCATTGGTGAATTCATTCCATTAGTTTCTACACTGTGATAAGCTTATTAATTTGAATCATCTTTAAGATTGTATTCTTGGGGGAAAGTGAAGCTGAAGAACATGGAGAATATTAGCAATTTTAAACTTAAGCTGGGCGGTGGTGGTGCACGCTTTTAATCCCAGCATTCGAGAGGCAGAGGCAGGCGGATCTCTGTGAGTTTGAGGCCAGCCTGGTCTATAGGGCAAATTCCAGAACAGGCTCCAAAGCTACAGAGAAACTCAGTTCCCAGCACAGAGGATGAGTGTGTGTGTGTGTGTGTGTGTGGTGGTAGCTCAAGGTTGTCTGCTAATATTGGATAAAATGGCAATAAAATTATTGATACCTTTTTCTTTTAATGAAGTCAATCAGGGTTTCTTTTGAGAAATGCAGAAATTTCTGGAAAGTATTCTTTAGCAAAATCCTAAAGCCAAAAAGAATGTATTTCTAAGAAACAGGCTGAGATAGGAGTACAGGAGATACATGGGAAGATGTGTTTATAGGTTAAGGTAATGAAAAGAACCTGGCAATGTAATCTGTTGATACAGATCCTTACAGTTTATGGAGTGCAGCATCATTTATTATTATTCTTTTTGTAATAGTAGCAGGTTTGAAAAAGCATAAAACAGTTGGTGCTCTTAATTGCTGAGCCATCTCTCCAGCCCATAAAATAGATTTTTCATCACCGTATTTTTATTTCTACCAGGGGTCCATGTTTAGGAGGAGAGGGGATGAAAAATAAAAATCTAATTTAAGTGGCTGAGATGCCAAATTGGACTAAGAAATGTCAAATTAGGATAAAGATCCAAACCACAGGGTTGAAGCTAAAAGTAACCAAGTATTTTGGGTGGTGGGAAAAATGGTTCATTCAAGGGTGGAATGAGTGTGAGAATGACAATACCAAGCTGAGACTGGCACAGCAAGAGAAACCAGAAGAGCTGTGTTCATTGACAGACTTGTTTGGGTCTGAGACTTGGAAGAACTAGAAAACCTAATTCAAATATCTGTTTGGCAGAACTTTAGACATCCGCTTCCCTAAGTAAACAGCTTGGTAACCAATTGAAACAGAAAATACATTCGAGTATAAATAAGTGTTTTTTTTTGTTGTTGTTGTTGTTTTTTTGGTTTTTTGAGACAGGGTTTCTCTGTGGTTTTGGAGCCTGTCCTGGAACTAGCTCTGTAGACCAGGCTGGTCTCGAACTCACAGAGATCTGCCTGCCTCTGCCTCCCAAGTGCTGGGATTAAAGGCGTGCGCCACCATCGCCCGGCTATAAATAAGTGTTCTAAGTAGATATGGGAGTTCATGGGCAATGGGATCTTAGCTGTGAAGCTATTTGTTAGGAGCTAGGTTTGTGGTTTTTGCAATTTCCCTTCTGTATGTTAGGTCCCTGGAAGCCAAGAACATAGTTAGAGCTGGGTGAATATCTTGGATATATGACACATCCTAGCTGGGGCCTGTGCCTGGCTTTACCGTCATGCTGCACAGCATCTCTTTAGGGCTCATCAATTCACAGTTCACTGTTAATGGGTGCTAGTTGTTCATGGAGTTGACAGTATAGTGTAAAGTACAGTGGCCCGGTAGTCACTGGGTTGTTTGTTAATCTCCTGTTGACACAGAGTTTTATGATAGCAGTTAACAGTGTCAATGACTGTAAACATGTATATAAGCAATATAGTTTACAGAGCTCTTATACAAAGATTGGAGGAGAGCCAGAAAACAGACCTGTTGATTTCTAGCCACAACAGTTGTACTGAGTGTAATTCAGATAACTTTTTTTTTTTTTAAATTTTGGAAACCAGAACATTTATTTTATGACAGATTGAAATCCCCAAGATGAACTGGATGCTGCAACAGCTGCCCTCTTGGGTTTAGGGGTTGTCCCTTCACGGAATCCATGTCTGAATCTTCAGTAGACAATTTTTAGGTGCCTCGTCCGCCCAGTCCCGGTAGTGTTTCGTCTCTTGGCCTTGGCACTCCAGTTATACTTTCTCCTGCGCTTGGCAGGGTAGCCGCATTTGCTACAAGTAGACTTCTGAAGGTGGTAGGCTTTAGAGCCACAGTGGCGGCACAACGTGTGCGTCTTGTTGCGATGTTTTCCGAAGGATGACGTTCCTTTTGTCATCTTGCTTCTGCCGCCGAGGCCAAAGAGACTGGAAGCAGATAACTTTTTTGAACCTCAGTTTTTCCATTTGAAATAGAGACATATTTAATACTCATTGCATCTACTTAAAATTTTTGCAAGATCAGAGAATGTATTTTGCACATTATAAAAATATACAGATATAAAGTTATAGTGTTATATCATTTCTTCTATGCTCTAATTTTATGGATTTGAGCTTTGGGGAAACTCAACTTCTAACCAGAACTATGCATGTTGTTGTAGAACTGAACTAAAAATGTTAAGGTTTTGATGCTTTTATTGGCTTTTCATTACTATCTAATGATCTTTTTGCAAATTTGTGAATCTAGCCCAATTTCTGATGATCCCATTGGAGGAAGAAATAATCCTTATTTTCATGAATTCCTGTTTCTTAAATCTTACTAATCTTCTCCATGCCTGCATAGATTCCAAGGTCAGGACCTGATTCTTCAGATGTCTCCTAGTGGGTGCTTCTGCTGGGATCTGATTCTTCAGATGTCTGTCTCCTAGTGGGTGCTTCTGCGTGGGAAAGCTGCTTTCTTCGTGTCAGGCACCAGCTGGGCAGGGTCTTGATTGTCAGTTCCAGACGCAGAGAGTTCTAGGAGAGGTTATCCTTACTAGGCCAGAAATTGAACATGCTGTTCCTGTGATAGACCCACTCTTCACTTTCAGAACTCCTTCTCCTTTTCAGATTATTGATAAGGAAAGGAGGACTAGCCCACTTGAAAATAAGATAACACATAAACCCAGAACTTCTTTTTAAGGTTAGTTTATAATAATCCCTTCCGTTATTATTATTATTGGTTTTTTTGAGATGGTGTTTTTGTAGCTTTGGAGCCTGTCCTGAAAGTAACTCTTGTAGGCCAGGCTGGCTTTACCTCTGTCTCTCGAGTGCTGGGATTAAAGGCGAGCACCACCACTGCCTGGCCCCTTCGTTAATTTCTTAATGATTTCCCTGAGTCATTTATAAATAAAAAAATTTACTATTGTTTCCATTTTCTTTTTATTTAATTTATTTACTATATTTGGCAAAAGGATTCCAGTTCCAAATGTGTAAGGAGCTACCAGAAAGATACAGCAAATAGCTTGGTGTGATGGCACATGCCTTTAATTCCAAAACTAGAGAGCTGGAGGCAGTCAGATATCTTTCGTTTTAGGCCAGTCAGGACTACATAGTGAGACCCCGTCAAAAAAAAAAAAAAATAGAGCAAATATAGGGAGAAAGGGGACAAGAGATGATGCCTGAGGGAGGCTTTTGCAAGGTCAGATTAGTTGACAACATTTATTTAATAAACACTGAGGGTTTTTTTTTTTTTTTTTTTTTCTTTTTTTTTTTTCTTTTTCGAGACAGGGTTTCTCTGTGGTTTTTTGGAGCCTGTCCTGGAACTAGCTCTTGTAGACCAGGCTGGTCTCTAACTCACAGAGATCTACCTGCCTCTGCCTCCCAAGTGCTAGGATTAAAGGCGTGCGCCACCACCGCCCGGCTAGTTTTTTGATTCTTAGAGCCCTTATGGATTACTTGTGCAGACTTGAAGTAATTTCTGCTTAAGTTTGGAATTATTGTCAGTTATTCATATCATCCTTACTGACTTTGAGTCACCTCTAAGACTTGCACTGTCAACTCTCCTGATCATAGCTTTCACCCATTAACTTTGGTGGACAGGGTACTTTATTTGCCTAAATCTGAACGTTATTTGTATGTTGCTTTTGTGGGGTTTTTTGCTTTGTTTATTTTTGGCTTATGTCTTAGGGTTTTATTGCTGTGAAGGGATACCATGACCAGGAAAATCTTTTTTTTTTTTTTTTTTTTTAACAGGGTTTCCCTGACTGTCCTAAAACTCACTAGTAGACCAGGCTGGCCTCAAACTCTAGAGATCTGCCTGCCTGTGCCTCCTAAGTGCTAGTAGTGTGCCATCACTGCCAGCCTGGTCTAACCATGGCAATTCCTATAAAGAAAAACATTAATTGGGGCTGACTTACAGTTCAAAGGTTTAGTCTATTATCATGACTGGAAGCATGGTGGCGTACAGGTAGACATGGTGCTTAAGCTGAGAGTTCTATATTTGGAACTGAAGGCAACAGAAAGAGGCAGTGAGACCTAGGGGAAAGAATATGGCATATTTAAGGAGATAAGGTACACATTGAGCTGCTTAGAAAAGAGGGTTACTGAGGGATCAGGCAGTATAATAAACTGAAGGAGCTTCAAATAATAGCATAAAATTTAGTATTTCTTCTACAGGTCAGGGACATCACTGATAATTTTTTTTTAACAGAGAAGTGGCATGGTGAAAGAGTTATTTAGGATGATTGGTATTGGAAAATATAGAGTATAGGACTGGAGAGATGGCTTAGCAGGTAAGAGCACTAACTGTTCTTCCAGAGGACCCACATTCAGTTCCAGCACCCCCCATGGCAGCTCAGAACCATCGGTAACTCCAATTTCAGGGGATCTGACACCTTCACACCAATGCACATAAAATAAATTTAAATAAATTATAAAACAATAAAAAAGAAAATGTAAAGTGAATGAGATAAATAATAGGAAATAAAAGAATAGAGTGGGTGGAAGAGCGAAAAAGTGCAGAAATGACTTTAAAAATCTAGAATTAGCAGGGTATCGTGGCACATAAGTTTAATGCAACACTAAGGAAGCAGAGGCAGGTGGATTTCTGTGAGTTCAAGGCCAGTCTGTTCTATGTAGTGCATTCCAGGACAGCCAGGGCTCTGTAGAGACCCTTTGTCAGCAAACAAAATAAACAAAAAGGAATACAGGACCAAGGGTAAATGGTCTCAGTAATGGTGATACTTCGAAGAGTGGGAAGCAGAGTCTTATGCTGAAGGTGTTTAAGGAGAGTAAGGGGGAAAGAAGGGAAGGTTCAAGGTCTTAGAGATTTTTGTGTATGTAGATGAGAGGACATTACTATCAAAATTACTTCTTATTTCTCGGATTTATTTATTTCTATTTTATATGTGTTCTTGTTTTGCTTGCATCTATGTATATGTGCCACATGCATGCCTGGTGTCAGAAGATACCAGGAGAAGGCATCAAGTCTCCTGGAATTGGAGCTAGGAAGATTGTGAGCTGCCGTATGAATACTGGGAACTGAACCTGAGTCCTCTGGAGGAGCAGTGCTCTTAACCACTGAGCCATCTCTTCAGACCCTAAAATTACTTTTTTAATTTTTTTTTTATTTATGTGCAGGAGAGGGTGTCAGATCCCCTGGAATTGGAGTTAATTGTAGTTGTGAGTTGCCCAACACGGGTGCTTGGAACAGAACTCTAGGCTTCTTGAAGAGCAAAACATGCTCTTAACCTCTAAACTCTTTCTCTAGCCCTCAGTTTTGGTATAATGACACAGAAGGGCTGTCCAGCAAGCGGCAACATGTGTGAAGCCTCGGGGTTGACCGCAGGAGAGAAACAAAAAGAAATGCTGACATTGAAAAGGGAGACTAGTTTAAGAGGGTGGTTTATATAGGCATATAACTTAGGCTAGGTTAAGAAATTACAGTGGGAGCCGGGCGGTGGTGGCGCACACCTTTAATCCCAGCACTCGGGAGGCAGAGGCAGGCAGATCTCTGTGAGTTCGAGACCAGCCTGGTCTACAAGAGCTAGTTCCAGGACAGGCTCCAAAGCCACAGAGAAACCCTGTCTCGAAAAACCAAAAAAAAAAAAAAAAGAAATTACAGTGGGGGGGTGCTGAGAATGAGCAGGTGTGTGTGTGTGTGTGCATGTATTGATTTTTGCAGGTTTCCACTTCCCCATCTGCAGTTTTGAAGAGCCTAAAAATTACAGAAAACTAAAAGAGTTTTAGGGTGTTTTTCTTTTCTTTTCTTTCTTTTTTTTTAATATTTATTTATTATGTATACAACATTCTGTCTGTATGCCTGCAGGTCAGAAGAGGGCACCAGATCTCATTACAGATGGCTGTGAGCCGCCATGTGGTTGCTGGGAATCGAACTCAGGACCCTTGGAAGAGCAGGCAATGCTCTTAACCTCTGAGCCATCTCTCCAGCCCTTTTAGGGTGTTTTTGTTGTTTAAATTTTATTTATTTTTATGTGTATGGGTGTTTTGCCTGCATATCTGGGTACCATGTGTATGACTGGTGCCTGATATAGCTGGAGTTACTGATGGCTGTGAGTCATCATGTGGGTGCTGGGAATTAAACCCAGATCTTCTGGAAGAGCAGGTAGTGAGTGCTCTTATGAGGGTGAAGATAGCTTTTCTATAATCTCTGTAACCATGTTGAGGGGTCAGGCACATTTCATACAAACATTCTGTCCCCAGCTGTTGATCAGAACTACTCACAGCCAACTTTAGGAAATAACTGGTGCGTATTTTACCTTGGCTGTAGGTTGTTTCTCTAGCTACACCCCCAGTAAGAGGGAAACATCATGTGATATACAGGGTACACACCATCCTATCTTTCTAAGTCCTAAATGTGCATTCCAGTGGTAGTACAAGCCTTTAGTTCCAGCACTCAGGAGACAGAGGCAGGTGGATCTTTGTGAGTTCGAGGCCAGCATGGTCTACAGAGTGGGCTGACACACAGAAATACCCTGTCTTGAAAAACCAACCAACCAAACAAGCAAACAAAAAAGAGGTGACAAAAGAGGAACCATCAATGAAGCAGAAGTGGTTAAAGTGCTGTCAGGTTCCTTAGGTTAGAACCAAGTCATAGAAGTCAGAGGAGACTGGGCCACGAATTGAAATGCTTCAGAGATGGCAAAGGAGTTGAACATAGTTATCTTTATTTGAACTTTCCTTATTTGTGGCTCGTTATGACCAGCCTGACAGAAGAAAATCAGATTTGGGAGCTTGGCTGATCTAGGCATACAATGATGTACATTGGAGCCTGCATCCTGCTCTAGAATGGCTATCATGGCATCAGAAAAACTCATGTTTTTATATACTATTTTACAAGTCATGGGTTTAGCTGTACTAGTAGGAGTGATTTGGGGTATGGAGTAAAAGTTCAATTCCTTTCCATACTACTTTAACATAGAGTATTGTTTGAGTTATGGCCCACCCTGCAATGTATTAGTTCCTGCAGTTCTGTAAAGGTCTGAGGAAGGTTCTTATTAGGTGTGTCTAAATACAGTGTTGTCCTAGTTGAAGAGTGAGTACTTTTACTATGCTTAAGCCATAATTTTAAGAAATTTTAATTATGTTTTAGTTTATTACTGTGTCTATGTGTGTGGCGAGTTATGTATGTTGAGATCAGAGGGCAACTTTTGAGAGTTGATTCTTTTCCTTCCACCATGTGGGTCCTGGGATTGTTCTTAGGTTTGGCAGCAGGCACCTTTACCAGCTGAGCTATTTCACTGGTCCTTGAATCATCTCTTTGGCTCTGATACTCTTTTATTCTAATTTAGTGATTCTTGCAGTATGGGGTTTGAAGACCCTGTAGGGCACTCCTTCGGCCCTTTGAAAGACACTAGGAGTATATGGAGTTAAAACTTTTCATAAATAATTCTGTGATGTTATGCCCTTTTCACCTTGTCCTCATAAGGCTATATAGTGGAATTTTCCAGGGACTTCATGATATAGATTATTACAGTAGATTGAAAGCAGAAACAGGCTTGAAAATCCTAGTGTCTGAGGCCATCATTAAAGAGATTTGCATTGAAAGTTACTACTTTTTGAAATATTAATATTTTACTTTAAAAGTCTAACACATAATGATCTTAATTACTATTAAACAAAGTATATATGAGTTCTGTTTGGGAGTATCAATTTTTAGGATGCATATTAGAACCAATATTCCATTTCAAGGGTTGGAAAGGAATTCTAGCCTCGTAATCCCCTGGGAAAAGGAAGTCCTCTATGTATACTTCCTTCCTTATAAACTCCCTCCCTTTTCTGTTGTGTTGTTTCATCCTCATCTTAAGATGCCTAAAGCCCTCTTCTAAGCCACTTCTATTTGTTTGTCTTTCTCAGTACAACTATTTTTCTCCTACATCTGTTACTTACTGATTTCCTTTTTAAAAACCCTACATGTGGTCTTTTCGTCTTTGATATCTCTTTTCTTTTCCTGTCATTTTCAAACTCCCGCAAGGTGTGAGTAACTTGCTGGGACTCTAGGCCTACACCGCTGCACCCAGCTTACGTCTTATTTCTGACATTTACTTTTAAGTTTTGTTCTGAAATATGTTCATCCATTTAACAAATGTTGCTAACCACATATAATATGCCATTCCTTTGCTTGACATGGGGATACAGAAACTAGGTTAAAAAAAAATTCGTGTCCTTCCAGAATTTGTAGGCTACCTGGGATGATTACTTTGAATCAAGTAGGAACAATAAATAAGGTTATTTGTCCAGTTTCCTACTTTACCCCAATTGGGGTAACTTTAGGAAGATTGTGGGAAATCAATGATAGATGTAACAACAGCAGCAGCTATAAAGCAAAAAACATTTATTGCATGGCTGCTTCCTGTCAGATAATTTTCTGATATCTCATTTAGTTCTCATAGCAAGTCTGCAAGGTGTTCATCCTCATTCTGCAGATGTAAACACAGATACAGAGATAATTAGTAACCTGACATTATTTGTAACTAGAAAGAGCAGCAGGATTACTATTTTTATTATTATTTATTTATTTATGTGTATATGCCTGTATATGTACATGTACCTGAGATTAAAGGCATATCCTGGAACTGGAGTTACAAGTAGTTGTGAGTTGTCTGATGTGGGTACTGAGAATCAAACTTGAATCCTCTGCAAGAACAATACATGTTCCTAACCACTGAGCCGTCTCTCCAGCCCCAAGAAGTGAATGTATCTTGGCCAGGAGGCAATACATAGAGAAATTCAGAGCAGATTATAGAAATAGAGGATGTATAAAACTAGAAAGCTACTATGTCAGGGCATAGCAACCAACCAGGAGTGGCCACTTAGGAATTTTTTCCCAAGTGTTTGTTGGGTGCTGGATTGATGGCTCAGCAATTAAGAGTGTTTGCTGTTCTTTCAGAGGACCTGACTTGGATTCTCAGCACCTGCATCAGGCAGCTGACAGCCATATGTAACTCCAGCTCCAAGAGGATCTAATGCCCTTGGCCTCCAAACACACCCACACGCATATGCACATACCACATACAGATATACATACAAAGTAATAGTAAAAATAAGAAAATAAATCTTAAAGAATGGGTTTTGTTTTCTCTGTGATAGAATTGAAAGTTGTAACACATTAGAAAATAATGTGCTTTTAGCATTGAGGGGGTAAGTGGACATGGGTCCCACCACTAACCAAGAAGTTGTTTGCAATTGATACCTGTTGGCAAAGTAAAGATCAGGTTTTTTTTTTCTAATGGAATATCACTGGGTATATCAGCCATACTCCTGTAGCATGAATAATAAAAACCCAGAGAAAGATATAGTGGTTAAAGCTGAAATTCAGAGAAGCAGAGCAATAAGCCACTAGAGAGCCGTGGTTTTATTCTTATTTTTATTATTATTATTATTATTATTATTATTATTATTATTATTATTATTATTTAATTCTGAAACAGGGTTTCTCTGTGTAGCTTTGGAGCCTGTCCTGGAACTTGCACTGTAGAACAGGCTGACTTGGAACTCACAGAGATCCACCTGCCTCTGCCTCCCAAGTGCTGGGATTAAAGGCACACACCACCACCAGCCGGCAACATTCTACTTCTACCAAAATGGGGTGATCTTTAGACTGCTTAGACTGCACTGTG
This sequence comes from Chionomys nivalis, assembly GCF_950005125.1. NCBI lineage: Eukaryota > Metazoa > Chordata > Mammalia > Rodentia > Cricetidae > Chionomys > Chionomys nivalis. Next base: position 86,622,490 of record NC_080092.1, read on the forward strand.
TCTCCACCAAACCTCAGACTCCATATTCCAATGAGTTCCTGTCTCTTCCCTTTCTATTTCTCTCTCTGCCCAGCCATATCACTCCTGTCTCCACCTCCCTAGTACTGGGGTTAAAGATATGAGCCACCACCACTTGGATTCGTTTCTGGATCGATAGCCCAGGGTAGCCTTGAACTCACAGAGATCCATTTGCCTCTGTCTCCCACTCCTTGGTCTCTAGTGACTTAGCTTTGTACTCTGATCTCCAGGCAAACTTTATTTTTTAAAATACAAATAAAATATCACTACACACTCCAGGGCAGGCCTCATGCAGGAGTAGTTGGCCACCACAAAATGAACTTTTTGTGTGTGTGTGGGCTTTTGTTTCATTTTGATATTTTTGTTTTACTGGGGTTTTTTGTTTGTTTTGATTTTCATTTTGTGTTTTTGTCAGTGTCTTAGTGTTCTGTTGTTGTGAAGAAACCAAGGCAACTCTTACAGAGAAAGCATTGCTGGGCAGTAGTGATGAACACCTGTAGTCCCAGTACTTGGGAGACAGAGGAGGTGGATCTCTGAGTACAAGGCTAGCCTGGGCTACAAAGTGAGTCCAGGACAGCAAGGACAACACAGAGAAACCCTGTCAAAAAAAGGGGGGGGGGAGAAAACGATTAATTGGGATATTGCTTACAGTTTCAGTGGGTTAGTCCATGGTCATCATGGCTGGAAGCAGATAGGCATGGTGCTGTTGCAGCAACTGAGAGCTACATCCTTATCTTTAGGCAGCAAGCAAAGAGAGAGAGAGAGATCATCAGACAGACAGACTAGGCCTGTCTAGACATGACTTTTTTTTTTTAAATTTTTTTATATTTATTTATTTATTTATTTATTTATTTATTTATTTATTTATTATGTATTCAATGTTCTGTCTGTGTGTATGCTTGCAGGCCAGAAGAGGGCACCAAACCTCATTACAGATGGTTGTGAGCCACCATGTGGTTGCTGGGAATTGAACTCAGGACCTTTGGAAGAACAGGCAATGCTCTTAACCGCTGAGCCATCTCTCCAGCTCCCTAGACATGACTTTTTAAAACATCAAAGCTCACCTCCAGTGACACATCTCTTCTAACAAGGCCATCCCTTCTAGTCCTCCCCAGACAGTTACTAAAGACTCAGCATTCAAACATAATGAGACTGTGGGGGCTATTTTGGTTTAAACTCCATAGTCGTTCTGTCTGTTTGTTTTTGAAAGAATGAGAAAGAACACAAAGTTGGGTGGGTGGGGAGGTTCTGGGAGGAGTTGGGGAAGGGGAAAACATGATCAAAATATATTGTATTAAATTTTTTTGAAGGAGAAAAAGGGGGTGGAGGTTAAAGCAGAATTTTCAAGTTCAAAGAAAAGAATGGTTTTTGAGTAAAGAAACTGAAACAGAGCCGGGCGGTGGTGGCGCACGCCTTTAATCCCAGCACTTGGGAGGCAGAGGCAGGCGGATCTCTGTGAGTTCGAGACCAGCCTGGTCTACAAGAGCTAGTTCCAGGACAGGCTCCAAAACCACAGAGAAACCCTGTCTCGAAAAACCAAAAAAAAAAAAAAAAGAAACTGGAACAGGAGCAACTAGGTGTTTAATTAATGGTAATGCTTGCCCAGTGCCTAAAGGATTATCCATGGCTTACTGGAAACTTCAGAGAACTCTCTAACCTATCTGTTACTCCCTTTGGCAGAGTGACGTCAGAATCAAGTTTGAACACAATGGGGAGAGACGGTAAGTTGCCTTCTGATAAGTAGTTGTGTTAATGTATGCTGAAATCCTGAGAAAGCACTGAGCTAAGAAAACTACCTCTAGTAATAGGACTTTTTCTTTTTAATTAACTTTTCTTATTAATATTTTAATTATAATTACTTTTGTGAAAAGTCAAGGTGGAAATTCTCAGTGGAGAAAAATGTGATTTTACTTAATTTCTCTTCCCATCATGGAGAATTTAGGACCCTGTGTTGTGGATGTGGCCTCTTTGCACCCAAATGTGCTTCTCAGTGTGGTCACATACACCCCTTTTGCTGCTCTCTCCCACACTTGTCTTCCTTTCTCCTTTCTTTTGTGTATTTCCTTAGTTACTTTTCTATTGCCGTGATAAAACACCATGATGGAAGCAATTTATAAAAGAAAGTCTAATTGGACTTATAGTTTCAGAAGGATAGAGTCCATGATAGGGGAGTAAAGGCGTGGCAATAGCAACAACTGAGAGGTGACTAGAAATGGTGGGAGTCTTGAAACTTCAGAGTCCACCCCTCAGGACACAGCTCATCCAAGAAGGCCACACTCCCTAATCCTTCCTGTACAATTTCACCAGTGGGGATCCAATATTCAAACATGAGCCTATCGGAACATTCTTATTCAAACTACCACAGAGGAGCAAAGGGCATCTCCATAAGAAGGTTACAGAGCCCCACTGCAGGTACCTACATTACCTTACTCCTTTTCTGCAGCTGATGCATTGCAGACCACTTTGAAGCCAGCTCCAAAGACCCATCCTCAGAGAAGCATACAAGGTTGAAAGAGCTTCCTGGTGAAAGTACTGTGGAAACGATAGTCTGCAGAGCCAGGGACCTGCTGCTGCTCTGAGCTCTAGGGCTGTTCTAGCCTGGAGGAGGGAGCCTGTCCCCCAGTTGTACATCATCTGCCATGCCAGAAGCAAGGAAGTTAAGTTGCCATTTCATGGTTGATACATTTTATTTTCTGACCTAATGTTTTTAAGGAATAACCAAACATGAGCACCAGAGACTTTTCAGAAGTAGATATGGAATCAAAAGCTCAATTGTGTTGAAGCTTAATTATGTAGTTGTGGCCTCTGAATTCCCTGTTCCCAAAGTGGTGTGCAGTTTCCATGAGTAGACTTAAACTGTGAAAGTGTATGTGTTTGATTTCAGAGGAGCTGCCAGATGGAAACCACAAGTATTTAAGGTAGTCAGACAGGAATGGCCTTCTGAAGCCCCGAGCCACAAAATGTTGCTATCAGGGTTTTGAAAATCTACATTTTAAAAATGGTGTTGTTTTCAGGAACCATGGCATTTCACCGTTTATGTACTCTGTGTACAACTGAGGACTTGAGAGAGTTTCTACCAAAGAGTCAAGCTTAAGCTGTGCCAGGGATCTCTAGTTTCATGGATTTCATCTCTTACGATTTTGTGAAGAGGATCATTGTGGACTTTCTTTAGTTTTCACAGTGAAGTAGTATCTTTCCTTTTATTTTTTGATTTTTTTAAAACTTTTTTATTCAACTTGGAAAATGAGTATAAATCCCTGGGTGTTTGGTGAGGAGCGAGATAAAATCTGATTGATGGGTAGAAAAGAGGGAGAAGGGGCAAGGTGCACACATCACAGTGACTGCCTCAGATCCCTACCCGCAAATGAGAGGTTAAGTGGGGTGGGTTCAGCTGAGAACTCAGGTCCAGAGGAACACCATGGTGAGGAGGCCTAAGATGTAAGCTGCCACCAGCTCCTGTCCAGAGACACGTGCAGAACTTGAGACAGCTGGCTGCCAAGCTCATCCTGCAGTGGTGGTTGTAGGAAGGCCACAGAAATGATGCCTGTCATCAAGAAGCAGGAAGGATCTGGTGGCCAGACGCTGAGGGGACATTCTCCTGATGGTGTCTGGCTGGGGTTGGTCCACACAGGAGGCCCTGGGCTGGATGTTGGCTCAGAATGTGCCTGAAGCTCCAGGGGGTATGCTAGGGCTCAAAGAGCAGAGGTGATGTCTTTTTGACCAACTCCATGTCCCTCAACCCCCTCCTCAGGTAGCTAAATTCGGAATCTGTCCTGGATTCATAGTGGCTGGGGATGGTGGCCACATGCCAGGTCACAATGTCAATGCAAGACCGAGGCTTCACATATCCTTCTGCCTCAAATACTGTGTTTTTGGCAGGTGCTATACACAGGACTCGGAAGCAAAGTGCAGTTCCCGTGGGGTTGTAGAGGGTCAGCAGCTGCTGGGGTCCACTCCTTTGGTTCGCCCTGAATAGTAGATCTGGGGTAAAGGCAAGCACCAGGACAGTTTGAATCCTGAGGAAGGAGGGGAGCCCTAGGGTCACCGGACCCACCAGCTTCTGGTCCTGGGGCGCCCCATGGTGTATTCTGGGTGGTCAGACATCTGAGAGCAGAGCTCAGGAGTATAAGAGGGCCTTGGAATCTAGGGCTTGTAGTTAAAGTTAACTCCAGTCAACTTGTCTCCAGGCTAAGGGCACCATGTTCCCGAAAGTTCCTTGATGTCCTTCCCTGTCTTTTAATCTTTTTTTTTTTTTTCTTTTTTTGGTTTTTCGAGACAGGGTTTCTCTGTGGTTTTGGAGCCTGTCCTGGAACTAGCTCTTGTAGACCAGGCTGGTCTCAAACTCACAGAGATCCGCCTCCTCTGTTTCCCAAGTGCTGGGATTAAAGGCGTGCACCACCACCGCCCGGCTTTGTTGTCGGGGTTTCTGTCCTGCCCAGTTCCCACAATCGTTAAGTCTCAAAGAAATCACAAAAAGGTCTACTTTAACTATAAACTGATTGGCCAATTAGCTCAGGTTTCTAATTAACTCATAACTTTATAGCCCATTATTAGCCCATTATTCTTATCTGTGTTAGCCATGTGGCCCAGTACCTTATTCAGCAGGGCAGTCACACTGTGCTGCTTCTGTGGTCGGGTCAGGATTGCAGAGGAATGGACTTCCTCCTTCCCAGAAGTCTCCTGTTCTTATTGACCCGCCTCTACTTTCTGTCTGGTTGTCCTGCCTATACTTCCTGCCTGGCTACTGGCCAATCAGCATTTATTAAAATATAATTGACAGAATACAGACCATTCTCCCACATCACTTATGTGTGTCGGTGTTTTGCCTACATGTATGTCTCTGCATCACCTCTGTACCTCAGGAAACCAGAAGAGGGCTCAGGATCCCCTGGAACTGGAGCTAGGATGTTTGCTACTATGTGGACGGGTGCTGATACACATTGATACACAAAGGAGTTTTATGGAAATGTTGCCCCCTTTTGGCTTTTGCTAAGGCCTTAATAAGAGGAATGTGATTTACCCTTGGGTATTAATGGAGACTTTCTCTCCAAAAGTTAGAGGTAGTACTTCCATCTAGATAGCCCAGTTATATAGCAGCTAGCAGTACTACTGCTTGGGAGGATTGATTTGAGAGCAGAAAAAAAAAAATACAAGGATTATTATAGTGTAGATAGATTTCCTAGTGGAGACAATTGATGTGTCAGTGTAATTTCCAGAGGACAGATTATGATTACATTAATATTCTGTCAGAGTTGTTCTACAGAGTTGTAGCTGTCATGAAAGTAGTCTGTATCTGCATCATCAACTACAGTGCCTACACCTACATGTGATTATGTGACTGATGAGACTGAGGAACCATTTGTTTTGATGTATTTTTGTTGTTGAGTTGGTTTGTTTGTTGAGACAGGGTCTGTCTAGCTATCCTGGAGACCAGACTGACCTCAAACTCAGATAAATCCACCTGCCCCTGCCTCTGAAGAACTGAGATTAAAGGCATACACCATGCCCAGCAAGGAACCAATTTTGAACATATTTTAATTTTAAATTTTAGTGGTCATATGTGGCTAGTGGCTTCTATATTAAATAACAATTCTAAATGAGGAAAGCTTTTATTACTGCTCATTGATTCGAGCCTCCCTAGTATAGAGGAACATTAAATTATCTGGTTAGATTGTATTAAAACTTACTGAGTTAGAGCTATCTCTTTTGAGAGTTGTTGCGTCTTCTGATTATACCACTTCCTACTCTGCAGGTACAGTTAATATGTGAAAAGCCATCTTCCTGTTAGCATGGAAGAAGGCAAGAAGCATAGAGGCTGTGGTTGAGTACTCCACTACTAGTCTGACTTGCCCTGCCTGGGCACAATGAGAATGCACTAGCTATTCATAGCAATCTGTACATTGTTTTAGCTTTTACTTCTTTCTACTTTGTAGCACAAATTCTATAAGTATTAATAATAAAAACTCAGAGTCAGATATTAGAGGCTGAAAGCTGAGAGATCAGAGAAGCAGTGTGGCCAGCCACTAGAGAAATCTTTTACCTCCACCAATGCTCAGGCCAAAGGGACGATCCTGTCCTCAGACTGTCTCTTCAGAATTCATCCTCTGACTACAGGGGGGGATCCTCAGACTACAACCATCTCCACCAAACCTCAGACTGTACTGAGCTCCTATCTCCCCCTGCCTTACATTCCTCTCCACCTAGCCATATCAATACTCCTTTCTCCACCTTCCTAGTGCTGGGATTAAATGTGTGTGAGCCAAGTGCTGGAATCACCTTTGTGTGAGCTCTGTTTCTCTTTTAGATAGATTCAATCTTGTGTAGCCTAGGGTGCCCTTGAACTAACAAGAGATCTGCCTGCTCTGTCTCCTGAGTCCTGGGATTAAAGGTGTTAGCCACCACTCCCTGGCCTCTATTGGCTTAACTCTGCACTCTGATCTTCAGGCAAGCTTTACTTGTTAAAACATTCGTGGGTTTTGTTTGTTTGGTTTTTGTATTTTGGTTTTTTGTTGTTGCTTTTTGTCTGTCCATGACTTCCCACTCTTTCTCTTTGAGACAGAGTGTTCTTATTTGTAGCTGAAGTTGATCTTGAACTCTTGGATAGCTTCTGCCTCAGCCTCCTTAGTGCTGAGGTTACAGATGTGAGCCATCATATCTGACTTTGTCTTTTTCTTACTGATTTTTCCCTTATTCCATACTTCCCTCCCCCATTCTTTTCCTTCCTTCCTTCCTTCCTTCCTTCCTTCCTTCCTTCCTTCCTTCCTTCCTTCCTTCCTTCCTTCCTTCCTTCCTTTGTTTTCTCAAGGGAGTAGGAGTCGACACAAGATTTCAATGTATAACTCAGGCAGGCATTGACCTAACTGTGTATCCCAGGCCAGCCTAGGACTTGAGATCCTCCTGCCTCAGCCTCCTTTTTAAAATTTATTTATTTACTTTTATGTGCATTAGTGCTTTGCCTGCATGTGTCTGTATGAGGATGTCAAAACCCCTGGAACTGGAGTTAGAGACAGTTTTGAGCTGCCATATGGGTGCTGAGAAAGAACCTGACTCCTCTGGAAGAGCAGCCAGTGCTCTTAACTGCTGATCCCTCTCCATCTGCTGCCTCAACCTTTTAAATGCTGATAGGCATATGCCACCAATCCTAGCTTTAATTTTTTTAATTAAATTTTATTTTGTTTTATTTAATTTTATGGGTGTTTTGCCTGCATGTGTGTCTGTATACCACTTATATTCTTGGTGCCCATAGAGGCCAGAAGACAGTGTCAGATCCTCTAGAACTGAAGTTATAGACCTTTGTGAGCCATTGTATGAGTGGGTATTAGAAATCAAACCTGCTTCTTCTGGAAGAGTAAATAAGTAGTGCTCTTAACTACAGAGGCATCTCTCTAGCTCCATACCTTCTAAATTTTCTTTAATTTTTTAAACCAATCCCAGCTTTTATTGATTTTTTTTTTCATTTTTTGTTTAGTTTCATTGATGGTTTATTTTGCCATTAATGGTTTGTTTTTTGCTTTTTTTTTTTTTTTGGTTTTTGGATTTTGGGTTGTTTGAGACAAGGTCTCACGACCATTCAGTCCTGGCTGGACTCTAATTCTCTTTGTAGATCAGGCCCTCTAATTTACAGAGACCTGTAGTGATGAGGTGAGCAGGCCTGCTTTTCGTCCCGCCCGGCTCCCGCATGGCTAGCTTTACACCCGAAATAACAACACACAAATTGTATTCATTTAAACACTGCTTGGCCCATTAGTTCTGGCCTCTTATTGGCTATTTCTCACATCTCGATTAACCCATTTCTGTTTACTCCACCTACCTAATTTTCTGTCCTATCAAAGGGCCAATGAAAATAACACATAGACAGAAGGCCCAACTACATCAGAGACCTGCTTGCTATTGCCTTCCAAGTGCTGATATGTACCACCACTTTGGGAAGGAGTTTAAATTTTTGTTGTTAGGGCAAGTGCTGTATCACTTAGCTTTATAATCAGTCAAGAAGACATTTGACAGCAAAATTATTTTCTGTGGTTATTTGAGTGTGAATGCACCCCATAGACTTAATGTATTTGAATGTTTTATTTCTGGTTGGACTGTTGAGGAAGAATTAGGAGGTGTAGGTTGGAGGAGGTGTGCCACTGGGAGTGGGCTTTGAGGTTTCAAAAGCCCACCTAGGACCAGTCTCTGATGCTTGTGGATGAGATAAAAGCTCTCAGCTACTGTTCTGTCACCACGCCTACCTGCCTGTCCCATCACCATGGTGGTCATGGATTCACTGTCTGAAACTATAAGCAAGCCCCCAGTTAAATGCTTTCTTTTGTAAGTTGTTTGGTTATAGTGTCTCTTCACAGCAATAGAAAAGTAATTAAGACACTTTCTAATTTTTGAATATATGGTTAACCAAAATTCTTTCTCTCCTTTAGAATTATAGCATTCGGCCGGCCTGTGAGATATGAAGATGTGGAACACAAGGTGACAACAGTATTCGGGCAGCCTCTTGATTTACATTACATGAATAACGAGGTGAGAAAGATGGAGAGGGAGGCCCAAGAGGGACAGCCATGTGTATTTTTTCACTTCTTACCTGAAAATTTGTTAGTTCATTTCTTTAATATCATCTGCAGGTTTTCCGTTTCTGGAGCGACTTATTAACTGCAACAACAGGGATTTTTATTTACTAGATGAGAAATTATATAGCTACTTGCATCTTCCTTATTCAGAAACATCTTATCCCACGGTGGGATAAGATATGATACCAGAGCCAAGGTTTTCTTTGTTTATATTTTGTAATAGGTTTTTGCTATTATTGTTTTCCTTAGCACAGTCTTAACAAAAGTGGAGATTTCAGTAGGAGCTGAGAAGGTTTAAGGAACTATGGGATAGATCATCTATTACATTCATAAAGGCTAGGTTCTTCCTTCATTGTTTAATTCTAAATGTAGCTTGTTTTAAAAGTTAGCATCTAATCCTTTGATTAACTATTTATTCTGTTCCTTTCTCCAACAGTCTTTATTTATTCCTGTTCCAAATTTCTACTAGGAATTCTTTTGAATATTACTTTATTTTTCTAGCTCTTAAGAAAGGTTACAGTTGGTTTAGGCTCACAGTTTCTATTAGTCTGAAAGGCAGTGTATTTATGCTTATGTAATAGAAAACATGTATCTTAAAGGAATAATGTTGGTGACTATTGACCTGAGTCTGCCAGGCACATGCTTTACCCCTGAGCTCTATCCTTAACCCTCTTATAAAAATATAGTTTTATATTTGATAGCAAATTAGAAAATTTCTCTCTAGTAGTTTAGTCCCTAAATTGGTAGCTGCTGAGTTGTGTGTATATATGAGTGCTGGCTTGTTGGGGTTTCTGTCCTGTCCAGTACCCCACAGCCAGCAAGTCCCAAAGAAAATCACACAGAGATCTCCATAAGTTATAAAACTGATTGGCCCATTAGCTCAGGCTACTTATTACCTCTTATAGCTTCTATTAACCCATTGTTCTTATCTATGTTAGCCACATAGCTCAGTACCTTTCTCAGCTGGGTATATTACATCCAGCTTCTTTGGTGGTCTGTGCAGGAGTGAGAGGAATGGACTTCCTCCTTTTTAGCATTCTCCTGTTCTCATCGCCCCACCTCTCCTTCCTGTCTGGGTGACCTGCCTATACTTCCTGCCTGGCCAATCAGTGTTTTATTAAAATACATGATTGATAGAATACAGACAATTCTCCCGCACCATATATATATATTAAAGGATTTTTGGTTTTGTTTTTTAAGATAGTCTGAATATGAAGCCAAGGCTTTCAACTTAGGACCTTCCTGTTTCTGACTGTTGTGCACTGGGATTGCAGGTGTGCACCCACACCTGCCCTTAGGTGCTGAAGGTTTTGGTTTTTTTAGACAAGATTTTGTTAAGTAGCCAATGCTGACCTTAAAATTGAAGTCTTAGTTTTGTTTCTCCTGTACTGACATTATAAGTGACATGCACTACCACACCCAGTGATCTTTAGGTTTTTTTAGTAAATTTTGAAATATGACAAATTTGGTAAGTAAATCATTAACTATAAAAAATATAGCTGCAAATTATTTGGGGGGGGGGTTGTTGAGATAGGGTTTCTCTGTAGTTTTGGAACCTGTCCTGGAACTTGCTCTTGTAGACCAGGCTGGCCTCAAACTCACAGAGATCCACCTGCCTCTGCCTCCTGAGTAAACTAAGACATTTTTCATCTAGGATATAAATCTCAATAAAAAGGAGATTGAGTCATTACATGAGAGACTGAGGTTCACATTGTTGAGCTCATCAGCACTGCAGAAACAAAGGATTCTGTAGATGACTTGGTACTTCTTCCCCCTCCTTCAGATATTTTTTCCTTTAAGAATTCCATTAAAAAAAAAATAAAATAAAAAAAAAATAAAAAAATAAAAGAATTCCATTAAGAATCAAGAACTAAGCCAACTGTGGTGGCACACACCTTTAATTCCTACACTTGGGAGGCAGAGGCAGGCAGATATCTGTGAGTTCAAAGCCAACCTGGTCTACAGAGTGAGTTCCAGGACAGACAGAGCTACACAGAGAAACCCTGTCTTGAAAAACTAAAAACAGCAACAAAAGGAATCAAGGGCTTGAGTCAGGGCTTGGTTGTCAAACTGCTTGCTTCCCAAGTATGAGGCCCTGAGTTCAGATTCCCCAACACCTAGGCCAGGTGCAAGGAAGGAGAATCCCTGGGGCTTAGTCCCTTGCCAGTCTCATGAAATCACTGAGCTTAGACTTAGAAACTGTCTGAAAAATAAGGTGGAAAGCAATTGAAGAAGATTTTACCTTCTACTTCTACCTCAGCATATATGTCTAGGTATACCCCAACCACAGCATGCACATATACACATGCATAGAGGAATTCCAGATCTTTTTCAAACTCTTTCCCCTTCCTTCTTTCTTTTTTTGAGAGTGTTTCCTTATGAAGTTCTGGCTGGTGTAGAATTCGCTGTAGAAATTAGGCTGGCTTTGAACTTGTTGGAAATCTTGCTTCTGTCTCCCAAGTCTGCCGCCACCATACCTTGCTCCCCATTCTTGACAACAAAGTGACTACTCAAAATGTTATTTTATATATTGTATATGTATGCATGCATGTATATATGTATGTATATGTATGTATATATGTATGTATTTTATATATTGTATATGTATGTATGTATATATGTATGTGTATATATATAAATTCTAAAGCCATATATCAAGAATTCTTACTGTTACATTAGTACATGTTTTTGTGTGTGTGTGTGTGTGTTTTATTTTGTTTTTTTAGTTTTTCGAGACAGGGTTTCTCTGAAGCTTTGGGGCCTGTCCTGGAACTCACTCTGTAGACCAGTCTGGTCTTAAGCTCACAGAGATCCACCTCACCTGCCTCTGCTTCCTGAGTGCTGGGCTTAAAGGCGTGTACTACCACCGCCTGGCTAGTTCATGTTCTTTTTTTTTTTTTTTTGGGGGGGGGGGGTTCGAGACAGGGTTTCTCTGTAGCTTTGGTGCCTGTCCTGGAACTAGCTCTTGTAGACCAGGCTGGCCTCGAACTCCCAGAGATCCACCTACCTCTGCCTCCCGAGTGCTGGGATTAAAGGCGTGCTCCACCACCGCCCGGCTTAGTTCATGTTCTTTTATATTTAGGTCAGTGATGTGGAGTTGATCAGTTTGTATTTTGTTAATTTTAAATACCTCAATTCTACTGGGCATGGTGGCCCATACATTTAAAGCCAACATTCAGAAACAGAGAAGGAGGATCTCGGGGCTGGAGAAATGGCTCAGCGGTTAAGAGCACTGATTGCTCTTCCAGAGGACCCGGGTTCAATTCCCAGCACCCACATGGCAGCTCACAACTGTCTGAAAATCCAGTTCCATGGGATCTGACACCTTCACACCAATGCACATAAAATAAAGGTAAATAAATAATTAAAAAATAAAAAAAAAGAACAAACTTTAAAAAAAGAGAGAAAGAGGATCTCTGTGAATTCAGGGACAACCTGATCTACATTGGGAGTACAAGGACAGCCAGGGCTAAATAGAGAGACCCCGTCTCCAAACAAAACAAAACCAACAAACCCTCAATTTCTTTCTTTCCTCCCTTTAAACTCTGCTTGTCAGGATTTTGGACTCCCCAATGTTGAAGGAGCTGCGGGCTGCGTTCCTGCCACCCCGCTCCTGGCCACCTGGCTAGCTTATGCCCCAAAATAACGACACACAAACTGTATTCTTTTAAACACTGCTTGGCCCATTAGCTCTAGCCCTTACTGGCTAATTCTCATATCCTAATCAACCCATCTCTAATAATTTGTATAGCACCAGTCTTACTGGGAAAGATTCAGCATGTCTGACCTGGCGGCTTGCTTCATCGCATCTGCCCTCGAGAGCAGAAGCATGGCATCTTAGCTCACTTCCTCTTCCTCTCAGCATTCTGTTCTGTTTACTCCACCCACCTATGTTCTAACCTATGAAACCAAGCAGTTTCTTTATTAATTAACCAATGACCTTCCCACATCACCCCAATAAGAAATTAATTATAGGCTGGGCGGTGGTGGCACACACCTTTAATCCCAGCACTCGGGAGGCAGAGGCAGACGGATCTCTGGGAGTTCGAGGCCAGCCTGGTCTACAAGAGCTAGTTCCAGGACAGGCTCCAAAGCTACAGAGAAACCCTGTCTCGAAAAACCAAAAAAAAAAGAAAAAAAAAGAAATTAATTATAATTTAATATACATTTTTGTCATACTAGTTATTGAGGTATAATTCACTTATCTTAAAATTCAACCCATTAAAATATCAGATTGATTGGGGTTTACATTGAATTCATAGTTATACAGCCGAAATCACCGGCTAATTTCAAAGCAGTTTCATCTTCTAAAGAAATACTTTAGACCCATTATCTGTCATTCCCCAGTCTCTTCTCTCCCCAGATTTTAGTTGCCACTTAACCTAATTTCTGTATCCTTGGTTTGGCTTATTCTGAATATTTCATATATGTAGAATCATATACTATAGAGCTTTTTATGCCTTACTCTTCCACTAAGCCTTTGTTTTCATATCGTAGCATATATCAGTACTTTATTACTCTTTCTGGCTGAATAATAATAATTTAGTTATGTGGATATATACCACTTTATTATTTTTGATTTTTTTCAAGATAGGGTTTCTCTGTGTAGCCTTGGATGTCCCTGGAACTCACTTTCTAGACCAGACTGGCTTCAAATTTACAGAGATCTGCCTGCTTCTGTCTTCCTGGAGCTGAGATTAAAGGCATGTGTCACCATCACCTAGCTATATATACCACTTTTTATGTATCCATGCATCCAGTTGCTTTCAGTATTTTTATGTATAAGATTTTATATGAACATGTATTTTCAGTTGTTACATATGACTGGAAATAGAATTGCTAGGTACAGCAACTTTTTAATTTCCCAAGTTTTTTATGTCTATACCATTAAACAATCCTACCAACAATGTATGAGAACTGAAATTCTCCACCAATCTTACCATTACTTATTTCCTGCCTCCTCTTTCTCCCTTTTCCCAGTCTCTGCATGCTAGGGAAGCATTCCATCTGTGAGCTATTAGCCTGAGTTCTGGGTACAGTGTGCACCAACATATTCCATTCCCTTTTTCTGATAGCTCTTCTAGTACACGTGAAATGCTGTGATATTGTGGTTTTGATAGGCATTTTCCTAATGATTAGTGATGTAGAGCATATTTTCTTGTGCTTATTGCCATGCATACATTGTCTTTGGACAATTATTTAAATTCTTTTTCTTATTTTAAACATGAGTCTTTATTGTTGAATTGTAAAAGTTCTTATATAGTTTATGTTCTACTAGACCCATACATTGGCAAAATTGTCTTTAGTTTTTTTTTCTTTCTTTCTTTTTTTTTTGGAAGTTAACATGCTTGTTAACTTTTGCTTGAATTTTGTTTTAGCATACACATATAAGTTAAAGTGATTTCTTTATCCTACCCCCAAAATGGACTCGCTCTCTTTCACTCTCTGTCTCTTTCTCTGTCCATCTGTCTTTCTGTTTCTTTCTTTCCAATGTCATGGAGCTCAGGCCGACCTCAAACTTTTGATTCTCCTGCCTTCATCTCCCAAGGGCTGGGATTATAGGTGTACATCCCTTATGCCTGCTTAATGTAGTGCTGGGGCTTGAATGTAGTGTTTTCTTACATGCTAGGCAAGCACACTGCCAACTGAACTACATCCTACTCCTGTTACTTCTGTTTCTCAGGGAGGAATGTTTGTGCAATATGATATGAATTATAAAACATTCTCCCATCCTATGAATAGTTTTGAGGTTTTTAAATTTAGTACTGATTATTTGTTTATTCCAATTTGGGATTTAGAATTATTATCTCCTTATAAGTTAGGAACTGAATACATTAATTGGGCTTTTGTTTGAATTTTGTTTTTAGTATACACAAGTTTTAACATTTGCTAGGTACTAGGTAAAGCATACTTTTTCATCTTTAATATTAAGTACTTGGGCTAGGGAGATGGCTCAGTGGGTAAAGCACTGGCAGTCTAAGTGTGAAGACCTAAGTTCAATCCAGAGAGCCACTGCAAAAACCAGGCATTGTAGCATGTGTTTGTCCCAGTGCTCTTACAGTGAGATTGAAGTCAGAGACAAGAGAATCCCTAGACACTCATAGCAGGTCATCTGTCTAGCTTTTGCAGTGGCAAACAACACAGAGATTGTTTGAAACCAGGTGGAAGGTGAACACTGGGATCCGAGGTTGTCTTCTGACCTCCACACATGCACACCCAAACTCGCAAGTCTGTGCATACACATATATCAGACACAGATGCCTTGTACACACAATATATATTTTTTTAATTTTAGTGCTCATAATGTCTTCTTCATGTTACAGTAAGTGGGGGTTATGTGCACACAGAGAGAGAGAGAGAGAGAGAGAGAGAGAGAGAGAGAGAGAAGAGGAGTAGAAGAAGAAGAAGAGGAGGAGAGGGAGAAAGGAGAGGAGAGAGAGAGAGAGAATTGCATATGAGCTGTATGATTCCATATATATTAAAAGTTCAGAAATACAAATCTGTCGAGATAGAAAATATGCTGGTGGCCGCCTGGCACTGGTAGTTGGAGGGGAATGGGCTATAGATGGGTGAGTGAGGCACTATTTTAAGATTAAAAAGAGCTGATGGAGGCACAGCTTTGTAAATCTACTTAAGAATTGCTGCGTACTGCAAGAAAACAAACCTTATAATTTCAGCTGGATCTCATAAGAAAGTGTTTTCTCCAAACATATTTTTAGTATTTTGTTTTTGCAAACTAAAGCATTAAAATAGATTTGTATTTTGTTTGATTTCCTTTTTCTGTGTCTATTTGTTGTAGCTCTCCATCCTGTTGAAAAACCAAGATGATCTTGATAAAGCAATTGACATTTTGGATAGAAGCTCAAGCATGAAAAGCCTTAGGATACTACTGTTATCCCAAGACAGAAACCATGTAAGTAACCCCTGTCACAGAAGACAAAGCTTGTATTCCTTCAGTCTTGCCTTGTTTACTTGACAGGATTTTGTGTTTCTTAGCCACTGCCAAAATAAGAGTATGACATTCAGTCCAGCCCTGTAAATGACCAGCAAGTCTTCTACATTTAATTTCCCTGGGAGCCAGATTGTTAGGGTCAGTTACAACAAAGATTATTTTACTAATAGCATGGGGGGAGGGTCAAAAAAAATTTCATGATAAAAGAGAAAAAAAATACACGCACAGTCCTTTGATTAGATTTTGATCTAAATAAGAGATATTTGTATAGTATAGGGTTTAGCTACGAGGACTAGTTGTCAAGGATTTGAGACTCCCACAACTCAGTAGCCTTGCCTTGCCTTTGAGACATAAATGAGAAGTACTTTTACTTCTTTTCACTTGAAAAAATAGCCATAGACTGGAGGGCTTCTTGCAGTTTGCCAGCTTAAAGTGTTTTACCAAATGTCTGGGAATTATCTCTTACACAATTTCCTCTACTGAATGGTCCCTTGGGGTGTATATTTTGTGAGCATGCTTACAGTCTTGACTTGTTTGCCATCATTGAAGATGCATGTTCTGATAGGTTTCTTGGCACTCTTTCTTTTCCTTACACTTGAAGACAACTGGAATGGTTATATGAGAATGACGGACATAGCATATCAGAATAGTTTAGGTGGACTGACCCTTATGCTGCCATTTTATTTTATTTTGTCTTTTTGAGGTAGAGTCTCACTATGTAGCCCTGACTAGCATAGAACTCAAGAGGTTAGCCTACTTCTGTCTCCTGAGTGCTGGGATTAAAGGTACCATTACACCAGGCTCCATTTATATACTTAGATTTCTTTTATGTGTATAAGTGTTTTGGTTGCTTGAATACAGGTGTGCCATGTGCATACATATCTGGAGCATATGGAAGTCAGAATAGGACATGGATTCCTGGAACTGGAACTTCAGATAATTGTGAGCTGCCATGTATGCACTTGGAACTGAACCCAGGTCCTCTGCAAAAACAGCTGTTGCAGGGAGGCCGCTTGTTTGTTTCCTGGCTGCCCAGACTCCCAAAATAACCACAGAGAAACTGTATTAATTAAATCACTGCTTGGCCCTTTAGCTCTCGTTTCTTATTGTCTAACTCTTACATATTAATTTAACCCATCTCTATTAATCTGTGTATTGCCACGTGGCAGTGACTTACCGGGTGAAGTTCTGGAGTCTATCTCTGGCGGGGCTACATGGCTTCTCTCTGACTCTTTCTCCTTTCTCTCAGCATTCAATTTAGTTTTTCCCACCTACCTAAGTTCTGCCCTATCAACAGGCCAAGCAGTTTCTTTATTCACCAAAGGTATTCACAGCATACAGAGGGGAATCCCACATCAAACAGCAAGTGCTCTTAACTAGTGGACCATTTCCTGAGGGGATATATATATATATATATATATATATATATATATATATATATATATATATATATAAACTCAGGTTATCTGGAACTCACTATGAAGACCAGCCTGGCCTTGAACTCAAAGATGTACCTCCCCTATATGTTGAGTGCTGGCATTAAAGGCATGTGCCACTACACTTGGTAAAGAGAGATTTTCTTAATCCCAAATGTATTGTTTGTCTGATATGTTGGGAAAATATTCCAAAGTAGATATATACCATTTCATTTATCCTTCAAGTTCCTCACCTCCTCATTGTCATTCTTAGTAACCTATTAGGTAAGACCTAAGTGAAGCCTAAGGCAGCTAGGGATATGTTTTAGTGTTAGAATACTTGCCTAGAATACTGTCTTTGGCATTTTAGCAAGTAGTTTGATTTTACCTATTACAGTTTATCAGCATTCTTGCTGTAACCTTTTTTTATTATTTCTTACTTCTTCAGTTTGGATGTAGTTTTCATACTAGTTCACATTTTTTTTAGTAATTGATTTTGCATTGCATATTTGTAAATTATATCACAAAAGATTACAAACTCCCTAAGAGCTGTATCATTGTTTTGAAACACTTTCCTGCCCTTTATCTTAATAATACATAAGGAGTGCTTTTTTTAATATAGTTTATTTATGTACATGAATACTCCATTTGCATGTATGCCTGCATGACAGAAGAGGGCGTCAGATCCCATTATAGATGGTTGTGAGCTCTTTTTGTGTGTGTGCACGCGTATGCACTCGCTCGTGTGCACGCGCACACTGGGAATTGAACTTAGGACCTCTGAAAGAGCAGCCAGTTCTCTTAACTGCTGAGTCATCTCTGCAGCCCCCAGGAGTGCTTTTTCAACTCTGTCTTAGTTAGGGTTTCTGTTGCTACAGTGAAACACCATTACCAAAATACAAGAGGGTGAGGAAAGGTTTTATTTGGCTTACACTTCCATTTCACAGTCCAACATCAAAAGGAGTGGGAACCTGGAGCAGGAGCTGATGCAGAGGCCATGGAGAAGTGCTGCTTACTGGCTTTCTCCTCATGACTTGCTCAGCTTGCTTTATTACAGAATCCAGGACCATCAGCCAGAGATAACACCACCCACCATGGGGTGAACCCTCCTCCATTAATCACTAATTAAGAGAATGTCTTACAGCTGCATCTTACGAAGGCACTTTTTTCAATTGAGGTTCCCTCCTTTCAGATAATTCTAGTTGTCAGGTTGACATAAGATTACCAGCACAAATTGTTAGCAAATATTGATCACTTTTAGCAACCCCCCCTCCTTATAAAAGAGACTGAATTAGGGAGCTGGAGAGATGGCTCAGTGGTTAAGAGCACTTCCTGCCCTTCCAAAGGTCCTGAGTTCAGTTCCCAGCAACGACATGGTGGCTCACAACCATCTGTAATGAGATCTGGTTCCCTCGTCTGGCCTTCAGGCATACATGCAGACAGAATACCAAGAATACTGTATACATAATAAATAAATAGATTTTTTTTAAAAAAAGATACTGAATTAGCAATTAGTTGAATTGAGCCTGTGGGGCTCGACCCCTTTGGAGGCTGAATGACCCTTCCTTCCTTCCTTCCTTCCTTCCTTCCTTCCTTCCTTCCTTCCTTCCTTCCTTCCTTCCTTCCTTCCTTCTTTCCTTCCTTCCTTCCTTTCTTCCTTTCTTTTTAAAAAAGATTTATTTATTATGTATACAGCATTCTGCCTGCATGTATGCCTGCACACCAGAAGAGGGCACCAGATTTCATCATAGATGATTGTGAGCCACCATATAGTTGCTGGGAATTGAACTCAGGACCTCTGGAAGAGCAGCCAGTACTCTTAACCTCTGAGCCATCTCTCCAGCCTCCAACCATCTCTCCAGCCTCCAACCATCTCTCCAGCCCCCAGGAGTGACCCTTTCACAGGGATCACATAAGACTATTGTACAAAACAGATGTTTATATTACAATTCATAACAGTAGCAAAATTACAGTTGTGAAGTAGCAATGAAAATAATTTTATGGTTGGGGTTACCATGACATGAGGAACTGTTTTAAAGGATCGCAGCATTAAGAAGGTTGAGAACCACCGCTTTAAAGCTACATTTGAAAAAGCAAAGCTGGAAGCTGGAGAGGTAGCTCAACCATTAAGATCACTTACTGATCTTCCAGAGATCCTGAGTTCAATGCCCAATAACCATCTGTAACAGAATCTGATTTCTTCTTCTAGTGTACCTGGAAGACAGAGCACTTATATACATAAAATACATTAATAAAATTTTTTTAAAAGTTTAAAAAAACAAAGCTATTGTATATAATCCTCATCATAATACATTTATTGGTTTATTTCATAATATATTTATTGGTTTATTTCTGCACATAGCTCTTGAGTTTCTAACTCATGTAACTTTATGTAAACTTTTTCAGTGCTATTCCTGCAAGTCTCTAAGTTATGCTTTTACTTTATATTATCTTGAATGTTGTTTGGTAAATCTTCATAATTATAATTTGTAATGATGCATAATTTCCTTGACAAGATAAACTATAATTACATAACTAACTTTTTGGGGGGGTACTAATGGGAAATTCAAACTGCTTCTACTTTTAGCATCAACAAAGATTTACATCCATTAGAATACAATGGAGGCCAGATGTGATGGTTTATACCTTTAATCCCACCTCTTGGGAGGCAGAGACAAGTAGATCTCTGTGAGTTCAGGGCCACCAACAGTGAGAACTTGTCTCAAAGAGCAATAATGATGATGAAGAAGAAGAAGAAAAGAATTAAAGATAGGTGACAAGTTACTTCATAAGTAAAGGCTTTTGCCTCTAAGCCTGACAATCTGATTTTAATCCTGAGGACCCACACGGTGGAAAGAGAACTAACTCCCAAAAGTTGTCTCCACATACATGCCATGGTATGTATGGATCCTCGCACAGACACATACGCACAAAGTAAAATTTTTTTTTTTTTTATAGTTTAATGTATTTTAATAGCAAACTTACAGGAACAGCACAGAAGACAGACAACATTAAAAACATGTACTTGCATGTAGGACAACTCAGTTAGAAAAGTATAGTGAATGATGGTATCTACTGTATGATAAAAATGCTACAAACACCATTTAGTTGCCGTCAATAAGAAATTTACTTATTTTAAAAAAATCCAAATGCTGGCATTGTCCAGAAAATTTTAACAGGTTTATTTATAATTGTTATAAAGTTGAACTGTTGAAATGTGTTCACTGAAACATTTTGCTTGCATTAATGCTTTACATCTTGCATTTATATTAAAAATTCACACACAAATGAAAATGGAAAAACTGCCAATACCTGATTTCTGTCCCCTATTTTTCCACTCGCAATCATATACTTAGGTACCTTTTGACCCCATGGAAAAAATATCTAACATTCAGAACTACTGATAACAGGAAGAAGAGGAAAAAAAATTTTTTGAGAATGAAATGTTTCCCCTCATAGTGGACTCTTAAGCACGTTCTCCGCGTATGCGGCGTGCTAGCTGGATATCTTTTGGCATAATTGTTACACGTTTGGCATGGATAGCACACAGGTTGGTATCTTCAAAAAGGCCAACCAGATAGGCCTCACTTGCCTCCTGCAAAGCACCAATAGCTGCACTCTGGAAGCGCAGATCTGTTTTGAAGTCCTGAGCAATTTCTCACACCAGACGCTGGAAGGGGAGTTTGCGGATCAGAAGTTCAGTGGATTTCTGATAGCGTCTGATTTCACGGAGTGCCACAGTACCAGGCCTGTAACGATGAGGTTTCTTCACCCCTCCAGTAGAGGGCGCACTCTTGCGAGCGGCTTTTGTAGCCAGTTGTTTCCTGGGTGCTTTACCACCGGTGGATTTACGGGCAGTCTGCTTTGTACGAGCCATGGTATGGGCACCTCCTTACTTACCCCCCTTCTCCTTCGGCTGGAGCTCGGCAAGCGAGAGGCGGCGCTGGCGTTAGAGAGCGGCGGCGGCGCGGCGATGGCTGTGAACACAATTACAAAGTAAAATTTAAAAATAAAATAAGAAAATAAAATTAAAAATGACAACATGACTCTGCCTTCATTAAATAAATTTAATTAAATAAAAAATTGTTAAAGCAGAATACAAGAGATGGAAGACAGAATCTCAAGCGCTGAAGATATAAATAGACTCATTAGTTAAAGAAAACATTAAATCTAACAAAAGCTTAACACAAAATATCCAGGAAATATGGGACCATGAAAAGACCAAACCTAAGAATAATAGGTATAGAAGAAGAAGTTCAACTCAAAAGCACAGAAAATATACTTAATCATAGAAGAAAACTTTCCCAACCTAAAGAAAGATATGCCGATGAAGGTACAAGAAGCTTACAGAGGAGCTGGAGAGATGGCTCAGAGGTTAAGAGCACTGACTACTATTCCAGAGGTCCTGAGTTCAATTCCCAGCAACCACATGGTGGCTCACAACCATCTGTAATGAGATCTGGTGCCCTCTTCTGGCCTGAGGGCATACATGGAGGCTGAACACTGTGTATACAATAAATAAATAAATCTTAAAAAAAAAAGAAGCTTACAGAACACCAAACAGACTGGATTTAAAAAAAGGTCCCCTCACCACATAATAATGAAAACACTAAACATACAGAATAAAGAAAGAATATTAAGAGCTGCAAAGGAAAAAGGCCAATTAACATATAAAGGCAGACCTATCAGAATTACACCTGACTTCTCATTGGAGACAATGAAATCCAGAAGGTCATGGTCAAGTGTTATGCAGACATTAAGAGACCACAGATCCCAGCCCAGACTACTATACCCAACTGCGGCGAACTCCCTGACCAGCAGGAAAAGACGACCACCAGACGAGGATTCTTCCCAAATCACGCTTAATTGGAGCCTCTTGGTTGAAGGGAGAGTGGAAGTGAGGGGCCCCGAGCGCCAAATGGCAGCTGCTTATATAGGGGGTAAGGGAATGAGTCGTGCCTGGATTGGCCGATGCGCGCCTGCCAATGCTCCTGGCCACGGGATTGGCCCTAAGCACATCATCGTCACTGCACATACGAGAGGCACGGTTCCACTGTATTGCCTAATATGGAGCTGTCCAGCAAGCGAGGCCGGGGCCAAGTGCCATCTTGTAATGGCGGCCACTCGAATCGGCTCCCAGTACCCAACAAAACTTTCAATCACCATAGAAGGACAAAACAAGATATTCCATGACAAAACCAGACTTAACTAATACCTAGCCACAAACCCAGCCCTACACAAACTACTAGAAGAAGAACTCTAACCCAAGGAAGTTGACTACACCAACAAAAACACAGACAATTGATGGTCTCATAGCAACAAATCCCAAAGAAGGGGAGAACACACAAATTAACATCACCAACAACGAAAATTAAATTAACAGGAGATAGCAATCACTGGTCATTAATATCCCTTAATATAAATGGACTAAACTCACTTATAAAAAGACACAGGCTAACAGATTGGATACGAAAACAGAATCTGCTGCATACAAGAAACACACCTCAACTTCAAAGACAGACATCACCTTAGAGTAAAGGGTTGGGAAAAAAAATTTCTGATCAAGTGGACCTAAGAAACAAGCTGGTGAAGCCATCCTAATATCTAACAAAATATATTTCAAACTAAAATCAATCAAAAGAGACAAAGAAGGACATTTCATATTAGTCACAGGAAAAATCCATCAAGAGGAAATCTCAATAATGAACATCTATGCCCCAAATACAGGGTCACCCTCATCTGTAAAAGAAATACTTCTAAATCTTAAATCATATGTTAAACCCCACACACTAATAGTGGGAGAGACCAACACTCTACTCTCACCACTGGACAGGTCAGTCAGACAAAAAATGAACAGAGAAATAGGGAGCTAATAGATGTTATGACTCAAATGGACTTAACAGACATCTATAGAATATTCCATCCAAACATAAAAGAATATACCTTCTTCTCAGCATCTCATGGAACCTTCTCAAAAATTGACCACCTACTCGGTAACATAACAAACCTCAACAGATACAAAAAAAATTGGAGCCGGGCGGTGGTGGCGCACGCCTTTAATCCCAGCACTTGGGAGGCAGAGGCAGGTGGATCTCTGTGAGTTCGAGACCAGCCTGGTCTACAAGAGCTAGTTCCAGGACAGGCTCCAAAACCACAGAGAAACCCTGTCTCAAAAAACCAAAAAAAAAAAAAAAAAAAAAAAAAATTGGAATAACCCCATGTGTCTTATCAGATCACCATGACTTAAAACTAGAATTCAACAGCAGTACTAATTCCAGAAAGCCCACAAATACATGGAAATTAAACAATGCTCACCTGAATCATCAATGGGTCAAGGAAGTAATAAAGGGAGAAATGAAAGACTTCCTAAAATTCAATAAAAATGACCACACAACATACCCAAATTTATGGGACACAATGAAAGCAGTGTTAAGAGGAAAGTTCATAGCACTAGATGCCTACATAAAGAAGCTGGAAAATTCCCACACTAGTGAATTAACAGAACATTTGAAAACTTTAGAACAAAAAGAAGCAAACTCACCCAAGAGAACTAGACAGCAGGAAATAATCAAATTGAGAACTAAGATCAACAAAATAGAAACAGAGAAAACAATACAAAGAATCAAAGAGTTGGTTCTTTGAGAAAATCAACAAAATAGACAAACCTTCTTTTATCCAAACTAACCAAAAGGCACAGAGAGAATATCCAAATTAATAAAATCAGAAATGAAAGGGGGACATAACAACAGACATGTAGAAAATCCAGAGAATCATCAAGTCATATTTTGAAAACCTGTACGCCACAAAATTGGAGAACTTAGAGGAAATGGGCAACTTTCTGAATAAATATCACTTACCAAAATTAAATCAAGACCAGATAAGCAAATTAAACAGACCTGTAACTGCTGAAGAAATAGAAACAGTCATCAAGAATCTCCCAACCAAAAAAAGCCCAGGACCAGATGGTTTCATCTCAGAATTCTACAAGATTTCCAAAGAAGAACTAATACCAATACTCCTCAAATTATTCCACACAATAGAAACAGAAGGAACATTTCCAAACTCTTTATGAGGCTACAATTACCCTGATACCCAAACCACTTAAAGACATTGCTAAGAAAGAATTACAGACCAATCTCACTCATAAACATTGATTCAAAATTGCTAAATAAAATACTGACAAATCAAATCCAAGAACCACATCAGAACCATCATCTACCATGATCAAGTCGGCTTCATCCCAGAGATGCAGGGATGGTTCAGCATACAAAAATCTGTCAAAGTAATCCACCATATAAACAAACTGCAAAATAAAAACCACATGATCATCTCATCAGATGCTGAAAAAGCTTTCGACAAAATACAACATTCCTTCATGATAAAGGTCTGGGAGAAAGCAGGGATACAGGAACATACCTAAACATAATAAAGACAGTATACAGCAAGCCAACAGCCAGCATCAAACTAAATGGAGAGAACCTCGTAGCGATCCCACTGAAATCAGAAACAAGACAAGGTTGTCCACTCTCTATATCTGTTCAATATAGTTCTTGAGGTCCTAACTAAAACAATAAGACACCAAAAGGAGATTAAGGGGATACAAATCGGAAAAGAAAAAGTCAAACTCACTATTTGCTGATGATATGATATTTTACATTAGCAACCCCCAAAATTCTACCAAGGAACTTCTACAACTCATAAACACTTTCAGTAATATAGCAGGATACAAGATTAATTCAAAAAAAAAAAAATCAGTAGCCCTCCTGTACACAGATGATAAATGGGTTGAGAAAGAAATCAGAGAAACATCACCCTTTACAATAGCCACAAATGGCATAAAATATCTCAGAGTAACTCTAACCAAATAAGTGGAAGACTTTTGTATGATAAGAACTTTAAATCTTTGAAGAAAGAAATTGAAGAAGACACCAGAAAGTAGAAAGCTCTCCCATGCTCTTGGGTAGGTAGAATTAACATAGTAAAAATGGCAATCTTGCCAAAAGCAATCTACAGATTCAACGCAATGCCCATCAAAATCCCAGCAAAATTTTTCACAGACCTCAAAAGAATGGTACTCAACTTCATATGGAAAAGCCAAAAACCCAGGAAAGCTAAAACAATCCTGTACAATAAAAGAATCTCTGGAGGCATCACAATCCCTTACCTCAAACTCTACCTCAGAGCTACAGTACTGAAAACAGCCTGGTATTGGCATAAAAACAGGAACCATTGGAGGACCAATGGAACCGAATCGAAGACCTGGATATTAATCCACACAGTTTTGAACACCTGATTTTTGATAAGCAAAAAATATCAAATGGAAAAAAGAAAGCATATTTAACAAATGGTGCTGGCATAACTGGATATCAACATGTAGAAGAATGAAAATAGATCCACATCTATCACCATGCACAAAACTCAAATCCAAATGGATCAAAGACCTCAACATAAAGCCAGTCACACTGTGAACCTCATAGAAGAGAAAGTGGGAAGTACATTTGAACGCATTGGCACAGGAGACCACTTCCTAAATATAACCCCAGTAGCACAGACACTAAGAGAAATAATAAATGAGACCTCTTGAAACTGAAAAACTTCTGTAAAGCAAAGTACATGGTCAACAAGATAAAACGACAGCCTACAGAATGGGAAAAGATATTCACCAACCCTACATCAGACAGAGGTCTGATCTCCTCCGATGGCAAAGAACTCAAGAAATTGGTCATCAAAAGAACAAATAATTCAATCAAAAAATTGAGTACAGACCTAAACAGAGAACTCTCAACAGAGGAATCTAAAATAGCTGAAAGACACTTAAATAAATGCTCAACATCCTTAGTCATCAGAGAAATGCAAATCAAAACAACTCAGAGATTCCATCTTACACCTGTAAGAATGGCCAAAGTCAAAAACACTGATGACAACTTATGCTGGAGAGGTTGTGGGTAAAGGGAACACTTCTGCTTTGCTGGTGGGAGTGCAAGCTAGTATAGCCCCTTTGGATGTCAGCATGGTGATTTCTCAGAAAATTAGGAAACAACCTTCCTCAAGACCCAGCAATACTACTTTTGGGTATATATCCAGAGGATGCTCAACTGTGCCACAAGGACATATAGTCATCTATGTTTGTTTCAGCATTGTTTGTCAAGGCAGAACCTGGGAACAACCTAAATGCCCTTCAGCTGATGAATGGATAAGGAAAATGTAGTACATTTACATAATACTACACAGCAGAAAAAAACAGCATCTTAAATTTGTAGACAAATGGATGGATCTAGAAAACCTTATTTTGAGTGAGGTAACCCAGACCCAGAAAGACAATTATCATATGTACTCACTCGTAAGTGGTTTTTAAACATAAAGAAAACCAGACTACAATTCACAATCCAAGAGAACCTAGACAGCAATGAGGACTCTAAGAGAGACATAGATGGATCTAATCTACATGGGAAGTAGAAAAAGACACAATCTCCTGAGTAAATTGGGAGCATGGGAACCTTGGGAGAGAGTTGAAGGGGTGGGGAGAAGAAGGGAGGGGAGCAGAGAAAAATGTAGAGCTCAATAAAAATCAACAAATATTTTAAAAAATCATAAAAAATTTGTTAAAAGAACAGAAATAATAGTAGAGGGCAGTGAGATGTCTCAGAAAGTAAAGGTACTGCCTGCCAGCCATCATGACCTGAGTTTGCTCCCTGAAGCCTACATGTTGGAAGGTGAGAACTGACTTACATAAGCCATCTTACCTGTGCAAATGCACACATAGAAATAGTAAATACATAAATAGTTGTTTTTAAACAAATAGTTTTTTTAAGATGGAGAGTAATGAAGGAAAGATTCCCATGGTTAATCTATGTCATCCACATCTATGTATACATCTCATGAAATATTAATTTTGTGCCTTTAATTTCTAATTTTTTATTAACTACATTTATTTATTTATTTGGAAAATAAGATGGGCTAGGCTTAGTGGTATATACCTTTAATCACAGTGCTTGGGAGACAGAATATTGCTCGTAGCTGAAGGTGAGCCTGGTCTACATAGTAAGTTTCAGAAAAACCAGAGCTATATAATAGAGAGAGACCCTGTCTGAAAAAAAAAGTGAATTGTAAAATACAAAGTAGACAAACTGGAGTTTATAGGCAGCTCTGAGGTGGATGCTTGCTTAGTAAATCAAAGCTTGGATCTGACCCCCATCCATAAAATCAAAAATAAGACAAAACAAAAAAAAGACACTTATAAACAATAAGCCCGTAGTTTTTAGTTATTACATTCAGTCGATATAAAGTTACTCTACCAAACTGCTATAAAATGCTTCCAGGATTATTGTCATTATTGGTTATCTGAGAGAGGACCAGTGTGCTACCAGTTCATAGACTGGTGCTAGAGATGATACTGAAGAGCACTACTCCAGCATACCGTATCTTTGGTCTCCAGTTCTCATCTTTGATAAATGTTGGTCATTTTGTTTCTCTACTGTGAATCTCCTTATTATTTATTATTGCCTTTTCCAGCCTTGCTACTATTTGTTTGTTTTGAGGCGATCTCTAACCCAAGCTGGTTGTAAACCCACTAGGTAGCTGAGGATGGATAACCTTGTACTCCTTGATCCTCCTGACTACCTCCGAAGTGTTGGAATTACAGGTGTATATCACCATGTCTAATTTTACCCAGTGCTGAGATTGAACCCAAGGCTTTGAGCTACATCCTCATCAGCCCAGCTTTATTTATTTCTGTGTATTGCCTGCACTGCATGTGTGCCTGATGCCCAGGAAGGTCGAAGGAGGGTGTTGGGTCCCCTGGAACTGGAGTTACAGGCAGTATATGAGCTGTCATGTGAGTGCTGAGAATCCAACCTGGCTCCTTTGAAAGAACAGCTAATGCTCTTAACTGCTGAATCATCTCTCCAGCCCCCTCCCCCCGTTTATAGATTTTTAAAACTGAAGGTTAGAGTATATGTTCTTTGATCCATTTCAAATCCATGCTGCCAAGATTCATTCAATCTCCACAACATGAAAAGCTTTGCATCTAAGCAGATGGCCTTGGATACTCATCATGCAGCTCCTTCCCTAACTTCAGGGCTACTGGGCCCCTTCTTGCCCTTTCCCCCCAGTGTGTGGTTTTGGCTGTTTTTTCCTTTCTGACTCTCAGCAGAGAGCTATTGCACATTGGAGGCTTCAGCAAGAACATTCACTTCCCCTTGGTTCTGACTTCCTGTTAGAACAAGACAGTTTGTCAAGACAACCCTACATGTGATGACGTCTGGCATGGAAAGACTAGGGAAGGGAAGGCTGCTTGGCAGCTGAACTTGCCCCTAGAAGTGGGAAGTCTTTTTCCTGAAGGACAGGATATAAAGATTGTTTATGTGGTACTTCTCACCCCACCCCAACCCCCCGTTGGGAGGTAGAGATATAGAGAAGCAAGTAAAAACTTTGGCCCAAATTGTAGCTCCTATTTTTACTCTTGATAGCACTCTTTTTGCAATTTTCAGTTTTAAGCTTTCTCAGTGTAAAGCCCCACTTATTGTTTTCTCACCTGGGCAGCTTGATTAGGCTAGCACAAAATAAGGGTGAGTGTAGGAAGGCTACTGACCCTGTTCTAAGGTCTTCAATCTCCAACTTGACTGCCTTTTCCATTTGAACATGAGCCCAAATGATTCGCATGTAAACTTTTGTGCTTTGAAGCAGCTGAGATCTTATTGTAAGGGGAGTAATTACAGTTGTGGAAGAAAGAGCAGATTGAGTTACCTTTCTGTGTGTGTGGGTGGGTATATGAATACATGTATGTGCAAATGCAGATAGGCTAGAGGAGGACATCAGGTACTCTACTATATGACACGCTACCTTATTTCCCTAAGTTATGGTCTCTTTACTGAACCTGGAACAAGGCTAGTGACCAGCAAGCTCCAGTGACCCTCTTGCCTTCAGCACCCTACTCACCTTCCATATTGGGGTTACAGGAACACACAGCCACGCCTGGCTCTTTCCATAGGTACTGGAATCTAAACTCAAGCCCTCGTGCTTGCAAAGTGAGTGCTCTTATTCACTGAGCAGCTCAAACCCCCCCCCCCCAGGTGACTTTGTTTTTGTTTTGTTTTGTTGGCTTTTTGAGACAGGGTTTCTCTGTGCAACAGTTCTGACTGTCCTGGAGCTTGCCTCCCAAGTGCTGGGATTAAAGGTGTGTGCCACCACCTGCCTGGTGTTTTATTTTGTTTTTGTTTTTTTAAACATAAATTCTTTATTGATTCTTTGAGAATTTCACATCATGAACCCCAATCCCACTCACCTCTCAGTCCCACTATATTCTCCCCTAACCCCTGCAGCATCACCCCCAAAGGAACATCCCCACAAATCAATTAAAAACAAGCAAACAAACAGCAACAAAACACCTTATTCTTCCATATTTCTAACACCTCCTCATTCATCTTAGTGGCACTGTGTGCTGTGGTGTGTCACACAATATACCCTTTTGTCCAATTGGTCCCATCCACAAAATGTTCATTGCAATAAGTCATTGGTTCAGTTCAAGGCCTCTGTCACACCATTATCACTGAACCCTCACTGGAACTCCTCAGATATCGTGCTGTTGCCCTGAGTCATGGGGATCCTGAAGTTATCGTTCTGTAGGACCAGTCCCTTTGGGTACTCCAGCAGGTCATAGATGGGGTAGATGTTAGGGTGGGCCAACCAAGGTCTAGGATGTACACGTTTGGGTGGTAGCTGAGCTGTTTTGTCTGGGCCACTGGGACTACTCCCTTAGAACTACGTCTCCTAGGCCCATGCCATTGGGGCCAGCTCTACTGTTGTTGTGTCCAGTAAGGGGCAGAGCCAGCTATCCCAAGACCAGTGAAGGGTGGGACCAGCTCCACACGGCATGGTTCAGATGACCCTTTGTAGCAACATGGACCATGGACATCATCACAGACCCCAACTGTAGCAGGGACATGGACACAGATACAGCCCTTGGCAGCAGCTCTGTCCCGGATGTTACCATGGCTCTAGTGGGGACAGTACAGGCCACTCATTATGGCCCTGTTAGCAGCAAGGCCCTGGGACACTAACATGATCCCCTGAGTGGTTTTGTAAAGTACATATTTCATCTAGCTTGGTAGTACGTATTTATAATCTCAGCACCCAGGCACCGGAGACAGGGAGAGCACAAGTTCAAGGCCAGTTGGGCCACCAATAAAAAAGAAATAATAATAATAATAATAATAATAATAATAATAATAATAATAATAAATATATATACATATACATATATATATATGTATTTAGTAGCCAGAATTTTGTAGGGCAGTGAAATATCTTCACATAGATGACTTTCCTGCAGTTCACTAAATACTTTTTTTAAGATTTTATGTGTGACTGTTTTTTTACCTGTATATGTGTATTGTACATGTGTGCTGGTCCCAGAGGAGGCCAGAAAGGAACTGGAGTTACATAGTTGTGAGCTGCCATGTAGGTACTGGGAGCTGAACCTGGGTCTTCTGAAGGAGCAGCAAGTGCTCTCAACTTCTGAGTCACCTCTCCAGCCTCTTGATAAATTTCTGAGAAGGTATTTAGAGCTCTTTCTCGTCTGGTAGATTATTACACAAATGCCTGTTATTCTGTATCTGGATCATCATCCATTAAATTGAACACCAGAATTTAGTATTTATTTATTACTGAGGCTGTAAAAATACATCAAGGAAATAGTTATTTCCCAAGAAGATTGAGGGTCGTAATTTGGTGAAAAGACTGGCAGTCCGTGTACTAAAAGGTGCCTGAAGAGTGTGAGGAGTCCTAAGGAAAGACAAAGATCCTTCACAGATCTGATTATTTACAGATCTAGCTCACACTTTTCCTCCTCTCTTACAGACCAGTTCCTCTCCCCACTCTGGAGTGTCCAAGCAGGTTCGGATCAAGCCTTCCCAGTCTGCAGGGGATGTAAATACCATCTACCAAGCTCCTGAGCCCAGAAGCAGGCACCTCTCTGTCAGTGAGTATTTCACTCTTTTCTTCCCTGTCCTAGGATATTGGATGTACTCACGTTTAAAATAGTCAACTATTCAACAATCATCAAATATTCATTGATTATCACTATGCAAAGTAGCATGCTATGCTTTTATTTGGGGAAGAGAGAACATGACTAGTCTCAGACCCTGACCCTTGAGGACCTTAGAATATAATAATGTGATGGCATGATTAAATTTCTTTTAAACATCCCTTCAAAAGTGATCTCCTCAGACGTCTTTTTGAAGGCTTACAGGGCCCCTGTCAAATTAGGAGTCAGGTCTACATTTCAGTTTTGTACATAGATTTCTTATTTCTTTTCTTTTTTTTTTTTTTAATAACTCTTTTATTTTTTAATTTATTTATTATGTATACAATATTCTGTCTGTGTGTATGCCTGCAGGCCAGAAGAGGGCACCAGACCTCATTACAGATGGTTGTGAGCCACCATGTGGTTGCTGGGAATTGAACTCAGGACCTTGGGAAGAGCAGGCAATGCTCTTAACCACTGAGCCATCTCTCCAGCCCTAGATTTCTTATTTCTGAAAAACCCTGTGTTTCATATAAGATGCTAGCCAGTGAAACTACTGGAAAGGCAACTGAGTTATCCTGGAAGCATTAGCACAGTATCTACAGTTGAGTAGCAAAGAAGTTAGGTTAGTTGCTACTAGGCCTCTTCAGGAAAGAATTTTAAATCAGGCTTGTGCATTATATAACATTGTTCCTCCTGATACTTCTCAGGGTCTGTCTTGGTTAGGGTTACTATTGCTGTGATGAAACACCATAGCCAAAAGTTAAGGAGGAAAGAAAGGGTTTATCTTGCTTACTTCTTCATATCACAGTTCATAATTGGAGGCAGTCAGGGCAGACAGGAATTCAAACAGGGCAGGAGGGCAGGAGCTGGGTGCAGGAATTGATTAAGACTCCACAGCAGAGCGCTGCTTTTTTTTTTTTTTTTTTTTTTGGTTTTTCGAGACAGGGTTTCTCTGTAGCTTTGGAGCCTGTCCTGGAATTCCCTTTGTAGACCAGGCTGGCCTCGAACTCACAGAGATCCGCCTGCCTCTGCCTCCCGAGTGCTGGGATTAAAGGCATGTGCCACCACTGCCCGGCAATGAGCACTGCTTTCTTATGGTACTTGGGACCACCAGCTCAGGGTAGTACCACCCGCAATGGGCTGGACTCTTCCATATCACTGATTAAGTAAATGCCCTACAGGCTTTCCTGTAGCTCTTTTTTGTTTTTGTTTTTTTTCTGTTAATGTGCATTGGTGTTTTGCCTGCATGTATGTCTGTGTAAAGGTGTCAGATACCCTGGAACAGGAATTACAGACAATTGATAGCCACCATGTGGGTGATGGGACTTGAACTGAGCCATTTCTTCAGCCTCCTGCAACCCTGTCTTAATGTAGGCATTTTTTTTTCTAATAATTTTTATTACTTTATAAATAATACCATTCAAAATTTCCACTTCCTCTCCTGCTCCCACACCCCTAAGAGTCCTAAGAGAGGGCAAGGCACCCTGCCCTTTGGGAAGTCCAAGGCCCAAGGCCCTCCCCACTCCATCCAGGCTTAGGAAGGTATGCATCCAAATACAATAGGATCCCAAAAAGCCAGTACATGCAGTAGAGACAAATCCCAGTGCCATTGTCATTGGCTTCTCAGACTGCCCCAATTGTCAGCCACATTCAGAGGGTCCAGTTTGATCCCATGCTTGTTCAGTCCCAGTCCAACTGGATTTGGTGAGCTCCCATTAGCTCAGGCACACTGTCTCAGTGGGTGGGCCAACCCCTTGTGGTCCTGACTTCCTTGCTCATATTCTTGCTCCTTCTGCCTCTTCTACTGGACCTTGGGAGCTCAGTCCAGTGCTCCGATGTGGGTCTCTGTCTCTATCTCCATCTGTTACCGGATGAAGGTTCTATGGTGATATTCAAGATAGTCATCAGTCTGACTACAGGACAAGGCCAGTTCAGGCATCCTCTTCTCCACTGTCCAGAGTCCTAGCTGGGGACATCCCCGTGGACACCTGGGAACCCCCTCTAGAGTCAAGCCTCTTGCCAACCCCAAAATGGCTTCCTTAATTAAGATATCATCTTCCCTGCTCCCATATCCGTCCTTTCTCCATCTCAACCATCCCACTCCCTCAAGCTCTCCCCAACCCTCCCCTTCTCCCTTCTCTTTCCTCCCTTCCCTTCCCCCTGCACTACTCCCACCTCCATGCTTCCAACTTTTGCTGGCAATCTTGTCTGCTTCCAATTTCCAGGAGGATCTATATATGTTTTTCTTTGGGTTCACTGTATTACTTAGCTTCTCTAGGATCGTGAACTATAGGCTCAATGTCCTTTATTTATGGCTAGAATCCACTAATGAGTGAGTACATACCATATTCATATTTTGGGTCTGGGTTATGTCACTCAGGATAGTGTTTTCTATTTCCATCCATTTGCATGCAAAATTCAAGATGTCATTGTTTTTTACAGCTGAGTAATACTCTAATGTGTAGATATGCCACATTTTCTTTATCCATTCTTCCATTGAGGGGCATCTAGGTTGTTTCCAGGTTCTGGCTATTACAAATGCTGCTATGAATATAGTTGAACAAATGCTTTTGTAGTATGATTGGGCATCTCTTGGGTATATTCCCAAGAGTGGTATTGCTGGATCCTGAGATAGGTTGACTCCCAATTTTCTGAGAAACCGCCACACTGATTTCCAAAGTGGTTGTACAAGATTTCATTCCCACCAGCAATGGATGAGTGTTCCCTTTACTCCACATCTTCTCCAGCACAGGTTATCATTGGTGTTTTTGATTTTAGCAATTCTGACAGGTGTAAGATGGTATCTCAAAGTTGTTTTGATTTGCATTTCCCTGATAGCTAAGGAAGTTGAGCGTGTCCTTAAGTATCTTTTGGCCATTTGAAATTCTTGTTGAGAATTCTCTGTTCATTTCAGTACCCCATTTTTTAATTGGGTTATTTAGAATTTTAATGTCTACTTTCTTGAGTTCTTTATATATTTTGGAGATCAGACCTTTGTCTGATGTGGGGTTGGTGAAGATCTTCTCCCAATCAGTAGGTTGCCTTTTTGTCTTAATGACTGTGTCCTTTGCTTTACAGAAGCTTCTCAGTTTCAGGAGGTCCCATTTATTCATTGCTGCTCTTACTGTCTGTGCTACTAGAGTTATACATAAGTAGTGGTCTTCTGTGCCCATGTATTGCAGGCTACTTCCCACTTTCTCTTCTATCAGGTTCAGTGTGGTCAGATTTTTATTGAGTTTTGTGCATGGTGATAGATATGGATCTATTTTCATTCTTCTACAGGTTGACATCCAGTTATGCCAGCAACATTTGTTAAAGATGCTTTCTTTCTTCCATTGTATAATTTTAGCTTCTTTGTCAAAAATCAGGTATTCATAGGTTTGTGGATTAATATTCGGGTCTTCAATTTGATTCCATTGGTCAGCGTCTGTTTTTATACAATACCAATCTGTTTTCATTACTGTGTCTGTGTAATAGAGTTCAATGTCAGGGATGGTAATGCCTCTGAAAGTTCCTTTATTGTATAGGATTGTTTTGGCTATCCTGGGTGTTTTGTCTTTCCCATATAAAGTTGATTATTGTTTTCTCAAGGTCTGTGAAGAATTTTGTTGGGGATTGCATTGAATCTATAGATTGCCTTTGGTAGAATTGTCATTTTTACTATGTTGATCCTACCAATCCAAGAGCATGGGAGATCCTTCCATTTTCTGGTATCCTCTTCAATTTCTTTCTTCAAAGACTTAAAGTTCTTGTCAAATAGATCTTTCACGTCCTTGGTTAGTGTTACCCCAAGATGCTTTATGCTATTTGTGGCTATCGTGAAAGGTAATGTTTCTCTGATTTCCCTCTCTGCTTCTTTATCCTTTGTGTACAGGAAGGCTGATTTTTTTTTTTTTTAAAGATTTATTTATTATATATATAGTGTTCTACCTGAAGGCCAGAAGAGGGCACCAGATATCGTTACAGATGGTTATAAGCCATCATGTGATTGCTGGGAATTGAACTCAGAACCTCTGGAAGAGCAGCCAGTGCTCTTAACCACTGAGCCATCTCTCCACCCCAGGCTACTGGGTTTTTTTTTTAGTTGATCTTGTATCCTGCCACATCACTGAAGGTATTTATCAGTTGTAGGAGTTCTCTGGTAGAGTTTTTGGGGTCAGTTATGCATACTATCATATCATCTGCAAATAATGAAAGTTTGACTTCTTCCTTTTCAATTCGAATCTCCTTATGTTGTCTTATTGCTATTGCTAGAACTTCAAGAACTATATTGAAGAGATATGGAGAGAGTGGACAGCCTTGTCTTGTTCCTGATTTTAGTGGAATTGCTTTGAGTTTCTCTCCATTTAATTTGATGTTAGCTGTCGGCTTGCTGTGTATTGCTTTTATTATATTTAGATATGATCCTTGGGGGCTGGAGAGATGGCTCAGTGGTTAAGAGCATTGCCTGCTCTTCCAAAGGTCCTGAGTTCAATTCCCAGCAACCACATGGTGGCTCACAACCATCTGTAAAGAGGTCTGGCGCCCTCTTCTGGCCTTCAGGCATACAGACAGAATATTGTATACATAATAAATAAATAAATATTAAAAAAAAAAAGATATGATCCTTGTATCCCTAATCTCTCCAGGACCTTTATCATAAAGGGGTGTTGAATTTTGTCAAATGCTTTTTCAGCATCTAATGAAATGATCATATGGTTTTTTCTTTCAGTTTATTTATATGATGGATTACATTTATAGATTTTCATATGTTGAACCAGCCCTGCATCTCTGGGATGAAGCGTACTTGATCGTAATGGATGATTTTTTTTTTTTTTGATGTGTTCTTGGATTCAGTTTGCTAGTATTTTGAGAGTTTTTGCTTTGATGTTCATGAGTGAGATTGGTCTGTAATTCTCTTTCTTAGTTGAGTCTTTGTGTGGCAAGGAAACTATAGCTTCATAAAAAGAGTTTGGCAATGACTCTTCTGTTTCTATTATGTGGAACACATTAAGGAGAATAGGTATTAGCTCTTCTTGGAAGTTCTGGTAGAATTCTGCACTAAAACCATCTGGTCCTGGGCTTTTTTTGGTTGGGAGGTTTTTGATGACAGCTTCTATTTTTTCGCAACTTATAGGTCTATTTAAATTGTTCACCTGGTCTTGGTTGAATTTGGGTATATGGTATTTATCTTAAAAAATGGCCATTTCTTTTACATTTTCCAATTTTGTGGCATACAGGCTTTTGTAGTAAGACCTAATGATTCTCTGAATTTCCTCAGTGTCTGTTGTTATGTCCCCCTTTTCATTTCTGATCTTGTTAATTTGCGTGCTCTCTCTCTGCCTTTTGATTAGTTTGAATAGGGGTTTGTCAATCTTGTTGATTTTTCTCAAAGAGCCAGCTCTTTGTTTCATTGATTCTTTGAATTTTTTTTTTTTTTTTTTTTTTTTTTTTGTTTTTCGAGACAGGGTTTCTCTGTAGCTTTGGAGCCTGTCCTGGAACTCCCTTTGTAGACCAGGCTGGCCTCGAACTCACAGAGATCCACCTGCCTCTGCTTCCTGAGTGCTGGGATTAAAGGCGTGCGCCACTACCGCCCGGCCTTTGGATTGTTTTCTGTGTTTCTATTTTGTTGATTTCAGCCCTCAGTTTGATTATTTCCAGTCTTCTGTTCCTCCTGGGTGAGTATGTTTTTATTTTTTTTTTTAGAGCTTTCAGGTGCTGTTAAGTCTCTAATGTGAGCTTTCCCTGTTTTCTTTATGTGGGCACTTAGTGCTCTGAACTTTCCTCCTTAGCACTGCTTTCATAGTGTCCCATAGGTTTGGGTATGTTGTGTCTTCATTTTCGTTGAATTCAAGGAAGACTTTAATTTCTTTCTTTATTTCTTCCTTGACCCAGGGGTGGTTTAGTAGTTGACTGTTCAGTTTCCATGAGTTTGTAGGCTTTCTGGGGATGGAATTGTTAAATTCTAACTTTACTCCGATAAGACATATGTGGTTACTCCAATTTTTTTTGTATCTGTGGATGTTTGCTTTGTTACCGAGTATGTGATCAATTTTCAAGAAGGTTCCATGAGATGCTGAGAAGAAGGTATATTCTTTCCTGTTTGGGTGGAATGTTCTGTAGATGTCTCTTAAGTCTGTTTGATTCATTACATCTGTTAGTTCTCTTATTTCTCTGTTATGTTTCTGTCTGGTTGAATTGTCCATTGGTGAGAGAGGAGTGTTGGAATCTTCTACTATTAGTGTGTGGGGTTTGATGTGTGATTTGAGTTCTAGTAATGTTTCTTTTACATATGTGGGTGCTTTTATATTAGGGGGCATAGATATTCAGGATTGAGACTTCATCTTGGTGAATTGTTTCTGTTATGGGTATAAAGTGTCCTTCTCCATCTCTTCTGATTGATTTTAGTTTGAAATCAATTTTGTTAGATATTAGGATAGCCACACCGCTTGTTTCTTAGGTCTGTTTGCTTGGAAAACCTTTTCCCAACCCTTTACTCTGAGGTAGTGTCTGTCTTTGAGGTTGAGGTGTGTTTCTTGTGAACAGCAGAATGTTGGATCCTGTTTTCATATCCATTCTCTTAACCAGTGCCTTTTTTTTTTTTTTTTTTTTTGGTTTTTTCGAGACAGGGTTTCTCTGTGGTTTTGGAGCCTGTCCTGGAACTAGCTCTTGTAGACCAGGCTGGTCTCAAACTCACAGAGATCCGCCTGCCTCTGCCTCCCAAGTGCTGGGATTAAAGGCGTGCGCCACCACCGCCCGGCAACCAGTGCCTTTTTATAGGTGAATTGAGTCCATTGATATTAAGCGATATTAGTGACCAATGGTTGTTAACTCCGGTTTTTTTTTTGGGGGGGGTGGTAGTATTTGTGTGTTTCCCTTCTTTGAGTTGTGTTGGTGGAGAGTTGTCAGATGTCTGTGCTATTGTGGGTATTGTTGGCTTCCTTGGGTTGAGGTTTTCCTTCTAGTACTTTCTGTAAGGCTGGGTTTGTGGCTATGTATTGTTTAAATTTGTTTTTGTCATGGACTATCTTGTTTTCTCCACCAATGGTGAAAGAAAGCTTTGCAGGGTATAGTAGTCTGGGCTTGCATCCATGGTCTCTTAGTGTCTGCAGCACATCTATCCAAGACCTGGCTTTCATGGTTTCCATTGAGAAGTCAGGTGTAATTTTGATAGGTTTACCTTTATATGTTACTTGACTTTTTTCCTTGCAGCTCTTAATATGCTTTCTTCCGTATGTTTTGTGTTTTGATTATTATATGATAAGGGGATTTTTTTTTTGATCCAGTCTATTTGGTGTTCTGTAAGCTTCTTGTACCTTTATAGGAATATCCTTCTTTAGGTTGGGAAAGTTTTCTTCTATAATTTTGTTGAATATATTTTCTGGGCCTTTGAGCTGAAATTCTCTTCTACCCCTGTTATTCTTAGGTTTGGTCTTTTCATGGTGTCCCAGATTTCCTGGATGTTTTGTGTTAAGAATTTGTTAGATTTGCAGTTTTCTTTGATCAATGAGTCTATTTCCTCTATAGTATCCTCAGCGCCTGAGATTCTTTCTTCTATCTCTTGTATTTTGTTGGTTATATTTGTCTCTGTAGTTCCTGTTTGTTTACCCAGATTTTCCATATCCAGCCATCCCTTAGTTTGTATTTTCTTTATTACCTCCATTTCAGTCTTCAAGTCTTGAACTGTTTCCTTTACCTGTTTGATTGTTTTTTCTTGGTTTTCTTGGGTATCTTTGAGGGATTTATTCATTTCTTCTAACTTTTTGTTTGTCTTTTCTTCCATTTCTTTAAGGGAGTTTTTCACTTCCTGTTTAAGGGTCTCCATCATTTTCATAAGGTTACATTTAAAGTCGATTTCTTCTACCTCTTCAGAGTTAGGATGTTCAAGTCTTCCTGTTGGATATTCACTGGATTCTGGTGTTATCATATTGCTTCTCGGGATGTTGGAGGAATTCTTGCATTGGCGCCTGCCCATGTCTTCCTTCAAATGAGACCAGTATAGTCTTGGTGTCTTGGTCCAATCTTTGCTGTGGCTGACTGTGTATTTGGGACTTTTTCTTGGTCTGCCCCCTCTTAGGTCCCCTCAGCACTGGAGCAGGCTCTCAGATTTCCTTCCTCCTGAAGCAGGCTGTGCTGGGGGATCCAAGGACTTCGCAGATTTGAAAAGGAATGCTTGGGGGCAGGGTGGAATGTGGTAAAGAAAGCCAGCAGCCGGAAACACACCCTGCTGGACTTTCAGAAAAGCTTAGGGACTTGGAGGGGGCCTGGACTCAGTTCCCCTGAACCATCAGGCCGCAGGCCACCTCACTCACCTTTCTGGATCCTCTCAGCATGGGAGCAGGGCCTCTTGCCAGGCTCCAAGGACCTCAGAGACGAAAAGGTGGGCTTGGGAGGCAGGGTGGGAAGATACAAAGAAGCCCCAGCAGCAGGAACACTCCCCGCTGGCTCCCCGGACTCCTCAGTCCTGAAGCAGGCTGAGTTGGGGGATCCAAGGACCTCACAGATGAAAAGGAGTGCTTGGGGGCAGGGTGTAATGGGGTAAAGAAGGCCAGCAGCAGGGAACACGCCCTGCTGGACGGCCAGAAAAGCTTAGGGTGTAGGCATTTTTTTTAACAGAGGGTTCCTCCTCACAGATGACTCTACCTTGTGTCAAGTTAACATAAAAACTACTAAGCACAGGTTTGAGAAGAAAGTCTATTTCTTGAATTGTGGGATTTTTATCAAGATAGAAATCTATTGTTGGAGAGATGGCTCAGTGGTTTAGAGGAGGGAACTGCTCTTCTAGAGGACCAGAGTTCAGTTCTTGGCACCTGTCCGGACCGCTCAGACCCAAAATAATTACTCAGAAACTATATAATTTGCAATACTGTTTGGCCAATAGCTTAAGTGTATTGCTAGCTAGCTCTTACATCTAGAATTAACCCATTTCTATTATTTTATATTTTACTATGAGGTTTGTCGCCTACTAGCAAATTTCCACTGACAACTTGAGTCTTTCCCCTCAGTGGCTACATGGCGTCTCACTGACTCCACCTTCTTTCTCCCAGCATTCAGTTTAGTTTTTCCTCCTAGCTCTACTCTGCTAAGCCACTGGGCGAAACAGATTCTCTATTCATTAACCAATAAAAGCAACACATACACAGAAGGACTTCCTATACCAGGCACCCTTGTCAAGTGGCTCAAAATTTCTTGACTTCCTGTCAATCCAGCGCCAGGAGATCCAGTTCCCTTTTTAGATCTTGATGGTTATCTGCACTTACATGTAAATACCTCTCTCTCTCTCTCTCTCTCTCTCTCTCTCTCTCTCTCTCTCTCTCTCTCTCTGTGTGTGTGTGTGTGTGTAAAATTAAAAATAAATCTTTTTTTAAAATCTAAAAGAAACCTGATTTTATCAAACATTTGCATGTGCCTACTACCCTAATGTTCTGAGACACCTGTTGCCACTAGGAAGCCAAGTTTTCCCTTTCCACATGAGCAGAATGCTGTCAAACTTAGTTGCTCTCTGCAGATCCTGAGCTGAATCTGGGGAGGTATGAACCTTGTTCTGCTGCTGAACTCTCTGTGAGTGATATTCTTCCTGAGAGAACAGCAAGAAAAGTGGGCTACCGAGGCACTGACACTTCCCCTAAGGAATTTTTAGAACTCAGGCACTCATAGTAAATGTTTCTAATCTGCATGCTTGAATGTAAGTGGATTTCAGATTTTTAAATAATTGGTACACATGTTTTCATAAACTAGTGGAAGAGAAAGAGGCAGAACCCAGCAAAGATCCTGTTCAGAATGTCCTAAAAATCTGATTGCCTAAAGCTAAGAAATTTCCACCTTGGCTTTTTTTTTCTTCTTCAGTGTGTTATGTGTGAGTTCCTGTGTGTATGTGTATCACGTGCATGCCTAGTGTCCTCAGAGGCCAGAAAGGGCTATTAGATCTCTGGGAAATAGAGTTATAAGTAATTGTAAACTGCCGTGTGGCTAAGAGCAGCAAGTACTCTTAACCACTGAGCTGTCTCTTTAACTCTCCAACTTCACTTCGCTTCTTTTTTTTTTTTTTTTTTTTTTATAAAGACAGGGTCTCACTCTAACCTGGGCTTCTCTGGAACCCAGTTTGTGGTTCTGTTTGCCCCACAGTCCTCTTGCCTTTGCCCCTTAGTTCTGGGGTTACAGGCATGAGCCAGCATATCCAACATTTTTGAAAAATTTTTTAATTTCCCATGCCTTTATTATTTTTTAAATTCCATCCACAGTTCTCCCCTCTAACCCTTCTCCCAGCGGGTAAGGGCTACCATGGGAAATCAACAAAGTCTGGCACATTAAGTTGGAGGCAGGACTAAGTCCCTTCCCTCTGCATTAAGGCTGTGCATGGTATCCTACCACAGGGAATGGGCTCCAGTAAGCTAGCTCATGCATCAGAGATAGATCCTGGTTCTAAGGCCAGGTACCTCACAGATAGTCCAAGCTTCAATCTTTTACATATGAATCCCAGTTCCCTTCCCCTTCCCTTCTCCTACTCCCCCTGCCTTCTCCCCAACCCACCCCTTTCCGCTCCTCAGAGGGGATAAGGCCTCCATTCAAGAAAATATGTTCTTTTTATAAACATACCCCTTATAGTAGGATATTAAATGAAACCTCCCAAACGTGGGTATGATAGTGTGCCTGTGAACTCGGCACCCAGGATGCAAAGGCAGAAGGAATGCCCACAGTGTAAAGCCAGCCTGCTCTATCTGTATAGTGAGTTACAGATAAGCCAAAGCCACATAGTCTTAAATCAAACAGCTGGGCATGGTGATGCACACTTTGAACCCTAGCACTTAGGAGCAGAGACAGGCAGACCCCTATGAGTTTAAGACTAGCCTCATCTACATAGAATTCCAGGCCATCCAGGGCTGCACAGTGAGACTCTGTCTCAAAATAAGTAAACAAAAGTTGTACACACTAACAAGAAAAAAAAGAAAACTTCCATAATTCCACAGCAAAAATACTGTTTTAATCACAATTTAGTAAAACTAGAAACCATGGAAGATTGGGCATCATAACACATGCAGACTTCTTGGAACCTTGTCTGAAAAAGTAAAACAAAGCAAAATCCAATATTTTTTGGGTATAATGACACCATCTGCAGTACCATCACATGAGTGACTGAGGCGGGAAGATCAAGAGTTCAAGATCATCCTCAGCTACATTAGATATTTGAAGCCAGCCTAGATCTTTTAGATCCCGTCAAAAATAAAAAAATTCAAAATACAAAGTCTTAAGAAAGCAATACCTTTTCAAATTCCATGTGTGTGGGTTTTTGTTTTTTTTTTTTTTTTTTTTGGTTTTTCGAGACAGGGTTTCTCTGTGGTTTTGGAGCCTGTCCTGGAACTAGCTCTTGTAGACTAGGCTGGTCTCGAACTCACAGAGATCCGCCTGCCTCTGCCTCCCAAGTGCTGGGATTAAAGGCGTGCGCCACCACCGCTCGGCTCCATGTGTGTTTTGATACAAGTTGTTTGGCTTGTATATGGTATGTGGATTTTTTTTTTGTGTGTGTGTGTATGTTTGGGTTTTTGATTCCTTTTTTTTTTTAGCACTGCTGTGGTTTGAACCTGGCCAGAACTTGTGCCTTCTAGGCAAATGTTCACTATTGTATAGTAATTTTGTAAAAGGTTATTATTGCATAGTATTTTTTCAATAATACACTATGAAGAGAATTAAGAAATATGTGGATTTATGTAGTAATTTAGTTCAGATTTCTTTTTTTTTCCTTTCCTTTTATTTGTTTTGTTTTTTGAGACAGGGTTTCTCTGTGTAGCCCTGTGAGTCCTAGAACTCCCTTTGTAGACAAGAGATCCCCCTGCTTCTGCCTCCTTGGTGCTGGGATTAAAGGCATGCACCACCATGCCTGGCTTAAATTTTAGTTTTTAAATTAGAATAGTTACAGAGAAACCCTGTCTTGAAAAAAAAATTAGAATAGTACTTTAAGTAGAAATACAATATAGCTTTTAATATATTTATAAAGATATTTTATCAAGAAAATGAAAGCAGTCCTTAAACACAAACCAAGTTATTGGAGAAGAAACTGGATGTTGGAGTGTATACTTTTAATCCTAGAATTTTAGGGGATAGATATTAGGAGTTCAAAGCTAACCTTGACTACATAGTAAGTTTGAAGCCAGCCTATGCTACATAAGACTTTCCCTAAAAAACAGAAAAGAAAAAAATTGCTGGAGAAAATAATAAAACAGGTAGACATGGAGAATGTTCAAGATAGCAAGTGCATGATAGAAATATGAAGACTGAAAAATAACTATAAAGATGATGGATATTTGAAAAGAAACAAATAACAATAGCAAAGTTATGATTTACTAAATTTCAGACTGTGGATGAATAAATGCTCACAAAATTAATAAAATTCCAAATCTGAATAAGAGTAAACAGACCTCTGAGGTTTGGAGACTTTATACTGTTAGGACTGAAATGGTGTCTACACGCTGCCCAAGGTGTTCTCACTTTCAGGAATGGCGGCATGTCCCAGCCACTCACAGAGGTTGAAACAGGAAAATTGTTAGTTTGAAGCCAACTTGGGGAAAGTAGGCAACATAGGAATTACCCATTTCTCCTGTTCTTTCCCATAGAACAAGGGTTAGTGAGTGGTGGGTAGGTTTCAGGTGTATCAGGGAGAAAATAGAGAAGCAGAAGAAAAAACTCTCCCAAAGCCTTTGTAGAAATAGAAGAGGAAAGATGGGCAGCCTCATCTTTTTAATTGATGAAGACTGATACAGAGCAGGAATTGGGTTTTCTGCCCCTAAGCATGAACCTGTGATTCCTGGGTGGAGCAAGGGCTAAAATGCTGGACCATTAAGGTCCTTTTCTGTGTTGTAGGAAGCTATATGTGAAAATCATTTCTTTGACTAGACATGTTAAGAAAGAGAATTTTTGTATAGTTTCTGTTTATCTGGAAAATGGACACCTATATCTCAGCATCCCTAGGTTCTGACTTCTTTTATTCCATGAGCACCATGTTGGCCTGGAATGAACGAAACAGTGGAGCCCATGGAAGGTCAAGAGTCATAGAAACAGATTCTGCCTAGAAGAGAAACAGCAACGGGAACATCAGAACTGAAGCACAAAGAAAGATTTAAGACTAGCATTCCAGACATAGGAAAGAGCACCTACTAGGCATCATCATAAAAGAACAAAGAGCACTGGCTGCTATTCCAGAGGTCCTGAGTTCAATTTCCAACAACCATATGGCATCTCACAACCATCTATAATGGGGTCTAATGCCCTCTTCTTGCATGCAGGCATACATGCAGATAGAATACTCATATATAAAATACATAAATAAAAACAGCTAACCAAACAAAAGAACATGGTGGGCTCCAAAATATACCGTCTATGTTTGAGAAACTATAGATATGGTCTGGAAGGAGTGGAACCCGGAAAGGGGGAGCTTGGGTTTTAAAAATAAAAAGGATTGGAAAGATGGCTCGGTGGCTCTTAACCAGTTCGATTCTCAGCCTCCACGTGACATCTCACACCTGTCTGTAATTCCAATTACAGATCTGACACCCCCACACAGACATACATGCAGGTAAAATAAAATAGGGTAAAAAAATAAAAACACAGTTTCACATGCCTTTAATCTCAGCACTCAGGAGACAAAAGCAGGTGGATCTCTATGAGTTTGAGGCCAGCTTGGTCTACAGAATTCCAAAGCTATACAAAGAAATCCTGTCTTGAAGAAAAAGGAAGAAAAGTCTAATACAGCCCAAGTTGCTCTTAGACTTGTAGAAGCTAGCCTTAAGCAACTGATCTTCCTGTTTGTACCTCCTAAGTGCTGGGATTATAAGCATACACTACCATATCCAGCTTCTTCCATGCCTGGCCTAATGGGAATTAATTTCTACTAGAGTAACATGGAAAGTGCATTCTGTGGAGGAGCTGGACTCTCAAGATTCTGGAAGATTTCCATAGGCAGACTTGAAAGGATGAGCTTTGGAGAATGTTCGTCTTTCAGGTCCAGGTAGGCTGACATATTTAGAAGAGGCAAAGAGGCTGGGCGGTGGTG
Source organism: Chionomys nivalis (assembly GCF_950005125.1). Classification (NCBI taxonomy): domain Eukaryota; kingdom Metazoa; phylum Chordata; class Mammalia; order Rodentia; family Cricetidae; genus Chionomys; species Chionomys nivalis. Next base: position 86,667,485 of record NC_080092.1, read on the forward strand.
GTGCATGCCTTTAATCCCAGCACTTGGAAGGCAGAGGCAGGTGGATCTCTGTGAGTTCGAGGCCAGTCTGGTCTACAAGAGCTAGTTTCAGGACAGGCAACAAAGCTACAAAGAAACCTTATCTTAAAAAATCAAAAAAAGAAGAGGCAAAGAGAAAGCCAAGAAAGTATCCCAAGGCCACTTTCTAAGCACCCTTGACTATACCTAGGAATTTTTTGGGGGGGAGGGGTAGTTGGTGGGAAGTCACAGAAAATTTTTGTGCCTTATGCTCATCTCTGTTAGAATGCTAATCATATTATCTTTCCCACCAAACTCTATCTTTGTTCATTCATTACCAAAAAATCAATTATAGGCCAAAAGCTTGGATACGAAAAAGACATGGGCTTTGTGCTATGGACCTTGTATATGGTGAAAAAAAATGTTTGTTTGTCATAATGTGATCAGTATATAGTTACAAACTGCGGCTCGAAAGTTGTGTGGTGTTGCATGAATATGCAAATGAAAAGTAGGACCTGAGCTTGGGGTCAGGAAACCTTAGGCTACCACCTAAAGTACATATGGAAGCTGTGCAGAGATTTGAGGGCAAGGGCTTTGGACAGGAGATATTATGTTTGTTGAGACTAAGAGCTAAAGAAAGGTGGACTGTTGGAGACAGAGATGATGTCTGGAGTGCTAAGGCAGGAGCAAGGAGAGCAGGCCTCAGCTAGAGAGGAAGAAGAGCCCTATGGATAGTAATGAAGATTTACTTTAATCTTTGTTGAAAGCAATGAAAAGTCATTAGGTTTTTAAGTAATGATGAAAAGGTAGAATGACATTCAGATTTGCATTGTCAAAGACTGTTCTGGCTGAAGTGTGAAGGACAGACTGGAAGGGCTAGATTGGATCCAGAAAACCATATAGGTGAAAGAAGGCAGATGCTTGGATTAGTCTGGGAGCAGTGAGAGAGACAAGGAACAAGTAGAGCTGAGACATTCAGAGATAACACTGATAGAACATGGCACTTCAGTGGTTTTCACAATACGCTGTGGAGAATCAGGGGCATTCTTAAGTTCCTTTTAGGTCTTCTGTGAGGGCAAGACTGTTCTTCTTCTTTTGGTTTTTGGAGCCAGGGTTTCTCTTTAGCTTTAGTTTGGAGCCTGTCCTGGAACTTGCTTTTGCTCTGTAGACCAGACTGGCCTCTAACTCACAGAGATCTGCCTGCCTCTGCCTCCCTAGTGTTGGGATTAAAGGTGTGCACCACCACTGCCCGGCAAGATTATTCTTAACATCATCCTAAAATGTGATACTCATCACAAGCATACAGTTGTTTTCCAGGGGTTATGCATGTGAGGTAGTGTGTACGTGAGAGAGAGAGAGAAACAGAAAGACAGACACAGGATCTCATGTGTCCTAGGCTAGCCACAAACTCATTATGTACCTAAGGATGATCTTGAACTTTTGATCCTTCTTTCACCTCCCTACTTCTGGGATTACAGGCATGCACTACCATGCCTGGTTTATTTGGAGCTGAGACTAGAACCCAGGGCTTTATGCATGCTGAACTATATCCCCGATGTCATATCTGAAAATACCTGAGCTTGGTTGCAGAGATAATTCTGCAGTTTAGAGCTGTGACTGCTCTTCAGACGACCTTGGTTCAATTCCCAGCACCCACACTGTGGCTCACAACTACCTGTAACTCTAGTCCCAGGGGTATCTGATGCCCTTTTCTGGCCTGTGTGGGCACTACATGCACATAGTGCACAGACGTATGTTCAAGCAAACACTCATAAACACACTGAGAAAATAAAATGGTCGTCTTCCTTCATTCCAGAGGTTCTTTTCTTCTCATAGTAGATTCTTCTGCAGTTCTAGATAAGATTATAATGTGTATAGTGGTGGTAGCTACTTCAGAATTGAAGTGTAGGTTGTTGTCAGTGTCTGGGAAAACAAGATTGAGAAGTAGTTTTGCAGTCTTCCCCCATGCAAGCAGGTCAGGAAATATCGCTTACAATTTTCTATTGAAGAAGAAAAAAATATTTGATTACTCTCCTATCTCATCTGTCCCCTAAGAGAAAAGGATTTAGAAATATTTCTTTGTACTTGCAGTGACCTACACATTAACACTGACCCAAAGCCCTAGAAATCCCTGAGGAGGCAACTTCCTGCCTCCATTAGCTTCCTAATAAGGGTTCTCTGAGAAGAGAAGACTGCATTTTAGCTTTAAGTCAGAGTACAAGCAAAAGAATCACCCATACTCTGGGAACAGTTTATTTCTGCTTGGCTTTTTTGGGTTAAAGAAGCTAGCAGAGTAACATAATGTGGAGGGATTTTAACAGCTCATGTTTAAACCCTGGTGTTCTCTTTCCACTTAGAATGCCTTCAGAGGAAGCTGCAGATAGACTCTCCTTTGATACTGGCCTGGGCCCTTGATGTGACTAGAACAGCATAGTCAGCCTGGAGTATCAGGAAAGGATGCCCCATGGGAGCCCCCCTCCCCCTTATCCTCTCACCATTGCCCTCTAAGACCTAAGGAATCACTTGTGCTGTGATGGTAGAGCTTTGTGCCTTCTGGCTCACTCCTGGTCATTGTGAGTAGTTATGTGACCATCAAGTCTTGTAGTTCAGCAGCATTATGGCCTGTTCAGCTCCTGCCCTCACTTGTTCTCAGCTGCTGATGTGCCTCTCATTGGCTCTCAGTTTTTGAAATGAAGATAAAAACAAAACTGAAAATACCCTGGAACAGTTATGCCACCTCCTGGTGTTTCCATTTGCTTCCTCTGATAGTCATTGGTCTGGGGAGACTTCCCTTTCCTGCTCCAGGCAGTGGGCTTGTGCACAATAGCCCCTGGCATGCCGCCCATCAGATAACAAGGCTGGCTTTCTGTAGGTCACAGTGTGGATTGGAAAAAGTGAAAGTCTTTGGCTGGAAATAAAAGTCCAGAAAACCTTTGCTCTTTCCCCTAGGCCCTCCTGTGTCTGCCGCAGTGGCCTCATATGTGCTAGTTTCATCCCAACTATAAAAGCAAGGGAGAATTCTGTGAGCTACTAGTAGAGGGAATGGATTAGATCAGTGTCAACTATTGGGGGGGGGGGGTGTTTGGAGACAGGATTTCTCTGTATGACAGCCCTGGAACTTGCTAGGTAACCAGGCTGGCCTCAAACTGCCCGCCTCTGCCTCCTAAGTGCTGGAATTAAAGGCGTGCGCCACCATACCTGGCTATAAAAGACATTTTAAAAATTTGCTCTAGGCTTATTCCAGAGCATCTTGGGTTAAAATGCTAGAAAAGAACTTCTCTAACTTGTTTCAGGGAGAAGAGACTCAATGTAAAATTCCAGACTATGGAACCAATGAGAGTTGAGAAAAGCAGATTCCTAGGTTCAGACACACAAGAGAGAGGCAGGGGTCATTTTAGCTGATTTTATTATTCTGTGAGTTCACAAAAAAAATTCTAAATTTATACTAAGCAGCTTCAGTTTCTTATAAGGCTTTAAATACCTGGATAGACTGTCTCCTGCAGGCTATTGAGGTCATTTCAGTACTATGGCTCAAGAGCTGATTACTTCAGAATTGTAGCTTTCCCTCTGTGAGTGAGATGTTGAGACATGAAATCCACAAAATTATTTGCCTGTTTTCGGGACCATTTCATAGCTTTATGTCAGTATTCTCATCTGAGACTACGTCCTTGGATTGCTGCCTCCATGAATCACTTGGAAGTATTCTTGGCAGTAAATTTATCAAATGTCTTCAGCACATCTGAATGAGTCATATGTTGGAGCAACTGACTTTATTTGAAAGAATGAAGAACTGAGTCTCTTAATGCTGAGAATACTTTAAACTCCTTAGAAGTTATCTTTCAAGCCCCAGGTATGAGACTCCTGTCAATACCTGTCAGGAGACGGAAGAAGGAGGATGAGTTCAAGTCTAGCCTGCTGTATATAGCCCTATCTCAAACAAAAACCCCATTTTTCCCCATATGCCTTTAATCCTAGAATTCAAGAAGCAAAAGCAAGTAGATCTCTGTAAGTTCAAGGCTACTGTGGTCTTTCAGGCCAGCCAGAATCATATAGTGAAACCCTGTCTCAAAACACAAAAGCCCCAGCATTTTCAAGGATTAACCTATTGTACTTTTTTTTTTTTTGAAGGGGGTGTCAAGCATTTTTCTTCCTTTTGTTGGTCCTTTTTTCTTTAGGAAGAGACTCCCTGGCTCAGAAAGTTTTGTTGAGACCCATATGTTTACGTCCAATATATTCTCTGAGTATTAGAAATACTTCAGCCAGACTTTTCAGCATCCCTTGCACTATAAATATACTTTCCATCTGTCTGTCCTGGAGCCCAGGCTGAATGAGATATATACAAAGTTAAAACAGTATGTATCCAAGCTGGGCAGTGGTGGCACACGCCTTTAAATCCCGGCACTTGGGAGGCAGAGTTAGGGGATGTTTGTGAGTTCGAGGCCAGCCTGGTTTACATAGTGAGTTCTAGGACAGACAATGCTGCTACACAGAGAAACCCTGTCTCAAAAAACAAAAACAAAAAACCACCACAACAAAACAGTATTATTTTACATTTTCCTTCTGAAACTAGTTTCTTTCAGGAAAGAAAGACGCTGGCATTGAGTGGTCACATCTTCTAGAGTAGAATGAATCAAGTTCTTCTCCATCTCCAGCTGCCAAACTTGTTTGCTTTCTTAGCCAATTCCACAAAACACATTGCCTGCAGAGTTCTAGCCCAGAAAACCTAGTGCCATAGTCCTGAACTAGACTGGGAAGTAGTTTGTTATGTGGTGGCACATTACCGTTTCTGGTGTCTGAGGATTTCTGGGTTGTAGGGGAGAGGTAGAGGGCAAAAGAGAGGAAAGGGTTGTTATGTTTCTGGCTTTCTTCATGGCGGGATAAATATGTCCCCCCCAAATAAGGGCTAAAGGAGCACATATGAAGGCCAGAGGACAGCTTGTTAGAGTCAGTTCTCTCTTTAGACCATGTAGGTCCTGAGGATTGAACTCACGTTGTGAGGCCCAGTAGCAAGTATCTTTACCTGCTGAGCTATCTCACTGATCCTGTTAGTATTTTCTTGAACCTTCTAAATATTGTGTTTTTTTCCTGAAGTAATAATATAAATATACCTTGCAGAGTACCTCAGAGTTACCCAGAGAATGTTTGCCAAAGGTCTTCTGCCAATTGTTGGAATCAAATGATGCAATTACTGTGAATGCCCAACAAAAAGGAAAACTTCTTTTCTTTTCTTTTTCCCCAAGACAGGGTTTCTCCGTTGCTTTGGAGCCTGTCCTGAACTAGCTCTTGTAGACCAGGCTGGTCTCGAACTCACAGAGAGCCACCTGCCTCTGCCTCCCAAGTGCTGAGATTAAAGGTATATGCCACCACTACCTGGCCAAAAAGGAAACTTCTAATTAAGGGCAACATAATGTACTCATAATAGTCAGGAATTGTGAGAGTAAGTGGCAGTGAGAGAGATAGTCTTTTTTCATTGACCATAATATCTTCACTGAAGCTGGTATTGCCTCAACCACCTGAGTTCTGGGATTATAGATATGTGCCACCATGCCTAGCTCAGTGTCTTCTCATCTGATACAGATAGAGTGGGTACTGGTTGAAAGAACAGAGCCCCAGAGACATATGTACAGTTATATCCAGGTAGCTCTTCCTGGATCACAGTTTCAAAATGTTGTTGGGGCCCAAAGCTCCAGAGAACTAAACTGATAAACTAATGCACAAGGACCTCTTGCTTATAGTTTTTTTCATTTTCAGTTACCACCAATCAACTGTTTAGAATTTAGTGTTTGTTTTATTCATGATCTCTTATATTCCACACTGGCCTTGAACTCACTGTGTAGCAGATCTTCCTGTCTGCTTCCCAGATGTAAGGATTATGGGCATGTGCCATCAGGTCTGACTTTTTTCTTTTCTTTCTTGCTTGCTTGCTTGCTTTTTTAATTTATACTTATGCCCAGGCTGGTTTCACTAAACTCAGCCTCCAGAGTAGCAAAACAACAGGCATGTTCCTTCACATCTGGCAGTCAGGAAATAATAAATGAAATTAAGATGGAGTGTGGTAGTACACACCTTTAATCTCAGAAGTTGGGAGGGGGAGGAAGGCAGATCTCTTAGTTTAAGCCAGCCAGTTCTACATAGTGAGTTCCAGAACAGCCTGGACCATATAGTGAGACCTTGTTTCAAAAATACAAAGAGAGAGGGCAGGGGGAGGGGGGAAGGGAGGGAGGGAGGGAGGGAGGGAGGGAGAGAGAGAGAGAGAGAGAGAGAGAGAGAGAGAGAGAGAGAGAGAGAGAGAGGAAACCAAAAATACAGTGTCTTGATTACTTTTCTATTGCTGTGAAGAGACACCATAACTAAGGCAATTTATAAAAAGAAGCATTTAATTGGGGGCTTACAGTTCTGAGGGTGAGTCCATGGCCATCATGGTAGGGAGCGTGGCAGCAGGCAGGCATTGACATTGGGACAGTCGGTGATAGCTTACATCTGATCCGTAAGCACAGGCAGAGGGAGAGACACTAGACCCAGCTTTTTTGTTTGGTTTTTGTTTTGTTTTGTTTTTCGGGACAGGGTTTCTCTGCAGCTTTGGAGCCTGTCCTGAAACTAGCTCTGTAGACCAGGCTGGCCTCAAACTCACAGAGATCTGCCTGCCCCTGCCTCCCAAATGCTGGAATTAAAGGCGTGCAGCACCATTGCCTGGCTAGGCCCATGTTTTAAAACCCACCTTCATTGACACCTGAAACCAGGGCCAACCCCTGTCCTTCCCAAAACAGCTCCATTAACTGGGGACCAAGCCCTCAAATACATGAACCTATGGTAGCCACTTTTATCCTAACTGCCACACACAGTGGGCTTTATTTTATTTTTTAATGTAATTTTTTTTTTTTTTGAGATAGGGTCTTACTATGTAGCCTTGACTGATCTGAAACTTGCTACTCAAAAGAGATCTGCCTGGGACTAAAGAGGTAAAATACCACACTTGGCCTGAGTTTTTGGGGGTTGTTTTTTAGTTTTTTGTTTTGTTTTGTTTTGTTTGTTTGTTTAAGACAGGGTTTCTCTATGTGGCCCTGGCTATCCTGGAACTTGCTCTGTAGCCCAGACTGGCCTCAAACTCAGATCCACCTTCCTCTCTCTCCCAAGTGCTGGAATTAAAGGTGTGCCACTACTACCTTGCTTGGATTTTTTTGTTTGTTTTTTCAGATGTATTATATTTAATTATGTATATATATATGTGTGGATCTGGGTGTGGATATGTATGTGTATGTGCCGGTGCCAGCTGAGGCCAGAAGCAATTCCCTTGGTATTGGGGTTATAGACAATTGTGAGCTACCCAACATGGATGCTGGGAATCTAGTTCTGATGCTTTGCAAGAGCAGTCTGGACCTTGAACTGCTGAGCTGTCTCTCCATGCTTGTAACATGAACAGGGGCCCTGCTTGTTTGGGGTTTTTGTCCCGCCCAATACCCCCAGCTGTTTAGCCCCAAAGAAAATCACACATAGGTCTCCATAAATTATAAGCTGATTGGCCCATTAGCTCTAGCCTCTCACTGGCTAACTCTCACATCTTGATTAACCCATTTTTCTGATCTATGTTAGCCATGTGGCTCAGTACCTTTTTTTCAGTGGGGCAGATCACATCTTGCTGCTTCGGTGGTCTGGGCAGGAGTGGGAGGAATCAACTTCCTCCTTCCCAGAATTCTCCTGTTTTCATTACATCATTTCTATTTCCTGTATGGTTTTCCCGCCTATATTTCCTGCCTGGCCAATCAGCATTTATTTATAACATGATTGACAGAATACAGACAATTCTCCCACACCACAGGCCCAGCAATAAGTTTTAACATGGGTTTTACTCTCAAGTATCATGATAAAATCTTATACCATTCTACCTGAAATATGCCTTTATCCTATATATCCAAGATATATCTGCAGCTGGCTCATTTGTTACTTAAGGACTATCCCAATTATCAGATTGTATTGTATTGTTAGTACTTGTGTTCAAGTAACCCATTTTTGACCTAATGGCTCTAAAGAGTAGTAATGCTGGTAATGTTATCACGGTACTTTGTTATAATTGTTTTGTTTTATTAGTTTGAGTTTTTGTTGTTTGTTTTGCAATGTGTAGTCCTGGGCTTCCATATGCTAGGCACGTGTTATTCCACTGAGCTACAGTCTTAGCCCTGGTGGGCTTTTATTTTATTTTTTTTCTATTTTTATTTTTGTCTTTGTTTTGTTTTAAAAGGGTCTTGGTATATAACTTACGTTAGTCTGGAGAGTCTGGAGCTCAGTTTCCCTGCTCCTTTCTCCTGTGCACTGGGATTATAGGAGTGCACCATCCAGCCAAGGAGTGTTAATCTCTTCTTATACATAATTTGTACATTAAACTTTTGAGATAGGTATATATGCATTGGGTTTGCTATTATTTAGGGTTTCAGGCATCTGCTTGTGATCTTGAAGTATATTTCCTAATTATATGTATCAAGGATTGAAATGATCATTTTCCTAGGTTCTTCCTTGGATAGGAGAAAGTGGCATTGGTGCCCAAAAGAGACAAAGAGAAAGATGTGACATTATTATCAAGAGATGTGACATTATTGTAGCAAGTACCACAAAGATAGATATAAAATAAATTGATATATGTATCTGACAACTTATTAAAAAGGGGGTTATGGGGAAAGCAGACTCATGGAACTAGGAGCTGGCTACATGCTGCTTCATGCCACTTGACCCGGTCTTCATCACCCAAAAGAGCATGTGGCCTCTGTCTATCTCCTTTTAAGAGATCATGTCCACAGACAAGAAGCCACGCCTTAAGGCTGGTGCTCCAAAGTTTTTGGTGGAATGGATTTCCACAATACATTATGAATAATACATAAGAACATTAAATTTTTTATTATTTGTGTGTATGTGTTTATGTATACATGTACATATGTGCACAAGCATGCCACAGTATGTGTGGAAGTTAGAATACGAGTAGGAGTCGGTTCTTTCCTTCTATCATGTGAGTCCTAGGGTATGAACTTAAGTTGTCAAGCTTAGTGACAAGTACCCTCACCTGCTGAACCATCTCAAGGTCCTAAGAGCATATTTTTTTAAATTTATTTATTTATTCATTTATTCATTCATTCATTCATTCATTCATTCATTCATTCATTTATTTATTTATTTATTTATTGGTTTTTCGAGACAGGGTTTCTCTATGGCTTTGGAACTAGCTCTGTAGACCAGGCTGGTCTCAAACTCACAGAGATCTGCCTGCCTCTGCCTCCCGAGTGCTGGGATTAAAGGCGTGCGCCACCATCGCCTGGCTCTAAGAGCATTTTTTAAAATGCTGACTGACTTCTAACTTGTGTCACAGAGTTAATTTTGATTGATGTTGTAGCAGGGTTCTTAGTTCTATATAGTTTAGTACTGTTCCATCTCTGAAAGTTACTTTGTAAGGAAGGGGTGTGGTTTGCTCCCTTGAGCTGAAGATGCTGGCTCTGGTGCCATGACCATCTGAGTTACATCCCTGATCTCTTGGGCCCAGTCTTCTATCTGGACCTGCTTCTCTCCTCGTGCCACACGTTGTCTCTGTTGTTAAAGGGTCTTCTTTCTGTGCTCCAGGCTCCCAGAACCCTGGCCGAAGCTCTCCTCCACCTGGTTATGTACCTGAGCGACAACAGCACATTGCCCGGCAGGGATCCTATACGAGCATTAACAGTGAAGGCGAATTCATCCCAGAGACCAGTGAGCAGTGTGTGAGTATGGGGGGATAGGATGTACCAGGACCCATTCAGACCAAGGTTGTGATGAGGCCTCTCAGTGACACATAATAGACCTGAGGAATTTGATGCCCATCCCATAGTTCTTTGAAAACCAAACCTGCCCCAAGATGGATTATTCCTTTGAGAGGCCAAAGGTTAGTTCTTTTTAAAGATGAGATCTAAATTTCTTAACCTCACTAGTGTTAGGTGAGCACTTTATGGTATCCCTCTTTAGGGCCTTTCACTAGGCCCCTTGCAAAACACCATGCACTGTACTGTTTGCAGACTTCTGCCAGTGGGCTGGTCTCAGTCAGCAGTTTTAGCTAGGAACAACCCTGAACTGACGACAGGTTATGTCTTTATTGGCTATATTTTAGTTTTGCTATTTTTTTGATGAAGGTGTGTATATGTAAATTAGACTATAGGACTGATAAAATAATATGATTTTGCTAATAGCTGTATTAGTTATCTCTTGTTACATAACAAATTGTCACAAATTTGGTCTTAAACCATTATACCTTTATTATCTTAGTGTCTTTAGATGGGGAGTCCAGACATGACATAATGGTTTTTTTCCCTCATGGTCTCACAGGGCTACTACAGTCAAGGTACACTCTAACTGTGTTTTCATCCTGAGCTTAGAGTTCTTATCACAATTTAGTTCCTTACATTTGGTAGAGCTGTCGCCCTTTTTCTTTGCTAGAGATTGTTTAAGGATTCTCTCAGATTCCAGAAACTGCCTGCAGTTCCTTATTATCAATCTCTTATATCATGGCCTTCTTCAAAGCCAATCCAAGCTCTATTGTTCCAGTCTACAAAGTTGCAGTTGTCATCTTCTTTTTTTCTGTCTTCTTTTTGGTTTTTCGAGGCAGGGTTTCTCTGTGTAGCCCTGGCTGTCCTTGAACTTAACTACATTATAAGGCTGGTCTCAAACTCACAGAGATCCACCTGCCCCTACCTCCCAAGTGCTGGGATTAAAGGTGTGTACCACCACTGCCCGGCAAAATTGTGGACTTCTGTAATATAATGTAACCATGGGGATGGACATCCCTGTTGTCTCTGCCTTAGTTTATTGACTAGAACCAAGTCCCAGTTCTACTCGCAGTCAAGGGAAGGTGCCTCATCAGTCACCTGATAGTGTGTCTGCCACAGTGGCACACCCATTATGATGGCTAGCTTTTAACCAGTAGCTTACTTAATAAAAGTGTAATAAAAATTACACTTTGGGTTAGTAAACCGAATAAAGATAAGATCTTTATTGGGGGCTAGAGAGATGGCTCAGCGATTAGGAGCATTCTTCCAGAGGTTAGGAGCTGCTCTTCCAGAGGAGCCAGGTTCAGTCCCCAACACCACAACTTACAACTGGCTGTAACTCCAGTTTCAGGGCTTCTGACATCCTCAAAGAGATATAATGTAGGCAAAATGCTATTGATCATAAAAAATAAAAATCTCTATTTTATTTCTGGGTTCTTTTTGTTGTTGTTGTTTGTTTTCAAGGAGCTTGTCTTTATTGCAAAGAGTTAAGTTCATCAGGTTTCTGGAATTTGACTTAAGAAGAAAAAATTTCTAACAGACAAAATAGCCAACAGAAGGAGCTAGAAAGATGGCTTGGAATTGAGTTTGATTCCCAGCACCCATGTCAGATAGCTCACAACTGCCTGTAATTCCAGATGCAGGAGATCTTACACCGTCTTCTGACCACCATGGGTATTTGCATCCATCCCCCTCCACACACACAAATATACATGAACACAAACAAAAATGAAAAAAATCTTTAAAATGGAGGTGGGCTGGAATGATGATGGTGCAGCAGTTAAACCTGCTTGCTGCTCTTAGAGAAGACTCAAGTTTGGTTCCCATCACCTATGCTGGATGACTCACAGCTGCTTATAATTTCAGCTCCAGGAGCTCTGACATCTCTTCTGTACTTAGTGGGCTTCTGCACTCATATGTGCACATACACACACAAACACACACACCAAAAAAAAAAAAAAAAATACCAGTACATGTGGGGTTTTACAAAAAGCTGATTCCTGTAACTTTCATTATTCAAACTATATGGGCTATAGGAAGCCCTTTACACTCTTCCTTCTGTGCTCCCTTTCCCCAGGGAATTTCATGTAACCTGGACGGCCTTCAGCTGCAGATTTCTTTCGTGGTCAGAAAATACTATTTGTGTGTGTTGACTGTGTACAGACGTCTCTTTTTTGTTGTTCCCTAAACAAGATGATTTAAAGCATTTACATTATATTATTATATATAAGTAATCAAGATGATGTAAAGTTTACAGGAAGATATGTGTGTAGTTTATCTACAAATACTGCATTATATAAGGGACTAGAGCATGCATGATCTGATATCAGCAGGAGTCCTGGAAGCAGCCCCCATGCAAATAGAGATGACTATATTTTGAATTTGAAGGCTGCACTCCCATCCTTACCACTCCTCCATCAGGGAAAAAAAAAATGAAGCCTTTAGGTTAGGGGAAAAATACGTTCTGGCCAAACAGTGGTGGTGCACACCTTTAATCCCAGCACTAGGGAGGCAGAGGCAGGCGGATCTCTGTGAGTTCGAGGCCAGCCTGGTCTACAAGAGCTAATTCCAGGACAGGCTCCAAAGCTACAGAGAAACCCTGTCTCGAAAAACAAAACCACGTTCTGAAGGTTCTTTGTTAATGCATTTGACTATAAGCTAGAATGATATTTAATTTACATAGATATCTCTTACCTCTGCTTTAGTCAGGAACTGGGAATTTGGTTTTTGGCACCAGTTATTTACTCACTAGTTTTATGAGCTTAGATACATGTCTCCTAACCTTTCTTGGTCTGCAGTGTTCTTCTGTGAAATGAGTTAATGCTTGTCTTTGTAAATTATGAATTATAGAGTGTAAACAGAAGCATTAGGTTCCCACCCAAACTCCACTGGAGACTTCTGCATGGCAATACCATTTCAAGTGCCAGGCACTCACTAATACTGATGGGCCAAGAAAATGCCAACAAGAAAAGGCAGTGTCTCTGCTTTGCTCTATTGGCAGAGCTCCTAGGGATGCTGGCCAAAAATTTTCCTTCATCCTAGAAGCTTGCCTTTCAAACTAAGGGAGAGAATCACACCTTATATCTTTCTTTCACTACATGGGGAAACAAAGACACTTCCATATTTTGACAAAAAGGACCATATGCTAGCTCTGTCTGGATCTACTGGCTGGGATTTGAGTGGAAACTGTGGTTTGATTGTGTGGCTTGCCTTTCAGATGCTAGATCCCTTGAGCAGTGCTGAAAATTCCTTGTCAGGAAGCTGCCAATCCTTGGACAGGTCAGCAGACAGGTATGAAGGTATGGGTGGTTTGGGGGCCCAATGAGTAGGCATTTTTGGAATGGTTTTAGAAGAAGTGACTAGTCCATGTCCCTGATACAGCCATAGGCCTAGGATTAAAACGGTGTGCCTTTAGAGAGGCCCTCAGTTTCCCAAGGACTGTCAGAATGGTTTGGTGCTCAATAAAATAAACTTAATGATAGCTTAGAAGAACAGTTTATTTACTGCGTGCTGTGTTGTTCCCAGGGCTTTATGTGTTTTGACTCTGCACATACTATAGTCTGCCTACTTTTCCACCTCATTACTGTGATTTGAATTGAGAAGCAATAGCTTATTGAAATTTGGGGAAAAAAATGGAATCTCACCCATAGGTTGGTCTGTCTGTTCTTTCTTTTCTTTCTCCAAAAGTTTATGGTTGAAGAAGAAGCTAGCTTAGAATAATGAGAAAACAGAATATCCAGATTTCGTAACTTAACTTTTATCTCTTTATGTAGAATATTTGTTCTTACACTTAGAATCAGTGCTATTCTTTATATACCAAACAACTGTGTCGAGGATGTGTTGTGTTATTTTGTTTTGTTTTGTTGTGACAAGTTCTCACTAGATAGCTGGTCTGGAACTCACAGTCTTCCTACCTCAGTTTCCTATGTGGCTTGTGAGGGTGTTTGGAGCAGACCTTCACCTCTTTATGTCTGAGAACTCATTTGATTGGGGGTTGGGGAGTAGTCTGGGGCTAGGAAACAGGAATAACTTCCTTCTTTCCTTAATTGTGTGATCAGTTGATGAAGGTACTGATCTTGTGACTAATCTATCACCATCTTCTTCTAGATGTCACAGAATACATACATAGTTATTATTATGTAGGTTTCTTTGGGACTTGCTCTCCAATCAGGGAACAAAACAGTACCAATAACTATTACAGGAGGTACTACCACTGGCCAAACTCTTAGCCAGCACAGGGACTGACTGTAGCTTTGGGCTATTCAAAGCTCTGTAGTGTCAAGGGAGGATGGTGGTCCGGTTGTTTGAAAGTAGGGCAGCTCTCCAAAACTATCTTGAGTTTTCTGACCTCAAAAGATACTTGGAAGCCGGGCGGTGGTGGTGCACGCCTTTAATCCCAGCACTCGGGAGGCAGAGGCAGGCGGATCTCTGAGTTCGAGACCAGCCTGGTCGACAAGAGCCAGGACAGGCTCCAAAGCCACAGAGAAACCCTGTCTTGAAAAACCAAAACTTTACTTGGTTAGTAAAGTGCTTGTTGTCCAAGAATGTGGGCTTGAGTTCAGTCTCTCGGAACCCAAGTAAAATAGCTGGGTACAGCACTGCACACCTGTAATCTCGGTGCTGGGAAGGTAGAGACGGGGGATAGCTAAGGCTCACTAGCCAGCCAGGCTAGCTGAGTCTGAAAAGTTCAAGGTTCAGTGAGAACCTCTGTCTGTAAAAATAAGAGGGACAACAATTGAGAAAGATACCAGATGTCAACCTCTGACCTACACATGCACACACACACACATCCACACAATACATGCATACACATACAAGGTACTTGCTTGTCAAAGATTCATTCAGATTTAACTGGATGTTGAAAAGGTAGCTTATATTTATCAACTTCCCTCTTAGTTTCCCCATCTCTAAAATGAGATGGTAGTCTAAACAACAGACTGGAGGAGCATAATGTCCTTGGCACATAAAGTGGAGTCTTATTTTTAACCTGCAGGTGATCAGTGAAGAATAGTAATAACACAGCCGCTGCTCAATAACTGTTCCTGCTGCTTTATTATGTGTCCCACCTTACGGAGGTATGACGAAATCCTCTGTAAAATTAGAAATCATTCTTTGCCAAGCAGTGGTGGCGCACACCTTTAATCCTAGCACTCGGGGCAGAGGCAGGCGGATCTCTGAGTTCAAGGCCAGCCTGGTTTACAGAGTGAGTTCCAAGGCAGCCAAGAGTACTCGTAGAAACCCTGCCTCAAAAAAAAACAAAAAAACAAAGAACAAACCAAAGAAGAAACAAAAGAGAAAGGAAAGAAAGAAAGCGTTCTTTACATTACAGTGTTTTCATTATTACTGCCTAAGCCAAGTTGGTTTATTGTTGTTTAGCTTGATTTCTTCACCTGGCATAGAGATTTAGAGATTAGGAAAAAGGCCAGGAATAGAAAGGGGACAAACAGCCAGCATGGAATGCAGCAGAAAAGGCAGAGTTGTCACTCCTGTTTGGCCTCAGGCTAGTGAAGTGGGGTGGTGAGCACCAGAGACCAGGCTCCAGGCAGAGCAGCTTTCCTACACCTCTCCCTCTGTGAACATCATCAGGAAGGGGGCCACTTAGATACCCTTCCTTCTGCCTCTGGATGTGCACTAAAGTTTATTTTGTAGTCTTTTGTTTTTTCCAGCCCATCCTTCAGGAAATCACAAATGTCCCGAGCCAGGAGCTTCCCAGACAACAGAAAGGAATGCTCAGGTAAGTTCCAAAGAGCCTAGGTAGGTACTGCGGGGGTTGGGGAAAGTGTCATGTTGGGACCATAAATGCCTCTAAATTGGGAAGACAAAACTGTATGGTACTTTTCCTAGAGCTGCTACTCTAAAATCTCAGGAGGCCTGGGAGCGTAAGTGACTCACCTATCTTGACTCACCCACAGTCTAGCAATTCTCCTGTCTTTCTCAGATCGGGAGACCCAGCTCTATGATAAAGGAGTCAAAGGTGGAACCTATCCCAGGCGCTACCATGTGTCTGTACACCACAAAGACTACAACGATGGTGAGTGCTCTACACTGCCCCCTGCTGGTTGGCTGGTGAAAGATCAAAGTTTTGCCTGGAAAAAAAAACACCACAAAAGGAGGGCTTGGGGTTGATGGAAAGGAAACAAGGTACTCCCACTTCTGCGTTTTTCCCTTACTTTTGAGACATTGTGCCCCAAGCTTGAGGCAAAGAGATTAGGAACTAAGCAAATACGGGGGGTGGTATTGGTAGATGAAGGTGCTGCCACTGGAATGCTGTCCTTGAGTACACAGATATCCCAGGGTGCTCCCTCTCTAATGCCATCTTCTGCAGCAGCAACAGATGAACTGAAGTTGTGGCAGAGGGATCAGGAATAGGATGTTGAACAGAACACACAAGCTGTGGTTTGCCTTTTGTTGGGTCTGAGGATCGGTCTTATGCCTTCCCTATGTTCAGGGCTTCTTTAGCCAGGCAACTTCCTAATTCCTGTTTTTGTCTTGATTCTTTTTTTTTTTTTTTTTTTTTTTTTTGGTTTTTCGAGACAGGGTTTCTCTGTGGTTTTGGAGCCTGTCCTGGAACTAGCTCTTGTAGACCAGGCTGGTCTCGAATTCACAGAGATCCGCCTGCCTCTGCCTCCCGAGTGCTGGGATTAAAGGCGTGCGCCACCACCGCCCGGCTTGTCTTGATTCTTAGGGAGCTAGGATAGCAGCCTTTCTGGCATGAGTCAGGAGGGGAGGGCAGGTGGAATGCACCTGAGCTGGTTGTCACTATTATCTGCTTTGCACAACCGGGAAAGATTGAACACTTAAAGACCAGCTTGGGTTTGTGGCCAGGGCTCTGACTTGCTCTGTCCTTATTCCTGCACTTCTGTAGGCAGAAGAACATTTCCCAGGATACGGCGGCACCAAGGCAACCTGTTCACTCTGGTGCCCTCGAGCCGCTCCTTGAGCACAAACGGCGAGAACATGGGTGTAGCCGTGCAATACCTGGACCCTCGTGGGCGCCTGCGGAGTGCAGACAGCGAGAACACCCTCTCCGTGCAGGAAAGGAATGTGCCAACCAAATGTGAGAAATGTCCCTGACTAGGAGAGTGCTGAGACAGCTAGCTGCAGGGACAAGAGCTCTGCTGTGGCAGCTCCTCTCAGTAATAAGTGCACTCTCCCCGCAGAGTTTGGAGGAGGAGCCACACCCTGGAATGTAGGCCTAACTCGATGGCTGTAGGATAAGGCATTTCTTCTAGATGGCTTTAATTTTCCTATGTTTAAAGCCAAAGGCCTTTTTGCCACATTTGGGTATTAAGAGCAAGCTAGGCATGATGGTATTATAATCTCAGTACTCAGGAAGCTGAGGCAGGAAGATTGAACACTTAAAGACCAGCTTGGGTTACATAGTGAGTTCAAGGACAGTATGTGTTATACACCAAGGCCCTGTCTCAAAAAATGAATAATAGATGAAAAACATGTTTAGGAGCTTTGAAAATAAAGTTATTTGTTCAACACAGAACACCATTCTACCAGCCCCCTGCTTCTCAGAACTACCCTGTTGACCAAGGGCTTAGGCCTGCAAGAGAAGGAAGGGATGGATGGTACAAGGAGAATCTGAGCAGAGAGTTCAGTAGGACAGGAGGGTGCAAGGACAGAAAGTTCATGATCTAATGTGTGCTCTTGCTCTCTCCCCCCCCCCCTCTCTATTCTCTATAGCTCCTAGTGCTCCCATTAATTGGCGTCGGGGGAAGCTCCTGGGTCAAGGTGCCTTTGGCAGGGTCTATTTGTGCTATGATGTGGACACAGGACGTGAACTTGCTTCTAAGCAGGTCCAGTTTGACCCAGATAGTCCTGAGACAAGCAAGGTATGGCCTTCCCCACACTCAAACCTCCAGCTTCTCCTTCTAGCCAAAATACCTGTTGAATACTTGCCCAAGGTGATACAAGTTACTTCCTAAACTTCCAAGTTTTTTTTGCTGTTCATCTTAGCCCTAGCCAAGGGGTGAAGGGCCAATGTCCCAAAGGGTGTGGAGCTTCTAGGAGAAGGACCGCATCCATGCTAAAGTCCTTGCAGCCCAGACTGAGACAATGAGGACTAATTTCCCAAGGGCACTCTTTGGACCCATTCCCCAAACAGAGCCTTGATGCAGAAGGAAGCTTATAGAGCGCACCCATTTGTTCCTTTGGAAGTAGAAGTCACGTAGTCTATACCTCAATGTGAATAGACAAATACAGCAGCTACTTTAAGTAGGATTCTGTAGCCCCTTCTCCCTCTTCACTCCTTCCTGTTTGCCTTCTTCCGGGTAAAGAATGCTGTATCCCAAGGGCTACCCAGCATTGTGGCCAAGGACCAGACATTCGAGAGAGTTTGCTATTCTCCAGCTGAAGTTTCCAAAGCAGACCCCTGTGAATCATAGACTAGGATAAGATAAGCTGACCCCAGGTGGGCACAACTGGGTCCTGAGTGCCCAGGTGACCAGTGGTCCCTCTCTAGGAGGTGAGTGCTCTGGAGTGTGAGATCCAGTTGCTGAAGAACTTGCAGCATGAACGCATTGTGCAGTACTATGGCTGCCTGCGGGACCGTGCTGAGAAGATCCTCACCATCTTTATGGAGTACATGCCAGGGGTATGTGCTCTTGGATGCATGTGGAATTGAAACAGAGGGCTTGACCTAGGGCTAGGGGCTGTGGGGGTGGGTCACCCTTGACCTAGACCTCATCTGATGAGGTTCTGGGAAACCATGTACAGTGATGGCAGGATTGATGTCAAGAGGGCTCTGCCTTTGGCTACAGAGAGGGTGTGAGATGAGAAATGTCCCAGCTTCTATCTAACTTGAGGGTCCTGAAGGGCTGGTTCACGTCAAGTAAGCACCTCTGCCTGGAACAGAGGATCTCCTCAGCCTGGTCTTGGGTCCTACTTGATTAAGATAAGGACTGTTTTAGGTTTTTTCCTAAACTGTCTGATAGCTCCTGGCAAAAGTGGCCTATACATGCAAATGAGACTCCAATGGATCACTGCTTTGCTACAGTCCTGGGGATTGGAAATAACTTGTCTCCTCTCATAAGCTAGCCCCTGAAGGACTCTCTTGACTCCTTGTGGTCTATTAGGGCTCTGTAAAAGACCAGTTGAAGGCCTATGGAGCTCTGACAGAGAGTGTGACCCGCAAGTATACCCGGCAGATCCTGGAGGGCATGTCATACCTGCATAGCAACATGATTGTGCATCGGGACATCAAGGGTGAGTAGGGGTGAAGCTGCGGCGGAGGCATCAAGACCTAGGTTCAGCAAGGCATAGTGGTGCATGCCTTTAATTCCAGTACTTGGAAGGGAGGCAAAGGCAGGTAAATCATTAGAGGCCAGCCTGGTCAACACAGTGAGTTCCAGGCCAGTCAGGCTACCATTTAGTTACGAGTAGATCAAACACTAGTTTAACTGCTCTGAGCTTTCTGAAAAATAGGACCCCAACTGCTTCCTTAATTGGAGATGGGTGTAAAAATTGGTTGAGGAGTATAGGGAAAATACCCTAAAATGCAAATGTTGACATGGGGGTGATCTCTTTTATACCGTGAGGCTTCTTTGCAGCTTATGTCTAAGTCAGTGGTGGCTCTGGCCTCCAGTCACCTGGAAGGGGAGATAAAAGAAAAATATAAGAGGGTCCAAAGTGGTAGCCTCTGCCCTTTCGTGCCTTAGGAGCCAATATTCTCCGAGACTCAGCTGGGAATGTGAAGCTTGGGGATTTTGGGGCCAGCAAACGCCTACAGACCATCTGCATGTCAGGGACAGGCATGCGCTCTGTCACTGGCACACCCTACTGGATGAGCCCTGAAGTCATCAGCGGCGAGGGCTACGGAAGGAAGGCAGACGTGTGGTGAGCACCGGGGAGTGCCGGGAACCTATCTCCCTGCCTGAGCTAAAGGTTCTCTACAGCAGACATGAACTTGTGAACTTGACAGTGTGAGAAAGGGGGACTGAGAACTTATTATTGCTGACTGATACACCCAGGGTTTAGATTTAGGGGGTTGGGGAGGTGTAAATGGAATGAGTTTTTATCCCAAACAACAAAAGGTTATGGCTAAGGACTTAGGTCATGAGGGTCAAAATCCATATTTGCTGGACCTCTTTTAAGAAGCAAGGTTTGGGCTGGATGTTGTGGCACCTTTAATCTCAGCACTGGGGAGGCAGAGGTAGGCAGATAGCTATGAGTTCAAGGCCAGTCTGGTCTACAGAGTGGTTCTAAGCCAACCAGGAACATAATGAAATCATTTCTCAAAAAAGAAAGAAAGAGACAGAGAAAAAGAAAAAAAAAAGAAAGAGGAAGAAGGGAGGGAGGAAGGCAGGCAGGTAGGAAGGTAGGTAGGTTCAGGGTTAGGGATGACCTAATAGTTATACCTGCTGTACAAGTATAAGGACCTGAGTCAAGTCCCTAGCTTTCACAGAAAAAGCTAGGCGTGGTTCCTCATGCTTGTAACTCCAGGATTGGGAGGCAAACAGGTGGATCCTGCGAGCTTTCTGGCCAGCCAGTGTAACTGAAAAAGCAAGCTTCCGTTTCAGTGAGAGACACTGTCTCAAGGCAGTAAGGCAGAGAAGACATTTGTCCTGCTCTGGCTTCTGCATGCACCAATACAGACACACTCAAGTGCATGTGAAACACACACAGAGCAGCATATATTCTGAAGACCTAGATTTGTCTCTTAACATGAGTAGACTTAGCCCCTTCATGTGCCCAAACAGCTTGCATTTGATTTACTTAATTTTTATGTCCATTCTCATAAAGGGCCTAAGAGTTATGAAAACTTTTCTCCTTGGAAAGTTATCATGGGTTGTCCTCCAAAGATGTCTAAATCCTATCTGCCAAAACCTATAAATGTAACCTATATGGCAGTAGGGCTTCTGTCACTGAGACATTATCCTGAATTACCTGGTGGGCCTGGGGTAGTGATGAGCTCCTTAGAGAAAAAAGCAGGTCAGAATGGGTTGTGGGAAATGTGGCAAAGGACAGTCGAGTGGGGGACCAGAAGCCAAGACACACAGTAGGTTTGGGGTAGTTGTTGTGTGTGTGTTTGTGTGTGTATTGAGGCAGGGTTTCTCTGTGTAACCTTGGCTATCCTAGAACTTACTTTGTAAACCAGGCTGGCCTCTAACTCACAGAGAACTGCCTGCAACTGCTCCTGAGTCCTGGGATTTAAAGGTGTGTCCCATGACCACCCAGCACTTAATAATATTGAATATGCTAAATACACACAAGGCCTTGGGTTCAGTCTCTCACATGAGAAAGACATAGACAGGAAGAAATGCAGACATCCTCCAGAAACTGGAAAAGCAAGGAAATAAGAGCTATTTACACCAAAAGGAGGCTGACATAGCTATCTTGGAGTCTGTCAGTATTCTTTGCAGTCTCAGTAAGTACCCTTTGTTTGGTCTGTTTGTCCTTCACTGTGACCTGAGAACGATACTTCCTTTCCTTACAGATGGTAGGGTGGCTCACAGATGACATAAGGTTCTCTCTTCCAGGAGCCTGGGCTGTACTGTAGTGGAGATGCTGACAGAGAAACCACCTTGGGCAGAGTATGAAGCTATGGCTGCCATTTTCAAGATTGCCACCCAGCCGACCAATCCTCAGCTGCCCTCTCACATCTCGGAACACGGCAGGGACTTCCTGAGGCGCATTTTTGTGGAGGCTCGTCAGAGACCCTCAGCTGAGGAACTGCTCACACACCACTTTGCACAGCTCATATACTGAGCTCTCAAGGCCTTGCTGCTGCCAGCTGCCAGCTGCTGAGAAGGCCAGGGCTGCTGTCAGGCTCAGTGAAGTTGCTGCTTCTTCCAGGCAAGGCTAAGGACAGTGGAGCTTCGGTCCAGCCATTGTTTGTGCCCCTTCTGTCACTGGGACTCAAAGCCAGGATGGGATAGCTGTGGCATTGAGACTGGGAACCCCAGCCTATAAGACCCAAGAGCTCCATCATCCTAAGCACAATGCAGAAGGAAAGGGGCTGGGAACCGTATGTAAGACAGCCATGGCCTCAATGTGTCCTAACACTGCAGTCAGCACTGAAGCCAGGAGGGACTGGGGCACAGGACTTACTCAAGGGTATGAATAGTGTTATTTCATTCAGAGTGTTATTTTGATTCTCCTCTCAATGTTTGGAGATTACCAGAGTATCCCTGGGCTGCATGAGCCCACTCAAGCCTGCGGTAAAGCCCAGCATTCCCCAGCCATCACAAGGTAGGATATGTGGGCTGCCCTCACTTAGAGCCTCCAGGTGTGCTTTGCCAGTCCTGTCTTTTACCAAAGATTGAAAGAAGCAAATGTTATGCTGCCTTATTCTGGGAAGGAGGAGCCTGCCCCCATAAGCAGGGCCTGAGAAATGGAGCTGCCTCCAGTAACTGGGGAAACCCAGTCTTGTCAATGCAATTGTCTCTGTTTTACAAGTTGGAGTCACTCTTATGCTGTTCCCAGTTTCTAAACTGGAGACTTTGCCTCTGAGCTCTGGAGACCCACGTGGGCTTGGGCTTCGGCTGGGCAGAGCTGATGGCATGGCCTCTGGCCTGGCATCTGTTCCCTCGCTGGAGCAGAGAAAGTAGGCAACACAAGAGCATCTGGCTCTGGCCCCATTGGGCAGTTCAGGAAAATCCGGAGAGCTGTCTCAGGCTGTCTGCATCTCAAACCTGAGCCCACTCCTTTGGGAGAAAGGAGAGCCCTTGTGCCACCACCAGCCATGTCCAAAACCACCAGCTCTGCTCCTCAGCCTGCCTCGCCCAGTTGTGTTCTCAGCCCTATCCCTTGTTCCTCCCACAAGGGAGGATGCCAACAGGGGTTGGGGAAAGACTCCGAGCAGCTTAGAATCGGCCATATTTACCTCAGCCTGGGTGCTGGTCCTTCTTCCAGCCCCTTCCTTCCCCTCCAAATGTGCCTATTGCTACAGCTCCTCCCTCCCAACTCCCATTTCTTAGGAGTTGTCATTAAAAAAAAAAAAAAAAAAAAAAAGCCAGTGCCCAGGGATGGGCATCTCCAGGGAGCTGGGGATTAGCGCCAGGCAGCTCTGCCAGCCATGCCCACTTCCCCATGGGCACAGAACAAGCCAAAGCCTTCGTTGTATGTTGACGATGCACTTTTATGAATGTAGTTTCTATCGCTGTTTTTAGCCTTTTCACATCATGTAATGTGAGGCCTTGTACTTGTTAATTTATATCTCAGATCCATATTTGATGGTTTTTATATATATCAATTCTAGACTGTTACCGGTGATGGACTCCTGAAGAGAGAACAGAAATTGAAAGCAGCTGGTTTTGCAGATTTGTGTGTTGCACGGTGCCAATTGGGCCTGGACCCTCTGTTTTATTTCCTTTCCTGGGGGTCTCTGTCAGGCCATCCTCTAACTGCTCTGAAGCCAGTGAGTAAGTCCTGCTTCCACCTTAGCCTTTGCCCAGGGTGGGGACTGGCCCGACCCCTCTTCTAGACCAAAGCTGCCAAAAGGCAGCTCGGCCTCTCCTTGACCCCATCCTGATGGCTGTAGCACCCCTTAGCCTATCCCCATCCAAACCCCAACAGGAAACAGAGCTTGGTGGGCTGACAAGATGTCTGATGAGACGACTCTGCTTGTCCCGGTTCAGGATCTCATAGAGCCCCCCACAAGGGGGTATCTTACCTCAGAGGGAATGTTTCTGAAAATGAACTTAAAAGTAAGCCAACAAATCCTGCACTCCAAAGAAAAAAAAGACCCCTTTTTTTGTGCCAAAAACTGTGGACATGCTGGTTCAGCATCCTCAGGCTCAAGCCATTAATTTATTTTTTCTTATTAATAAATCCAGATGAGCAGTTGTAGGGCTCTAGGACGGGCCTGAAGGTTCTGAAAGACAGTCTCAAGCAGCCCTTGCCTGTCGTGCAAAGTGTTACGGCACCAATTGTTTGACATTCCATGGGGTTTGTCTGCTTTGGCCAGCCCCTTCTGTTCCTCCCCCTCACCCAGCTCTGTGTCTGTCTGAACTGTGGATTGTGCACAAGAACCTGCAGCCATAGTTATTTCATTATCTCCTGACTGAGGGCTTGCAGTGCAAAGCCAGGCCAGTGCATTACTTACAATAAAAGGGATCATTTATATCAGAAGGGTCCTGTGACCATGCTTGTGGTTAAAGGTGGTTGGTAGAAATTTGTACTGGGATGGGTCAGGTGGGGATGGGATGCCTAACACCAAGTTTAAATAGCTGCCGAAAGTGGGGTCCTGGCCTGACTTGGCCAAAATCATTGCTAGCCCAGGTGGCCTCTCATTCAGCTGAGGCAGCACTGTTGGTCCATCTTATCTGAGTATGTAGCTTTTTTTTAAGCTCACTTTAGACCAGGCTGGTCTCAAGGTCACCTGCCTCAGCCTCCTGAACACCATGCTCAACCCTGCCACTGTTTCTGTTTGTTTAGTTTTGGAGAACTACTCAGCTACACAGCTTGTGTAGTTCATAGGCTGGTCTTGAACTCAGATCTGCCTGCCTCTGCCTCCCTGGCCCTGGGACTAAGGGTGTTGTGTACCACCACTGCCCGGCACTGCCACTGTTTCTTGATTGAATGCAAGAGACCATTTTGTCCCCATAGATCCAAGGCCTTCCCATCTCTGTTTACCTGAAGGAACAATCCGCAGTGGTTCATCTGCCAGCAGGACCAGAGGCTGGATTCCCTGGCAGTCTGCTTACCCTCTTGCTCACTAATCCATCTATCCCACAGGCTGTTTGCAAGAGCCAGGGCAGTAGGGCGTGGGGCAGGACAACTGAGACTTCGGCTGAGGAAGTGTCTTTACACTTGCCTTGCTTCTCTGCTGTGCGCTGTTGTCATCAGTGTGCATGGGCTCTTAGAGTAGCAAAGTTTGTTCCTGGATGACCCGGCACAGCAGTTGTGACCTTTCCCTTCCCAGGACGGGCTCTGGGAAGATGACAGCCATGAGAAGAAAAAGGTGGCAGCACTGAAACTTAGCGGCATTTGCTCGGCTATGGATTCCCATCATTCCTTGCAAATGTCGAGGGCAAAGGACTAGGAGGAAACTGGACAGCTGGGACCAGCTAGCAGAAAGGGAGTCACAGGCAGTCTTGGCCAACTTGTAAAGTTCTGCTTTGGGCCCCACTTCACCTCTGAGGAACTGCAGTGAGGCGGGCGGTGGTGATGCACACCTTTAACCCCAGCACTTCTGTGTTTAACAGAGGCAGGTGGATGTCTTGAGTTCTAGCCCAGTCAGGGCTCCATACTAAGTGAGACAATATCTCAAAACTGTTGTGTGGATGTGAATCGGTGGGGCCTGGCTTCTCTCCCACAACTCAAAAGGGTACACATTGGGATTCCAAGGTTTGACAGTTTGACATCCTAAATTGGCAGTGACCAGTTCTTCAAGCTAATGCTTATTGGACAACCATCACCCAGCCCCTTCAAGGCCAGAAGCCCCCCTTTCCCATCCCTGTGACGAGTTTGCAGCCTACCTGCCACAAAGCTCCCCCATCAGGCCACATAATAGAGAGTCAAGATCTGTTTAAACATGTTTAAAACAGGGTTGGTCACAACAGTCAGAACAGCACAGCAGTGGAGAGGAGAGGAGTGTAGCTACTGCCGACCCTGTTAGCTGAGGCTCCAGCAAGGGGCCCCTAGACCCCAAGGCTGTGGGGGTGTCTTGCCTCTTCCCAGCCCCCTCCCCCACCAGTGAGGTGACATATAAGAGGCCCAGCAGATGGCACTCTTCCTCTTCTTCCAATCTCTGTGGCTCAGAACCAGGCTAAGGGCAGAGGTAGATGGGGAGACACGGGGGGTGCACAAGGCCCAGGTGGCAGTGTGGGAGCTTGGGACCCTGAGGAGGGCATGCTGACTCCTTGCTGGAGAAAAGGCACCTAAATAGGGAAGCTGGGCTTGTGGGCATCCCAGGGAGCCTTGGGGTGAGGAGTGATGGTCTGAAGGAAGCGGTGTGGTGAAAATTCCAATTCTGCTTCCCAAACCTCTACCTCCTATGGGAAAAGTAAGGAATCCTGGGGCAGAGCCCTAAGCCTGAAACTATCTGAGGGAGCCTCATCCTTTCCCACCCGCTCCCCCAAGCCCAGATCAACATCCTTCCCACTGGCCAGCTGTAGGCCATGTGTGGGGAGGAGATGGATGTTAGAGGGCCTCAGGCTGTCTTGGTGCCTGAGTCCACCTCCTTGTGGGCCCAGAGCTCCTTGTGCTGTTTACGGCCAAACCCCTCATCGTAGTTGCCTTTGCTCTTAAACAGCTGCTGAAAGTGAGGTTTGCAGTAAAATTCACCGTGCAGTGCAGCATAACTGCCCAAGCTGCGGAAGCAGAGAACAGCTGGGTCAGTCTAGGTCAGGGCTGGAAGGCAGGATGGGGGTGGGGGGCCAGTTAAATGGGCAGGGCAGGGGCGCACCTGAGTTTGGCGTGGCAGTGTTTGCAACAGAAGCAAGAGTTGTGGAAAATGAGCTTGTCTGCCACCAGCCGCTCCATAGGGTACACAGTCTTCTGGCAGGCTGCACAGGTCTCCTTCACCTGCGCCCGTAAGCTAAAGGACTGTGGAATGGGGTAGGGTACACTCAGCAAGAAGCCTAATCAGCACCCACCCTTTCCTCCACCCACACCCACCCTTGGGCCCCTACCTTGGAGCGCTGCACCGTGCTGCTGCCACTGCTGCCTTTGGCTTCCTGGGGAAGAAGAGCAGTCAGAGCGGGGTCAGCTCTCCGATGGCCCAGCCCAGATCCCAGGGGCACTCGAGAGGTGGCAGAGGGTGCCAAGCAAACAAGCTGCGCCTGTCCCCTTTATCCCTCCCACCTGGCTGGTCACCTACATGAGACGGGGTGGCCTGGGCGGCTCCGGCAGCCTGGAACATGGCTCTTCGGAGATGGTTGGCGGCCTGGGTGGAGACGCGGCGCCAGGAGGGTTCTGTAAGGGGAAGTCAGTCAGTGGGGCCCCAAGAGCCCTCCCCCATCCTGCAGGCTGGGGTGTTTTTAAGCAGGGGGTTGAGGGGCTGCGGTTGGGACTTTCCCTAAGTCATTTCCTGTTGCTCTGGGTCTTGCCACTTCCGCCCCTCATCCCCCTCCCCAGCCTGTCGGCCCCTCATGCAGCTCCCCAAGGGATCGGGGGTCCCTGAGTGGAAACATATGTAGGGCTAGAACAAAGTTAGCGAGAGCGACCGGGGACAGAGGGGCTCCACGGTGCCTGCGTGTGTTTCCAACGGGCGGAGACCCGGCCGGGGGTGACGGGAGGTCAGCAGAGGTCTAGGCTGGACACTGCCTGACCCGCGGTCCCCCCCGCACCGGGCTCAGATGTCCAGCTCCTGGACAGCGCTCGGCCCGGCCTCCCGCCAGCCACGCCGCCTCCGGCGCCTACTCCTCTGGACCCCAGACCCGAACCCAACCCACCACGGGCCGGCCCAGCAGGACCGACGCGAGCCTCTGGGTTCCAGCGAGCGCTGCGCGCGAACCGCCAGGCGGCGTCGGCCCCGCAACGCTCCGCGCCCCTCCCCCCCGGCCGCCGTGGGTCTCACCGGGCCCGGCCTGCGCCGCGGGGCGGGGGTCGGTCGGTGGGGGACCGCCTCGGGTGCGAGAGGCGCGGGCGCGAGCTGCCACCGCTGCCAGTGGTCCCCGAGCGGCAGTCGCCGCCTCACCGCGGCGCCGCCCCCGCCGGCCCCCGCCCCGCGCCCGCCCATTGGCTCCGCGCGCCCGGGGCCGCCTCCGGGAGAAGCCGCCGCCGACCCCCCTCTGTGCTTTGTCTTCCCCTCGCTCGCCAAGCCCTCCCGTCGACACCCCCCCTCCCGCCTTTGTCTGCCCCCCGCCCCGCTTTCGCAGCCCGCGCTCGCCCACCTCCCGGAACCGACCTCCCCAGCCACTAGTGGGGAAGGGACAACGGCGGGGAGTGAATCGCAAACCTCGGTCGGGGATGAGTTCAGCCTACGGTCACCACACGAGGCTCTCCCGGCGCGGACCTTCAGAAATGGGTCTGGGCTTTTCGTTGCCTCGGTTTACCCGTTGGCCATTGTGAAGGCCGAGTCCCATTAGCTCCGCCCCCTCCTTGCGCTCCGGGGACCCGGTACCCTGAGCTGTCCCACTGTGGGGACTCCGGAGGCAGGTCTCCTGGCAGCCACGGAGTGCTGCAGAGGAAGATGGAGGCAGCTCGTGGTCCCTCCATACCCCGATGTCAGGTCAAGGTAGCCTCTCTAGTGGGCCTATGCCGCCATGTGAGGGGTGTGACAGATCTGCCACCCCCAGAACTCGCACAGCTGCGTGGTTTCCGAAAGCACCCACCCCCTCAGGCCAGGTATTCTAAACGGTTTCTGTGGCCAGATTTTGTGGTATTAGTAACCCCTGGCCTGTGCCATAGCCCAGGTCAAGCCCTTAGTTCAAAGTACCCAGTTCCTTGCAGCAAGCACACTTCACTCCACGGAAGGGAGCGGACTTCTTTAGAGAACAAAGTACATCAAGAGCTGCGCCTGCCGCTCAGCCCGCAGGACTGCTGTGCTGCCGGTCACCCGCGGGGTGGACAGCCCTGCACTGGAGGGCCTCTAGGGTGCAGCTTCGGGGGCACGGACCTCTGCTGGAAGCTTTGCCTGAAGCCGGGCCAGACGCTGTTTCACGAAGCACACAGCCCTCAGCGACATATTCCCACACCCGGGACAGGAATAGAACTGGTGGCTCTAGCGCGGGCCCACGCGTGTCAGGGAACAGAACAGCTCAACGCCTCCCCCCTGGCAGCGGAACAGGGAGGCAGCAGGCTGTACCACCGTCCCCACCAGCCCCCCCACCCCGTGCTGTTTCCCTGGCTGCTAACGCACCCACACTGTGCGTTACTCTCTCAGTCTCGGGTTCCAGCTCTAGACCATGTTTTGCCTGCAATGAGGCTCAGCCACTGACTTCCTGATGGTTGCTCCTCCACAGCTAGGGGTGACTCTTCCTGGGGAAATTGTCACACCTGTCATCGGAGTCGCCAAGGGAGCTGTTTGATGCAAGAAAGGTGAAGCCCTTAGGGATACCAAGAGGCTGCTACTGGGCACTAACTGGCAGCCTGCCCTGCTGGGGCCATCTGTGGACGGCAAGAAGGAAAGCAGTATGGAAGGAGAGAAAACGGCTAGCTGTGGGCCCATGTCAGTATTCTGAGTTTGAGGCCACCCTGGACTACAAGTCTTATCCTGATGCACACATGATCACACCTAAAAGGAAAAAAGGATTTAAAAAAAAAAAAGTTGGGCAGGTCTGTAGAAGTAGTCTGGGACGTCATGTGGGCCTTTCTCACATCCCTTTAAAAAAAAGGTTAAGTGCTCTGTAGTTGTTAGACAAGGTCTCCAGCTATGTCCCTGAGATTGATGCTCAACGCCCATCCTCTTGTGCGGGGTTTATAGCGGTGTACCATGTGCCACTCCCAGTGTACGCAGTGCTGAGGAGCAGGTCCAACACAACACTCCATGCCAGGCAAGGGCTCTGCCAACTAAGCTGCATTCCCAGCCTCAACTGTAAAAATTTCTAAAAAAATGAAAAGTGTGGGCATCTGATGGCCTGGGAAGCCTCAGAAAAGGGAGGGAGAACTTCCTTAAAACAACATTTATGCCAGGCAGTGGTGGTGCAATGCCGTTAATCCTAGTACTTGGGGGGTAGAGGCAGGCGATCTCTGTGAGTTTGAGGCCAGTCTGATCTACAAAGTTAGTTTCAGGACAGCCTGGGCTACTCATAGAGAAACCCTGTCTCAAAAAAACAAAAAATGAAACAAAAACCTGGGTTTGAAGTGCCTCACCCAGGGGACTAGCCAGGTGGAAACGCACAGAAACAAGGCTCGAGCCAGTCCCCTTGCTCTGGTCACTGGCTGCCAGGACAACGGGTACTTAGGTTACACGCTAGCTGGGTATTAGTACCAACACCAGGAGCCATGATAAAGCCCTCCACCCTTGGCTGTTAGAGCCCTGGTACCCTTTTCAGATAACTTTGCCAAGGCAAAATTTAATATAATGCTCCCGAAATTCTAGGGAATTAAGAGACCATGGGTTTTTAAAGAAACTGGTATGTCTGCTTATGAAAGCAGCCACTGCCAGGTCCCATACCCACTCGGCCCTCTGGGAGAACAATGGCCTGTACCTGAGTCTGTCTGGCCACCCTTACAAGCTAGCTAGTCTCTGCACAGATGGAAACATTAGTGGCATTCCTAATACTCTGAAATTTTTAATTTGTTCTGACAATGAAACTAACACAACGTAAGACTTACTCAAGCCCTCAGACGAGGCAAGACATTTATGGCCCTTGGAGGAGGCACCAAGGCAGCAGCTGGCAGGGGCATTGGCGGATTCTTGGGAAGGAGTGTAACAGACAGCCGAGCTAAGAGGTTTCAGGTGTCAGGGCCCAAGAGAGAGGTGGGGATGAGGATGACCCGGCCCTGGTGCTTAAAGACAGAAAACTGAGGAGATGCCTGAGGGCAGGGCAGGGGCAGGATGCTTGTCCCCCATTTAGCCCTACAGGATCTGGGAGCACAGAAGATGAGTGAAACAGCCTGGGAGGAGAGCAAGTGCAGGGAAGAGGAAGTGAAGGGTCCCTGGGTCTGAGTTAAGCTCTGGGCTTGGACTTCAGCCTCGGGGCTAAAGCAAATGTCTCTTCCTTCTAAGGAGGTCCCCAGCTCACAGAACAGGATGTCAGCTTTCCGGTCTGTCCAAGTCCCTGGTGACTGGGACTCCCTGTGTCTCAAAAGCCACAAAAACAGTGAAGTCTCTTCAGAATGTCCTTTCAAGCAGCGGGCAGCCAGCTCTGCCAGCATAATGTCCTTTCTACCCAGTCTGCACCCAGAGGTAGGTGCAGATCCTCAGGAAGGGCCCCCAAGGCTCACACCCCACCCCCACTGGAGGATGCAGGCTGCATTGGCTCAAAACTCCCAGTCATCCACCTCCAGGTCTTCCAGGTTTGTCACCAGGCCAAAGAGTCCACTGTGATCCTGAGTCTGGCTGCCCTCAAAGTTGGTGATAGGGGTGACAGGGCGAAGCAATTCGGGCAAGGCCTCTGAGGCACGTCGCTTGATCTGAGGGAGAGAGACAAGTTGGAGGGTAGATCCTACAACTCAGGACACTACAGGACGTTCAGTTACCAGACCAGGGTTCCTGTCTCGTGGTGCCCTGGAGCCAAAAAAGAAAGGCAGGCGAGTGCCTCAAAGGGCTTCAAAAACACAGTATTCCTCTAGTTCAATCAGGCAGAGGAAGAACACCTACCCCCTCACAAAGGGGTCGGAGGTGAGGGGGTGCCTACAACCACAGAGCAGCAGCAGGGTGGGAACCAGGGGGAAGCTTCCATACCTGCTTGAAGAAGGAGTGGTTCAGGAGGGTGCTGGCGTTCGGCCTGAAGAGAAAAGGAAAGAGACTCACACGACCCCTGGGCTCAGCTGTCCAAACCCTGACACTCACCCTCTCCTCCGAGACCCTCCAACTCTTCCCTCAGCTCTCCCACCCAGGCCGGCTTCTTAGCAGAAAGCTGGTTCTTCTCACACTGGGGCCACGCACGCCTCTGGGAATCCAGATCTCTACCTAAGAGCTGGCCTCCCTGCTGGGTGTAAACCCCAAGCTCCCCGTCCCCGGAAACTCATCTGAGGGCCAGCAGAGTACCTTGCATCAGGGCTGCGCTGAAGGCACTGCTCCACAAAGTGGTGGAAGTGGGGGGAGAAGGTTCGGTGGTACGGGTGGGAAGGCGAGTCACCATTGGAAGGCCGGAGGCTGCCAGTGGCCAGGCTGTCGTTCAGGCAAGGGTTGGCAATGGAACGTGAGGGGCTCATGGTCAGCTCCTCGGCTGGGATGGTGCTGGTGTCCAGGAGGCAGGGCACTGTGCCATTCAGCTTCTCCAGCAGCATCTGGTGAAGAGACAGATCTGGGCTGTGCTCTCGCTCCCTCAACAAATGGGATCTCTGGGAGTGAAGATCAAAGTTGGGGCTGGGGGTTGGAGAGATGGCTCAGTGGTTAAGAGCATTGCCTGCTCTTCCAAAGGTCCTGAGTTCAATTCCCGGCAACCACATGGTGGCTCACAACCATCTGTAAAGAGGTCTGGCGCCCTCTTCTGGCCTTCAGGCATACACACAGACAGAATATTGTATACAAAATAAATATTTTTATTTATTTATTTATTATTTATTATGTATACAATAGTCTATCTGTGTGTATGCCGAAGGCCAGAAGAGGGCACCAGACCTCATTACAGATGGTTGTGAGCCACCATGTGGTTGCCGGGAATTGAACTCAGGACCTTTGGAAGAGCAGGCAATGCTCTTAACCACTGAGCCATCTCTCCAGCCCTAAATATTTTTTTTTTTAAAAAAAAAAACAAAGTTGGGGCTGGGTAGGGTTATGACAATCTGACACTAACAAGAGTCATCTGAGAGAAGGGAGCCTCAGAGGGCATTTTCTCAAGACAGGGTTTCTCTGTGCAGCCCTGCTGGCCTCAAACTCACAGAGATCTGCCTGCCTCTGTCTCCAGAGTGCTGGGATTAAAGGCGTGTGCCACCAATGGCCAGTGGGCATTTTCTTTTTTTTCCAAATATAACTTTATTTTGTTGACTCTTTTTCTTTTAAATGTGCATTGCAGTTTTGCCATGAGTGTTGAGTCCCCTAGAACTGGAATTACAGTCATGAGCCGCCATGTGGATGGTGGGAATTGAACCTGGATCCTCTGGAAGAGCAGGCAATGCTCTTAACCAGAGACATCTCTCCAGCCCACTGGGCATTTTTTAAATTAGTAGCTGATGGGGGAGGGTCCAGCCCATTGAGAGTAGTGGGTTCTATAAGAAAGCAGGCTGAGCAAGCCAATAAATAGCATTCCTCATAGCCTCTGCTTCAGTTCCTGCCTCCAGGCTCCTGGCCTGCCTCCCCTCAGTGATGGGCTGTTTCCTGGAAGTGCGGCCATGGCGTTCCACCACAGCAGTGAACACCCTCAGACATCATGTAAAGCTGGCTTTTGCAAAGGAACACTGGCCACTGGCTGGCAGTGAAGGCACATGGGAGGAGGGGCTACAAGTGCCCTCCACCAGGGCTGAACTGAAGAGCTCAGCTTCCTCTCGCCTTTGACAAGGCATGGACCTCCTCTGACTATAGAGCCCGCTCTTGAGCACAGCGGTGGAGCAACATCAATCTCTGTGAAGCCCAGCACCACTCTGCCAGGCCCAGATGGGTTCAGTGGAGTCCACAATGTGGCATCTGCAGTGCAGCACCTGGGCTGATGACAATGCTGCACCTGGGCAGACCCCACCTGGGCAGACCCCACCTGGGCAGACCCCACCTGGGCAGACCCCACCTGGGAGGCTGTTTCAAAGCCGTCAAGCTTGGTACATGCAAAACCAGCCACACCTTGAAGGCAGCTACCTTTTTATGTGACCCCAGGAACATCCTGAGCAACCCAAACAGAACTTGGAGCTGTCTCTGGGATGGTGCTAATATGGGAGCCTCTAACAACGTTACTATTTAAGTTAGCCTTAAATTCAGTCCCTCCATCTCTGTGGCCACATTTTAAGTGATCACTGTACCAAGTGGCCAGTGGCTCCCTTATTGTAGAAACTGTAGGGACAGACACTTCCAGTGTGGACAATGTTGCTTCTGGACCTGAACCACTAACTAGGTTCACACTAAGTTTATACTAACTGGGTTTTAACTAACTAGCTCAAACTAACTAGGTCCACACTAACCAGGCTCACACTAACTAGGCCCAAACTAACTAGGCTCACAGTAACTAGGCCCACACTACGCTCACATTAATTAGCTAACCATATTATTCCTTCTTGAGCAGATCCTGTTAATCAATTATTTTTCTTACACAATTCTCTTTCCTTCCTTCCTTTTCTTTTTGAGATACGGTTTCTCTGTGTAGCTCTGGCTCTCCTGGAACTTGCTCTATAGACCAGGCTGGCCTTGAACTCAAGAGATCCGCCTGCCTCTGCCTCCCAAGTGCTGGGATTAAAGGCACGAGCCACCACTGCCCAGCACACATTTCTTATACGTAGGCTCCACACCCTAATTTTTCTATCAGAGCTAAATTAAGCTAAGATCGAGGATGGATAGTTCTGAATCGCCTTTCGGATAGACAGATGGTCAGATAATCTGCTGTCGTCACCCCTATGTGTATCTCCGGCACTTCCCTATTCTTTGGGACATGAACCAAAGACCCTAGAGATCACACAGGGTGTGCTCTTGCTTCCTTCTCCAGCCTCATCCCCCAGCAGTCGTGTACAATTCTGTGCTGTGCCCAGATCTAGTTCTTTGTTAGCACACGTATGTATGTTGCTGGAAACTGGTCAGGATTCGTGATATTCTAGGCAAGCACTCTACTGTGGTGAAATATTACTTTTAACTATGTAAAGATGTGCTACATTTGTTTATGTTGCGGAGTATTGCTTTAACTATGGGAAGGTGTGCTACATTAGCTTTTGCTTTGTTTTTTGTTGTTTTTTTAAAAATATTTATTTATTTATTTATTATGTATACAATATTCTGTGTGTATGCCTGAAGGCCAGAAGAGGGCGCCAGATCTCTTTACAGATGGTTGTGAGCCATCATGTGGTTGCTGGGAATTAAACTCAGG
This sequence comes from Chionomys nivalis, assembly GCF_950005125.1. NCBI lineage: Eukaryota > Metazoa > Chordata > Mammalia > Rodentia > Cricetidae > Chionomys > Chionomys nivalis. The sequence goes on from NC_080092.1 coordinate 86,701,761, forward strand.
ACCTTTGGAAGAGCAGGCAATGCTCTTAACCACTGAGCCATCTCTCCAGCCCGCTTCTGCTGCTTTGTTAACTATGTAAAGGCGTTACATTTGCTTGTGCTACATTTGTCTAATTACGTAAAGATGTGTTGCTGTTTCACCATGCCTCTCTAAAGCACCTGACTGGTCTAATAAAGAGCTGAACAGGCAGAGAAAGACTAGGCAGGCTGGTGGACAAAGAGAGTAAGTAGGAGGAAAACTCTAGGAAGAGAGAACGAAGGAGAAACAGAGGAAGACGCCCAGTCAGCAGACAGAGTAGGACACACAAAAAGGTAAAAAGCCCCAGAGCAAAATGCAGATAAAGAGAAACAGATTAAAATAAGAGCTAGCCTGGTCTACAAGAGCTAGTTCCAGGACAGGCTCCAAAAAAACCACAGAGAAACCCTGTCTTGAAAAACCAAAATAAATAAATAAAAATAAATAAAATAAAATAAGAGCTAACTAAGACCAAGCATTCATACCTAATAAGTCTCTGTGTCATGTATGATGTGGGAACTGGTTGGTGGCCAAAGAAAAAGCCAGGTACACCCTACCACTGAGCTACACTTCTGTCAAGGGCAGGCTTCTGTTCCTGCTCTCGTTCTTTCTTTTTAATGTGGTTTTTTGAGACAGGGTTTCTCTATGTAGCCCTAGCTATCCTGGAACTCACTCTGTAGACCAGGCTGGCCTTGAACTCACAGAGATCCTACGGCTTCTACCTCCCAAGTGCTGGGATTAAAGGCGTGTGCACTACTGCCTGGCCTATTCCCGCTCTTTATATGGTCAACTGCTGTTCGCTTTTAAGGTTAGATCAGGGGCTGGAGAGAGGACTCAGTAGTTAAGAAAGCTTGCTGCTCTTACTGAGAACCTGAGTTTGGTTACTGGCATCCATGTTGGGTTGCTTTCTACTGTCTGACTCCAGTTCCAGGAGCTCTGTCGCCCTCTTCTGAACTCCTTAGGCAACCACACATACATAACATGTGTGTGCATGTGTGTGCACATAATTTTTTTTAAGTATTATCACCCCCTAGAAGTTCCTTTGGTCTCTGCTCAAGGTAGCTGACTCAGCCATTCTCTAGCTTCAGCCTGCGACCCCAAGGTGAGCGATCTGTGAGCCTGAGGGGAGGCCTGCTCCCAGTTCTAGGTCTTGTTCCTGAAGATTCAGGTGACACTCGCCCAGACAATCCCAACTCCATTTCCTGGGTGTAATAGGGCCTGGACAAGTTTCTTCTCTGGGTCTGTCTGTCTAAGAGCAGACTACACCACTGGCCGTGACCTACAGGCAGGCATGGCAGGGGTGTGAACATAAGCTGGACTCAGAATGCAGGTTCTAAAAGTGTGTGCCAGAATACAGTGGCACAATACTCAGAGATGCCTGAGAATTTGAAACTGGACACTGATCATCTAGTTGTACTTAGGAAGGAAGACAACAAATCTGATGAGTTTATAAGGATGGGGAAGCTTAGCTAGGCACGGTGGTGCATGCCTATAAACACAAAACTTAGAAAGTGAGGCAGAAGGATTGCTCTAAGTTTGATACTAGCCTGAGCTACGCAAGAGGCTATTCCACAAAACAAAGCATAACAGAATGGTCAGTGACATTCACAGTCTGCAGAGCCATGCAATGTCCAGTGTGATGTGGCCTCTCTGCACTGCCCTACTCGCCCCACCCCATGGGTTGGGCTCGGCAACCACAACATTCACCAGCAGAGAAGGGAACAAAGAATTGCACAAGCGCCCTCCACCAAGCGGGTGGGAAACTTCTTGAAGCAAAAAGACTGACTCTAATACATTAGTGACCACGGTCAGTGTCCCAGTGTGGCGGTAAGCAGTGGGCATCTGTGGAAGGCAGGCAGCAGAGAAGGAAGGGAACACTAGTCTACAGGCTCACCTGAGTGGCAGGCATATCCTTGAAGGGGACATGGCCATTAGCTAGTTCACACGCTGTGATCCCCACACTGTAGATATCAGACTTGGCATCATAACCCTGAAGATTCTAAGTCGGAAGAAAAAAGGCACAGGTGATCCATTTGCAGACCTGCTCTGAGGAGGTGAATGCCCGTCACAGTCAGGACCAGACACTGACCATGCTCTTCACCTTCCACTGCAGGGAATTGCTGTGTGAGGAGAGCCAACGTCTGGCGCTGCTGCAAAATGAGCAGGCACACTGGCATGGGTATGCCCGCTATGCACAGAGATCCAGAGCACCAAATATTTCCAGAATGTTCTCTATCTTTAGGGTGCTAAGTGTCCCTGAGGCAGACACTAGGGTCAGGTTGGGGACCCCACACATCCACAGCTGCCAGGAATGGGTGCTATGGGACACCTGGCCAACAGGGGCTCTTCCCTCCAGAACCTCTTACTCTACCAGAAACAGGGAGAAGCCCCATCCCAGCAAATTCCTGGGCTTCCTTAGGAGATTATGAGTGGGTGGGAGAAAGGGGCTCCTTGGGCCCAAGGACACAGACCTGCTGGAGAACTTCTGGGCTGAGCCACGGCAGGACCTTGACACTGTATTTTGGAAAATCATGGACTGCACGCTGCCGCTGCCCATGGCTGATCATGCTGAGGTTGCTGCGTAGACCGGACAGGTAGACCTTCCCATCCGTAGAAATCAGAATGTGGCTGGCCTTGACACTCCTGCAGGGAGGTGAAGACAGTGTCACACACGGTCATGATGCTACAGATCTGCAGTCTCCAAATATTAGACCTGGTCAGCTCTCACCCATATCGCATGCATATAAGTGCATCTCATACATACATAAAGGTATTTATGAATATTTTCAAACATACCTGAAAACAAGAAAGTAACATGCCCTATTCATGCATGTTTGGGTTTTCTTTTTTAAGATTTATTTATTATGTACACAGTATGTACATGTATGTCTCCATGCCAGAAGAGGGCACCAGATCTCATTACAGATGGCTGTGAGCCACGATGTGGTTGCTGGAAATTGAACTCAGGACTTCTGGAAGAGCAGCCAGTGCTCTTAACCTCTGAGCCATCTCTCCAGCCCAACATTAGATTTGTTTGTTCTGGGTTTTCAGACAGGGTTCTCTCTGTAATCCTGACTGTCCTGAAACCTACTCTGTAGACCAGGCTGGCCTTGAACTCATAGAGATTCACCTGCTTCTGCCGCCTCCAGAGTACTGGGATTAAAGGAGTGTGCCACCATACCCAGTCATTTGATTTAAACAAACAAACAAACAAACAAACAAAAAAGGTTTCTTTTTATTTATTTATTTTTTTAAATTTATTTATTTATTATGTATACAATATTCTGTCTGTGTGTATGTCTGCAGGCCAGAAGAGGGCGCCAGACCTCTTTACAGATGGTTGTGAGCCACCATGTGGTTGCTGGGAATTGAACTCAGGACCTTTGGAAGAGCAGGTAATGCTCTTAACCACTGAGCCATCTCTCCAGCCCCTTCTTTTTATTTTTAATCATGAGCACATGTGTCTGTCTGTGGGTGTGTATGTGCATAAGGAGGCTAGAAGACAGTATCAGATCCCTGGAGCTGGAGTTGTAGGCAGTAGTGAGATACCAATGTAGAGCTGGGAACCAAACTCAAGTCTTCTGCAGAATTAGTAGACTCTCATAACCACTGAGCTGTCTCTCCAGCTTAAAGACTTATTTATGTTAGTTGTGTGTGTGTGTGTGGGAGTGGCTATGTGCATATATGCCTGCAGGGGCCCGAGTTGTCGGAGCTCTTGGAGCTGGAATTACAGACAATTGTGAACCACCCAATGTGGGTGCTGAGTCCTCTACAAGAGCGGTATGTACTCTTAACTGCTAAGCCATCTCTCTAGCCCCTATATGTTATTATATTTTAAAACTTACTATGTGCCTAGAACCAAAGTGCCCTCTAAATTTGTATCTTTATATCTGCAGATTAGTGCAGCTCTCAAGCTTCATCAGAGAGGTTTCTTTGTGTCATGGATGATGACTAATGGCAAAACTGACAGCTGGTCAAAGTGCAGTTAGTGTCTAGGGACATCTGTGTCACTCTCCTCCCACCAGGGCTCCAGGACCATTGCAAAGAGAGGGATGGAAAGATGGTAAGAGCCAGAGGTGGAGCCAGGCAGTGGTGGCGCACGCCTTTAATCCCAGCACTCGGGAGGCAGAGGCAGGTGGATCTCTGTGAGTTCGAGACCAACCTGGTCTATAAGAGCTAGTTCCAGGACAGGGTCCAAAGTTACAGTGAAACCCTGTCTTGAAAAAACAAACAAACAAAAGAGCCAGAGGTAGGGAAGACCTGACCAAAACTGTCCTCTGGACACAACCTGACCACTGCACTCATGACCTCACAGAAGGTGTGGCTGCCTGCATAGGACCCAAGAAGACTGAGCCAGTTAGCATTCGAGCTTTTCGAGAGAAAGGGGCTCAAGAGCCCTCACCCTTAGCTGAGAGGTTGATGGCTTTTGGGAGAGGAAGAGTCAGTTTTATTTAACAGTGTGGCCCCTAGCATGTTATGGTGGATGGGTCCAGCCAGCCTGGAACTCATTATGTAATCTAGGCTGGCCCCAAAGACTGAATGCTCTGATGTCTGCCTCTTACAGGCATATAAGATAAACCAATGTTTTTTTTTTTATTTGTTTGTTTGTTTTTGGTTTTTCGAGACAGGGTTTCTCTGTGGTTTTGGAGCCTGTCCTGGAACTAGCTCTTGTAGACCAGGCTGGCCTCGAACTCACAGAGATCCGCCTGCCTCTGCCTCCCAAGTGCTGGGATTAAAGGCGTGCGCCACCACTGCCCGGCTAGACCAATGATTTTTATCTGTTTGCTTTTGAGACAGGGTTTCTCTATGTAGCTCTGGCTGTCCAGGAACTCAATATGTAGACCAGGCTGGCCTTGAACTCAGATCTGCTCCTAATACTTTTACTTTCTGTTCTTGAGAAGTGCATGGGTATGCTTTAAATTTATCTAATCCTCTCTGTTAAGCAATTCACTCCTTTCTCACTCAGTGCTGACTTCAAGGGACCTACCATTTCCATTTTCCAGGGAGAGACACTCAAGATACTTCTACTCAGTACAAATCCAACAGCAGTCAGCATGCGGCAGATGTCAGCATGCGGCAGATGATGTCAGCATGAGGCAGATGTCTGCATGCAGCAGATGTCAGCATGCGGCAGATGTCAGTATGCAGGTCCACTGATGGCATATAGCCAGAGCTGATACAAGCCTGCGTCCACGCCCCTGACTGGCTGCACTGGGTACCATCCAGCCTCCTAACCACCACCAGTTACTCATACAATGTGACATCATGTCTTCATCTGCAGTTCTCTGATTGCTAGGGCTCGGCCGTAACCTCCCATCCTGCCACACATTACTTTGTCACTTTGTCATCGTGTCATTTATGAGACAGAAGTCTTTTTTTTTTTTTTTTTTTTTTTTGGTTTTTCGAGACAGGGTTTCTCTGTGGCTTTGGAGCCTGTCCTGGAACTAGCTCTTGTAGACCAGGCTGGTCTCGAACTCACAGAGATCCGCCTACCTCTGCCTCCCGAGTGCTGGGATTAAAGGCGTGCGCCACCACTGCCCAGCGAGACAGAAGTCTTTAAAGCCTATCTAAGCATACTCATCATTTTCTTTCTTTTTTTTTTTTTTTTTTTTTTTTGGTTTTTCGAGATAGGGTTTCTCTGTGGTTTTGGAGCCTATCCTGGAACTAGCTCTTGTAGACCAGGCTGGTCTCGAACTCACAGAGATCCACCTGCCTCTGCCTCCCAAGTGCTGGGATTAAAGGCGTGCGCCACCACCGCCCGGCTCATCATTTTCTTGTTTTATGCTTTTAAACGTCTAGTTCTTGTGTACCTAGGTCCCAAAACTCTCCCTCACACTGCCTTCTACGTAAGTCTGCAGTGTGGGGCTGGTGACATGGCTCAGCGGGTAAAGGCACTTGCTGCCAAGCCTTCCCACCTCAGTTTGATCCCTGGAACCAATGAAGTGGAAGGAGGGCTCCAGTTCCATTGTCCTCCCCCACTAAGAGCTGGTTTTCCCGACAAAACCACTAAGCAATCTGTTTTTGAGTTGGCCATGAGCCTGCTCTGAGGCACATAGGAGTAAGGCACGGGTCAGGGATCAGGGGACAGTGGTCCGCAGTAGACATATCTGTCACACAATAAAGATCAAGTGACTTCAGCACTGACAGACTAATGACTGTCCACCAAGTGGCAAGCTCAGAATCCAGATCCTTGATTCTGAACTCCACCTTCACTAGGAAAGGATGAAGTGGCTGGGAACACACCTGTGCACATAGCCCATGTGGTGGATGTAGTCCAAGGCCTTCAGCACCCCCTGCAGGATGTATGCAATCGCCAGCTCATTCATGCCGTCCATGAAGTGTGTGCCAATGAGATCCTTTGCAGAACCTGAAAAGGATGCCAAGGGTAACAGGAGAAAGAAAATGGCACAGAAGGAAGTGCCAGGTGTCCTAGAACCCTTCCCACTCACCATATGCCATGAATGATGTGACGACCCACAGCTCATTGTCTGAGATGAAGGTGGCTCGATATGGCACTATATTGGGATGGCTGAAGAGTTTAGAGACATGAAGCTCCCCCTGAAAGCAACAGCAAAGCTGAGTCAGGGTCACGAATGGCATTCAACATGAAGATGGCAGTGGGACAGTGTGGAGACCTAGTGTCTTCTGGATGCTCTCCTCAGAGTCCTTCCAGTGTAGGAAGGCCCACCATGCCTGGGGAAAGCCACCTGATTTGCCCACTTGGGCTTTTGGGTGGCCCTGCCAGCCACCAACACTTACGAGGCTCAAAAAGTAACCCTTCACCATGCAGGGTCACTGCTGTCAACACAGTGAGAGTCAGCCACTTCAGAGACGACCAAAATAAAGCAGTGGTTGAAGACTTGGGAAGTGATTCACCTAATCCCAGGTCAAGGCTTACACTTCTTTCTAAGACAAGAGTACAATCCCAGGTGGCTGGAGAGATGGCTCAGAGGAATAGAGCACTGGCTGCTCTTCCAGAGGTCCTGAGTTCAATTCCCAGCAACCACATGGTGGCTCACAACCATCTGTAATAAGATCTGGTGTCCTCTTCTGTACTGCAGGATACATGAAGGAAGAAACCTATATACATAATAAATAAAAATCTTTAAAAAAAAAAAAAAAAAAAAAAGAGTACAATCCCAGCCTGGGTGCTGAGGCAGGAGGACTGTAAGTTTGAGGGCAGGCTGGGTAACAGTGAGATGGTATCTAAAAACAAATACTATATATATCAAAGTATAAGAGCTGACCGAACTAATGGACAAATGAAACTATGGAATACAAGGAGACATTTCCAAGCACCTTGACTGGGGTCCCCTTCCCCAGAAATAGGTGTATGAAACATTTTTTTAAAAAAAGTTCAAGGGCTGGAGAGATGGCTCAGAGGTTAAGAGCACCGACTGCTCCTCCAGAGGTCCTGAGTTCAATTCCCAGCAACCACATGGTGGCTCACAGCCATCTAGAATGAGATCTGGTGCCCTCTTCTGGCATGCAAGCATACATGGAAGGAATGTTGTATACATAATAAAATAAATAAATAAAATAAGTCTAAAAAAAAAAAACTTAAAAAAAACATGCTAAAAAAAAAAAAAATAAAAATAAAAAAAGTTCAAAGGAACTTCAGAAGAGCCAGGACCAGTACTCTGAGCAGCGGTTCTCAACCTTCCTGATGCTGAGACCTTTAACACAGCTCCTCATATCATGGCAACCCTAATCAAAAACATTATTTCATTGCTACTTCATAATTGTAATTCTGCTACTGTTATGAATTGTAATGTAAACATCTGATATGTGACCCCCTAAGGGGTCGTGACCCACAGGTTTGAGGCTAGCCTGTGCAATGTGAGTTCTAGAGCAGCTGGAATGGGAGACCCTATCTACAAAGAAATTAAAAACAAAACAAAAAATGCAGAAATGTCAGGTTCTTGGCCTTTATGACCTAAATTGAGACCATGTGGGCAGTTCCTTTTGCCTGTTTATTGTTTCAGAGAATAAAATCCAAAAAAAAAAAAAAAAAAAAAAAATCACATGGGCAAACATGTTCTGGAATAAATTAAGTTTTCCCCTACAAATAACTAAGCTAGACTGGCCTCGTCTAGCAATTATGAACAGAGGAACTTGAACAACATGGTCAGGTAAGCATCACTTAAGGAACACACTACATATGAGGTGCAGGAGCTGCACACAGCCCTGAGTCCACACTGCGCTGCACACTGTGTACACTGGTATCATAGGACCACGAGGAGTCTCACCCCATTTTGGTTCCTACACCAATTTAGCAAGAGGGAGACTCCGTGCTTATCAAATCAAAAGGCATCTGCAGCAAACATGATGCACTAATGGTCACTGATGGCAGAGCAGCTGCCTCTGCTGCCTACACTGCCATGCTTGCCTGTCTCTCTGAATAATGCAGAACAAGGCAAAGAGAAATGTTTAAAGAAGAGGGGACATCTGGGCTGAGCACCATCACAGCCTGTCGGACAGTGTCAAACACGAAAGACCCTTCGCTGCTGCCTCCTGACTTCTCAACACATGGCCCACCTAAAGCAACTTCTAGAGGAACGAAATGAGATTACTATGTAACTGGGAGCCCACCCTCCAGGGGTCACACCTACACTTTATTACCTGCAAGAATGTCACCATCTCATTGGAACAGGCTTCTAGGTTGATCCTTCGTACTGTTACATATTCTCCTGTTGGCTTGTACCTGGCTAAATTCACTGTCATTAAGTCCTCAAATCCTTTACCTAAAAGAAAAGACAAATGAGTTAAACAAAGACAGCCACAAAGATTTATCTACTCTAAAGAAAAGAGACTCAATTTCAGCAGAAAATTCTAGTTAGAATATAGCTGACATTTCTTGGTTTTCCCATCAGTCCTTTTCAGCCCATCATTGTAGTGGTCCATGGCGTCCTAGAAATGATGTCTTCCCATCCTTGGCACAAGAAACCCATGAAGCAGGGCTGGAGAGATGGCTCAGAGGTTAAGAGCATTGCCTGCTCTTCCAAAGGTCATGAGTTCAATTCCCAGCAACCACATGGTGGCTCATAACCATCTGTAATAAGGTCTGGTGCCCTCTTCTGGCCTGCAGGCATACACACAGATAGAATATTGTACATATAACAAATAAATAAATAAACCCATGAAGCCCACTGTCGCCACAAATCCGTGCAGCTAGCTGAGGAGCTGTGGCGGGAAAGTGGGCATGTCTCTGGGAATTACCTATGATGGTGAGCAGTTCATAACACCCGCCCTCTGGCAGAAAGCTGCCCATGTTTTCCGGTTTAGAGAAGGATGCTATGGACTCCGAGCTCGCCTCATTGGCCTAAGGAAAAAGAAGAAGAGGTTAACTGAGAAAATGGGGGTGGGGCAGAGGTGGTAACAGATCCACGGAGAGAAATACACGGTTTCCAGTTTTCTGCTGCATTGGGGTCCAATTTTTAAGGTGCCAAACTGCAAGGTTCTAAATGGTCAGAACAATAATCTTGTTCTAGAGCAGCGGTTCTCAACCAGTGGGGGAGGTGTGTGTATCATATATCAGACATCCTGTATATCGGATATTTACATTGCAATTGAGAATAGTAGCAAGATTACAGTTATGAAGTAGCAACGAAAACAATTCTGTATATCGGATATTTACATTGCAATTGAGAATAGTAGCAAGATTACAGTTATGAAGTAGCAACAAAAACAATTTTATGTTTGGGGATCATGAGGAGCTGTATTAAAGGGTAACATCATTAGGAAGGCTGCAAACACTGTACTAGAGGAACCCTGCTAGAGGAGCCCCATTCCTTCAGCAAACCCAGAGTCCAGGATAGTCATTCTTGATGTCCCCACGAGATGGGAGAGTAACTGACTCCCTCAGCTACAGGCCCAGAGTCTGCATGGTCAGCTCCTGGGTCCCTGTCCCCTCAGGCAGAGGATGAAGCTGGGTACCAGCCATTGAGGATGTGGACACCTCTAGCCTTTGAAGTCTTGAAGAAAGGTGGCCAGCACTGCTGAATGTGGGAAGCAAAACAGCATACAGCAGTACAGCTTTCACAGGCCTCCTTTCCTTCTAGGCCCAAATGCGTGCAAATGACTTGGGGAGCAGATTTTTCTCTCCTTAAACCTCCCTGCAGGTGTGTCTAGCTGGAATGCAGAATCTGAGGTCTATGCTGTATACCAGTCATAAGCCTGGTCTCCAGTCAAGTGTGATGGTGCATGCCTGTAATCCTAGCATTCAGGAGGTGAAGGCAGGAGAATCAGGAACTTCAGGCCAGGAGACCCTGCCTCAAAAAGCCAAACAAAATAAAACAAACTTGGCCTTGAATCGGAAGAAACTGTTGTCAATGCACAAATGGCTCTTGACTCAGCATTAACGGAAAAAGCTGAAAATGTTCAGACAAGGTGGAGAGTCAAGAGTATGACTGCAGAGACGCCACAAAAACACTGTGCTGGCATCCTATTTAAATGTGCTCTTCAAGCCCACTTACATTGTCTGATCTTCCTTCCTCCTTCCCCACACTAGCTGAAGAGGTGGAACAGATATTTTTTTTTTTTTTTTAAAGACAAGGTCTTTATAAACCAGCTGGCCTTGAATTTAGAATCTGCCTGCCTTTGAACTCCTGAGTGCTAGGGCCTGGGTTGGAATATATGGCAATCTCCCTGCCTCTGCCTTCCAAATGCTGAGATTAAGGAGTACACCACCATGCTAATGCTTTTTCAATAACAGAAGTGCAGGCCAAGAAGGTAACAATTTGCTAAGTCACGAGAATGTGTTTATGTGACGCAGAAAGATGCAGGCCTCTGCCAGGAAGGGTCTTGTTGCTGATGGGGTGCATCTGGTTTACAACTACTAATAATGCCTAGCTCCATAAAAAGGCCAAGTGGCTCTGCCTTATACTTAAGAGTGATACTAAAAGTTGGGTGTAGTGGCGCACACCTTTGATCCCAGCACTGGGGAGGCTGAAGATCTCTGTGAGCTTGAGGCCAGCCTGATCTACATAATGAGTTCCAGGACAGCCAAGTTACACAGTGTGACCCTGTCTCAAAAAACAAACAAAATGAGAAGGAGGGAGGGGAGAGAGAAACTAGGAAAGCTCTAGTTGAGCAAAATGGATCCCTTTTAATAAAGTCTATTTTCAATTTAATCCCTTTTTTTGTTTTGTTTTGTTTTGTTTTTTTCCTTTGAGACAGGGTCTCTCTGTGTAACAGCTCTGGCTGTCTTAGAACTCATTTTTTTTAGATCAGGCTGGCCTTGAACTCACAGAGATCCACTTGCCTCTACCTCGAGTGCTGGGATTAAAGGCATGTATCACCCAGCTTTTTAATCCATCTTTTCTGCTCTAAGACTTGGCCATAATATTCTATTCAGTTATAGTTCACTGACTTTCACTGTTGTATAATATTCTTTCCAGGAATATATCTCAAGTCATCCATGCCAACACTGATGAGACCAGGTTCTTTTCCAGCTCCGCTACGATGAACGGCGCTACTACAAACATGTCTGACTATGTCTCCCGAGCAGAAAGAATTACCAGGTTACAGACCACACCCAGCCAACTTTATGAGACAATGACATATTGCTTCCCAGACAACTGCACCATTCACACCACACTCTCAGTCCTGCATGGTTTTTAATTGTGTCCATGTCACTGTTATTATTGTGTGTGTATAATACACTCGTGTAGGTGTGCACGCGTACTGCTTTGGAGGTCAGAGAGCATCTCTCTGCAGGCAGTTCTCTCCCTCCACCATTAACTGGGAGAACTGGGGACTGGAGTCAGGTCACTGGGTCTGCACAGCAAGGGCCTCTCCCTACTGAGCCACACTGACAGTCCTCTTGAATAATCTTGCTCTCAATAAAACCAGTGTTTGGTTCATAGGAAGCCCGGTGGGTTGCTGTTAGATCTAGCTCCCTGCTCTGGACTGCGAGTGCCCACAAGCCTGGGTTCTTGCCCACCTCACTTTCCTCATCTCCCCAGTCACTTTCCCCATGCAACAAGCATGTCTCTGGTCTTAGTGAACCTGTGCCAGTCATCTCACCTGCAAAAGTTTTTTTAAATTTATCTTTATTTTGTGTCCTGGTTTGTTTTTTTGTCCAGCTTGATGCAAGCAGGAGTCATCTGGCAAAAGGAAATCTCAGTTGAGAAAACTGGCTGAGCTGAGAAAATGGCTCCATCAGACTGACTACAGGCAAGTCCAAGGCATTTTCTTGGTTAATGGTTGTTGTGGATGGTGCCACCCCTGGGCAGTAGCCCTAAAGAAAACAGGCTGAGCAAGCCATGGAGAGCAAGCCAGCCAGCAGAGCTCTTCAGTTCCTGCCTCCAGGGTCCTGTCCTGATTTCCCTCAGGGAGACAATAAAGCTGTAAATTGAAATAAATCCCAAGTTTCTTCCTTACATGGCTTTTGGGCATGGATTTACCACAGCAATAGAAAAGAAACTAAGACAGAAACCCGTACCAGGTTCACAGGGTACTGCTGGAGAGACCTGGCTGTGTTGTTTAGGAAGGACTGTGGACAGAGTTTAGAACTTTGAGCTGGAAAAGCCAGTGAGTACTTAGCCCATAATGGGTTGTCTGTCCTGCAGGAACTTAAGAAAAATTATTGTTGGGAGCAATGTCTGCCTCTGGGTTCCTGCCTTCCTGCCTTAGTTTCCCTCAGTGATGAGCTACAAGCAGAAGGATGAAATAAGCTCTCTCCTCCCCAGGCTGCTTCTGGTTGTGGTGTTTATCATAGCGATAGAAAGTAAACTAAGACAATGTGTGTGTTTTGTCTACACATATGCAAGCGCACGTGTACGCAATACCTGTAGTGGCCAGAAGAGGGAGTCAGATCACCCGGAACAAAAGTTACAAATGGTTTTGGAGTCACCACATGGGTGCTGAGAACTGAACCTGGGTCTCTACAAAAACAGCAAGTGTTCTTTAACCTTTGAGCCATCTCTCCGGTCCCTTTAACTGGAACACTCCTACTTGGCTACAACTTCCATCCCCATTTTTTTTTGTTGTTGTTTTGGTTTTCAGATAGTGTTATATAGCTCAGGCTAGCCTCAAACTCTATGTAGCTGAGGCTCCCCCACCACACCCATTTTACACCAAGTACACACATGCCCATCTTTTTTCTCATCACTGTCTTCTTATCATTTAGGTCTCAAATACTTCAGAGATGACCCTGCCAGCAGAGCAGAGTAGGCTTCTATCACTTGACTTCGCTACTTGCTTTACATTCCTCACAGAAGTCACTGCTAAAGCTGAGTCAGCTATTTCCTGTCAGCTCCACTAGAAATGCGCTAGAGAGGGTCCTTGACTGTCATGCTCACTGCTGTCGTAGCAGCAGTAATAACCAGGAATAACTTGACAATCATAAAAGCAAAGCAGGAACTCAGGAAGCTTTCTGCGACCTTCCAATGAGAATGAGTAGGGTGAATAGCGATCCCTCTGGAAATCGGGCTGAGATACATTGGTCCTGCAGCACCTTTACTAGAGCCTGACACCTGCGGGCAATCAAGCATTACTTCTTTGTTGTTGTTTCTGAGACAGGGTTTCTCTGTAGCTTTGGAGCCTGTCCTGGAACTAGCTCTGTAGACCAGGCTGGCCTTGAATTTACAGAGATCTGCCTGTCTCTGCTTCCTGAGTGCTGGATAAAAGGCGTGCGCCACCACCGCCCAGCACGTTACTTTTTTTTAAGCGAGCAACACTATGGCCCTGATGAGAAGTAACTGTTTAAAGCTGTCTCTCATTTCCAAACTTCTTAAACTTTCTCCAGTTTGAAAAAGAGATGAAGAAGAACAATTGAGTCCTTAGAGTAAAATATTTGTTATATGTGCTTTTTTATTATATGTATTTTAAACAACTCTGTGGAAATCTACAAATGGAAATTTCTTTCTTCCCAGCAGGGAGGCATACAAGACACACTACCTAATGAGCTCCAACTACGGCATTTCTTGTTGCGCACATGCAGGGAAAGCCTCGATGAACTGCTTACGTAGGAACCTGACAAATACTTCCATGATCTAGCTGTACAGAAAATGGCCGGAAAGTGCAACCTTTAGCAATAAGTTTTTTAGGTGCTGGGAAATGTGGTGCTTCAGGGGATGAACTAGTCTAGAGGCTGCTGCAGCTTCTACATGTTTCTGCCTGACTCACCACAAACCACTGTAAAACAAGGTTATGCCAGAGTCAGTGGTCAGTTTTCATGGGAAGCAAACAAAGCAGGAAAGAATTTTGTAAACAGGACAGAAGTATTTTCATGTTCCTGGAGAACAGGATTAGTCACACTATATAATCAATCCCCTCTCGGTCACCTGCACAGCTACACATCTACACTACTCTAACAGACCTGAAGTGAATTACACATCTCAACTCGCTTCCATAGACGGATTAAAATGCAGGATTCGTGAGAGGTCTGGTCTGCTGCTGACACAAGAAAGGGGGTGTCCTGGCTAGTTTTCTGTTACCTTGACCCAGCTAGATTTCTCTGGGAATTGTGAAGATGCCTCCACTAGACTGCCTGTAGGCACATCTGTAGAGTATCTTCTTGATTAAAGACTGATGTGGGAGGTCCCAGCCCACTGTGGGTGGCTCCACCCATGGGCAGGTGGTCATCAGTGGTATAAAGAAGGCAGTCTGAGCAAGCCGTAGAGAGAGAAAGCCAATAAGCAGCGTTCATCCATGGCATCAGCTTCAGTTCTTCCTTCCAGACTCCTAAAGTTCAAGTTCCTGCCTTGACTTCCCTCAATGGGCTGTGACTCCGAATACGTAAGCTAAATGAGTTCCTTTCGGTCATGGTGTTACCACAGCAACAGCGGGAACCTGGAAGCCAACGCTGAGAGTGGGGCGGATGATGGAGGGCTGGCTTGTGAAGTTTCAGGAGTAAGCAAAGACTATGGGGCTGTTCATGTGCTTTTGTTTTTGTTTTTTTTTTTTTTTTTTGGTTTGTTTTTTTTTTTTTTTTTGGTTTTTCGAGACAGGGTTTCTCTATGGCTTTGGAGTCTGTCCTGGAACTAGCTCTGTAGACCAGGATGGTCTCGAACTCACAGAGATCCACCTGCCTCTGCCTCCCGAGTGCTGGGATTAAAGGCGTGCGCCACCACCACCCGGCATCTGTTCATGTGCTTTTGGAATTAAGATTTGAGGTTCTGTCAGCTAGGGTTGAAGAATCAGCTGTGACTCACAGAAGACCAGAGCTCATTAAAGTCTTCCAGATTTTAAAAGTCTGTTTAGAGCAAAGGGATGGAATTTTAGCTCACTAAACACAGCCTAGCATAGTTACAGCACTGTAACCTGGAATCGCAAATTACTCAAGGAAATTCTGTTCTTTTTTTGTTTGTTTAGGTCCCCACAACATTAAAAAACATTTTATTTATTTTGAAGCATTTTAAAAATACATAAGCCATTGACAACTAAAAATAACCAAATAACCATAAACCAGTAGCATTATTTAAAACAAAATCCAATAAAGCATAAGACGGTATGATATACTACCAAATAAACACATTCAACTTACTACAGGTTTCACCCAGGACAGTTTGTGCTAAAACACCAGCAGCTATGAACATATGAAAAACATGTCATTAGTATTTTTTTATGAAAAAAAAATCCAATCTTAAGTTTTTTAAAATTTTTAATTTTTTAAATTTTATTTGTCTCCTGAATGAAAACACATGGGTCTGACGGACAGGCACTCCTGGGAGACGGTGTAAATGCAGTCAGAACTAATCTAAGTATCCACCACCTTCACTCAGCCTTGGGCTTGCCCACAGGAAGAGAGGTCTGCCATGGGAAGGTTCTGTTCTTATCTCTCCCTGTTCTCAGGGTCTCACTCTTGAACAAACCCTGGTTGGCCTCAAACTTATGGTAATCTTCCTGCTGCAGCCTCTGGAGTGCTGGGCCCATAAGCGAGTGCCAGTCTGCCCAGCCGCTGTGCTCTCTTTTTATAAGACCACGATTCACATTTTCCAAACAGCGTGGTGTACTGTGCACATCTGGTGCTATTAACTTAGGGAAAGTAAAGGGAAAGTAAAGCACAAGAGGAGGGGGAGACAGCAAGAATCTTGCAGCTTTTGCCAGTTTTTGTTTTTTGTTTTTTCGTCTTGTATAATTTTTTTTTTTTTTTTTTTTTTTTTTGCGGGGGAGAGGTTGAGTTTTAAATTTTTTTTCCCCAACTGCATGTGCACATGAGCAGGAATGCGTACGTGTGTGGTCACTTTTTTCCTACCACCTTTATACGGGTTCAGGCTGGTTTCTCATTCTGGTGCCAGGCTTGCACAACGTATGCCTTTACCAGCTGAGCCATCTCTGGTTTTGAACTTGCTATCCTCTTGCCTTAACCTCCAAGTGGTGGGACTACAGGTATGTGCCACCACACCTGACTCTGGTTGTTCGCTCTCTTCTGTTTGGTACTGAGGGTGGCACTCAGGGCCTTATGCATGTTTGACATACAGAGCTACACCCTACCCTCAGTTCTGAGAGCCAGGATGACTGGTGTGGTCACCCAGCCTGTTTTGTACTTTTTAATTTTGGTTTTGTTTTTACAGTAAGAGACATAGGTCTTGACTTATGAGCCAGAGAGAGATCTGCATTTTCTCAGTAGAGTGAAATTTACTGGTAACAGTCTACAGATGAGGAAGTGAGAAGCACCAGTTGCTAAAACTGAAATTTCAAGCTAATGAACTCATTTTAGAGGGCTAGGGAGGGTGGGTAATGAGGAGGCCTGGGAGGGGAGGAGGCTGGAATCCCCAGCTGGGACTTCTCTGTTCTTTACATCATACACTAAAGTCTTTCCAGGGTGAAACCTGAAGCATCATCACAAGTAAAAAAAGAAAAATAATTGTACACAAATCAAGCTGAGAAGACAGAACAGCAGAAGCATAACACGAGTGCCAGCAAAACAGGCAGTCTACAAGACATCAACTCCATGCAGTAGCCACAGAGCCAGGCCCTGAAAGCCACTTACTTTTCTCCGAGTGCCACCCGGAGGCTGCTCTGGGGTAGAGAAATTGATTGTTGGCATTTTGTTGTTAGCAGAAGACACACCCACATTTAGACCAGCAATTATCACACTTAAGACTACAGTTAATAACAGAATCCACTTAGGTCATACAGCACTGCACACTACACAGAGCCGCAGCGAGACCGATGCAGCCTCAAGGGACTTGCACATGAATGTGAGCCTCGTCCACAGCTACCGCCCTGGGCACACATTACTTACCATCAGCATACTGTGTTACTGTTCACAGGCCTGTTTCTGAGCACTGCACTTGGTGAACAAAATCCCACTTTCCCCTCCCTTGGTTCTTTAACTCCACTCAGGCCAGTCAAGTTAACTACCACTGAACTACACGCCCATGCCCCAAACTCATGGATTTTTAAAATTTCTTTAAAAACTTGAAAATTTTTTAAATGATTTATTTACTTTTATTTTATATACATTGGTGTTCTGCCTATATGTATATTTATGTGAGGGTGTCAGAGCTCCTGGAACAGACAATTGTGGGCTGCCATACGGGTGCTGGGAATTGAACCTGGGTCCTTTGGAAGAGCAGCCAGTGCTTTTAACTGCTGAGCCATCTCTCCATCCCTTTTAAAGAATTTTAGCACTTATTATTGTAAGTGTGCTCGAAGCAGGAGACGGCTGTGGAAGCTGGTTCTCCTCCATGTGGGCTCTAGGACTGATCTTAGCTCTTTAGGCTTTTTTGTTTGTTTGGTTGGTTGGTTGGTTTTTCGAGACAGGGTTTCTCTGTAGCTTTGGGGCCTGTCCTGGAACTAGGTCTTGTAGACCAGGGCTGGCCTCGAACTCACAGAGATCCGCCTGCCTCTGCCTCCCGAGTGCTGGGATTAAAGGCGTGCGCCACCACCGCCCAGCTCGTTAGGCCTTTTTTCAGATAATATCTTGATATATCTCAAGCTGGCCTAGAATTTGTGACAATCCTCCTGCTGCAGCCTCTCAGAGTACTGAGATTACAGTCATGGCCCATTGTGTCAAGCCCCAAAATTCACTTTAAAGTCACATGGCTGGTCGGCCACTTCGGAAGAGTATAGAGACTAGACTGCCTTTTGTGGACGTGGGGAGGCTTGTCTGTTTTAGGGCAAACGGTGTTTTCAGCCCAGTAGCACACGTCTAAGAGATCCGACTGCTGCCCAGCTCAATTCTCAAAGTTAGAGGTGTTTGACTCTGAACTGAGTACAGAGGTGGCCTTGGACATTAGCTGCTGGGAATGAAACAAAAGAGTCACAGAACAACCAAGTGACCTCCTCCTGCTCACAAATCCTCTGTGTGTGCCCTCGAGTCTTTCCATCAAAAGTAATACAAATCAGTAACACGGAGACTGGAGGTGTAGGGCAGTGGGAGTGGACCTGCCTGGCAAACGACAGGCCTGGGTCTCATCTGCTCAGCACGCAAGAAAAAGTAAAGGGCTTCCACTGTAAAGTACAGGGCTGGTTATACATTTTCAAACATCTTAAACCACACAATTTAAGTACCTTAAACTTGAGCAAATCAGAGGAGGAAAGCTTAATCACCAAGGAAAATGCTTTTCATTGGGTACACTGAGTAAGTATCCCATTACTTGCCACAGAAAATTAGAGGAAGAATAATGTGGCCTTGGTTTCTCAAAGCAGTAATGGTTCCTCCTCAGACAGCAGTTTTCTGGTATACAAATAACAGAAGCGACTGCTTACAGCAGTTAGTTAAAAGTGAGACGCCAAATGGGGGGAGGGCAGGGAGGGTTACATGAACTCCAGTTGACAGAAGGCAAATTCCAAGTTGTGTAAGACTGGGAGATACTGTCTACACTGAGCTGTGAACATGCAGAGAACAACTCTTTACCAACCTCAGATCACAGGCTAGATGCTGTCAAGACAGCCAGAGGCTAGGTATGGTGGCCCATCCCTTTAATGCTGGCCCCTGGGAGGTGGAGACAGAGGGATCTCCACGAGTTTGAGGCCAGTCAAGGCTACATAGTGGGACCCTATCTCAAAACAAACAAGAAAAAAAATCCCATCAAAGACGAGACATCCAAAGACCACCCCCTCAGCCAGAAACTGAGAATCCACTCATTCCAGTCACATAGTCTGCACTATTTGTGACTGACTCTTTATTAATTGAACTTGCAAATCAATTTCTATAAAAAATTATTAGTGTGTGTGCGAGCACATGTGTCATGGCAAATGTGGAGGTCAGAGGACAACTCTGGGATTGGATCTTGTGCCACCTCCACATGATTCCAGACAAAACAAGCATCTCATCAGCCACAGAGCTTAATTTTAGAGCATTTTATTCCCATTAATGTTGAGAGGGAGATGAGACTAGTAACAAAACTTATTCTTGGTTCTATTAGTTTATACTGTAATAATTTTTTAAAGATTTATTTTATGTATGAGTGCTCTATCCGCATGTACGACTTTATGCCAGAAGAGAGCATCAGATCACACTAGAGACGGCTGTGAGTCACTATGTGGTTGCTGCGAGCTGAACTCAGGCCGTATGGAAGAGCTGCCAGTGCTCTTAACCACTGAGCCATCTCTCCAGCTCCTATTGTAATTTTTTATTGGTTCTAATTAAAACAAAAAGAGCCTATCGTTTTTTTGATTTTTTTTTTTTAACCTAAAAATGTAACACTTTGACCAAGTCTCTAAACACCACTACTCCAGAATTTCTGTGAGATTCTTTAAGGAAAATAGGTTAATAGTACCATCTAGAAATTAATACATTTGGGTTTTCAGTTTATTTGTAGATGCTGTGGACTGCTGTTTCTTCACCTAGACTATCATGACAGTTGGAAACAATGGGGCTACACTGTTTTGTTATAATTACTTTTTGGTTTTTAGAGACAGGATCTTGTTATACATCTGCCATCTGCCTTTGAATTCCCTTATGTAGTGCAAGATGGCCTCAAACTCATGATTCTGCCTTGGCTCTCCAAGTGCAGGGACAGCAAACAGGTGTGTGCCAACATGCCCAGCCACTACTACTATTTTTACAGAGAAATTTTTTTCTACCTGAACTAAGATCATCATTTCCAAAAGGACTTACTTTGGAAAGGGCCAAACAGGAATGTCTGCGCTTGTTAAATCTCAAAGGGCAAACCTACTGGCCAAGGATAACTGCTTGATTCATTCACACATTTCTTGGAAAGACCAGATTAAAAAGGAAGCCAGTTGCATTTCAAACCGCTAACTTCTACAGATTGATCTAGTCAGCAGAACAGTGATAAATTATCCTGAAATGATGGCAAAATGCCACACTGTACTTACCTCCAAATAGTTCCAAATCTCTTAAGCCCTCAACAATGAACTTTTCCGAGACCCACCGCTAAAGAGGAAAACCCCAGAGAGAATTAGTATATCTTCCAAGCCACAACACAGTAGCTATCAGCCTTTAGAGACAAAACCCCACAAAAATATAAAAACAAGCAGTACAGTCAGACCCATGTCCATGGACAGGTTGAAAAGGATTTTGAAACTGGCTACAAACAGTAGGTTCATTTCTTTCTCTGGTCTTCTGTATCTAACATGATTGGTTCATAAATGTGACAGAGGGGAAATACAGGGAACTGTCCCCAAAAAAGTGTATTTTTTCCTCTCCTATATAGAAACTTGTTCCATCTTGTTTATTCCATGGATACTCTCTTTTTTTGTTTTTGTTTTTCAAGACAGGGTTTCTCTGTGTAGCCCTGGCTGTCCTGGAACTTGCTCTGTAGACCAGGCTGGCCTTGAACTCACAGAGATCCGCCTTCCTCTGCTTCCTGAGTGCTGGGATTAAAGGTGTGCACCACCACGACCCAACTTTCATGATATTCTTTACAGAAGTCTTGGATCATCATTGCCAATTTGAAAAGTATTATTGGAATTCAACACATAGAAAACAAGAATCAAAGAATTCTTCACAAGCCTCCATTAGTTTATAAAATGAGACTCAGCATATTCCATGTTCTCTTATTTACAAGGCTTTCTTTTTCTGTTTGTTTTTATCTTTTTGAGACGGGGTCTCTCTCTGTAGCCTAGCCTGACTTTAAAATCTTTAATCCTCCTTCCTCGGTTTCTCAAGTATGAGATTACACCACGCATAGTTCTTTTCTTTTTTTAATAGCATCTATTCATTGTACAGGAGGATGAATTTCCTTATTTTCACACATGCAGATCATGTACCTTGATCATATTCATAGCCCAGTACCCTCTTCTTGCCCTTTCCCCACTCTGTTTCCCCTTTCTCTAATTTCATGTGGGACTTGCATAGAGGGCACACTCATCTTCTCGGTGTCACATCCATGTACCACACATGCCCAGTATGGGTACAGAGGCCATTTACAAGGGTTTCTGAAGACTTACTTTCTATCAAGTTCCCCAGGACTAAACTAGCACAATCAATGTACACCTCGCTCGTCCATTTCAGATGAGTGTTAGATTTCCATTATACTAATCAGGAGTCTGGTTCCACCTCAATCAGGCCAGGTTAAAATAGGAATGTGGCTCATATTTAAAAGCAACGGAATCCAGATTCTGTTTCACTTTGTGACTGGTGTTAAAGTTTGGCACAGTGGCATTCTTTCCACTGAGCAGAGTTCAGGCAGAGGAGAGGGTTACATTTTCCTCTTAATTAACGCTGAAGTTTATTTCTTACAGTGTTACTTGTTTTTACACATATAAACACAAGAAAGGGAAGATTAAAGAACATCCTAAAACAAGCTATATGATACGCACTGAAACTATAAAATCACTTTGTCCTTTTCTGTGACAATTTTTTTCTGAATTAAAGAAATAAGACCTCCCCGATTTAACATAAAAACTTCTGTGCACTATACCATATAATATTTGAAAATGATAAACCCATGTCTCATAACACTTAAAAATGACTAAAATCTTTAAATAATCATTATCACATTAAAATATTAAGTACTTGATAAAATCAATGAGGATATTTTAAGAATTGTTTAAGCAATATACTTTGTTGGGGAAGGGACAACATGTGGGACTCATCTCTCCTTCCACCACATGAGTTCTCAGGGACAGAACTCGGGCTGTCGGGCTTGAGTCAAGGCCTGGACCTGCTCGGCCAGCTCACTGGACCATGGGACACTTTTAGTGAGGTCACTGCAGCTTATTTATAAGACACTCAGTCTAATATTTATTCTTACGGCCAATCTGGTAAGACTTTTATTCTAAAATTTTTACAGGGAATATGGGAACCAAGTCCGCACTACTACAACTACACAGCTGAGCTTCCTGCGTTTGGGGAAATCAAAGGCGTCAGCACGCCTGAGCGCAGTCGTGCGCAGACTGAGATCGGTCTTGGTCTGTGAAATCAGTTTTATGGCCATGTTCTCTCTCCTGCCAGGTGAGGATAATAGCTTTTGTCTCACGTATTTGTTTTGTGCGCGTGTGCCAAGGTGTGTATGTGCAGACAGAGGGCATATGGGACCTCTATGTCGGTCCTAGGAACTGAACTCAGGCTGCCAGACTTGACAGCAAGCCCCTGCATCTGCTGGGCCAGCTTACTAGCCCCTGATAAAAAAAAAAATTAAGGTATAATAAATTCTTCCAGTTAATTTTTTTTTTTTTTTTTTTTTTTTTTTTGGTTTTTTGGTTTTTCGAGACAGGGTTTCTCTGTGGTTTTGGAGCCTGTCCTGGAACTAGCTCTTGTAGACCAGGCTGGTCTCGAACTCAGAGATCCTCCTCCTCCCAAGTATTGGGATTAAAGGCGTGCGCCACCACCGCCCGGCTTCTTCCAGTTAATTTTAAAGACTCTTCATTATATTTAGAAATGCGTTCCAGTAACTATAATCTGACATTGACTTTAAAAAACATAAATCCATGAAAAATAGAAGCGAGATCTTTACCAGCTATGTAACCACATAGAAAAAGCCCAAATTATTTAGCATGTGACTGATTAATTCATAAAACAAGCCACCTTCCTGTTTTTCACCAGACAATTCTGAGTGTCACAGTAAAACAAGACAAAGCAGCCACCACAATGTCCACCCACACTTTACTTTTCAGAAAAGACAAATAGAAAGTCAGAAGAATGGAAACACTCACCCTAATCCGCTCTGGTTTACTTACAAGAAAAGACATGGGTTCCTACTGTGTAGACCTACTTCAATTTCAAAAACTTACACCTGAAAGGAAAATAGAAACATGGAGTTGGTTAAATCTTTTTATACAACTATCTTTTTCTCCCCTGTAGCAAAGGCTAGCTTCCAACTCACTACACAGCAGAGAATGGCCTTGTACTCCTGAAACCCGTCTCTACACCCTGAGTGCTGGGATCACGGGGTGCACCACACCGGGTTCTGCGGTGATGATGGAGCCAGGTGTTTTCTTGAGGGCTAGGTAGACACTCTACTGAGCAACACAGCCAGCGTAGATAAAGCTTCTCTGTGGAACAAAATGCACTACTGGTCTACCATCCCAAGGTGCCATACCAGACTCATAACTTGCTAACTTCTGAGTATTTGTTTAGAGTTGTGTTGAGTGACAATAAACTTGGATATACTTTGAACAAGTACACTCTGAAACTGTCATTTCTATGAGAAAAGTTTGGAGTCAGGCAGGCCAGTGCACTTCCTGTATCCCCAAGACTCAGGAAGCTAAGGCGGGAGGACGAAGAACTGCAGGCCAGCGTGGGCTTCATACACAGCACAACCGTGGAGAGGAAGGCAGGGCAAGGTGGGCCGGAGGAGTGAGGCACAATGGAGGAGTGGTGGAAGAAATTTCTTCGACTCAGAGAACGGCAAGTGCAAAAGCCACAGTTAACACAAAGTGCACAATGAGTGAGATTCCTTTAAAAACAAAGTAGAGGTGTCTACCACCCCCACGTCTGCCCCCTTCCACACAACACTCCACGTCTGCCCCCCACTTCCACATATCACTCCACGTCTGCCCCCCTTCCAGACAATACTCCACGTCTGCCCCCCTTCCACACAATACTCCATGTCTGCCCCCCTTCCGCACATCACTCCACGTCTGCCCCCCACTTCCGCATATCAGTCTACTTCTCCCTCCACCCCAATTCCCCCTGTCACTCCAGTACAAGACTGGCCAGCAGAAGCTTCAGGCATGCAGTCCCCTCCCCTTCTTTTCTTTTTGAAACAAGGTTTCTCTGTGTAGTGTGTAGCCTTGGCTCTGATGGAACTTGCTCTGTGCATTGGATTGGCCTCTGCCTCAGGAGTGCTGAGATTCCACTGGACTTTTCTTCCTTTTTTTTTTTTTTTTTTTTTTTGAGACTGTATCTCAGGTAACCAGGGTGGTCTCTCACCAGAGACACAACAGAGGATGACCTTGAACTTCTGGCCCTCCTGCCTCTACTTCCTGAATGCTGGGATTGTGACACCACACCCTCCCAATAACTTTTTTCTTTGTCTGATTTAATGAAAGTTAAATATTGTAAACAAAGGTGTAATTTTTGTTTGAATTAAAATGTTCAGTAAGCTGAGATGACTTTCCTTTCTTTCCTGTTGGGTCTTAGCCACTGTAGGCAGGCACTCTACCTGTGACTTTAAGACAAAGGCCTTTCTTTAGACAGTTTGGCTTCAAACAATCCTCTTGACCTAAGTCAAGGGCTGAGGTCACCGGCAGCCAGCTGTACCTGGCTGAGAGGGTAAAACTATTTACTGGTAATAGAACTGTGTACTTAAGAGATTCTAAGGGTTTTACAAAAGAAAAAAACATTTTAAGATGGGTGTGCTATTGCCCTTGCCCGCTAATCCCAGCACTTGGCAGGAGGCACAAGGATCAGGAATTCAAGGTCATACTTGGCTATCTGTGACTCTGAGGCTAAATGATGTGTGTCAAAACAAAAGAAAAATTTAGACCTGAATGCTGTACTGCAGGCGGGGTGTCAATGGCAAAGACCTGTAATCTTAGAATTACTGAGACTGGGATGGGAGGATCAAGATTTCAAGGCCAGCCTGGCAATCCAAGAGATCCTCGGTGAAGGAAAAAATATCTAAAAACAAATAGACATTTATCTGAATACTGAGGGACTTTTCTACTTTGTGTGACATTAAGACCACAGTGCTACTTTCAAATGCCCTTAAAATACAGAATTACAGTGGAAGGATAAAACGTCATTCAAAGCATTTTTATCAAGAACATAAGACACCATAATACACTGGCCAAGCGATATTCTTAGTAGATAGACACAGAAACAGCCTTTTTATTTATTGATTTGTGGTGCGAGCTATCCAGCCAGGGCCTCAGGCACACTAGACAAGTACTCCACCACTGAGAACACCATCCTAGACACAGCTTTGCTACTTAGGCAGCTAACTACTTAAGCAGCAGTTATTGTAAGACCTTACTACCACTTGAGATGACTGAAGTCCTCAGAATTAAGAATGAGGCCTCAGTTTTGGCTAGCATGACTAAATCCTATCACTATGCACAAATTCAAAATCTATTTTAGGATAGCCAATATTTACATTAAAAGTATAGGTTGGAGCCAGGTGGTGATGGCACATGCCTTTAATCCCTGCACTTAGGAAGCAGAAGTAGGTGAATCTCTGAGTCTGAGGCCAGCCTGGACTACATAGTGAGTTCCAACCCTGTCTCAAAACAAAAACAAAGAAAAAATTATAGGTCAGGAAAGCTGAGCTGAATAGAATTTGCCTAGCATGTTCAAGGTCCTAAATTTAATCCCTAGTATAAAAATAATTAGTTTTATTTTTCTTTATCTGAAAGAGGAGTAAATGAACCTGGAATCTAGGATAGGTTGTGGCATTGCCAACGTGCCTTAAAACCCCAGAGCCTGCCGGGCAGTGGTGGCGCACGCCTTTAATCCCAGCACTCAGGAGGCAGAGGCAGGCGGATCTCTGGGAGTTCGAGGCCAGCCTGGTCTACAAGAGCTAGTTACAGGATAGGCTCCAAAGCTACAGAGAAACCTTGTCTCAAAAACAAACAAAAAAAACCCAGAGCCTATGTTGGGGTCAGGCCTCTGGAAGAAAACCAGGCAGTTTTCATCGAGTGTGCACCTCCTTAAAGGGGCCTAACTACAGCAATACAAAATGGCGTAAGATGCATGAGGCACTCCAGGGAGTAGGACCTTAACTGGTTGTGGAAGTGGGATGTGCACCAATAAACAGGACAGGGGATGGACGAGAAGGAAGGAACAACTTCTTATGGAATTGAGCAGAAACATGGCTGAGTGGCAGTGGGCCTTGAATATCAAAGGCGACTTAAAGAAAATGGAGATCCCAAGCCGAGAGTGTGACTATTATCTGGTATTTGCTGCATTATGCAAATGTGTATCGCCAGCTTTGCCAACAGTGCTTGTGGCAGTCATCACTCAGTAACACTGAGTAACTGCCAGAAAGTGAAGTGTGTGAGGACCATGGACAGGCCTTTGGTGTGTGCTAATGCCAGGCTGTATTCGCAGGGGGAGGAAGCCACTGTGAGCTTTCAACAGAGATGACACACAACGGCGGTCTAAGCAGTGTGTCTTACATCTTGTTGCACCCACAAATCACTTAGAGATCTTGTTAAAATTCTGCAATTCAGGTCTGGAGTGGGCTCCAAGTTCTGACACACTCCCTGGAAATGACAACGCTGCTGGCGTGTGGACCACGGTATTAACTAAGATTTGAGAAATCTTGTCTGGAAGAACATTCCAAGAAACGTTGCTCTACAAAGGAATGAAGAAAGGGAGGGGTCAAAATGACCCAGAGGAAAGCAAGCTGGTTAGAAAACAGTGTTCCTGGAGATAAGAGCCTTAGCAGTGGAAATACCAGGAAACAGATGAGTGGCTATGAATGAAGAAATTATAAAGCTGCCACAGCTTCCCAAGCTATCGAGCTCATTCTCTGCCCTTTGAATAAGGAGACAGGGTCTCCTACAAATAAAGCTGATCTACGACACTGTGTAGCTGCTCATGACCTTAAACTTCTGATTCTTCTGCCACTAGGCTCCTAGCTGCTAGGATTACAGGCCTGCATCACCGAGCATGGCTGGAGAGTATCTTTTTATCTATTTATTTGTTTTTCGAGACAGGGTTTCTCTGTAGCTACGGAGCCTGTCCTGGAACTAGCTCTGTAGACCAGGCTGGTCTCGAACTCACAGAGATTCACCTGTCTCTGCCTCCCGAGTGCTGGGATTAAAGGCGTGCGCCACCACCGCCCGGCTGGAGAGTTATCTTTTACAAACTCTCCTAGATATATGGCTGTGTGGTCCGACTGAAAACCGCAAAGACTTAATACCTTATCTGGGAACTGATAATAACTATAACTGATGATTCTAATTGTGCGTTTGTGTTCTTGAGTGATCAAAGAGAAATGGAAAGCTCGGAGGTAGAGGGGGCTTAATGAGAGGATGAGTTAAAATATTTAATCAGTGTGTGTGTGTGAGTGTGTAGAGTGTGCACATGTGCACAAGGGTGTGCAGGAGGGATGCGTATACAAAGGCCATAAGAACACCAGGTGGCTTTCTCTGTCAGGTTCAATAATGTTGAAAAGGATTATTATCTTCCAAAATGAGGGGATAGCCATTTGTTAGAAAAGTAGTATTGATATTTAAGAACAAGTTAAATATGGCTATCTGGATTTAGAGGTCAACAGCTAAGGCTGTAAAAGTGACTGAAATCCAAAGCTGGAACAGTAGCTCATCCTTGTAATCTCCGCACTCAGGAGACAGAGACTGGAGGATCAGTTTAATAGCATCCTTGACTACAACATGTCTAAACAAAACAACAAAAGTGGAGTCTACTCTGTGAGTTTGAGACCAGCCTGGTCTACAAGAGCTAGTTCCAGCCGGGCGGTGGTGGCGCACACCTTTAATCCCAGCACTCGGGAGGCAGAGGCAGGCGGATCTCTGTGAGTTTGAGACCAGCCTGGTCTACAGAGCTAGTTCCAGGACAGGCTCCAAAACCACAGAGAAACCCTGTCTCGAAAAAGCAAAAAAAAAAAAGGTGGAGTCTAAAGACCCTGCTTCCGCCAGGCAGTGGTGGCGCACACCTTTAATCCCAGCACTTGGGAGGCAGAGGCAGGTGAATCTCTGTGAGTTCGAGACCAGCCTGGTCTACAAGAGCTAGTTCCAGGACAGGCACCAAAGCCACAGAGAAACCCTGTCTCGAGAAAAAAAAAAAAAAAAAAGACCCGGCTTCCTTTCTTGTCCCCAGTCTAACTTTGATACTCATTCCCTAATCACCTCAAGTATCCTATGTTACAGAAGTTCACACTGATCACTTGCTTTCCCCGTGTGTGTGTGTGTGTGTGTGTGTGTGTGTGTGTGTGATCCCCGTTTGTAGGCATGGTCAGGCCAAAGGAGACTGGGTGTCCTACTCTACCACTCTGTGTTCTTCCCTTGAGTTAAGGTTTCTCAGTGACCCTGGACATAGGCTGGCAGCCAGCGAGCTCTAGTATGTGGCCGTTTACATGCGAGCCAGAGATTGGAACTCGGATCTTTATGCTTCAGCAGCATGTTCTCTTATCCAGAGCCACCTCTGGGGCTACCCAACCACACTCGGAACTGTACCGTTACCGCCCGCACTACAAGAGGTACAGTAAAAATTCGCTTGCTCTGACTGATTTTTTTCTATTTTTGTCACTGATCCCCTAAATTTCCTTCATGTCTGAGATCACAACACATAACCAAAATTCTAAGAAACCTAATTAAAGGGTGAAGGGAGCTACCCAGTTCAGCGCTATAATGACTAAATTATTAGGTAGCTTTTTCTTTTTCTTTTTTGGTAGTGCTGGGAATGGAATGCAAGTCCTCACTAATGATAACAAGCACTCAGGCACTGAGCCACAGCAGCACTCTCAAATTTGGTACTTCACTTCTCAGGGCCCAGAATCAGTCTCAGGCGTCGGGTATCTCTAAAGTATCAACTAGTTCATGAAGACCCGTCCACATATTGGAACTTCAACAGGTATTTCAGTAAGACCGATTTCAACGGCCTGGGAGAAACGGGTCAAGTTGAAGTATTTTGGTGTCTTTAGCTGAATGTTGAGCTGAGAAGTTAGCTCTCTATTTCCTAAAATTATGAACGATTTTAT
Source organism: Chionomys nivalis (assembly GCF_950005125.1). Taxonomy (NCBI): domain Eukaryota; kingdom Metazoa; phylum Chordata; class Mammalia; order Rodentia; family Cricetidae; genus Chionomys; species Chionomys nivalis. The sequence continues at coordinate 86,730,746 of NC_080092.1, forward strand.
TTAATCACTCCCCTTCTGTCGTGCTCACTCTCGAACGCCAGACCCGGTTCCCAAAACTGCTGGGGAGTACTTAAAACAAAAAACACAATCAGGACCTCTTCGTTTTCAACAAAGCAGAAAATAACCCTGATCGTGCTCAACTCGATGCCCGACCAGCATCGCCTGAAGTGAAGGGGTCGAGGGAGGTCAGCACTAGGGTCTGCAGCTACTTTGCGGGAGGGCAAAACGACATCTGGTCCCAGGCACCCCATCTGGAAGCCCCGGAAAAGATGGAGAGGGAAGGCAGGAGCCAGCCTCTCCCGACGGCAACTCTGCTCAGCGTTTCCCCAGTCAGGCCCAAGCCTAGTCCGGCTCTCAAGCTACAACCCCTCAACGTGGGAACCCAGAACCCGGGTTAAACGAGGCCCGAGGAAGGCGAGGGTGAGCCGGGATGACCGCTGAGGCGCGCCCCCGAGGAGATGGACTCGGAGTCGGGCGAGAGGGACCGGCCCCGAGGAGCGCACCAGGCGGCCCCGCCACCCGGTACCTGGTCTAGGAGTCAGAGCGCAGTACCGACTCGTCTCGGCTACGCCTCCTCAGTTTGGTGGCCGCGCTGCCGCAAGGCCGGTTGCTGGGAGGGAGGTACGCAACGTGTCATGCGCAGTGGAAGGAGCCAGAGAGGCTGGCTGAGCCCCGCCCCTCCCACGGAAGAGCCTCCTCCTTTCCACGCCCCACGAAGGAAGTCCCGCCTCTTCCAGATGAGGAAGCCCTGCTGCGCCCCACCCAAGAAGAAAGCTCCGCCCCTCCCGCGGAAGCTGCCCCTTGCCCCGCCCCACGGAGGAAGTCCCGCCCCTTTACTCCGAGGAAGCTCCGCCCCTCGCTTCCCAGGGAGGAAGGCCCGCCGAGCTCTTCTCTCGGAAGAGGCTCCGCCCACCCTGCCCGCAAAGGAAGCTCCGCCTCCTCCCTCCGGCTCCCGGGGTCTGCTTCCCGCGTTACCTCTGTCTTGACGAACCCTCCCTCTGTCGCTGTGGCGGGGAGAGAGCTGCCGGTTGTCTTTCCCTTTCTTTGCTGGGGGCGCCCTTACCTGGGAAGAAGCGGATTTCCTCAAGCTAAAGACCTCACTGTTAAAAAAAAAGACCTCATTGTTGGAGACTGCGGTTCACAAGGGCCCTGGTGCCTCCGTACCGCTCCTGTCTGCAGCAGGAAGAGAAGGGTCAAGGGCCACCTAACTACAGCTACGGGTTTGGCTGGCAGTATTTCCGCCTCTCCCCATTCCATCACCTGGTAGGCCTTACAAGGGCAAACACCTGGAAGGACTTAAATGGGTGCGCTTGGGTCTCAGGCATTAGCGAACAAACTAAAGAGGAAACTCACCCTGTGTTTGTGTCCCAAGTTCCTTCTATGTAAAGCCAGGAAAATTGCTCAACCAAATGAAAGCTATCTTTTTAGTTCCTGAACCCTTCATCCCTAAGTTTTGGTTTATTTTGTTTTGTTTTTTTGTACTGGGTTTGAGACAGAGTCTTGTGTAGCCTAGGCAGGCCTTGAACTCCGAGATCAGCTTGCCTCTGCTGGGATTAAAGCTCGGTGGTGTGTCTATTTGTAGAAACCTATGATGACTTTGCCTTTATGAAGGAAGACAGACCAACGCATACAGGACTGATCAAATGAAGTACTCTAGATGTGGCAAGACTTCCTCCTGTGGGAACTAGGGACTTTCAGTCATCTCAGTTGCTGTGGGTCGCTGTCAAGTAATGAATACTTGTTTTTTCCAGTTCCGTCTCCTCACAGATTTATAGCGGTCCAAGATATGTAAGTTCAGAAACATCCAAACGGGGGCTTGATGGAAATACACCAAACTTACCAGAGGCTCTCACTTACACACTTCTGTAATCTTACCTAGTGCTTTAACATTCTAAAGCACAATCGCCGTCTCAAAATGTTTCTTTCTGCCAGACAGTGGTGGAGCACAACTTTAATCCCAGCACTCTGGAGGCAGAGGCAGGCAGATCTCTGTGAGTTCGAGGCCAGCCTGATCTACAGAGCAAGTACCAGGCAGGACAGGCTCCAACAGAAAAACCCTGTCTCGAAAAAAATAAATGAATACAAAACTTTTGTTCAGAAGTGAACCCAGTGAATTCACAAAAAGCAAGAGAGTGGAAGAAAATTCTGTTTCTGCCAGGTTACATTGTCTTTGGAACTGAGAGTATTGGAGAAAGCAATGAAAAGATACCAGCTTCATTTTGGTTTGTGTGTGTGTGCACTTCACTGTATATATGCACACAACATGTGTGCAGAAGCAAGCAGAGGTCAGGTGTCATATCCCCGGGAACTGGAGTGACAGACAGCTGTGAGTATTGGATACTCTCTCTCCAAAAGCAGCAAGTGCTCTTAACTGCTGACGGTCTCATAGTCCAGGCTTACCTGGAACTCATTCTATAGCCCAGGCTGGCCTTAAACTCAAGAGATCCTCCTGTCTCTTCTGGGATTACAGATGTGAACTGCCACACCAGGCTGTAATTGTCAAGGCAACCTCAAATTGAGTTTTCCTTTCCCCTTTCTTCCCCTTCTCCTTCTTTGGGCTGCACTAGAGATTGAGCCTAGGAGCTCACACGCGCTGAGCAAGCACCTCAGCCCTCAAAGCTCTTAGTCATTACAATGGGATGTGCTAACACAAGGTACTTCATCTGTCCTAATACCTAGTGCCCGGCCACCACATGTTCTAACAGGGTGTTAGCATTTGAGAGTTTACCAACTGGATGACTGCCCGCCAAAGCTACTCAGAGAACCCCTTCTCCCAGACTCTGCCGTGAGTGCTTCAGGGAGCAAATGCCTAGGTTCTCATACACCAGTAAGAAGTCAGAACAAACTTTAGGATGAAAGGTTGACATTCAGAGGTTACAGAGTCTGAGTCCTGGAAGGCACAAGTTCCTGAAGCTTTTACCTTATTATAGGGTGTAGGTGTTTAAAGATGTCCAGAGTTTTTGGAAACTGACTTGAAGTCTAAAGGAATGGAGACAGATTGACTACTTGTTTCTATTTTTAACTCTATTGTTTAATACTTAAGTCTCTACATGAAAACACATGTGAACTCCAAGGCTGCAGAGATTAAGAGATGGCTTACAGGTTAAAGAGTACCAGTTACTCTTCCAGGGGTCCTAAGTTCAATTCCCAGCAGTCACTTGGTAGCTCACAACCATCTATAATGAGATATGGAGCCCTCTTGTGCCATACAGGCAGAACACGATACATAATAAATAAATAAACCAAAAAAAAAAAACCTTTAAGTGAAACGGGGAACTGTGTGGTGTGTGAATATGTGGAACAAGTTGACTAGGATCACTTATCTGTAAAGTATTTCCAGTCTTTGCATTTTACTATCTCATGTGAACTTTCCACACAGCCATTTTAGAAAGGGGTAGGAAGACAGAAGAAGGAAACACACTTGTCAAAAGCATCGGGATAGGAGGGCTGGAGGGTGTAGCTCATCAGCAGAGTGTTCACCCAACACACAAGATTCAAGTATGTGCCTTGGGTTCAAGCAAATGCAGTTAACGTTAAAAAATATAGTGTGAACAAATCCAGAGCTTTCTTGACATAGGAAACCGGCTTTAGTTCTAGCTCCAAGAGATAAGCTAAGCTATAGAAAAATATACAGAAATAAATTATGTAAATATGTAAATTTAAGATATGAATGGAGGGGAGAGTAGTGTGGGAAGACAAAGTACAGTGTTATATGTATGAACATGTACTAATGAAACCCATTACTTTGTACGCTAATCAGAAATATCTATGAAAAGTGGAAGAAAATTTATGAAAAGCAGCAAGCAGTTCAGCCAGGCAGAGGCAGTATCATCTTGTTCCTCAGTAACCCCCAAGGAAAGCAATACTTTAGAAAGGCCAGGGTGAGCATCAGAAGCTGGAGGCCAGCCTGGCATACATGGGACCCTGTGTCAAGTGAGTGTGGTAGCACATCCGCCTGGGAAGCCGATGCAGGAAGACTGAGCCTGAGTTGGAAACTAGCCAATAACACTTAGCAAGCAGTCCTCTCAGAAATAAGTAGATGTGGTACTACACGCTATCACCGTAGCACTCCAGGCTGAGGCAGGGCACTGCTGTGAATTTCAGCCCAGTCTAAGTTATAGATGAGACCTTGTCTCAGAAAGCAAGCAAGAAATGCAAACTACCATTGGGGGAAAAAAAATCACAGCTTTCTTTTTATTCCTCTCAATTCAGAGGGCTGGGACGGCTGTGAATTTGTACAAACAAAACACCTTCCTTTGTTTAAAGATTTTGTTATTTAGTCTTTGTTTAAAGATTTTATTTATGGTCAGATGCTTGTATGTGAATGTAGTTGCCTGCGGAGACCAGAAGAGGGCAGCATATCCCCCAGAGCTGGAGTTACAACAGCTGGTAGCTGAGATTTGAACGTGGGTCCTTTGCAAGAGCAGTAAGTGCTCTAAGCCATTTCTCCAGCCCTGATATGTCTTCCTTTTTTTTTTTTTTTTTTTGGTTTTTTTTTTTTTTTTTTTTCCGAGACAGGGTTTCTCTGTGGCTTTGGAGCCTGTCCTGGAACTAGCTCTTGTAGACCAGGCTGGTTTTGAACTCACAGAGATCCGCCTGCCTCTGCCTCCCGAGTGCTGGGATTAAAGGCGTGCGCCACCACCGCCCGGCCTGATGTCTTCCTTTTGCAATCAAATTTTCCACTGACCACCAAACACTAGATATTTAAGAAGGTTAAAGACATGTGACACCACACCCAGCCAGGTTTCTTTTTACTTTTCAGTAGTTTGTAATACAAGTCACTATAGTGATGTTTTGTTTGTGTTTTTTTTTTAAAGATTTATTTATTTACTATGTATACAACATTCTGTCTCCATGTACGCCCACACGCCAGAGGAGGGCGCCAGATCTCATTACAGGTGGTTGTGAGCCACCATGTGGTTGCTGGGAATTGAACTCAGGACCTGTGGAAGAGCAGTCAGTGAGTGCTCTTAACCACTGAGCCATCTCTCCAGCCCCCTTGTTTGTGTTTTAACAAATAAAGCTTGCCTGAAGATCAGAATGCAGAGCTAAGCCACTATAGCCAGGGAGTGGTGGCACGTTCCTTTAATCCCAGGACTCAGGAGACAGAGGCAAAGGGATCTTTCTTAGTTGAAGGCCACCCTGATCCAGTCTAAAAGAGAAACAGAATTCATACAAAGGTGATCCCAGCACTCAGGATCCCACACCTTCAATCCCAGCACTAAGGAGGTGGAGACAGCAGTTATATGGCTGGGCCAAGAGAGGAATATAAGGTAGGAGGAGGCAGGAGCTCATTGCAATCTGAAGCTTAGTTGGAGATAGGTTGCGGTTTGGAGATGAAGTCTGAGGACGCAGTCTGAGGACAGGATCGCTCCTTCAGTCTATCATTGGTAAGGTAAAAGGTCTCTCTAGTGGCTGCCCTCTCTGCTTCTCTGATTGCTTAGCTTTCACCCCCAATATCTGACTCTGGGTTTTTATTTCTTCTTATTATTTGAGACAGGGTTTTTCTGTGTATCTCTGGCTGTCCTGGAACTCACTCTGTAGACCAGGCTGGCCTTGACTCACAGAGATCCACCTCCTCCGTCTGAGTGCTGGGATTAAAGGCATGCATAAAGCCGGGTGGTGGTGGCGCACGCCTTTAATCCCAGCACTTGGGAGGCAGAGGCAGGCGGATCTCTTTGAGTTCGAGACCAGCCTGGTCTACAAGAGCTAGTTCCAGGACAGGCTCCAAAACCACAGAGAAACCTTGTCTCGAAAAAGCAAAAAAAAAAAAAAAAAAAAAAAAGCATGCATAAAGGCGTGCACCACCACTGCCCAGCCTGGGTTTTTACTATCAAGACAAATTAGAACCTGTGTTACAAATCACCCCTATGGGTTTAACATCATTTAGAATAAGTGAGGCAGGAAAAGAGAACTTGGGAGGAGAAAGGGCAGACTGACTCCACCAAATCCAATAGCTCTTCTGCTCTCTTCCACTGGGAACAAAAATGTCACCCACGATTTTCCTTGGTCTGAGTCCTATATAAAGCAGTTCTACACCTTGTGCCTAACACAGAGAGGTTTCCTTGTACTAAGGAAACAGAATTATGCCGGGCGGTGGTGGCGCACGCCTTTAATCCCAGCACTTGGGAGGCAGAGGCAGGCAGGCAGATCTCTGTGAGTTTGAGACCAGCCTGGTCTACAAGAGCTAGTTCCAGGACAGGCTCCAAAACCACAGAGAAACCCTGTCTCAAAAAACCAAAAAAAAAAAAAAAAAAAAAAAAAAAGAAGCAGAATTATAAACAATTCCTCTTTATCCACCACACTGCCAGCTCTAAAATAAAAAACAAATAAAAACCACCTTGTCAGCTCTGACACAAAGTCAGAGAAGGCTAAAAGGATCCACTTTGTACTATTGGACAGAGGAGAGCAAGAATGTAAAGTAAAATGTACCATTCGATAGTAGCCTTGCCTTTGTAGAGTGTGTGAGTAAACAGTTTTGCACACATTATCTTTTTGGCTGTGAGGTGAGCTGGGAAAATGGCTCAGCAGTTAAGAGAACTGATTGTAGAGGTTCTGGGTTCAGGTCCAGCATCCACATGGCAACTCATAACCTGTAACTCTAGTCCCAGGGGTTCCAACACTCTCTTCCGGTCTCCTTGGCAATACACATGGTAGACAGACATGCAGGTAAAACACACATACACATAAAGAAAATTTTAAACTGACAGGAAGGAAAAATATTCCCACTTTATACAAGAATAAACACAATAAACTCAGAGATATGACTTGCCCAAAGGAAAAAGCTTAGAAAATTTTTATTTAGCACATTTATTTTATTATGCACTTACCATGTACGTGTGCGCGCATGTTTATGTGTATATGCCATGGTCCACATGCGGAGGTCAAAGGACCACTTGTGGGAGTCACATGCATCCTGAAGACCAAACTCGGGTCAGCAAGCCTGGTAAGCACCTTTACCCATGGAGCCACCTCACTGGTCCTGCCGATTGGTTTCATCAATGCTGAAGCCAAGTCTTTCTTTTCTATTTCAGGGCTCTAGGCAAAGGGATTTGGAAAGCAGGGTAAACAACTCTTTTGGTTCACTGCTTCATAGTGAGATGTCTTAACCCAAGGAGAGGGCTATAGTGGCTTGGATCATAAAGACCATAAATGTCCGCCCAAAATGCCATGGTAAAGGCAGAGTTGGTAGCCAGTAGCAGGCAGATGGGTAGATGAAGGAAACTATAGACAGAAGTTAGGTCATTGAGGGTATTCCTTGAAATATTAGAACCCCTGCCCCTCCTACCTGACAGCTCCCGGGCCACTATGAGGTAAGTGTCTTTGCTCCATCACAGTACCTCCCCTGAGCAAGATTGCAGTTCAGGAACTGAAACTGTGATCCCAAAAAAACTTTTTCCTATTTGAAGCTTTATTATCCTAGCTATTTTGCCACAGTGATAGAAAGTTGACTAATAAGAGCTCAATAACTCACTAATAACTAGTAACCTTAGGGTAGGCTGGCCGTGGTGGCATACACATTTAACCCCAGCACTCAGGAGGTTGAGGTAAGCAGATCTCTAAATGCAAGATCAGCCCGGTCCACATAGATGAGTTCTAGGATAGCCAGCACTACACAGTAAGACCCTGTCTCAAAAAAACAAGATTAAAAAAACAAAAAATCAAAAATAGCATATGGGCCGCGGTGCAGTGTGTATGCCAGTATTCCCAGCACTCAGGAGGCTGAGGCAAGAGAACCATGAGTTTGACTGGGCCAACTTGGGCTGTACAGTGAGACCCTTTCTGAAGCAACATACATGGGTTTAGAATATGAAATATCGGGGCTGGAAAGATGGCTCAGAGGTTAAGAGCACTGGCTGCTCTTCCAGAGGTCCCGAGTTCAATTCCCAGCAACCACATGGTGGCTCACAACCATCTGTAATGAGATCTGGTGCCCTCTTCTGGTTTGCAGGTACAGCTGTATACATAATCAATAAATAAATCTTAAAAAAAAAAGAATATGAAATATCCAAAAGTGTTAAGTGGTAACTACAAAGGAATATTCAAGATTAACACTCTTGAAGGAAAACCATTTTAGTGCTAATTTTTAATGGTGAGAGAACTTTCCTATGGGTACATATATTCTTGTAGGACGACTTCAAAAAGTCAACGAGGCACACTCAGATTCTGTCAATCAGTTTTTAATATATGTCATAGGTAGTTCATATGAATGCTTAAATTACAAAATTAGCTGCCACAGTCCGAATTTGTGGGACTTTAAGAAAGCTTATATTACTCAAAAGATAACTAAGCACATATTTTGATTCTAAAATGTATCTTAAAGGTTTGTAAAACAATGTTAAGTCTAGAATCATATGGCCTTAAAGTGATTCAATTTTGTTATTCTTAATAACTTAACCTTGTGAACTGTTAAAAAAGCATACACCTGCATACCCAGTACACACATTTCTATTAACCTAGACAAAGTCACATGAGAAACTCCATATAATCCCCAAGGCAACAGCTCACACGGTTTTCACTGCAACTCACTGTTACTGCCTCAGAACACAGAAAGCATCAACAAAAACCCACCACCCAGCTCCCCGCAAAAAACAACTCTTTCCCATCCCAGCAAAAATTACCTGGTACAAACAGTGACTTAAAAAAAATGCTTTCTCAGTAGGAAGCATTTATAAAATGCAGAGATTTCAACAAGCCAAATGCTTATGCAGATGGGGGCCTCTCCCCACAAAAGCTTCCACCTCAAGAGGCAGACAAAACTCTTGTCGCATTTAAGAAGGCTCAAGTTTTAAAAGCATACTTATGCACACCGATGGCTGTGTTTCTAAAAGCACATACCGGCCTCAATTGTGGGCAAGACAGAAGTGGAGAGAGAAGAAAGAAGCACGCAGAAGACAGACAGCAGCTTCTCCGTGAAGACCCAACAGGTTGCAGCCACCATGAAAAGCACTGTGACCTCACAGAGCAGTGACCTGAGCTAAGGGAAGCAGCTCACTTCTCATGCATCTTCCTCAGGAAAAACAAAACTACTCCAAATTCAGCGCTCACACTGTCATTAGCTCATAGTACCAGGCAAGGAGAAACTGCTCCTGTACTACCCACCTCTAGAATCTTCCATGACACCTCTAGATTTCCTCCTATAATACTGTCTTCAGCACGGCCCACATGAAATACACACTGCACTATGTTCTAAGTCTCTGAAATGCATCACCACAGACAGTGATCTAAATTCCACTGCTTTCACAACTGTAATGTGGACACAGGAAAAACACCAAGCAATGTTTATTGTGCAACTCCAATAGAAATTCTTGGGATCTTGGTTTAGAGTCAGTCTCCACAGTTATTCCAATTGCCCAGTTTAAAAAAAAAAAAATCTTTCTATAAATTCCATGATTGTTCTTCAAACACCAAAGTAAAGCACTGATAATTCATGTTATAATTTAAAAATATTTTAAAACTACACGTACTTTATATACCATCCTTTTATAAAATAAACTAATTTGGTTATCTGGAAGGAAATAACTGAAAGAGCCCTTTCAATGTATCTGTAACCTCTGTAGAACTCCAAACCGAGAGAAGAGGGGAGAGGAGGGGAGAAGAGTGGGGGGTGGAATAAGGATTTCTCGGTCACCAGGAACATATTGACTTTAGGGGAGAAACGGACTCGTGCTTTTCCCGTTTCCTGCGGACGCAGACCTCTGGGATGACTTTACATGGCTTTCACTTTGATTTGTTTCATTTTCATCTGCTTCTTCTCCAACTTCTTTTGTTCTCTCCTCAAAGCAGCTTCCTGTAAAATAGGGAGCGGGGAAGAAAGATCCAAATTAAGCTCTAAGCACACACTGAAAAAAAAACTGGGGCTGGAGAATCAGCTTGGTGGCTAGAGCTCATGCTGCCCCTGCAGAAGCCGCAAGTTCTGTTACCAGCACATGTCAGGCAGCTCACTTGAGGCTGGTACTTCAGCCTCAAGGGAGTGGATTCTTCTGGTCTCCGTGGGAACCTCTGCTCACCCATATTACTCAAAATCCCTTTTGGGGAGTTGGGGAGGAGGAGTTCAAGATGGATCTCGTCATACAGTTCTGGCTTTCCTGGAACTCACAGTGTAGTCCAAACTGACCTGGAATTCATAGATATCTGCATACCTCTACCTCCCAAGTGCTGGGATTAAAGGTGTGGGCCTTTTATTCAAGATCTTGGTCTTGCAACCCAGGAAACATTTTTGCAGATACATATAAAAATAAGCACAATTCAAGCATGATAACACACCAGCATTTGGAAGACTAAGGCAGGAGGATTGCACTTTGAGGCTAACCTTGGCTACATAGTTCCAGGCCAATCTATGCTATGAAACATCGTTTCAAAAGACAAAAACATTGCCAATTCATATGTCAGCAAATAAAAATGAACAAGAAACAAAAAAAGATAATCAAATCCTTTTTTAAAAGATTTATTATGTATACAACATTCTGTCTCCTCCATGTATGCCTGCACGCCAGAGGAGGGTGCGAGATCTCATTACAGATGGTTGTGAGCGCCGGGCGGTGGTGGCGCACGCCTTTAATCCCAGCACTTGGGAGGCAGAGGCAGGCGGATCTCTGTGAGTTCGAGGCCAGCCTGGTCTACAAAGGGAGTTCCAGGACAGGCTCCAAAAGCTACAGAGAAACCCTGTCTCGAAAAAAAAAAAAAAAAAAAAAAAACAGATGGTTGTGAGCCACCATATGATCGCTGGGAATTGAACTCAGGACCTCTGGAAGAGCAGCCAGTGCTCTTAACCTCTGAGCCATCTCTCCAGCCCCCAGATAATCAAATATTAATTTAGATAGAAACTCAACAAAGTTTTTGCCTTGCATGTGTTTCTTTTCTTTGAAACAAGGTCTCTCACGAAGTTACCCAAGCTGAACTTAAATTCAAACCCCACCCTCTTTTAAATGATAGTCTCATTATTTAGCCATTGCTAACCTAGAAATTGCAATTAAGACCATGAATGGAGGCTAAAGAAATGGTGTAATGTTTTTTTGTTTTGTTTTGTTTTGTTTTGGAGACAGGGTTTCTCCGTAGCTTTTTGGTTCCTGTCCTGGAACTAGCTCTTGTAGACCAGGCTGGCCTCGAACTCACAGAGATCCGCCTACCTCTGCCTCCCGAGTGCTGGGATTAAAGGCGTGCGCCACCACTGCCCAGCTTGAGATGGTGTAATGTTTAAGACTATTTGTTGCTTTTCCAGAGGACCTGAGTTTGGTTCCTAGCACCCACCAGGCAGCGCACAACCACCTATAACTCTGTAATTCGAGCTCCAAACCTATTTGGGCATCTCTTATCCACAAATTAAAAGATAAAAACAGGTCAAGCAGTGGTGGTACACGCCTTTAATCCCAGCACTCAGGAGGCAGAAGCAGGTAGATCTTTGTGAGTTTGAGGCCAGCCTGGTCTACAGAGTAAGTTCCAGAACAGAGCTATACAGAGAAACCCTGTCTCCAAAAAAAAAAAAAAAAAAAAAAAGCCGGGCGGTAGTGCCTTTAATCCCAGCACTTGGGAGGCAGAGGCAGGTGAATCTCTGTGAGTTCGAGACCAGCCTGGTCTACAAGAGCTAGCTAGTTCCAGGACAGGCTCCAAAACCACAGAGAAACCCTGTCTCGAAAACCCCAAAAAAAAAAAAAAAAAAAAAAAAAAATTAATTAATTAAAAAAATAAAACCAGAAGCTAGAGAGACAGCGCAGTCAATGGAGTGCTTGTCTTACAAGCACAAGGACCCGAGTACATCCAAGAGCCTGTGTAAAGTCTGGAGTGGTGGCAGGCGCTTGCTGAGGAGGAGAGTCACTGGCCAGGCAGCCTAGCCTACTAAGTGAGTGCAGAGAGTACAGAGAGAGATTCTGTCCCTATACACCCCTCTCCCCCGCAAAAACACGGGGCTAGTAAAGCACTTTCCTAGCATGTACAGGCTCTAAGTTTAACTGCCAGCACAGCACACAAAGATGGACAGCACCTTTCAAATGATTCCTGAGTTTGTGCTCTGTACACGTGTCTGTGTGTCTCTCTTTCCCACCACCCCTGCCCTGTCCGTCTGTCTCTCCAAACAAAATCATGAAAGCATGAGGACATGAAAGAAAGCAAAAAACAAAGCAAAAAAAAAAAAAACCCCACAAGGGTTTGTTTTTAACCTCATTGCATAGAAGAGAGACAGAGACAGAGACAGAGATAGGAGGAAAGGGGAGGGGAGGGGAGGAGAAGAGGAGGAAAAAGAGAAACCCAGATGCCTCAGAGGTTAAGGGGTTAAGAGCATTGGCTGCTACACTGTGGTTCACAGCCATCTGTAATGAGATCTGATGCCCTCTTCTGGCCTGCAGGTGTACATGCAAATAGAATATACATAAAATAAAAACTTATAAAGGAGGGAGGGAAGGAGAGAGAGAGAAAGAGAGAGAGAGAGAGAGAGAGAGAGAGAGAGAGAGAGAGAGAGAGAGAGAGAGAGAGAGAGAGAGAGAGAGAGAAGAGAAGGGAATGGAAGGGAGGAGAAGGGAAGGGGAGGAAAAGGAAGGGAAGCAAGCATGAGGCACAGGAGCAGCACTAAAGGTTCCTGAGCCGCACAGGCAGCATTAGTGACTGGCTATCGGCAACCACACAGTCACACAGCAACAACTTTGGAGCCTCCCTTACTCTGAAAAATGTTACTCAAGACTCAAAAATTCTCGTCTAAACTCACATCTTCCAGAACTTTGTTCTCTTTTTCATTTGCAAGGTTTACAGTTGGACTTTGGCATCTTATTTCAGGAAATATGAGAATATACTGAATTTTTTTTTTTTTTTGATTTTTCGAGACAGTTTTTGGTTCCTGTCCTGGAACTACCTCTTGTAGACCAGGCTGGCCTCGAACTCACAGAGATCTGCCTGCCTCTGCGTCCCGAGTGCTGGGATTAAAGGCGTGCGCCACCACCGCCCGGCTATACTGAATTTTTTAAGTGTAACATACTATTGTCCAAGAATCACAAGTTTGGAATATCAGTTATATAAGAAACAGAAACCAACAACAAAACCCACAGAAACACTAGAATTCACTAATTCTGTATCAAGCCCTAATTTTAAATGGCAAGTTTATTTAAAATGTGAGGTATGTATGTCAGCTTATTTAAAGTCCCTGATTTCTTTCTAATTGTTTGGTCTGAAACGGAGCTGTGCTGGGGAAAGAGGGTAACCCACTCACTTTCCAGGGGCACGAACGCAGCTTAGGATGGCTGGAAGAGGAACACGGTGCTGTCAGATGACCACATTTCCCAATTTTAGCCCATGTGCTTTCTACACAGAATTGTCGGAGACAGTACAGTACAAACAGGCAGCTGGATAATTAAGATTTATTTATTTTCAAGTGCTCTGGTGTTTTGCCTGCAGGTGTGTCTGTGTGAGTGAGCCAGATCCCCTAGAACTGGAGTTACAGACAGCTGTGAGCTGCCATGTGGGTGCTGGGAATTGAACTCAGGACCCCTGGAAGAGCAGCCAGTGCTCTTCACCTCTAAGCCATCTCCCCAGCCCACATCCGGATAACTAAAAACAAAACAATAGTTTTGGGAAATTCTCACAAAGCCTCAACCTTAGACAAAGAACTACAAGCAACTAAAGAACTCTGAGAGCAGGAGAAATAATCTTCCCCAGGCAAGATCACACCGACTAGTTACCCAATACTAAAAGGACAGTCCTGAAAATATACAAAAAAAAAAAAACACTATAAAGACTGAACAGGTTGTGTTTATACATTTAGACACACACACATAACAGCAACAACAAAGAGAGAGGTCATGAGCTTCAAAGAGAGCTGGGGGAAGTACTAGGTATATGGGAAGTTTTAGAAGGACGAAAAGGGAGAGATGATATAACATAAAAAACATATAAACCAGACCCAGCAGTCTCAGTGGTGGGGAGCATCTCACCTCCAGCCTGCGCTGCTTCTCAGGGTCTTCCTCATTCATGATCCGCTCCTTCTCGGCTCTTTTCTTCTCTTCACGCCGCGACTGTGCAGCCTCCTGTCTCTGCACATGGGTCAGTTTCAAGAAGTTCTCTTCCACACGGGCCCGGTTCTTATCTGCTCTTTGTTTACCCTTCCCCAGGAAACAAAGTCTTTATAAGAAACCGGTTTCCATCCCACAGGAGAAAACCCCACTGAGCATTCCTTGGTAAAACTACTCCCCCTTGCATGTCAAGTCAACTAGACTCAGTCGCTGCAGCCACTGACAGCCACTGGGGAAAACCAACCATAAAAGGTGCCGGTTTGTAAGAAAGGCTTTGGGTCTTACTTCTCTGTTGAGTCGAAACTTTTTGGCTTTGTCAATAGAATAAATCACCATGTTCATCAGGGGTAGCAAAGCCTCCATATCCTTTGGGTACGTGTTACCTGAGCCAGGCACTGGAAAACAAAGCCATTTTCCTACTGAGTTAATGGCAGCATTAACACCTCTGGGTTGGCAGTCTTTCTTAATGCTAACAGACTAGCTCCTTAGAGGAACCCAGAAACCAACAAGGAGGAATGATTAGCAATGCTGTGGTTTTAAAGCTATTATTTCAGAATAAAAAATAATTGAAAACCAGTTTCTAAGAGGCTAAGAACTAGCCAGACAGGACCCAGATACTCACCATTAAATGTAAACAGTAGTGTCCTCTTAGTGTCGGGCAGCTTTAAAGGCTGACCCTCCCTGTCATGAAAGAGAAGTCTGGTAAGAGAGAAGCGAAGAGAGGCACTTTCCATGCATACAAGCCAGCCATCTGCCTCAGCTGGGCAAACACCTCCAAGAACAGCACTGGACACACTCGGCATCTCTAAGTAAATGGTGATCACTGAGCCTGACGGCACTTTAAGCTCATCTACCCTACTCTGCTGCATTTGAAACCTCAGTGATTGGGCTGGAGAGATGGCTCAGAGGTTAAGAGCATTGCCTGTTCTTCCAAAGGTCCTGAGTTCAATTCCCAGGAACCACATGGTGGCTCACAGCCATCTGTAATGGGGTCTGGTGCCCTCTTCTGGCCTGCAGGCATACACACGGAAAGAATATTGTATACATAATACATAAATAAAAAAATATTTAAAAAAAAAAAAAAAAAAAGAAAAACCTCAGTGATGTCCCCAGCAGGCAGGATATATTCCCTTTCACCTGAGGAGCCAGAAATATGCCTGTATTTAAATCTGAGGCCATATTTTAAATATTTTTGCTTAATTTTTAAATTTCTAAGTTTATATTTATCTTACATATTTGAGTGTTTTGCCTGCATGTATGTATGTAGTATGCAGTGCCCATGCAGGCCAGAAAACAGTGTCAAACCTCTTTTTTTTTTTTTTTTTTTTTTTGTTGTTTTTGTTTTTGTTTTTTCGAGACAGGGTTTCTCTGTGGTTTTGGAGCCTGTCCTGGAACTAGCTCTTGTAGACCAGGCTGGTCTCGAACTCACAGAGATCCGCCTGCCTCTGCCTCCCAAGTGCTGGGATTAAAGGCGTGCGCCACCACCGCCTGGCAGTGTCAAACCTCTTGCAACTGGAATCAGAACAGCTTTTAGCATCCACGAGGGAACTGGGAGCCAAGCCATGGTCCCCGATCTTCTGCATAAGCAACACACTCTCAACTACAGGTCATCTCTCCAACCCTCAACTTCTGCTTTTAATCTTGGTCATTATTCTCTAAAAGTTGAGGCATACAGTATAACAATTACTTAATAGCACCTGCATTGTATCAGGTATTACAAGAATCCACAGAGGGTTTCCTGTGGAAAAGGCTATGTATGTTACTGAAAACACATCACTTTATGTAGGAGACTCAAGCATCCTGAGAACTTGGTAAGGTGCGGGTTATTCAACCAACAATCCCTCATGGGCTCGGAGCAAGCACTGTTTATAACTTTCTTCTATCATTATCACTGCAAATTTTGACTGTCAAACAATTGGCTTCTGCTCCACCCCAAACAAAAGGCTTGGTGAAAGCTATAATGTAATGCTTGGTGCCTGCTGTTATTACTAAATTTACCAAGGCGAGGATTATGCAACATCCTCTCAAAGCATAAGGACCTGAGTAATCTCCACATACAACTATATCCAGAATACATTTTTGTTGCTGCTACTCTTATTCTGGTATTGGAAAATGAACACAGCTCCCAGAATGTCTGTTGTTGACACCAAGTCTCACTGCTTATCCCTAGCTGGCTGAGAACTCACTATAGAAACCAGGCAGGCCTAGAATTCAGAGATACTTCGGCTCCTGCCTCTAAAAGCTGAGATCAAAGACTTGTGCTACCACGGCTGTCCAGAATGTCTTTTAGTTGTACTCAATCCCATAGCATATGAGACTAGCCTGCAACTAATGATTCAGGTCACGACTCATTCTCTATCAGAAGTATATTTAGTTATACTTTCCAGAGACTGGCTAAAAATTCAATGAACAAATCCAAGCCCATGAACAATACCGTACACCCGAACAATACTGCCATAAAACCAGAAACTATGGTTTTATATGTCATTTATATGTCATTATAGTCAATGTCATTTCAAAACATTCAGCTGTTCAAAAGTGAAGTGAGAAAAGATGATAAAATATGAAATACTTAGATTTGTATTTAAAATCAAACATCAGAAATTTAGAAATGGGAAAGGGTGTGCCAGCTGCGATGTCTTAGCACCAGCCCTTCCTTGTGAACGGCACTGGATCAGTGATGCAAACATGCTGGCTCGGGGAGGCAGCCAGTAGCTTCTCATGGTGCGTTTACTGGGAGGCCATTCATTACCAAGTTTACTTCCCCACTTGATAAGGACACTGAAGAGGTCCCTTGTAGCATTCTAACATAAAACTAATAGGGAAAATAAATTTTAATGCTTTATTCATACATACTCTTGCATGATCTTTGGACCAGAAAACTGGTCTGAAAAATGGACGGATTCAATCTTGTCAGCATAGTGTGTAAGAAAGTGAACCATCTAAAAAAAAAAAGGAAAGATTAACTAGAGTTGGGCATTTCCAAGCTTTTATAGTCACCTTTAAATCCTTACTTTTATATAATGTCATTCAGACTAAAATACTTTTTTCTTAAAAAACAAAACAAAATAAAAAACCTAATAAGCCATCAGGTCAGCCCTCAACTTTAGCTTAAAGAAACGCTTCTCTGTAGCCATCCTCCAGCCTTAGCCTCTGCCATGACGGGATCACAGTGCCTGCCCTGTGTGCCCATCTTTACTTATACGAACAAACTCAAAATGACTTAAATGTCACCACCAAAGGATTAAGGCTGTAATCTTTTCTTTAAATTTATGTGTATTGGTGTTCTGCCATGGGTGTCGGGTCCCATAGAACTGAAATTATAGATAATTGTGAGCTGCCATGTGGAGGCTGAGAATTGTGCTGGGAACTCAGAGCTCTTAACCACTGAGCCATCTCTCCAGCCCCAAGGCTGTAATCTTTTTTTTTTTTTTTTGGTTTTTTCGAGACAGGGTTTCTCTGTGGTTTTGGAGTCTGTCCTGGAACTAGCTCTTGTAGACCAGGCTGGTCTCGAACTCACAGAGATCCGCCTGCCTCTGTCTCCCGAGTGCTGGGATTAAAGGCGTGCGCCACCACCGCCCGGCGAAGGCTGTAATCTTTAAAACAAAACAAACAACAACAAAAAGTCCACCAAAGCACCAGAAAGTGGGCTTGGAGTTTTAGCACATCCTTTAATTTTAGTATTTGGGATAGAGGCAGGCAGACCTCTTTGAGTTCCAGGATACGCAAGGCTACATATAAGACTCTGTACTGTCACAAAACAAGCCGGGGCAGTGGTGGCACAAGCCTTTAATCCCAGCACTCAGGGAGGCAGAGGCAAGCAGATCTCTTGAATTCAAGGCCATCCTGGTTACAAGAGCTAGTTCCAAAATGGGCTCAAAAAAAAAAAAAAAAAAAAAACCCAAAACAAAACAACAACAAAACCCAAACCAAACCAAAAACTTTTAAAGTTTGAAAGTCATTAGTTCTTTTGGAGAGAACTTTTTAATTTACTGTGAGAATGTGTGTGTGTGCATGTGCTCGAGCACAATGCACTTGGGGAAGCCAGAAGAGCGCCACATCCCTCAAAGCTGAAGTTACGGGACCCTTGGCTCGCCAAGCAGACACTGAGATACACACTGGAGTCCTTATGGTTTGACTGCAATGCTAACCGCCAGGTTGTCTGCTGACTGACAGCCCTCTGACGGGTTATGACCAGTGTGAGGAAGGGGTACACAGCATCGGAGAGGACCTGTTCAGCTTCAGGGAGATACCTCCTCAACATGAGAGCTGCTCAAAGCCTCATTAAAATGGCGTGGCTTTGCTACTGCTTCTAGTACAAGTAAAGGTTGTGCTGTGTTTACCCAATCCATCAAAATCAGCTAGATGACTCTAAGTATCACAGAAAACGTTTACCATGAGTGGTCAGTAGTCACAGATTAATTACCTGTTGTTTCAAAAAGGAGTAAAATAAAACTTAGTATGTGATTTTTATTTACTTATTCTTTTGGAGACAGAGTCTCTAGCTGTACTCCCTAGCCTGTCTGGAACATGATCCTCTTGCCTCAACCTCTGGAGTGGCTGCCATTACCGCTGTGCACGACTGCACACATCTCCACTGCATTTACCGCTGTGCACGACTGCACACATCTCCACTGCATTTACTGCTGTGCACAATGCACACATCTCCACTGCATTTACCACTGTGCACGACTGCACACATCTCCACTGCATTTACCGCTGTGCACGACTGCACACATCTCCACTGCATTTACCGCTGTGCACGACTGCACACATCTCCACTGCATTTACCGCTGTGCACGACTGAACACATCTCCACTGCATTTCCCGCTGTGCACGACTGAACACATCTCCACTGCATTTACTGCTGTGCACAACTGCACACATCTCCACTGCATTTACCGCTGTGCACGGCTGCACACATCTCCACTGCATTTACCGCTGTGCACAATGCACACATCTCCACTGCATTTACTGCTGTGCACAACTGCACACATCTCCACTGCATTTACTACTGTGCACGGCTGCACACATCTCCACTGCATTTACCGCTGTGTACGACTGCACACATCTCCACTGCATTTACCGCTGTGCACAATGCACACATCTCCACTGCATTTACTACTGTGCACGACTGCACACATCTCCACTGCATTTACTACTGTGCACGACTGCACACATCTCCACTGCATTTACCTTTGTGTCCATCATGCCCTCTGTGACTTCTCCCATTTCTGACAGGATGGCCAACGAGTCTGGCAGTCCATACTTTGCTCCAGACTTAGGTTTATCACTACAGAACTCGCTCTGGAAGAAGAAAATGAGAACAGGAAACATTCTATGAAACAGACTTTCCTCAAAGGTTAAGTATGTACTGCCTATTCTGGAGTGGTGCTTAACGTCTGAGTGATGGAACGGTGCTGTGCTACATAGCTGAACTTCTCTGTAATAAAGAGGCAGTGTCTACAGACACTGACATTGGAGCAACTTGACATACCAGATCCTGCATCTCTTTCTGCAGCCGCACCAAAGCTTTGCGAGTGCCAACAGCAAACACGTATGTATCCATGTCCTCATCATTCATGGTTACTTTTATTTGCTTTAAAAAGAAAACAAAAACATGACTTACTTGTTAGGATCTATGATGGGTAGATTTCTAAAAGGTCCTGAAGAGTTCAGTCTTTTCTCCCCTGGAGCAGGATTCATGGATATAATGGCAGAAGGCTCTTCACCAATTGATTCAAATTAACAAAAAGGGGCATTGTCCTGAGTATATCATATAAGTATTAACAATAACTTGGCCCTAGCTAAAGCAGAGAATCCTTGGGGCAAAAGTGATCATCAAGGGATGGCTATAAGGTCCTGAGGGTAATGCCTTCAGGACCTGAGTACTCCCCAGTCGGCAGGTATTGAGAAAATAGGTACCTATAATACAAGGGACTGAATTCCGACAAAAATCTGAATGGGCTTGTGAGAAGGAAACACAAGCCTGGCCCACACTGTTTTCCGCCCCCTAGACCTAAGTTAGACTCAGCTAATCTACACTGGACCACTTATGTACTGACACTATGACATAGCAAATGGTGTTGGGTTTTTTTGTTTGTTTGTTTTCTTTGTCTTTATTTTTGAGATAGGATCTCTTTTTTTTTTTTTAATTTTGCTGGGAATGGGAATGTGTGCCTTTAATACCAGTACTCAGGAGGCTGAGGTGCTGTGGGATAATGTAGATTATTGAATCTACTTTTACTGAGGTAGGCAGAGCTCTGTGAATTTGAGGTCAGCCTGATTTACACAGTGAGACTGTTTCAAAAGGAAACAGAAAAAGATTTCTTATTCCTGTCCCATGTTCATGAGTGTTTGCCTACACGCAAATCTGTGCACCATGTGTGCGCACCACTCCTGGAGGCTAGAAGAGGGCACTGGGCCCCCTAGAACTAGAGTAACTGATGGTTATAAGCTGGCTGTTGGTGCTGGGAATCAAGCTCGGGTACTCCAGAAAGCAGCCAGTGTTCCCAATCGCTGAGCCATTTCTCAAGTCCCAGATGGTACTATTTTAAGTTGTTCAGTTTGGTGGCAAATTGTTATGAAGAAACACAACACTAACAAGTTCATACAGAGTAGTCAAGTGCAAAAGTCAGCAACAAACAGGATCCAAATGGACAAGGTGATATAAGAATTATATCTAGGGGATGGAGAGATGGCTCAATGTTAAATTCTAGGCTCACAACCAAAAATATAAGAATTATATCTGAGTTTTGCTTCAGGCTCCTGGCACCAAGCTAAAACCGTCAATACGCTTTATTATTTACTGGGAACCCCTTTCTATCAATCCGAGTTTGCACTAATGTAAGGTGTCCACGTGGCTTCAGGAATGGGGCTGATCATGAGATAAGACAAATACCGAGGGCTGGAACTTTCGGCCCTGTTCAAGGACCTTGTAAGGAGGAGCACTGAGCTCTGCTCTGCAGAAATCTGGAACCACATTCAGGAAGTTCCCATACTGTAATGCTGTGAATTTGTTAAAGGGTGGCATGCTGGAGATGGTAAAAAAGCTCCACATATGTCCTGCCATTTTCTGGCAGTGTCTCAGGGTGTAGCTCTGGTCAGATTGGAGCTCGCTATGCACACCAGGCTGTCCTGGAACTCACAGAGATTCACCTGCCTCTGGCTCACAGGTGCTAGGATTAAAGGCGTGTGCCACCATACCTGGCATCCCTCATTTTTTCCAATTGCCTATTGCCGAGTTGTGTCCTTAATAAGTCAGTAAATATAAGCAAACGTTTTCCTTGAATTTTGTGAATCATTCTAATAAATTATTAACCCTGGAGGGAGGTTCATAGGTGATCAGCCAAAAGTCATGGTATGGGTGGCCTGGGATTTGAAATTTCCTCCTAAGTAGGGACAATGGGGGTCCTGAACCCTTCAAACTATATGACCTGAAGGTAGCAGTGTCAGAATTAAATTGTTAGATCCCAGCTGGTGTCTAGAGAATCCAAGAACTGGCCATCGTTGGAAAACATACTTACACAACTAAATGATTCTTAATATTCTGCATTGGAACAGGCAATGTTATAAACCTAAGAAGTCTGATATGCTAAAGCACGGTTCTATTTATACTAATTATATTTCTTAATGGTTGAGCCAAATTTTTAGTATGTGGAAGAAAGGATGTGTGGGGCTGGAGATAGATGGCTCAATGGTTAGGAGCACTTGCTGCTTTTGCAGAGGATACAGGCTCAGTTCTCTGCACCCACACAGTAGTAACTCTAGTAACCAACACCCTTTTCTGACCTCCTTGGACACACATGTGGTACACAGACAGACATGCAGGCAACACACACACCTAAAAATTTAAAATATTTTGCTGAGTGGTGGTGGCACATGCCTTTGAGTCCAGCACTCAGGAGGCAGAAGCAGGTGAATCTCTGTGAGTTCAAGTCTACAAGAGCTAGTTCCAGGACAGGTTCCAAAGCTACAGAGAAACCCAGTCTTGAACAACCAATAAATAAATAGTATTTTGTAAAAAGAAAGGGAGTGATGCTATGTAGGGAACAGATAGCAGCTATATATATTTTTAAAAAAAGAGTTCTATTCTTCTGCGTTCACAGACAATTACAGAATTCAGAAGAAGAAAAAAAGCAAACAATAGCAACCCTATCTGTGGAGTCTCTCTTTGGGAGAAAGGCAGGGAATGTTTTTGACAGAGCGTACAATTTGCAGATTAATGTTAATCTAATAAATGGAAGACAGAACATCCAATAACCTAGATTGTGATTTGAGCTCTTTCAAACAAAATTAATCATCTGATGCAACACACACACACACACACACACAAAAAAAAAATAAAAATAAACTTTGAGAAGTAACCTAGCATTTTTGTCAAAGACACAAGTATTCTTAGAGCTGGAGATGTGCTTAAAACGGCTTAAAATGTGCTCCTTGCAATGCAAGCCTGAATGCCTGAATTTGATCACCAGACCACAAGATGTAAGAAAAGAATTGACTCCCAAATGTTGTCCTCTGACCTGCACACATGTATGCTGCTATGCATGTCCCCATATTTACACACACATAGATAAATTCTAAAACATAAAGGAAAAGTGTTCACAAGGACACCAGGGCACACTATATGGGCAACTGTTCTCTCTGTAAGGATACTGTGCCTGTTACAAGCAGTGACAGACATCATCTCCTTCCCTGCTGAGAGCAAGTGGAGTTGAACTCTGAGAAAAAAGAGCATCTGCTTAGGCAGAAAAGCATCAGGCTTTCTGGCATGGACACATACTGCCAGGAGTTCCAAACACAATCCAGACAGAAACAGAACAGCTAAGAAAATAATTCAGTTGATACCAAGAAAATAAGCAGGAATACATACCACTTGATCACTCACTGGCCTCATCATCCGGGCCAGGACATTAAGTAAGTCTTGTCTCTTAAGGAACTGGAAAAAATGAGAGAAATGAGTCAATATCTTGCAGTTTAAACTTTCAGAAGGGCCTTGGAGGGGACTCAAATGCTTCATTTGCCAATTACTAGAAATATAATACTCAAACTTACTTTATTTATTTATTTATTTTTTTTTGGTTTTTCGAGACAGGGTTTCTCTGTGGTTTTGGAGCCTGTCCTGGAACTAGCTCTTGTAGACCAGGCTGGTCTCGAACTCACAGAGATCCACCTGCCTCTGCCTCCCAAGTGCTGGGATTAAAGGTGTGCGCCACCACCGCCCGGCTTACTTTATTTTTTTTTTAAATATTTATTTATTTATTGTGTATACAATATTCTGTCTGTGTGCATACCTGCAGGCCAGAAGAGGGCACCAGACCTCATTATAGATGGTTGCAAGCCACCATGTGGTTGCTGGGAATTGAACTCAGAACCTTTGGAAGAGCAGGCAATGCTCTTAACCTCTGAGCCATCTCTTCAGACCTCAGACTTACTTTAAATCAAACAAGGAAGGAAACACTAAATTTATATTAGCAGTCACATTTAAAAAATGAAGGAAGTATATATGCTAGAGCAGAAGTTCCCTACTTACCCTCAGCTGGATAAGCATGCCTTCACAGCACACTCGACCAGAACACCACAGGTTATAAATGTGTTCATTCTCCTGATTCAACTTTCCCGTGCTTGCGGCTTCTTTGTTAGTTCCATCATCCCCTAGGAGTAAAAGCACCAAATCTTACTCACTGAACTTTTGGATCACTTTAGGACAGCAATGCTTTGCTATCGCATAGACTCTCCTTTGAAAGGAATTAAAGGACTGGCCTGTGGCTTTTACTTTAGTATTATTTTAAAGGTTTCACAACTCAGTAGATTTGATGTATAAATTTAGCATCTGCTTCTTCACACATTAATTCATCTAGTCTTGAAGACATGCTCAGTGTCATTTCTCAGTCAACCATCTTCATAACAAGATTTGTATATAAAGCCTGGATTTTCTGTATGAGTTTCATTAATTCCAATTACTTCTGACAGAGTAGAGTTCAATGGCAGTTCCAACACATTCCAAATCTCCAAAATCATTATTTTATTTCAATTTTATACCAACTTCGGCAAACAACAGCTCCCAAAGTTTCATGTGCAAAATTACCAATTTCCACTGTTCCACCACTTTCTGTTGCTATCCACTCATGTTTCTCTGTGAATTTATGCAGAGAGCTGAGAGAATGGTATCTGTCACTGCTACCAGTGCACAGTAGGCACCAAGACGGTGGGCATCAAGGGCACAGACAGGTTTCTTTGTCATCTGCTAGGCCAAGTATGCTGGGGTGCTGAGGGCTGCTGCACAGGCTAGTAGAGGTTGGACTTCTCTTTACTTTTAAAACTCTTTATTGTCTCCATAAAAAAAGTTATAGACTCTGGCATGAAGAAGAGGGAGGGCAATTAACCAAAGAATGCTTCCCCACTGGCCCCACCCCCAAATTCCTTGATCAAAAATACCCTTTAAAAACTATAAACAGAGAAGAGAACATTCATCCACTGGTAAACAGGTAGAGAGTTCTAATAACATGGCTGCAATTTAATCCCTTAAATAAGTTTTAACATCAGTTTCCTTTTAACAAAAATATCCAATTAACAGTGTTGCAACAAAAAGCAATTTTAAAACGTACAACAAAAAAAGAAAGGAAAGAAGAAAGGAAAAATGTGAGGCGTAATTTAGTAGTGCACGCCTTTAATTCCAGCACTAGGAAGGTAGAGGCAGGGGAATCTCTGTGAATTTGAGGCAAGCTTGCCTTACAAGGCAGTCCAAGGTGGTCAGGACTACATAATATACCAGCAAGACAGCTCAGCTGGTGAAGACACTGATTACCAAGTCTGATGACCTGAATCCACGTCCCACATGTGGTGGAAGGAGAGACTGATTCTCACAAGACCAAAACAATGCATGTAAAGTTCATAGAAAAATGCGCACACAGAGCAGCAGACGGAAGGGAGTGTATTACTTAAGGAGAGATAAGGTGCTAAGTGAGTGTCCACCCTTACAATCCACGCTACGCTGAGTGTGAAGGGTGACCAGCCTCACAATCCACGCTATACTAAGTGAGTGTGAAGGGTGTCCAGCCTCACAAGCCACGTTACGCTGAGTGTGAAGGGCGTCTAACCTCACAACCCATACTACACAGCTAGCTACTCTACAGACTTCATGTACATCGGTGGAGCTAAAAATCAAAGTACCTAAAACTTAAGAAATTGTGAGGATTTCCCAGTTCTAAAAATTGAACTGAAATCATTTATCAAAATACCTAACATGACAAAGTTTCTTGTTTCAACCAGAATTTTAACATCTTGCTTTTACACTGACCATATCCAAAGCTATTTAGCAATTATATTGTTGACTAATGAGAAAATGAGCTTATATATTTAATTTACTTATACGCAAAACCCAACTAAATGAGATCCTTGGAGAAAACAAATGCATTGTAGTGAGCATTCCAAAAAGTGTTTAGCTACTTCTGCTGAGGGGACAAACTATTCTTACCAGACTGTTTCCAGGTAGGCTGCTGGACTCATACCAGCTCAACTTACCCACTAAGGTAAAATTGCTCTCCAAAAGTTCTCTATGAGAGTTAAACCAGGCCTGAGCAAGCCGGCTGTTCTTATTCTTCCCAATGATGTAGTTCATGATATAGGCAAGCAGACCAGTCACCATCAGAATCTCTAGATAGTAACTCTCCCAGCTGTTCTGGAGGTGTGCAGGGACCTTAGGAAGGAAAAAGTCCCATTTAATGTTGGCTGAGACTGAACATGAAGACTAAGTAATGGATTAAAAAAAAAGAAAAAAGAAAAAAAACAAGCCAAAACAAAAAAGCTCATAGACAGAAGTGGATAATTTAAATTACTGTCACTGGAAAAAAGTTACACATAAGAGACTAGAGAGAAGATTCAATGGTTAGGAACACTGGCCACTCTTGCTGATGACACAGGTTCAGTTCCCAGCACCCATATGACAGCTTGGGGACCTGATGCTATCTCTGGCCTCTAAGGGCAACAGGCATGCACAAGATGTACTTAACAGTCATGCAGACAAAACATTCCTAACAACAACAAAGAAGTTACACTTCAAAAAATATGTCCAAGGCCGGGCGGTGGTGGCGCACGCCTTTAATCCCAGCACTGGGGAGGCAGAGGCAGGCGGATCTCTGGGAGTTCGAGGCCAGCCTGGTCTACAAGAGCTAGTTCCGGGACAGGCACCAAAGCTACAGAGAAACCCTGTCTCGAAAAACAAAAAAAAAAAAACAAAAAAAAACAAAACAAAAAAAAAAGAATTCATGTTAAGCTCTTTATTAGATTACACTACTATTCCAACCACCATAAGTTAGGGACTACAGTTATGGCATTGATGATTTACTGCTCAGTTTGGAATTTAAAATCTTACATACTTACATCAACGATTGTTATTGGGTCTTTATTTTTGCTAGAAGAGGTATCTGGTTTGTCTTCATAACCCTCAAATTCTTCATCATCATATGGCTCACTTTCAGTATCTCCCTCCTATAAAAACAAAACACAATCATGTCTACAAATGGCGCTGGCAGTTGTGTCTCACTTTGTGGGTAACATTTGTAGAGGAAAACATAACTAGTAAGCAACAAATACAGATCACAGAGCTGTAAAATGCTTTTAGCAAAATATCAAACTTTGAGGTGTAAGTAAGTTCCAGAAAACTAACATATGTGGTAATGACATTTAATAATACATTTCATATGTGAAGTTTGATAAAAGAGCTGGGTTCAGTGGCAAGTGCATTTAATCCCAGCACTTGGGAAGCAGGTAGATCTCTGCTGGTCTATATAGCAAATTCCAGGACAGCAGGGCTATCTAGTGAGATACTGCTTTAAAACAAACAAACAAAAAACAGACAGGAAAGTTCTTTTTTTCAAATAGAATAAACCTTGTCCCTGTTTTCTCACTACTTCTTACTACACATAAAAAACTATGAGTGTTGGTGGCACACGCCTTTAATCCCAACTCAGGAGGCAGAGGCAGGCAGATGTCTGTGAGTTCCAGGCCAGCCTGGTCTATGGAGCGAGTTCCAGTACAGACTCAAAAACTACAGAGAAATCCTGCCTTGAAAAATTACAGAGAGAGAGACTCCAAAACACCAAAAGGATGATGCCACTTACTTTACACCTTACACCCAAAGTTCTAAATTTTCATTCATACCTATCTATCCTCAGCTCAGCTCTTATCTACTGCAGTAACTACAGAAAACAGAATGCTTTATCAAGGTAGGAAGAACACACCACAAAACCTTTAGAAGAGCTTAGCTGGGTAGTGGTGGCGCACACGGGCCTCTGTGGGTTTGAGGCCAGCCTGGTCTACAAAGCCAGGTCTATCAGGACATCCAGGGCTATCAGAGAGAGAATAAACTAGCAGAGCTCTAACCGAACAGAAATGAAGATTCCAGAGAGTAAGTTTCCCTACATCTGGGTTTTTGTTTGAGAAAAGCACTAATAAATTTTCCCACCCTCTGAATTTTCCAATAAATCATTAAGCACCCTATTTGGTGGAGTTAAAGAAATGGCTCATAAGTTGAGAGCACTTGTTGCTCTTGCAGAGGACCTGGATTTGGTTTCCAGAACACAAATGGCTGCTTAGGCCCAAAGGATCCACTTCCTTCTTCAGGTCATCAAGAGAACCAGGCACGCCATCCAGTACACTTATATGCAGGAAAACACTCAGACAGAACAGTAAAAAGAAATTAATCCTCCCAGCAGTGGTGGTGTATGTCTTTCATCCCGGCACTTGGGAGGCAGAGACAGATGGATCTTTGTGAGTTTAGAGGCCAGACTGGTCTACAAATTGAGTTTCAGAACAGTCAAGGCTGCACAGAGAAACCCTGTCTCAAAAAAAACCCAAATAAATAAATCGTAAACAAAAACCCTACCTGGGTATCTGCATCTTCAAAATCTCCTTCTTGGTTTTCATCCTGCCCTTCCAACTCCACAGTGGTCTCATCTTCATCATCTTCAGTGGTTATCACTCGCTGAGGAGATTCCGTAACAGAGTCTTCCATGACATCCTCAAACTCAGCGAAATCATTATCATCATACTCTACTATGTCTTCCTCATCCTCGAAATCATCAAACTTGGCTTCAGAGACACTCCCAAACACCAAAAGGACAGCACAGAAAGTGTAGAAGGTTTTCATTGTGTCTTAAAAATAAGCTGTGAGAGACAGAGAGTGTGTGCTAAGTGAACTATCATTCCACATACAGGATCAACACAGTTCGTAAATCGTTAGTAATCTACAAACCAGCTAGGAGTGGTGACACATGCTTGTAATCCCAGTACTTGGGAGGTAGAAAGAGGACCAGAAGTCCATGGCCAGCCGTGGCTACATACTGAGGTCAAGGCCAGACCCTTAATTAAAAACAAAATAATCACAGAGCGGTGGTGGTATATGCCTTTAATTCTAGTACTCTAGAGGCAGGGGCACATGGATCTCTGTGAGTTCAAGGCCAGCCTGGTCTACAAATTGAGGACAGCCTGGACTGTTATATAGAGAAACCCTGTTTTAAAGAACTCTCCCAAATATAAGTAAATAATAATAATAAAACCCAGAAGACCAACCAAACACTAAGTTCACAAACATCTCCTGAGTTTATCTTCCTCAATATTCTTGGATTCAGAGAGTACTATGTTTAAAACAAACAAACAATGAAACAAACAAACAAACAAAAACAAAAACCAATGAGGTGAGGTCAAGAGGCATGGGGTCTATCAAGATTCTGTCAACAGCTATCTGCAAAAACATGTACAAGTTATTAATTTCTTTAGATTTGATTTTCTAAAATCCTCTATTTATGTTATATAGTCCATAAGCTTTTTTCCCCCTCAAAAAAAAAAAAGTATTTTTGAGAGACTATTAAGTCCTTTCTAAAAGAACTAAAGAGTTCAGAGGAGCAATAAGATACAACCATTATACATAAATGGTTATGAAATAATCCACGAATAAAACACACCAGGACTGAGATGAACCTTGGCTGTACAATGCTTGCAGTCATTCTTCTGACACACATAAGGTTGCTGGTTTCGTCATCGGCACTGAAAAGGGAAACCATTTACCTACAGATCCACTGTGCGTGTTTGCCCTGCAGACAAGCTCTCTTGGACAAACACCACTATTATCATCATCATAAGTGTGAATACTTAAATAGAGAAAGAGGATGCAATGGAGACGTCAATCAATGCAACAATGCAATGTGACAGAAAGGACTCATCTAAAGAGTATTAATTTTGCATTAAATTTCAGAAGACAATGAAAAAAAAATCAACCAACAAAATCACTTACGTTTTCAATTCTGCCCCCTCATCTAAACGGCAGTCTTCAGCCCAAAGGATGGCTGTGTGTGAGCGTATTACTGACAGGCACTGATGGGTACTGTGAGAGTGTTCCTTCTGATGATTAAACTATAGCTGTACCATTATGAAAGGGCTGGGCTGAGGAGGCGGCTGGGTGGCTAAAGGCACTTGCCAACAAGCCAAAAGACTGAGTTTTCTCCTTGGTCTGCCTCCACATGGTGGAAGGATGGAACCAAGTCTCATAATTTGTCTTCTGACCTCTACGTTCACAGAGGTATACCTCCCTGCTTTTCTGACCCAAATGAATGAATGGATTTTTTTTTTTTTTTTTGATTTTTCGAGACAGGGTTTCTCCGTAGCTTTTGGCTCCTGTCCCAGAACTAGCTCTTGTAGACCAGGCTGGCCTCGAACTCACAGAGATCTGCCTGCCTCTGCCTCCCAAGTGCTGGGATTAAAGGCGTGCGCCACCACCACCTGGCTCAATGGATGTCATTTTTAAAACACTACCAGGGAGCCTAGGTTTGTAACTCAGTTGGTGGAGTACCTGGGACTCTAGCACCATATAAAATTGGGTGTGGAGGCACACTCCTATAGTCCAAGCAGTGGGGAGTCTGAGGCAGGGGGATCAAAGTTCAAGGGTATCCTCTTCTATACAGTGAGCTCCTGGTCTCTCCAGGCTTCATGAGACCCTGTCTCAAGAACTCTAAGGGGTGGTAGGGTGGGGTGCATGACTTTAATCCCAGTACACAGGAGTCAGGGGCAGGCAGATGCCCAAGTTCAAGGCCAACTCAGACTATGTAGTGAGATCCTATGTTAAAAAAAGAAAGAAAGAAAGAAAGCAGCAGAGTGTAGTGATTTAATCTTATAAACCCAGCATCAGACATCCACAGTTAAAGGCCTGCCCTACATAGTAAGTTTTAAGCCAGCCTGCTGGAGTGAAACAGTGTTTCAAAAAACAAAAAGCTTCTGCTTTAGTGTTCCCCTTTTCAAGTAGAAGTAACTATTTACCACTGTCAGCTTGATTAACAGACACCCGAAAGGTCTGACCATTTCAAGCTGAGTCTATACTCGAAAAGTTTGCAACACACAAGCATTTCTAATGCAATTCATACAACCAGGCTCCCTCAAGGTTATTCAAGTTAAAAAGATCAAGGCACATGCTGCACCTGTCAGCCCATTTCTCAAATGCACAACTCTCCGCCAGGTCACCCAGCCTCGAGGACTTCTGAAGCGGAAACCACAAGAATGCAGGCCAGGCACAAGCATTAACAGGCCTGTCTTGACTGTCTTCGGCCAGCTCACTCAGTAAGTCTCACGCAACCACTTGACTCCAGACTGAAAAACGAGTAAGTGAAGCAATCACTGCTAGTCCTCTCGGGTCCTCATGGCATTAGTCAGAACGATGGAATTTCTAGAAACGCTGTAAGACATTCCCATCTCCTTCCAGAGTGTTGGCTACAAACAAGCTGTTTGTTAGAAACCTTCAGCTAAGGTCGGACTCTAGAAGTGGTCGCTTCTGTCAAACCTCTCGTGCCTGGTCCTGCCTCCACCACCCATGGAAAACACTAGTGTCTACGCTCCATTCTTCCCGGCTGCACACCAGAAATCTTCTCAGATTTTGTCCTGCTGGTTGGGAATTTGCTCAAAGCCACTAATATGACCCCCAAACCCTCCTAAAGTCCAACAACAACAACGGACCAGAAAAGAACGTACAGAGGCTTAATCTTTTTAATTCGAGAGAAATAAATTGCGGGGATTGACGCATGTCGCCACCAGTCGGACATAAAAAGGTTGGTTAGGTGAGAAACAGTCCCAGGCTCTGCGGCCATGCAACGCACAACTTAGTCACCGCTCGGCCTGGCTCGGCCACAGCGACTGGCATGTCACGGTCCGCTACCTACCTGCACCCGAGGCTGCAACCCGGCCAGGGGCTTCTGAGGCTACCACCTCCACCCAACCTGCCTGCGTCTGGCCTCCGCCTTCGGATCGGAAAGATTTCTGCTGGCCGCGATTGTCACTGGGTCACAGCCCAGAACAGGTAGCTCAGTCACAGCACCGTACACTTCACGTAGCTTCAGCCGTCCGTTACGTAGAATGCGTACGGCTGGTCTGCGCCTGCGCACGGAGTGGGAGCGGGGGCGCAAGGCGAGGTTGGGCTGCCGGGAAAATTACGTAACCCTCACCGCTCCTGGGCCTAGAAGGGCTTTAGCGGAGGCTGGGTTCCTCCAGTCCTGTCAGGTTGACGTCACTTTGGTCCCGGTGCTCCGGAAGCTAAAGGTGGCCATACTCTGTGGGACCATGTGGCCATAGGCATGGAGGGAATTGTTGCCCAAATCGTTCTTTGCAAGGGACAGGAACTAAGGGAGGTCGACAGCCTTATGTAAATGAGGTTTTCGGTCAACATCCTTTTATCTTGGATTTTTGAGTAGTTCCTTGTTACTTTCGCTCTGCTCTTCATCCCAGATCTTCTTTCTCTTTTTTGTAAGAGACAGGGTTTCTCTGCATAGCCCTGGCTGTCCAGGGCTGGCCTCGAACTCACTGAGATCGCTGCTGGGATGAGAGGCATGCGCCATCATCCTCTAACCTGAGCCATAAACATTCTCCATCCAGAACCAGGTTCCTGTCCAGTGTGTGTGACGCGCCTACGATGTGTTCCGGGATCTGAAGGGCGCGCGTAATTGGCGCCTTTCGGGAGCCGTAGCCCCAAGCCACACCCTTCGGCTCGCGCCCTCCTCAGCGCGCATGTCAGACGCGCGTCCCCCTCCCCCTTTAGTCAGCAACGGGCCGTGAGGCGGCGGCGGCGAAGGGGGCGGAGGAGGTGCCCGGCTGGACGCGGCTCCGTTCCGCGCGTACTGGGGGCCGTGTGGTTCTTCGGCGCCGACTGTAGTCGCAGCTGCATCTGTGGCTGCAGCCGCAGGTTTGTGTAAAGGGCTTTGCAGACGCGGAGCCGCTCGCCCCGGGGGCACGGGAGGTAACTGGGGCCTGGCGAGGGCGGAGGAACCGCGGCCCTCGCTTAACAAAGAATCGGCGGAGCCTCGGGACCCGGGCGACTTCGGGGGTCCGGGGAAAGCCGGATGCGCCGTCTGGATCCCCGAGGGAGGCCCTGCCGAGTTGCGTTCGCCTTCGCACGGCTCCGCTCCTCGCACGTCTGGACCGGGCCCACTTGGCGGCTTTCCGGAGGCGGCGCCTGCCGGGCTACAGGAAGGGATTTTTAGGGTGCTGTGCTGTGAGAGCCAGTGGGAGGATGTTGATCCCTGTTAGGTAGCTGGTTGAGCTTGCAGGCCCGCAAACGGGGTTCTCGGTATCGGGAGTTGACATAGACGGCTTCACATAGGAGATCTTGGAGAAACCTTGGGTAGATCATGATTAGCATCAGGATACATAGTTAGAAACTTTGTGCGGCCTACTTGAGCCTACCTGATGTGAGTAAATGTATGTATGGATTGCAAGCACGTACCAGAAACATAAAGAAAAACTATTCTAGTCAGAGTGTGGGGGCATGTGTAGTCTTTTCTGTCATTTCAGCGTTTCTCTCTTTGCCCCTACTTCTTTAGGCTGTCGTTCAGTTTCCTGGGGCTTCCCTGCGTATTTTTATTTTTTTGCAAATGGTATTTCTCTATTATCTATTACACACCTGGCCGGAGGGGGCTGTGTTTTCATTTGCTTAAACTTTGTAGAGCCCAGTCTGTTCTGGCAGGTAGGAAGTGGGCAGTAAATGTTTGATACAGAAGTTTATTCTTCCAGCGATGAAAATATTATTTTCCTTTACCTAGAAGGAGAATTACATGGCCTAATATGATGCATTCCAAAGAAGTTTAATTATTGCCTCTGTGCTTGGTCTGTCTTGCATTGCTTAAGTATTAATAAGTCTGCGACCCCTGCCCTCATGAGCCTTTATTTCTTTAAACACATTTTTTTGCTATTATTTATTTGTTTGTTTTTGTTTTCTCGAGACAGGGTTTCTCTATGTAGTTTTTTTTTTTTTTTTTTTTGCTTTTTCGAGATAGGGTTTCTCTGTGGTTTTGGAGCCTGTCCTGGAACTAGCTCTTGTAGACCAGGCTGGTCTCGAACTCACAGAGATCCGCCTGCCTCTGCCTCCCGAATGCTGGGATTAAAGGCGTGCACCACCGCCCCCCGGCCTCTGTGTAGTTTTGGAGTCTGTCCTAGAACTTGCTCTGTAGACCAGGCTGGCCTCGAACTCACAGAGATCCTCCTGCCTCTGCCTCTCAAGTGCTGGGCTCAAAGGCATGTGCCACCACCACCACCTGGCTTACACATACTCATTTCTGTGTGTACCATACCCTCCCATAGAGGTCAGAAACCAGCCTGTAAGGAGTCGGGTTTGTCCTTTCGCCACGTGGGTCCTGAGGATGGACCACAGGTCAGGCTTGGTGTCAAGCGTCTTTACCCACTGAAACATTTCAGCAGAAACTTTCTGGTGCAGAATAAGAGACAGGATTATTTTATGGTGTATAATACAGAATAATCTGTACCTGCCAAGGAAACTTCATAGAAACTGCAGTTTGCAGGAGAGTGGGTAGTTATACAAATGCTGTCTCAGCAGTGTAGGAGATGGTGAGTGAGTCCACCCGTGGACCTATCTGGAGAAAGCAATGTTCTGAGCCAGGGAGCAGCAGTCACAAAGGCCTTGAAGAGGACAAAGCTGGGCGGGCATGTTAGAGAAACAGTGTGTTTGTTGTATTTAGCAGATGAGGGAGTTATAGGAGATAGGCAGCAAAGAGGAGGACAGTAACCAAGGCCTTGTAGACTATTTTGAGGATTACATCTTCACACTGCACAAAATGGGGCTGTCTGAGCAGAGGGGTGATAAATTTTGACTTCCATTGTAGTACAATTCCATTCACTGTCATTTTAGGTCGTTTAGTTTGATTCTTGGAAGAATACACTTATTTATCTTCTGTCTATTTCATAGTTACTGATTGTCCTTAGTTTCATTAAAAGTGACAGGAATGGAGTGCTTCTAAAAGAATTCACCCAGCACTCACATAAATCTAGATTTGGAATGTAATGAAATTCTTGGGTTTTGTACATCTTTTCGTTACATTAAAGAAGGTAACAAAATAGTTGTTTACTATTCTGTTATAATTTCTCATTAAGCCATTAAAGAACTAATTGGCTATACAGTGTGTAAGATGTTCTCAAAACAAATTTTTACGTAGAGTAGATACTAACCAGCTGTCATTGTGGCTCTCTTATGAAACTTACCCCACTAGAAGACTCGGTAATCTTGGTTTCTTCTGAGTTATGTGACACCTTAATGTGAATCTGAGTTAAGAGAGCTGACAGTATCAATTTGCCAACGGAGAGATTAATTTCTGGAGAAATGGTAAACATGTCTATAGATGTGTGTTGAGCATGGTGCTTCATAGTGCTTCAATAAATTGTTACTTTGATTTTTATTTGTTGAATATGGGACAGTCTCACTCTTTAGACCACTTTGGTCTAGAATTCACTGTGTAGCCCAATCTTTAGCTCATAGGAGCCTCTCAAGTGCTACACTTTTTTCCCCATTAACTCGGTTTTTTACTTCTAAGTTTTAAGGTATGGAAATCTAGAGCCCAAAGAGCTAAGTGACATCTTTGATGAGATTGCTTGACACAAGATAAGCACTCCCTATATTTTACTAGAATGATCACTATATTTTACTAGAATGATGTGGTACTTAATAAATATCAGACTTGTTACAGTGTTGCAATAGTGGAGGTACAGATAGAAAGAAGGCCAGTTCAGAAAGTGGTTAGTGGTCAGTATGAAGCATTATGACACAGTCAATACTAGTACTAAGATCTAGCTTGAGTTCAGCCTGCTATATGGGTTGTTTTCAAATTAGGTGTTTCAGTTTTGTTTTTGTTTTTAAGATTTATTATATACACAGTGTTCTGCCAGCATGTATGCCTGCATGCCAGAAGAGGGCACCAGATCTCACTACAGATGGTTGTGAGCCACCATGTGGTTGCTGGGAATTGAACTCAGGACCTTTGGAAGAGCAGGCAGTGCTCCTAACCTCTGAGCCATCTCTCCAGCCCTGGTGTTTCAGTTTTTTTAAAGAATTTTCAGTGCTTGGGGTAGGATCTTGGGCCTCACACATGCTAGACAAGTGCCATACCACTGAGCTGTACAGCCCCCCCCCCAGAATTTTCTTTTTGAATCCAAATAATATTCTGTTTTATGTATATATGTAACATTTTGCCTAAACATTCATTTGTCATTGAATCCTTGGGTAACTGCTACCTTTTCCCTATTACTATTAATGTTTCTGTGAATTTGAGTGAACTTTGCTTTTGTTTGTGGGGTGGGATGTATATCTAGAAGTGGAATTGCTGGGTTATATGCCAATTCTATTAACAGAAAAAAACCAAAACATTTATTGACAGGATTCCAACTAGAATAAATGTTTTGTGGATTCCCTCCGAATTCTGGCATGGATTTTTTTGTTGTTTGTTTTAGTGGTGTGTAAGTGCATACATTTAATAAGAAACTAAAGTAAAATAACTTAAAGATGTGTATTTATGGTGTTTAGAAGACAACTTGGAGGAGTTGGTTCTCTTTCCACATGTAGATCCCAAGGATTGAACTCAGATCTTCAGACTTGGCAAGTCCTCTTACCTACTGAGCTAGCTTGTTTGCCTTTCTTGATCTTTTTGAAGAAAAACACTAATTGCCAGTTATTGAACCACTTTACATTCTACCAGCTATGTGCAAAGTTTCCAGTTTCTCTACATCTTCTAACATTTGCTCTACCAGAGTTAGTAAAAGGCAAAAGATTTATACGATGTGGAAAGAAACCAGAGTATTCTACCAGAGTAAGATGCTCAATCCCTAGACTTAATTTAGATGATTCCCTTTTCTAGACAATGTAAGAAAGACTTGCTTGTGCCTTTTCTTACCGGGCCTGATGATGCTGTTGAGGGTGTGGTGAAGTTGCCTTTCAGACTTAATGATCCGAAGTGAATACAACAATTGTCTTCTGCCTTCCTCCTGGCAGCTGTGCAGGGGGGATTGGCAGCAAGTTGTTTTCTTTGCAGAGCACTTTTCTAAGGACACTTGGGCTGCTTCTGGATTGGTATTGTCTGGGGGGTAACCAAAAGGTAGGTGATGCTGATAGGTGTACTGATCTGTTTTAAAGCTTTGCTTTGGCAAGAGTAAGGGGTTTCTTTGCTTTCAGATTTCTTTGTTGTTTTTCTAGAAAGGGTCTCTATGTGCTCTTGGCTGTTCTGCATTCTTAGACCTCAAGGCTGGCCTTGAGCTCAGAAATCCCATGGGCCACCACACCCAGCTAAGCATATCTTATTAAAAAGCTATTTTCTGGGGAATTTGTTTGTTTTAGGCATTATGAGATAGCCTACTGTTTTTTAATAGTTGCTATCCTGATTGATAGGAAATGGTATCTCATTGTGGTTTTGATTTACATTTCCTTCATATAGGGAGTTTTTTTTTTTTTTAAGATTTATTTATTTATTATGCACACAGTGTTCAGCCTCCATGTATGCCTGCAGGCAAGAAGAGGGCACCAGATCTCATTACAGATGGTTGTGAGCCATCATGTGGTTGCTGGGAATTGAACTCAGGACCTCCGGAAGAGCAGTCAGTGTTCTTAACCTTTGAGCCATCTCTCCAGCCCCATATAGGGAGTTTTAAGACAGCAAACTGGTCCTGTACTTGAGCTCCTCCTACTTTAGCCTCTTGACTATTTTCGTTGCACACACATATCACCATGCTTGGCTTGTCTTTTCATGTGGTTTTCTTTAGAGAAATCTATTCCCGTCTTTTATTCATGTAAAAAGTTTTTTGTTTTTGTTTTTTTAATGTGTTTAAGTGTTTTGCCTGCGTGTACATCCCTGTTTCCAGAAGAGTCAGAAGAGGTCATTAGGTCCCTTGGAACTGTTCTGACTGTTGTAAGCCACCATGTGGTGCTAGGAATCAACCTGGGTTTTCTGTAAGAGCAACAAGTACTCTTAACCTCTAAGTCATCTCTCTAGCTAGCCATCTTCCTCTTACCTGTTTGTTTGTTTGTGTGTTTTCTTTTTTTGAGACAGCATTTCTCTGTGTAACTCCCTCTTCTATCCTGAAAATCACTATGTAAAGCAGGCTGGTCTCTAAGTCACAGAGACCAAGTCTGCCTTCCAAGTGCTGGGGTTAAAAGCATGCGCCGCCACCACCCGGCTCCCCCTTACCTATTTTTAAAACCAGATTTGTTGTTGAATTTGTGTTTAGTGTAGTTTACCTGAGTATAGGAAACCATGAGGTAAATATATGTCCTGAAGCTTCACAATGGTTCCATTTTCTTTTCTGTTGTCAATTTGAGAAGTGTTTGTGGAGGCAGAAGTGGGGTTTTAGAGTTGTTTGATGCTTATTGTCTAGGAAGAGTAGTGTAACAGGCCAATTACTGTAAACCAAGGGAAGGTATGTGTGCATGGGCGTGTTTGTGCATCTATGCTAGCAAAAAGATGCTTGTGTTTTGAACAGACCCACAAAGAGTAGTACCAGCAGTACTATAGTTAATTTTTAATATCCTTTGGAATTGGTTAACCAGTGGTGGATGGCTTTTCAAACACTGCTACGAAATGAAAATTGGTTTTTAAGAATCTAAGAGTGTTTATCTATCTCTTTTTTTCTTTCTTTCTTTTTTTTTTTTTTTTTTTTGTTGTTGTTTTTTGTTTTGTTTTTCAAGACAGGGTTTCTCTGTGTTGCCCTGACTATCCTGGAACTTACCGTGTAGACCAGGCTGACCTTGAACTCACAGAAATCCTCCTTGCTCATCTTTTTTTTTTTTCTTTTTTAACTTTATACAACAAAATAAAAATTAAGGCATCATGAACTTCCTCGTTATATGGTTTAATATTCTCCATTCCCCAGATCTCCATGTAAGCATCTTTTCTCCTGCCCCTTCCTAAATATTGATATACTTGATAAATATTGGATCCCTAATTATTGGATTCCTCTGGTTGATAAGTACTGGATTCCTGGTTATTGGGTTCCTCTTCCATTGTAATAAGCCAAATCAAACCAAATTAATAAATCCAGATTTGATAAACAGGATAAAGCAGAGCACTCCTGGGTGACTGTCAGGAAGACAGGAGCTTTCTCAGGGGCAGGGTCTGGAATGGGAAGAATGGAGCTGGGTAGAGCTTCCCAACATCACCCTAGATTTATATTGCATAGCACTGTGCCTTCCCTCGCCTAGCTTCTCTTTATCAGTATTCTCAGACACAAGTCTGTCAATCAGCTGTGTAGCTCCTCTGCAGTCTGCTCTGCAGTTCCTCTTTGGCATCTCCTCTTTGCTTTCCTACAGATATGAAACTAATCTGACCTATATTGCAAACCTTCATTACTCTTTGAGTTGTGCATATCTTGTTGATAATACCAATGTCTTTACCCAATCTTTAAAGCCTCCCAAGTGTTGTTCACTCTTGGACCATGCTATCCTGTTGATTTTTTTTTCTTAGATACCTAAATAAATAGTTCAGATCCACTGCCATTTATTTATTTATTTATTTGTTTGTTTGTTTATTTTTCTCCTTCCTTTCAGGCATTTCCTTAGTTCAAGATT
Organism: Chionomys nivalis; assembly: GCF_950005125.1. Lineage (NCBI taxonomy): Eukaryota > Metazoa > Chordata > Mammalia > Rodentia > Cricetidae > Chionomys > Chionomys nivalis. Next base: position 86,769,617 of record NC_080092.1, read on the forward strand.
CTGCTATTTGGGACCAAAGCCAACAAAATATAATGACATGTATGAAGATGCTTTGTTAAAATATATTGATTTCAAACTTGGCTGATTTTTTTTTTCTTCTGCTGTTTCTCATACAATTTTTTTTCTTCTTTCTTTTCTTTTTGGTTTTTCGAGACAGGGTTTCTCTATGTAATAGACCAGGATGGCCAGGAACACACATATCTTCCTGCCTCTGCCTCCCGAGTGCTGTGATTGAAGGTGCACATGCACCACCACTATCCGGCTCATGCAGTTTTTCTGAATCACTGACCTAAAACATGTCCCTTTTTGTTTAGAATTAATGATTATTACGCTGGAAAAAAAGTTCTGTGCTATGTTCTTAGCACAGTAAGTAAGCTAAGCTAACATGTTTCATATTTTAAGAATTATAAATCCCAAATGGGGCAACACACTTGACTACTCCTGAGTTCTATATGAATTTGGGCTCCTGTTACTTGAATTAAAATTTCCTTTACTTCTTTCTACTTTAAGATAGGCTTTTTGCTATGTAGCCCAGCCAGACCTCAAGCTTATTCCTGTGTGGGCCTCTGGAGTGCTTGCATTGTAGACTTGCCCCACTTGTTCTAAAATGATGCTTCTTGGGTACGTCTATGATTTAATGCTACTTCAGATTTCAAAATTTAATGTCTGTGTCATCTCCAGGAAAACTTTTGAACCTTTCACCTCTAATTGACTCAGGAACTCCTCTCCAACCACCAACAAACTTAGTGTACTTCTTTTGTTAGAAGACATTATGTTTTATTTGGTTTTGTTTTGTGTTATTGAGATTGAACCCAAGACTTCATGCCTTCTAGGCATATGCTGTATCCTACCACTGAACAGATACCCAGAATCTATACACACTTACTTCCTTGACAGGCTTTCAGTCTTTGCACCATCCTTCCTCTTTCTGGTTTCTGATTTCTTTGACTCATTAATATGCATTATCTACTACCATGACCTCCATAGTTTTGGGATTGACCTAAGGGGGACAACAGGCAATGAAGAATGACAGACACACATACAGTAAAGCTGAGATCAGGTAGATCAGATACTTTCTGCTCACACTATTGGGGGAGGGGGGACGCTAACGGAAGGCCTTGCCGTTTCCATAGCTGAAGTTGTACTTGACATGGCCATGCCGATGTCAACAATACACATTTATTCGGGACTTCCATCATTCCCTACAATACACAATGGGGAAAATGAGGTTAATATTTAAAAGTCATCTTGTTGCTTAGAAAGAGTTCTTGGGGCTGGAGCGATGGCTCAGTGGTTAAGAGCACTGACTGCTCTTCCAGAGGACCCGGGTTCAATTCCTAGCACCCACATGGTAGCTCACAACTGTCTGCAACTCCAGTTCCAGGGGATCTGAAACCTCACACCAATTTCCATAAAATTAAATATATATTAAAAAAAGAAAGAAAGAGACCGGGTGGTAATGGCGCATGCCTTTAATCCCAGCCCTTGGGAGGCAGAGGCAGGCGGATCTCTGTGAGTTCAAGACCAGCCTGCTCTATAAGAGCCAGTTCCAGGGCAGGCTCCAAAACCACAGAGAAACCCTGTCTCGAAAAAGCAAAAGAAAGAGTTCTTAAAAGGATAGGCTTATAGACTCTTTTAAAAGTTATTACTGGAGCTAGCTAGAGATGGCTCAGCAGTTAAGAACACTGACTGCTCTTCCAGAGAACCTGATTTTGATTTCCATCACCTCACGACCATTCTTACATCCAGAAGATCTGACACCCTCTGCTGGCTTTGCTGACACCAGGCATGCAAGTGATATGCATTCATACATACAGACAAAATTATCACATAAATAGAAGACAATAACTTAAAAAATATATTATCAGATAGCCAGGTACACACCTTTAATCCCATTACTCAGGAGGCAGAGGCAGGTGGATCTCTGAGTTCAAGGCCAGACTGACTTAAATAGTTCCAAGACAGCCAGGGCTATGTAGACAGACCCTATCTTTAAAAATAAAAATAAAAAGCAAAAATTATGTGATATTAAATTTGCTTTACTTGCATTTCTGTTTATTATGTGTTTTGGTGGTTTGCCTGGATGTATGTCTGTGTAAGGATCTGTAGTTAAAGACTTGTGAGCTGCCATGTGAATTTTGGGTTGTTTTTTTTTGTTTGTTTGTTTTTGTTTTGTTTTGTTTTTCGAGACAGGGTTTCTCTGTGGTTTTGGAGCCTGTCCTGGAACTAGCTCTTGTAGACCAGGCTGGTCTTGAACTTACAGAGATCCGCCTGCCTCTGCCTCCCGAGTGCTGGGATTAAAGGCATGCGCCACCACCACCCGGCAACCTTGTGAATTTTGGGAATTGAACTAAGCCCTCTGAAGATAAACCAGTGCTCTTATTCTCTGAGTCATCTCTCTATATTTCTTACATGAAGTTTTATCTTACTAAAATTATATTGATTCCCTAGTTGAAGGAGCCCCCTTATGAAATGTTTGACCCCAGGCTAGTATAGAACTCCCTGTGGGGTAATCCTTATACCTTAGCTTTCCCAGTGCTGCTATTACTGTGAGCAGTCATGATGTTTGAAATGTGTGGGAGAGCTAGGTGGTGGTGCACACCTTTAATTCCAGCACTTGGTTGGCATATGCAGGTGGATCTCTGAGTTTCACAGAGAAACAAAGAAGAGAAGAGATTTGTGAAAGGTGAAATGGCCAAAATTAAGGAAGATCAGTCTTTTTCTGGAGCTTAATATGATCTAAGGGTGACAATAGGCACACAAGTTAAACTGTTAAACTAAGTGTTCTATGGTAGTTCATATAACTTTTTTTTTTTTCTTTTTTGATTTTTCGAGACAGGGTTTCTCTGTGGTTTTGAAGCCTGTCCTGGAACTAGCTCTTGTAGACCAGGCTGGTCTCGAACTCACAGAGATCCGCCTGCCTCTGCCTCCCGAGTGCTGGGATTAAAGGCGTGCGCCCGGCAGTTCATATAACTTATGCGTGACATATAGGTAAGGGGCATAGTGTCAGAAAAGTAGAGAGCCTGTTACTCCTTATTTCTTCAACTATGTTAAATGTTAAAAGTACTTTCTTCAACTTCAGAGCCTCTTATAGACATTTTATATTCCCTGTTAATTGTAAACAAAAAAGCAGAAAAAGACAAACAGCTGCTGGTGGCATTTTGAGAGCCTTCTAAATATATGCATATAGCATATGCTTTTATATAAATAGAATCACATCACCCACCTATAATGCCCTCATTTTCCTCAGTGTGTAATAGGCATGTCTATAAATGTAAGTAATCATTAAAATTTTAAGTCTTAGAATGTGTGTTTCCTTGGCAAAGCAATTACATTTTAAAAATTATGCTAAGGAAATAAAGAGGATTTACATGAACCAGCAGTAGATATATTTGGTATCAGGTAATGAATAACAATTGTTTCCATTTTGCTCAAATTTTGTGTATGTGTATGAATGTGCATGAAAATTGACAAAGGCTATGACAGTTCTGTTTCTAGAAAAGGACATTTTAGGTAGTCTTATTTTTGCTGGTGTGTGTGTGTTGGGTTTTTTTGAGGCAGAGTCTCACTATGTAACACTGACTGACCTAGCTGCTCTTGAACTCACAAAGATCCATCTGCTACAGCCTCTTAGGTGCTGGGATTAAAGGCTTGCATCACCATGCCCAGCCTCAGGTAGTCTGAAATTTTGTTCCTTTTTGCTGGTGGTTTGTTTTTGCTTACCTTAAAATTTATGTAAATTACATTATTTTTAAAGAGTTTTGGAGCTAAGACTAATGAGAACATGTAAACTGATTTTATTAATACTGAGGACATTTCATTGTAATCCTTAACCATAGAATACTCAGAGCAATTTGTTTCTTGCTGGATGGTATTCTAATGGGTAGTTGTTGAATAAATGTGTGGTTTTTAAGCTGTCTCTTCAGAGACATGTATAGATAGTAGCTTGTCTTTGAAGTTTAATTCTTTGACTCTTCTGGATGTTAATAGCAGGGGATCATTTTTGATTTTAGTTTGGGATTGCTTTTGCTTTTTTCCTTTAGCAAAGAAGTGTCTTTGCTGTGTGCTGAGACTAGTCTTGGGCTTGCTCTGTGTCCTGTCTCAAACTGGCCTTGAACTTGGCCTTGGCCTCCTGAGTACTGAGATTACAGGTGTCCACATCCATGCCAGGTTTAATCTTTGTTATATCAAATGTTATAATTGTGGATCTTGGGTTTGGTTTGCTTTGGTTTTTTGAGGTTTTTTTTTTTTATGGTACAATGTAAATTCTTAAGAACAAATATTAAAGCCAGGGTTGGTACTACATGACTTTGATCCTATATCACTCAAGGGGCAGAGGCGGGGGGGGGGCACTAACTGTGAGATCAATTAAGACTACGAAAGAGGGGAGGAGATGAAAGGAGGAGGAAACAAAGATTAAGAGCCAGTGAGATACCTTAGTAGAGACCTGATGAACTTGAGTTTTGATCTCCAGATCATATAAGGTGACAGAAGAGAACCTGCTAAGGGTTAGTTGTCCTCTCATTTCCACTTTTGGACCATAGAAGACGTCTGTGTGTCCTCACACACACAACAATAACAATAAAGATACAGGCTAGGACCATAGAAGACGTCTGTGTCCTCACACACGCACAACAATAATAATAAAGATAGAGGTTAGGAGACTGTTGTGCAATGTCTATTCCATGTTAAAGGTCCTAGAGCATTTTTGGCAACCCTTCCAATAAAAAGGTTATTTTAGGCAACTTAATAAACGTATTCCTTTTGTTTTGGATCTCAATAAGATGAATAATAGTTTCTTCAGCATTTTAGGGGAAACTTAATTATTTGGTTGAGGCTATCGTATCTGAAGGCCAATGTTACAGTTTATGTGGTGCTGGGGCCTTCTACACACATGTGAGGCAAGTACTCTACCACTAATAGTCCCTTCAGAAATTTAAATTTGTGGGTAGGCATTGAAAATGGCATGAAGGTTAATGAGGCTGTTTACAAAGTCACATTAATATGTATGCATCTTGTTCCTAACAGCAACCATTGACATCATGAACTGGAATAAAGGTGGCCCTGGAACTAAGCGGGGATTTGGCTTTGGAGGTTTTGCCATCAGTGCTGGAAAAAAGGAGGAAGCCAAGTTGCCACAGCAGTCCCACAGTGCCTTTGGGGCAACCAGCTCTTCTTCTGGATTCGGGAAGTCTGCTCCACCACAGCTTCCTTCTTTCTACAAGATTGGATCTAAACGGGCCAATTTTGATGAAGAAAATGCGTAAGTGATGATCCTTGGTGAATGAACTGATGTGAATTATTCATTTCTTCAGCAGAAATTGAAGCAAAAAAAAAAATACTGTTGCCCCAGTAATTATAACTTCAAGGATTGGTGTTTTTCCCTCCCCAACCCCCTTTCCTGCTGAATTGCTTACTTTAAGTATTTGTATGCCTGCTTATATCATTATTCCATGAATGACGTTTTCTTCCTGGTAGTGTTCTAATCACTAGTTAACACAGGGAACAACACACTATTTTGGTGTTTGAGTCAACTGATGCTTAAAACCTGCTAAAGAGTTTTATAAAATTTGTGTGGAGTTTGGTGGACTTGTTTCAACCCAGCTGAGAAGTCTCTTAATAGTATAATATATCATACTAAAAGTTTGTGTTAGATGAATGTTTCAGTCTCTGTATTAGTCACTTTACTAGTCTTTGTTTTCGTTTTCAGGTATTTTGAAGATGAAGAAGAAGACTCCAGCAATGTAGATTTACCTTACATTCCTGCTGAAAACTCACCTACCCGCCAGCAGTTCCATTCAAAACCAGCAGATTCGGACAGTGATGATGATCCCTTGGAGGCATTTATGGCTGAAGTAGAGGCAAGTATCAGCTCTTCTTTTTTCTTAAAATACTGAGCAAATTGAAATAGTTAACATGTTCATAATTTTTTTAGTCTTTTTATTTTGGCTTTTGTTTTTTTGTTTTGTTCAGAGGTAATTGGTAAATGACAAGAATAGTAAATTACAACATTTGAACATAGTTACTCAAATAAATGTTCTGTTATAATAATCTTAGTATATTCTTAAGTGGAATACTGTTTTATGGACTCTCGTTTTTTAAATTCATACTTCATAAGGAAACTAAACCTAAAGAACTCCATATATAGAATTAGAAATTCTGTATTCTGCAGTTCTGTTCTTTCCTGTTTATCAGCATTATCATCATTCATAACTTCTCTATAGAAACTGAAATCATGACTACCTTCTTAAAATGTCTTAGGGTATCTGGCGTTTTCATTTTCTTACTTTCTTCCCATCTCTAACATTTTACTTTTTATATACTTAAAGTACGGGAAACTTCAAATATATAAAAGTAGAATAAGGGCATGAGTTCCTGTATTGGTCAGACAGTGCTGTTCTGACCATACCTTAGGAATGCCAGATTAGGAGAGAAAGGCCTGTTTGACTCAGAGTCTCACAGGAGTCAGTTCCTTGTCATGGGAAAGGCATTGTGGAGCAGAGCAGTTTACATCTTGATGTCAGGAAGCAGAGAGGCAGGAAAAGGCCAGAAACAAGACAATCACAATGGTCCACTACCTAAAGTTCCCAGAGCTTCCTCTGTAGTGCCACCAGCCAGTCACTAAACCCAGCATAGGACCCTTTTTAGGAACATTTCGTATCTAAATCATATCCTCCATGTATCCTTTGCCTAATTTTTATCAACCATGGAGCCAAATAAGACTGTTGATACCTGTTCTCCTTAGAGCACTGTTCTCCTCAGTGCTTTTTAGCACCATGGCAGCTTATGTAATAAGACCTGCGTTCAAGGAATGTATATAGTTTTTCTTATCCTGGCTTCATTCATTTATTGCTAGCTTGTCACCTGTTAGGTATTTAGATTTCTCACTTTTAATTTAAAGAAACTTATTTGTCTAAAGAATATAAACGTTAAATAGGTAGCCAAGCCAGAACTCACCTCTATTCCTCATATTCTTTATGTCTCTGAATTCTGGCTTAGAGGCTTTTTGTTTGTTTTGAGACAGGGTCTTTTTATGTAGTCCTTGTTATCCTGGAGCTCACTGTGTAGACCATACTGGTTTTAAATTCATGGTGATCCTCCTGCCTCTGCCTCCTGAATCCTGGGATTAAAGCCGTGAACTACATGACTGGCCTTAACTTAAGTGTTTTTGCAAACTTAACAAACCATTGAAGACATTTACCAAACTTTTCTCAAATTATTCAGGAAATACATGTGTCTTGCAACATAGTAGGCTTTAAATAAGTATGTTAAGTAATTCACTTTAAAAATGAAAGATATGTAGTGCTTGAAATAGTTTATACAATGCTCTTGAGATGGGGACATTTCCTAGAAAGTGTTATATCTCAAAATCTCATTCATTCATCCTTTTTTAAAAAATATTTTTATCTGTTTATTTTATGTATTTGAATATATGCTTTATCTTTATGTACATCTGCATACCAGAAGAGGGTAAGATTTCCATTATAGTTGGTTGTAAACCACCAAGTGGTTGCTGAGAATTGAACTCAGGACCTCTGGAAGAGCAGAGTAGCCAGTGCTCTTTAACTACTGAGCTATCTCTCCAGCCCCATTATTTCTTGATAATCCTAGTGATGAGTTATGAGAAAAATCAGTTCTTGGTTTTGTTGTTGTTTTAGGTTTAAATTTAGATTTAATTTATAGTTTTATAAACTGATATGGCTCTTTTTGAATGAATTAATCTGCAAATAGCCAAATTCTCTTGCTTGACATTTAAATAGTTGAAGTTCTTTGGGGGTTAAATATTTTGAGTACACTAACATACTCCTGGATGTCTTTGGTAAAGTATTAAGAGATTTAGTTAGCCAAGAACAGAGAGATCAGTTGTCAGATTTTGAAGAGTGTCATTGTCTAATATGAATTACTAACGTCAAATGCTGACTTTTCTAGGAATTGAATTTGATGAAGATTTATTTTTAGACAGTGTTCTAAAGAAAGATCTATATAGGCTTAAAGGAATATATTGGGCTGGAGAGATGGCTCAGTGGGTAAGAGCGCATACTAGTCTTCCAGAGGTCCTTTTTTTGTTAAACTCCTAGCACCCAAGTGGCAGCTCTGAACTGTCTGTAATTCCAGTTTCAGGATCTGATATCCTTTTCCCCTTTCCACGTGTACCAGGCACACATGGCATATACACTTACATACATGTAGGTAAAACATTTACACACATAAAATAACATATAAATAATAATAATAAATCTAAAAAGTAAAAAGGAATAAGCCAGGAATGGCAGTGCAGGCCTTTAATCCCAGCACTCGGGAGGCAGAGGCAGGTCGATCTCTGAGTTTGGGGCCAGCCTGGTTTACAAGAGTTAGTTCCAGGACAGGCTCCAAAGCTACAGAGAAATCCTGTCTTGAAAAAAGAAAGAAAGAAAAAGGAAACAAAGAATGTGTTCTGCAAGTGTAGTGATTTACTTCGTATGTAATGGCATCGTTGGTGCCATGTTCAACCTCTGCCAGCCTGTATAACTATTCTTACCTGTCCCACCTCACCCTCAGTTGAGAAAACAAAATTGCCAGATGTTGGGAGGCAGAATCACTATAGTCAGGTATAGTAGCATAGCCTATAATTTCAGCACTTGTAGCACTAGATAGACTGAAGGAAGAGCATAACTAGGTGGAGACTAACCTAGGCTACATAGAAAGACCTTGCCTCAGAAAGACCAGGGGAAAAAAAGAAGAGAAGGCGGCCAGGTGGTGGCAGTACCCTCCATTAATCCCAACACTTAGGAGGAGATGCAGGCTGATCATTGTGAGTTCGAGGCCAGCCTGGTCTACAGAGCAAGTTCCAGGACAGCCAGACAGCCAGAGCTACACAGAGAAACCCTGTCACACATACACACACACACACCAATAAAAGGGGGGGGGGGGGAAGAAAGGGGAAAGGGGAAAATCACTCTTTAGTTCAGAGCCAGTTTTCCAAAATAAGAGCCAGAACTGAATAAATACCTCACCCATTTTTTGTCTGGTTTGGTTTTTTTGTTGTTGTTGTTTTTCGCTTTTGTTTTTGGTGGTGGTAGTTATAGAGAATTTTAGCTATACCTACTTTTCTAAAAAATTACCAAATATTTATATGTACGTCTATAGTATGTGTTGCAGTAAAAAACTGAAATCCATGTACAGCAAAAAGACATATATTTGTCTTTGAAAAATAGTTGTAGAGGCTTCCCGAAAGGTCGCATGGAAATGCAGCCGACAACACATAGGACAGGACAGCTGTGAGCATGTCGCAGTGTCTGAACTGTTCATGATGAAGTTTCTCTTTGAGTGTCTTAAAGTGTATGATTCCATGTAACCTTTTGTTCCATTAGGATCAGGCGGCTAGAGACATGAAGAGACTTGAAGAAAAGGACAAGGAAAGAAAAAACGTAAAGTAAGTGGTTTTCTTCACTCGCACAAAGCTTCCATAGAAACTGCTGAAGCATAGAAAAGAGTATTCTAAAGAATTCATAGAGGAAAGAATTTTCAAGTACACAAAGGTCTATGCTTGGGATATTTCTGTATCTTGAGTATTTCTCTAGGTATGAAGATGGCATAGTCTTTGCGTTTGTAAAAACTAAAAAGCGTTCTGTTTGGTAAAATAGTATTTTGTTATAAATATTGTCCAAGCAACAGGAAGTGAATTATACTGACGGTAAAGGTAGTATAGTTACTAAAGTTTCGGTTCGTTGTCTTGAATTTCATCTCATAATAATATTAAATAGACTAATGCCTGTGTCATCAGTTTCTAGAAATTTTGATTATATAATAATGCCATATAAAAATTAGGAATAAATAAAACCTGATTTCATCTAAAGAGTGACCCTATTCTTTAGCAATTAAACCCTGAACTTGAATGGTTATTTTCTGGGGGGGAAAAAAAAGTTTCCTTTGTTGAATACACTCCTAAAACCTTTTTGCCAGACATGTTTGGACCTTTCCCCCTCTGTTCAGGCCTCTGCCAGGGTTTCTATGACATATGGAGTATCAGCCATCTTTTGGTGCTTGCTGTGTGTTGGGTTCTTCTAGCTTCCCTATGCTTGTAGCGTTGTGTGCAGGTTGCCTTAGGAATAGCAAACGCTCTAAGTTAGGTAGAAAGTTGGATTAGAAAGATACGGCTATGGGCAGTAAGCAATAATACTTTACGCAGCAGACTAAGAGATGCAACAAGTGTCAGTGCTTCCATTCCCCATATGAAATACAAGTTTTAGTTCCAAAGTCATGAAAGAATGTAGTTTTCCTTTTCCTCCCCATCTCCAAGGTAACTGATTTTGACTGAGAGCTAGAAGCTGCAGGAAGAATAGTATATACTAAATTCAGGAGGGCTTTTTTCTTTTTAATATGAATACATTACACAGCTGTGTTATGTTTGTATATATTACAAAGCTTAGCATTCTTTGGTACCTGTCTTCACAAAGAAAGTTTCTTTTGCTTCATACATCAGTTAGTAACTGATGTTTCTAGGGGTACCATCATCTCATTGAAAAAAAAGGAAAGTTTAGGTCAAGGAGTTAAGGCACACATATATTTTGGGTGGATCATTTACAGTATGCTTATTGCTGCTTTGTTCTCGTTAGTGTTGAGAGTTCCTATACTGTTTGGAATTCAACACTAATCTACTGTAAGTATGGAGCTGGGTATGTGGAACATTTGCAGGGAAGTTTGTTTCTCCGTTTGTTTTTCCAGGGGTATTCGAGATGACATTGAAGAAGAAGATGACCAAGTGAGTTCCTATGCAGTATTTCTATCTTTTATTTTTAATTCCACAAAGTCTATACTGGGGACAGACTAGAGCTTGCTTTCACTGAATGACTTGCTCGTTTTTACCTGTGTGACCTGTTAGTAAGATATTCATATAGCTTTCACCCATGTTGAAGGTGGAATTTTTGATCAACTGACATAAAAAAGCAAATATGAACTTTTATTCGGTGTTTTTTTTTTTTTATCCAAATTTTTAAGTTAACTGTGATTAAAGCTGTAGTAGTAGTATGGGGTCCATTGCTGTCCTTTGCCTCTTTCCAATAGTTTGTGATTCTTATATTTTAGATGGAACATCAGTAACTGTCCATTAGTATTTCCTTTTTCCATGTTTAGTTGTGAAATGGTGAAATCCATATACCTGTCCAGGTTTGTGACCTCTCTAATCAAATCAATGTCAGCTTCCAAACTTGGATTGGTATAAAGCAAAAGCATGTGTTCTCCCTCTCTGGGCAGGGTAGTGAGATGTCCCTACAAACAGGAAGGCTTCTGTTAAATAAGTCAAATCATTGTGCAGTAGTAATTGTCTTACTCATTGATTCTGAGTACTGCTCTCTTAAAAAAAAATCACTGCTAGTGAAAGTCTATCCTTATTTGATAGGATTTGTTTAGACTATGCAATCTTATGGTACACTTGTGTGCACTGACAACAAAGGTAGAAATGTTTTTATATGTACTTGGATTTGATTATGCTCTTGTGCTTTCCTGCAGGAAGCTTATTTTCGATACATGGCAGAAAACCCAACTGCTGGGGTGGTTCAGGAGGAGGAGGAAGACAATCTGGAGTATGATAGTGATGGAAATCCAATTGCACCTTCCAAAAAAATTATTGATCCTCTTCCTCCTATTGATCATTCAGAGGTATTAGATTTCTTTCTTTGTTTCAAACTGATAGTTTCGTAGTTCAGGATCTTAATTTCTGCTAAGTGGTTGAATCAGAAATTCTGTGAGGCATTCATAGCCTATAAACTAGCTCACTGTAATCTCAGTACTTAGAAGGTGGAGGTAGGGAGGAGAGTCAAAAGTTTGAGGTCTACCCAGGCTGTATAGTGAGTTGCGGTTTGGCTTTGGTTACTGAATGAGACTCTGTTTCAGAACCAAAAGGTGTTGGGCGATGGTGGCACATGCCTTTAACCCCAGTACTCAGGAGGCAGGGGCAGACAGATTTGTGAGTTTAAGGCCAGCCTGGTCTACAGAGAGAGATCTAGAACAGCCAAGGCTACACCAAGAAATGCTATCATTAAAAACAAACAAAGCAAAAATCCAAAAGGGCTAAAATTGTAAATAGTTTCATATTATAGAAAGAAAATGTGGGGCTAGAGATTAACTTAGTTGGTAGAGTGCTTGCCTACTATTCACAAAGCCTGTTGTTAAATCCCTAGCATTTCATAAAACCAATTGTGATGCGTGCTTCTAGTCCCCAGGAATGTGGTGCATGCCTCTAGTCCCAGCAGTATGAAGGCCTGCCTTCGCTACATATTAAGACACTCTCAACAATCAAAAGAAATCAAAATATGCTTGGTTACTAATTTTAATAAGTTATGTGAGCAATTTCATGGTTTTAAGGATTTTGTTTTGGAACTGGAGAAGTGGCTCAGTGGTTAAGAGTGCTTGCTGCTTTCCCAGAGGACCAGAGTGTGGTTCATAGCACCCACTCTCTTGCCTGCCAGTTCCCAAATAACCACTCAGAGGCTTAATATTACTTATAAATGTTTGGCTGATGGTTCAGGCTTATTACTAGCTAGCTCTTTCATTTAAAATAACCCATTTCTATCTAGTATTGCCACATGGCTGTGGCATTACCAGTCTGCTGGCATGTTGTTCCTTGGGCAGCTGGATGTTGTCTCCCAGACTCCACCCTTCTTCTGTATCTCTACTTAGATTTCCTGCCTGGCTTTATTCTGTCTTGCCATAGACCAAAACAACTTTATTTATCAACTAATGAGAGCAACACATATTCATAGCATACAGAAAGATATCCCACATCACATACGTACATCAGACATCTCATAAGCATTTATAACTCTAGTTCTAAGGAATCTGATGTCCTCTTCTAGTTTACTCAGGCATCCACACATATGTGACATACACTCTCAAAGACACGTACATATAATAAAAATGAATATTTTGCTGACCAGTAGTGGCACACACCTTTAATCCCAGCACTCGGGAGGCAGAAGCAGGCGAATCTCTGAGTTTGAGGCCAGCCTGATCTACAAAGTGAGTTCCAGGACAGCTAGGGAAAACAGAAAAACCCTTCCTCAAATGACTAAATAAATAAATATTTTTTGTTGATTTTTTTAAATTATGTATTATGTAATGGGGATGGTATATGCACATGAATGCAAGAGGGAGGCCAAAAGAGAGGGGTATCTGATCTCTTTGAAGCTGGAGTTAAAAGCAGTTAAGAGCTGCCCGAGGTGGATGCTGGAAACTGAACTTGAATCATCTTCAAGAGCACCATACAGAGTCATTTCTCCAGCCCTAACTTCGTGCTTTAAAAGAAGGAGAGAGAGAACTCCTTCTGAAGACAACGTTGTCTCTAAAGGAAATACTGGAAATGTTTTTTAAATGCTTGAATCTGGATGAACTATTTAATCCTAAGCATAGTTAAATGTTATTTGTGGAACAATTGAACAATTGCTTTAAAAACATGTTTTCTCTGCCGGATGGTGGTGACTCACATCTTTAATCCTAGCACTCGGGAGGCAGAGGCATGTGGATCTCTGAGTTTGCGGCCAGCCTGGTTTACAAGACAAATTCCAGGACATCCAGAGCTGCCCAGAAACCCTGTCTCAAAAAACTAAAAAAAAAAAAAAAAAAAAAAAAGGTTTCCTCAGGAAGTAGATCAGTATCAATTTTGAAAGTAGGAATTTGGAAAAATTAAGGTTGTGCTTTTTAGGAGTGTGTGTCAAGAATAAATGAATTCACTTTCTACAAGAATGCCTTTGTTTTTAGAATATTTGTAAAAGATAATTTTATATTAAAATCAAACTTACAGGATTGACTCTTGAATTCTAGACTAACTTTGAATAATTGGACCTGCAGATTGACTATCCACCATTTGAAAAAAATTTTTACAATGAACATGAGGAGATAACCAACCTCACCCCACAGCAGTTAATAGACCTGAGGCATAAACTCAACCTTCGGGTAAGAGTCATTACTTGCTTAATGCTGATTTGTGTTTAGAATTACTGTTTATCCAGATAGTAACCCTGGGTTTATTTACTAGTGAGAATAATAATTACAGACCTGAAGGTTTGTGTGTCCTCATTTGATTGTTTTATTCCTATAGATGATATATCAGAAAGTTTTGACTTTCCCTTTTTAAAAACGGTGGTGGTGGTGGGTGTGTGAATGTGTGGGTGTGGTGTCTTTACATGCTCAGTCTTTTCACCAGCCCTATATTTTGTTTTGCATAATGTAAACAATCCATGAAGTTACAATATATTTGCTTCAAGTTATATATAGTGTATTTTTTTAAGATTTATTTGTTTAATATATGAGTGTCCTATCTGCATATACACCTTTATGCCAGAAGAGGACACCAGATCCCACTAGATATCATTGTGTACCATCCTTTGGGTGCTGGAAATTGAACTCGGGACCTCTGGAAGAGCAGCCAGCTCTTGAACGCTGAGCTATCCCTCCAGTCCCTAGTGTGCTCTTTTTAAAATATCAAATAAATGAGGAGGGTTTCTGTCCTGCCGAGTTTTCGCAGCTAGTAAGCCCCAAAGAAAGTCACACAGAGGTCTCCATAAGATTATAAATTGATTGGCCCATTAGCTTGGGCTTTTTATTAGCTCTTGTAGCTTATATTAACCCATTATTTTTATCTATGTTAGCCACATGGCTCAGTACCTTTTTCAGCGGGGCAGGCCACATCTTGCTTCTTAGGTGGTTGAGATAGGACTGTGGAAAGGGAGCTTCCTGCTTCCCAGAATTTTTCTGTTCTCATCGCCCCGCTTCTACTTCTTCCTGTCTGGTTGACCCACCTATACTTCCTGCTTGGCCAATCAGCATTTATTGAAAACATGATTGACAGAATACAGACAATTCTCCCGCACCAGAGGAGGCCTGGAGAGTTGGCTCAGTGCTTGTTGCATGATCATGACGACTGAAGTTTAGATATTTCCACAAGTAGGCATTCCACAAACACCTGTTAATCAAACTCAGAGGGATCAGAGCTTCTTCTCTAAATATACACACCCAACTCTTTTTAAGTGATTGTCTTTTAAAGACCTAAAACAATTTTATAATAATACTTTAAACTACCCACCAAAAATTTGATTTGCTCATTTACCATATTGTTTAAAATGTTTTTAGATGTTAAAGTCAAATAGAAGGAACATGGGTTGGTTTACTCTAGTGTGAATAACTAAGGTCTGTTTCCATGTTATTAGTTGCTACATGATGTTTGAAAACTCAAGTTTTCAAAGACATAGATAATAGTATGTATGTGTGGGCATGTTTGCCCTCTTGTTTTCCAGGAATTTATTAGCACTTCCCTCTCCCAAAATAAAGATCTTTAGTAATAGTCAGGTGGTGGTGGCTCCTTTTCCACATTTGAACTAGCACTCAGGAGGCAGAGGCAGGTGGATCTCTGAGTTCAAGGCCAGCCTGGTCCACAGAGCAAGTTTCAGAGAACAGATTACAGAGAAACCCTGTCTTGGGGGTGGGGGGACGACAAATAAAAAAATCTTTAGTAATAAAAATCCTTGTTGGAAATTCTGAGCATTATCAGAGAAGCAGTGAAAAGTTACTACTACTGTGTAGACAAAATAGGGACACAATAATCCCCATTCTTTGCCCACTTGGAACAGGGCCTCATAGTGTCTAGACCATCCCTAGGAGAAACATTAACTCAGGAAGTTGCATCTTTCTAACCAATGGCTATAGATTTGGCTTTAATCTTGTAATTAATTGACTTCAAGAGTAAATCTTAATTTTTTTGTTACCTTCTTTAAAGTTTATTCAAAATAGCAAAAATAATGTTAATGACTTTTCTAGTTAAGCAATTTCTATCAATTATGAGAAAATTAATTTTAAGATAGTGTTTGGTACTTAGTCATTTAAAAATCATTTGATTGAATTATGTCAGGAATTCTTGCCTTGATATTTTTTGCCTGAAGACCTGGTCGTGTTTGAGGTTTTACCTTTTTGGTGTATGCTTTTACTTACACACTCTATATTCTAGCTAAAGTGCTTGATCTGAGTAGGTACTGTTGAACTTTAAATGCTATTGAAGTGGCAGTACTGGTATACTGGCAATTGTCTTTGTCTCTAGGTCTCTGGGGCTGCACCTCCTAGACCAGGAAGTAGTTTTGCTCATTTTGGGTTTGATGAACAGCTTATGCACCAGATTCGGAAGTCTGAATACACACAACCAACCCCCATACAATGTCAGGTATGTAAAATATCATGGGAGAAAAATGAAACAGTGATAAGAAATCTATAGTTTTATTTAAAACTCTTTTGTGTGTGTGTGGTTACAGTAGTAGGGATCAAACCCAAGGCTTCATACATGCAAGGCAAGTCCTCTTTCCCTAAATTGTATTTAAAGTTCTGAAACTTTTAAATATTGAAGAAAAAAATGAGAATTCTTCACTAGTGTATGAAATTGCTAAGTGACTGGAAAATGTGTTTTTATACCTGCTAAATTCTTTGAAAATATGATGTAAGGAAAATGCTTCATTATCTAAACCTTGCCAAAAAGATTTGTGCATGGATATATTTGGTGCTTTTGATGACTAGAATTTTTTTCATTTATTACTGAGACTAATAGCTTCTGTTTCCCATTCAAATGTGGGGTTTATTTATTAATTTAAAAATGAGAAATTTATATAATATATGAATGGTTTTTTCAAGAAGAGAACATAAAGAAAATATTTTTTTAGCTTTATGCATATGGATATTTTGCTTGCATATATGTCTCTTTACCACTTACATACAGTGCATGTAGAAGCCAGGGAACAGAGTTGGATCCCCTGGAAGTGGAGTTACAGTAATGGGCCACCATGTGGTGCTTGGTATTGAACTTGGGCCCTCTGGAAAAGCCACTAGTGATCTTAACTACTGAGCCATCTCTCCAGCTCCATTAAAAGAAATTTGATAACTTCTTTTATAAATCATAAGCACTTTTCAATATATTGATATAAATGAGAGTCTTTTTAATAAATGAAGGCTGAATCACATGAAGGTAATAATATTTCCTTTAAATCAAGTTGATGGAAGTGTCAGGATTCAGCTAGTGTGTGTGACCTGGAATATTTTTATTCCATTGGAAATGAATGTCACCTATAGTCATTTTTCCAGGCTTATCTGTGGAATTGAAATTTTAGAGTATATATACCTTTTCTCCTCTAGGGTGTTCCTGTAGCATTAAGTGGTAGAGACATGATTGGTATTGCTAAAACAGGCAGTGGGAAAACCGCAGCCTTTATTTGGCCCATGTTGATTCATATAATGGATCAGAAGGAATTGGAACCAGGTGATGGACCAATCGCTGTGATTGTGTGCCCCACTAGGGAGCTTTGTCAACAGGTATGTGCTTTCTATAAAAGGCTCCTTTGCGCATTTGGACTAGTGAGAGTCAATGAGTAGAAAGATTTATGAATTGTAGTTGTTACCTTGAGGTGCATGCATTGGCATACACGTGGGGCCACTTGAGAGGCCTGAGGTTGACTTTGGGTGCCTTCCTAGATTCGTCTTCACATTTGTGGGGCTGTTACTGCTAGTGTGGCTATAGCATTCTGTCTCCATCTCCCAGATGCTTCTGGGGGTTATTGCCAAGTCACCATGGTCACCCAGCTTTTGTGTGGGTTCTAGAAGTCTAAATGTCAGTCCTCTCACTTGCATTACAAGTGCTTAACCCACTGACCTGTCTCCCCAACCTCCCCCCACTTCTGTTTTAAATGTGATAAAACTATATACAAAATTGACCATCTTCAACCATTTTAAGTGTGTAGTTCATTGACTACCATTAAGTACATTTACATTATTATGCTCCCAGAAAAATTTTGATATTAAAAAAAAGTGTTAGATATTATCTATAACAGGAATAACATAACAATGGTGTGTTGGTTGTTTTTTTTTTTTTTTTTTTTACTCTTAAAGTGGTGTAGGTTTTGTGGGAGTTGTTTTTATTATACGCTCACAATGTTTTCTCTATAGTGAATTAATTTTCTTGTTAGAATGATAGGATCAAGAAGAGAATGAATGATTCAGAGAAAGATGGTAGCCTTATTTTATGATTAAACTGGGTGTGGTGGCTCATGCCTTTAGTCCCAGTAGTCAGCAGACTCAGGCCAGGGGATTGCTGAGTCTGAGTCCAGCCTGGTGTACATAGCAAGCTCCAAGACATACAGAACTGATAGACTGACTCTGCCTCAAAAAACAAAGATGAAACAAACAAACCAAAGAATGGTGATTTGTAAACCATATTCTAGGTTTTGGTATCTCTCTCTCTCATATTTGCTTTTGTGTGTTTTTTTGGGTTTTTTTTATTTTTAGTTGTTACTGTTGTTTTGGTTGGTGGTGTGGGTGTGTGTTTAATAATAGGAATTAAGCACAGAGCCCTTTAAGAGCTAGGTAAGTGTTGAACTATATATTCAACCTCTTCTGTTTGTATTGTTCTATTTTTTGTGATTTTGAGTTTGTGTCTCATTAAATTACCCAGTTGGATTTGAACTTGCTATCTTCTTTCTTAACCTCCCAGGTACCTAGAATTCGAAGCCTGTGCCATTAGGCACAGCTAGGTTTTGATTTTCTGTAATGACACACTGTGTTGTTCAAAACTCTCTTTTGAGTAATGCTAAAAGTATTTGTTAAGCTTCTTGTTTGTTGATATTTTATTAATGACTTTTTAGATCCACGCAGAATGTAAGCGGTTTGGGAAAGCTTATAATCTTCGATCAGTGGCAGTATATGGAGGAGGGAGCATGTGGGAGCAGGCCAAGGCCCTTCAGGAAGGAGCAGAGATTGTTGTTTGTACCCCAGTAAGTGTATCTGTGTTTAAATTAAATGGGTTCTCAATCCCTCTTGACTTAGAAAACACCATTGCTTTTGAGGAAACTTCCATCTAAAATTTTAGTAGAGCTAGGTTGGGAATGCTCTGGGGGAATTGCTGCCTTTCATTTTGGTTTAATTGTGATTAGTTGACAAAAACCACAACCTAGTTATAACATGTGTGGCCCATGCATTAACAGCTACAAGTTCCTTCCTATTTCAAAAGATTTTCTTAGGCTCTCCTAAAATTTGGGTCTGTGGTTGCCAAGAACGTGAAGAATCATAAAGATACTTAGAAGGTTTATACCTGCCCAGAGGATATAGGTTAAACATTAAAACTCATCCATAAGTTTTTAAATCTTTTTAGAATATATTACAAGAATGGTCTGGCCTAATTGTTCATAGAATTTAAACCATAATTAATGTAAAGGGTGAGCTTGAGTTTTTAGAATTCTATTCTTGCTGGTATGGTGGCATATGCCTGTAGTCCCAGCACTTAAAAGGCAGAAGAACCAGGCCACCCATGAACACCCTGTCTAAAAAAAGTATTCGTCTGAGTTTGTTGCATAAAGACTCTCAGATCTGTATCTGTTTCTGTCTAAGACCAAAGAATCAATGCTTTTTCCAGGAGTGTAGCTGTAAATGTCTTTGCAAATTTTTAGATATACTTACTATTCATTTGTGACTCTCACAGGGTCGGCTGATTGATCATGTGAAGAAGAAGGCTACTAATCTTCAAAGAGTCTCTTACCTTGTGTTTGATGAAGCTGACCGGATGTTTGACATGGGATTTGGTATGCCTTCGAGTATCAGTTTCTTGTGTCCCCATCTTCAAGTTAGTTTTTTCTCTGTCTTCCTAGAGTTATCCAGTAGTTTTCATCATGAAAGATGTTAAAAATACTTCTGGATTTCAAAAGAAGAGATAGACCAAGCCGTGAGCCATTTATTTGTAGGAGTTTTCTGAAGGGAAGTGCTAGTCTTGACTGTTGAGAAAATGTGCAAGTGCTTAAAGCAGAGAGACTGTTTTCTGTTCTTCATTTTCACTCACAGCCCTTGAAGGTTAACGTCCAATATTAGGTCATCCGAGGTCCTTTCCTGGACTCTTTGGCTCAACCCGGATATGCAGATTTCTACATAGCCACTATCCATCCAGTTCCGCTACTCTGTGAAGTTTTTTTTGAAATTTCATGCTGAGTGCTGTCTAGGAGTTTCAGGGCTTTTTTAATCCTTGAAAGTGCTCGTGAGTTTTCCTAAAGTGACTTTCACACCTTTCAAACTGCATTACAGTATTGTTCTGATTACTGTTCTGTTTCTTTCAGAGTACCAGGTTCGTTCCATAGCAAGTCATGTCCGTCCTGATAGACAGAGTATGTATGAAGCAGCTTTGTAATAAAACTATATTTATATTCAAAATGAACACCTATTTTATAAGTACTCATAGTTATGGAAACGAAAATTTCTGTGTACGTACTGATGCTAACTGTAAAGGGTAGGGTTGATGACCATTTATTTGAGCTAAAAAAAAAAAACTTTAGAAATTATTAGATATAACTCCTGTATTTTTTGTTGTTTTCCACAGTGCTGATCCTAAGTCTTACATGCTAGGCAAGCACTCTACCTCTCTGTGCTATATATGTATCTCCAGCCCCCAACCCTTTTTTTTTTTTTTAATTTTTTTTTCACCTTTTTTGGTTGAGTCTTACTAAGTTGACTAGGCTGTCCTTGAACACTGTAGCCTAGGCGGGCCATAAACATGGCAATACTCCTGCCTCATCCTCCAAATAGCTGGGATTACAGGTCCTTGCCACCAGGTCCAGAAAACTGAAATTCAGTAATTTGCTGCAGTTTAACTGCTGATTTGAAATAAGAACCTTTTTCTGAACCATTACAACAACTCATTTCTTGATTGAAAATGAAAAACGAAAGAAAACCATTTTTATTTAGTGAACCAGTTACATTTCAGAAGCTTAATGGATTCTGTAAGAAATACTTTTTTATTTTTTATTTTGTTTTAACAGTATTTGCTTTATCTTTTAGCTCTCTTATTCAGTGCAACTTTTCGGAAAAAGATTGAAAAATTGGCCAGAGACATCTTGATTGACCCTATTCGAGTAGTGCAGGGAGACATTGGAGAGGTAATCCTATACAAGGCAGGGTGGGTTCTGGGATTTCTCTTAGTTAGGGACATAGAATCTGTATCCCTGAATGTCCTAGAACTAGCCCTGTAGATCAGCACTCTGCCTCCTGAGTGCTGGAATGAAAGGCAGGTGCCACCACACCTGGTCCTACAGTAATGCTTTAGTTACAATGTTATGTATAGTATGGCATGGTTTAGATTTGCTTTAAGATACACAAGTTGAGGGGAGTGTCACAGTGTCGATATACGGAAGCTGAATGATGGATATATGGGAATTATATTTGTTTCATCTTTTTTGTTTGGTTTTTCAAGACAGGGTTTTTCTGTGTAACTTCCCTGGCTGTCCTGGAACTTACTTTGTAGACCAGGCTGTCCTGGAACTCTGAGATCCACCTGCCTCTGCCTTCCAAGTGCTGGTATTAAAGGTGTATACTACCACACATGTCTTTTTTCACAACTTTTTTAAGTTTTAAAAACTCAGTAACAGGCCGGGCGGTGGTGGCGCACGCCTTTAATCCCAGCACTTGGGAGGCAGAGGCAGGCGGATCTCTGTGAGTTCGAGACCAGCCTGGTCTACAAGAGCTAGTTCCAGGACAGGCTCCAAAACCACAGAGAAACCCTGTCTCGAAAAACCAAAAAAAAAAAACAACAAAACTCAGTAACAGGGCAGGGAATCCAGACTGCTCTTCAGAGAGGCCTTGAGGGGGAATGGAGTGGGGGGAGGAGGAGAGGAGTGGGGAGAGGATGAGAGGAGTGGGGGGAGGGGGAGGGAAATAGGAGGCGGGGAGGAGGGGGAGTTTTTTCAACAACAACAAAAAAAACTCAGTAAGTTATACTGTGGACATTTAAGTGATTGTTAAAGCAATCTGCATAGGGTGGTCTGAGGTAATTTTGGGGTCTGGTAAGAATAAGTTTGATTTTGTGCTTACCTACACATAATGCTTACCTACAAATTGGAATTTGGAATTCTGTTAAGGTTATTTAGAGAATTTCCTGGGAGCCAGTAGGTGGCTCAGCCAGTACTGTTGTGTAACTCTAAGTCTGAATTCAGTTCCCAGGACCCAACTCATCAAAGGTGAGAACTAATCCCTCTAAATTGTTCTCTGTGCCATAACACAGGGAGGAAAGATGCACATAATTATAAATATTTATGGGATGTAGTGACATTTCAATACATGTATATAAGGTATAATTAGCATAACCTATACCCCAAATGTTTATTTCTTTGTGTTGGAAACAGATCTTCTCTACTGAAATAATGTACTTATTAGTTAACCATGTTGATTCTTTCTCCTAATTATTGTTAAAAAATTATAATTAAAAATGTTTTTTAATTCTGAGCATCTTATCATTTTTTTTTTTTTTTTTTTTTTTTTTTTTTTTTTTTTCTTTTTTTTTTTGGTTTTTCGAGACAGGGTTTCTCTGTGGTTTTGGAGCCTGTCCTGGAACTAGCTCTTGTAGACCAGGCTGGTCTCGAACTCACAGAGATCCGCCTGCCTCTGCCTCCCGAGTGCTGGGATTAAAGGCGTGCGCCACCACCGCCCGGCTTCAAATTCTTATATCTTAATATGCTTATGTAAATTATACTTATGACAGTGAGTGGGCAGGGCCTTAAAGTTTACTACCCTGGGAATAATAAGGATAAGCATATAAAAAACATTACAGATTATTGGGGCATACAAATTAGATGTGAACATATGGGGGCGGGAGGGTTGGTGAGCAAGGTGTTTTGAGAAAATTCTAACCTGTGTTTGACATACTAAAGGAGGACCCAAAGGTACCAGGTTTTGTCAGGACTCTGATGTGGGTTGTCGTTCTGTATATGTGTTGCTTTTATTGGTTGATGAATAAAGTTGTGTAGCAGGCGTGAAATCCGAACAGAGATAATAGAGAAAGAGTAGGTGTAGTCAGGCAGCTGCCAGCCAGCCAGCAGCCAAGGAAACAAGACATGTAGAAAACAGGGAATGCCATGGCCACGTGGCAATATGTAGACTAATAGAAATGGGTCGTTGACCAGACAGTGTGGTAATTAATACAGTTTTTGTGAGATTATTTGGGTGACCAGGAAACAAAAGTGCACTCTTTGTTTACATAATGGCACCCAACGTGGGGTATCAAATAATCTCCATCCCACTGGTCCCCCCAGTCAGGGTTTTCTCCACCTGCCTGTTCCCAGAGCCACTTATGAAATAACTGCTCTGAGGCTTAATATTAATTGCATACTCTGGCCTTTTAGCTCAGACTTTTTATTAACTAACTCTTACATCTTAAATTAACCCATTTCTATTATTTTATATTTTACCATGAGGCTCGTGGAAGTCCCCTGTGGTACCAGTGTCACAGCTGGTATTTTATCTCCTCAGGCAAACGAAGATGTGACACAGATTGTGGAGATACTCCATTCTGGGCCCAGTAAATGGAACTGGCTTACTCGGCGTCTGGTGGAGTTTACTTCTTCAGGGAGTGTTCTTCTGTTTGTTACTAAAAAAGCCAATGCTGAAGAACTAGCCAATAACCTTAAGCAGGAAGGTCATAATCTTGGTCTGCTCCATGGGGATATGGATCAGAGTGAAAGAAACAAGGTCATTTCAGATTTTAAGAAAAAGGACATCCCTGTCCTGGTGGCCACTGATGTTGCAGGTAAGAAACAGGATGAATTTCACCATAACCTTAGACTTTATTATATAGGTGTTACCCTACCCTGTTAAAGACCAATGGCATCTGGTCAGGCTGATGGAACACTCCCACTGTATCCTATATAGAACAGCAGCTCTGTGATTGCTTTCATTTAGTGTTCTTTTTCATCAAAGTGCCTTGCAGCTAGCAAGTGCCTGGGGGAGAACATTTATGTCCTTTCGTTTGCTTCACTGCATATCTTACATTAGTTAATCTTAATTTTTGGCTTTACTCTGCTACCCTTGAAAACAAGTATTTATTTTTGCAGCTACCCTTGAAAACAAGTATTTTAGCTGGGCGGCAGTGGTGGTGCAAACCTTTAAACAAAATATTCCCACAAGTGAGCCAGGCGATTGGGGCGCACACCTTTAATCCCAGTACTAGGAAGGCAGAGGCAGGAGGATCTCTCAGTTCAAGGTCAGTTTGGTCTACAGAGCAAGTTCCAGGACAGAGAGAGAAGCCCTGTCTCAAAAAAACAACAAAACAAAAAACCCTTGTCTTTTGAACCTACAAGGTGGTTCATTGGGTACTTGCCAACCAATCCTGGCAGCATTCCCACAAGATTTTTTTGCACTCTATACATATGCTGTGATATGTACATGCATAAACAGACTACTAACTGAATCCCTAGAGGGCTAACTTGTGCGAATTTTTGTTTGTTTTTTTTGAGACAGGGTTTCGCTTTAGTTTTGGAGCCTGTCCTGGAACTAGTTCTTGTAGACCAGGCTGGCCTCGATCTCACAGAGATCCACCTGCCTCTGCCTCCCAAGTGCTGGGATTAAAGGCATGTGCCCCAACCGCCTGGCATACTTTGTTTTGTTTTTTAAGATAAATTCTGATGTAACTCAGGGTATATATATATATATTTTTTAATGATTCCTTTTATTTTTTTTATGTGTATTGATGTGTATTTTTATGTGCCTACATGTCTGCCTGTGTAAGGATATCTTGTTCCCTGGACCTGGAGTTATATATGGTTGTGAACTGCCATGTGGGTGCTGGGACTTGAGCCAGGGTCCTCTAGAAAAACAGCCACTGCTCTTAACCTCTGAGACATCTCTCAAGCTTCTAGCTCCTCCTGCCTCCATCTTCCAAGTATTGGGATTACAGGTGTGATTCCAGGAAAATTATCTACAGTACATACATACATATGTATACATATATAAACACACACACACACATTATTCCCAGTAGTGTGAACTACTTTTTATTCTTGGCTCCATGCCAGGAGCTTGCCTGGATCAGGAAAAATGCATGTTCTTATCATTAGCATTTCTAGTTACTTTGATTTTCTTTTTACTTCAGATGAAAAGTAAAAGAATCTGAATATTTTCTGTTTCAGCCCGTGGTCTGGACATTCCTTCAATTAAGACAGTCATTAACTATGATGTAGCACGAGACATTGATACCCATACTCATAGGATTGGCCGAACAGGGAGAGCTGGTGAGAAGGGCGTGGCCTATACCTTACTGACTCCAAAGGACAGCAATTTTGCTGGTGACCTTGTTCGGAACCTGGAAGGAGCCAACCAACATGTTTCTAAGGAACTCTTAGACCTGGCAATGCAGGTGAGTGTTGGACCCTTGAAATTGATAGAGAATATGCAGCTGAGTAAGAAAGTTCAACAAACGGGAGAAAGATAACATAAGAGCTTGAGAAGAAAATGGGCAGGGAGGGCGTGGTTAATGTGTGGACCTGGTACCATGTGATGTTGGAATTCGTGTGTATATTGTTTCTACTTGTTTCTGTTGAAAAGCTACTCCTTTGGGCTGAAATTTGTTTCTTTAATTTCTTCCTGTTTACCTCATAGGACACTTTATGAATAAGCTTAATCTCAGAAGATCCCCACTATTCTCTCCTGTTACATCCCTATCCTAAGTCTTCTCTTTTTGAGGGCTAAAAATATATAGTTGGTTTTCGTTTGTCTTTACTGTTAGGGATTGGTCCAGGGTTTTTTGTACATGATGGGCAAGTGTTCCACTACTGAATCACATCTCCTGCCCCTGGTACAGTGGGCCTTAAGTATTTCTTACAAACTGAAATTTCATATCTCTGACCATCCTGACTGCCCACTTCCAGATATGCTCTGTTCCAAAACTAAGTAAGGCATTTTACCAAATTATACCGTGAATCACTTATTCCGTACAGTTCTCAAATTACAAGTGTATTCAGAACAGTTCACTTTTTTTATTGCAGTGCTAGAGATTAAACTCAGGGTCTTGTGTGTACTAGGCAAACATTCTATTTCCTGTTCCTCAAGACAAGTTCTGATAGTAGGAGATGTTTGTTTGACTCAGGCCAGTCCACTTAGCTGTTTTAGCCTGTATTAGCACATCTGGATTGCTGGGAACACCCTTGTTTGTAACCCGAGTGGTAAAGAAGTACAGTGCAGAAGGGAAGAGAACAATGATGTCATTTTCTCCTTTGCTCAGAGGAGTGCATTTGCGTGGCATATTCTTATACACTTTTTGTGTGTTAGGCTTTCTGTGCTTACTACCTTTTCTAAGCCTGTCATACTTCTCAAATATTTAGACAAGTAACATGTAATTCCCAGATGAAGATTTAACACTCAGGTTTGTGTTCTGCTTATTTGTTTGTTTTTTGAGACAGGGTCTCATTATGTGACCCTGGTTGTCCTCACTATGTAGACCAGGCTGGCTTCAAACTGACAGTTATTCTCTTGCCTCTGCCTTTCATGTGCCTGGCTAAAGTCAGGTTTTTTTGCTGTTTTATTTTTTATTTTGGTTTGTTTTTGTCTTAAGATAGGGGTTCTCTGTGTAACTGCTCTGGCTGTCCTAAAGCTTGCTTTGTAGACCAGGCTAGCCTAGAACTCATAGAGCTCCTTCTGCCTCTGTCTATTGAGTGTTGCAATTAAAGGTGTACACTACCACCACCCAGCCTAAAGTCAGTTCTTTTTACAATTTATTTATTTTTACTTTGTTTATTTTGCCTGCGTGTATGTCTGCGTGAGTGTGTCAGATCTTGGAGTTACTGACAGTTGTGAGAGCCTCCTTATAGGCTCTGGGAACTGAACTTGGATCTTCTGGAAGAGCAGTCAGTGCTCTTAACCTCCCTGAGCCAAATCTCCAGCCCCTAAAGTCAGTTCTTAATAAGCTTTATTTCACCTAGCCTTTTTCCCTTTATTTCTGAAAGTATTCATTCTTTATAAAGCTTTTCTCCTAACTGTGTAAGCTTATGTTCAGTGGTATTTACAGTTGGGTTAAGAAATGAAATATAGGGCTGGAGAACTGACTCCCATGGTTAAGAATACTTACTGCACTTTCAGAGGACCTTGGTTCATTTCCCCAGCATCCACATAGGTGGCTCACAACCACCTGTAACTACCATTTCAGGGGATTCAATGCCCACTGACCTCTGTAGACACTTTAAATAGAAAGGCACACACGATAATAGTAAATAATGTTTTTTTTGTTTTTTGAGACAGGATATCTTTCTGTATCCCTGGCTGTTTTGGGTCTCTCTCTGCAGACCAGACTGGCTTTGAACTCAGAGATGTTCCTGCTTCTGCCTTTCAAGTGCTGGGATTAAAAGCATATACCACCACTACCCAGCTTTCTTTTCTTTTCTTTTTTTCTTTAAAAAAAAAAGGTTTATTTATTATGTATACAGTGTTCTGCCTACAGGAAAAGGGCACTGGATCTCATTGTAGATGGTAGTGAACCACCATGTGGTTGCTGGGATTTAAACTCAGGAAACCTGGAAGAGCAGCTAGTAGTGCTCTTAACCTCTGAGCCATTTCTCCAGTGCCCCCCCTTTTTTTAAAAAGAAAGAAATAAAATATAAATTCATTTTCCTCTCTGAGATATAGCCAGAGTAATTAAGTTACATTTTATGTTTGCTTAGTCACTTTTCTACCAAGAGGTTCTGAAGGAGGGAGGGAGAAAGAAATAAGGGAAACCTTATCTAAGCGTCTAAGCAACCTGATAAATTTGGTGTGTCAGGCTACCAAAATTAAGACAGGGTGGAGTTGGGGGTGTGGTTCGTTGGTACAGTGATTATCTGGAGTTCTGAAACCTTAGATTCAACTCTACTCTGCAGGGCAGCAACTGCTTAGGAAGTTCAAGGTCATCCATCTGTGGCTTCACCAAGGCCAAGGCAGGAAAGTTCTTCCTGCCTACTTCATTTCTTTCTGATCTGATACTCTTTCTTTGGCCTTCCCTCCCTTCATGGACTGAACTTTGAATTGTGTTCTTTGCAGAATGCCTGGTTTCGGAAATCCCGCTTCAAAGGAGGGAAAGGCAAAAAACTGAACATTGGTGGAGGAGGCTTAGGCTATAGAGAGCGGCCTGGGCTAGGCTCCGAGAATTCGGTGAGTTCATACTACAGCAGTGCTCTGGGACAGATCCTCTGTCTTAAACTATGGTGATATTGTGATGTACCTGAAGGCCTCAAGTCTAAAACTCTGTCTCCCGGGGGGAGGGGAGGGGTTTATTTTGTTCTGAGTCGGTGCAGTCCCATTTCTTAGAATGAAACTTGCTGTGGAAGATGAGTGTATGTGTGTTTGGCTTAACTAGGCTTGCTCAGGATTAGTCTAGCTTTAGTGATCTCAAATTGCAGTCCCTTGACCACCAGGACATGCAAACTCATCACCCATCTCAGACTTGTTCAATAAAAACTCTGGATATATGTGGAATGCAGTCATCTGGTTTTTAAAAGCCTTTCTATACTGGCCTAGAGTCTGTTGCTTGAAAATGTTACTAAGAGGGACACAGCGAAATCTATACTCAAAAATGGTGTCTATACTCTCAGGACTTGGATCATTTGAGAAAACCTAGATGGTCTCACAAGTTAGGTAAATAAAGTACTCAACTCACTGGCTTGTTCATCATCACAGTGGTTCTTAAAGCCAGGGAAGAAAACCGTCAGTATACATTCATGGAGCATTAGTGTTAACTTGGCATCCTTGACAGATTAAACAGTGTTGCCCACATTATAGTAATGTTGATTGTAGAAGTAAAGTGATTACTTACAATTATTGCATACTTTATGTATGCCAGGGCCACTCCAAATATTATTTCAGTTTTTAACTGAATTGCAAGTGATTGGTTTTTTTTTGTAATTGAATTATAAGTGATTGCAGATTTGAAACTTAAAAGTTACATACCAGCAAGTGTTGAAATAGATTCCGATCGTTATTGGTGTTGCTTCAGATCCAGTAAAGCTACATTGTGATATATTACTGGCTTTTCATCTTTAGCATTTGAACTAAATAGAGTGTTGATATAATGTACAATCATACTGTGGGTCGAATTTGCTACCATTCTGATCATTGGGGTGAGTACCCAGTAATAAATTTACTGTGTTGAAGGACACAAGCATTTTTAACTATCTTTTCATTATAGTACCTTTTCTCACAAAGGAAGTAACTCTAAAAAGTACCCAGCACCTACTGTAGCATGGATCTAGATTTTTCAGTGTAGTAAAGGCTCTGGCAGTTGCTTTTCTGTCGGCTTTCCATTCTCATGAGGATGTTTGGGTTTTTTGTTTGTTTGGTTTGGTTTGGTTGTTTTTTAGGACCGAGGAAATAACAACAATGTAATGAGCAATTATGAAGCCTACAAGCCCTCCACAGGAGCCATGGGAGATAGGCTGACAGCAATGAAAGCAGCTTTTCAGGTCTGAAATAAATATTCTATTTTAAAAATTTTCAACAGGGGGCTGGAGAGATGGTTCAATGGTTAAGAGTACTTGTGTACTGACAGAGGATCCAGGTTTGGTTTCTCAGCATCCACTTGGCAACTTACAACCGTCTTTGATTTCAGTTCCAGGGAATCTGACACCCTCTTCTGGCCTGCACAGGCACCAAGCATGCATGTGGCACACATAAATATGTTCACATAGGCCAGGCAGAAGTGGTGCACACTTTTAATTCCAGCACTCGAGAGGCAGGGGTAGGTGGATCTCTGAGATAAAAGCCAGCCTGGTCTGTAGAGCAAGTTCCAGGACAGCTTGGACTACACAGAGAAACTGTCTCGAAAAAAGTGTACACAGGCAAACACCTATAGTGCATTCAATTAAATCTGTTGTTAAATCTTTTAACAATAACTCCTGAAAGTGGGAGACCTTCTTGAGATGGTAGTTGAGTCTGTAAACTTCACGCTAGATTTAGATAAAGCCTTCTGTTTACTTGAATTTCACATAGAAATGTAACCGTATTCTGCCTGGACATGCAAGTGGAGTTTTGTATACTTTATCATTATCAAACTTAAGTTTGATGTTATACTTATTCCTGATGTTTTTCTTTTTCAGTCCCAGTACAAAAGTCACTTTGTTGCAGCCAGTTTAAGCAATCAGAAGGCTGGAAGTTCTTCTACTGGGGCAAGTGGATGGACTAGTGCGGGAAGCTTAAATTCTGTTCCAACTAACTCAACACAACAGGGCCATAACAGTGCAGACAACCCCGTCACCAGTGCTGCCAAGAACATCCCAGGCTTCAGCAGTTCTGGGAATATCAGCAGTGCCCCAGTGACCTACCCTTCTGTTGGAACCCAAGGAGTCAACAACACGGCTTCAGGGAGTAACAGTCGTGAAGGGATTGGGGGTGGCAATGGAAAGAGAGAGAGATATACTGAGAACAGGGGTGGTGGCCGTCATAGTCATGGAGATGGTGGCAATCGGCATGGAGATGGTGGTCGCCATGGAGATGGATACCGTTACCCAGAAAGCAGCAGCCGTCACACTGATGGCCACCGACATGGAGAGAACAGGCATGGAGGAAGTGCCAGCAGACATGGAGAGACCCGGGGTGCAAATGATGGTAGGAATGGGGAAAGCAGGAAAGAAGGCTTTAATCGTGAAAACAGGATGGACCCCAAGGTGGACAGCAACAAGATAGAAAAAGTGGACAACAAGTCGGATAAAACACCTGATGGTTTTGCTGTTCCAGAGCCACCCAAACGCAAGAAAAGTCGATGGGACAGTTAGAGGGTATGTGAAAATCAGCGTGAATCAGTTGTCTTTAATTTTATTTTTAGAAAGATTTTGGTAACTAGGTGTCTCAGGGCTGGGTTGGGGTCCAAGATGTCCAGACCCCCTGCTCTTGGTGGAGAACTGGAGCGTGGAGACATTATTCATCTGTTGTTCATTCATATTTTCTTGCATTGGTCCTGGAAAGCAGAGAGCTGGGAAGCTTTTGTTTGCTCTGGGTGAGTTATAAAGAGGGTAAGTGAAAGATACTTAGGGAGAAAGGGCCTCATAGGGCACAAAACTCACTCTAGGTTTTTAATAGCTTATATTTTTTACTAAAATGTCACCTTATAAACATCTATAAATTGAAATTTTTTTTAAACTGTACCCAGGCAGTCCTTTTTTTTTTTTTTTTTTTTTGAGTTGGCTTCTGTAAACCCAACCTTCAATCTGTCAGGGCTGCATGGGAAGCAGTTTGGTGCTTTTAGGTATTTGCAGGAGAGGAACCTGATGCTCAGGTTTCCCCAACAGCTTTGTTTTCAGCCCTGAGACATGGAGGAAGGGCATCCTTCCAGACTCAGGCTTCGAGATCCTAAGCCACTAGGACTGAAGAATTCAGGCTTCATTCAGGCCTGGGGCACTGCTAAATTTATCATTGAAAACCAACCCCAACAGTATCTTTTGAGGTGTCTTCTTTCTCATTGTATTTTTTTTTAACTTGCCCCATTAGTAGAAAAGTCTTTTGCTGAAATGATTCTGATGATTTTTGTTCTATCTTGTTTATAAAAGGAAAAGAAATATACAAACTTTGAATTTTGTGATTTTTTTTTTGTGAAGGTTTCTTTAAGATGTGCATTCCTCTCTGCTTGCTCTCTAGTAAATGTTTTACTACTGGGACCTGAGGGCTGTCGTTTCCACCGTGCAGTAGTTGCTACATATTAAATTATGGCTTGGAACAGTGCAGCCTATGATGTGAAATGTGGGGAAGTGCTTGCTTATTAAACTATCAGAAAAGTTATCTCTTCTACTATCTTCGTTTTATTCAAATAATAGAAAAGGGTGGGCAAGGACTCAAAAGAACCACATATTTAATAGACTACAACAAAGACCATTGACACTGAATTTCCCCTTAAAGCCAACAAAGACCATTGACACTGAATTTCCCCTTAAAGTTTGGGGAGGGGGTGAGTGGGGGCAGCCTGTCATAAATAGTTCCTTGATGCTTTCATGGAATTGTAGGTTCACAATAGCTCCCCTGATCATAGAGAAACTGCAAGTACCAAACCACCAGAGTTCACTATATACCATGTCTTCTAGTCTTTGGTCTCTCCAGATGTCTGCTTCACTTCCGCTTGTGTTTTTTCCTCTGTTCCTTCCGTTGTTGTGCTCTCTGGTCCTTCTTCATCCTAGAGTCCACTACCTTGAATTGACCTCTGACTCCAGCTGGCCGCCGGACCTTGCGGCCTACACCTTTTTTGGCTACAACGTAGGTGACTTGGCGTTTCTCCTTGCCAAGTCCAGCCTTCTTGTAGAGACTGTAAAAGAAGGAAGCCAGTTAAGGTCTGTGCTCTAGAACTCTTTACAACCTGGTGTCTGTTCTTTACCAAATTACCTCCGCAGTTGTGCCACCTTCTCTCGTTCTGAGATATCCACAGTGTTCACCACAGCTTCTGCCTTCTTCTTGGTCTGTTCCAGCTTCTTCAGCATCTGGGAGGGAGCCTCAGTTAGATGACTGATCCATCTTTCCCTAGCAACTCCTAACTTCAGGCAACCACCAGCTACTTACCCTCCGTTTCTTTCTAGCCTTAGCCTCAGCTACTTTCTTGATGGGCCTTGCATTGATTTCCCGCCAACGTTTTCGGTAATGCTCTACTTCCTTCTTGTCAATAGGCAGCTGGCGTATCCGGTGCTGCTTCTCTTCCAGCACAAACCACTCTGGAAGCTCCCCCTCATCTTCATTAAATGCATACCTGAGTAGAGAGGATACCAGGCCAGCAATCACCTGTTTCTTCCTAAGGAAGAAAACCTCCCCATAGCCCATGGAACTTCATGATGTTCTGGTCCTCACCGGTTGAATGAGTTATCTATAAGGTCTCTCTTTGCCTTTTTGGAAGAGGCAATAACAGCACCTAGAGCAAGGCCTTCAGGGTCCAGAATTCGATGTTTCACTAAAGAGGGAAAGAAAAGTCAAAGCCTGATTCTCATCACTGAAACTTGCTTTGGCTTTTCTCTCCACTGTGTACATACTTCTTACCTGGGTCCTCAATAGGCACTACCTCAAAGCCATCATCTTCCTTAGAACCACGGCTTCGCTTGATACCACGGGATCCTTTCCAACTGAAAGGAGGTAGAATTATGATTATTCTAACCCCCTCTCCCCCCCGCCGTGGTGATAAGCCACCTGGCCTTAACTTTCCATTTAAGAACCACCCAATGAAATTACACCGACGCCTATATCCAATCACCTTTCTTCATCCTCACTGCTGCTGCTGTCACTATCTGAGCTGTTGACTTTTTCCTCCCCTTCAGGGTCAGTGATAGCCTCTGTCTCCTTAGGGACCTCCTTCTGGCACTGGAGAGGTTTCTTCTTGGTCTTGAGACTAGAAGGTGGTGGGGATGGCTCCTTCTGACGGCTCTTGTGTAGCAGTTGTGCCTGACTGATCTCCAGGGCCTCATCAGCATCATCCTCCATTCCACTGAAGCCGTCCTGTGATAGGAAAACTTCAGCAACTCTTCTCCCAGGGAATGCCAGCATCCCAGTCTTCCTGACTCTACCTTGGAGAACCACAAGTTAGCTTGCTCTTCCTGCAACACCGCCTTTTCTTCTAGTGGTACCAGCAATGGATTCTCTCCCTCTTCTTTATTGTCATCTACTTCGGCAAACTGCAAACTGTAGACCCAAAGAAAAGTGAGGTGAAACTCTAGTGATTCCCCTCCCCCAGCATCCAGAGGCCTTGTTGTCTATGCTGATGCCCATTCTGTCTTGAGAATCAGGCTGAGGGTGGCAGCACTTCCTTTGACACACACAGCCCTTACCACTTCTGGTCCTTCAGACTGGAATGTGTCCTGACTCCTGCCAGCTCTTCTGGATCCAAGTCACTTTCTAGAGAAGTATCATCATCCTCAGCATCCGACACATAAATATCATCCCTTGGCAGATCAGACAGAAAAGTGTCTGCAGCCTTCATGTCTCCTTGAGTTACTTCCTCCAGCAACTGAAGTCCAATAGGAATAGATTGAAGTACTTAAAGGCAACACTGAATGTTCCCATACCCATTAACTTTGTTCTTCCTCCTCAACATGAGTAAGAAAGAACACTGAAAAATCTTAGCACCTACACAGCAGCTATGACCTAGGAAAGTAACTGGCTTGTCTGAAATGTCCAATTCTAGGTTCAGGCCTACATGTTGACTAGTTTAGAAATAACTCAGAAGTCGCTTACAATACTTGAATTCACAACTCTTCGTTTTGATCCCAAGTAATAAAGAAGCACCAGACAGACTGCTTTCAAGTATTCTCAAAACCAAACTTATTCGCAAGGTGGACAAAGCTACTATTTGGGTATTTATCACAACATTCTGTGGATTATACTTTACCATTTTCTTAGTTATCCATAAAACTCACAGTGGATATGGTATATTCTTGTTTAGCAAATGAAACATAAACTAGGAAAGGTACATGATTTTAAGTTACATAACTCAGGTGGTGTTGGGACTAAAAACTACTTGCTTTGTTGCCTCCCATGTTATAAAGGTGGTTAGGGTATTTTACCACAAAAGCTCATTTTGCATGAGACACTGCTTTTATTATGAAAGGCTTGTTTTTTTGTTTTTTTTATTATTATTATTATGTATACAACAATATCCTTTCTGCATGACTGCCAGAAGAGGGCGCCAGACCTCATTACAGATGGTTGTGAGCCATCATGTGGTTGCTGGGAACTGAACTCAGGAACTCTGGAAGAGCAGGCAATGCTCTTAACCTCTGAGCCATCTCTCCAGCCCGAAAGGCTTGTTTTGAGCATTTAACAGATGCATAACCCAGCAGCCCAATACAAGCTGCTCATTAGACACAGTGAGGTGAAGACGATTGTGCCCCACAGAGGAATCCAGTCTGCTGGTGACCCCGGTGATACAGCTTCAGCTACTGTAATGTGAATGTAATGGTTTCTCTGTAGCTTTGGAACCTATCCTTGAACTAGCTCTTGAAGACCAGGCTAGCCCCAAATTCTCAGCGATCCAACTGCCTCTGCCTCCCGAGTGCTGGGATTAAAGGCGTGTGCCACCACTGCCAGCTATAATGTGAACTCTTGGTCTTAATACTCTAGCACATTTGTTTTTAGCATTTAAGTAACAGGGTACTCTCACTGTTTTTTTTCTCTACTATTCCCATTACTAATTTTATTGGCGAAAACAGCATCCAAACCCACTGATCAATCACTCAGTGCATTTAATCCAATGTATCTCCACCTCC
The DNA here is from genome assembly GCF_950005125.1 of Chionomys nivalis. Lineage (NCBI taxonomy): Eukaryota > Metazoa > Chordata > Mammalia > Rodentia > Cricetidae > Chionomys > Chionomys nivalis. Next base: position 86,804,617 of record NC_080092.1, read on the forward strand.
AGACCCTCCAACCAATCATCTTGACCCCCTGTATCTCCAGCCCTCCCTTACCTGCTGACCCCGGATGGTACGCAAGGAGAACATGCCTGTCTCCCCCTCATCTGCAATGGAAACCCCAGGCAGATCCATCTTCAGTTCCACACGCTCCCGCTGCTTCCTCTGCTCACGAAGTAATTTCTTTTTCTTCCTGAACAGATAAGTTTGAGGGATTTAACCTGCCTGGCTCCAAAATTTCTGTGCCTTTTTACCATCTCCATACACCATTCCTCAGGCCCCTCACCTCTTTAGTTCTGCCACCTCTTGGGCTTTCATCTCTGCCAGCGTCCGGTTAAGCTGCTCTTCCTCTTCCTCCTCTGAAGCCTGTTTTGTCTCAGCTATTGACTCGTCCTCCTCCTCCTCTTCTTCTGAGCTGAGGCTGGCACACCAATCCAAAGTAAAGGTCTGCTTATTTTCCCAGACACTTGATCTAACCCCCAGCCACTCCAACCCTGGTTACTTCCTCCTCACTTGATGTCCAGTGCCTTTGCTTGCTCTTTCAACTTCTTGGCCACATATCGCCGAAGTCTTGTTCTCCAATTCAGTAGAGACCTGCCCAAGAAATAATAATCATAATCATCTCCATCCCTGCCTCTTTAGGTCCACGTTCCAATTTTCAGGCTTCAGCCAGAAACTTAAACAGAATACTGGTTCCCCAGAGTCCAACATGTTCTTCAAAGGCCTGTACCCTGACCCTTACAGCTGTGTACCTAAGTTCCTTGCGCCCCAGCACTTTGATGTCTTGACAGCATGCTCTTATATCCTCAGTTGTAGCTGGATGCTGTGCCAACTCTTCATCATCTATTGAGATCTATTTGTGAGGAAAAGGCATGAAATTTCTTTCTGGCTGTGTTTCTGGGAGCTCCCTTATACCCTCAATCTGGGAACTCACTTCGCTGGCCTTGGAGAGGAAGTCAACAGGATTGGCAGCTCGCAAGAAGTCAGTGACGGAGGTTCGATGATAAAGAGTGAGGTCACCCTCGGCATAGCCTTCAGCCTTAGGAAAGGGAATAAAGATGGTTAGAGACTTCTCTCTTGGATATCAAGCGTTCCCAGTTTTAGGACCCAATTCTCAAAACAAAAAAATTACCTTTGGCTTCTTCTTTGTCACCAACTCAGTAACAGTTTTAGCCTGAACTTCAACCTCCTTAAAGGCAAACTTAGGATCGAAGAATTTACTGTCAACCTTGTCAGGAGCCAGGAATCCTAAAATGTAAGATAGATCAAAGGTACGCTTTCATAATTAGAAAGCTGTGTCAAGAGAAAAAAGTAGTGATGTCCCACCTTGGCAGACAACAAAGATTTCTGCAGATTCATGGCGAGAGGCCTGGGGCTTTGTGGCCTGGACACGGTGGAACAGCTGCTGGAAGATCCATAGTAGGGGCTGATAGTCACGGGAACGGAAGACTTTCGTGATGAAACAACCACCACGGGCCAAAAAATCACAAGCCAAACGCAGCGCCATCAGTGTCAAGTTAGCTGTAGAGAGAGACAGTAAGAATATGCAGCTTCAGGGCATGCCACCTCCACCCTCACCTCCAAGGCCCACATTCCCTGTACCTTGTGAGTAAGCATCGTGGACCCAACTCGCTCCAACATTGGGAGCCCCATCATTGAGTACAACATCAACTTTCCAAGTCTTCAGCTCCTTCCTCAGGGCCTAATGAAAAGTAAAGGGTTTATAGTATCAGAAACAAAGGAAAGACTAACTTAGAATTCCTGGTCCAGTCATCAGTCTCGTCATTTACTAAGTGCCCACCGTTGGCAACATCTTGTGTCAAGTACTAGGGATGAAACAACACTTCTGTCTTCAAAACAGAATGGTTCACTGGAAAGAACTTTACTGAAGATCTCTTGTCCTACCAATTCACAGCACAATTTCTACTAGGCATGGTGGCACATGCCTGTAATCCCAGCACTCAAGAGGCAGAAAGACTGCAAGATCAAGACCAACCTTGTTCCGTGTAAGTCTGCATTACATAGTTAATAAGCTATCCTTATAAGCACACAGCAAGACCCTGTCTTCAAGGGGAAAAGAGAAAAAGTAAACCCTGATTATAAGTAAAGATGGAGATGTACACTAGGATGGTCAGGAGTCTTGTGGGGCAGGTGCTTAAAAACCATGGTAAACTGGGAAGTGCTTCACCTTAGGAGATAATGATGCACATAAAGGGGCAGGAAAAAGAAACTCGTATTACCTGCCTACAGCGCTCGGTTGTGATATCTTCCTGGAGAGTTACAACATTGGGAAGAGGCTTGATTGGAACCAGGTCCACTCCTGGAAGAAGTTAGGTCAGCGTATTATAGGATGGAAGGAGGTGTAAAACAAAGTAATTCATACTTCATACCCTCAAGTACCCGAGAGTGTCACTCACCCACAATAAGACTGGATACAGGCATAAACTTGGAAGCCACCTGCAGCCTGTGAAAGGGACAGATGAGAATACCTTTCCATCCTCTGGCAATGTAATGTCTCACCCCTTTTAGGGGTACATCTTTACGCACACATTCTCGACAATCAAGCAAACTGCTTTTTTTGAGACAGGGTTTCTCTGTAGCTTTGGAGCCTGTCCTGGAGTTAGCTCTTGTGAATCAGGCTGGCCTCGAACTCACAGAGATCCACCTGCCTCTGCCTCCCGAGTGCTGGGATTAAAGGTGTGCACCACCAACACCCGGCACAAACTGCTTCTTGAATTCCAGCACAGGCCTGCATTCCCAGCTCCAAAGAGGGCAAGGAAATAAAATCAAAAGTTCAAGGCCATCCTGGACAACTTTTTAAAGAGTCCCTGTCTCAAGAAATGATAAAGCAGATTGAGGATATAACTGAGAGGTAGAGTGCCTGTCTAACATAAGCCCTTGGGTTCAGCCCCAGTTGAGGAAAAAAGGAATGAAGCTGCCTTCTAAAGTTTAAGAGAGGTGCATGCTGTGGAATATGCAATCAGAATTATTTAATTACTGTAACGGGGATGGGTAGATACGATTCCCACACTCAAAGCAACTCAAAGCCAGTAAGGGCCAGGAAGGTGCCATCAAGAGCAGCCCCTGACAAATGTTACCATCCTCCGGGAGCAGCACACAGGTCCAGCAAGGCACGGGCTTTCTGCAGGAACTGAAAGCGGCGATTGAGCTGGATCAGTTTGAAGGCAGAGCGCGAACGATAACCTGGGTCGTAGGGAGTTAAGAGTATAAAACAATACCGTCTACGGAGGACTTTTCTAGCAGTGCTTTACGGCCTCACAACCCCATCACCCCCTCTAAGGAAAAAGAGTTCAGTATTAGAAAAAGCGGACAGGCTGAGTATCGTTGACGCAGCGCGAACCCAGACTCACCAGTCTCTTTGGCCAAGTGATAGAACTTGTCTCGCCGGCTCTTGCCTACTTTGCCTTTCTTGCCCATGGTGGGATGAAGTAATATCACTCACTCTGGGGAGAAAGAAAAAGTTGAGAAGATCTTCCCAAACACTGGATTCTGCTCCGGTTCCTCGGGTGGCGAAGAAATCACTCACCGGGCCCCGAGACAGCCCTTAATTCCACAAGGTTTTCAACACTTAAGAAGCAGCACATGTAAGCAGCAAGCGTACTTCCGCTTCCGCTCGCGTTCCCTACGTTCCTGGCTTTGAGTTTTCCGCCATTTTGAATGTGGCCAGACTTTTTCTGTCTGCGGGCCTTACAAGTTAAAAGTGGAGCCTCAGAAGGTCGCGTACGATAACTACTGATCTAGACTCCGAGAAGCAACAACCAGAAGTTCTATACCTCTTCACTGCCTCCCAAAGCCATTGACCGCGACAGCGCCTCTCATTAGAGCCGCCGTTATTGTCCCGCCACACACCCCGCCCATTGACCCGGAACTCTTCTCTGCCAAGTCCCAGGTCCCAAGCTTCCACCTCCGCGCCTGCGCGGTAAGGTAACTTGGATGCCGGCGATCCCTGCCGAGAGAGGGAAGATGGCGCTTGATGGGCCAGAGCAGGTAAGGCTGCGGCGGCTCCGGGAAGGCGGCCACCCAAGCTGAGTGCGGAGTGCGTGTAATCTGAAGTGAGGGGTGGCTAAGAGCAAGGGGGTCGAGTGGACCAGGGGTGGGTGGACCACGTCAGACTGGACCCTGCCTGGAACTGGATCTGCTGTGTCAGCGCCGTCCGGGTTGAACAGGACAGGGGTGGATAGAAACTGAATGAAGAGCTAGGCAAGCGGGAATGGCCTGGGGCCGGACCAGGACTAGGGTCCTCCGTGTTGGCTTGTCTGTAGTAGTACACCTTGGGTTTGTATAGCTCTTGCCACAGAGCAAAAGCACTCCGTGGATATATGGCCCCGTGAGCCTCCTAAAAGTCTTCGGAGGTAGATGGTAATTGCATTCTTTTAGTAGATTCAAAGGGGAACGGTTAAAACCAAGAACTAAGCCTCTGAATCTGAAATTCGAACACACAGACCTCACCTATCGAGATCTGAGGAAAAGGAAATGAGATGTTTTTTGACCTTGTTTCTTAAGCCGTATGGTGAAGTGCCCTGGAAATAGTTTGGCTTAATCCCTTAGTAGTTTAGGCCCTTATTTAACAATTACACTTGTCTTCAGATGGAACTGGAAGAGGGGAAGGCAGGCAGTGGACTCCGCCAGTATTATTTGTCCAAGATTGAAGAACTCCAGGTGAGTACAGACACCAGAGGGAGCTAGTTGGAGATGCGAAGTGATGGGTGCAAATTTCCACCGCGAGTGCACTGAAGAGTTTTTTTTCCTCTGTTGTTTGTTTGCTTGTTTTTGGATATATGTGTGTATGCATGCATGGCTGTGTAAGTTTATGTGCACCATATCTGTGCAGGTGCCTGTGGAGGCCAGAAGAGTGCAGTGGATCCCCTGACTTGAGTTACAGGTGGTTATGAGTTACCAGCCGTGCCGAGAACTAAACCCAGGCCCTCTGCAAAAGCAGTAAGCCCTCTTAACTGCTGAGCAATCTCTTCAGTTCCCTCTTTGCGGTTAGGAATTAACAAGTAATGTAAAGAATATTAATAATGTCCTGCCCTTAACACCCATCTCTTTGATTTAGTATTTTTGAGTAGTACTTAGGGTTTGTTTGTTTGCTTGCTTGCTTGCTTACTTGCTGTTTAAGTTTTTCGTTTTATTTTATGTGTATGGGTGTTTTGCCTGCGTCTATGTCTGTGCCACACATGTGCCTGGCACCTGTGGAAGCCAGAAGAGGGTGTGGGATCCTCTGGAACTGGAGTTATAGGTTGTGAGCCAACATCTGGGTGCTGGAAATCAAAGGCAGGTTCTGTCTAAGAGCAGCCAGTCTTTTAACCCCTGAACCACCTCTCTAGCCCTGAGTCAAATTTTAATTTAAGGAAAAAGTACCACTGAGTTGGAGTGGTAGGCATACCAGTAATGCTGGCACTCAAGAGGCTGAGGCAGGAGTAGTATTCTGAGTTTGAAGTCAAGCTGGATTACATAAAACCCTATATGGAAAACAATAGCACTTGCGAGAGTTACGGTTAGCCAAAGGTGTAAGTGGGAATGAGAATGGGTTTGGAAAGGCACAGAGAAATTTTCTGAAGCCCAAGTGCATTTACGCCTATTCTATGTGGTTTACCTTTTCTTTTTATAGACAGTGTCTTCCTGTGTGCCCTAAACTGACCCAGAACTCCCTATGTAGATCAGGCTGAACTCAAACTCGACCTCTGCCTTCCAGGTGCTGGGATTAAAGACATGAGCCTCCACACCCAGCTTGGTGTATTTTTTTTTTTTTTTTTTTTTTTTTTTTTTGCTTTTTCAAGACAGGGTTTCTCTGTGGTTTTGGAGCCTGTCCTGGAACTAGCTCTTGTAGACCAGGCTGGTCTCGAACTCACAGAGATCCGCCTGCCTCTGCCTCCCAAGTGCTGGGATTAAAGGCGTGCGCCACCACCGCCCGGCTCGGTGTATCATTTTTTAATGCTTCTATATGTGATTTCATCACTCAGATGTGAAATAAAGCAGGATAGTAGATGCTATTGCCTATGTGTAGTTTCTTCCTTTTTTTTTTAATTTTTTTCTTTTTGATTTTTCGATGCAGGGTTTCTCTGTAAAGTCCTGTCTTAGAACTAGCTCTGTAGACCAGGCTGGCCTCAAACTCACAGAGGTTTGCTTGCCTCTGGCTCTTGAGTGCTGGGGCCAAATGTGTGCCACCACTGCCTGACTGTTTGGCTGATTTATTAAAACAGGATCTTATTGTGTAGCCCCGAATGACCCGGAACACCTCGGCTTTCATCCTAAACCTCCTTAGTGTTGGAATTACAGGCCTGTGCCAGCATGTCTGTCTTCTTGTTTTTCAAGACAGGGTTCCTCTGTGTGGCTCAGGCTTTCTTGAACTCAATCTGTAGACCAGGCTGGCCTTGAACTCAGAGATCCCCCTGCCTCTGCCTCCCAAGTGCTGGGATTAAAGGCGTGTGCCACCACCGCCCGGCCTATGCCTGCTTTTTTAATTCACTTTTCTAATTTTAGTTTTTGAAATTCTCACTGCATCACATATGCACACACATTTTTCCTCCTTCCAGTCCCTCCTGTACACCAGCTCCCCTTGTTTTCTCTCAAGTTCATGGCCTTTTCTTGTTATGTGTATGCACACAAATACATATGTGTTTGTATGTATATATGTATACACATACATACATGTGTTTGCAAATACATACATACAACCTGTTTAGTCTGTATATGGTGCCTGTATGTTTGTAGTGAGTAGGTGTCAGATAACCAGTTTGGGCACAGGGGACTGTCCCTTGGGGAAGATTATTTCTCCTCTCAGCACTCCTCACTTACCCATAGTTCTTTGTCTAGGGTTGAGGCCCCATGAATGAGCTTCCTCCCTTTCCGTGTTAGCATGTCCATTGGTGTCATCATTGTTTTTCTGACTTGTTTAGGCAGCCATGTTGATGAGACTTCATGAATGTAGCTCCTCTGGCATTCTAGGAGACACAATCTGACAGCAAACTTTTTGTTCCTCTGGCTTTTAGAATCATTTGTCCCCCTCTTCCAAAATGATCCCCAAGCCTTGGGTGTAGGAGTTGTGTGCAGATATATAAGTTGGAACCAGGCACCACAGTTTCTTGTTCTTCACATTTTGATTGGTTGTGGTTTTCTGTAATTGTCTGCATTTGTTGCCAAGAGAAGTTTCTCTGATAAGGGGTAAGAACTACATTTATTTGTAGGTATGAGATATTTGAGTGTAGTTCGGGACTGTGCTGTTCTAGTAAAGTGATAGCTGTAGGCTTTTCAAGACCCATGACTTCAACAACCCAGAGTAGTTCGTAGATTCCCCCCCCCCCCCAAACAAGCTCTAAGTCCAGTCAGAGAGCTGTTGGTCGCCACCATGGGATGCATGCCACTATTTCTGTGCTTCATAGGCACCATAGTTAAGCAGGCCTGCTGGCTGCTTCCTCCCTTGGAAGCTTGCATAGTTCCTTTTGGTGCCGTGAAAGCTAATCCTTGGGGAAAAGGCTTTCAGGTCAGATCCAACTCATGTGCTGTGGGTCCTGTGTTTGAAGTGCATGGTGTCGTTAGCAATAGGGACTTAACTTTCCACCTCTGCGGGTGGCAACCAAGGGCAACAGCAGTCGCCTATAATGTTTTGAGAGTCTTAGATAACCCTGACCAACTACTCAAAAGGTAGATACTCATACCTAGTGGGGCTTTTTGTTGTTGTTGTTTTCCTCTTTTTTGTTTTATTTAATGTACATTGGTGTGAGGGTGTCGGATTCCCTGGAACTGGAGTTACAGACAGTTGTGAGCTGCCATGTGGGTGCTGGGAATCGAACCCGGGTTCTCTGAAGAGCAGCCAGAGCTCTTAATCACCTAGCTATCTCTCCAGGCCCCTGGTGGGATTTTAACTAATTAGTATGTGGCCCTTGAGTGGAACATTGACAACCCAGGTGGGGAAATTTCATTTCAACTATATGTGTATTAGTATATATAGATTTATATGTATTATATATTATCTTATGTAGATAATGATTCCTTAATGACTTTTTCCAGACATCCTATATGTTTCTTCTTCCCTTTCTGATTAAAGCCTCCTGTTTCCCATTTCCCCCTTCAAACCACTTCTATCCCTCTCTGTTACACACACACACACACACCCATGGTCCCTTTTTCCTTTCCTGGTTTGTTCTTGCAGCCACTCCAGGTTGTGTCCACACATCTGAAGACTTACGGTTAGGAACTAATTTACTTTTAACTGGCAGCAGAACTCGGGCTTCCTTCTCACCTGAGGGTCTGCACCACGCCATATTCCCTCTTCAGAAGCCACTCCGTGAGAAGCTATCATCTTTCTCCATTAGATCCTGTTATTCCTGAACCAGTAGTGGACTAGAAGCCTTCTGTGATAGCTGCCTGTGGCTCCTTAGGAAACCTTGGCAGAGAGGACAGGGTCCTCAAATACTGCTGGAGTTCTGAAGCAGCAGCTCAAACCTACCTGTGAATGTCTCATCCAAGATACAGTTTCCTACATGCTATTATTGCCTTTGAGTAATGGGATTTGTCTCTTGTCCTCCACAGTTGATTGTGAATGATAAGAGCCAGAATCTCCGGAGACTGCAGGCCCAGAGGAATGAGCTCAATGCAAAAGGTGAGAGGGGAGAAAGTGGAAAGCGTCATGTGTTGGTGGAGGCAAGGTCTGGTGTTCCCAGCCTTCCATCTTCTGCAATGCTCTTGGTCTCCTCTCAGCCGAAAGTGAGCTCTCCACTGTTCTTATGTAGTTGTTTCCCTGCGCACCTCTTCAAATATCCACTGTAAACCCCTTTCAAGACCTAAGTTTCCTCTTCCAAATGGTAAAACAGTCTTTAGTTTATGCAGACTAGACTGAGTACAAAGGCGGTGCCAAATGAGAAGCTGGATGACTGGTAGTTTTTATGGTTGTGTTTTGTTTAGTTTGGTTTTTTTCTATTTAGTTCGACTGTTGCGGGAGGAGCTGCAGCTGCTGCAGGAACAGGGCTCCTATGTTGGAGAAGTAGTTCGGGCCATGGATAAGAAAAAAGTGTTGGTCAAGGTAAAATATGACCCCAAAGACCAGCTCATTGCATTCCCACCCTTTGTGTGTGGCCTTGGCTCATGTTACAGAAGGTTCCTGTGTTATCCCTGGTTGGGGGTGATGTGATGACTGTTGAGGAAAATCATGAACCCTTATTCTTCAGGTCCATCCTGAGGGTAAATTCGTAGTCGATGTGGACAAGAACATTGATATCAATGATGTAAGTGCAGCTGGTGATGAGGGGGAGCGGCACTGCCACACTGCATCCTGAGACTCCCCCTGCCCTTCATCCAGGTGACGCCCAACTGCCGGGTTGCTCTGAGGAATGACAGCTACACTCTGCATAAGATCCTACCTAATAAGGTGGACCCCCTAGTGTCACTAATGATGGTGGAAAAGGTGCCGGACTCAACTTATGAGATGATTGGTGGGCTGGACAAGCAGATCAAAGAGATCAAAGAAGTGATCGAGCTGCCTGTGAAGCACCCTGAGCTCTTTGAAGCACTGGGCATTGCACAGCCAAAGGTAAACATCAGACTTTCCTGGAGGCAGCTGTTTCTCCTGCCTCAGACTAGACCTCCTGAAGAACAGCAACAGGAGAGATTTCCAGAGCACTAAACTAGCTTGAATACAGTCCAGGACACTGATCTCCGTTTTAAAATCCCTCCCCTCAAGCAAGGGATCCAGCATAAGGCCCTCATTTATCGAAGGTGTGTATTCGATAAATGAAAGGGGTTGGCTTTTTTTCCCTAAGTGTGATGTATCTGTCCCCCTCCAGGGAGTGCTTCTGTATGGACCCCCAGGCACTGGGAAGACATTGTTGGCCCGTGCTGTGGCTCATCATACGGACTGTACTTTTATTCGTGTCTCTGGCTCTGAGCTGGTACAGAAATTTATCGGGGAAGGTAACTGTGGCTAAAAATGTGACTGTTGAGTGAAAGGGGAGAGGGTGGGATACGCATTAGCTCCTAATGCCAGGTTGGCCTTCACACAGGGGCAAGAATGGTGAGGGAGCTGTTTGTCATGGCACGAGAACATGCTCCATCTATCATCTTCATGGACGAGATTGACTCTATTGGCTCCTCACGGCTGGAGGGAGGCTCTGGAGGGGACAGTGAAGTGCAACGCACAATGCTAGAACTGCTCAACCAGCTGGATGGCTTTGAGGCTACCAAGAATATCAAGGTGAGGTGGCAGAGGCTTTCCGAAAAGCCAGGTAAAAGTGTGGAGTTGGCACACAGGCCCAAGAGTTGTTTGGCTGATTCCGCCCCTTCTTTTCCCAGGTTATCATGGCAACTAATAGGATTGATATCCTGGACTCTGCCTTGCTTCGTCCTGGGAGGATCGACAGAAAAATTGAATTCCCACCTCCCAATGAGGAGGTCTGTGGTAGATGGTGCTGGAGGAGCTCTGGCTATGGAGATAGGGTGCAGGACTTAGGGCTTTCTTCCTTTATCCCTAGGCCCGGCTGGACATTTTGAAAATCCATTCTCGGAAAATGAACTTGACCAGGGGGATCAACCTGAGAAAAATTGCTGAACTGATGCCAGGAGCTTCAGGGGCTGAAGTGAAGGTAACTGGAAGCTTCAGGGAAGCAGGGCAGTGTAGGGCTTCAGGGAAGTAGTAGAGCCAACTCAGGGCTAAGGGAGCCCAGCAGCAGGGCCTCAGCTTCTCTTCCCTGCTTAGGGTGTGTGCACAGAAGCCGGCATGTATGCTCTGCGGGAACGGCGTGTCCACGTCACTCAGGAGGACTTTGAGATGGCTGTAGCCAAGGTATGTGCTTCCACCTTCTTTGCTGCGGTGGCTCTGGACCATGGGTTCAGCTCACATTTACACAGCTCATAAAGCCCCACTCACACACGTATATTCACCCTCTTCTCCCTCCCTCTCCAGGTCATGCAAAAGGACAGTGAGAAAAATATGTCCATCAAGAAGCTATGGAAGTGAGGGTATATCCTCTGGGTGCATCCCTCAAATAAAGGTCTGTGCGATACACTCTCTAGAACTCTAGTCTGTTACTAAGTGACTGCACTGTTCAATGACCAGGTCTGGGTACCACCAATAAACAAAAGGATTTATTTAGAATTTTCCAAGTTTGCCAGAAATGGCATTTGCCAAGCCTTAGGCCCACCCTCTCAAGACCAAGTACAAAGGATAAAAACAATCCTCCCAGCTTTCTCCTTCCTCTCCAGCACGCACACACCCCTACTTAGCTGGGTTAGAGAACTGGCACATTCCCTCCCTCTGGGAGACTCCACCTCCCCCCTGCACAAGCAGCTGGGGGTGGGCAGCCTCATGGCATCCCAGGAGATGATGGCGGCTGTAGCCGCTTGCATAGATTAAGAAAAGAAAATAAGGAGGCACCAAGTAGGGCTCCCTGAAAAACCCCTGTTACCTCTGTACAAAAAAAAGTGGCTCCCACATAGAAAAAAACCTGCTCCCCAAATAGTGCAAATACCCAAAGAAAAGGACAAACCAGCAGCAAGGCTGGGCTTGTAGGAATGGCAAAGAACTTTGGTTGAGAAAGGCCAGGAAGAGTCTAGGTTGGGCCTCCTCTTCCTTGCGCAGCGCCCCAAAGCCAGCTGACACTGGCCCTAGGGTGGAGCCTGTAAACATGCAAACCCAGCAGCCTTTGGTTCAGAAATGTCTGTTACAAAGTTAAAGCACAACCTCCAGCAGTCCATGGGCCTGCCTGCAGGAGCTGAGGCGGCATCTTAGGAACCAGACTAAGCCAATGCTAAAGTAAGTAATAAGGCTTTGGGGGCCAAGCGATGAGGAATCCTAGCACTACATTTATGAAACTAGCTGGGGAGTAGAGGGTGGCAGGAGACACCTCACTCCATCCTACATGTCTGCAGCCCCAGCCAAAACCAAGAGGACGGTCTCCTGCCAGGTTCCAGGGCTGGGAAGGAAGGAAGCAATCCCTGAGCAATTAGGTCAGGCGAATTCCCAGCACCTGTTCCAGTTCCTGCCTTCGCTGCTGCACCTGAAGAAGAGAAAGCATGGCTCAGGCTTCAGCTTCTCAAAAAAAGAAGGCTAAAATGGCAGAGGCTCACCTTAGCAAAGATGTGCCTCCCAACTGCTTCCTGAGCCCAGGGCTGGTGGTAGAAAGCAGCTCGTCTCTCCTCCTCAGGGTTCCCAATCACATCCGTGATGATCTGTAAGGGGCAAGGGTAAGTAAGGTGTGGCATAATTCCCACCCTGAGCCAGCCTGCTCTGGGACCAGAATAGTGCTTTGGGTAAAAAAAGTCACCCAGTGTGTTAGGTGGGACCACCTTCAAAAAAGGAGGACTATACCTTGAGGTCTCGGCGTTGGGAACGGAGCCATTCTTGGATGAAGTCCTGGGGGTCAGTGCTAAAGCTAAGCATGAAGTCCCTCTGGGTCTTCAGCTGGTTGATGGACTCAATAGTCTCATGGATCTGGAGAAGAGGTGCAAGTGTCAAATTGTACTCCAGCCATGGAGACCACTCTTAGATCTAGGTCCAGAGGTCCCTGTCCTCAGTGTGCTAAGTGGAAATGACAGATCAGCTCACCCTCACTCTGGCCTCAGCGGCTGTGGAGACAAAGGACTAACCTTGACATCAAGAGAGGCAATCTCCTGCTGATTGGTGGTGGAGGCCAGAAAGTTGCTCATCTGGGCCTTCAGTGGGTCATCCACCTCCACATCAATGTCGTAGCAGGCTGTCTTCTTCTGGTCATTAGGATCCACGCTGCAGGCAGCAAAGGAAAGGAAATGGAAACATGGCCATGTACATGCCAACCGCCAAGCCTTCTATGAGTAAAGTTTGAGGCTGAATTCTGTTTTCAAAGAGCCATCCCATTTCTCTTCTGTTTACCTAATGACATGATTGATAACAATGGGGTCTGGATGCTGCAGCAATCCAGCCAGCTTCATGGGAATCTCAGAGAAACGGAGTCGGCCACAACTGAAGATCTAGAAAGAGCATCAAAGGCATGGTGATGCCTGAGGGCACGGAGGAGTAGCCTATTCTAGGGCCAGTAGACTGCAGTCAAAAGCTGACTTGCCCACTAGGGTTCCAAAACAGAAGAGCCAGGGGTTAAGAGAACAAGAAGGTGGACCCAGCTGACCTGGCGGAAGTAACGATTGCAGTTGATGTACTCCCGCTCATGTCCGTCCTGCAGCTGGTTGTGTTTGATGTAAAGCCACAGCGCTTGCATGATGGCAGCCCTCGTCTGTGTGTGCACTCCCAGCAGCCTTGCTAGCCGGGGGTCCAGTTTATACTGAGGAGGCTGGGGACAGACAGGAGTAAAGAAAGGTTCTTAGCTGGGCGGTGGTGACACACGCCCTTAATCCTAGCACTTGGGAGGCAGAGGCAGGCGGATCTCTGGGAGTTCGAGGCCAGCCTGGTCTACAAGAGCTAGTTCCGGGACAGGCACCAAATCTACAGAGAAACCCTGTCTCGAGAAAAAAAAAAAAAGTTCTTGTGCAGAGACAGAACAGGAAGGAGTCAGAGTAGTGGCTCTCAGCCTTCCCAATGCTGCAACCCTTTAATACAGTTCCTCACCATAAAATTATTTTCATTGTTACTTCATACCATAATTGTTACTGTTATGAATTCCAGTGGTCTTAGGCAACCCCTGTAAAAGGGTTGTTCGACCCCCAAAGGGGTCATGACCCAGATTGAAAACCACTGGGTTAGAGAAACCTGCTCCCCTCTCCTGCATGAATCCCTGTGCCTCTCCACGTGACCCTGGCATCTGTCACCTGATGATCCAGCATGAGCAGGAGGGTGCACTTGACATTGAGGTCTCCTGGTCGTTTCACTTGAAAGCCATCTGTTTCTTGGGTGGTGGGCATCCGATGCCACTGTCAGAGAAGAGGGGTGCAGAGCTTATCATTAACGGCACTCAGCCAGCACAATAACTTCATGCTCTGTATCCCCTGGCAGCTCATGTCCCTCCCTGGCTCTAGACCATTCTCACCTCCACCAGGTGGTTGTCAGGCCCATACAGCTCCTTGTCCAGCTCGATGACAAGGCTCTTGAAGAAAGATGAGAACTTCCTCTTCTGTTTGCTGGGCTGGGGATGGAAAGAGCTGTGAGATGGGTGTGCTCCTAATCGCTAATCAAAAGGGAAGACAGTTCAGTCCTGGAGCTCAAGGCAGTGGTAGGGAAAAGGCTCTCCATTAACCCCATAACAACCAGTGACTGAGTAAATCCAGACAGTCGACTGTCATCTATAGGAAAGCAGTAATAACTACAGATGTTCATCAAGCTCTGTGATGGAGCACTTGCCTGGTATGTGTGAGGTCCAGGGTTGGGATCCCCAGCATAGAAACAACAACCCCAACAACAACTCTAAGCTCTAACTGGATACAGATGTGCCCTTCCTAGGGATGTTAGGATTTCTTTTTTTTTTTTTTTTTTTTTTTGGTTTTTCGAGACAGGGTTTCTCTGTGGCTTTGGAGCCTATCCTGGAACTAGCTCTTGTAGACCAGGCTGGTCTCGAACTCACAGAGATCCGCCTACCTCTGCCTCCCAAGTGCTGGGATTAAAGGCGTGCGCCACCACCGCCCGGCAGGATTTCTTAAAGAGTACTCACGTCTGTCCACAGTCTAAAGTCACACCCACCTTCTCCCCTCCCAATACCTCCTTTCCCAACTCACATCATCCAGAAGTTTTCCCTCCACTCGAAGCTCCCAGGAAGCCACCTTGTCTGCTGCTGGGGTTCCCCCGGGGGTCCCTGCAGTTCCTGCATTATCACCATCTGTCTTGCTGGGGCTGAATGTATTGGAAATATAGATCCGAAGTTTTCGTTTTTGCTGAAGAGGAAGAACAATGAGCTAGAGGTGGACAGATGTGCTGGAAGCCCTATCATATTTTCTTAGAAATAATAACCCTTGGAAATTGGTAGTAGTGGTGTTAGCCTTCAAAAAACTCAACTTTGGGGGCAAGGGGAGACACACTGGTGGATTACTGATGATGCCAACACCACAGCTACATACAACATGATACCAGGCAAATCAGACGCCTCTGGAGCCAAGGACATGGCTTAATACAGCAATATATGAGATTAGCATATGTGAGGTTGTAGGTTCTAAACCCCCAGCCCCATTTAAACACCCACTACAGTCCTTTAATACCTTAGTCTCCTAGAAAGCCTCTACCGTTCAGGGGACTGCTCTAGATAATTAAAGAACAAAGAAAGAAAGACAAGGAAGCTTCTTTAGGGATGGGATGTGAAAAGACAGCTACTCTGTCTACTCTCTCTCGTGACCGGGAGCTGTGAGATTTACATTCTGAATCATCAGCCACATACATACATATACAGACATGTATACATACATAGTTGAAACAATGGTGTTGCTACTATAGCAAGTACTCACTACTGTGAATTATTTTTCTATTTGCTAGTATTCTATATTTATTTAAAACACAGTAGGCTGGGCACAATGCTTGTGATCTCAAGAGTACTCAGAAGGCAAAGGCAGGACTGAGTTAGTGGCCACACATAGCAAGGTATCATTTGAAAGCATACTAAATTAAGCTGTGCTCTACTGGGGGACCGCTCCCTGCTGTGGGAAGTACTGCTCTAGCCTAAGTAGATGAGCCCTGCTCATCCCTGGAAAGCAAGGCCAGGGAAGAAAAACAGAGTTTGAGAAGACTTAGGGTAGCATATACCGTCAGAGGCTTTTTGATAGCCTCTTGGATCTCCATCCGCTTGCGAGCAATGGTCTGGTCCAGCTTCCTCTCAAAAGCTAAGAGATCCATGTATGCCTGAGACTCTGGGACAAGTTCCCGGATCTGCAGATTGAGAAATGCAATGGCTTGCTTCAACCAGCTCTAGTTCTTACCATCCTCCCTTCCTTCCCTATTCCAGGATTGGGGAAGATAGCCTTCAATCCTGGCCAACCAGAGCTGGGCAGGCCTCCTAATGCACTCACTCGCTGAGGTAGAACCTTATCTGCCATCTTCCTCCTCTTTAACCTAGTAGGAAACAGAAGCCCATTTAAGAGGATAATAGTCCAAACTCCCTGTCTTCAAAACCCTCTCCCAAATCACCAAGAGTCTCCTTGGGATCAAGGTAGAGGGAATCTGTTAGCACCAGTGATGAGCTAGAAAGGCATGAGAAAGTCTTACCCTCGGCGCTGGGCAGGCATGGGGGGCTGGGCCTGAGGCACAAGCAGGCGTTTTCGGAATGGATCCATCATGGTAGGTGGCATGCCAGGTCGAAGTGGTGCAGCAGTGCCAAATGGGGAGCCAGCTGGAGGTCCCACCTGCAAGCCAGCCATGGGCATCCTGCTTCCTGGTGACATGCCAGGTCGCTGGATAAAGTGGGGCAATGGAGGTACACAAGTCAGTGGCAGAACCCTACGAGGTCCATAGCCCATACCCTCCATCTCTCTCGCACATGAGGAGACCTGCTAGAGACCAGGAACAAAGGGGAACAGGCGCCTGAGCCCAGCATGTAAACCACACCTGCCCCGCCCCTGCAACCGCCCTGGCAGCCGTGCCAACAAATGAGGCAGCCAGAGTCCATGGGTGGGAGGGGAGCACCACTTGCAGAAAGAAGGGCCAGGGGAATTTTAGGACTTATCACCACCTTTCCAACTTCAATATGCAATGTCCTGCCCCCTGGGATGAGAAGAGCCAGCTCTGAGTTATTTATAGAGACTTTAGATGCCCCACAACATTCTCGCTCTTCCTTTCCCCATCCTGAAGGAAAAACACTACTTGGGTGATTAGGGGCAATGCATAGCAACATAGGGGAGTACAGGGGGATACAAACAGTCTGATGGGGACATGCCTAGTGGCATGGCTGGGGAAAAAGGCAGCTGGTAGGATATCAAGCCGTAAGACAGCAGTACCCCAGGTGAGCAAGTACAATAGGATGGCTTGGCCATGTCACAACGTGTAGGGATGGCCCCAGGAGAGTACAGACACCATCTGGTCACCATATGGCCCCTACCAAAACCCGGACCTGTGCTCTCTCCCCGCCGCTTCTCTCTCACACTCTTCCCTACTGCCATGCCCCTACCTCTATGTCAAAAGACCCCCCCAAAAGGAAGTTATGGTTCTTGGGTGGCTTCTGGGAATGAGGGCAGCAGACATCTGGACTCTACCAATGGTCTGGGTACCACCTGGAAGCCAGGCTGCTGGTGGTTCAACTTAACCCTAACCATCCCAAGCTTCAGAATAAGATTGTCCTGGGATGCAAGGAGTAGAATGAGGGTCACCAGCAACAATCTGGGTGACATAAGTAGCTTCTTGGTTTCTCATCTAAAGCCCAGTTCTCTAACATTTCTGGGAGCCCTCCACCTCCCAACTCCATTCACAGGGCTGCTGCCTGAAAGGCCTGTTTGGCAGCTCTGCCTTGCACACACTGTCCCTGGCAGCTTCACAGGGCTGGCCCCAGGGCCCAGGTTATGCAATCAATCAGTACAACCAGACAACCAGGCCAGCCTGGGTGGAGATTCACACCAAGTTAAAGAACACCCCCCCCTCAGCATCCTGGAGATGAGTTTTGGCAATTTCTTTATCCAGAACTAAACCCATGTTCCCAACAACAGAAGGTCAGATTCATGACCACTAGCAGAGATGAAGGGAAAGAAACACGACCCAGAGACAAAGGGAAGAGCACAGGAGCAGGGTGACAGGGAATCATGTGGCAATTGAGGAGTTAAAAGTGGGAGACCCTGGGGCCTCGGGAGTCCTGCCACAAGTTTCTCCTCATCAGGAAGAAATTCATCAAAGCTGTTGAAAGGCAAAAAGACAGGCTATTTTTCTGCCCTAATAAGCCAGAGCCAGAAATTATAGAAGGGGGAGGGAAAAAAAAACCCAGGATAACCACAGCTGTTAGACCCCCACCATCATCCAAGACTTGAGGTTTTCCTAGGGTAATTGCAGATATAAGCTGAGGTGCTCCAGTCCCCCAAGAAGCTCCCCACTGAAGTTCATAAATCCTGCAGTACTCCTGAGCCCTCCGGGAAACCCCAAGTGAGACAGCCCAGGCAGGCCTAGAATAGGCCCCAACCAGACATCTGCTCCAGACTTCTGGGGCTCCGGCTTCAGGCCCCCAGCTCACCCAGGGCCTTGGGGGAAGGCTGCTCACAATTCAAGTCCCAGTTCCCCCTTGCCAAGCTCTACACCTGGGCTTTGAAGAGCCAGAAACTCCTCCCACTTAAAAACTCAGGGTTAGAAAACAAGAAAGTCACATCCACAGAGTCTCAGCCTCTCTGCCTGCCCACCCCACCATAGGGGTGGGTGAGCCTGGTTCAGTCCCCTAGCCCCCAGAATGCAGTAACTTCTTCTACTTGGTCAAACACCCCACATTCCAGACTTGATTCTATAACCACCAAAGGCTAGGCCTGGTTCTGCCATCTCTGGGCTAGGAATCTAGGGCGCAAGGAAGCGTGCTCTGCTCTGACCCAAAGCCTGTAGCGCTGATCTTCCAGATGGCTGCCTAGGCCTAAGAGCCTCATCTGGAGAACGTACCCTTACCCTATGAACAGAACCCAGCAATAATGCACAGTAGGTTCTTTGTTTTGTTTTTGATTGTGGTGTTAAGCCCTTCAGCTGACTGTACTTTCAAACTAGAATAACGCTCTAGAGGTAGCTGGGCCATTACTTTTATTTTGACAAGCTCCCCAATATGCCCTGCTTGGGCATGCAAATTCCTGCTCTTCCTGCTCTAACCAGGAGGAAACCCTTAGTCCTCAGACCCCAAGTCCTTTAGGAAGCTAGATACCTGGACATGGAAAGAAGCAAGCAGAAAAAAAAATTTAAAAAGAAGTAAGCAGTGTTAACTGGGTTCTCCTTACCCCCTCTCTCCCCTGCCCTTTCCCAGAGAAAGAGGAGGAGGAAGAAGCTGAGAAAAAGAAGATGATGATGTCAACCTGGCTGGTGTGGGATGCCCAGTCAAGGCCATCTTCTTCCTCACACCTAGAAGCCACAGCTCTCCATCTGGCCACCCTGGCCTCAGCATCGGCCCAGGGCCACTCTCTACAAAATATGGAGGAATCTACCTTCCCATCGTCATAAGGGTCTTTCCCAAGGGCACATTTTCTATCGGCTGTGTGCCAAGGAACTGGTCTGCATACTGAGTTATGGGACAGCCAAGACTTCATAGAGAGAGGGTTAAAAAACCAAGCACACAGATCTCCCCTAGTGCCTAGAGAAAAGGAATCTTCCACATCAGTTCCAAGCAAGCAGAGGCAAGGGCTAGAATAACTGATTTGGGACTCATCAGTGATCCTAGGCCCATGAATCTCCAAAGAGAGCAACACGGAGAAGATAAACTCCAGCTAGTATCCTTAGGACCAAGTCTATCTCTGGTCATACCCGAACTCTTCATTTTCTTTTGAGAAATGAAGAGGAAGGGGTTTTGGCACTATTCCCACCCCATCCCTAGCTAGTTATCTCCTTAGAAATTTGGTTCCTGGTGGAATATGCACACTCTACGAGGACCTATTTCTGAGGCTTCTACCTCGAGACACCAGCAGAGGACAGAGTAAGCTAAGGTGCACACTTTCTGACATTAGTAACAGGGCACTGTGGCGCACAGGCTGAGATGCATATGGCCTTATCAAGAACACGGAGAATAAGCAAAAGTAACGGAGTGGTTGGGTGTGGAGGTGCCTGGCTGTAATCCCTTGAGAGGCAGAAAGAGTTCAAGGCCAGCTTTTTGGCTACACAGAAGCCTGAGCTGCATGAGATCCTACATTAAAAAACAAAGAACAAAAGTGACAAGGATGTGGGAAAAGGACAGACACAATCCCCAGGCACTCTGGAAAAGGGGTGTAGCTCACTAATACAGCCAAGTGCAAAGCCCTGCCTCAGTCCCACGCTCAGCACCAAAATGCAAAAGCAAACCATAAAGCCCTCAAACTTTCTGGAGCAACTTGCAACCAGAGCATTGGGGAAGGAAGCGCCCCACATGCAGGATCAAGCTAAGTCCCCAGTGCACTGGCCACAGAATCTTGTTCCGTGCTCCTCAGTGGCCTTTGAAGCTGCAACCTGAGAGTGCTCTCTTCCAAGTCAGAAGGGTCAGGGCAGCACCCTCTGAAGCAGCCGCTGCTGACTCCTGCGGCCCCAGAGCCCCACGACTCCAAAAGCCTCTCTGCTCCTCCAAACTTAACCGGATACTGACACCAAGAAGAAAGTCCAGGACAGAGCGTATCTAGAATATTCTGTTGCTGGAACTGGGCCTTCTTCAGACCTGGCCGCCGCCGTCTCTCGTCTAACCTGGAGTCATCTAGGGTCCCTCTCCTTAGTCCCCCACGTCGTAAAAAGCCAGGCTTCCTTCCTCCTCAGCCAGCAGCTGGGAGCCATCTCAAGACACACTAACGCTCTGCCAGTTCCCAACTAAGAAAAAAAGAAGAGCCAAGGCAGAGTCGCAGGAGACCAAAGCCAAAGAAAGGATAACCCTGTTTTCTCAGTAACGACCCTGTTCCCTATCTCGGGTCACCCCCTAGCCCCGACTCTGGGATCTGCCTTGGACTTTTCCACGAAGCCTACATCTTTAGTTGCTCAAAAGCCGTGTGCTAAGAAGCCCCGGGACTCTTCTCACTGCTCAAGCCAGCCCTCCACCGGAGAGCCTCTCTCACCTTTTCCCCGACACTGCCACTAACCGAGGGGCCCCGCAGTGTCCCTAGGGCCGCCTGTGCAGGGACTCCTCCTGCCCTCACCTGAGGCCCGGGGAGACCGAACAGGCGCCCTCGCGCCGGCGCCCGCCAGCCTTCCTCACCTGGTACTGTGCCGCGGGGCCCGCGGGGCCCATGGGGCGGAAGGCGGCGGCTCCCGGGACCCCCATGCCTCCAGAAGGCCCCGGGCCTCGGAGAGCCGGGTTGGGCAGCATTCCGGGTCCCGCAGGAGGAGGCGGCGCACCAAGGGCCGCGGCGACGGCGCCGCCGCCGGGGCTCAGCGGGGGCAACGGGAACCCGCCCGCGCCACGGCCCGACATCGCTCTGTCCCGTCCCGCGGTGCAGCTATCCGGACTCCGGGCTGTGTGTGTTGAGTCCGCTCCGCGAGCTGCGTTCCGCGATCCGGGACTTTCCGATTTTATGGCCGGGTTCCGGGATTTTCTATTCCAAGTTCGCCAAGTTCTTCACGGACCAGCTTTAGGAGTCGCTGCCCCTCGGGCTCCGCTCCTGTCGGGGAGACTCCAGATCCGGGATGTGCGCCCAGCCCGCCGGCCTCTCCCGGCCCCCGGAGGTTTGAGCGCCCGAGTCCAGTTACCCAGAGGCGGTAACGAACGCCCAGCCCCGCCCCGCCCGGGCCTGCCACAGCCCCGCCCCCTCCGGGCAGCCCAATCGGGAATACCTCTTCAAATCCCGCCCCTCGCGAGACCCGCCTCAAGCAGGCACCCTCCATAGCAGCCGGTCTCAAAGCCCCGCCCTTTGGGACCGCCTTTTTTCCCCCCCCCCGGAGGAGCAGGAGCGGAAGCTGCACGCGGAAGCGCTGAGAGAGGCGCGGGGTCAGAGTTCAAAGGTCACGCTCGTAGCCCATCCCACCCTCACCCCCACCCCCACCCCCGTAAGTAGTAGTAGTTTGCTCCTTGCTCCGCAGTGTGGATTCCTCCGCGTGCTACCCGGTATACCCTTCCGAAACAGTTCTGGCGAGTCTGCATTTTCAACCTTAAAAACAAGCACAAGCGATCTGGGGCAGAATAGCCGCCATCAAAATTTTTTTTTTTTTTCGGGACAGGGTGTCTGTAGCTTTGGAGCCTGTCCTGGAACTAGCTCTTGTAGACCAGGCTGGCCTCGAACTCACAAAGATCCGCCTGCCTCTGCCTCCCCGAGTGCTGGGATTAAAGGCGTGCGCCATCACCTCCTGGCTTTTGAAGAGCACATCCCAGAGTCTGAGGATGTAAGCCAGTATAGGATAGAGGGTGTTTACTCTCCACCACATCACCTGTACCCCCTATCCCCAGAAGCTTACATTGGTTGCTCAGCGCTGCCAGGGACATGGGTGGCCCCCAGATGTGACCCAGCTAGGTAAATGACTTGGCCCAGCTCAGAATTCTGTTTTATTTTGTTTGTCGAGACAAGAGTTTCTCTGGATAACAGCCCAGCTGTCCTGGAACCCACTCTGTAGATCAGATTGACCTCAAACTCACAGAAATTTGCCTGCCTCTGCCTCCCGAGTGCTGGTATTATAGGCGTGCGCCCACCACCACTGCCCAGTCAGTACTCTTAAAGGCAGAGCTCCCTCCCCAGCCCTTCTAGCAAGATCTTCAAGGGTATGATGAGTAGCCCACACTTTTAAGTAGGCCGGAGAGAGGCTTTTTTATGCTAAATCCTCTGATTCGTGCTTTTATCCCCAACCAAATGATTGCTTCCTTGCTTATACTAACAGCTCCAATCCATGACGGTCTGCCGTTTCTCAGAAGCTAGCTTTACTCTGTACCTCATCACATCTCTTTCTGTTATTTTGAGATAGAGTACCGCTATATAGCCTGTGGCCTGGAACTCCCTCTGTAGACCAGGCTGGCCTCTTAACTCAGAGCTCCATTTTCTGAATGCTGGGATTAGAGGCCTGGATTCCAGCACAGCCATCTCTCTTCATATTCTTTTCTCAGCTCCTGCCTCTTGGCCATCTGCGACACTCTCTCCTTTCTCCCCAAAAGCCGTCAGTCTGGGAACAGGCCACTAAAATTATGGTCCCTTCTACGCCTGCAAGGTAGAAAACTAATGTCCACTTCAGCCTCTGTAACTGCAATAGCTCTCCTGGGGACAGTGGAGAATCAGGCTCCTCTGGGAAGTTATTCCAAAGGGTTTCTGCCAGCTTGCCTTCAGCCCAGAGCCTTATTTAAATGTAAGCCACCAGGAGTACAGGTACGGCACCCTCAGTAGGAAACTACCTCTGTGGGCAAGAGGCAGGTCAGGGTTACAAGTCCCAGGCCAGCCTGAGCTCTACAGCAAGACATTACTTAAAAAATAATTTAAAAGATTCCAGGCAATGCTGGTGCATGTCTTTTTTTTTTATTATTTATTATGTATACAACATTCTGCCTCCATATATGCCCACACGCCAGAGGAGGGCACCAGATCTCATTACAGATGGTTGTGAGCCACCATGTGGTTACTGGGAATTGAACTCAGGACTTTTGGAAGAGCAGCCAGTGCTCTTAACCACTGAGCCATCTCTCCAACCCCCTGGTGCATGTCTTTAATCCCAGCCTTTGGGAGGCAGAGGCAGATGGCGCTCTGTCAGTCAGTTCAAGGCAGCATGGTACACATAGCAAGGTCCAAGTCAACCAGGGCTACATAGACCCTGTCTCAAAAAAAAAAAAAAACTGTCATAGACCTGTATTGTACCTGTATTGTAGATGAGAATTTTAAGGGGTTTTTGTTTGGTTGGTTTTGGTTTTTTGGTTAATTGACTGGTTATTTGGGAAGGGAGGGTTCATAAATACTTTATGATTAAATGTGAACAATGACATTAGGTCATCTGTACTTCAGTGCTGCAAGGCAATTTCCTAATATTATCTTCATCTGAGGACGCATCCTTTTACACACTTAGAGAGACATGTAGTACCAGCCCAGCATGCGGTCACACAGTTTTAATCCCAGCACTCAGGAAGCAGAAGCACATAGATCACTAGGAGTTCAAAGCCAATCTGGTCTACAGAATGAGTTTCAGGTCAGACAGAGAAACCCTGTCTGGAAAAACCACACACACAATGGAATGAATGAATAAATGAATGAATGAATGAATGAATGTCCACAAGATACCACAGAAAAACAGAAACCTTTAATGGATGTAAGGGATTAATAAAGACTTCTGAGCAGTACAGGATGAGAATCAAACCAGTGTTACTGAAACATCGAGGGTAAAATAAAAACCACTTCTGCGATCACAGCCTAACAGGTAAATGATACAGAGTGTAGAGCTTGCCCATGGAGGATGCTGGTGTAAAGGCCTGGTCTTCAGTCCTAGTTCAGCCTCTTAGCCTGGAATACCACAAGAAACTTCAGTGACGTCGCTCGCTCTGGGCTGCAGTGACAAAGAGAAGCTCATGGATTTGGAAAGATTTTGGGGAGGAAAAGAAGACCTGTAGTGTTTACAGCGTTGCTTTGGTTCTTCCTTCAGAGTGACTGCCAGATGTTTTCTGGTTTCTAAGCTACCGTATCGTTTCTGTAATGCTGCTTTGCTCTGGGCTGGAGAGGTAGCTCAGCTGGCAGAGTGCTTGCCTAGCACGCATGAAGTCCAGGGTTCCATCCCCAACACCGCATTAACACTGGTGTGATAGCACACGCTTGTAATCTCAGCACTCGGGAGGTAAAGGCGGGAGTGGAGGAGATTCGATTTCATTATTGGCTCCATAGTGTACGTAAGATCCTGTTTCCAAAAAAAAAGAGGGGGACACTTTGCTCTATGAAAGCCAAGTATGAGAGCAGGCAAGTGAGTCATCTCCTGCCAGGTCAGGAAAAGGTTGACTTGCAGTTGTGTGGAGCCACGGCTTGCTGTTACCATCCTAGCATGTTCTTCATATCATGTAATAGCATCAGTGTTTGGCAGTAGAGAATCAGATAACACACATGAAACAGAGTTATCCAGCCACTAAAAAGGATGGGGTAGGGCCGGAGAAATAGCTCAGAAGTTAAGGCTGCTTTCTGTTTGTATTATAGTTACTTTCCTATTGCTGTGACAAAATGTGGTGACCAATACAACTTATAAAAGAATGCATTTGACTTGCCTTATGGTTTCAGAGTCCATGATCGTGGGGAAAAGGCATGGTGGCAGGAACAGCTTAGAGCTCACATTTGAGCCAAAAGTAGGTAGAGAGGCACACTGGGAACGGTTGGAACCTTTAAACCTGAAAGTCCACTCCAGGGTCACACCTCCTTCAATAAGGTCACACCTCCTAATTCTTCCCAAACAGTTATTTCAATTGAGAACCAAGGGTTCAAGCATTACAAAATCTGGCTGGAGAGATGGCTCGGTGGTTAAAAGCACTGGCTGCTCTTCTAGAGGACCCAGGTTGGGTTCCCAGTATCTGCATGGTGGCTCACAATCTTCTATAACTCCAGCCCCAAAAGCTCTGACACACATACATGGTATGCTCATATACAAACAGATGAAACATTCATACACATAAAACAAATAAGTTTTAAACCCACAGAACTATATAATGCACAGAATTTCAGTGTAAACTACACCTTAACAATAACACATGAATACTGCTTCATAAATTGTAACAACTAGACAACACCAATAAAGGATGTTGATAATTGGAAAATTGGAAGGAATAGGAAACTCTCTGTTCTTTATTTCTGCACATCTAAAGCTGTTTTTAAAAAAATGTCTAAAAGCAGAGGGGAAAGGAAGCAATGAGTTTCATGGCTAGAGCCAGTTCAGAGCACTCTTACAATCTCTTTACGTCAGAGTCCGGGGCACAAGTCTACCATCTGTTCTCCCATACAAGGCAGAAACTGGGCATCACTGTGGTTCATCCCTGGTCACGTCTCAGAGCCTCCAAAGGTGGAGGAATCCATACCCAGAGCTACTGGGGTAATTAACAAGAGCCCGTGACTGCAGGGGAGCAACCATGCAGGGACCTCTACTGACGTTGCTGACTTCCTCTGGCTCCCATTCTGTCCTAAATACCCTTGCTGTCTGGATTGCTATCGTTAGCCCTCTTTTTGTTTCTGTATCTAGACACACTCACCCCCCCATCCCTTCAATGACCCTAAATCTCTACCTCCAACCCCCAGCCCTCCTCAGGGCTTCTGATCCATATCTCCAGCCCCCAACAGATACTCAAAAAGCCACGTAAGCCCACGTGCTCAGAATCAGTGTTTCGCTGTCATTATATTGGCCACCTCTCGTCTGTGTCTGTCCTGGTGAAGCGCACAAGGACACGGAGAGACACCAGGCGCATTCTGCTGGCTAGTGACTGCTAAGGATGTAACCCAAGTAACTGAACAGACACAAAGACTACAACCAGGAAAGCCTGAGGCACCTACACCCTTGCCACCTGCAATCATCTTCCACTCCTCTCTCTCCTCCCCCCTCATTCTGCATTACTGAGTTCTGTGTTTTACCAAATCTTTTTTGGATCCTCAGCGTGTCTTCCTTCCCATTCAATTGTTCCACCCCTCCCATTGGTTATCCTACCCAATCCTCCCTGGCATCCCCCTTACCCCCAGACATCAAACCAGAGCACTTCCTTCCACTAACGCAGGTGCTCTCACTTGTCTTCAGCAGGGAACCTCAAAACGTGTTTCTCTGGCTTTCTCAGCAATGGCTCAGGAGCCTTGAGCTGAATTTGGGATAGGAGAGTGGGGTGCTTTCCACCTTCCCTTCCACCCCTACTTTGCAAGCAACTCTTGCTGTGTGTACTGAGTGACCACAGGGTCTCCTGTAAAGGGCCCATGGTTCTAGACTGTCTAAAAGCCACTACCTTACAGAAGAGCCTGTCTAAATGGCTTAGTGTGGCGTGGTTGACTTTACTATTTGTCCACAAGTAGCTAGCTTTATTTTCAACCAACTGCCCAAGTATTCTCCTATCAGGTCACGCTCAGCTCACCTTCCCTGAACACACCTCATTTCTTACTTGTCATAGCTGCAAGCCTATCATCTACAATTCAGTAGAAACTGTAGCTCCTCAAAGACAGAGGCTTTGTGCCTGCCATACCCCCTAAACCATATGTGGTACAAAACTAACCCAGTTCATATTCACTAAATACATTCTTGCTCTTCTCAATTCTCTGCCGGGCAAGCATCAGTTTATCCTTCAGGGCCAACTCCAATGTCACTGCCTCTAGAATTTTCCGTGTCTTCTTATCCCCAAGCCCCCAATGGCCATCTTCACTGTCTCTGTCTTCTAGGCTTTTCTGAGCACTCAGGCCATTTTGTAAGTGGAGGGAGGGATGTAGGAATGGGGGAGGGGACGGGGTGGTGATGTATGTCTGTAATCCCAACACTTGGGAGGTAGAGGCAAAAGGATCACCACAAGGTCAGTTTCTGGAACACTGGGAATTTGAGAGCCAGTTTCAGACAGTAACAACACATACACACACTCACACACACACTCTAGGGTCAGTGGGCTAAAAAGGACATTTTGAATCTTGCCAAAGTCCCATTGAATTACTATCTGGCACACATACCCTGGGAGAGGGGAACCAGACAGTAGCTGGGGAGCCCGGAATTTTGAGGTAAACTCAAGGTCTAGAGTTCAGGAGACACATCACTTAAAGCAAGACTGGAGCTGCCTAACTTCTGCATTCAGGTGGAACCAACAGATGAACAGCCAAGGGGGAAAGATTTCCTTTGGTTTTGTTTAAAGATTCTTTCCTGAGGCTGGAGGGATGACTCAATGGTTAAGAGCACTTACTGGATCTCTGTGAGTTCGAGACCAGCCTGGTCTACAAGAGCTAGTTCCAGGACAGGCTCCAAAACTACAGAGAAACCCTGTCTCGAAAAACCAAAAAAAAAAGAGCACTTACTGGCCAGGCGGTGCTGGTGCAGGCCTTTAATCCCTGCACTCAGGAGGCAGAGACAGCCTGGTCCAGGACAGCTAAGGCTAGGCATAGAAACCCTGTCTCAAAAAAACAAAATAAAAGCCGGGCAGTGGTGGCGCACCCCTTTAATCCCAGCACTCGGGAGGCAGAGACAGGCGGATCTCTGTGAGTTCGAGGCCAGCCTGGTCTACAAAGGGAGTTCCAGGACAGGCTCCAAAGCTACAGAGAAACCCTATCTCGAAAAACCAAAAAAATAAAAAAATAAAAAATAAAAAAAAATAAAATAAAAAGAGCACTTATTATTCTCCCATAGGACCTTCAGTTCCCTTGAGGTGGTTCACAAATGCCTATAACTCCTCCAGAGGATCTGGTACCCACTTCTGGCCTTCGAAAGCATCTGTATACATAAGGTTTACACCCCCATACGCCTAAATAAAAATAACTTTATTTTAAAAGATCCTTTCTTTACAACCATCATTTCTTTTTTATTTAGAACGATCAGTTTTAAATCAGTCGATCAATCAATCAGTCGGAGTCTTATATAACACAGGAGGGCCTAGAACACCCCTGTAGCCAAGAAATGATCTTGTACTCATATTTCTCTTGCCGCCACCTCCCACAAACAAGGATGACGGGTCTGCACCACCAAGCCTGGCTCAGCAACGATTGTCTTGAGTCAAATCTGCGCTCTCTTTGAAGAGGGAGCCGGCTTCCCTACTCTTCTGTCTTTTAAGATAGAACCCATCCTGTCTTTAAAGCTACTTGTTGGCGCGTCTTCTCTCAGCAACCCTGTTGAGAGCCTGCGTGAGCGTCACGAGTTTCCGGGCAGATCTGGGGACTCCTGGGCGCAGCACCGGCGCAGAGCGCCCCCGCCAGGAGCGCGGACCCAACGGTTGGAGCGCGCGGCGGTTTCGAGCGCGGTGACGTCGCAGCTCTTGTCTGTGGTCCCCGAGCATCGAAGAGCGGCCAGTGAGGCAAGAGGGACAAGCGGACAGCTCCGACTCAGTGAGGATTTGGGTCCTATTTGGTTTGCTTGGGTTCTTGCTAGTTTCTACCAGTGAAATCCAGTAGAGGATCGGTCGGTGGGGGAGTTCGCCAGCACGCCTGGAAGTGTTTGTTTCCCCCATATATTTTAAATGTTTTAGATAATGTCTGTCTTTAAATGCCTTCACACCCAGTTGTCTGCACGCCCCTTTCCCAGCTAGAGGGAACCTCCTTACCAGCCTTTTGTCCCCCATCCAAGTGCTTGTGCCCGCACTATTAGCTTATATTTTCTTTGGTTCAGCTACTGCTAATTGCAGACTATAACCGGTCCAGTCTCTTGGGACCCAGCAGTGGATAAAAGGCCCGCCCTGCCTTCATGGTGCTTACAGTCCCAAGGAGAGAGACACAGTTCAGGAAACTTGGGAAAATGTTCCTGGCATACCAATACCCCACTGCACCCCGTATCCAGTGTCAAGAGAGATCTTTAGTGGCCAAAGATCTGCGTGGAATCAACTTCTCAACTCTAGGGAGCGAGGGGTTAGAGATGAAGGAAGGGATCTGGGGCCGGGTAGTGGTGATTCTATTTTCTGGGTCCGAGGTGATGCCTCGGCTGCCTCTCTGCTAATTTCATGGTCTGATGATTCTAGTCGCCGATGCTGTAGGTGACCTTAAAGGAGGATGGGATCTAGGTCAAATATACCCTGTACTATAATTTCGGATTAAAGCGTTTTCAAATGTTCCCACCTGTCTGCATGCAACACTGATTAAAGTCTGAAGGCAGAGATGGGCCTTTTTATCCTCTCCAGTCACTCAGAGGCTGAAGTGCAGAGTGTTTTCAGCAGAAGCAGCCTTCAGGATGTTAAAATAAATAAATAACGTAGGTAACCAATCCCAGCTCACCTGTCACCGCTAAAATCTACAATAGAGCCGGGCGGTGGTGGCGCACGCCTTTAATCCCAGCACTTGGGAGGCAGAGGCAGGTGGATCTCTGTGAGTTCGAGACCAGCCTGGTCTACAAAGAGCTAGTTCCAGGACAGGCTCCAAAGCTACAGAGAAACCCTGTTTCGAAAAACAAAAACAAAAAACAACAAAAAAAAAAAAAAACAAAAAAAATCTACAATAGAGCTACCGGGAGATTCGCTCTGTATCGCTAAGTTGTGTGGTCTTCCAAACTTGTGATTCTTAAGTTAACTGAGAACAAATAAAGTTAGGGGGTGATTTGGGTTTTCTCCTTGGTGACACGGAGCCAGGGCGACATAAATGCGTTAGAGGCAATGCATCCTATGGGAAAGGAAAACAGTAGCGTGGACGGAAGTTGTGGGTGCTGAGGCCTGAGCAGAGGGTAGGTAGACCTCACACAGAGATGAACAGTGCGTGGAGGGGGTGGGGGGTGACTCCCAGGCACAGAGAAGAAGCAAAGGGTAGAATGTGTCTCCCACTTATGAGAAACTGCACGAAACCCTTGAATATAAAAGGAAGGGGAGGATCCCAGAGTCTGGAGCCCATCAGTGTTAGGTCGGCTCCTCCAGCCTAGGAGCTGGAGTGTGTGAACCCCTGTAATCCCAGCATGGGGGAGGCAGAGGCAGGAAGATCAGGAATTCAAAGTCAGCCACAGCTACTTAGCGAATTCAGGGCCAGCCCCTGCTACCTGAGACTTTGTCTCAAAATAAAAACAAAACTGAAGGGGGATGGCAGACACTACAGCAATGGCTTCCTTTTGTACATTTTTTTATTTATAAAAATATTCTCCAGACTAGAGAGATGACTCAGAGGTTAAGAGCACTGTTTGCTCTTGCAGAGGACCTGTGTTTGATTCCCAGAACCTACATGGTGGCTCATAACCATCTGTAGCTCCAGTCTCAGGGGATCTAATGCCTTCTCCACCAGCACCAGGAACACATGTGGCGCACAGGCACACATACAGGAAAAACACTCACACACATAAATTTTTTATGAAAATGTAACGAGAAAAAACAATCTCTCTCTAGGATTCTTTCTTTTCTTTCCCCAGCTTTTGGGCTTTCTCCCAAGACTGAAAATGCTTCTGCTTAGTGTCTGGACCCTGCTGGCCTTGACCCCTTGTCCAGGTGAGGCTACCTAGAAAGGTTTCTTTAGTCGCTGTATGCCAGGACACAAACTGGTTGATTGCGCAGAGGGGGATGAGGTGGTGGTTAATCTCCGCTGTCTTCCTGATGGATCTAGGGTCATCCTGGAGACAGGCCTCTGTGTATGCCTGTAGGGGATTCTCCAGGGGAGGTGAGTGGAGCAGGAAGATCCACCCACTGGGAGCGGCATTCTATCCATGGGGTCCTGTGCTGAGCAATCCACTCATGCTCTGTCTGTAGGTGATGGACTGTGCGCGTGGTGAGCCTCAGTGGGCTTTATTGCTGTCATTTTATTTTTTAAAAGTTTAAAATTTTATTTATTTAGAGACAAGGTCCATACCCCAGGCTGACCTCAAACTCCCTAAGTAGCCAAGGATGACCTTAAACTTCAGATCCTCTTGCTTGTACTTCTACTTCCTGAGTGTTGGGCTTATAGGCATATGCCACTATGACAGTTTTATATTGGGGATCAAACTCAAGGCTTTGTGCATGTTAGGCAAGCAATGGACCAGGTAAGCCACTTCCCCAGCTCCTTCTCTATCTCAAAACTACTTTCCTTGGGGCTGGAGAAATGGCTCAGCAGTTAAGAGCAAGATTGCTCTTGCAGAGGACCTAGACTTGGTTCTCGGGACCTGTGTGGCCTTTCACAACCATTCTGTACTGTTCCAGGGGATCCACACATGCACTTGGTGCATAGACTTATGTGCAGGACTCTCTCCACTGGCCCAGCCTTCTAAAAGGTCCAACACCTTCCCTGGTGCCACAGGCTGGCAACAAGCTTCTAGCATGGGAACATTTAAGATCCAAATCATAATGTAGGCTAAACTTGCGAACACTGAAAAATTCCTTTTCACAGCATTGCAAAGCAGAGTGGAGTAATCTCTGAGAAGATGTAGAGAATCTATGGGCGATAAGTGAGCATGGGGCTTCCCTGGGGTCTTTAGTTCTCATGGATTTGTGTATGGAAGGGTTCACAGGAGGCTTGTTTTGTTCTCAGGCGTATTTCCAGGTCCCACCTTCACTACACGGTGGTCACTTTGTCTAAGGTGGAGCCGGGCTCTTCAGTTTTACAATCATTCCAGACGATTCTGGTAAGGTAGTCCTTCACTATCATCTCAGAGAAATACTGCTTGGCAGTAGAAACGCAGAGACCCCAGCAGGGTGTTAGTGGCTGAGCCCAGAGAGCTGCTAAGGCCTCAGGAAGCTTTTCCAGGCATGACTGTTAATGCCTCCTTAGACTCTGTGGTAAAATCTAGTCCCCAGGACAAAGATGGGAATGAGGCTGGGATCAAGGCTCTCACTTGTTGATTAAAGGGTTTATTCTCCAGATCCCTGAACAGGGTCCCTCTTGTCCAGCCTAGATCCGATGGAGAGAGTGGACTCTGTTCGTGCTGCATCTCCTGGTCTTCACCAGCGTTTTTGATCCATGTGCTTCATTTCAGGGACCACAGAAGAGCTGTTTGAAGTGTCTGTTTGGCCAAATCAGGCCCTGGTGGAGTTTGGACAGTCCCTAACCGTCAACTGCAGTACCACCTGCCCAGACCCGGGGCCCAGTGGAATTGAGACCTTCTTCAGAAAAAGCCAGCTGGGCAAAGGGCCTCAGTGGAAGGAGTTTGTCCTGGAGGACGTCACAGAGAGCTCTGTCCTGCACTGCTTCTTCTCTTGTGCAGGGGTCCAGAAGGACACAGCGCTCCGCATCACCATGTACCGTGAGTAGAGTGGAGGCCCAGATGAAGAGAGGAGGGGGAAACAGGGATGCAGCTTCTTCTTCTTTCTTCTTCTTCTTCTTCTTCTTCTTCTTCTTCTTCTTCTTCTTCTTCTTCTTCTTCTTCTTCTTCTTCTTCTTCTTTCTTCTTCTTCTTCCTTCTCCTCCTTCTCCTCCTCCTCTTCTTCTTCTTCTTGGTTTTTTGTTTGTTTGTTTGTTTGTTTGTTTTTTTGGTTTTTCGAGACAAGGTTTCTCTGTGGTTTTGGAGCCTGTCCTGGAACTAGCTCTTGTAGACCAGGCTGGTCTCGAACTCACAGAGATCCGCCTGCCTCTGCCTCCCGAGTGCTGGGATTAAAGGCGTGCTGTTTGTTTGTTTTTGAGACAAGGTTTCTCTGTAGCTTTGAGCCTGTCCTGGAACTAGCTCTTGTAGACCAGGCTCGCCTCGAACTCACAGAGATCCGCCTGCCTCTGCCTTCTGAGTGCTGGGATTAAAGGCGTGTGCCACCACCGCCCGGCAGAATGCATTTTCTTTAGAGAAGAATTAGACAGGGATTTTACTTAGAGGAAAGAATTCCAGCCTCCAGCCTCCACCTGCCACACTGTCAGCAGTCTCTGCCTTTGAAGAGACTGTCTTCTGAGTTTCCGCCATTAGCCGTGAGGCATGCTTGAGAATGTATAGACTACGTGGGGAGTCTCTGAGTGACCAGACAAGTGTAAGATTAGTGCTGGCTTATTTGCTGCCAGCTCTTAAAATAGCCAGGGCTCGCAGGAAGGACAGTCTTCAGCTGGGGTAGTCAGAGAAAGAAGCCTGTGGTATAGGCAGTTCCTGAGCTGCTCTGCAGAAAGGGAGACTGGTAAACAGGGTCCTACAGGGAGCCATCTTGCATTGTAAAGATAGGAATGAGTGGAAGAGTGCCTCCCCCAGCTTCTTGTGCCTCTGAAACATCACTGATAAGAGAGAGAATGTTCCAGAATGGCAGGAAAATTCAAAGCAAGGGACTTCCTTTTGGCTGTCACAGTTCTAGGCCATGGCCACCTTTGATGGACAGAGAGCTGGAAGGCTAACTTATCGCATGAAACCTTAAGGGTGGTGGTCACCTTCTGCCATGTCATTTCTTTCTGGAGGTGAATGACCCCTCACCAAGGTTTGTCTTTTTGTCTTAAAGAGCCCCCGGAGCAGGTGATCCTGGACTTGCAGCCCGAGTGGGTGGCCATGGATGAGGCTTTCACAGTGAAATGTCACGTGCCTACTGTGGCACCCCTGCAGAGCCTCACCCTCACCCTTCTCCAGGACGGCCGAGAACTGCACAGAAAGGACTTCATGAGTTTTTCTGTGGCATCCCAAAGAGCCGAGGTCACTGTCAATGTCAGAGCCCAACGGGAGAATGACAGGAGCAATTTCTCCTGCCATGCAGAACTGGACCTGAGCTCACACGGTGGGAGGTTGCTTCATGGCAGGTCAGCCACCAAGGAACTCCGGATCTTTGGTGAGTCAGAATCCAGGCATGGAGAGAACCCATGGCCTGTTTTGGCCTTTGGGGACCCTGTTCCCACCAGTTTAAGAGAAGAGAGTAACTGCGCCCCACCTCTAATTCACCCTCAGCCCCGTTCCCTTCCACAGTGTTCTAGGTGACACATGACTTATAGCTTTCCTTCTTTCTTTCTTTTTCCCCCTTACTTGGCAGAATTCTCTCAGAGTCCCCAGATCGGGGTATCTTCACTCCTGGAGGTTGGGGTGGCGGAGACCATGAACTGTGAGGTGACTAGGGTGTTTCCTGCCCAGGAAGCTATCTTCCGAATGTTCTTAGAAGGCCAGGAGCTGAGCCTCTTCTCCTCCTGGAAGGGAGATGCAGCATGGGCCAGCACCACCATTCGGGCCATGGAGATTGGTGACCAGGAGCTGACCTGCCTTGTGTCTCTGGGTCCAGTGGAGCAGAGAGTCAGGAAACCAGTGCATGTCTACAGTACGTGACCGCCTCTCTTCCCCGTATCAGGTCTCTGCTAAGCAGAGTTTGCCCAGTAAGGGCCTGTGGATTTGGCTGTAGATATTTATCTGACTAACCTTTGCTGGGTGTCTTCTTAAGTCAATGTTGGCTTTCATCTTTCTCTGATGGAGGTGGTTAAGGACCTGCATTGTGACAGAAGCTCCATGTGGCCTCTGTCCTCAGCTCCCTAACCTATCCTGCTTATTGGGCAATTGTGGATGCTTGAACTTCATTCTAGAATAAGCATTTGAGATGAGTAAGAAACCTGTACAATGAGAAGACATCTTGCTGTCCTCGCAGGAGAGGCACAGCCAAATGTGGGCAGATGTTGGAAGGGAAGCTCTCAGTTCTCCAGCCTTCTTGTTGGCCCCTCTCTTCAGCCTTCACAGAAGCTCTAATGCTATGCAAAGTCGCCCTTCTGTCATTGGGCAACAAGAGGACGGGGCAGCCACCAGCTTGAAAGTGTGTCCACTGTTCCGTTTCCTTTCTTTGTAGGTTTCCCTCCCCCCGTTCTGGAGGTCGACGACACTCACCCTCTGGCAGGGACAGATGTCACTGTCACCTGCTCGGGTCATGTGCTAACGTCACCTAGCCCCACTCTCCGACTTCAGGGAGCTCCAAACATCTCTGCTCCCGGCGAGCCTGCCTGGTTCCTCTTTACTGCCAGGGAGGAAGATGATGGCCGGAAAATCTCCTGTGAGGCCTCTTTGGAGGTGCAGGGCCAGCGACTGCTCAAAACCACTGAGATGCAGCTTCATGTCTTATGTGAGTGGAGGCCTGATGGTCCTCAGCGAGGCAGGACACTTAGTCTCCCTTCTTGGCTAGTTGCTTCATTAGCCGAGGGGGAAAGTCCAGAGAAGAAAATAAAACAAGCACGTCCACGCTTGTCTTTGCCCTCGGGAAAGCGAGTGGGGACAAGATGGGGAGCTTGCCCAGGAGGGCAAGTGGGTCCGGCGGTCAGATACAGTTAGCTGAGAGCCAGTGCCGGGGAGACAGAGCAAAAAAGGAGACAGCTGAGGCTGATGCTAAGGAGAAGCCTCCAGAAGTTCCAAATCACAATTTGTATTTTGGAAAATGAGGAAATCCTTATTTCTGAGTCCGTTCCTTGCACATTGAGAAGCCCTGGGCCTCACCAACAGAACCGTGTTACTTAGTCTGAGTTTATAAAAATATCCTAGGCTGCATCTCATAATCGTTGCCACAGGGAAGGGAAGAGAATAGAGTGGGTTTCATTCTAAGCAGGGAGCTGACTGTGTTTTCCTTGGGTTGAGGGAGCAATGTTTGAGCTAGAGAGGGAAAGGGGGCTATGAATGGAAGCGAGACAGGGACAGGACATCCAACTAGGTTCCTTTCGGGGCTCTCTTGCAGACAAGCCTCGGTTTGGGGAATCCGGCTGCCCTGGCAACCAGATCTGGGTAGAAGGAATGGATCAAATGCTTGCATGCATCCCAGAGGGAAACCCTGCCCCAGCTTTGGTGTGCACATGGAATGGGATGATCATTGACCTTGATGTACCTCAGAAGGCCACCCAGAACCTCACTGGAACCTACTGCTGCACAGCCACTAACCAGCTGGGCTCTATCAGCAAAGAGATTGCCGTCGTTGTCCAAGGTACCCGCTACACCAGCTGCTGGGTCTCGGAGTAGAAAGCCCCCACCCCGACCCGTCGCCCAGATTTGAGAATCTCACAAGTGCAGAGGGAAGCAAGATGCTCCTAGGCTGGAGAACATGTGTCTGAGGGGTGGGCTTGGTGTCTTGGGGTGGAATGGTTTCCTGTCTTCAGCCCACTGTCCCCAGTTCTGTTTTCTGTGCCCACACAGGACCACATGAAGAAGGGATCTCCTCCCCCACCGCCTTCATCATCATCATCGTCACCCTTGGCATGGCTGTGATCACCGTAGCACTGTGTGAACTACCAGCCCTGCGAAAGAAACAGGAGGAAACGGGCCTCTAGGCAGAGAGAGCAGAACAAAGACAAGGAAGGCCAGTTTGCTGACATATAGGCAGAAGTGCGCAACTCACATCTCTGCTGACCAGAAGCAGCCAGCTCTTGGCCTGAGTGAGACTTCAGCTACCGGCCTTTTCCAGGGAGGAAAGAGTAGGCCAAGGAGGGAGGAAGAGACAGGATGTGAGGCGGCATTCCTGTCTTCTCCTGTCCCCTCCACAGGGTTTCAGGGCCCCATGTAGCTTACACCAGTTCATCTGGAGCTTGCCTTTCTCTTTGAGTTTATTCCAGTTTCTAGAAATTTCAGTCTGATTGTTCCTGCTGACAAAGAGCCCCTTCCTCCTTAATGTATTCAACTGTCTACTCTTGAGCACACAGAAGGCCCCACCCTTGCCCCTCATTTCCACTGTCCATTCCTCAAACAGCAAATGAGAAAGATCATCAGAAATATCCTGGAATCCATTGCTCAGGACTGCCTAATGACTAACCAGGGACTTCCTTTGTAGTTCAGGGACAAGACTCCATAGGGGTACCTATCAGATAAATGGGCAGGAATCAGAAGGAACTCTGCTCCTGGTCCACATTCCCCTACTCCACACAGTACCCGGTGACATCATAAAGGGTGCTGGCTGATAAAGCTTCACCCCAGGAACCCTCTGCAACTTTACATTGGGTCAGAGAAGGAGCTTAGCTAGTTTATAACAAAACAAAAAACCTAGGACTTATTATGCAGCGCAGGATGGCCTCAAACTTGTGATCCTCCAGCCTCAGCCTCCTGAGTGCTGGGATTGCAAGTATATATCATCACTCCCTGACTTTGGAGAGCGGGGAGGCTTTAAGGTAGAATACACCCATGGAGTTGGTCTAATAGGTCAAGGGCGCACTCTGAATTCCTTTTTGTAAAAGGCCAAGTCTCACATCTGCAGTCCATCTCCACAAAGGATTGCCTGTTTCCATCTTCTGCGAACAAGTCCTGTGGGACAGATGTACAGACCCCCATGGCAGATGGGTCTCGGCCCAGTCACGCCCCCCAATCCTCTGTAACAGTGCTCACCATATGCTCCAACAGCCCAGCTTTCTTCACTGGCCTTGGAAGGAGTATGTCCACCTTGGTGAAGGTTGGAGGAAAGTCAAGTCAGGCCCCTCCTCCAGGGCTGCCAGGAACTGTTTACTGACATGTTAGCTGTGATAAAAATGAAATAGAGTTTGTGCCATCTGGGTTTATTCTTCCTTTGTGTCACGGCTGAAAGCTTTTACACTAAGCCAAGTGGTTGCAGTTCAGAACTTTGAGGATAGCTTCCGCTTGCTAACACGAATGGCCAGTCTGGAGCAAGCAATTTAATCTGTTTGTCCTGATCTCAAAACCAAAGCACCCACTCATACTCAATTTCCACCTTGTGGATACTAGCTTGAAACACCAAAGGTGTCTCCCCTTCTTCCTTGACAACCCTGAATCTGGGTTTGGAGATTTGCTATAAAGATAACCCATTAGTTTCATCATACAAAGCAACAGAGGCACGGTGGTAAACAGAGCACTGTCCCTGCCTTCTGCAAATTTATATCTCTGAGAGGTGTGCTCACTTTCCATCCCCATGACAAATATCAGGTATGCCAGCCTGCAAGAAAGAAAGATTCCCATGACAGTGTTTTGAAGTTTTTGACCTTTAGTCCTGTGTCGAGGCAGTACATCATGGTGGAAGCAGGAAGAGCAAAAACCATTAAGGGCCAAGGTTCTAAGACCCCCTCAGGACCTTTCACTAAGCACCATCTTGTTTCATTGTCTCCCAATAGTCCATGGTCTGGGGGCCCTTAAGACATGAACCTTAGTCGGGCAGTGGTGGCATATGCCTTTAATACCAGCATTTAGGAGGCAGAAGCAGGCAGATCTCTGTAAGTTCGAGGTCAGCCTGGTCTACAAAGTGAGTTCCAGGACAGTTAGGACTGTCTCACAGAGAAACTTGTCTCAACAAACAAAAAAAATCAACAAACAAAAAACCCCAAAACAAAGACATGGGCCTTTAGGGGACCCATATCTTAACTGAAGGCACATTATTTCCTATGACCAGAAAGGTGTGGTTTGTTCAAAGAAAGTCTAACTCAGGACCAAGGAAGTATTCCCCCAAAGACCACCTCAATGCCAATTTCCACACTGAGTTTGGTAGCTTTTACTCCTTACCCTGTGAGTCTCCTATGATTTTATCTCAAGGTGAGCAAAGGGGAAGTACATTAGGATCGGGTCTAAGACGTACACAGAACATCCTAATCCAGGGTCCTCAGCTGATTTAATGCCTTGGATCAGCTGCTCGTCAGCATCAGTCCCATCTGCCAAGGCCACCCGGAAACCCTAAGGCACATGAACCAAAAAGGGACGATGTCACTGGCTCCCTAGTTCAGCAAGTGGAGTTAGAGGTTTAGCCTGCTGTGACTTCTCACTGCCACATGGTGCCACTGTTAGCAGGTGGCCCTGTGGGTTAGCTTCTGTGGCTCCCAAATGATGCTGACTCCTGCCTGGCTTTCCACGGTTATATTTCTCATAGGTTAGTGTCCAGGTCTCTCTTTCATAGTCAAGCCTTTTGTTTCTGTTTCTGAGACAGGGTCTCTCTATGTAACCCTGTCTGGCCTGGAACTTGTTGAATACACAAAGATCTACCTGTCTCTGCCTCCTGAGTGCTGGCATCAAAGGTGCGTGCTGTCACACCTGGTACCTAAGCCTATACTTGGGAACTAAAAGGCAATTGTTAACACTGACACGATTATATCAAGACAAAGGACGGGGGGGGCGGTGTCTGGAGAGATGGCTCAGCAGTTAAGAGCACTGACTGCTCATCCAGAGGTCCTGAGTTCAATTCCCAGCAACCATCTGTAATGAGATCTGGTGCACTCTTCTGGCCTGCAGGTATACATGCAGGTGGAACACTGTATGCATAATAAATCTTAAAAAAAAAAAAAAAAGACAAAGGCTGAGACGCCATAGCTCTGCTCCCCAGGGCAGACGGGATGAAGCTCTAACCCAGGATGGACGTAGGCTAGAATCCTTCTCGGTAAGCTACTGCCTCATGGCACTACACACATTAATAGAAATGGGCCAAGCAGTGTTTAAAAGAATACAATTTGTGTGTTGTTATTTAGGGGCATAAGCTAGCCAGGCGACCTGGAGCTGGGCAGCAGGAATGCAGCCCGCAGCTCCTACAACAATGCACCTTCAAGTGGATTGCACACCAATTGTGCAGCAGATTTCTTGTATTTGTATTAAGTTTTTATTTTATATTTAAATAGACAAACATGTTCATCAAAATGTTTCATACATTAAAGTGGATTTAAGGACTTTAAAATTAAAAAAAAAAAAAGACAAATGACAGAAGAAAATTCTGCTAGAACTCCAATCCTTGGTAAAATCTCAGGTTAGGACCAGGGGATCCCTGGAATGTCCAGTATCCTGACTAATTTAACTGTTAACACACCTGAGGGCATGTCACAGCTGAAGAATTTTCCCCGTTAGGTTGGCCTGAGGGCATGTCTTGTTGGGGGGGGAGATATTGTTGTTTGATTATTTATTAATGTAGAAAGGCCCGTTCCACCATGGATGGTGCCATTCCCTGGGCAGAGATCCTAGGCTGCATAAGAAACTAGCAAACCAGCAGACAGCATTCCTCCGTGGGTTCTCTGTGTGGATTCTCTGCATGGTTCCTGCCCTGGCTTCCCTCAGTAACGGACTGAAACACGTATGCTGACGGAATCCCTTCCCTCCCAAGTCACTTTTTGTCAGTTTTATCAGTTTGCAGCAGAATGAGACCAGAACACCCGGCCACTGAAAACTGTCCCTACTCTTTGGCTAGGGTGGTATTAGATCCTGCCTTGTCCTGGGCTACCTCTTAGCCAGGTGGGGTGGGGCACGCAGAGAGGTTGTCAGTGACATCTGTGGCACTTGTATTAACCCTGCAGGTCAAGCTACGGAAGATATGGAAAGATTATGACCAAGCTAAATGGCTTCATGCCTTAGGAAATGAGAATTCACCTGCCAGTACAGTTCGAAAGGCGTTAATTACTCTCCTTACCCTGGTATTTACCTTGTTTTAAAAATATGTGGGGTGGTTTTTTTTTGTGTGTGTGTGTTTTGTTTGTTTGTTTTTGAGAAAGTTTCTTCCTGTGTAGCCCAGGCTGGCCTCAAACTCAGTATCCTACACCATAGAATGGCAGCCTGGCAAGGTTGCCAACCATTTCAACTCCAGAGTCACCACCTCTGCACCTCTGGTCCTACCGGTAAGAAAGCCAGAGATTTCTACTCTCAACCTCAGCAGCAGGAAGTCCTGGATGCTGGACCTCTGCCTTTTTCCAGCCCTTGTGATTCAGGGATACATTATGCTTTGGATTCTAAATTTCCCCTAGAGGCCACATGATTGAATGCTTGGTGCTCAGCTGGTAACACTGGTTTGGGAGGTTATAGAATCTTTGGGATGTGGGGGGAGGGTTTAGCCGGTAGACAGGTCACCAGCGACAGGCCCTGAAGATAAACCACCCTGAGTTCAGTCTACCATCTCTGCCTCCTGCTCCATCAAGATATGAGAAACTGGCTGGAGAGATGGCTTCGCAGTCAAGAACACTAACTGCTTTTCCGGAGGTCCCAAGTTCAATTCTCAGCACCACATGATAGCTCACAACTGTTTGTAACTCGAGTTCCAAGGGATCTGGCACCTTCACACAGGCAAGGGAGACACTAAGAAACATAAAATAAAAATAAATTTAAAAAAAACTGTCACCTCACATCATGGCTATCCCAACTTTCATCCTGCCCCTTGTGATGATGGACACCATGATTGTGACCCACTTGTGATAGACGCTGTGTCTGTGACCCAGACTAAACCTCTTTTTTGTTAAGTTGCCCCTGTTAGGTATTTCGTCACAAGGACCAGAAAAGCACCTGATATAGGGTGAAAATCTTGACAGGGAAATGAGGTAGGCACCTGGCAACAAAAGGCTGCTGCAGAAGCAGAGTTGCCATAAAGCAGACATACCATGATGTGGCTATACTGAAGAAAACAAGACCTTGCCAAAATTGACTGACCATAGTGTTTGCAACAGAAACTCCAAGGGGGAGCGGAAGGCGGGAATCCAATGTCTCTGGAATGGTGGCGGGAATCATGGAGTACTTGAGATATGCTTGTTGGATCCTTCCTAGAATGAGCCTTGTCTATCTTACCCCCCACCACAGGAAGACTTTTCACTAACATTGCTTCTTTCTTTCTTTCTTTCTTTCTTTCTTTCTTTCTTTCTTTCTTTCTTTTTCCCTTTTTTTTTTTTTTTTTTTTTTTTTTTTTTTTAGAGCAGGCTGGCCTCAAACTTATGGAGGTCCACCTGCCTTCTGCCTGGCAAGAGCTGAGATTAAAGGTGTGCGCCACCATCGCCCAGTTGCTTAAAATTTTTTTTAACTATGTGTGGTACTGCATGACAGGCTTTTTTTCTGTGTAGGCCTAGCTGTCCTGGTACTCCTTCTGTAGACCAGGCTGGCCTCAAACTGAGATCCACCTACATCTGTCTCCTGAGTACTGGGATTAAAGACATTTGCCACTGTGCCTGGATGGTATTTTGTGTCTCAAAAGTGCTTAAGGCAAGAAGATCACAAGTTCAAGGCCAGCCTGGGCTATCTAGCATGCCCTTATTTAGAAAAAAATGTTTGTTGTTTCAGGCGTGGTAGCCTGTGTTCCCAGAACTTGGGAAGCTGAATGAAGCACAAAGATTTTGAGATCAGCCTGGGCTACTTAACAAGACTGTCTCCCCCTGAAAAAAATGTGACAAGAAATACACAATAAAAAACTTACTGGGAGGCAGAGGCAGGCAGATCTCTGTGAGTTCGAGACCAGCCTGGTCTACCAGAGCTAGTTCCAGGACAGGCTCCAAAGCTACAGAGAAACCCTGTCTCGAAAAACAAAAAACCACAAACCATAAACAAACAAACAAACAAACAAAAAACCTTACATCTAGCAGGGCGGTGGTGGCGCACACCTTTAATCCCAGCACTCGGGAGGCAGAGGCAGGCAGGTCTCTGTGAGTTCGAGACCAGCCTGGTCTACAAGAGCTAGTTCCAGGACAGGCTCCAAAACCACAGAGAAACCCTG
This sequence comes from Chionomys nivalis, assembly GCF_950005125.1. Taxonomy (NCBI): domain Eukaryota; kingdom Metazoa; phylum Chordata; class Mammalia; order Rodentia; family Cricetidae; genus Chionomys; species Chionomys nivalis. Next base: position 86,846,901 of record NC_080092.1, read on the forward strand.
TCTCGAAAAACCAAAAAAAAAAAAAAAAACAAAACTTACATCTTCAGCTGGGCAGGCTAGCCTGTGCCTTTACACCCAACACATGGGAGGCAGAGGCAGGTGGATCTCTGAGTCTGAGGCCAGCCTGGTCTACAGAGTGAGTTCCAGGACAACCAGAGCTACACAGAGAAACCCTGTGTCAAAAACCAAACCAAACAAAACAACCAAAGCCCCCAACAACTTATATCCTCACAGTTTTAAGTGTCTGAGCATGCCCATACTGAACTATCAGCACCAAAGCCAGTCGAGCTTTTGTCTCTTCTGTGTTTCTCTCTCTGATACCGGTGTGTGTGCGCGTGTACGTGTATTCGCGCGTGTGCGCGCGTGCGTGCATGGGGGGGTGTGTTCGTGTGAGTGCAGTACACATGGCTGTGTGTGCTTACGCAGACAAGAGGACGACTTCAGCTGTCACTCCTCAGGCACTGTGCACCTTGCTTTTTAAGACAGGGGACCTGACCTGGGATTCACAAAGTGAGCAGGGAGCTGCCTGTTTCTGCTTCTTAGTACTGCAGTTAATAACCACATGCCATCACATTCGTTGTGTGTGTGTGTGTTTTGTTTTAATGCGGATTCTGGATATGGAACACAAGTCCTCATGCTTACAAACCAAACACCAACCGAACCGTCCCTCAGCCGCTACCTGGTGCCCACTGGAATTACTATGACAATCTTCGTCTTAGAATCTTATCTAGCCCTTACCCTAATTCAGTATTCTGACCTGCCGGTTCCGGTTGTTCCAAATCCATTTGTTTTGTTTTTGTTTAAGAACAAAGTTTTCCTACATAGATTAAGCTAGCCTATATCTCACTATGTAGACTAGGCTGGCCTCAAGCTCACAATAGTCCTCCCGACTCAGCCTCTTAAATGCTGGGATTGCAGCTGTGCGCCACCATGCCCAGCTTCCAAACTCACTCTTGAACTGTCTCCATTTCCCAAGGGTAGTCGATACAGACGAAAACCTGTCTTAAAGTTGACACACCACAGTAATTCTGTGACTTTACGCATGTTTTCTCTCTTGAAGACGTTTTCCTTTGGTGCCTCATAGTCTCATTTTCATTTCTTCCTCATCTTGGGGGCAGGGGGCTCTTTGGTCTTCCTGATTCTAGTTGGAGGAGAGAGGACCACCTCTGGGTACTTTATGGGGATGACCTATGACCTTACTGACTTGCTGTCCAGAGAGCTGGGGTTTTGACTATGGGTTGGGAGCAGACTCATGCAGGAGGGGAAGTGATGTGGTCCAGGGAAAGTCAGGGCTGCTCTTCCTGCAGCCCACAGGACTCTTGCAGGTTGGCATCTAAGACTCTTTGACAACAACCCTCCATCCCATAATAGAAATACATCTAGCTGGGCTGGAGAGATGGCTTAGAGGTAAAGAGCACTGACTGTTCTTACAGAGGTCCTGAGTTCGATTCCCAGCCACCACATGGTGGCTCATACCCATCTATAATGAAATCTGGTGCCCTCTTCTGGCATGCAAGCATACATGGAAGGAATGTTATATACATAACAAATAAATAAATTTAAAAAAAAAGAAGTACATGTAGCCAAGCAATATGATGCAGCTTAATTTTATTAGGATGACACATAGGGCTGGGCAGGTGTCAGGGTCAAGGGAGGCACTGGGGGATACAGCGGAGACGCTGCAGAGAGGCCGTGTAGACGTTGCGGAGATGCTGCGCCGCTAGAAGGCACAGCTGCTTTCCACAAAGCGGCGGCACTTCATGACCCGCAGGTAGGTCTCAGCCTTGTGCAGGTCCTTCTTGAAGCAGGAGAGTAACCCGTAGTTTTTGAGCAGGGCGTCATCGCTGCGCATATTGGTGTCAAACTTGTCATAGGTTTGCTTGAGGATCTGCCCAATGCGGGGGCTGCCATCTTCCAGCTCCTGCAGGGGAAGGACGGGCAGGAGAGGCACAGGAGTCTCAAGAGCTGTGCCCTCCCCCAACTCCAGGACCTAGAGAAAGGCCTGGAAGCTTCATAAGAAGAAAGAAACAATTAAGAGGCCTTCCCAAGGGTCAAGGCCTGACTGGTAAATGGAGAAGAGCCGTGAGCCCCCAGCTATGCTCTGGGCAGAGGCAAAGGACAGTGCAGCCCACCCCAGGGCCCTCCTCACCTGCATCAGCGCCTGTATGCCCTCTTCCAGGTCCTTCAGTTTCTCGTAGACGCGGTCTGAGGTTCCGAACATCAGGCTGTTGGTGAAGATCCTGCTGAGGAACTGCACAGGCCCCAGCCATGACTGGATGAGCAGCAGCGAGAAACGAAGCAATTCCATGTCCTAAGGAGAAAGGGCTGGGTGGAGTATATTGCCTAGTGACTGCTGCCTGGGACTTCAAGTTTACCCCAGGTTCAGAGAGAAGGAGGGGGGTCCCTGGCCTGGGGTGCAGTTGACGGGAAGAGAGAATTTGTGCAGACAAAGCCAGAGTGGTCACTCACGGATCTCTGTTGGGCCTCCTCCTTGCCTGTAGGGGCTGGGATGGTCTCAGAGAAGCAGAAAGCAGCTTGGGCATTCTGAATGGAATAGCGCTGTCCCTCGGGGATGTAGGCACGCTCCTGGAGGGAGAGCAGTCATGGAGGGTGAGCCTGGAGCCTCCTGTCATTGCTACCTTATGGAGGACCCACTCCGTGTCTGTTCATCTTGACACCATTGGCTTAAGATCCCTGACCCCTCCCTCAGTCCCCCGCAGTGACTTCCCATGGTCTCAGGGCAAGGATCTGAGTCAGGCAGGCACCCATTGCTGGGGAACTTACAAACTCTTTGTAGGTGTCAGCAGCCAGCTGGTGCAGATGCTGGGCCCGGAGCACAGCATTGGCAAACAGACTGGACAAGGGCATGGCAGGAAAGGCACCAGCCTCCTGAGGCCAGAGCAGGCAGAGCAGGGTGAAGGTCAGGAGCCAGGAGGACCGAGAGTCTAGAGAGAGACAGGAAAAGACTGAGAGTGATGGCCAATCTCTCCTAGTTCCTGTAGGCACCCAGAGTGTTTCCAACATGGGCAGAAGTTGGGCTGCACTCACGTTCGAAGCCTCAAACCCATCTCCAGGGCCCCGTGGTCCATACCACACCCGGCAGGATTCAAGGATGCTTACCTGCAGCCATTGCCATTCAGTAGTCTGTCCACAGGACCCTGAGCTGTTTGGGATCTGGGACTTGGTCCCTGGCATGCCCCTTTTATATCCTACTTGTTTTCCCCGATCCCAAGGCCCCTGCCTTTTCCCTATACATTTATTCATGGGCCGGGGCCACTGACAGCTTGTACTGATGGATAATTTAGAGGCTCCTCCCACTCACCATGTTCCCACTCCTCTCCTGCGGTCATGTCCCCAAGCTTATCTTTCCATCGCCACCTTTGTCAGGTTTGTGAGCATTGGTTATGCAAGCTCTCAGCTACAGAGACCACCCAAAGTGTCCTTAGGAGAGCATCCTGAGTCCAGGGGCAGGATTGCTGTTGTCTGCTCCCTGGGATGAGGGGCAACAGAGACCTTCCAAAAAGGCATTGTCCCCATCAATGTTTCTTTTAAAATTGCATTTATTTGTGTGTGTGTGTGTGTGTGTGTGTGTGCTGAAGTGTGTGTATGTAGGAATCAGAAGATAACTCAGGAATTGATGCTGTCTTTCCATCATGTGGGTCCCAGGGATTGAACTCAGGTACTCAGGCTTGGCTGCAGGTGCCTTTACCTCCTGGACCATTTTTCTGGCCTTGTTCTGTCCTTTTCTTCTTGAACGTATGGTTCCCTAAATCCACAACTACAAAAGCTACATGAGCTGGGTTTATAGAGATGACTTCCATGCTAAGAGAGCTTGCTGTTGTACCAGAGGACCTAAGTTTGGTTCCCAGCACCCACGTCAAGAGACTCACAACATGTAACTCCAGCTCTAGGGGATCTGATGTCCTCTTCTGGCCTCCACGAGTACACACGTGTGGCACAGGCTTATACACATATACACCAATAAAAATAAAATTAGCCTTTAAAAAAGGAGAGGTGGTGGTGTATGCCTTTAATCCCAGCACTTGGGAGGCAGAGGCGGGCAGATCTCTGTCAGTTCAAGTCAGCCTGGTATACAGAGCGAGTTCCAGAACAGCCAGAAAACCATAATAATCATAATCATAACAATTAATAAAGAAATGAAAAAACAAACAAATAAATAAAAATAAAAAAAGAGAGACAGAGATAGAATATACCTGTTGGGAAAGGGGGGAACCTCTTCCCCCATCAAACACATAGGCTGGTGGATGGCAGCTGGGTGTAGTGCTACCCCTAACCACTAGAGGGTTCCGATCACGAACATTATCCTTCCACAAACCCAAAGGTGCCCCTTAGGTCTGTGGAGCAATGGACCCTGCTCCTTGAACCTGCCATAGAGCTTAACTCTTGTAACACAACCTTTGTAAACAGACGTGGACTTCAAGTACTTCCCTATAGCCCTGAGGTCTCGGGGCACCTCAAAGTTCCGAAAACCCTTCGGGGTTTTGAGTCTTCTGGCAGCCCTGGGAGTCGGGGTCAGCTACCCACTCTCTACAGCACCCTCCCTGCTCCTTAGCATCTGTCAAGCGCTCATCAAGAGGCAAAGGACGTTTTCCATTTGGTCCCGCGAAAGTCTTGGCCATGTGGTGTAACCGCCAAATCCATTTTTTTCAGAGGGAGAGACGACTGAGTTTCGGGAAGAACAACCCCAAGAGCCGGTTCTGCCGAGGCAGCAGCTCCCTCAGCCTTGCAGTTCCCGTGTTCCATGTCCCAAGCTTCTTTATCCCTAGAGCCTGGGTGGGATCAGCCAGCTATTTTAGCTTCTGAATCCTTCTGAGCACTCGGACTCACCCCTGAACGCAAGGGTGTCTTCGCTGCATTTCGTTTTCCCTGCCAATTTCCAGGTGAAAATGCCCCAGAAGCTTGGGGGGCAGGCATATGGGAAAGCGTACAAGACAACAAAGCCAGGGCCAAGGAAGGCTGGGCTGTGTCAGCATCCTTGTCTAAATCTCCTATCTTTGGATCTCAGGATGTTTACTGAATGCCCTTGGTCCAGTATGAAAACACACAAGCAAGCGTATCTCTCCAGTAGCTGCCTGTCCTGTTGGCAACCAACATTGAAAAATCACATCCCTGGGGTCCACAAAGGAATGCCTGGGCCGCTACACCTCTCCTTCCTGGATACCAGAAGATACAGCCTCTTAACATCCTGCAAGCATTTTCCAACAACTACCCCTGATTCACCATTCAGAGGAGGCTGCTGGGGCCTTAGGGGCTGCTCTAGGCAGGCCTGGGGAAGGCTGCAGGGGGTTACCGGAGATACAGGCTCTAAGAAAGACAGACCAGAGGGAAAGGAAGGACACAATTTCCCCTCCTCCTTCCAACTCTCCCAGAAAGGAGGAGCTAGATGAGCAGTGGAGGCTGGTCCTCAAGCCTTCTGCCTCTACTGCTGTGTGTGTCGTTCCCGCCCTCCCCCCCCCCCCCGCCGACATCCCTTAGAAGAGGGGGTAATTGATATTTTCTCTTGTCATCTCAAGACTGAAGTGACCTCAGAATTGAGTTGCCCAGGGGACTTTGGGGACTCCTGGGGATACATCTTTATAGAATGTTAGTATGACGCACTCTAGGCCCAGGAGGATGAGCTGAAGCCAAATGTGAGGTCGTATAAAGGGTTTGGTGATCTTTTCTCTAGTCTGGATCATCTTTTAGGACTTCTGGTGACAGAGACCAAAAACCAGAATTCACTGCTACTAGAAGCTAAGCTTTGACTCAACTTAGGGTTTTTCTGATTCTTCTGGAAAGTTGCCTCATGTACCACTGAAACCTCAGAATCCTACAGGGTCAGTGGATGCCAAACAATGATCTCTGCAGGGCCTGTGCTGTGGCTGGCATCTATGAGCCCAGCCTCCAGAAGTTCAGTTCAAGATGACGTCTCTAAGAAGCACCCATTTTCATTTCTATGAGTTCAAGGTCAGCCTGGTCTACAGAGCAGGTTGTAGTACAGCCAGGGCTACACAGAGAAACCCTGTCTCAAAATAAACAAACAAAACCAACCAAACAACAAAAACAAATGAAATGCCCATTATTAGAAACAGAGAGATGGCTTGGTCAATAAAGAGCTTACTTCATAAGCTTGAGGACCTGAGCCCAGACCCCCAGCCGCCTTGATAAGGCCGGGCATATTGGCATGTGCCTATAAGCCCAGGGCTGGAGGTTCAGGATCCCTAGAGCTGCTCTAGCTGGGTCTTTGAGTTTCAGATTCAGTGAAAGTCCCTTTCACTAAAAACAAGGCAAAGGGGGCTGGAGAGATGGCTCAGTGGTTAAGAGCATTGCCTGCTCTTCCAAAGGTCCTGAGTTCAAATCCCAGCAACCACATGGTGGGTCACAACCATCTGTAATGAGGTCTGGTGCCCTCTTCTGGCCTGCAGACAGAATATTGTATACATAATAAATAAATAAATATTAAAAAAAAAAACAAGGCAAAGGGGCTGGAGAGATGGCTTGGAAACTCAGAGCAAATACTACAAGTTTGGTTTCTAACACCCACAAAGGCCTGCTCACAATTGCTTGTAACTATAGTTCCAGGGGACCCAATACCCTCCTCCAGTCCCCATGCTCCAGTCCCCTGAATTCATTTACACACACACACACAGACACACACACACAAACACTCTCAAAACAAAATAGTAAAAGTAAAACAGGGCAGATAGACGCTTGAGAAACCGTCTGTTGTTGACTTCTGGCTTCTGTACACATTCATACACACGTGCGCATACTCACACACACATGAACTGCTACAGACATACACAAAGAATGCCCCTGATAGCGTGGAGTCCACGGATGTCTTTGTGTGGAAGCCTTTTGTGTTTACAGACTGGACCGTCTCTGGGCTTCCCTATATGTACCACAGAAAGTCACAGATCTTGTCTTGGTCCTAAAGTCCTCCTCTATGCTTGAGGTTCAATTCTGTGGGTGGGAGCAGTCTTGTTTCTCTCATCCTGGTTGTAGGGATGACCCCAGCTGGATTAGGGGTACCTCTGCACACTCTTCACTGGCAATTTGAAACACACCCTTCCCACTGCTTGCTCTGACCTCTTCCAGAGGTCAGAGTTGGTTATTACATTTGATGCAGCTTGCGCCTCTACAGTATTCTTTACATCAGGTTTAAATATAGACATGACATAAATAGATACACATGTATACATAAGAATATATATTATACACATTCTTGTTCAGGCTGCCCTGGAACTCATTGTGTAGCCCAGACTGGCCTCAAACTCATGACCCTCCTGTCTCAGTCTTATGAGTGCTGGTCTTTCAAGTGTACAGCCTCCCCTAATCCAGTTAGTACATGGGTCTTAGCACTAGCTCTATTGAGTCACAGTCTTTAAACTCTAAAGAGTGCTATTTGGGGATTCCCAAGGGCCTTTCCAGGGGAGGTGTGTTTCTGAAGACCCGCCATGTGCCAGAAACTGTATTGGACAATAGAGCCTATGTGTCTCACTTGAGAGCCGAGGACACTGGGGCTGAGAGACAGACTGCCTGGGTCTAAGGGATGACTCTGTAGTCTTCCCCCACAGCTCTGGCTGGCATGCGCAGGACCTTCCTCACCGTAGAGCAAGCCCTCACACAGATGTTCAGCGAAGGTGGGAGGAACTGAATGCAAAGGGATTGAGTGGGGCATCCACAGACGCTAAGAAAAGTTGTAGCAAGAAAACAAGCCGATGTGGCCTGACTTAGTGAAGCAAATCATATCATCCTTCATATTTGTATTGCACGTTTCAGTGTGCTTCGTACTTTCACTTCCCGTATCTCCCCAACAATGCAGCAGAAGGTTCTGAGTAGAGGGAGGGCTGTAGAGGGCTGGGGGGAAGGCTGGGCAGGCGCCCCGTCTACCAGTGGCGTATTGTTAATGCTGTGGGATAATCCATGGACAATTGTAACTGGACGTGCTAAGTAACCCCCAGGATACTGCCCAGGGACAGAGACGTACTGAAAAAGACTGGGGTAGAGAGATACCTCAGTCAGTCAGTGCCAGGCAAGCACAAGGACCTCCCTTAGGGTCCTCAGAACCTGTGTTAAAAAAAAGTCAGGTGAATGAATTACCCCTGTAATCCTAGTTCTGGGAGACAGAGATCGGAGGGTCCATGGGAACGTGGGGATAGGGCTCTGTGAGTTCCAAGCCAGCGAGAGACCCTGTTAGAAAAAAAAATATGAAGGTGGATGGTACCCAAGGAATATCACTATCCAAAGTTGTTCTCTGCCCTCCATAGGCACACACACACACACACACACGTGTACAGGTGTACTTATACACACGTGTATACTCACATCCACATGCACACACACATGTCCACACACAAACCACACACAAAAGTAGAGAAGTCCGGGATGCTTCCTCTGAGGAGTGCTCTTGATAACCTCCTCCTGTCATCTTGTCCTATGACTGTGCGTGGTTACCTTGTACCATTGTCCCCCAGAGCTTTGAGGTGGCTGGCATTCCTGCCCTCCTTTTTCTCATTCCCCACCCAGTCCTGCTTCTCTCGCTGAGACAGCGATCTCACGGTGTAGCCCAGGTTAGACCCAAACTCTCTGTCCTCTTGCCTCGGTCTCTGCATGCTGGGACGGCAGGTGCCTGCCAGTTCCCTAACTCAGGTATTGAGCAAGTGCTGCCAATCCACCCCCCAAGGCAAACACTGAACCAGGAAGGTGGGCATACCTTGATGAACAAAGGACACCATCTTTTCTTTTTACTGGGGTGAGGACCAGCCACGCCATAGAGGGGGTGGGCAAGCTGGTGCGTCCTGGGTGAGGACCCAGAGGTCCCTGTTCACAGGGGCAAATGCTTGGGAAAAGAAAACCAAGGGGGGCTCAGAGGGCCAGCAAGCTACAAATAGCAAGTAGACATGTCATGTCTAGAAGTCCCCTTTACTAAAACAATTCTTTCGTTTTTCTGTTATTGTTTTGTTTTTTTGAGGCGGGTCTCACTGTATGGCCCAACCATCTGAACTTGTGGCAATCCTCTTGCCTCTGTCTCTCAAGTCTTGAGAAAATAGCTGTGAGCCACTGAGCCCCGACTTCGCAGCTGTTTTTAGATAAAAGGGACAGGCACACTAATGTACAGTAACTTAGCCATGAAAAAAATTAACTGAAAGAGTAGACAAAGCCTCACGCATGTGCTGAGAAGAAGTCTACACAGGCAGACCCACACTTGCTGAGTGTGACCCTAGTGGTGTCTGGCTTTCCGTCCAGCCTTGTGGACAGAGCTGGGTTGGGTGAACCCAAGGAAAGATGACTTTTTTTAAAAAGATGTTTTTACTTTTGTACTGTTTTGTCTTTTGACAGGATTTCACCTGCCACCCAGGATGTCTTCAGATGCACACGCCTCAGTCCTCCTGTCTCAGCTTTCCAAGTGCGGGGGGGTGGAAATGGGGTTACAGATGGAAGGCGCCACACCAGGGTAAGGTGTTTTTAAAAAACAGTCGTACTAGGATCAGTCAAAATGTTTTTAAACAAACTACTTTCTAACTGAACTCAGAATTTAATGCCTGTTAATCTTTGTTCTTTGCAGTCTGCTGCATTTCCAAGAAAAGACTTCTGGGTTGGGGAAGCTACCTCCACTTGAAGGTCGATGTTTTCGTTATAATGCTGTACTGGGGGATGTCACAGAAGGGGAGGGGGGCAGCTCCAAGGCTCAGGAAACATTCAGAAATCCCCCAGTTCTCAGGTGGTCTAAAAAAAGCAGACAGAATCTGGGAATTCCATACAGAGTTCCCAGGTGACTTTCGAGGCCCTGTCCTCACACAGGTGGTACAGCCTGCTAGACAGTGGCTGGCCGTGAGAACTACCCGCTGTTCCCACCCAAAGAGAGGTGGCTTCTCGAACCTTGTTTTTCTCTCAAGTCTGATTCTGCTGGAAAAACACCCAAAGCCATGGGTCAGATGGCCCCAGCCCAGGCAGCACCTGCTTTGAGAGGGCCGGAAGTCAAGCTGAGCGGAGGAGGAACCACTCTGTGTTTAAACCAGGGCCCCCGAGGGACCTGGCTGGATTCCCCAAGTGGGCAATGGGGCATGTGCCCACCAAGGGCCTCTGGGCCGCATTCTGCAGTGGGGAAACTGGTCCAGGCCCTGTTTAAAAGGGAGTTGCTTCCGACCTTGTGATAAATAGGAAGAGAGATGCTGTAAGGCACAGCTCTTTAAGACAGCTAATGGCATCCTGTCCTGGGATCCGTCCCCTCGTCCCTTCCTCTAGTGCCTTTCTCCTCCCCTCCAGTTTTATTGCTGTCCAGTCCCATAAAGGAGGCTGCGGTAAAGCAGTAGGCAGAATTGATTTTCGGATTACAAAACTTGGTTGTGAGTCTTGGCCACTTTTGTTGACCTTGCTGGGCTTTGAGTAAAGGGGCTAAGACTACCCGCTTACTCCCCCCAAACCTCAGACACATAGAAGGGCTGGAGAGATGGCTCAATGGTTAAGAGCACTGACTGCTCTTCCAAAGGACCCGAGTTCAATTTCCAGCATCCACATAGTGATTCACAACTGTCTGTACCTCCCTTCCAGTTCTAGGGAACCTGATACTCTCCCCCTGAAAAAAGACTAAGTCATGTAGATGAGGGGGTGCTCCACAAAACTTTTGAGAACATCTTGAGAGATGTTCAGAGATGATTTATCTGCTGTGCTCAGGAGCCCCTTTTGGCTCTTGTTCTGTTTCTTGGCTTATACAAACTTGGCATGTTTTAGAATTCATAGGATGATACAAACTTCTCATGTTTATAAATAGAAAAGTAGACAAACTTAATTATTTTACCTGACTTTAAAAATACAAAATCAAACCGGGCATGGTGGCACACACCTTTAATCCCAGCACTCGGGAGTCAGAGGTAGGCGGATCTCTGTGAGTCCAAGGCCAGTTTTGATCTTGGCAAGTTCCAGACCAGCCAGGAATGTATCATGAGACCTTGTCTCAAAAAACCAGCCAAACAAACACAGTTGGCTGGGGAGATGCCTTGGGTAGCAAGTTCTGGCCGCATAAACACAAAGGCTTTCGTTCGGTTTCTAGAACTCAAGTACAAAACTTTGGCACAGCAGGGTATGCTTGTTATCTTAGTGCCGGGGAGGCAGGGATGGCAGCTGCGTGGGGCTGGAGACCAGCCAGGTTAGCCCAGTCTATGAACTCCAGGTCAGTCAGAGGCCCTGTCACACAAATTCATGAAGTATTCCACATTTTTCTGAATGAGAAATATCCAGCATTCTGGCTAAGCTCTTTCTTCAATTTTTTTCAGACAGTTCTCAATATATTGCCAAGGCTGGCCTTGAACTCAAGAATTCTTCCTCAACCTGGGTAGCTGGGGTGGATAGGCGTGAGTCATCAGGCTTGTGGTGGATAGGATTTATGATTATCGTGTTACAGATAAAGCAACAGCAATCTTAGATGTTCCTTACACTCACGATTATGACCTAGCTAGGTTTCCACTGCCCGTGTCACTTCTAGGTGTCCAGGGACTCACACGACAGACTGAGTGACACCATGAGAGGCAGTGAACACTCCAAGTAGGGCTCCTCTGTGAAAACCAAGGAAGTCACTGTCCTGTGAAGGTGTCTGCTCAAGGGGGTACCTCCTGCCCAAATAATTTTTTTTCAACAAAAAAAAAAAAAAAAAAAAAAAAATCAAGGCCCAGGAAGCCCCTGCTCCTGAAATGGGATAGTCTTTCAGTAAAGTCAAGGCCTCCCCTGAACCAGGGAAGCCCCAAGCAGGGGGAGATCCTACTTAGAGCAGTACTTAAAACTCCTTTACTGACTGACTGCCTGGTCCCTGGTAGAGGTGGGGGACAGAATTAGCCCTAGTATGCAAAACAACAGGAAAGCAAGGGCTTCAGGTCAGTGCCGGAGATGGCAGATGGCAAAACAAGCCAGTTCCCTCTGGCAGCCCAGACCCAGGAGGCTCATCAAGGCCCACCTCAACCAGCCTGGCCCACAGGTCAGGGTCACTTTGTGACAGGGATTCTGACCTGAAGCCCCAGGCATGTGTGCCTCACCCACCTGTCCCGCCCAGAATTCCTGTGGGAGCTGTTGTCTTTCCCATATCCTGGCAGTTGCCCAGGGTAAAGATTCACCTGCTTGAATCTGCAGCAGGGTCGGCAAGGATGTGTTAATAGAGCTTGGAAGGGAGACTTGGCTCGTCCAGCTGAACTGCCCTCAGCTCACCAGATGCTTAAGGGGTTCCCTGTTACTCTCACAGCTGGTAGGTGAGGACCTGATTTGTAAGGTCTTAGAGGCTGATGCAGGGGGCAGAGGGTAAGGATGCTTTCTTTCTCTGTGATACTGGGATCACCCTGACCAAAAGCCCTCAACAGTCACCATTCAAATTCCCTTTAGGAATCAATCTCTCTCCTAAGACAGGGTTTCTCGTGTAGCTCTAGCTATCCTGGAATTCAATCTCTAGATCAGGTTGGCCTTGAACTCACAGAGGTCCAAGCACTAGTTCTGGGATAAAGGCGTAAAGGCGTGCACCACCACACCCCTAGCAGGAATCAATCTCTCTCTCTCTCTCTCTCTCTCTCTCTCTCTCTCTCTCTTTCTGGTTCAATGGACAGTAGCGTGAAGGTGACCCTGCTCAGCAGAAGGGCAGGTTGGATTCTCTTTCTCCAGCACCTGTTCCGGGGTAGGGGTGTGACTGTGGACCCCAGCTGGGCCTTCAGAGAGAAGGGTGGGGAGACTAGGGCAGTCACTCCCCCCACCCCCCGCAGTTTCATAAGGCCATAGGTACCACATTCAGATGCCACCGTAGCTCCCAGAACCACGCCCACCCACCCCTTTCCTAGAGATGGATGTCATGAAGGCCACTGTTGTCAGAACACTGTTTATTCCACAGGAGGATGGGCTGTAAGCTAAGTGGTCCTTGGAATGGGAGAAATGACATTCTCGCCCTTCTGGTACCAGTGGGGACCATAGTCCTTCCTGGGCACTGCAGGAAGCTAGTCTGCTCTGAGTCCATGTGCAGGTTCCCACAAGTCTCTGTTTTCTGTCCCAAACACGAGGACAGATTCTGCATAGTACTTAAGTCCAATCTATCCCCAGATAACTCCGCACTCCATGTCACTGCCCTATTGTCCTTCTACCCCCGGCCTTTCAGCAAGAGCTGGGGACCAGGGGCTAAAGAGAGAGGTGACTTGGTGGTCCAGCTTCAGATGCTGGCTGAAGATCCAGGAAGGAAAGGATGGGCTGTGAGCCAGGCAATTTGGAAGCAGCAAGGCCCAAGAGCTGGGCAGGATGAGGGTGGCCCTCACTCCTGGCCTGGGTGTTCGCCGACAGACCACTTTACCTCCCCCGTTCGAAGAGTCACTATGTCTTCGTAGGTGGCTGTCTGGTCAATGTTCAAGCCCTAGAAAGATGAATTGGAGCTCAGGTCTGGGCCATATTCTAACCATGCCAAAAGAGGGGGACCACTGCAGCTCAGAGCTGCTAGGTGACACTGTCCCTTACCTCGTAGGTATGATCTTCCTCCATCCCTGCCTTGCTGTCATCCTGTGGGAGGGACAGGAAGGGTGGAAGAATATAGTTTTGAGTGTTAGGGTCCTCCATCCATGTACCCTGATGGGCCAGGGATGCGGGTCTGGGTGGGGGATGGGAAGAAGGAGTCTCCAAGAACCAATGAATGAATGAACAGTAAGCCAGTGGAAAGGACTTGGGGTGGGGCCTTCTTGAGAGAGCAGCCACAGAGTCTGAGAAGATGGAGACTCTGCCTGGGTCTTGTCTGCCCTGTGCCCACCTCCCAGCCTTCCCAAGGATCCCAAGTTCCTCTGGGCACCTTGTCTAGTAGCAAGAAGATGGGTACGATGATGAAGAGAATGATTAGGAGGGTCTGGATCATAATGATGCCGTCTTTCAGGGTGTTCCGCCGCTTCAGCTGTTCCAAGGTGCTGAATCCTGGGGCAGGGAGACAGGGCATACATAACGCTGGAACTGGAGGATAACCATAGAGACTGTTTGGACCCCCTCAGGGCCAACTGCCCAGTAGCTATCCTGGGAACTCCAGGGCCATGGTCACTTCCCCTGGTAGGCAGGGGCATGGGTGTGGATGGCTACGTGAACACAAGTCTACCTGGCACACACCTAGGACTTTAAGTTCTGAGCCACAGCTCCAAGCATCCTCTGAGTCTCTGCTGCATTGCTGCTTGCAGAAGTAGATACCATTGTCCTCAAACTGGATGTTTTGGATGGTGAGGATGTGGGTAGAGCCATTGTCGAACTTTGAGATGTGTCCCTCTTCTTCGGACAGCTCCTGGGGTGTCTCTTTCTCTTGTTTTCGGAACCAGGTCATGGTGGTGGAGTCTGAGTAACAGTAAAACTTCACCACGGAGCCCCGCTTTTTGGCTATGTACCTCGGGTACAGCTTGATCTCGGAACAAGAGCTTCCTGCGGACATCAAGGCAAGGTTCAAAATTCGGCTGATTGTCTTCCTGTTTTCCAACCTAGCCCACCGTGGAAGACACTAGCCCAGTTTAGCCTGCTTCCCATGTCAGGAGCATTAGGCTTACGAGGCAGTGTGAAGGCAGAGGTGTGGGAAAGTAAGCCATGTTGAGAGGCCACACACCAAGCCTCTGTTCCACACCTCTTCCTGCTCAAACCTCTGCCCACTAGTCGTCCCTTAAGAAGGATTCTGGAACCTTCCCATTGCATTCACGTCCACTGTAACAGCTAGATCCCAGACCTCATCTGCAAAGAAGCCTTTTTGGCCTCGTTGGTTACTTCAGCTCTTTCCTCTAAACTTTTCTACACTCACCCCAGATCCTGAAGGACTCCCCACCGTCTCCAGGGTGATAAAGGTTGAATCCTTAGCCTGTCACCCGAGACCCTTCTCCCATACCCTCTTGACCCTTCTCATGGACTCATGCTTCTTAGTGTCTAGGCCTGCGGGGTTTGTGGGGTCTCAACCACACAGACACAGGCCTGAGGCCTATGGAATCCTATCTCGATGTCACTCTCTTATCTCCAAGCCAGGTTTAGTTCTGACCCTCAGTGGCCAAGACTGGAGCGTACTAGCCTGATGAGGGGTAACAGCCATCCAGAAGTGGGGCCTCCATGAGAGGCCTTATGGAGGTGTAGGGGAGCTCCAGGGCAAAGATATGGGACCACAGTGGCTAATGTGAAGTGATGGTTGAGGCGACTAACCTTGGAGATTCTGTGACAGGTCACTGTTTGTCACCGCTGGTACCGGCTCACCTGGAGGGTGAGAGGAAGTGGGCAGGGCTAGGTCAGGCCTCTCTACCCTCAGTTGATTGCCCCACCCTTACCCCCTCCACGTTCCCAGAGCCACTTCCTCCTTCCAGAACTATAGCTTCAAGCCCCTTAGTTCTCCCTGTCCCTGTACAAGAGAGGCAGAAATAAGGTAGGGTATTGGAAGCCCCACTCCCAGCTCCCTTCTGCTTTTGCCCCTCAGGCTGGCCTAGAGCTTCTGCAGATAAAGAGAAGAAAGCCACACAGGGAGGGCTTGACCAGTCTTTCAAAAGGAGGATCATTCCTGGAACATGCTGTCTTCCAGGTTACGGAACCAGCCTTTCTCATGCCATGTCCCCAAGGCTTAGCTGGGAACCACATGCTGTCCCTCTTCCTCCTGGGCCCGGCTGGTTCCTCCAGGTCACAACTGCCAACGATATTAGCCCCTTGCACCCAGTTCAACCTGAAAGCCTCCAGACTGGAGAGGAGCTGGGCCCTCAGGCCCTGAGCCTCCCATTAAGACCCACGAGCTGGGCATAGGACAGTCAGAGCGAGGCAGACAAGAAGCAGAAAGCAAAAGGCAGGAGGTTGAGCAAGCAAGAAACTGAGCTGAGACACGGAACAAACCGATAGGCCCATCTCAAAGCCAGCAGGCCTGTGGTCTGTCGCATATGCCGTACCTGAACAAAGCAGCAGCAGGAACAACAGCCAGTGGCAGGGCATGGAAGATGGCACCAGTGTGGCCATGGTCAGCGCTCCGTCTCTGAGTCCAGGCCTGTCACCACTTAGGAGGTTTTGGGAGAAACATGTAACTGTATGTCAGCCTGGGCTGCAGCCTGCCTACTCTCCACCTCTTCCCCGTTAGGCCCCTTCCTGCCATGCAAATTGAGACCCAGGGGAGGTACCATTCCTCTAGGGACCCTAAGGGAGGGAGGCCCCATCAGCTGGTCTGCTGGGACTTGAAGGTGGCCCTGCCTGGACAACACAACTTGGGGTTCTGAGAAACAGTAGAAACCCTGGGAGGGGAAGGGAGCTCCTGAATCTTCCAGGGATAGCCTGTGTTTCTTTTTCTCTCTACTCCACTGAGGGGGACGGGGAATGTTGGTCATCTCCTGGGCCCGCTACCTCTATTGTGGTAGCCTTGCTCAGGAAGGGGAGAGCTTGGTGTATTTAACTAAACACCTCTATATCAATCTTCTATATCAGTGGTTCTCGCATATTTATTTGTGCTGCTATTACATAACAGTAATTTTGCTGCCGTGAGGTAGCATCAGAAGTATGTTTTTCAATGCACAGGTTGAGAACTGCCGCTTAAATGAATCTGACCTTGCACCCTCTGCCCTGGACAGCCTTTATCCTGTAGAAGGAGGCACACTGAGGAAGGACAGTGCAGGGGACAGACTCACGCCAGACTTCTGGAGAGATCCAGAGTAGAGCCTGAAACCGCGTTAAAAGTTGACCATGGGAAGGGAGCCACAGAGGTTCTTGTGCAAAAGTCTGCCAACCGGTAGGGAAGGGTACAGCCTAGGGCCTCGGCAGTACCCTCCTCTCCTTGTATATGACTATGCTGTGGGTTGCCAAAGGGGCTGGACTTAAGCAGAAACCACTCAGGGAAAACCCGCCACTTAACCGTCACGGTGGAGGGAGCTTTTCCAGGGAATTCTGTGGGATACTGAGGTCAATGAGGGTTGTATGTAACTCTGGGGGTGCCGAACGGGGGATGAGGCTGAGACAGGCGAACCCTCTGGTTCTGTAGGCTCTTTGGTTCTGTCGTGACAGCTAGCATGACCACAGGGCCCACAGCATTCAGGAACTCCTTTGAGTTTAGCTTTGTGTCCTGGCCTCAGGGTCTGTGCAACCTTTAGCAGCCCCACCCCCTTGGTGTCTTGTGTCTCCTCCTAGCGGTTTCTTTTTCTGTCTTGTCTCCTGATCCCAGCCAAGACAGACAGATGCTAAATCTCTGGCAGCCGCTTTACGTCTCGCTGTCCCCACAGCCCACAAGCAGCCTGTGTGGCTGACCCGATTGCTCACATTTGGAGAATAGCTACCCCTTTCTTCCGGCACCAGGGTTGGAAGGTGGCAGCGGGGGACAGGGGTGTCTGGGCACTCCTACCTCAGTTCTGAGCCTGTACCTCATTTGACAGGGTGAGGGTCAGCTAATGACAGAGTATAGTAGGCCAGGGTCCTGAGTTATGGAAATTGGAGGTAAGAGGGTTAAATTTTTGTCTGAGAAACAATTCATTCTGGGCAGCCCCGCATGTTTTCAATTCTTTCCAGATGTTCCCAATGGAAAAAAAATAATTCTCTGAAAAGGTGTCGGATGTTCAGCTCACAGAAGAAACAGCACTAGAAAAAGAATGTCGCCTAAGGTCGGCATGGGGCTCATGGGCCCTCCCCTGGCAGTGAGTCAAAGTCCAGGATCCCACCTCTTAGTAGACTCCACCTTGAGGTTCTAGTGATGGAAGCCTTGTTTGGCTTTGGAGCCAGTGAACCTCAAAGTTGGAAGGTTTAATAGCAAAGTGTTCAGGAGTCACATATGTGTCGTCTGGGCTGTGCAGGGGCAGTGATTGCTTGGGAGGTGACTCTGAGGCTCAGGTATATGGGGGGCCGCAAGGGGTTAGCAGGGGTTGTTTGACATCAGCATCCCCCGTGGGAGGGATGTAGATGAGCCCTTTGGACTTCATTCCCATTCATGCCAGGCAGGGAGGCAGTGGGGGCCCCACCGCTGTAGGGCTATTTGTCACAGTGGGGCCGTGTTGTTCCCTTACTAGTGACCGCATCATTAAGCCTTGTGTGGGGCTTGTGACGCCCATGCCTTCTTAGAACAGGAGGCCTTGCAATCCACCCCCCCACACTCCCGCCTCTGCCCTGGGCTGTCCTAGCTACACATCCCAACATCTGGCAACCTCTCTCCTCCCCTTTCCAGGAAAACAGCATCAAAACAAGACATGGAGGACGGGAGAGGAAGAAGGTGCTTGGGCGTATGGGAAGAAGTCAGGGACTCCAGGATGGGAGAGGTTAGGAACTGTGTAGGAGAAGAAAGAACTCAAACCTCTCCCTTTCTTGCCTCAGTATCCTGGGCCTGCAGATCTTAGTTACCGGGAGGAGCGGCTGGTGAAGGAGAAGTCAGGTTCATTACTAGGCATGCTAGCCAAAGTCCCTCACCTAGGAGCACTTAAAAATGCTTCTGGGCAACTGTGACAGTCTCTGCAGGCGCCCTTGGCCCACAAAGGCTCTGGATAAGATGGATCATGGCCCATGAAGCAGCTTCCCAGCCTGATCTACCAACTGCAGGGAGACAGCACCCAGTCCTAACTCACCTCTGAGAGACCAACACCCAGTCCTCTGAGAGACCAAGCCTTCTCATCTGTATGAAATAGAAACAATCCAAGTAGCCCATTCTCCATAAGGTGGCCGTGCCCACCCGAAGCTGCCCTGCATCCTTGGCTGTGGGTGAGCGTGTGTGAGCACTCCACCACCAAGAGTGGAGTGGGGAGGGAGAATAAGCTCCTGCTATCTACACTCCCCGCTTGATGTTTTTCCTTTCTTCTTCTCCCAGAGATCCAGGAAAGAAGGGCTGGGGGACCCTGCAATCCTTTTATCCTCGGGGCTGGGGACACCTGGATAAGCTTTGAAGAAATAAGCGAGACCTCTTCCCCAGGGGAAAAGGCACAGGAAAAAGGCACAGAAACCCCGCGGACTGGGTGAAGCCAAGCTCAGGGGAGCTCGTACTTAAAGTCAGAGGTTGCTATAGAAAATAGACTCCCATGTAATACACCCCACCATGGGCACATGAGCTGAACTTGTTTTGCAAGAAATGGTCCATGTGGCCTGGGCTCTGGTGGGGAACAAGGGCAGTCCTGAGAAGACAGCCCCTCAGAGCAGGAGCAACAACCATGAACCCTACAAATGCCTTGAGGTATGGATGAAGGGACAGGGAAGTGAAAGGGGATTCTGGAGATGGGGGCTACAGGCGCAGGGCCCCAACACATATTTGGGTGGGGCACCTGTTAGAGAAAAAGGGAGCATGGGGACAAGGCTGAGCTTCCCTTCCTGTCCTGGCTCCCAGAGGCTCTGACATCACCCGGCTTGGTGCAGTTGCTGGCTTACCCTTCTTCTTGCTTCCCTCAGCCCTCACCTGCATGGAGGTGCAGAAGGAGACCACATCCCAGAGGCACCGGGGGTGGGGGGTGGGGAGAGAGTTTATTATAAGAACTGTACAAAGAAGCTTTATCTGACAGCCTGGCTTTGGGCTGGCTCCCACCTAGACAGGGTGGTAACAGGGCTCACTCGGCAGACAGGTCCGCACGCAGCAACGGCGGACTCAGTTCGTGGCTCTTCTTTTGCAGTGATTCGAGCAGCTGGCGGAGAACACCAGACCTAACAGGTTCCTGAGACTTTGGGGGTCAAACCAGGCTGGGCCCAGGTGGGGAAGGCATGGTGGGCAGATGCTGGGCAGAGCACTACTGACTCCCGCTGGGGGAGCCTTTTAAGGGACAGCTCCCTCTACAGAAGGGACACTGAGTGGGGATGAGACCATGGTATGACAATAAGAAACAGAGAAAAGGGAAAAACGAAGCTCAGAGAAGGAAGCCAGAGGGACGACCAGGTGAGGCGGGGAGGGTTGAGTGAGCAGGGCAAGCAAGGAGTCTGGCCTGAGGTGTGCACATATATGAACACAGGCGTGTGCAACACGCCTTGTTTGGCAGGCTTTGCCATTTCCTGAGTTTTACTCAAACTGTTTATGAGAAACAAGAAGAAAAAGAAAAGGAATTTAGGCTAAGAGGGGACTCCAAGCGTAAAGTTTAGAATGTACGTTCATCCTTATTTACTCCCTTTCGGCAAAACGCTCTCTGACATTTAGGGATAGTGAGATGAACAAACCCGTGGAGAAGACACAAGCACCATCCGTTCCCTCTCTCTCTGTCACACCGACACACGTAGACACAAACACTCACAGATACATGTGTATCTGTAGACACCGTGGTTCACATACATACAGCTGTGTACGAACACATAAACTCGGGCTCTCAAGCCAGTGCGTAGTCACACAGATGGACAGGTACACACACAAGTGACCAAATCCAGAGACCCCTGAGCAAAACCCTCACTCCCTCCTCCAAGCCTGGACTCTGTTCTCTGAGAGCTGACAGAGCCTGATTCTGGTGAGTATAGCTAAAGACAGTGGCTTTCCAAGGGGTGGTGGTGGCGCATGCCTTTAATCCCAGCATTCAGGAGGCAGAGGCAGGAGGATCTCAATGAGTTTGAGGTCAGTCTGGTCTATAGAATGAGTTGCAGGACGGGCAGGACAAACCCTGTCATAAGAAGAAAAAAAGAAAGAAAGAAGAAAAGGGAGGAAGAAGGGAAGAAAGGAAGGAAGGAAGGAAGAAGAAGAAGAAAGAAAGAAAGAAAGAAAGAAAGAAAGAAAGAAAGAAAGAAAGAAAGAAAGAAAGAAAGAGAAAATAGCTTTCCATTCCAGGCAGCAGGGAGACTGAAGCCCAACCTGGTGAGCCTTCTTGACTGCCTGCTCTAGCCCCCAAATCAGCACCTCTCCTGTGAGCTCAGTCCTAACATTCTCAGGGTCACTTTGAGGAAGCAGGGAAGGACAAGGAGCAGAGAGGAGATGGGCAGAGATGAGACGAGAAGAAGGAGCTCTCTCAGGCATGACAGGGCACCAAGGAGCCCTGGGGGTCAAAGGAAGGCACAAAGAAAGGAAAAGAGGGAACAGGCAGGTTTGTCTTAGAGAGTACCAAACCTGATCACAGCCAGACCTGGGGGCTCAGGCCCAAGCGCACGAATGCAGCTGGCAGGACCCAGCCTGTACGACCCATCCATGCATCCTAGAGAAAGGGAATTCCCGAGGGGAATCCTTCCCTTGGTTCTTCCCCCAGGTGCCAGCCAGGGGAGCTATCCACCGGCCTGGATATAACTGGGTGATAGGTTTCAGAAGTCAAGTGTCCAGCCTGATACATCCAGATCCAGTGGCCAATTGGTTCTATGCAGCAATGTGTGTACCCAGGCTACTTCCCTTTTACAGGGCATTCCTGAGCTGGCTGGGGGAAGCTGTGTCTGAGTCATGGGATGGGAGCGTTGGTGAGCCCTGGGGTCAGCTATAGGTTTTTGAGGTTAAGACTTGTTTTTGTCCTGGCTAGAGCTGGGGCACTTGGGCCCTTAAGAGTAGTGCCAGCAAGGCAGCCAACCCCTCCATGATATGCTGGTTTTTCCCCAAGTAGGGAACAGCGTTCTGGTGTTCTGATCAAGAGAATGTCTGTCAGAGCAATGCAAAGATGAAATCAGGAGGCAGGGGCTTCAGCCCCATCTGAACCCTGAGCACAGTTTCCATTTCCCTCAGCCCAGGCAGCAAGCCCTGAACAGTCCCCACCTCAAAGCCCCATTCTCAGCTCTGCACGCAGCTCTCTAATGGGAGCCTCAGGTCTATGCCAGTGCTCAGACACCTAGATGCTGCTCTCTAGACGAGAGACTCTTTGACCCCTGGCCGCACAGTCTGCCCCTGTGGTGCTGATTGCGGTGGTGGTGCTGATGGTGGTGGTGCTGATGGAGGAGGAGTCTGAGTGGTGTCCAAGGAGCTGGTGGGTGTGAGCTCCATGGTGGGTCCAGCATTCCCTGTAGAACCCTTCTCCTTCTCTCCCTGGCCCTGCACACCACTGTTCTCGCTCTCAGGGCCGTACATCTTGTTCATGGTGTTGGCAAGCAATCCCTCCTTCTCGGGGGCCCCGTCTCCATTGCCATCCTGGCTGTGGCGGTACATGTAGGAGGCCTGCTTCACAGAGCGCTGAAGCAAGTGGCGGCGGTAGGCCCTCTGGATTTTGATGGCACAAACCTCCTCCTGCTTCCTCTTGAGGGTGGTGGTGATGGGCTCGTAGGAGACCTTGGAGGGGTTGGCTGCCATGAACTTTTCCTCCATGGTCTGTTTGAGGGCATCCATCTCCCCAGAGTCACCCAGTACCTCTTTGGTCAGGGCAAAGAGGATGTCCAGGCAGTGGATCTTGTCTCCTGGCACCATGGGCAGGTCTAACGTGATCAGCTTGATCTTGTTGGGCTTGGCGATCCTCAGCGGCTCCTGCAGGGTGTCCACAAAGTCGGAGAGGCGGTTGTAGTCAATGAACTGAGTGGCGTCAGGGTCGAACTTTTCCCAGGTCTCATAGAACATCTCAAAGTCGTCCTCACTGAGGGGCTCACTGCTCTCCTCAGTGGCCACGTTGAAATTCTCTAGGATGATGGCAATGTACATGTTGACCACAATGAGGAAGGAAATGATGATGTAGCTGCAGAAGAAGCAGATGCCGATGGATGGGTTGCCACAGTCACCCTTGATGTTAGTGCCTGGGTTCTCCAGCGTCGGGTCACAATCTGGGGGCCCACTGTTGAGGATGGGGTTCAGAAGCCCATCCCAGCCAGCTGACGTGGTGATCTCGAAGAGACAGATGATACTGTTGCCGAAGGTCTCGAAGTTAAACATGTCATCAATGCCCGATTCTTTCTTGACATAGGCAAAGTTGGACATGCCGAAGATGGAGTAGATGAACATAACCAGAAAGAGAAGGAGGCCGATGTTGAAGAGGGCAGGCAGTGACATCATGAGGGCGAACAACAGTGTCCGGATGCCCTTGGCCCCACGGATCAGACGCAAGACACGCCCGATCCGTGCCAAGCGGATCACACGGAACAACGTGGGCGACACGAAATATTTCTGTATCAAGTCAGAAAGCGCGAGGCCTACAGAGAGAAACAGAGGCTGGGTCAGGGCACTGGGGGGCCTGGAGGGCTGGGGGGCCTGGCCTAGTGTGTGCAACCCTCTGAGTAGGCCCCAGGGGGTTACTTTGTCCTGACAGTTGCAGATGGGGTATATTAAAATTGATTGGAGCCCGTCCTTAAATCTGCTCGCCAATATGGCAGGTGAGAGAGAGTAGGGAGAAGAGAAGAGCTGTGTGGCTTGTTCTCATCTGTTAGGAAGGAATGAGATGGCATTGCCGTGGAAGAGTAAGGCCATAGATGTTAAGTGTACAGCCAATAACTGGTACACAGTAAACACTCCGTAAACAGTAGCTACTCACTCTCATGGTGTAGACATCCCTGCTCTCCTCTCAGTGTATAAAGATCCTGGAGCCCTTTTCTTATTTGTGTGTGTGTGTGTGTTTACATGCACATACATACTTATTTGTACATATGCATGTGTGTGAATGTGTGTGCGCGCGCGCATGCATGCACACAAGGCCAGAAGAAAACTGCCTGCCTCATTTCTGCTCAGATGCCATCTAGCTTGTTTGTTGAAAGAGGGTCTTCACTGGCCCTGAGGCCCAGTGATTAGGCTAGGCTGGCTGTCCAGTGACCAACAGGGTCCCAACTGTCTCCACTACACACATGTGCCACCACCATGCCTGGCTTCTTTACATAAATTCTGGGGATCGAACCCAGATCCTCGTGCCTTTGCAGCAAGCGCCTGACGGGCAAGTTACCACGTCAGCCCTCTCTTGTGCTTTTCGTTCAGTGTGTGACCATCCAAGTACACGTCTGCAGACAGACCCGTGTTCCTCAGGTGTTCTCACGTGTGGGCAGATGATGGGTGGCCTCTGAGCAATGGACTCCTGTGTGCACTAAAGGTGAAAGAATGACAAACACACGTGTGTGCTTGTACAGATGTGTGCATATTCCAGGGCCCTAGGAGGTCTGTGTGTGTGAGGTGTGGTCCTGCCAGCTCACCCACGATGGACAAGATGACAACCACGAAGTCGAAGATGTTCCAGCCAATGGTGAAGTAGTAGTGGCGCAGCGCGAACATCTTGAGCACACACTCCCCTGTGAAGATGATGATGAAGACCATGTTGATGTTGTACAGGATGTCCACCTTGAGCTGGCTCTGGTCGTCCGTCTCCACCATCATGGTAACCATGTTAAGGCAGATGAGGATCATGATGGAGATGTCAAACACCTGCTTTGTCACGAAGTCATACACCATGCCCTGGATCTTGTTCTGCAGTGGGACAGCAGGGGCACAGGTGACATGGGGTGGGGGGATACGGCCAAGACCCAGGTAGGGTGGGTATGAGCAGGAGGTGCAGGGTGACACAGGGTGACACAGGGTGACACAGGGTGACACAGGGTGACACAGGGTGACACAGCAGTGACCTGGGGAGGAGGAGGGGCAGGGAGCAGGTGTAGAGTGTAGTAATGATGTGTACCGCAGGAGAGAAGGGCCTAGGGACACATCATTCTCTGTGTGTCGGGTGTCTGTGCTCATCAGCCCCCACCTTAGGACCCTTCCTCCCTAAAGCTCCTCAGTCATCTCTACTCCTCTTCTTCAGTCATTGCTTGCTGGGCTGTGTGATGTAGATGGAGCTGTGGGGCAGCTTCCCGCCACCCAGGAGGGCTCCGGGCCACCAGCT
Organism: Chionomys nivalis; assembly: GCF_950005125.1. Classification (NCBI taxonomy): domain Eukaryota; kingdom Metazoa; phylum Chordata; class Mammalia; order Rodentia; family Cricetidae; genus Chionomys; species Chionomys nivalis. The sequence goes on from NC_080092.1 coordinate 86,871,515, forward strand.
AGCTTTACCCCAAATAATTACATGGAAACTGTATTCTTTTAAACACTATCTGGCCCATTAGCTCTAGCCTCTTACTGGCTAACTCTCACATCTTGATTAACCCATTTCTATTAATGTGTGTAGCACCACAAGGTGGTAGCTTACCAGGAAGATCTTAACCTCCATCCATCTTGGAGAGGAGAACTATAGCATCTGCCTCATTGTCTTCTTCCCAGCATTCAGTTCTGTCTACTCCGCCTACCTAATTTTCTGTCCTATCAAAGGGCCAAGGCAGTTTTCTTTATTAACCAATGAAAGTAACACATAGACAGATGACCCTCCTCCATCAGTGTGACATCCACCTCCTGCTCCTTCCTGGGGCCCCTGTCTCCCAGGCCAGAGGCCTCACTTGAGAAAGTGGGTGGACACTGGGAAGCTGTGGGGCACTAGATGAAGGGTAACCTATAACAGGAGCCTAGAGACATCCACTGTTTTGGCGCACAGAGCCTTTGTGGCATTGTAAGAAGGGGCCCAGAGCCTGGTACCTGAGGGCGGGGGATGGGCTTCTGGGGCTTCTTGGAGCCCAGCTTCTTCATGGCATTGTAGTACTTCTTCTGCTCCTCTGTCATGAAGATGTCTTTCCCTCCAAAGTATAGTAGGACAGAGACAGTAAGACTGGGAGGGTCCCTTTCCCTGCTCCCAGGACCCCCTACCTCAGGCACTACCTTGAAGGTGGACTTTACCCCTTAAGAAGTGTCTGGTGAGAAGCCAGAAGCTCTGGGGGTGGCAGAGGTGGAGGGGTGGGGAAGGGGGAAACTGTATCTAGAGAAGGGTGGATGAGCAGAAGACGGAGGAACGGGAGGGTTTCAGGCCAGTTTCCCAGCTTCAAGCTAAGTTCCACCACTGCCTCAGCAATGAGTCCTTAGCTTGCATCTAGTTAATCTTATTTATTGTTGTTGAGACAGGGTCTCTATAGCACAGGATCGCCTCAAATACACTATGTAGCCCAGGCTAGCCTACAACTCGCAAACTTACTGTCTCAGATCACTTAGTGCTGACATTCCAGGTGTGTGTCACCATGTCTGGCTCTACATCCACCTCATTTTATATATTAGGAAAACGAAGCTCAAGGGGCCAAGCCATGGCTCAGTCCCCTAGTGGGATTTAGATCCATGCTCGCTGCCCTGGGCATTCAGGTCAGTGACTGCTCAGGGCTGTTCAGGAAAGAATAAGAAGACAGGGTGGGGCGGGGTCCCTCTGGAGAGGGCCAGATACTCATCTTCTTCTTCTGTTGGTTGAAGTTGTCAATGATGACCCCGATGAAGAGGTTGAGTGTGAAGAAGGAGCCAAAGATGATGAAGATGACAAAGTAAAGGTACATGTAGATGTTCACCTCATAGTCTGGCTGCTCCTCCTTCTGCAGGGCGAGGGACACGCGTGCAGTTTCTCTTTGTTCCCCAAAGTACAGTCAACAGGACTCCCCTCCTCCCCAGGCTCCTGGGCTACCAATGAGCTAAGGTGGTCAGTGGAGGTGGTGGGGTGAGAGCGAGGATGGCAGAATGGACCACTGTCAGCACTCTTCATCAACCCGGGGACCCAACTCACCTCCCGGGAGTCCACAGCCGCATACATGATATCCATCCAACCCTTGAAAGTGGCCTGAGAGATCATGGCAGGTCATGAGGGAGGGGCTCTCCTATACACCACCATTCATATCTCCCTCCCTTCCCCAACCAAGCCCTCTCTAAAGATCACCTGCCAGGACCCCAGTGGGCAGCATCAAACAGACTAGAGAGGGATAAACACGACCTCCGGGTCCCTTGGCATTTCAAAAGGAGCTGGCCGCCTCTAACTACGAACAATAATGGGTTCTGATATGATGAGGGACAGCTAAGCACATCTACCCAGTTCTGAGAAGGCTCCATAGGTGCCACTCACCACCTGAAGGAGGGACAGATAGCCCAGACCCACGTTGTCATAGTTGACCTTAACGTTCATCCATCGGACCTGGCCCGTGTGCATGAGGCTTTCACACTCGGACTTATTGTTGACCACAGAGATATCGAACCTCTCGGAGGTGGTGGTGTTGACGCAGTAGTAGAACTTGCCAGCGAACAAGTTGACCCCCATGATGCTGAAGATAAGCCAGAAGATGAGGCAGACGAGGAGGACGTTCATGATGGAGGGGATGGCTCCCAGGAGGGCGTTCACCACCACCTAGGGACCAGGGTGGTGGTAGGGGTCATTGCTAGAGCCCCTCCCAGTCGGGAGACCAGGCAGAGCATCTTAGCCAGTCCTAGTGGGAGAGGAGTCTGCTAGGGGATTTGGGTATAGGGGTAAAGGGTTGGGGGAGGAGTTAGAGACCTGCTCCTCTAGAGGGACTCTCTGCTTGGCTGAAGCCATCAAGGCAGAGTGGGGGTGCCAGTCTTCTCTGGAAGCTGCCAGGTCACGGGTCACAAGGCAGGAGACAAACACTGCCTTCTTAGCCCCCATAGGAAATTCAGCCCACATGACCTGGCTTGGCTCACTGCATCAGTGAAAGACACAGAAAGGGCACAAAAAAAGAAGCCACCAAGGCCTTCAGAGCAATGGAATCAGGGTCAACTCCCTGTCCCTTACCAGTCTTGGCCATACAGACTTATCAAACTGTTTCAGTCTTGGCTGAATCTGAGAACCGTTCCTCCTGTTGCCACCCCCACCCCTTTTAAAATGTTTTTGAGATAGGGTCTCCTGTACCCTAGGCTGGACTTGAACTTGTGTAGCTGAGGAGACCCTTGAGCTGTTGTTCCTACTACCACCTCCTGAGTGCTGGGATTAGGAGTGTGTGCCACCACACCTAATGTATGAAATTCAGGGGATTGTCCCCAGGGTTGTGTGCATGCTGGGTGACCACTCTGCCAACCAGCCACACCCTAGCCTGATCAGTTCCCCTTTAATACGAGTTATCTCATGGTCTCTATACAGAGCTGGTGGCAGGAGTTGGGGATGCTCTGTTTCTTCAGCCACTCAGTCGGCCATGAGCGGGTTATTTCTTCAGTGGACAGAGGTCCCCAGCACCACGATTGGGGGCCCAGCCTTGGGCCAGCATCTGAGGTCAGAGCACTTAGGCTAAGCTTGCTGCTTCTCTGGAATGAGTCTTATTCCCAGCAGATCTCTGACGGAAGTCCTGCTGATCTTGCCCAGACTCTGTGTTCACCTGTCACTTCTGTTCTCACAGGTCTTTGGGGATCGTCTCTGAAGCCCAAGGCATGGCTCCATGCTCAGGAGCGGACAGGCTCAGAGCTGAAGCAGAAGGACTTGCTCACGTGTTCCTGTTACAGGACCCTGGGCCCCCCCAGTCTGAGGTGGAGAGACCCATAAACCCACAGGCCTACCTTCCTTCCTCTTGCCTCACGCCTTCCAGGCCACGGCGGCAGCCTCTGCTGCCCTCTAGTGGTGGCAGGGATAAGTTAACTGTCTTCTAGCGCTTGGGGGTGAGAATGGGGTTTCCTTGGAGATGGGTGACAGCCCTACACTCCAGCCATCAACATTTGAGCCTTTTGCCTGACCCTGGGTGACTGACATATTACTATGTACCTTGTAACCTTGCCCTGTGGGTGGCTTCTCCCATGCCCTGAGCCCTCCTCAGCGTTCCCCATACTCACCCTCATGCCCTCAAATCGAGAGAGCGCCCTCAGGGGACGCAAGGCCCGCAGTGTGCGCAGGGATTTGATGGGCCCCAGCTCAGAGTAGCCCAGCCAGTTGGCCACCAGGCTGATAATGGAGACCTGTGGGAAGTGTGTGTTCAGAAGGTGCAGGGGCCCTGGCTTTCCTCCACCCTGGGAGAGGGAAACACAAATTTCTGTTTGTCTGCTTTAGATCCTATCCCTGGTAGATAATCCTGCCTCACGGAAAGGGTAGCCTTGTGGCCTCTTGCACCCCTAGAGCCTGGGCCCCCCTTAATGATGCCACCTATGACAGGAAATGGGAAAGATAGTATCCATTTCCCATGGTCCCGTATGCCTATCAAAGAACATATGAAAACCCTGCCTCTACACTAGCAGAGACCATAAGGCCCCGGGCCTGGGTTATAGCATCCGGGAAGCAAGAGTCCAGTCTATAGGAAGCAGTGCTGACCTGGGGGCCTGACTCTCTGTGAATTTGGAGAGGTTACCTCCCAGAGCCTGGGTTCCCTAAAGGCCTTTGTATCTGGCACTATAACCAGACCCGGGCAACTCACATCCACGATGAGGAAATCGAGCCAACACCAGGCGTTGGTGAAATACACCTTGAAACCGTAGGCCACCCACTTGAGCAGCATCTCCAGGATGAAGATGTAGGTGAAGACCTTGTCAGCGTATTCCAGGATAGTCCGGATGACTCGCCTTTGCTCAATGTATATGTCTTCGAAGGCCTGTTGACACCAGTGTAACCCACAAAGGCCAGGGCTCAGAAGCTGGGGGCAGCAAGCTCTAATCTCCCATCCTGCCTGCTGCCACTGGCTCCCAGGGGTAGGTAGATTGGGAGGAAGATTGGGATACCCCTGGGAATTTTCTAGCCCCTAGCCTGTCCCTGGGAGGGGCAAACTTCCCGGTAGGGAAGGAGTTTTATTTCGCAGCCATCTGTTAGGGGGTCCACAGTGATAAATCAGCTTTGTATACCTTTAACTCCAAATTCCCAGGGCCCACCATCCACATACCTCCCCACTGGCTGAGAGGATAGTCTACAAAACAAAGGACCCTATCTTCTACTTTAGAAACTAATGCTGGGCTGGGGAGATGCCTCTGTTGTCCTGTAGGCATAAGGGCTGGAATTCAGATTCCCAGAACCTATCAAAGCAAGATGGAAGTGGCAGCTTGCTTACAATCCCAGTTCTCAGGAGACGGAGACAGGAGATCCCTGCAACAAGATGCCTAGCTACCCTAGCTCAAACAGTGAGGTCTGAGTTCAGTGGGAGACCCTGCCGCAATGCAAACAGTGGAGAAAGCTGAGAAAGACACCTACCATCTACCTCCCGCCTCGACATGCATGCACACAAACACACATACAAATATGCATACATACACACGAGAGAGAGAGAGAGAGAGAGAGAGAGAGAGAGAGAATGTCTTCTAGAACATCTCCCAAAAATATAGGTAAGTCCCCCTTTAGATCCCCTTGGAAGTGTCCTGTTTGCGTGCATCCATCCTTGGGGAGCAAGGCACCTGCCTCTGCTCCCACATGTCCCCAGGGAGGGTACCTACCAGGGCTCCACTGCTGAGCAAGATCATGAAGACAATGAAGGTCTCAAACCAGTTGTGCTCGACAATCTTGAAGCAGGCCCGGCGCAGCGTCCACCACATTTTCCCACGGCCCTGGGAGATGTCCACATAGAGGCAGGGGCAGCGTTGCACGCAGGCTGGGAAGCAGAGTGGTGCATGTCATGGGCCACGGGGTGTTTCAGAAGGCACCTTCCCATCCTCCGTCACGCTGCTCCGAGACCAGGGCCCCACCCCTCCCCACAACTGGCTCCACCTGGCTCACACTGGGGGCTCAGGTACGCTTTCTGCAGCCCATGCCATCCATGTGTCCGCTGCTGCTAAGATGGACACAGGAGGGGAAGATCACAGGAAGGGAAGATGCTTCACGAGCAAGCTCAGGGTGCCAGCTGCCCCGCGCTTCCCCCATGTCGCCCAGCCTAGGCGCTTGGTAGAAACGCTTCTCGGGCTTGGGTGTTGGCTCCCAGGTGAGGCAAGCTGAACAAGACTGTTGCCCTCCTCTGGCCTGGGTGTGGGGTGGGTCTGTCGATGGCCCTCACCTTCAGTGAAGCATTCCTCAGGCAGCTCCCCCTCAGGGTTCTCCTCAGCCTGCTCCTCACGGTCCTCTTCAGGGGGCTTGTAGTCAGCCGTGCTGCAGACGGAGGAGTTCCCATCGTAGAGGGGCTGTGGTGGCTTCTGTGGGGACCACAGGGCACGTGATTCCTGGATCCCAAGAGAGCCCCTTATTCTCCCAATAGGTGGGGTGGTATGGGAGACCAGAGGGAAAGGAGAGGAGAGTGGAGCAGGTTTCATTCATTCATCTATCAATTCATCCATCCATCCATTCATTCATCCACCCACCCATCCATTCATTCATCCATTCATTCATTTACTCAGCCCTTGCAAATCTAGCACTGCAAAAGCACCCTAGTGACAAGGATGTCCTCAGTTCTGTCCTCATGGCCCCTTCATGAGGATAGGGGATAGGCTAAGGTTGCTTGATGGGGGCCCAGCCAGTGAGGTCCTAGGAGGTATGCGGATATATGAAGGGGGTCAGCAGAAGAGAGGCCTGGAGGTGCTTTTAAAGGGCCAAGGGTAAGAACTAGAGCCAAGATAGATCTGGGCTGCCACAGCTGCAGAGAGCAGGCACACAGCGCCCCCGGAGTCCAAGCCTTTCCACCCTCAGGGTCTGTTTGGCTGAGAGATCCAGAAGGGATGGAAAATTCTCCCCTGCCAAGACTCCAGTGTGGCGCCAGGGGAATCTGATCACCGTGGGGGCAGGGTGTGGGGGCTGGAGCTCTCTCTGGCCTCGCTAGGCCTCCTTCAACCTCCTAGTGCGGCCAGGCCAGATTCTCGGCTGGCTCCATGCTTCACAGAAACTCTTTATGGTGAAATCTCTAAAGAGAAAGATGAATTGGGCAGCTCCTTGTGTATGTGTGTGTGTGTGTGTGTGTGTGTGTGTGTATGTGTGTGTGTGTATGTTGTAGCTCTGTATCAGTGAACTAGCCAGAAAACCAAGGGTGGGCAGGTCTTGTTGCCAATTGACAGAAAGGAAAACTGAGGCTTGGAGCATTTGACCAATCAGGTCATTCACGGAACTGCTGGCCTCATCCTTGCATGTTAGCTTCCATTATGACCCTTGAAGCTCGGCTCGCTCCTCAGACCTCTTGCCTTCCCAGAGTCACAGAGGTGCCCCTCTCTAGCCTGCCCTTCCCCCACCGAGTTCCTCATACCGAGGTCGAGGTTGGTGCCATGTTTCCTGGGGTATTTATAGCACAGCAGGCATTCAAGCCCCCAGTAAGTCAACATGCCACATACTGGCGTGTACTGGGGGTTGGGATAAGGAGTCAAGAGGCATTATAGATGCCCCTGCCAGGCCCAGGGTTGAAGGGTGGGGTGGATAATGTCCCTTCCATCACGTTTTCATCCTTTTCCTACTAGGACTGCAGGAAGGGTAATAGGCTCTGACAGGGTCCCCTAGACTCTGAGGGTGACCCCCACCTGTGTCTCAGTAACCCCCTAAGCCCCCAAAGAGAGAGCCAGGAGGAGCAAGCTATCTTAGGCCAGCAGGGCTGAGTGGATCAGGCTCTGCCTTGTTCTTGTCTCCAGACTCCCACTGGGGTCTCTTGCTCCAGTCCTTAGATCCCTGGCCTGGACCTGGTACCCTGCCCTACACTAGGAAGTCTGGAACAGCCCCAGAGGAATTCTATGTAAACATAAGGGACTGTGCCAGTTTCAGCCAGCAGGGGTCCTTGGGGCTATAGATCAGATCTGAACCTACTTGGGGCAGAGACTTGGTAGGGCCTTTGAGCCCAGGGGGCCTATTTAAGAGAGAGCTGTTGGAGCCAGGCATGGTGGTGTATGCCTTTAATTCCATCACTTGGGAGACAGGGGTGGATCTCTGTGAGTTTGAGGCCAACCTGGTCCACAGAATAAGTTCCAGGGTAAAAAGCTGAAGAGAGAGAGAGAGAGAGAGAGAGAGAGAGAGAGAGAGAGAGAGAGAGAGAGAGAGAAGGAGGGAGAAAAAGAGAGAGCTCTTGGGTCCCCAGTGGTGGAGCTGAAGTGCCACAGAGAGCATCTGTCCAAGAATGCCACCCGGTGGCAGGAAGGGCCCAGGAAGAGCTTTGGCTTGGCTCATTGTAGCAATCCTGATGCCTAAACTAAGAGTCACAGATTGCTCACTAGGTGTGAGCCAAGAACCTTTCACCGATGGAGAAACTAAGGGTCAGAAAGGTTTTATGACTTGTTTAAAGTTAAGTAAAAATTTTAAGCTGGGTCTTATTGACTGCCGACCCCTGCAGCCAGATCCTCGATGGCCTCACCTTAATGTCTTCAGGCTCCGAGAACGTGTCAGTCTCCTCCTCGGTGGGCATCTCCAGGTCGGACTCCTCGGAGGCAATGGGCACCTGGATGGTGAGGTAGGGGTTGTTGATAAAGTTGAGGTGGTCCAGCTCGATGCTGGAGCGGGGGCCATCGCTCAGGTCCACATGGTTCAGGATATGATTATCCTTCAGTTCCTTGTTCTCATCTTCTGGGGGTGGTTCCTTCTTCTCATCCTCAGGAGCACTCTCCCCCATCTCCCCAGCACCCCCGGGCTCACCGAGGGTGAGCATTATGTCCTTGGGGCTCAGGATCTTGCCGTGCAGCAGCCCCAGGAGGAAGGCTTTGGCAAAGCCGATGCCCCACTTAATGCGTCCGATGGCAATCTGCAGGTTGTTCATCTCGCCGTCTTCATCGGACGCTGCCAGGCTGTCGGCGCTGAAGGAGCTCAGCAGGAGAGCCAGGAACAGATTCAGAACCTGAAAGCCAAGGGGCAGAGGGTCTCAGGCCAGCCAGGGTCTGGGGGACACCACCTTCATCCCACATGGGGTCCTCAGAACTGTACAGCAGAACTGCCTCGTGTTGGGCCCTTAAAAAGATGCCATCTGCCAGGTGTGGTGGTACTAAACCCAAGTAGTCTTTCTCCCTCAGTCTCCAGAGTAGCACAACAACGGGCATGTTTATCCACACCTGGCTCACACAATATTAAATGAAGCCAAGCTGGGGTGTGGTGGTATACACCTTTAATCCCAGCCCTCAGGAGGCAGAGGCAGCAGATCTCTATGAGTTTGAGGCCAGCCTGGTCTACATAGTGAGTCCCGGGACAGCCTGGACTGTGTAGAGAGACGTTGTCTCAAAAATAAATGCATAAATAGATATAAAAGGATGTTATCAGGTGGGGTGCTCATGATTGGCAGCGGGAGGGCTACTAATGTCAGTCCCACCTTACAGATGTAGGAACTGAGGCTCCCCTCTGTCGTGGGACCCTGCTGCCCAAAGCAGTGACAGGTTTGGGGAGGTGCACGGGGTGACAAGACTCTTACAGTGACAGGGTTGGGGAGGTACACTGGGTGACAAGGGGGCTATGCTGGGTGACAAGGGGGTATGCTGGGTGACAAGGGAGGTACACTGGGTGACAAGGGGGTACGCTGGGTGACAAGGGAGGTACACTGGGTGACAAGGAGGTACGCTGGGTGACAAGGGGGTACACTGGGTGACAAGGGGAGTACACTGGGTGACAAGGGAGGGTACGCTGGGTGACAAGGGGGTACGCTGGGTGACAAGGGAGGTATGCTAGGTGACAAGGGGGTACGCTGGGTGACAAGGGAGGTACACTGGGTGACAAGGGAGGTACACTGGGTGACAAGGGAGGTACACTGGGCGACAAGGGAGGTACACTGGGTGACAAGGAGCTTACTGTCCACTGCTTTCACTGTTGGGAAATAAAGAACAAAGGCCAAGTCCAAGCTTCTGAGCCTTCTAGGAATCACTTTTTTTGTTATTGTTTTGTTTGCTTTACCAGACAGGGTTTCTCTGTGTAGCCCTGGCTGTCCTGGAAGTCACTCTGTAGACCAGGCTGGCCTTGAACCCAGAGATCTGCCTGCCTTTGCCTTCTGACCACTGGGACTAAAGGCATGCGCCACCACCATCCTAATGCTGACTGGGTCTTAAAAGGCTGCTGGTCGACCCATCCATTTCCTCCATTTTATTTTCCAGGGGACAATGACTACATACCTGCCAGGTGACCTCAGGGAGCCCACAACCTAGTATAAGCAAATCCCATACCATGGGTATAGGTGGCAATAGAAACTAGGGGATAAATTTTGGCACCAAGCTACCCAACTCTACACGTCAGTATATTAGGCTATCCGCTGCCTCAGTTTCCTTATCTGTAAAATGAAGGTAATTCTAACACATTGTGATTGCTAAAAAGAAAAAAATACAGATAGAAGATTTAATAGGTACCCAGACTGGCTGCTATCATACTTGTAGCGATAGATAATTGTGCAAGGCATAGGGATTAAATGATCAACTCCAAGGCTGGGTCAGCATTTTGTAAATAAGAAAACTGAGTCCCAGAAAGATGCAATGATTCGTCCTAAGACAGCATAGCCAGGACTAGATCTCGGGTTTCTAGTGTCATTATACAACCTCAGAGGGCACCATTTCTTCATACTACCAGATGGCCTGTATCCCGGGAGGCTTGCAATATGGCGGTCCTTCCTCCCGCCAGCCCACCCATCTTTAAGCAGCAAGATGACGGTGAAGCTGTCTGGGGTAGGAGGTCATAGCTTCTGCCTGCCAAGGGCATAGCCAAGGTCTTACTCTCCTGGGCATGAGGGAATAAGGGAGCTTATGTGTGAGAATCTACTGTCCTTGACTCTCTTCATGTGTCGCACTGCCTGGCACTACCAGTGTCCTCCAAGGTCTTCTCATCCTTGCCTTAACTACCAGGCTAATATGGGATCTTTAAAAACTATATTAAAATCCCCTTCAGAGGAATGTGCTTGGGGTCACTATCCACACCCCACAGCTTCCTGCCATTGCCCCCCCCCCACATTTACTGGTCTTTCTTCTCCCTTTGGGGAGGGGACATCCAGTTGCCAGAAACACATTTGAGATGGGAATTAGCTGCTCTCTGGGTCAGCAGGGTTTGCGCACGGCTTCTGCCCGGGACAGAAATAGCCTTCTCAGGCAAAGGGGGAGGGGCAGGAGAGGGTGCTCTTTGGGGTGAGGTACCCGTGTCCTCATCCCTCCCACTTCTTCACACTAACCCAGAGGAAGTGATCAAGTACTGTGGATACTGTGGATGCAGAGGGCATGAGAGCTCGTGAACGCTGGCAGGGTGCCCTGGTACCCACTGGCAGACACCTGCTTCTTTGAAGCCTGAGAGGGAGAGGGGTCAGAGGGGACTGTGCCCAAGGAAATGAGCACACTGTCTCCCTGGGCTGCTGCAAGCCCTCTGCGTGAACTGGGAGAGTCACAGAGCTGGACTGGATGAGTCAGTCGGGGTGTGTGTGTGTGTGTGTGTGTGTGTGTGTGTGTGTGTGTGCGTGCGCGCACGCGTGTGAAGCAGTACACAGAGGCAGCGCAATGCCACGACTGTAGATTCTGGAGGCAGAAAACTTGGCTTAGTTCGCTCTGAGCCCTTGCTTCCTGCTCTCTGAAATAGACACATCAGTCTGCCTGTCCTCAGGTGCTGACGCGGACTGAGTGAACACACAGACTGAGCATAGGACTCGGGGCAAACGCTGAACAAGTGCTGCCAGCAGCATCAAGGGTACCATGATGGCTGCCAGCCTAACTGGTGCCATGGTTACCAGAGTCACAGACCCAGGCTCTAGTCCCAGCTCAGCACCTCAAGAGCTGAGCATCTCTGGGCATCCTCCAGTGTGGAGACTGTATTCCCTCTCCGCGCCCCTCCCGGGCTGTGGGGGAGGGTTACCAGCAGCTTAAGGCATTAATGACTGGAACCTCCCCTTCCCCAAGAGGAGGTGGTTACTGATTTTATTATAACAATTGCTAACCTAAAACTACCCACCTGTAACCTCTGACCTCTGAACTTAGAGGCTAAGCAGTGAGCCTGCGCCAGGTAACCCTCATGATCACCATCACCCACGTCTTCGTTTTCCAGACAGGAAAACCGAGAAGAAAGAGGTTAAAATTATCGCTGGGTATGTGTCAGTGAGATAGCTCAGGGCATAAAAGAACTAAAAGGACTTGCCACAGAAACCTAAGGACCTGAGGTAAATTATCAGGTTCCATTGTGGAAACAGAACCAACCTCCCAAAAGCGATCCTGTTCTCTCTTTTCTTTCCCTCTTACTCTCTCTCTTTTTCTCTCTTTCACACACAAATAGTATTTTTTTTTTTTGCATGCTTGTAATCTCAATACTTGAGTAGCTGAGGCAGGAGTAGCCTGAATTCTTGACTGCCCTTATGCAGAGAGAGGCCCCTGCTACAGACTATTTTAGCCACCCTGGCCTTTAATCTATGCTCACAAAGAATTCCTTCAAGCATGTCCGCCCTAAGTTTGGCCCAGAAAGCTACTCTTTCTCCCCATTCTCTCAGCCCCCTCCTAGGAACTGCAGTCCTGAGTTCTCCCAGACTGTAGCTGTCCCACAGTCTCCTCCAGCTGAGGGGACACCCCCTCCCCCATCAGCCTCTGCCCACAGCCAGAGCTCAGCCATATCTGAGAAGCTCTGACCTAGCAGCCCACGGATTCCTCCAGCCTTTGTGGGGATATGACGGCCTCCTCCACCCTCTGTTGTCCAGAGCAAGTGTCAGCCACCACAGGGGACAGCTAGGGGCAGCACTAAGGAGCCCTGATGGGAGTGACGTGACCTCTACCCCAAGAAGGGGAAGAGTCGACAGGCCCAGCCACAGAAAAGCTGGCCAGCTGGGCCATGAGCTTTGCCTTTCCAGCCTGCATCTCTGCCATGCACGGCTCCACACACCAAGCCCTAGGCTACAGAAAGGGGCAAAATAGGAGTTCCATCATTTCTGGGTTGCCCAGCACTGAGCTGATTCTTTTTTCCAGACCACAGGACCAGAGGCAGGGAATAGAGCCAAAGAAAGTGGAAGAAAACCTTCATGGGGTCCTGGTCCCATTCTATGACACATCTTTCTACATACTAGTGAGGTCAACCATCCCAGTGACCTCAGGAGTTATAAATTCTTTGTCTTCTATTTGATAGAGACCCCAGCCTTACTGGAGAGCAGCTACGGTTCAATATCACACAGACAGCAATAGTGAGGAAGGCAGGGCTGTCTGCCATCCTGCATCAGTTCCCTCAAAACACAGCTTACAAGGCTGGGAAGTGGAATGTCTACCACAGGAGTGGGACGGCCTGAGTTAGAATCCCCAGAATCCATGAGAAAAGATATGTGGCCACTCAGGTCTGTAAACCCTAAGCTGGGGTGGGGGTGGGGATCCAGATGGGCATGCAGATCTCTAGAGCTCGCTGACCAGCTGGTCTGCCGATCAGTCAGGGACCCTGTCTCAGAAGAGAGGTGGAGATGGCTGGAGGGATGTCTCGTGGTGAAGAGCACTGACTGCTCTTCCAGAGGACCAGAGTTCGACTCCCAGCACCCACATGGCAGCTCACAACTGTCTGTAAGTTAAGTCCCAGTGAATCTAATTCCCTCACACATGCGGGCCAAATACCAGTGCACATAAAGTAAAAATAAATTATTTAAGAAAAGAAGATAAGTTGGAGAGTGATCAAGGAAACCCCTCCATATCAACCTCTGACCTCCACAGACGTGTGTACATGTGTATGCACACCTGCACACACATGTACACACTAATACACACATCCGTGACACATATAAACAGGGTGGAAGGCTGGGAAGGCCAAGGAATGACACCTGAAGTTGATCTCTGGTTTTCATACTCACATGCACATGTGTGCACCTGCACACACAGGAACAGGTGAGAATGAGCACACTCATGCACATGCACACACACACATGCAAACACATACATACACACGCACACACGCGCACACACATAAATACAGCCAGGCATAGTACACACCTGTCATCACGGCACTCAGGTACCTGAGGCAGGAGGATTAATGAAAGTTCTAGGTCAGTCTGGGTTATACCGTGAGTCTCAAACCAACACTGTCTCTGAACCAGAGACAGCAGCAGCATTTCTCAGATTCAGCTGAAACAGATTCCCAGGCTATGTTCTAGACTTTGCAGAGTCTAGAACTCTAGGGCTGGGGCCAGGAACCCGTTTTAAGAAAGTCCTGTGGATGGTTAAGCATAAAACGCTGAAGCTCACTGAGGGAGGTCTTACAAAACCACCATTTTCAGCGGTGGCCATAGAAGGTAGAAACATTTTTTTTTGTCAGTAGAAGGGTTTGAGACAGAGTTTCTTTGTGTATCCCTGGCTGTCCTGGAACTCACACTGTAGACCAGGCTGGCCTCGAACTCACAGAGATCCACCTGCCTCTGCCTCTCGAGTGCTGGGATTAAAGGCGTGTGCCACCACTGCTTGGTAAAAACTTTTTAAAGTTAGATTTGTTCATTTTATTTTATGTGTGTTTTGCCTGCAAGTATATATGTGGATCACATGAGTGCCTGGTGCCCAAGGAGGTCAGAAGAGGACACTGATCCACCGAAACTGGAATTAAGGATGGTTAGGAACTATCATGTGAGGGCTGGACATTGAACCCAGGTCCTCTGCAAAAGCAGCAACTGGTCGCAACTGCCGAGCCATCTCTCCAGCCCCCACTGTTTATTTTGAGACCGTCTTGCTATAGAACCCAGATTGCCTGCCCTGGCACCCATTGAGTAAGCCAGGCTCTCTTTGAACTTGCAGAGATCCTCTGTTTCAGCTTCCTGAATGCTGGCATACACTGTCCACCACTGCAAGGCCTGACTATAGAGATCTAAACGCCAACAGTTTTGTACAACTCTCCCCAAAATAAACAAGCCCCTCAAGTGAGAAAGAGAGGAACTGGACACGCTTCGTGTAGTTCCCATGTAAGAGTAAGGAAGCTCTCGAAATAGCTTACTTACCACCAGGTTGCCAATGACCATGACCATGAGGAAGACGGTGAGACACATGGCCTGGCCGGCCACCTCCATGCAGTCCCACATGGTCTCGATCCACTCCCCGCAGAGGATGCGGAAGACGATGAGGAAGGAGTGGAAGAAGTCGTTCATGTGCCAGCGCGGGAGGGTGCAGTCTGAGGCTATCTTACACACACATTCCTTGTAGCTCTTGCCAAACAGCTGCATGCCCACCACGGCGAAGATAAAGACGATGATAGCCAGCACCAGTGTCAGGTTGCCCAGCGCGCCCACTGAGTTGCCAATGATTTTGATGAGCATGTTGAGTGTTGGCCATGACTTGGCCAGTTTGAAGACACGCAGCTGCCAGGCAGGGGGAAATAGGAGAATGAATGAGGCTTGGGGACCACCAGCTAACCCCAGGGAGCCTCAGGAGAAAGCTCAGTGTTCAAAAGTCTTAAACCCCATCCTCCTGATGAGCAAGGCTTTTCCCTGCTTCTGTTAATGAGGGGGTGTTTGTGTCCTATAGCCTCCCGGCATCCACGTTAAAAAAGGGGGGGGGGCCTTATCCATTAAAGATACAGGCTAAAGTATTTACAGGTGAGATTGGATACCAGAATTTGCTTTAACATCCCCTCCCCCCTGTCATAAAAATAGATGGGACAGATGAAAAAAGAATCGCAGTACAAGTGGCTGATAGGAGCACTTAGTTGCTCTTCCAGAGACTCCCGGTCCAGTTCCCAGCGCCCACATTCGGCAGCTCCTAACCACCTGTAACACCAACTCCAGGGGGCCTTGCATCCTCTTCTGGCCTCTACATGTGATAGCATGTAGATACATGTGATTCGTGTCTGGCAACAGACATGTGGCATATGGACACACAAATATAAGCTTGGAAAAATTGTAAAGATAATAAAATTATACTACACTAGTGGCTGTTGGGGGTGGGTGACAGGCACCTAAAGGGTCATTTTTTTTTTTTACTGTATGCTCGAAAGCCCTCATGATAAAGTTAAACAAAACAAGACTGAACTTCAAGGCGTAGAGAAAAAAAATAGTAATTCTTTTTTTTTCTTTTTTTTTTTTTTTTGGTTTTTCGAGACAGGGTTTCTCTGTGGTTTTTGAAGCCTGTCCTGGAACTAGCTCTTGTAGATCAGGCTGGTCTCGAACTCACAGAGATCCGCCCGCCTCTGCCTCCCGAGTGCTGGGATTAAAGGCGTGCGCCACCACCGCCCGGCAAAAATAGTAATTCTTAAGTCCCAAGCGTGGTTTTGTCTTCGGTCAGGCCTATAACACGGAGCTGAAGTCAACTCCATTGCTGCCAGAGGTCATCTAATGTCAGCTCACTAATGTCAGGTCCCCCATCCCAGCCCTGTGTAATAGGAAGGAAGGACTCTTTTTTCTAGTTCTGAGGGACCAGGTAGCATGCACCCTCTGATGGTCTCTCCTCCCATCCCCCCTCAGCCCCTGGGTCTTGTGTACCAGACGGAAGGAACGCAGCACCGACAGCCCTTGCACGTTGGCCAGGCCCAGCTCCACCAGGCTGAGGGTGACAATGAAGCTGTCGAAGATGTTCCAGCCCTGTTGGAAATACTCATAGGGGTCCATGGCGATCAGCTTCAGCACCATCTCTGCAGTGAAAATGCCCGTGAAGACCTGGCAGGGGATGGGACGGGACATGGAACCCCTGTCACAGAGCCTCACGGAGAAAGGGGCCTTGGGAGATCTCCCCAAGGGTGAGGGTTGAGGGCCCTGAAGAGAGGTAGGGAGTGGTACCCACGGCCTATGTGTGTGCATATAGTGGCAGGTACAAAGGCCATGTCATATGCCTAGGTGGGTATAGACCCATTCCTACCCATTTCTGACCTGTGACCATGGTCAAGCCACTAACTTCTTGGATCTTCAACCTGATCCTGACGTTCAACATTCATGAAGTGCCATCTGGTCTACACTGACCTCATTGGCATGCAGGTCTCTACAAAGCTGGAGGGATTATCATCACACTCTTTGGACGGATGAGCAATTGAGGCTCAGAGAGGTGCACTCCAGATCCCTTTGTGCCACTCAATTTCTTGTGTTCTCAGCTCAGGATTTCTCCTCTGTACTCCCAGCCTCCCTACGTATATCTAACCTCAGGAGCTAGCAAACTTTGCCTTTTGATTTTGAAACAAGTAGCATGCAGCTCAGGCTGGCCTTGAACTCACTATGCAGCAGAAGATGACCAAGGACTTCTGTTGCTCCTGCCTCCACCTTCCGGGTGCTAGGATTACAAGCATGTGTCATCATGCCTGACTTTATTCAGTGCTGGGAAGGGAGCCTAGGAAGGCTTGCACACTAGGTAAGCACTGTACCAAATGAGCCACACCCTCAACCAAGCCTTGGGTCTTGGCAGGGACTGAAAGGGATGGAATCAGAAAGTTAGCTCTGCCCCCTCAACCTCAGAACAGGCACCCAAGGGCCCCACAGTCCCTTAAACTTCACTGGCATAGTCCCCCTCTTACTAGGCGTCAGCTGCTTTGGATTGACAGCATGCCTAGGTACACACTGGGTCCCTCCCAAGAGCTGTTTCTGGCCATAGCAGGTGCCCAGACAAGAAACACAGTGTGGTCATTGGGTAGACAGGCAGACGGGTCCTGCCCATCACCACACCCTGGCAGCTGTGCCCTTGCCTCTCTTGCCCAGCCTGGCCATGGCTGCTTTGGGCATCTTCACAAGATGGACATATCTGCTTTGAAGACTGGGGATTCTGATGCCATGGTTCTTATGCCCCCTACCCAGTGCTGGCACCGACCCAACCTTCCCTCACATGGCACACTCTCTGAGCTTGCCTTTCCCTAGAGATAATGGGAGCCTGCGAGCCTCTTGTCTGTTTGTCATGGTGGGTGGGTGGGGTGGGACTGCAAAGGGAATTGGGGAGGGTGGGGCACGGTGGAGCAGAACTGGAGGAGGAGGCCCAGTGGCTTTTCCCTTTGTCAGGCTCCAGTGGGGCTGGCTACGAGGTGCTAATGCCTCTAATGGGCAGGGATAAGCAGTGGATCAGAGCGTGTCAACAATAGCTGGGCAGCAAAGGGCTCAGGAGAGCACCCGGTGGGGCTGGAGAACGGGAGGTCTCTGGGGTGAGGTAGAAACCCTGGCATTTGGGTGTCTTTGGCTATATGCCCTCACTCCCAAGTCCCTTGGTCTCTTTTAGGACCATGACAGTCTATGAAAGTTAAGAAACTTGTTACCTAGCCTCGGCCATTTCCACGCCCCTACTCCCTCGACCCCAATTCCTAGATGTGGCCTGGATCCCAGACCTCCAGGAGTCCTGGTCTAAGCTCACCCCACTCTCCTGGTTCCCAAATGCCTTGAAGCTCAATCACCATGTTCCCCAGACCTCCTCTGCACGACCTGTGCCGGCTGTCCCCAAGCGCCCCTACGTTTCCACACATCCCAGCCAGGCCCACTCTGCTTCCTGTTCTCCAGACGCCCGCCCTCTCCTTCTGCCCCTTGCTTACTAAGTTGCCCACGGAGAGCACATTGTCAAAGTGCTCGGTCATGGGGTAATGCTCCATGGCCATGAACAGGGTGTTGAGCACGATGCAGATGGTGATGCCCAGGTCCACGAAGGGGTCCATGACGATCAGGTGGATGATATGCTTGAACTTCACCCACGGGGCGCAGCAGTTCCAAATGAGTACTTTGTGCGCACACTTGTACCACCACGGCGGGCACTTCTGGTGGGCTTCTTCCAGCTCTGGGGGTGGGGATGGAGCGAGTGTCTGATGAAGAGTCTAGCTCTTTGCTCCTGCTCCTATCTCCCACCCTTTAGAACTCCACATCCCAATACTCCAGTCGCTCGCAAGGTGAACCCCACTGCCATCTTCATCACAGACTGCCTCACAGGATGTCATCCGTCAAAGCTCCAGCTTTCCCTATGTTCTGACTCTTGTACCCACCCCCCTCAGTAAGGCCTTCTCTAGCCCCAGGACCAGCCCCTCACAATCCCACCCACAAGCCCCCTCCCTCGGAGCCCTGCCCTCTTAGAGTTCAGCCCCTCAAAGCACACCGCCTTCAGAAGCCTTACCCCGAAACCCTCCCAGCGCTCTGCTTTGCGCCCTCAGCAAGCCCATTGTTGCACCTCCACAATGCCCTCCTCTAGAGGTACACTATCTGTGTTTTCATAAATAAAGCTTGCCTGAAGATCAGAAGGCAAAACAGTCACACTAGTGAGCCACATAGGCCAGGGAGTGGTGGCACACCTCTGTAGTTCCAGAACTCTGGAGACAGAGGCAGAAGGGTCTCTGTGAGTTCAAGGCCACCCTGGCCAACACAAGACTGAGTCTCTCTAAAGGAGAAACAGAGCTCACACAAAGGTGCTCCCAGCACGTGGGGTCACATGACTTTAATTCCAGCAATATGGCTGGGCGGAGAGAGGAATATAAGGTCGGGAGGAGACAGGAACTTAGTTGAGTGGAGTTTGAGGATTGGTGGAGACAAGATCTCTCTCTCCCCTTTGGTCTGAAGATTTGGAAGAGGTAAAAAGTCTTTCTAGTGGCTGGCTGCTTTGCTTTTCTGATCTTATGGTTGGACCCCAATATCTGTCTCTGGGTTTTTATTATCCATGCTACACCCTCCCTCCCCGTAGTGTGCTGGAGCTGAGCTACCTCTCGGTGTGGGATTCTGCCAGGAAAAAGACATACCGTGGTCTCTGACTGGGTTCCAGAGTCTTTAGGAAGCATTGGGGTACACTTTAGGGGGTCAGTCCTCAGTGCTGTTGGCCAGAGTTCCTGAAACCTTTCCCTCCCTGCTGCTGATAACACTAGTCACCCCAGACTGTCCCCAGGCATAAACACCTTTCCCTCTTGAGTGACTTTCTGGAAAACCCCTATTCTTGTTACCCCTGATCTGTGGGGTCTGTGGAATGGGGCTGTTCCTTTACCTGGCCTCTGTGGCCTATGGGAGTAGCCTCTCCCTAGGCAAATTCTCCAGTACTTACTTTTGTAAACTTAAGAGGCAAATACTATTGGTGCCCCCTGTTTTGCAGGTGAAAGAGACTAGGGTAGGTGGCAGTCCCCTGGAGAACCTGGTAGGGCTGGAGTCCCACCCAGGAATGAGAAAGTGAACCTCTTTCCTTGGCTCTCTATCTCAGGCTAGTCTGCCTGGGCTCCTGTAGGTGTCCCAGCATCTGAGATCTAAAGCCTGAGGAAACAGAGGAGGGAACTTCTTGTGCCACCTCTGCCCAGCATCCTGGACCATTTCCTCTGGAGGAACACCATCACCTGAATGCAGAGGTAAGTGTGAGATGGAGCCCTTTAGAGGGTCACAGAACCTGAAGAACCCTAGACTCTGCCTTTAGCACAAGGCAAGCCCTAGGAAGTGAATGGGTACCCTCCATCTCTGGGTCAGAGATACCTTTTTTTTTTTAGACAGGGTTTTTCTATGGTTATCCTGGAACTTACTTTGTAGATGAGGTTGGCCTCGAACTCACTGTGATCCACCTGCTTCTGCCACCCAAGTGCTGGGATTAAAGGTGTGTGCCATCACTGCCTGGCCCTTGTTACTATTTCTTTATTCTCCTCCTGAGACTTGGGGGCACCACAGGACTTGTGGGGAGTCTGTGATTCTACTCGGGGGAATTTAAACATTGACTTTTAGCCTTTACCCAGGAAACACTGGAGTAGGTTCTGGAACACCAGGCCTTCCTGGTTAATATTATTAGCCTGTCCTTCCTCGTTGCCTTGGCAGCCCCCAAACCCTCCCGGAAGCCCCTAGTTCCCGCAACGGCTTGGCCTTGCAGCCAAAAATGAAGCAGGTTAACAGGACTATATTTATCCCAGCTTATTTCTTTAGTGTCAATATTAAGTTACTGCCCTCCTGAAGCTGGATCCAAGCAGGCCCCACCCTGCACCTCAGGAGACTGAGAGGCTTGGTGGGCAGCGCAGGCAGAGTGGGAGGGGGAATGGGGGCACAGGGCACTTACCCTCCATAGCATCTGAGATGGCACTGTCTGCGCTGCAGCTCGGCCTTGGGGGCCCCTTCTCCCCGGATGTGTCCAGGCTGCCATTGCAATCTTTGTTGTGGACTGGGTCCCCATCTGCCTCCCCACCTTCCAGAGCCTGGGCAGCCTTAGCCTGTAAGTCAGCAAGGGTAATGAATGAGAAGTCTCACTCTGAGGCAGGGGAATGGACACGTTGACTCTCAGAAACTCTTACTGAGCCTTTATCTTAGTTGATGTCATATCTAGTGCATGGAGAGAAAGGGGCAGCCTTCAGTGGTGGTGGAGGGACGGGGTAAGGACAAAAGAACTGAAGACCTTGGCCCAGAAGATTCTCATCCCTGCTTCTCTGCTGGGCCCTAGACGTCATACGTGCATGAGAAAGCAGGAAGCTGTCCCGTGTACAACCTGGGGTCCTGCCTCTGACTCAGCAAAAACCCAGAAAGCACAAAACCATAGAGCTTTAATCTGGAGGAAAGTTCACAGTTCACTGTCCCAAACTCCTCGCTGTGGGATGGGGAAACTGAGGTAACCCTTCCACTAAAGCTCCCAACCTGGTTATTGCTCCATAACCCTTCCTCTTGCCCCTGCTCCTCCCTTATCCCGCCAGCCTGCCTGGAAGGAGCCAGGAGTTAAGCGGTCCAGGCCAAGGCCAGGGAGACCCTTGGTCCTCACCCCAAACTCCTTGCCTGGATCCCCACCTTTTCTAACTCCTCCTGATGTTTTTTGAATTTCTCAAGCATCTGTTGAAACTCCTCCTCTTTCTCCTGGTCCTCAGCCAAGGTAGCTTCATTCTGTTCTGCATAGGCCATGGCCACCACCGCCAGGATCAGATTGATGAGGTAGAAGGAGCCCAGGAAGATGATGACCACAAAGAAGATCATGTAGGTCTTGCCAGCTGCTCGAAGGGTCTGGGGATGTGGGAAAAAGGAGGGAGGTGTCTCATGGCCTCCATGGGTCCTTCTACATGGTTGTTGCTTAGGTAGGTAGGCAGAGGAGGGGTCCCTCACGGAGCCTAGAGACAAGGTGTGGCCATTCCTAACAACTCAACCATATTCTGGGGAACCTCAAAATACATGTGAGTGATCTAGGCATTCTGATGTCCCAGATCAGAGCCATGGGGAGTCTAGATAGGCACTCTGAGGTCAGAAAACCAGGATGGACAAATAGCAAGCAGGGCTTGAAACCTTGCTTTGCCCCGGAACCTGGTACCTAGGAACTGTTCAACAGATAGTAGATCTATGATTGCTGTTATTATTAATCTTGTTAGAAATACTGCCAAAGATCAGAAGACATCATCGTTCCTTCTCAACCCACCTGCTCTACCAGCTGTGGACATCAAATGCAGGTATCCCTTGGTATCCTGGGAACTGGTTCCTTAGATACCAAGATCTCCAGATGCTCATCTCCTTTATAGGAAAGGGTGTAGCGTTTGCACCCAACCTAGGCACAGCCCCCTCCTCTAATCCTCTCTAGATGATCCATGGTATCTAATACAATGTAAGTGCTACATGCACAGTTGCTGGGTCTTCTAAATTATGGAATAAAAATATTTTCCAATAGGGTATTTGTGTGTGTCCTCCAAACAGGAGTCTCCAGTATAGGCACAATTTTTTCATCTGAAATACTTTCTCTCTTCTCTCCTCTTTTAGTTTAGTTTATTTTTTATTTGTTTATTGATTGATTGATTGATTGGTTTTCTGAGACAGGGTTTGTGTAGCCGTGGCTGTCCTGAAACTCACTCTGTAGACCAGGCTGGCCTCAAATTCAGACTCACTGCCTGCCTCTACCTCCAGAGTTCTGGGATTAAAGGTGTGTGCTACCATTGCTACCACTGCTGAAATACTTCTCTTTATCTCTCTCTTTTGCACATTGCTGGGAATTGAACCCAGGACCTTGTATACACTCGGCAGGTACTCTACCATTGAGCTTTATTCCCAGCCTTTTGTTTAGTTTTTCAAGACAGGGTTTCTCTGTGTAGCTCTGGCTGTCCTGGAACTCACTTTGTAGACCAGACCGACCTCTCTAACTCAACAATCTGCCTGCCTCTGCCTTCTGAGTGCTGGGATTAAAGGTGTACACCACCACTGCCCGCTCCATTTTTTAAAAAAAGTATCTTCAATTTGTAGTTGGTTGCATCTACATAAGTGAACCCCACAGATATGGAGGGCTAACTACCATTGTGTGGGCGCAGAGTTAAGTTTCTGAGCTGTCCTACCGGTTTTTCTGAGGCTTGTAGATTCTTGGGTCTAAGTCTATAGCAGGCCCAGACCTCAGTTCATAAAGCAAAAATAGAAAAGGAGTGTGATTTGACTCTGGCCAGGTATTCACAAGAACCCTCAGGGGAACTGAAGGAGTCCCCTAGGGGAGATGGTGCAGTGGGGGCCTGGCCATTGGGGTGGGCTCTGAGGAGCAGCGGTGTGGAGGGTGTGTCTGGGCGGCAGGGCAGAGCGAGAGCAGCTGTACCAGCTGGAAAAGGTTCTCCCAGTAGTCCTGTGTCATGAGGCGGAAGAGAGCCAGGAAGGCCCAGCTGAAGGTGTCGTAGCTGGTATAGCCATAGTTAGGGTTCCGTCCAGCCTTTATGCATTCATAACCTTCGGGGCAGTGCCTGGTAGTGAAAGGGGGGACCGGATTAGGGATGGAAGAGAGCTGAGGATGGATGGAGGACTCTGGGTAGAGGATCCCTCATATGTCCTCCAAACACCAAAGCCTTCTATCCTTGCCTACTGGTTCCCCCACACTCCTGCCCACCCCAGATACATGTTCCTAATGAAGCCCCACTTCCCAGGATACCCCACAACTCACCCGGCATCACTGCTATTCCCACAGAGCAGGGCATCATTGGAGCCCTCCAGGAAGTAGAAGTTTCCTTTGGGAACCAGAGGCCACAAAGAAGACATGTTACCACACAGATGCACAGTAAGCACACGCACACAACACGCTACTCCATGTGTGAGCCCCTCCCATCTTTAACAAACAGTCCCAGATTCCAAGCTCTCCAGCAGCTAAACTGCAGGGGTTCAGCGCTAAGCCTCACTTCACCGGCTTGGCACCGACTCTGGTTATGAGGTCAGAACTCACCAGGAGCCGAACAAGGGGCAAGGGTCATGTGTCTGTGTGTGCATTAGGCTACCACACACTTATTTAACTGTAGGAATGAGTTAGAATCTAGGGGCCACAGTGAAGGACGAACACCATTCCAATATGCAGACACTGTTAGTGCCAGAGACAGAGAAAGTGTATGAGTGTTGCATGTGCCCATAAAGAACAGGAATGTGAACAGGACATGTTCGTTGGCAGCCCTACCAGAGGGGCACAGAGTATGGGGAAGAAGGGGAAGGAGAACAGAGTGCCCAGGCTACAGAAGGATGATGAACTGTGTCTTTGTACAGCGAGAGCTGTGTGTGTGTGTGTGTGTGTGTGTGTGTGTGTGTGTGCATGTGTGTGTCTCAGGGAAAACTCGGTCTTGTTTCTCAGCACCAACTGCAAAGTGCACTTTTTTTTCAAGGAGTCTCTTATTGGGACCTGGGGTTTGCCATTGAGACAGGATTAGCTCACTGTACAGTGCGCCCCTGAGATCTGCCTGTTTCTGCCTCTCCAGTGCTGGAATCACAGGCATGTGCCACCATGCCTGGAAGCTTACAGGAGTTCTGGGGATTGACCTCTAGTCCTCAATCTTGCCCGGCAAGTATTTATAGATTAAGCTATCTCCTCAGCCTCAGCAGGTGCGGAGGTTTTAGACAGTGTGTCATCATCGCTTAACCCTTGAAGGAAGTTTTGTCATACTTCATTTGATAGGAGAGGATCTTTTTGTTTTGTTTTGTTTTTTGAGTCAGGGTTTCTCTGTGTAACAGGCCTGGTTGCCCTGGAATTCACTCTGTAGACCAGGCTGGCCTTGAACTCACAGAGATCCACCTGCCTCTGCCTCCCAAGTGCTGGGATTAAAGGTGTGCACCACCATGCCCAGTGATAAGAGAAGGTTCTGAGGGTCATGACTATTGGAGGCTACCCAAGCTGATCAGTGATAGATCTAGGCTTATGTCCTCTGCAAGAAGCAGCCGAGACAAGGGCTGCCTTAGGGGTCGGTAGTCTCCCTTCTCACCTTCGTCGTTGATGTAAGCGTCCCAGTCAAAGGTGTAGTTGCTGGCCCAGCTCTCCTGGCTGCTCCACGTGTCATTGCCGTACCACGTGTCGTTGCCGTACCACGTGTCGTTGCCGTACCACGTGTCGTCATTACTATACCACGTGGTGTTGGTGTCATTCATGGGCGGGGGCCAGCGCACGCACTTCTGACGCAGGTTCCCCATGAAGAGCTGCAGCCCCACGAGCGCAAAGACGCTCAGGCAGAAGACGGTGAGGATCATGACGTCGGACAGCTTTTTCACGGACTGGATCAGGGCTCCTACAATGGTCTTCAGCCCTGGGCACGGCAAGGGTGAAAGCGTCAGCAGGGAGAAGGGTAGGATGGTAGCGACTCCACCCTGAGCCTCAGCCAACTCCATCTCTGAGGCAGATTTTGCACCTCATAGCGCCTTCCCTGAAGCCTCCCTACGGTGACCCTTTCCTGAACACCTCCTTTATGCTGAGCTTGGCTTTGCCTGGAGACAATGACCTTGAAGATGCAATGGGCTACTGCCTGACCCTCAGAACTATACAAAAACATAGAGAAATTCTAATAAATGTCAGCACTCTAGCATTCCCAAAGTGTGTTCTCTGAGTGTTGTCATTAGCCTAGGTTAGATTCTTAGAACCCGAGTGTTCACTTCTAGGCCTGAGTACTGTGGAGAGGTATGTTCCCCAGGCAGAGGGTCCCCACATCTCCCAATACCTGGGATAACTGTGATGGTTTTCAGGGCCCGCAGCACACGGAAGGTCCTCAGGGCTGAGATGTTGCCCAAGTCCACAAACTCTGTCACATACCTGAGTGGGAAGTTAAGGTGTGTGTGGGGGGGTGTCAGAAGTGGGGCAGAAATCAAGTATTTCTGGGCCCAGAATGAGGAGTCCCAAAGAATTCTTGTAATGGGGATTATCACATGGAATGGTGGGTCAAATAACTCCCAAAGTTCCTCTTATAGCCCAAGAGTTGAGAAGAACAGTGCTGAGCTTGCTGCTGGGGAGAGTGGATAGGCAGGGACAGCTCCGCTCACCCACTGGCTGTGAGGCTGAGTTAGGCTGCCTCCTAAGGTACAAGGAGGGGATGCTGACTTCTGGGCAGGGCCCTGGGAATGTCCTAGATGGTGTGGCTCAGTCTGTACAAGTCATGGCCCGTGCCACCACCCTCCTGTCAAAGCCCCCTTTGTGGCTCACCCTTCTGGCCGCTCCCACCCCAGCCCTAGGGCCCCGCTTACGCCATCGTGATGACACTAAAGTCCAGCCAGTTCCAGGGGTCCCGGAGGAATGTGAAGTCATCAATGCAGAAGCCTCGGGCCAACATCTTAATAAGAGACTCGAAAGTGTAGATCCCTGTGAAGGTGTACCTGGCAAGAAGAGGGCCGGTCAGGGCCATGGATGTCACCTGGATGTCACCACAGTATGTATGTGTGTGTGTGTGTGTGTGTGTGCATGGCAGCACACACACAACCTTAGAGGAGGGGCGCCAAGATGGCATATGGCTACCCAGGGCTGAGCACGTTGGCGAGCGAGGGTGATAGCATGCCCTCCCCCACCCTGACTTAAGGCGTTAATGGTCACAGGGATAGTGTATCTTCCTTGAAAGACAAGAGCAGTGTTGCTCTGAGCCCTCGGGATACAGACCTGGAATAGGAAATCTGAGAAAGGCGACTTACTCCACGTCCTTGGACCAAGATGGCGGATTGCTCATGGTCATGAACACACAGTTGGTCAGGATGGTAATCATGATAAACATGCTGAACAGCGTGGGAGTGGGTCAAGGAAAGAGAAGGAGGAGGCAGCTGGGAAGAGGAGGGCACAGGAAGGTCTCCTGCCCACCCCTAACCTCCCCGCCTTTCCCACTGGGGCAGGATATGCGTGGATGAGCACCTTGATGGCCACACGCCTGACAATGCTGAAGGGGCTCAGCATGTAGAGGGCAGGCGTGGCAGAGAAGCGGAAGATGGCCTTGCCTTTGTTGAGCACAATGAAGGTCTGGGGGAGAGAGAGAAACTGAGTCTGAAGGACAGACAGACAGGGGGACAGGAGGCACAGAAAGAGGGAGCCCTCCCACACCCGGACCTTCTTGTCACTGTAGTAAGGGTCCAGGTCCTCCAGGGGGATGCCAATGACTTCAGGTGGGGGGTCCCCGTAGATAAGCGGTAGGTTCTTGCCGGCTTCTAGGTCGCTGCGTGGCTTCCGCTCAGGCTCCTCAATTTCCATTTGCTTATTCCGCTGCAGTCGGGCCTCCTCCTCCACGGCCCGCTGCTCTATAGCTGCCAGGGACTCGGGGGTGAAGGGGCGCAGGCAGTGGGGACCCAGGGGTACCAGGGTGGGCAGAGATGAGCTGGCCATCCTTGCATCCTGGGCTCAGGGGCCAGAAGGGTGGTAGGCAGAGGGGCAGCTGCAGCCCGTAGTCCTGGGGTTCTGGGGATCACCAATTCCCTGGGTCTACTGTGTTCACCTCACTTCCTGCCTGCCCAGGGGTTGGGCCAGGGAGGTGGGTGCACAGGTCTTGTTGGGGCTGGGAGATGTGCCTGCAAGACCTGGGCTTGCTGCTGCACAGGTGCTGGGCAGGAAGCATCCCCCACCCCAGGCCCCACAGTGCACTCTTCTCTCCAAAAAGTTGCGCCACCTTCGGGATCAGCAGAAAACAAACCAGATCCTCTTCAGTCTTGGGAGTTTGGGGCCAATGCCCCTGTGTCCTGACAAACACCAGGAACTGTGTGGCTTCAGCCTATAGGGACACAAAGAGAGAACCTGTACTGGCTGTGACCACAGGATCTCCAGGTGGACCAGGATGAGGGCCTGGTAGGAGGACCCTAAAGCACATCTAGAAAATGAATTTCAGCAGGGCGGTGGCTGCCATGTGGACCGGCTGATACTGGTTAGCAAAGGATGTGTGGAGACCTTTGAGGTTTCAGCAAGACTCAGTACAAAAGGATGACTGGGATGTGTTGATGATGTCCGCCAGGGACCATCTCAGAAGAACATGGGCCCTGTCTGTGTTTGTCATCTCTGCCTGGAGAGAAGGGAAAGGAAGACTGTGGGGACATAAGATTTCTTTTCCGACTTATGAGGTACTTCGCAGTGGGCTGGGAGAGGAAACACAGAAGGGTCCCGGTCTGCAGATGGTCTCAGCAGCTTCCTCCCATGGTTCTGTGGAATCCAAACCTCTGGCCAGATGCAGTGGAGCAAGCAGATGTAAGGTATGGGAGGTGGGTGGTGTCAGGAGACCTGGGAATGCTAACGGGGAAGACTAGGAAAGGCGATGGGAGTAAGGAGATGGGCGGTTCCAGCAGGGCAGGGTTCAAGCCCCCAGGGACAGTTTTTGATTGGTGGTCTCTTATGAACTGGGTATGGGAAAGGAAGTGTCCCAGAAGCCTTGGGTTTTATGGCCAGTATATGGACCATCTCCTGAGCTAGCCCCTTGGCCTTTTCTGACTCCTTGTCCCATTTGCCCAGCCTGTTACCCACAGAAGGGCTGTGCTGGGTTAGTTATTGGAAATGAATTTAGGGGAATGATTCCTTCAGTAAACAGAAAGAACACTGGCCCAGCTGCTCACAACAACTGAGAGGCCAGTATGGGGCTGGAGAGATGGCTCAGTGGATAAGTACATATAAGGACCTGAGCTTGGGTTTTAACATTCAAGAAAAAAGCTGGGTAGCCACATGAACACTTGTAACCCCAGTGCTGGTGCAGGAGCAGAGACTGGAGGATTGCTGGGTCTGTTGCTCACTAGCTGAGCGCTAGGTAAAACAGGAAAAAAACCTGTTTCTAAGAAGTAGAGTGGATAGTGATAAAACAGGACAGCCAATGCCCTCCTCTGGCCTCTGCAAGCACATGTACACACACACACACACACACACACACAGAGAGAGAGAGAGAGAGAGAGATCACACAGACGGATGGATCCTAGAGCCTCTACCCTGACAGGGACTCCAGCAGACCCCCAGAGTGACATCAAGTCTAGTCCTCTCACAGAAGACCCAGGCACAGCGGCTCTGGTAGGTGTGCACACTTTTCAGGCCGGGTCAACAGATGGAGCAGATGACAGGGAAAGGCCAGAGCCATTGGGCAGAGATGGCCACACCCCTTGTCCAGTTACTCAGCTGCTTTTTGCCAGGCTCCAGGGAGTCATGTTTCTGGGGGATGACTCTGCTGGTTCCTGTTTCTCAGCTGGTCAGTGGCCCTGGTGTGCACAAGTGCACATCCACACACTCGGGTCTGAGCTGTAAACCCTTCACAGAGACACTCAGCCTGTCCCAAGCCTTCCCCTGACCTTATATACATGCTTGCATCTTGTCATATGATAGATAATGCTGGCCTGCCAGATGGCCTCGAAGGGACCCACCCAGTCTGAAGTCATCTTGGCCACAATACCCCAGTTCTGGTGCTGTTCACTCTCCTCCACTGGAGCCCAGGGGGACCACAATAACCCAGCATCACAGCCTGACTGGAGGGACCACAATAACTCAGCGTCACAGCCTGGCTGGAAGGACCACAATAACCCAGTGTTACAGCCTGGCTCAGGACCACAATAACCCAGCATCACAGCCTGGCTTAGGACCACAATAACCCAGCATCACAGCCTGGCTTAGGACCAGCCCTCGAGGAAACTGACCTCACCTGAGTCACAGGAGCCCAGGGACAGTCCAGTGTTTTGAGCAGCCTGCCCTGCTCCCATGTCTTGAAAATGATGTGGCCCACCCCATTGGCCCACTCTGGTCTCTGCTCTGAGAAGCACCCTCTTCTCTCCCTGGGAACACACACAACTTCCCAGCTCTGCCATCTTTAACCAATCCTGAAGCCACTTCACGTTTGGAGGTTTGGCTGTGTAAGGGGAGATTATCTCCATTCCCAGTCCCAACACAGTGGCTCACGACTGCCTATAATTCCTGTCCCAGGGAATCTGATGTCCTCTTCTAACCTCCACAGGAACCAGCCACACACGAGGTGAACAAACATACACACAGGCAAAACATTCATACAATAAAAATAAATAAAGATACAAATTTTGTTTAATAATCCCATGCTGCGCTGTGAGTAGTGGTTCAGTTCCTTTAATCCCAGAACTCAGGAGGCAGAGGCAGGTGGATCTCTGAGTTTGAGGCTAGCCTGGTCTACAGAGTGAGTTCCAGGACAGCCAAACTATATAGAGAAACCCTGTCTCAACCTCCCCCCCCCAAAAAAAAAGCCATGTGCTACCCCCTCTGGCTCAGCTTTGTTTGTTTGTTTGAGACAGGGTCTGTCCTTGGCCTGGGCTCAATGATCAGACTATCTGTTAGTTGATCACGAAGATTTCTACGTCCTCAGGGCTGGGATTACAAGTATATCCTGCTACGCCCAGTTTTGTCGGTTTGTTTTTTGTTTGTTTTGAGTGGGAACCGAGGAGTGAACTCAGGTTCATTCTCAGGTTTGTGCAGCAGCGCATTTTACTAGCCCACTTCCCCACCCCAGAGGTGTTTCCCATGGCCGTTCTCCTGCTTTCTAAAAACAAATGCTTCAGGTCATCTCATACTCCTTCAAATGTCCATGCTCTCCCCTTAACATTCCCTTCTGATGACCCTGCCTCTTCTCCCCCCTCCTGGCCTATTAGAATAATAATAATCTGGCCAGACATGGTGGTGCACACCTTTAGTCCTAGCCCCCAAGAGGCAGAGGCAGCAGCTTGCTGAGTTCGAGGCCAGCCTGGTCTACAGAGTGCGTTCCAGGACAGCCAGGATGAAATCACCACCACGGGCTGGGCCTTCCACTTATACTCGACACCTGGGCCCTGTGCTTCCTCACAGCCTCTTTTTGTGGCTCTTTTCTGTCTACCGCTCATGGGTGTCCATCTTCTATATTAAAACCAACAACAGTTCCTGTTGGGGAATATTGTTTTAAGCTGTGTTGCTTTTGTTTATGCTGCATTTGTTTAACTCTGTGAAGCTGTGATTCTTTGCCTGCCTAAAACACCTGATGGTCTAATAAAGAGCTGAGTAGCCAATAGCAAGACAGGAACAAGGCTAGGCAGGGCTGGCAGGCAGAGAGAATAGGTCTAAGGAGAAAAGAGGGAACAAGGAGCAGAGGGCATAGGGGGCTAGCCACCCAGCTACACAGTCAGACACGGAGCAGGAGTAAAAATAAGATATACAGAAGAAAAGGGAAAATCCCAGAGGCAAAAGGTAGTCAGGGTAATTGAAATTAAGAAAAGTTGGCAAGAAACAAGCCAAGCTAAGGCCAGGCATTCATAACTAAGAATACGCCGCTTTGTGTGGTTTATCTGGGAGCTGGATGGTGGTTCCCCCAAAAAGACAAAAGAGCAAAACATGACACAACAAGCCACCACACCTCACACCTCCCCCTGCCTTCCTGTCTTGGAAAGTGTCTCCACCAGCTGTCTCTACTTTCTTACGTTTTGCTCCCTCCTCAACCCATTCCAACCTGGCTGCCATCACCCCGCTCAACCGGAACTGCTTTTGTCAAATCGGCAACACCCTCCCAGCTGCCAAGTCCAGGGCACAGATTTCTCTCCTCACCTCTCTTGACCTCTCAGGAGCAGGCAGCCCACTTGGCCACTGACCCTCTCTGGAATCTTCTATTCTTTCGGCCTCCATGGGATCACTCTGGTGGTTTCTCTTCCTCACCAGTTGTCCCTTAACGTCTGTGGTGCAGCCCTTTCTGTGCCCAATCTCTGGAGTCACACGGGCTCAGCCTTCACATGGCTATGATGACAGAATGTGCCATAGGAACAGAACTCTACACAGGCATAGCCGCTGCCCTCTGGACAGCTCCATGCTGCAGAGAGGCGAGCCCACCCTCCGTGGTCCCACACACTCTTTCTCACGCCAGGAAATGCCACCACTCCCAGTTTCTCTGGTCGATCACCAACATGTGTCCTGAATTCTCCTTTTCTGTCACAATGTGCAAAGCCCTACTAATCCCTTTTCCTCCATGCGTGGAAACCCACCTTTTCCCAGCTGCTCATGCCACGCCATAGTCACTTCCTGCTACCGTGTCTGCCACCTTATCCTCCAAGTCAGTCCCACAAGGCAGCCACCGAGATTCCAAAACAAGAGTCGGCTCCCATTTCTGTTAAAATTCTCTAATGACCCTCCAATGGGTTCCTGTGGTGGCCTCACAGGTCCTGATGCTCCGGCCCCTGCCTGTTTGCCCCTCTTTTGTCCACTGCTCTTACCCTGGCCACTCTATTCCAGTCCGTTTTGGTCACTGGCTTTGATCCTGCCTTTGGAATTTTGCCCAGCTCCCCTCTCTCTCTGGAATCCCACAGCCCTCCTCTTCCCATGGCTGGTCCCTTTCTGTCTTCTATTTCAGAGAAAGGTTTTTTTCCTCTGTTTTACTTGACATCATTTTTCATAAGTTGCAAATGCTTGCCTCGTTTGTTTGTGTGTGTTCTCCAAGGGATAGAAATGTCAACATGAGCAGTGACTGTGTCCGTCTAGGTCACCATGGCTAGTCCCAGCACTGGGCATGAGGTAGGTATTTAAATAGAGTCTGTTGCCAGGCTTGGGTGGCACATGCCTTTAATCCCACACTTGGGAGGTGAAACAGTCAGACGTCTACGAGTTTGAGGTCAGTCTAGTCTACTTAGTGGCTACATAGTGAGATCCTGTCTCAAAAGAAACATACCAACAAAGGGCATAGTGAATGAAATGAACGAACAAATGAATGAATGAGGCCTTGGATATAGATCTTCTAGGGATTTCATGGACTTTTCTATGCTTCGTCCACCAACCCATCCATCTATCCATTTATCCATCTATCCATCTATCTCTCCCTCTATCCATCTGTCCACCCATCCCTCCGTCTGTCCGTCCGTTCATCCATCTGTCCATCCGTCCCTCTATCCATTTGTTTATATCTCAGAAACTGAGCTGGCCATGAGTAGGGCTCAGTGATTCACAGTTCGATGCTAATGGTCTGGGGAAAGTGGACCTGAGCACACTTGGCTGTGACAAGATCATACAGACCCTGTCCTCAAGAGGAGCGTTGATGGTGCTAGGGGCGTGGAGGTGAGTGAGCAGTTGCTTCCAAGTAGAAGAGAGATGACTTTTAAAGCTGGGTCTCAGTAAATGAGTAAGTTAGGAACACAGGAAGACAGAGGGGAGGACATCCCAGGGCAAAGGCAGACACTGGGAACCCGTATGGATCGCAGAAGTCATTTAGGGAACGGGATGGGGAGAGGCTGAATGGGGTTAGGGCTGTTGCCAGGCACAGGGGGACTAGACTTAATCTTGCAGCCTTGCAGACTCCCCCCCAGTGGGAGGTCAGATGGAGTCACCGCCCTCCAGTACTGTCCACTACCCCTCCCATGCATCTAACACAGACGGGAAAGTCGTGCTGTTTCTAGTGGCGTTGGTGACAGGATAAAAGGACAACCCCAAGGTGTGGATGTCCCTGGCAGATACAAAGTGTCAGCAGGACTCCATGACACCAGGTAGGTTGGTAGTTCTCCATGTGGCTCCTTGGGATACAACGGAGTGTGAACATGGTAAGACGGTAGCTCCTTCCACCC
This sequence comes from Chionomys nivalis, assembly GCF_950005125.1. Lineage (NCBI taxonomy): Eukaryota > Metazoa > Chordata > Mammalia > Rodentia > Cricetidae > Chionomys > Chionomys nivalis. The sequence goes on from NC_080092.1 coordinate 86,904,660, forward strand.
GATTCTGTCCCAGACTGTCCCTAAGTTATGGCTTAGGTCCTCAGGGCAACCCCTTCCCAAGGCATTTGAGAATGGTGATGCTTCAAAGAACTGAGAGAACAGGCATTCATTCCCTTATCCCACAACTAAGCCTAAGAGAGGAGCCACGACTTTCCAGTCCACAAATTCATTCATTTGCTCAACAAACATTCTGAGTTTGTGGTCCATGCCTGGCTCTATCTAATCTTGGTCTAGGGCAGAGCACAGGGGAGGTAAAGTCCCTGGCCTCTCTGAGGTTGCATTCCAGAGGGAGGAGGCAGACGGTAAATAGGGGAGCAAATAAGATAATTTTAGCGAGTGATAAATCAGAGGCCAAGCCAAGACTAAAGCCAAGGCTTGGGAGCCAGGGTTGGAGCCCATTTAGAAAGTGCAAAGTCCCATCCAAACCGCCTTCAAAGAGGAAGTTTGGGCGGAAGTGGTGGGTAAATCAGGCCTTCCTGGGGGCCTGGAGTTGGTGAGCCGACCAGGACAGAGGTGGGGGGAGGGAAGATCAGGAATGGTGAGCCAGGCTGAGGCCAGCTGTCCCCAGGCAGGGAGCCGAGGGTGAGGCAGCTCCTCCTGGAGAAGGTCCAGACTGGCGTCGTCTCTCCCTGTGGGACAGCCAGATTGGAACACCCAATTTCAGATATCATCTGACTACAGAGGACTTTTCTCCCTGGCCCGGCCACTCAGGGTGTCTATTCCTCGCAGATGGAGTCTGAGAAACTTTGGATCTTCTCCTAAGAGCTGTGGTATAACTCCCCAGCCTGGAAATAATGTAAATTCTTTTCTTCCCAATCTGCATACACCTCAACAAAAATATTAGCCCACTAATACCAACAGTATATTAAAAAGTTATGCACCATGGCCACACAGGATTTATCTCAAAAATGCAAGGCAAGCTCATAAAAACTAAGTACTGTAAACTTCTTATCAACAGACTGAAGAAGAAAAGTCACCAGATTGTATCAATGAATGAAAGTAAAGATTAAGAATAAAACCAAATAAGCCCTAGTCTTCATTCACGATAAGACCCTCTGCAAATTAGAAAGGGGAGGGACTCCCTCAAGTTGATGAAGACAGTCTATAAGGAACCCTACAATTACCACTGACTTCAATGACCAAAGCAAAGGTGTCTCCTCACTGCTTTTCAACATGGGACTGAAAGTTTTTTACCTTTGCAATACGACAAGAAAAGAAAATAAGACATGATGACTGGGAAGAAAGAACTACAACTGTCCTTGTTGACAGATGACATAGTCGTCTATGCCCAAAGTCAGAACTGATCGAAAGACTCTTGAGATTGGAAACAATTGCAGAAGAGTTGCTGTGTACCAGCTGAGGTGTGGAACTTTATAAAGAGCTTGCTCAGCTGCCCGCCCATGCCTCATTCTCTGTATCTGGACGTCTCCAATCTTTTGAAAGAATGCTGATTTCATCTGAGACCAAGGCCATCTACCTATAAGTACCTATGAATACCAATGTCCCAAACTATTGACCAAACAAAGTTCAGGATAGTTTCCAAACCACAGATGTTTTTGTACACTTCCAGAATCTTCCCTTCTGGAAAAGTAATATTTTTTTGGAGGGGGGGTGTCTTCAAATATCCAGAAATTCATTCAGCTGCACCAGCCTGAAATCTCTCAAGTGGTCTCAGCTATGCCCCTGCTACTCTGGAATATAAATGCTACTGTAAGGAACTGTCTTGGAAGGGTGACCATGGGTGGACTCAACCTGTCCTGCACACCCTTCCCATTCCCTTTAGAGTATGCCTCCATTGATGGAGGAAGGTCATTGGTTAAAAATAAAGAAACTGCTTGGCCCTCATAGGTTAGAACATAGGTGGGTGGAGTAAACAGAACAGAATGCTGGGAAGAAGAGGAAGTGAGCTCAGATGCAGGGCAGCTCCTCTGAGAGACAGATGCCATGCTCTCCTCTCCAGAGCAGGCGCGATGAAGCTCCGACCCAGGATGGACGTAGGCTAGAATCTTCCCAGTAAGCGCACCTTGGGGTGCTACACACACATGAATAGAAATGGGCCAAGCAGTGTTTAAAAGAATATAGTTTGTGTGTTGCTATTTTGGGGCATAAGCTAGCCAGGCAGCCATGAGCCGGGCTGTGGGAAGAGGCCTGCAGCTCCCACTACACTCCATGGGTACAAAGGTGCCAGGCAGCTAGCTGGCATTGTTCAGGGTCCAACTACCACTCCTCTTACCAACTAGCCATGTCCTTTATCTCTCACAAGACCGCTCATTGACTACCACTGTCCAACTGTTCTGTTTGTTTACAAACAAAATGGCAGGGTCAGTTAAATGGCTCAGGGAGTAGTAAGAGCACATGCTAGCTACCCAAAGCCGATCATCTGAGACCTATCCCCAGAACAGGACCCAGGGACAGGACGGAAGGAGAGAACTGACTCTGGCCCCCACATGCCTGATGTGGTTACATGATACCCTGTCTATACACATCACATACACAATAATAATAAATATAATAGCTAGACATGGTGACAAATACCTTCAATCCCAGCACTTGGGAAGCAGAGGCAAATGGATCTCTGGGAGTTTGGAAGCCAGCGTGGGCTACACAGTGAATTCCAGGTTAGCCTGTGCTACAGAGTAAATCCATCTCAGACACAAACCACAGACAGACAGACAAACAAACATTACTAAAAGCTATATGTGCTGGTGGAGATCTGTTTTAAGGGTCCCCTGCAGTGGAGGTTCCAATATAAAACTTCCTGGGAGACTCAACCACACCAAACTTCTGTTCTGGTCAATGATAGCACCAGGCATCCATATGCCGTTCTCCAACTATCCTAGGTTCCCACTGTGGCCCAGCTCCAAGAGTAAGGAGATGGGAAGTGTTACTTTTCTGCCAACACTTAGCTTGGAGAGGAGGGAGAAAAAAATGGCCTCAGTCTTGGCAAGTCAGAGCACAAAGGAAGTCACCGTAGATGGTCCTCCGCTCCCGGCCTAACACTGTCAGTTGAGAAAACTCTGTTGCAAGGGTTAGAGCTGGGAGCCTAGAGCAGAACCCCTGGGCATTGACTGAGTAGCACACAGAATTCAGGAAACCAACTAGAGTCATAGCGGAGGCTCACGAAGGCCACAGAGATTAGGATAAACCTTTCCTGGGAGTCCCCACTCAACCAGCCTGCCCGTGGCGTCACCAGGGGACACAAATGGCAGTGATGAACACACTATTTTGCACTGTGTGCCAAGAGTGTCTGCCTTCATCTGAAGGCTCTTTTTCTGCAGTCGGTCCTGTGGCCTGCCAGGCTCTAAAAACCCTCCAAAAAATGAGGGGTCATTCTTTACCAATCTTAGACCTCTCAGCTTGGGCCTTTTCTTCTGCCTGGAATGCTTCCTGTTGCCTCAAAGCCAATGAAATAAGAACCTAGTAAGAATGGGGAGATGGAGAGATGGTTCACAGGTTAAGAGCACTGACTGCTTCTTCTAGAGGTCCTGAGTTCAAATCCCAGCACCCACATGGTGGCTCACAACCACCTGTAATGAGATCTGGTGCCTCTTCTGGCCTGCAGGGGCACATGCAGACAGAACACTGTATACATACAAAATAAATAAATCTTTTTTTTAAAAAAAAAAAAGACCCTATGAATGGGCTGTGTTCAGCTTTTGTCCCAGACCCCTCCTCTCCAATCTCCTCACAGCTCACTTATCCCTAGGAACATGGCCCCAGGGAAGAGTTTCTTCCCAGGCCTAAACCTTTAAGACAGAAAATGTACATCAAGATACAACATTTCAGGTGTCCTCCAACATGAGAAAAATGCCCTAGGAGTTGAAGGATTGGTTCTTCTGGCCCTAAGTCTTGGGGCACTCGCCTGCACGTCTGACTTGCGTAGAGTGTCAGGAGGCAGCTAAAGAAGAGTCCTTTTTTTTTTTTTTTTCTTTACAGGTCTCACAAAATTCAGCAACCCAGACTAGGCTAGAACTCCCTACCTAGTCCAGGATGACCTTTAACTTCTGATCCTTGCGCCTCCACCTCCCAAGTGCTGAGATTACAGGCCTATGTTACCGTGCCTAGCTCAGTGCATGCTGGGAGTTGAACCCCCAGCTTTATGCATGTGCATACTAGGTAGGTATCCTATCAGCAGAGCTATGCCCCCAGCCCTGAGCTGTAAACCCTTCTTTTCCCCCTCTCTCTCCCCCTCCCTCCTTCTCTTCCTTCCTTTCTACCTTCCCTTTCTTCTCCATCCTCCTCCCCCCTTTTGCCTCCCCCATTTCTTTCTTTTTCCTTGTGTTTGAGGCAGGGTCTCATGTATCCTAGGCTGGCCTTGAACTTGCTATGGAGCCGAGGATGACCCTGAACTTCTGATTCTCTTGCCTCCACCTCAACAGTACTAGGATTACAGACCTGCACTATGCCTGGTGTTTGTGCTGCTGGGACTGAACCTAGGACCCAGTGCCTGCTAGGAGGGGCGTGGAACCACCGAGTCACGCCCCCAGACCCCAGGTCCTTTGATGGACAGACAGCAGAGACGCACTCATCTGTACACCACGTGCCAGGCCCGGTGTCACGTGCTCCATTTTACTGTCCCAGCTAAGGATCTGAACACAGCTTTCTTTTATGCCAACCCCATGCTCCTGCCCCTATAAACATGGCGTCCCTCCAGCCCTCTGGGGCACTGGCCTGGCTCTTCCTCCATGGGCAGGCTGGCGGTCTTACTCGAAGCCCCTCGTGACTGTGGTGGACACCTGGCAGGCCTAGAAGGATTGCTGGCTTCTGGGGGCATTGTGCTTTGGGTGCAGGGGCTGGGACCACACCGTCAACACTCTGACAAGGAACCTCTTGCCTATTTGCTTCTTTTCTTTCTTTTTTTTTAAAGACAGGATCTCTGTAAGTGCCTTCGACTGACTTTGAACTCACTACAGGATTGTACCACGATCCCTAACTGAAGTTTATTTTTACTGGAATCAATTTATTATCATATATACACAATCTCCACTAGAGCTTGTTTGTATGATCCGTTCTCCATTCTCTGTCTCTCTTACCAAGTCTATGACTCATTTCCAAGTTTCCACTATGGCCTATTTACACACACACACACACACACACACACACACACACACACACGCACGCACTCACACACACTCAACTCTGACTCATTTCCCAGTTCCCACTATGGCCTATTTACACACACACACACACACACACACACACACACACACACACACACACACACTCAACTCTGACTCATTTCCCAGCTGCTCAAAGGGTGGTAAGATTGATTTGTTCTATCCAAGCCCAGGGCTTCCTGCCTTCTCTTAGCTCAAATCACTCTGAGAAACAATGCCTAGCACACAGTGGTGGTCCCTCCCCAAACTGCCTTTTGCACACACTGTAGTCATGTGTGAGCCCCTCACCTGCTCTGGACATGTCTGTGTGTGTGTGGTGCTGCCTCCACCACCGTGGCACCTCCTCCTGGGTAATTCCTTTCAGGAATTCCCCTGCCTCTGTTCCTCTCCCTTCAGCCTCTCTATACTGTACCTTGCTCCTTCTGTCCCTCCTAGAACCCAGAGAATTCCAGAGCCAACCTAGTGCTATAACCCCTGTTATCAGCCCCCGTCACATGGAAAACGCGAGCTGACAGGCCTTGCAGAAGCCCTGGGAGCAGGCACTGTGGCCGACAGCCACCCAGCAACACCTGAGATCGGCAAGGAAGGCTGACAGGCTCTGCTCTGGCAACTGCCCCTGTCCTCAGGCAGCCTGTGTTGCCTCCAGCTCCTGCTCTTAGGAACGTTCCCTAGAAGTTATGTTGGGAAAGACTTCTCCTCTCCCCTCTTTGGACCGACTGAAACCTGCCAATGTCAACAGCAGACCTTTCTACAAAGGACTGTGATGGAACACCCTCGGCCTTGTTGATGTAAGTCCTCACAGCAACCTAGGTGGAGGTCTCCGCAGCCCATGCTATAGAGGCTCCCAACTCTAAGGAGACCAGGTCAGACAAAAAACATCTCTGTTTTTCCCTGCCCTCAGTGTGTGTGTGTGTGAGTGTGTGTGTATGTGTGTGTGGTGTATTCATACATGCATGTGTATACATATGCACATATGTGTGTGGGTTAAGGTCAGAGGTCACTATTTGGTGTCCTGGTTTTTGGGGTCTGAAGTTCACTGATTCAGCCAGATTAGTTGAGCAGCAAGCCCTAGGGATTCCCTAGTGCTGGAATAACAGGCACAGCTGACTTTCTACACAGGTGTTGGGATCCAAACTCAGGTCCTCATGCTTGCATAACAAATGCTTTATGGGCCAGGCAGTGGTGGCGCACGCCTTTAATCCCAGCACTTGGGAGGCAGAGGCAGGCGGATCTCTGTGAGTTTGAGGCCAGCCTGGTCTACAAGAGCTAGTTCCAGGACAGGCTCCAAAGCTACAGAGAAACCCTGTCTCAAAAAACCAAAATAATAATAATAATAATAATAATAATAATAATAATAATAATAATAATAATCGCTTTATGGACTGAGCCATCTCTTCAGGCCCCAGATCTTGGTTTTGAAGGGTTCCCTGAGGCTGTAGTTCCTTTCCTTCTCTCACCCCTGTAGTGAGGGGTTTTATTTTGTTGTGTAGACACAATGAACTAACAAGCACTTCCGTACAGCTACTGCACTGGAGACATTGCTCTGGGCACAAAGCTCGCTGAATCCTCTCTGTGATTTTGTCGGCATCACTTTGTTGACAGATGAGGCATGGGAAGGGTAAGTGACCCACCAGGTGCTCATGATACAGTAACTGGGATTGACAACTGGGCCCTCAGCTTGTTCTAACCACCAGGCTAAACTGCTACCCACAGGCTATAACCTGCTAGTCCCCATCAGGGCTGAGTTCAGTGACTCCTGGATCTTACCCTTCCCTCCTAGGCCAGGACTCTAGGAAGAGGACCTGAGACAAGGACACTGCCCCATCTGCCTCCCACCTTGACCACTACGGCCTTTAGGACTCCTGGAGCCCCCTCCCTCCACTACCACCCTCCCCACCGTCAACACAGGGTGTTGACTGAAGACAGCAGGGAACAAAAATAGCCAGTGCTGATGCTGCAGAACGGGGCGCAAGACATGAAGGCCAAGAGTGAGGGTAAAGGTGAAAGAAACCCGGGTCCCCCAGCACCTTCAGAGGGAACCACAGAGAGACCTGCCCTGTCCCTGCCACAGTGGACCCCTGAATGAGTCACCGGATTGACCCAGAGCCCCAGAACCTGCCTGGACCACTCATGGTATCCACAGTCCCAGGAAAGCTTTGTTTTGACTCAGTCCCACCCAAGTTCCTCCCCAGAGAGCAGGGGCCTTGACCACTGTGGAGTGAGCCCTGGCCTTTCCCTTATAGTGTGCCCCGGGCAAGCGCTATGACCCATGTGTCCAAGTGTCTGATGAAAAGGTGTTGAAAAAACCTACTGTACAACCCATGAAGTGCCAAGCTGTCACCGGCACATCTGCCTCTGTCCCCTCATGTCTCACCCCTGCTCTCCAGACACGTCTTTCAAGGGACAGTTGTTTGGAATCTCCAGCCCCTTCTCCTCCATTCTGCCTCTTCAGGGAGGCTCTTGTGAACGCTGCTGGCCTCAGCAGCTCCACCCCCTCACTTCCTTGCTGACCCATGTTTCCTTGCAATTCTGATGGCCAGGATTCTCCGGCCCCCAAGGCAGAGAGCTTGCATCAGGACCGACTGCTCACATCTCACCAGGAGACCCGGTGCCTCCAGTGCCAGCTGGGCTGCGTTTGAGTCAGGTCCTGGTCTGGGGTGCACAGACCCTCTCAAGAGAAGTTACTGGAGCAGACTTCTCATCTGTCCATTTTTGAACAGGGGAGGTGATCTCCAGTCCTGAGTTCCCCAAGCATATGTATTTCCAAACCAGAAATGACAAGCAGGGCTAGGCTGGGCCACCAAAGGTCCCTCATCCACCTTCTCCTAACTCCCTAAATCCCTACATATAATCCTTTGGGGGTGCCTGGACTATAGATGGAGGTGAGCCTCTGAGATCACTGGAGGCAAGGCCTGTGGTTTCTGTTCCCTGTGACCTGGACACTGTGTGGGGACTCAGGCCTGGCTTCCTAAGAAACAGCCTACCTACTGCTATCCCTGAATCCACCACACACAATGTCACCCAGCCTCTGCCACTGTAGGGTCCTCCCGACACAGTCATGGTCAGGCAGATGAAGGACGACATCCTTTGCTCTTGACACCTCCCCAAAGTTCAGCCCCTTCTCTCCCCAAACTTCCCAACCTTCTTACTGGCAGGACCTCATCAAAGGCTCCCCAGGCCTCCAGCCTTTCCAGGCTCTGCTGAGTGATTTGTGCTTGTGCAGACTTCAGCAGGAAAGGGTGAAGGGGGAGCAGGTGGAAGCCCCCCTCCTGGTGGGGGAGTGGGGCAGCCTCCCTGACAGTAGATGCTCTAAGCCCTGGGACATAGCCTAGCCCCACACTGCTCTGACCTAGGGATCTCAGTCTCTACCTATACAAAGTCATCTGTGGCCCAGGCTGGCCTTGAATTCGTGGCAATCCTCCTGCCTCGGCCTTCCAAGTACTGGGATTACAGGTGTATAATGCCCAGCTACGATCGGGATCCCTTCATAACTTTATATAAGTTGACCCTTCTGATAAACAACACCTGGACATCCAATTAGCTCTAGCCTCTCCAAGCAGTGTCAGACCTCCCCTCTACCAGCAGCTACTGCCCACCCTTTCCTGGGGTCTGTCCTGAGGGCAGAGAGGGCTGGGGTCTGCAGGACACTGCTTCCCTGGCCTACACTGGGAACCTCAAGTCTTCTCGGGACTCTCTTGTTCCCCTGAGTTCCCTAAGTGCTGAGACCCCATCTTCCCTCTCAAGGCGCACCTTCTGGCTCCACATCCTACATCCCTCTTAACTATATGGGGCTGCTTCCCTTGGGCCCCCTCTGCTATGTGGGGCTACACCTCTTGCCCACCCCCAACCCCCGATTTGCCAGGAAAAGAAGCCTGAGGCTGGCAGAGAGGGCTGGAGGAGGGCGGGACAGTGGGCAGAGCCTAGACTGGTGGCAGCCGGGGGATGTGTCCTCCGCTGGCATCTCATGGATTCCTCTTTCAATAGAGCAAAGAGGCCGCCACCACCCCCACCCGGCCTCCAGCCGCTCTCCTCCCCTGCTTCTCCCGGCCTCAGCAAACAGGCCAAGCCGACTCACTGTTTTGGTTCCCTCTCATGTCCCTTCCTGAAGAAACCCCAGCCTGGACCCTGTCCTTTGGGTCACCCTATGCCTGCCTAGAGCTAACCTTTGGTCACATGCTATTTGTGACCAGAAATGAAGACCCTTGATCAGGGAAAGGACAGTTAGGCAGGGGCAGAGAGAACCGGACAGAGAAGGCAAGTCTGGGGACACACAGGGTTAGGGCACAAGGAGGGCTGATAGGGCAGATAGGCAGCGTGGGGTCCAGGCACAGACAGCAGAGCGGGTGCGGAGAGGTCAGTGGTGCCAGAGCAAAGTGGCGACTTCCTCGGAACCATGCTGGGGTTGAGACCAGGGTCACTGTCTCTTGGGGTGACCCACCCGTTGGGGTACAAGGCTGGGCTGGCGCAGGCAGGCATGGTACTCACCGTTGGTCAGAAGCAGAGCGGAGTGGTGGCGGACGAGCCCTGGGTGCCGTGCCCACCTCGGGCTGGGGCCGGAGCTCTGGGGGACTTGGCTGGGGGGCCGGGCCGGCGAGGACAGCTGCTGCCGCTGATGTCACAGGGTCATGAGTGAAACCTGAGGACTGGGCCAATCTTCAGGTGGGTGCCTCAGCCACACTTCCCTCTTGGCAAACTCCAGGCACACCCTGACAGTGCCTGGGTCCCGGGACCACAGTGACCCAGGGTCCAGACCAAGACACACACACACACACACACACACACACACACACACGCACACCTCCCCCATCCAGAATCTCTCTCAACCTTAGTAAACATAACGCAGGCTCATTTTTGTGCCCGATCTCCCTCAATCTCCCTCGCAGTCACTTCTGCAAGCATGCCCAGGGAATAGACTGCTCCACACACCCACACTCACACACTCAGCCTGGTGCACACTCACGTGTGAACTCTTCGCACACAAATGCTTCATGTTCGTGTTCTCAGCAACACATACAAATCACTTTTCATTCACACACACACACACAAACACACACACACACACTCCCAGGCTCACACCATAGGCTTCTGCAAATCTTCAGGTTACATCTCCCCTAAAACCCTATTTTCAGCCACATTCATGCCAGATAACACAAATGCCGCATGTACGGACACAGGATTTTATGGAGGGTGTGTCTGTGGTTATGTCCGTGAGTTCTTGTGTTTTCACTGACGTGACTTGTCCATGCCAGTACACTCACTCCTGTGCCCAGGAACAGGGACTGCTAGTCCAACCAACAGATTTTTATCCGGTATTTGCCCACATCGCCCACATCTCACACACGCGTGCGCGCGCGCGCGCGCGCACACACACACACGAGTGTGCACGTTTACACCCAACTGTTTAAGAGGACCACACAGAGGTCTCAAGTGGCATTTGTCTGCCTCCTCCCCCACCCCCCAGCTGGCAAGACATCTGTCCTTGCAAGCCTAGGGAGGGGTTGTGGTTGGGAAAAATAAGATTGTCTTAGCTCCCCTGGTCACTCTGTAGCTGTGGTGCCCCCTAGAGGAGCTGTTATGAAGTGCTCCATCTCACCATCTCCAGCCTACAGGAGCTGTGTATTTCGGCTCCCTCCTCCCTTTCAGACCTTCCAAGGCAGCCTGTCTTGGCTCTGTCCATCCCTCCTGCCAGAGGCAGCTGCTTCTAGCCCTCAGCAGACTGAGCTCTGGGGTGGTGTGTGCCGTGGTAGGCTCAGGAAGGCCTGGCCAGTAGCCACCCTCATCTCCTTTCTAGTATCTCTGTGGACAGAACCTCGGATGTCACTGGGCCCCTCCTCGGGGACCAGGCCCGACTGTGGTTAGAGCATTTCTGGGAGTCCTCGCCTCTCAGCTCCCACGGTGTGGCTGCCACAGTGATCAGGGGAAGTCACTGACATTCTGAGCATTCTTGTAAGCCAGGTGTGCGCATTGGTCCCTCTACCAACATCGTCTCCTCTACAGATGCCTCCCTGGCTGGGGTGGGGTGCATTTCTGAGGGGCAGTCCTGCAGGCATCTATCACTAAAGAAACCTGGGCTTCCTCACAAGGGGCAGTTTGTAGGCTGATCCACGAGAGTCCGCTCAAATGGGTATCAAGGATTTGTTAGAGAACACTCATGGAAACACAGCAAAGTCAAGGTCACCCATTCTGCCCAGGGGTGAATGGAACCAGCAGGTCGATCTCTGACCACCACGTGAGAGAGTGAGCGACCGCCCCCCCTCTTTCCTTTATAGGGGTCACATTGGCAGACAAGAAACACCACCTCTGCAGGGTCAGGTAGCCCGAGGTCACGGGCAAAGCGAACGGCCCATTAGAGCTGCTTCCAACACGTGGGGGCAAAGTACAGTTTCTTCTCAGACCCTTCGCAGATGGTCTCCCAAAGTCTCCCCTCAGGGTCTCTCTCATTACTCCCAGCCTGGCGGTGGCATGGCATGGCTCCTTGTCGGTAGATAATGGATGGGTGATGTGGTGTTTGAATAAGAATGGCCTCCATGGGCTCATATAGTCTAATGCTTAGCCACCAGGGAGTGGAACTCTTTGATAGGGTTAGAAGGATTAGGAGGTGTGGCCTTGTTGGATGAAGTGTGCCACTAGGGGTGGGCTTTGAGGTTTCAATAGCTCAGGCCAGGCCCAGTCTCTCACTCTCTGCCTACATTCGGATCAGGCCATGGTTCTCAGCTACTGCTTCAGTATCTGCCTGCAGGCCGCCATGCTTCCTGTCCTGATGACAACGGACTGTGGTGGTTTGAATAAGAATGCCTCCCATAGGCTCACAGATTTGAAAGCTTTGGTCATCAGGGAATGGCACTATTTTAAAGGATTAGGAGGTGTGGCCTTGTTGGACTGGGGGTGAGTTTTGATGCCAAGCCCAGAGTCTCTCTCTTCCTGTTGGCTGCAGGTCTGGATGTAGAACTCTCAGCTTCTTCTCCAGCACCATGTCTGCCTGCACACCGCCATGCTCCCCACCATGATGACAATGGACTGAACCTCTGAAACTGTAAGGCAGCCCCAATTAAATGTTTTCCTTTATAGGGGTTGTCATGATCATGGCATCTCTTCACAGCAATGGAACACTGACTAAGACAGGTGATAACGGGCGCCTTCTGTCCCTTCTAACTGTCCAGCCCTACGCCTTTGGTCTCTGTCTTTTTCTGCTCAAAGCTCCATGGGGTAGAATGTTCTCTAATGAGGGACTGGAGGGGGCAAGGCTGTGATAGTCAGTTGTTTGAGCTGTGTAGGACACAGCTCTGGGCACTGGCCACATTTGCGGTATAAAGGCTGGTAGCTTTAGCATGATTGTTTTGCTGCGGATGGCGGTAAAACGTCGAGGAGATGGAGCTAAGGTTTCTATTTTGTATCCAGTATCATTTGGGTCACTTAGATCAGGAGACAAAAGCCCAACTGGGACCACATCTCCTTCCCTTTGTAAGAGGATTTTTTCTTCCTTCGGGCAACTGCCCCTGCCCCAAACACATGATCTGAAAGGCTGCTGATGTTACGACAGCCACTCTGCTCTACCAGGGATGTCGATGACGTTTCTGCTTGGCCAGTCCCTGTGACTGCATGTCCCTTCTCTGAGACTATGCATACCTGGAGGAGGCTCTAAGTCTGTGAGAAATAACGAGGTAAACCTGAAGATACCCGAGGAGGAAACCTGGCTGTAGGAAGAGGAAACAGGAACCCCAAGTAGACGAGAGGTGCAGAAGACGGACTAGGAAGTGAAGGGTCACCTACAGACCACATTGGTTAGCCTTTGTCACCGTGCCCAAACACAAGAAGGCAGGAGTGATGTGAGTCACTACTGACTGCGTTGGTTAGCTTTGTCACCGTGCACCAACACCTGACAAGGGCAGCTTACGACAGGACGGATTATACTGGCTCACTGATGCAGGTACTTCAGGGTGAGGAGGGCACGGTGGAACAGAACAGCTCACATTGCAGTGGCTACAGAGAAAAGGGGGCATACAGGAAGTGTACCCCAAGGACACACCACCCCAATAACCTACTTCCTCCAACTAGGTGCTTTTTACCACCCTACCCCCAAATACCATCATATTGCGAATTCATCAAGGAATGAATCCATCTATGAGTTTGGATTCCTCATGATCAAATCCTCCCCAGAAATGCCCTTACAACAAACACAGAACTGAGATGCATTTGTTTCCTAAGCATTTTTTTATTTTATTTATTTATTTATTTTTTAAATATTCTTTGGTGTTTTGCCTGCATATGTATCTTGTGTGATGGTGTCAGAATTTCTGGAGCCGGAGTTACAGACAGTTGTAAACTGCCATGTAGGTGCTGGGAATGGAACCCAGGTCCTCTGGAAGAACGGTTGGTGCTCTTAACCTCTGAGTCATCTCTCCAGCCCCAACCCTGAGTATTTCTTATTCCAATCAAGTTACAGTATAAAAGTCATCACAGACCCTGAACCAAGCAGAATGTACACCTGTTTCAACCCCATCCTATCACAGGAGCAAACCAAAGACAAACAAGATCCCTTTTTCCCCTTGTGCTAATTTACAAGTTACAGTCACCCATACACAAGTGAATTCTAGAAAGTCCCACTCTGGCCCACAGTGAGTGAGCATGCCACGACCACTCCGAATCTGGGCACTTGGTTTGTTCCCTGGGTCCTTGGTCAGGATGATTTCCTAGGACCTTCATTAGATGCTCACTCGTGGCTGGTGGCGCCTCAATCCCAGAGGTCCTGGTGTGGGAGGCTCTGAAACTCCATTTGTAGTTCCGATGGGTGGGACTCTGGAAAGATGTCCCCATCCCTGGGCATCCCCTCAACACAGTCCATACACACCTCCAAAGTACCACCAGCTACACGTTGAACAAAACCACACCCCCACAATCCACTCAAGGACAGTTGCAGTTGCTGGAAGTGTGCAGTGAGACCGGGTATGCAGGACAAACTCCCATTGCCAGTATGGTTCCCAGAGTCCTGTTCCGCCTCAACTAAAGGGCAGAGAGCCTGCGCTTATTTTTGTTCTTTCAAAGTTGTTGACAACAGATGTGTCTACAAACAGGGTATCCTGACCTAGGGTGTGGTTACTTGGTGTTTTGGACAGTAAGACAGCCCATAGAGGTGGATTTGCTCAACCTTGACCAAAGGTCAGAGAATTCAAGCCTATCCCTGCCCCTTCATTTTAAAACAGGAGGTTTGACCCAGTGAGTGGCTGTCTACAGGATACAGGTCTAGGGTGTATTTGCCTAAACATCGTATCTAAACATGTATCTGCCCAAAACATTAGAATGCTTAACTCAGGAAATAGTGGCTGGATGTCTCAAGCATTGAGGCAAACAACTCTTCTGGTTGTCTTTTGCCTTCTTCCTCCCCTCCTTTTTGTATCGGGGTGTGGAAAACAAACACAGACAGATTCAGTATTTACTGAGCTGTCCTCCTGGTACTATCCTCTGCCTCTGTGTTTCTTTTGTATCTCTGTCTCTTCTGCCTAACATTTCTCATCCACACGCCCCTACCCTGGAACACATGGATTCGTCGAGGCTGGACCCCGACAATGCTCCATCCCCAGGGAACAAACAGGCTGGGAAAGTGGGCTGTGCAAACATGAGGACATGAGTTCAGATCCCCAGCACCCGTTAGACAGCTTAGGGAGGTGTGCTCAGTGGTGGAGGTGGGAACAGATGGAGTCCAGGGGGCTCAGCCAGGCTAGCTGAAACAATGAGCAACGAGTTTAGGGAGAGACCCTGTCTCAAAAAACGAGGTGGGATAGAGAGATGGTTTAGAGGTTAGGTGCACCTGTTCTTGCCGAGGACCTGAGTTTGGGTCTCAGTACCCATACAGCGACTCATAACCGTCCATAAGTGCAGTTTCAGAGGACTTGATGTCTCATGCACATACACACACACACACACACACACATCTCTATATATGCAAGCAAAACACTCACGTATATATAAAATAAATAAGTCTTTTAAATTGTTCTAAAAATAAGGTGAAGGCCAGGTGGTTGCCGTGGACTAATCCTTCAATACACTGTGAAGATGTGTTGGTTTCACTGCTAATAAAAAGCTGATTGGCCTATAGCTAGGCAGGGTAACATTAGGTGAGAGAACCAGGCTAAGAGAAAGGAGGAGGAGTCTGAGGAGACGCCGTGAGATGCAGATCGAGGATGATGGGAAGTGCATATGTGAGGTAAAGGAATCTCAGAGCAGTAGATTAACAGAAATGGGTTAGGTTATAAGACCTAAAAATCAGCTGAAGCTAAGGCCGGGCATTTATAAGAAAGAGTAAGCCTCCCTGAGGTTACCTGGGAACTTCCTGGTGGGACAGAAACTTCTGCCTACGGGTGGTGGTGGTGCACACCTTTAATCCCAGCACTCAGGAGACAGAGGAAGGCAGATCTCTGAGTTTGAGGCCAGCCTGGTCAACAGGGTGAGTTCCAGGATGGCTAGGGCTACACAAAGAAATCCTATCTTGAAAAACAAAAATAAATAAGTAAGTGAAGAAGTGTTTGAGAAGACATGCCAATGTCCACCTCTGGCTTCCACATGCACACATAGTATGTTCGCCGCCACACAGATGTACACACACACACACACACACACACAATGTGCCTGCATGCACACTCCACAAATAAACAAGCATATACCTATGACTGAACCCAGGGCCTCACTGATCCATGGAGCTACTTCCTAGTCCCGGACATGTGATTTAAAAAAATAAGTAAATAAAAGATCTTATCATTTGTAGTTCTCTCCAAGAAGAACTGACCAGGGATGGAGTCTGTAGCAAGGAATCCAAGCACAAAAGGTCACCAAAGGAAGTCATTAAAAAACAAACACAAAGGGGCCAGAGAGATGGCTTCACCTCCAAACACCCACACTGTGGCTCACAACCATCTGTAACTCTAATCCAGTGGACACAATACCCTCTTCTGTCCTCCAGGGACACTAGGTACACATGTAGTATACAAACACACATGCAGGCAAAACATCAACAAACACAGTAGGATCTTATTCTGACATCTTTCCACATCAATACAGATAAGCTGTGGCTGAGCAGTAGTGTATTGAGAGGCACGTGTGCACAAAAGCTTTGCTATTTACAATTGGGGCAGTTGGGGCTGTGGTTCTGATTTAACTGATTGATTGAACATTTGCATTCCTGAAGTCCTGCCCAACACCACATATGAGACAGACCTGTGATGCCAGCATTTGAGAAATAGAGGTCAGGAGTTCAAGGGCAACCTGGGCTACCTGAGACCCCATCTCAAACCCGTATATGTGTGTATAGGATGGGGTTGGCATAAAGATGTGAGGAACAAAATGATTCCTAATCGTGGGTGTGCATGTCACCCCTTCTCTTGTCCCTGCTGGCACCTGCCCATCATCCCCCATCACTCACATTCTCTACCTTGGAATTGTAGCCTTTATCAAGCAGTTCTAAACCCATGGGTCATGGACCCTTTGGAGGCTGGACAACCCCTTCACAGGGTCGAAATAGCAATGAAAACAGCTTTATAGTTGGGGGTCACCACAACATGAGGAACTATATTATAGGGTCACAGCATTAGGAAGGTGTAGAACCACTCTTTTTTGGGTCTGACTTGTGCCTGCTGGTTTTGTATGGTCCCCGGGATGACCTACAACAGCCACACTTTCAGTTTTGGATGAGTTTGTGATGTATATAGCAAGTCAAAGAGGACAACCTCAGCAGGCTGGGGGCTGACAAACACCCAGTAGAAACTGAGAAAGCCCCTTGAGGAACCCAGCTGGAGTCCCCTGTCACAGGTGAGCAGAGTGTCCCCTCTGGTGAGGCTGCCAAGTCAAAGAACAAACAGCTACTGAGGAGATGACATCATAAATTGGACACATCTATCAGAAACCAACTGGGGAAGTTGAGGCAGGCAGCTGAGTTCCCGATTGAGTTTTCTCTCCATAGACGAACTTCCAGCTCGCCCTGTCTAGTTTTTTTTTTTTTTTTTTTTTTTTTTTTTGGTTTTTCGAGACAGGGTTTCTCTGTGGCTTTGGAGCCTGTCCTGGAACTAGCTCTTGTAGACCAGGCTGGTCTCGAACTCACAGAGATCCGCCTGCCTCTGCCTTCGCCCTGTCTAGTTTTATGTCAACTTGACATAGGCTAGAGTCATCAGAGGAAGGGACCTCAATTAAGAAAATGCCCCCAGAACCGGGCAGTGGTGGTGCACGCCTTTAATCCCAGCACTCGGGAGGCAGAGGCAGGCGGATCTCTGTGAGTTCGAGGCCAGCTTGGTCTACAAGAGCTAGTTCCAGGACAGCTAAGGCTGTTACACAGAGAAACCCTGTAAATAAATAAATAATAAATAAATAAAAACCAGGCTGTAGGAAGCCTGTGGGGAATTTTTTAAATTAGTGATTGATGGGTTAGTGATTGATGGGGAGGGGAGGGCCCAACCCATTTTGGGCTGGGGCTATCCGTGGGTTCTATAAGAAAGCAGACTGAGCAAGCCATGGGGATCAAGCCAGTAAGCAGCTCCCCTCCCTGGCTTCTGTATTAGCTCCTGCTCCAGGGTCCTGCCCTGACTTCCTCCAGGAATGGACACCGATGTGGAGGTGTAAGCCAAATAAACCCTCTCCTCACCAGGTTGCTTTGGTCACGGTGTCTCATCGCAGCAATAGAACCCTAAGGCCCCACTTCTCTTCCCCTTGGGCACTTCCTTCTACAGTCTGGGGTGAGCAGTAGCAGCCTCTGTGGGAATGGCTTCCTTCTAGCTGATTTCCGGGGCACAGTGCCATCCCTCTTGGCCTATTTTTCTGTTTTCTCCCCTAACCCTCAAGCCAGGCCCCTGAGGACGGACGGGATGGTGCAGTTGCCACTGGACCCCTTTGTCCTCTCCTAATGTGGCCACATTGAATGAATCTCCTTTTCCCACATTTTTACAGTTATTATTATTATTATTAATTTTTCTCTGTGTCGCCCTGGCTGTCCTGGAACTCACTCTGTAGACCGGCCTGCTCCTGCCTCTGGGAATGCTGGGATTAAAGGTGAGCTCTACCACCGCCTGGCTAATTTGTCTTTTTAATAGGTTTATTGAAGGTGACTGTCTAGGGCTGAGAAGGCAGAGGCTCTGACCCTGGTAAATTCAGTGACAGGATCACCAACAGACAGGGACAAAGGAGGAGCTGGGAACGTTCCTTCTGGCTCTACACTCCGGGACTGCGGAAAGGGGAACAGAAGTGGGGAAAGGGTGAGTCTCTGGTGCTAATCCCTGCTTCCTGTTGGGATTGTCCTGACTGTTGCTGGGGCCTGTCTTCGGATGTCACAGCTGCGGAAATAGATCTCCCCTCTTCACCTGTTCTTAAGCAGCGGCCTCTTCTCTAGCTTCCTGTCAGAGGAATGCCATGGTGCTGGGGCCTCAGAGGACTGAATGCCCGCCCACCTTCCCACCTCTGAGGGCGCAGGGTTTGAGGAATTGAGCAAATCTACAGGGGAGACATAAAGAGCCCCTGGCATCCTGGGCCATTTGCCTAATGTCTGCCTGGTCCTCCCTCCAGAAACCTCTGGGTCCTTAGGACTCCCCTCTCCTAAGAGTGATCGACAGAATGACAGTGAGTGATTCCTCAGCCCTCCTAACCCGCCTCACACACCCATGCCCCGTCCTATAAAATTTTCTATTCCCGTGGGAGCAGGGAACCGAGTCACCCTAGCTTATCACTCAACAAACGTGGGTTCTCCCAGGGTTAGCATCAGCGTCAGGAGGAGCAGAACCTAAGCCTGGGGAACCCCAGCCAGGGGCCTGAAGGTGGATCTCCAGAAGAGAGGAACCCCACGCTGCGGAAGAAGAGGAGGGCCAGGGCGGAGGCTTGGGCTGTTTCCCAGGCACCGGGCATACTGGGCTGGGCGGGTCAGTATACTCTTGGGAGGAGCCTTCCCAGGCGTCCCCAGAGCTACCTAGGTAACTGACCTGCTAAACCATGTCCTCCCTCAGGAGCGGGAGCTGGAGTGGCGCCCCATCACAGAGTGCAGTCCCTATGGTGAGACCCGAGCCCAGGAGCACAGACTGTTTGGAATGGGCGCCAGGGTGGGGACTGCGGAGCTGGGATGGGGGTAAACTCTAGGAGAGGTCCCAAACCAAGAGGAAGAGACTGGACGGGGAGGAAGGAGGCCATAGGGTGCAAAGACACTGAGCGGGGAGTGGGGGGCTCCTGACATGCCTCACCCCTCTTCTGCCTGGTTGGGCTGAATCCCCACCCATGTCCCCAGCCCTGGGTGACCATCTTGCAGCCTTTTCCTTGGACTGTCCCGTCTCCTCTGCCTCAACCCAGCCGTGTCAAGGAAGGTAACTTCCCTGGGTCACTCCCTTGACACCCCGCTGCCACACATCCCTGGGGCCTCCTTTCTGTTCCGTCCTGTATAAATGTTGTATGCCGAGGGGGATGGGTCTGTGTGGCGGCGGGCCGGATGGGCCTGCTGAAACGTGTTCCGCAGATCTGCTGGAGCTCATGATGCTACAGAATGCCCAGCTGCACCAGCTGCTGTTGAGTCAAATGGTGGCGGGAGCCCTGAACCCAGGGCCAGAGGGGCCCAGCCCACAGGTGTGTGAAGGTGGGGCCCAGGGTGGGCTCTATGTGGGGGACCCCCCACCTGGAGTAAAAAGACAGAGCATAGAGTAGCAGCAGGAAGCTAGCCCACACCCTGCCCGGCTCAGTCCCTTTGGCATCTATTGTGTGCCAAGGCCTGGTGTCAGCTTCTAGTAGGAAGGGAATTTCCAAATCTCCACTACCACTCAGACATTGTTTCCAAGGTTTTCCTTCCAGGTATTCCTCTGTGTACCTCAAGTCCTAGGAGCCTGGTGTAGAACTCTTTTTTAAGGGCTCAACGGCTATTTGTCGAACAAAAGAATGAATAAAGGAATGGCTAGGTAGGCTGTGACAGGCACGTACAGAGATGTGGTATTACTGCACACCTGGAGAGGAAGGGAGGAAGAAGACAGAGTCCTTGGAGGACTGCAGGAGGCCTTAGGGCAGACTCTTGAAGATCAGGTAGGATTTGAACCCGGGATGGAGGGAGTAAAGGGTGTGGGGTCTGAGAAAGGAAGACCCAATGGAAAGGGGACTCTGGGAGACCTGGAGGGGTTCAAGGAGGGGCTAGTTGGGGAGTTTAGGGAGGTGGAGATCCTGAATTAGGGCTGCCAACTCACACCCCTAGGCCCTCTGCGGCCCTGAGGTGAGCATCCCGCTTCCTTGAGGGATGCACAAAGATGCAGGAACAAAGGCAGATTGCTCTCTTGGATGAGTTAGGCTCTTCGACGAGGTTCACCTCCTAGAGACTCAGCTCTCCCCTCTGCAGAGGAATGGGGTGAGCGTCTCCAAAGCGCCTTGGCTGCACGCAAGCGCAGCTCACTAAACAGTACAGCCTCTATGCCGGTGACGGTGATGATGTGCAGAAAATAATGCAGGAGATGGAGGAGGCGGGGCAGTGGGGGCAGGGAGGGCTGAGCCTGGCTCATCGCCACCCCCCTCCACTTTGCACCCCCCCAGGTCTATACAGACAGCCAACAGGAGCAGGTGGAGGAAGAGATGGAGGCGCGGGAGCAAGAAGAGCCTGTGGTGATCCACCACCACTATCTGCCGGGCCCCATGACACTCTGGCCAGTCTCTTTTCTCCCTGTTCCCCCACATCAACCTCCCTGGCAGGGTGCACCCAGGATTCAGCACCAGCCGCCTGCCTCCAGGCAAGGGGAGGTGTAAGTGAGAGTGGGGGGTGGGCATGATCAGGTCCCTGATCTAGGCTGAAAGAGCAGGCTGGGGGTGGTGGTAAAGCCTCAAAAGTCACCCTGGGCCTCTGACAGGGTCTTTCTTTTCTCTCTCCCATCTCAGGAGAGATGTGCCCCCACCGCCACCCCCCAGTGCCACAGGGACTGTTGGTGTGGATGTACCCCCAGCTTCAGGTAGGGGATGGGTGGACGGGCCGTGGGACCTGACCTGGGGCAGACTGAGATGTCAGAAGGACCATGTGCCCTTGTGGATGGGGGCTCCTGCCAATTACTGCCTGGTCCCGTTCTATGTTCCTCCTTGGGGGTCCACCAAGGCAGGAAGGAGCAAGCTGAGGGTTCTGTCTCCCTAGAGTACTATGATGCTGAGAGCCTGCCCTGAAGACAGATCATCATCAGGCCTCACCCGCTTCAGCACAGGGCTGCCAGCATGCTGGACTCACTCTGCATCCATGCTGAAGCCCTTCCTACCCACCCTGTCTCAGTCAAGCCGTCTACCCTGGGGCAGCAGGCTCTCTGCTCCACTGCTGTCTCAAGCTGCCTGTTCTGGAGAGAAAGCTCCGTAAAACTCCTCCCTGACCCAGAAGCCACGCAAACCCGATTGATCCTGTTCCCTGTCTGGACCAGACCAAGGCCCTGATACCAGAGCCCCAGCTGTCTTTGCCCCTCTCTCCCCTCTGTGGAGTCCCCCTTGGGCCTGAAATAGGGCATGAGAGAAGAGAATGGCTCCTGTCTCCAAATGCCTGAAAGCCCCTGGAAGGCAGCATGGTTGGGGAAGAAGGCTGGCTCAGGAGGCCCCTGCGGCGGACTCGGCTTCCTTGGGCCTCCTTTCCCTGGATTCTGTTGGTAGAAAGGAGAGCCAGGGCCAAGTCCTGATTCAACCAGGAACAGCCTGAGGTCCCCAGGGCCACGTGCATACAGAAATTCCTCCCCATTCACTGGACCTCAGTAGGAAATCAGTTGCTAATGGTGTGGGTAGACGTCTGGGGTCTGGGCTGCAGAGGAAAAGTGCAGGGAGATGGGAAGGGTGGAGGAGACAACTGGGTGAGCAGGTCACAGTTAATACCATCCTTGTCACAGGTGCTGCTGTTATCCCAGGAGCAGACATGGAGAGCACAGGGTGAAATCCAGGTATTTGTATTGAGGTTAAAAAGAAAGGAAATGTCCCCAGTGTCTTGTGCCACTGCCAGAGTCCTTCAGCCAGTGCTGGACCACACCCTGAAGGCGCCATATTTAGTTCCAGCAGCCACCAGAGGCCTGGGAACATCGGCTCACCCAGGACGTTGCCGCAAGGCTCGGGGCAGCCTCATCCAGGCAGCCAGCACCCCGTAGGTGCCCGTCCGCTTCCTGTGCCAGTGCTGGCCGAGGATAAAGCAGAGTAGGACCGATGTCACAAATAAGACCAGCAGTATTGACACCACTATGATTATGATGATTATCGGGTGACCATTCGTATGCTCTGGGGAGGGAAGAGGCAATGCATTTAGAGATTTTCAGGTGCCAGGCACCCCAGGGAGTTCACCCATCATGCCTTAGCCACTCATGCATTCCACAGACAGCCTGGTAGCAGAGAGAAGTGGCATAAGGTGTCTGCCCCCCCCACCCCCGTGTGACATAGAAGAGGAAGGTGGTCTGCACTCCAGGCTCCATCAGGTAGAGCAGCTACCCCTCTTCAGCAGCACCCGAGACCAGTATGTAGAGCCTGGACACCAGGGTGTTGTGGAATATTAAAGATGTGTTACATTTGTTTCTGCTGTGGAACATTTGTTTAATGGTGCAAAGATGTGCTGCATTCTTTTCTGTTGCATTTGTTTAACTCTGTGAAGCTGTGTTACTTTGCCTGCCTAAAACACCTGATTGGTCTAATAAAGAAATGAAAGGCCAATAGCTAAGCCGGAGAAAGGACAGGCAGGGTTAGCAGAATAGAGAGAATAAATAGAAGAAGAAGGAGAAGAGGAGGGAGCAGGGGACCAGCCACCCAGTCACACAGCCAGACACAGAATAAGAAGGAAAGGAAAAGCCGGGTGGTGGTGGCGCACACCTTTAATCCCAGCATTCAGGAGGCAGAGGCAGGCAGATCTCTGTGAGCTTGACGCTAGTCTGGTCTACAGAATGAGTTCCAAGGAAAGCTCCAAAGCTACACAGAGAAACCCTGTCTCGAAAAACAAAACAAACAACAACAACAACAAAAAAAAGGAAATAAAAGATATATAGAAATAGAAAAAGATAAAAGCCCAGCAAAAGATAGACAAGATAATTAAGAAAAGCTGGCTAGAAATAAGCCAAGCTAAGACCGGGCATTCAAAGAATGCTCTGTGGGAGCTGGGTGGCGGACCCCCAACAACAACGCCATGGCCTGGAGGGTGTCATGGTCAGGTTTATACCATGTCCCTCGTCAGGCAGAGCTGAGTGAGCTTCAAGCAAGCTCATTTACAACAGGCTTTGGCCACCACGAGTCACAGACCAGCAGTGCTCCGGGAAGCTGTGGGTCAGGCCAGCAAGCCTTCCCACTGTAGAAAGGGCCATAGCTAGAGAGAGCTCACTACCACAGTCAAGGCGACACGCCCAACCACTAGTTGAGCTCTCCTGGCTTCTGGGAAAGTTAGGGTTCAGCTTGGAGCTTTGAGAGAAACCCAGTAAATCAGGAAGAGGGAGCCCTCAGGATTCTACATACACATCAAGCTACCTAGGAGTGGGGCTTGTGGGTTTTCTTTCCCCAAGGTGCCAAGAGGGATGCCATTTCTGCCCCTCTGGGCCCACCATCTCCTTACCGAAGACTTCGAGGATCTGGGACGTTGAGTTGATGAGGATGATGTGCCCACCATGGGGCCGCAGGTCCAGCACAGCCTGGCAGGATAAGTTGAGGCTATCCTTCGTTAGAGCTGTCCTGTTGAATATGGCTATGGCGTTACTTTCAGCTCCCCCAAAGGTCTGGTTCTGCAGGGTCTCTCCTTCATGGAGCAGGCTGAGGGTGAGGCTCTCAAGGGGCTTCACGGCTTCTGCCGTACACTCAATGGTGAAAGCTTCTCCCACAAACACCTGCGAGGACTGCAGCTTCAGTGTGACCTTAGCCGGAGGTTCTGTAGGAGACAAAGGAGGAAGACCACTCGGGCCTGTCTCCATCCCCTCCAGATACCAAACACAAATGTTTGAATTAAACAGCTGGGTGGTTGTCCTGGGAGCACTGAAAGGGAGCTCCTCTATGTGTGGACTCTATGACAGTCCTCAGAGCTGACTGTGAGCCTCCTCCTGAAGCCCGGGCAGGAGCTGCGTTTGCCTCACTTCTCCAGCTGGTTCCGTGACCAGTGTCATTGCGGATCCGCTGAGTAACGACTACAGCGGTACCCTGGTTTCCACTTAAGCTACTCCACCCATCCTCACCCCACCTAGGACTCAGAACATCTTTCCAGCTTTTGATCTATCAATGTCATTAACCAGTAGCAGGGAAACACTTGGAGCCAAGACTGAGCGAATCCTGCCAGGCATGTACACAATGCTCACACGTTTGCCATGGGTCCTTGGGGAACGATGAAATGCTCCACTTTCTCCCACTTTCCTGGTGTTCTCTAGTAGCTCCTCCATCTCACGATGCTTCCCTGATTCCCCCACTGCTTGTGATGCTTATGGAGTGTTCTGGCGACAGAACCGGGGTGGGAACTGACTTCCAGATCCGTGCAAACCCTGGCTAGACTGACATTCTTGGAGAAAGATTCAAAACCTGCGCGGTCTGCTTCCGAGGTATAGGAGGACTTGTGGAGCCCAACCAAGGGTTTAAGCGGATCCTGAGCCCCCAGACCTGACCTGCTTGTGGTTCAGGAGCCCGGAGGAGATGAGGACCAGGAGCAGTCACTGAGCAGATGTGGGAGTGTATAGTTGACGTGGGCCCTACCCTGAGGAGTGGAGTCCCAGGCATAGACACTCACTGTATACTCTGATGTTGAGATGCTCTGAATGCTGTTTCTCCTCACAGGTGAAGTGGCACAGGAGGCTCGTGTCTTGGGAGATATTTAAGACTAAGAACTGTTTCCACTTCCCTTGGGGGTGCTCCTCCAACACTTTCTTACTCAAGGTGGTCTCCAGGCCACCCACTTGCGGATTCTCACAGCTAGTGCTGCAGTTGACTTTCAAAGCGCCTGTGGCTTCTACTATCTGCCTCTCGGACGATACGTGGACCTCAAACGCCTTCTCACCAGACCCTGGAAGAGCAAAAGCACCAGGCAGCAGATGTCCCCGATGCCCGCCCTCAGGCATCTCTAGTACTCCGCACCACTCCCCTACGGAGTGCATTAGACCTACGGAGGCTGCCACTCGGGGACTTCCTGCGTTCTTTCCTCCAGTCCCTCTGTCCATCGGCACTAGGTCAGTCTTCCCCGAGCCTCTCTCTCGCTGCGTTAAGCTCCAGTTCAAAGTTCTCTCTGTCATGAAGACACCTCTGAGAATGGAGGTAAGGTCTGAACTCACACAAACACAGAGAACTGCCAGGATGCCCTTCGGGGAGCGGTGAGCTCCAGGGAAAGGCATGGGGCAGGTGGTGGAGGGACTCTTATCCCCCCCCCCCGAGACAAGGTATCTCTGTGTGTAACAGTCCTGGCTGTCCGGAACTCACTTTGTAGACCAGGCTGGCCTCGAACTCTCAGAGATTAACCTGCTTCTGTCTCCCGAGTGCTGGCATTAAAGGAGTGCGCCATCACTATCCAGAGGGACTCCACTTTTAATAACATGGTTAAGAAAAGACAATGAAAAAAAAAAAAAGAAAAGACAATGATAATGACATTGGGGCAAATATGGAAGGAGGCTGTGAGCCTTGTGTGTGCTGTGGGAGCAAGTTCCAGACACCGGGAACTGCTGGCTCCCAGACCTGCCCGTGGGAGCTTGCTCTCCTGAAGCAATGGATGGCCAGAACGGCAGGAGCTTAGCTAGGAAGAGGAATGTTGGAGACAAGGCCAGAGAAGCAACAGGCCACCATGAGAAGGAGCTGCTGCACTCACGGCTCATAACTTATGTGGATGCTCTGGAAACATTTTGAAGCTTCTAGAAGGCTGGGCCTGAGTTTTTGCCTGTTTCTCTTTATGCTGACCACACAGCCCAGTGCATGACAGATACTTGGGAAGTATCTGGTATGCAAAGATGGGACCCTCAGTGCTCACTGCCACTCTGTGAGGACCATGAAGGTTCTAGGTCCCAGCCAGCAGGGCCCCTACACATGGCCTGTTTTCTCTACCTCCCCCAGCCCACTCAGCCATCAGCTAGCGGTATGTAAATAACTTGCAAAAGAGGGGCTTTCCATGTAGACAGTACTGGGTTTGAACTTAACATCTACCAATGTACTATCCGGTCAGCCTAGGGTTGGATGTGTCCTCTCTCTGAGCCCCAGTTTCTTTGTCCATTAAGAGGGCTAACGTGCCCTCCCCTGGGCCCTGAGTGCAAGCAAGCTTGAAAGCACTTGGCAGGTTGACTAAGGCACAAGGCGCTCAGCACGTAGTGGCGGTGTCCTTCCTGATCTCCTTGACCCACTGAAAAAAGTTTCATTTTCATTTTGTTGTCCCAGTGAACGCAGCGCCCCCTGCTGCCCTCTGCTGTTCACTAGGTCCCTTTGGCACACTCTCCTCTCTTCGCTTAAGACCCTGACACCCCTTCTTACCCACTCACTGCTCGCCACTCAACCTTGGCAGCCTGTCGCATCAACATTCTCAGAGCCCTGGGCTTGCTCCATCCAATAACCAAGAGGCCATGATCTCAGCCACTGCCTGAGGCCATGGGCAACCCAAGCCAGGCTGTCACGGTCTTCTGGATCCATGGTGGAGAGGCCCCTGTAGCCAGGATGCCCTCCTCCCCAACCTGAAGCCCAAGGAATAGTGCGGAACTCCCTACTCTAAGATGCCACGTGCTGGAAACCCTGGGGACCGCTTACCTGAGCAGCAGAGCAGGGCAAGAAGGGTTATACGCAGGCTCCGGCAAGCAAAAGAAGACATCTCAGGTGGGGTCTATCAGCTCCAGGGGCTCAGTTGCTGGCTGCCTGCAGGGAGACGGAGATATGAACACCACAGATTGGGGAGTGAAGGCTGGAGCTCGGGACTGAAATCCGTAGTTTTCTCTGCACAAATGATCTCATTTCCTCTCATTATCTGAGATCAGGAAGTCTAAGCACAGGACAGCTCCCAAACCTTCAGGCCCTCAAGAATTCAGGCAGAGGAAGCTGGGAGGCAGTTGATAAGCAGGGGTGTAACACGGCCCTCCCACGTGGCTTGCTCCCTGTGTAGGGCTAGGAGAGGAGGGGGAACTCATATTCAGGGAAGTGGGTGTGGTGCAAGAGCATGGGTGCATGCCCTTACATGTGTGTGTATGTGTGTGTTGCGTGTGTGGCATTTCTGTC
The DNA here is from genome assembly GCF_950005125.1 of Chionomys nivalis. NCBI lineage: Eukaryota > Metazoa > Chordata > Mammalia > Rodentia > Cricetidae > Chionomys > Chionomys nivalis. Next base: position 86,931,908 of record NC_080092.1, read on the forward strand.
TGTGCGTGGGGCAGAATGAGGCCTCCAAGGCTCAGATCTGAGGAACTCCGAATCCCACCGGGCCTCTGTTACAGTCCTCTCTGGTAAGAGAATATCCAAAGTTAGAAGAACACAGTCACACAGCCATCTCCGGCTAATGCCCTGCATATGTCTGCACACATTAATGTCTTGCTTAGCTTCCAGGAGAAGCCTAGCCCTAACTCGGCCAATGCAGGGCCCACATGGGGCTCAGAGATTGCAGAAGGGCAGCCCACAGTGGTCTGCAGTGGCCCAGGTCTAGGAGGTCAGGGAACAGACTGGCTACAGCCTATTTCCAAATCCTAGGCCCTTTTCCAGGTTTGTTAGCTGATGCCTTCTTGCCCATCTACCATCCAAGCAGGGCCTTGGCCTGGCAAAGCTAGAACCTAATGCTTTCTAGTCAGGCTCTTCCCACAGGCAGTGAGTTTTTATGGGAGAGAAGGCCTTCCTAGGCAATGTTGTGTTCCCCATATAACCAAGCTTGCTCTCTCAGTCCTTAGATCCTCCGGGACAGGTGGGGCAAAAGCAGCCTCCTTGATGTCTCTGTGGAATCCCAGAAGAGCCTATCTGAAAGGAGTCCCAGGGTTTGGGGGGCTCATTATCTGAGGTCAAGTACCACACGCAAGGCTAGTTCCCAGGCCATTGCAGCCTCCAGATGTTAAGCAAAGGAAGCTTCAATGGCTCAACCAGTGACCTGGGTTCCTGGGCTGGAGAGTACTGTGGCATCCTGCCATTCTCACAACACTGTGTGCAGCTATCCAGTGCTGATGTTAACAGCTGGATCCAGCGAAGTCCCTGTGTGAGGCTGCTGAGCTTTGGAATCATGCCAGAAGGAAGGGGAAGAGAGTAAGCAGAGAGAAGTGGGGAGAAGTGGAGTGGGGTCGACAGGGGGGGCTCTGATCTCACATGAGGGTGACAGAGTGCTGAGGACAGGGGACAGGACAGCTGGAAGGGTTTGGGTGATAAGTGGGGACTGACCTCCTGTGGGTAGTAATAGTAATAATAATAATAGTGGTGATACTAATACAGCAACACAGACACTACATATAGGGGGGAACAAGTCCTTTTTCATTTTGGGGGTGCTTGTGACTGAGATGCCGTGTCTTCCTACATGCTAGGCAAGTGCTCAGAGCTGCACCCTAAGCTCTCTTGTAGACCAGGCTGGTCTCGAACTCACAGAGATCCTCCTGCCTCTGCCTCCCAAGTGCTGGGATTAAAGGCGTGCGCCACCACCGCCCGGCCACCCTAAGCTCTCTTTGTGCTTTTCGTTATGAGACAGGGCCTCACTAAGGGGTCCATCCTGGCCTCGAGCTCACTTTGTAGTTCAAGTTCAGAGAAGCTCGTCATCAGGCAGTGTGTGGTTGTGTGAGCATCGTAGTGTGTCTACACACGCCTAGATGGTGCAGGAGACTACATGCTTGGTGTACATAGCTGTGCGTGCTATACTTGAATGCAACTGCAGTACGGTAGGTTGGCACTACTGTCACCAGCGGTCTGGGAGCAATGTGTTGAGTTACAGTGTTAGGATGGCTATGGTGTCTCTAGGTGGTAGGAATCTTTTCCAGCTTCCGTGTAATTTTCTGGGACCCCTGTTGTAGACGTGGCTTGTCACTGATTGAAATGTCTTGGGGCATGCAGCCGTACCAACTTCATGCTGGTCACTGTCAAAGCACCCTGTAATCATTAACTAATTGCTCCTGAACTCTACAAGCTCGAGTACTTCTACTTCCCATCTCCTAGGAGAAACTGAGGCACAGAGAGGCTAAGTGGCTTGAGCAAGGTCACATACCTAGGAGAGAGTGAAGTCCCTATGGGTGACAGGCAGCCATGGGTAGCTGATGAAGCCCACCAGAGCAGGGGCAAAGGAAGTCATTGTGAGGGTCAGATTCCCTGGAAACCCTTGGGAGGGACACGCCAGGCAGGAGAAGGCCAGAGGAAACTTCCGGTCAAGGCTCAAAAAGAAAGCAAACAGCCATTACCAGAACAACCATGGAAACACAGCAGGGTTATAAAAAGAGCTCACACAACAGAAAGGAGAAGGGAGGCTGCCAGGGGCTGGGAAGGGAAGCGGGAGTTTTCCTATGGGTAGTTTCATTTTGTAAGGTTGGTTCCGAAGATTAATCTCGGAACAATGTGAACGCGCTTGGTTGAAAATAGATAAACAAATGGGTACACAGCAGAGTACGTATAGAACCACAATTAAAAAAAGAAATATAAGCCGGGTGGTGGTGACCCATGCCTTTAATCCCAGCATTTGGGAGGAAGAGGTAGGTGGATCTCTGAGTCCAAGCCTGTGATCTACAGGAGTGAGTTCCAGGACAGCAGGGTCACACAGAGAAACCCTGTCTCGAAAAACAAGCAAACAAAAGCCAGGTGTGCTGGCACCACTTAGATGCTGAGACAGCTGGATGGTGAATTTGAAGGCAATCTGGGCTACTCTCAACAATAAAAAATAAATGAGACTATAAAATAATGCATGCCATAATATGGAACAAAGTAAACCAAGAAAAATTAACTTTTCAGTCTTAATTTGAGAAGAAATAAAAAATCTGAGTGGGGGCCGCGAGACGGCTGACTCAGAAGGTATAAGCTCTTGTCACCAAGCCTGATGACCTGACTGTAACCCCGGGGACCCATGTGGTGGAAAGAGAGAATTGACTCCCACGAGCTGTGCTCTGACTGCTGTATGTGTGCGGTGGCAATGTAATAAAATGGGAAAAGAAAGATAATTCCTTCCCAACTGATCTGCAGAGTCAATGAAATCCCAGTCAAATCCCAACGAGGATGGAGCTTGAAAGTGTTTGTTGGAAGAATAAGATGATCCAGTTACATGAGAAGGATGAAAGACAAGCAATTTGTTCTTAGAATACTGAGATTTAATACAAAAGATTAATATGGGACCGGGCGGTGGTGGCGCACGCCTTTAATCCCAGCACTCGGGAGGCAGGCGGATCTCTGGGAGTTCGAGGCCAGCCTGGTCTACAAGAGCTAGTTCCGGGACGGGCACCAAAGCTACAGAGAAACCCTGTCTCAAAAAAACAAAACAACAACAACAACAAAAAAACAAAGAAAAGATTAATATGGGGGTAGAGAGATTAGTTAGTGGGCCTAGTTTCTAGAACCTAACACACACCTAACACATGACAATGGCGACACTGCAGATGGCTGGGTAAAAGAAAGGTCTACCATATGAGGCTGGATCAACTGATCAACTAGACGGGCAGGGGAGCAGTATCCCCACATCACAGCAACTGGAGAACTCAATTCCATTCACAGTGAGTACTTACGTGTGAAGGGAAACTTTAGAAATACTGACAAAATATAGGAGAGTGTTGTCATTGCAGTAAGGTATTAGGTAAGACTTCAACTGTCAATCATAAGCAACAGAGGCGAGGGCTGTGGCTCAATGGGTAGAGCGCTTCCCTGGCACATACAGGTCCTGGGTTCCATTCCCAGCACTGAAAAGACAGACAAATTAAATCATTGATAACTGAGTGCACAAAGCAATGTCAAAGGAAAGAGGACATTACTTTTAGCTCAACAGTAAATCAAGATAAAAACCACATCTACCAAGTTGGCAGAGGTTAAGAAGTCTAAAGGTCAATTTTTGGAGAAGTTCTAGGGTCAACAATAACTTTTACAGTTACTGACGGGAGAGTACATTGGTTCCCTGGGAAACAGCAAGTATTATCTCGTAAAGCTGAATAAAAACCAACTTATTTTATTTTGTGTTTTTATGCGTCTGTGATCAGAAGAGGGTGGTGGGTGTCCTAGAGTTAAGGCGGTTGTGAGCCACCCTCACAACCTCAGAGTGCTGGGAATGGAACTCCCGTCTTCTGTGAAGCAACAAGCACTCTTAGCCACTGAGCCAAGTAGCTTCCTCCCCTAGGGCACAACTCTTCTCTTAGATATGGACAACCCTGGAAGACCTTTTGTGCCAAGACCGCCTTGTGTGACTTTAGGCAAATCACCCAATCTCTTTATGCTTCCACTCCCTGGTCTGAAAGATGGGATTCGTGCTAACACCTCCTTCATAGACTTTTTTTTTTTTTTTTTTTTTTTTGGTTTTTCGAGACAGGCTTTCTCTGTGGCTTTGGAGCCTGTCCTGGAACTAGCTCTTGTAGACCAGGCTGGTCTCGAACTCACAGAGATCCACCTGCCTCTGCCTCTGCCTCCTGAGTGCTGAGATTAAAGGTGTGCGCCACCACCGCCCGCACAACCGCCTGGCTTTTTTTTTTTATTTATTTACTTTTTTCAATTTTATGTGCATTGATGTTTTGCCATGGGTGTCAGGCAAGGAAGAGGAGGCTTGGTGGGAATGTGGGCGGTAGCATTGATGTCTCCTATTACTGACTGACATGGTTCTCAGGACAAGACCTGAACCACGTGCTCACTTGAGAGACAGGGACTGGATGGTAGTGGGGGCACCCAGGAGGCAGAGATAGGCGGATCTCTCTGAATTGGAGGCCAGCCTGGTATATATAGAGAGAGTGAGTTCCAGGACAGCCAGGGCTACGCAGAGAAATCTTGTCTCAAAAAACAGAGAGAGAGAGAGAGAGAGAGAGAGAGAGAGAGAGAGAGAGAGAGTCCCTTTCCAGGTCTCAGCCCCTGTGGACCTGGGGTAAGAAAGCAGTGGCCCTGTTTGGTATGGTGGCCCATGACTTTAGGCGGAGCTCTGGGAGTTCCAGGTCAGCCCGGGCTAGGTTTCTAAATCTGTCACCTACATGCATGTCACCCAGGGGGGAAGGAGAGGAAGAAAGCAAAAAACAGGAAACAGTCACTAAGGCGGGGCCAGGGTGGGGGTTTGGAGACAAAGAAAACAAGAGCTTCAGAATATTTGAAGGAGGTACTCCCTCTGGGGATCTCCCCCCCCCCCAACCACTGTGCTTACCAGAGTGGGGGAGCTGAGGCTTGGAGAGAGGAAGAGGTCAGAATTCAGGCCTGACACCTAAGAGGCCAAAGGCTCCATGCTGCCTGCTCGTCGGAGGGGAAGTGGGAGAAGCCAGAGGCTGTGACTTACCTTGCGGGGCTCAGATGCTGGTCTGTGGTGTGTGTGTTAAGTTTCTATCCGTGAACCCTTAGACTCTCTCAGGTGTCACGTGTTTCCTGTGCCCTGGTTTCTTCACCAAATTAACATGGTTTTAACACTACTGGCTTTTCCCCCACATTGACATAAAATATACCTAATGAAATTTATTGTTTTTTCGTTTTTCTTTTTTCTTTTCTTTTCTTTTCTTTTTTTTTTTTTTTTTTTTTTTTGAGGCAGGGTCTCACTATATAGACCAGGCTAGCCTCACATTCAAAGTCTTCCAGCCTCATCCTCTTGAGGGCTAGCTAGTATTGTTTAAGCTACCATGCCCTCAACAGTTTGTGAACACAGTTGTGTGGCTCCTAGAACATTCACTGTGAGCCATCTCCAGCACTCTCCAGAACTTTCTACCTTTCCAAACTGAAACTCCAGGTCCATCGCGGTAATTCTCCCTCCTTCCCCAACCCTGGCAACTCCCATTCTACTTTCTGTCTCTGACTTCACTGGGTCCTTTTGTAATGGCTTCATGTCATTGGGTGTGACTTCCCCGGGTTCATCTGTGTGACGGCATGTGGTAGAACACCCTTTCCTACGGCTGCAGACCGTAACTCTGTAATATCACACACACCTGCCCACAGCTGGACACTGTGTTCCTTCCATATTCTTGTAGTTTTAAATAACGTTGTTATGAACGTGTGTGAAAATTCCCATTGCATTTATTTATTTAGTTTTGTTTTTTGAGACAGGATTTCTCTGTGTAGTCCTGGCTGTCCTGGACCAGGCTGGTTTTAAGAGATTTCCTTGCCTCTGCCTCCTGAGTGCTGGGATTAAAGGTGTGCGCCACTACCACCACCTGGCCTCATTGTCTTTTTAAAAAGCATTACTGCATTTATTTATTTAGCGTGTGCAAGTTCACGAATGCAGATGTGCCTGCCACACAGTGGAGGTCAGAGAACAATTTGTGGGAGTCAGCTCTTTCCTAACACATGGGTCTTGGGGACCGGACTCAGGTATCAGGTACAGCATACACCTTTACCTGCTGAGCCACCTTGTCGGCTCAAATTCCTATTTTTATTTTCTCTTTTTTCCCTGCTCCCTGGCCACCATAAAGTGAGCATATCAAATCGTCCTCATGCTCCCTGTCACAATGTTCTGCCTCCCCATTGCCCAGGAAGGAACAACAGAGCCAAGTGACCGCTGACTGAGACTCCGAAATCTTAACCTGAAACAAAGGGAGCAAGGACCTTGTGGGACATCCTTAGGTCACTTGGAGACCATCCTTGAAAGACCCTGGGGGACTATGTTCCTTCCTCTAAGCTTCTCAGCTAGAAATATGCCAGCGGCTGCAGAAAGGTGCGGGTACCTAAGATTGCAGAACTATACCCTTGAAAATGGTTAGAGGGCTGGGCAGTCTCGGCTTTCAGTTCTTTGGGAGCATACCCCAAGTGGGACTGCTGTAGCAGATGGCCATTCTGTGCAACTTACAGAAAACTGCAATCTTATTTACTCCCCTTATGTGCAGGTTCTTGAGGCCTTTGATGGAATGAGTCCCTCACTTGTGCCTGTCCAGTCAGTAGCACAGAACACCATCTTCTCTGGCCTCTCTCTGACTGCTCTCCACAAAAACCCGCTCGTGACTAAGAGCCATCATCCCAGATCGCCTTGTGTCTGTAGCCTCAACCAGCAAGTATTATCTAGCAGGTGGCTTTGTTTTAACGAGCAGGAAGTATGAAATTTGGGCATGGGGGTGGGGTGGGTACCGGACACACCAAGGATCTTCTTCCCATGGGCCAGTTTCACAATCCATAGTGGTTAGAGCTCTAGTTCAGCAATCAGGACTCCACAGAATCTTCCAGACCGTGGACGAATGCCGACCGTGAATGCTGATTGATGGTCTGCTGGCTGTACAGTTTTTCTCAATGCATTTGTGCCTCAGTTTCTTCAAAGCATTCCTCTCCTTACCCGCTGGAGACAGGATTTCTCTGTGTAGTCCTGGCTGCCCTGGAACTTATTCTGTAGACCAGATTGGCCTGAACTCAGATCTACCTGTCTCTGTCTCTTGGGTGCTGGGTTTAGAGGCATGTACCATAAAACCTGGCTTCAAAGTATTTTTTTTTTCTAAGACAATGTTTCTCTGTAGCTTTAGAGCCTGTCTTGAAACTAGCTCTTATAGACCAGGCTGCCTTTGAACTCACAGAGGTCTGCCTGCCTCTGCCTCCTGAGTGCTGAGAGTAAAGGCATGCGCCACCACTGCCTGGCTCAAAGTAATTTTAAAATGTCCTGCCTTACTGCTGGCAAGCCAAGGACTGTTGTGACCAGTGTTTTAGCAGTATCTGTTGTAGACATAAACTGGGGTAGACATCTGTACCAGTCAGCATCATACTGTCAACAACAAAACCTCTGAGGTAACAATTTATTTCTGTATTATTTTGTGTGTATAGATCTGTGTAGAGTATGCGTGCCTGGTGCCGATGGAGGCCAGAAGGCGGCATCGGATCCCCTAGAACCAGAGTTACAGGTAGTTGTGAGCCGCCACGTGGGTGGTAGGAATTGAGCCCTGGTCCTCTGGAAGAGCAGGCAAATGCTCTTAACCAGTGAGGTATGTCTTCAGCCCTGGTAATCAAACTTAGGAAAAAAAAAATTCAGCTTTAGAGGTCTAAAGTCCTGGATGGGGGCCACTGGTTTGGTGGTGTATAGCAATGGTGGCATATTGGGGGAGGCAATCATATCTCAAGCCAGTAAGCAAGGGGATAGAAGGACAGAGGGGACACTTTCACATATGCTATACTGTAAAACACACTTGTACTCCACATTGTAAAGAGCAATTGGGACATGCATGTCACTGTTGGCTTAGCAAAGGCACATTGTTAATGGTCTGGTTATTCTGAGTTGACCCCTTTTCTCCCTTGGGTGTAGAAAGGGTGTACACATTGTTTCAGCAGAACGAGGAAGGGCTGTCAATTTCAGTAACCGCCAACTAACCACCAGCAGAAAGAAGAGCTAAGTGTTGGCCAGGGCAGAGAAGGCCAGAGTCTCATGGTGGACTGAGAGCCCAAATAAGAGGCTGTGGATCCGTCTGGAATCATGGGTTTGCACAGGTAATTTTTTTTTTTTTTTTTTTTTTTTGGTTTTTCGAGACAGGGTTTCTTTGTGGTTTTGGAGCCTGTCCTGGAACTAGCTCTTGTAGACCAGGCTGGTCTCAAACTCACAGAGATCCGCCTGCCTCTGCCTCCCGGAGTGCTGGGATTAAAGGTGTGCGCCACCACCGCCTGTAATTTGTAAACATTGATCAAGGGTCTGTAAACAATAGGCACACAAGAAGTTTGGTTGAGACAGTTGGTATTTGGACACGTGCTTATCTGTGTCTCTGTAGATTGTTTCCAAGGACACTGTGGTACCTGGACTATTGCAGGGGTTCAGAGAAAATGTCCAGCTCCATGATCACCCTCACTCTACAAGGGACAGGGCGGCATATATTCTAGTCCATGTTAACTCACAATGAGAAGAGCGTGTGGCTGTGGGCTACTTAGACAACTACCAGCTAATGAAGGGGTTGGCTTTAGAAAGCCAGGTCCCTGGGAGAGATGGCTCAGCAGCTAAGATCACTGGTTATTCTTCCAAAGGACCCTGGTTCAATCCAGCACTCACTAGCTGTTAAAGCTAGTCCCAGGGGATCTCATGCCCTCTTCTGGTCTCCATGGCTACTGCATGTGTGTGGTATACAAACATACATGCAGGCAAAACACCCATGCACATATGGTCTTTGGGCTGGACCCTAGCCTCATCTCAGGGGAGTCCCACACACAGAGTGTGGAGTCAGATCAGCACATCCTAGAGGCCGTACTGAACAGTCCACCACAGCAGGAATTAGGGTGGACAGTACACGAGCGCCTTCTAGTGGTGGAGAGAGTAAGCTTCCTGCCACCTACTCTTAGAAGGCAAGAGAATTAACATCTCTGGGCAGGGTGGCTAAACCAAACATTTCATGTTTGAAGGTAGATTTGGACGCAAATGGGTCCCTGAGAAACTGTGTGTTTTGAGACAGAATTTCACTCTGTAGCCCAGGCTGGCCTGAAATTCACTGAATAGCCTAGGTTGGTCTAGACCTTGTGACAATCCTGCCTCAGTCCCCCAAGGGCTGGGGTTACAGGTGTGGGTCACCAGGCAGTTTGATGAACTATTTTGTTTTTAATTGTACATGTACATGTTTTGTCTGCATGCAGGCATGTGCATATGAGTCCAGGTGCTCACAGAGGTCAGAAGAGAGCATTAGGTCCTCTGGAGCTGGAGTTATAAGTGATTGTGAGACAGCCCACGAGGATGCTGGGAACCGAACTGGGATCCTCTGCAAGAGCATCGAACACTCTTAACCAGTATGCTATCTCTCCAGTTCCCTGAGGGACTCTTTTTAAGGGCAGAGGGAAGGACACGCAGGAGGTGCCTAGGAGGACCAAGCTAGATCTGAATTCCTTGTAATCCTTCTGGGTTGTAGACCAGGTTGGCCTCAAACTCACAGAGATCCGCCTGCCTCTGCCTCCCGAGTGCTGGGATTAAAGGAGAGTTCGACTACACCCAGTCCCTCTCCCTCTTAACTTCTATCTATTTCATGGGTTAATAAAACCAGCACACTTAACTGGGGACCAGAAGGGGGAACGTACTGTTTCTTAGGAAGAGGCCAGGGGTGGCTGTTCAAAAATGAAGAAATCCAAGGAGCACTGGGTTTACAGGGTTTGTTTACTTTTTTAAAAAATTAATGAGTAGAGCCGGGCGGTGGTGGCGCACGCCTTTAATCCCAGCACTCGGGAGGCAGAGGCAGGCGGATCTCTGTGAGTTCGAGGCCAGCCTGGTCTACAAGAGCTAGTTCCAGGACAGGAACCAAAAACTACGGAGAAACCCTGCCTCGAAAAATCAAAAAAAAAAAAATAAAATAAAATTAAATAAATAAATAAATAAATAAATAAATAAATTAGTGAGTAGAGCCTGACGAAATAACTGCAAATAACACAGCCATTAGCATGTGGTTGTGCCTGGCAGTGACCCTCTTCTTCTGGTGGGAGAATCTCCCAACTGTGATCTCCCACGGTGGAGGTGGACAGTGCTGGACACTGGCTTTCCCAGCCTCCTTTGCTCTTTCAGGAGAATGCATGCCCGATTCTTACTCTGGGATGCAGTGGGGACCAGGATGGTGTTTTCTGCAGGTAGGAGCAGAGTGACTATAATGAGATCATAGCGTTCTGGGGGACAGACCTACCTGTGTCTCTCCCATCACACCTGTCAGCTGCCTCTCTTACCCACCCTGAGCCAACAGAGAGAATGACTCACTTTGTGACCAGAAAGAGAGAGAGGAAGAGGAGGAGCCCAGATCCCTTACGGGCACACTCCCAGTGACCTAACTGTGCTCCCCATGTGCTTCCTAAGGCCTCTCGGTACTGTCAGTGGGGACCAAACTTCAGTAGGCTTTTATGGACCATGGAAGAAGCTGGTCTCAGTCTCCTAATGCACAAATGATAAAAACCCAGAGACAGATATTGGGGTTCAAGCTGAAAGATCAGGGAAGCAAAGCAGACAGCCACTAGGGAGCACTTACCTTTACAAAATCTTCAGACTAAAGAGAAAGCAAGTTCCTGTCTCATCCCGCCTTATATTCCTTCACAGTGCTGGGGTTAAAGGCGTGCATCACCACCACCTGGCCTCTATGGCTAACTAGCGTGGGTGCTGGGATTAAAGGTGTGTGCCACCATTGCCTGACATGTATGGGTGACTAGCGTGACTGGCTTTGCACTCTGATTTTCAGGCAAGCTTTATTTATTAAAATGCAAATAAAGTATCACTATAATCTCCTGGAGATATGGCTGGGTCCTTCTGAAGTACTAAATGATCACAAGTCTCAGGACCTCCTAGGCTCTTAAGGCATGAAGTGGGAGGGGACGGTTGGTTAGCATCCACACAGTACCTGTGGGATCCTGGGGTCAGTACTGTGTGAACAGTCCTGCCTTGGGGAGACTAAACTGGCCTTAGGCTGCAGGAGTACATCCCGGGGTCACAGCTGTCTGGTGAGGAGCTGCTAACATGTGCCAGGTCAGACTGCACAAGCTCTCTCTTCCCAGGTATCTTGGTCCAGAATCCTACTCACCATACACATACCCCAGACTGACTGGGACTCTAATTCCCAATACGTGGCAGGTCATTTCCAATGGGCCACCCTCCTGAAATTCAGGTAAATAATACTCCAGGAAATCTCCCGCAACATTCCGAGACAGGCTTTTCCTCAACAGCCCCCAAGGAGGATGGATGTTCGAGCTCCGGAACCAAGGCATAGATACCAGGGATCCATTTTCTCACAGTTTAACTAGCTGCTCAGGCCACTCAGATGCTGCACCCCTGGAAGAAGATGTGGTGGGCCCGGCTCCCGCTTCACGCAGGACTCTAGTCTTTACAAAGCAAAGCAACTCCCAAATCTAAAACTACCTTTATTTGTGGTTGGCTCAGCATAAGTCACCTTCATCAATGAGCAGAATTATAAAACTGTACAGGAGGTACAAAAATAACCGTTCAACTTAGATAACGGCCCTCATAATACGAGCTTTAAAAATACACAGAATAGATGTACAATCTGGCAGTTTATAAAATATAAAGCTAAAAAGAATATTTTAGTTTCCATAAAGAGGAGTGAATCACACAATCAGCACACATCAATTAAACAATTAACTGTCTACAGAAGACACATGGCACAGATTTTTAAAAAAATCATCTAAAAATTAACATTTTACCCAGACCAAATTATTCACCCTTTAAAGACAAGGTTATCAAAAGGTGGCAGGATACAGTGTAACTTTTCTTTTCCAGTTTTAAAATGGTCAGGGGTATTATCCACAACAGATCTTATGTGCTTTAAGCAAGTGCAATTGTAACCGGATATACTTCAGAGTAAAAATTAAATAAATATAAATAGATTCAATAAATAGGTCATCGCAAAATGAACTACACAAGGTCTTTGTGTGGGGAAGCCACATAGCTGGCTGGTAATGCTTAGTGAGTGGGGACTCCGCCGTCAGTTTTAGGGACAACTGGGAAGGAATACTATACCCACCAAACACATGGGGAACAGAGAGCTGAGGCGACAGGACTGGCAAACAGTGTGGCTAAGGTTGCTCCTGAGGGAAGCTCAACATAGATGTGCCTCTGCGGCTTCCTAATAAGTACAGAAGAGACCTAAGTGCCCAAAGCAACCCAAATTACACATGGAAAATCACTAGTCCATAACGAAAACCGAGAATGGGGAGAGAGCAGGCACTTTGGCTCAGCTGGAAGTCTGGTAACCTTCAGGAGGAGAAGCTTATGAAAGGGCCCTGGGGGGCCAACACTGTGGCTTCTAGATGTGAGTGATGGGCAAGGATAGTACTGTGGGAAAACCAATCACAGAGAAGGGCAAGCGGGGAATTTCAAGAGGCTCTTTCCAGGGCAGCTGCGGCTGCTCTTCCATCTCTTCCTGCACCTCTGGACCGTGGCAATGAAGACAATGAACCAAGAGCAGACCCAGGGGCAGATGGAGAGTGGGACCTACAGAAAGCCATGCATGACCAAAGCCCTGCAGATGACAAGCAGGTGGCCAGCACAGGAGAGTCTGCAGCCAGGGGTGGCTCTGCAGGTCACAGCAGCAGCTAATCAATTAGCCTTTCATTTTGGGGAAAGGAGCTTCAGCAGCTAACTAAATCACATGTACACAAAACCTCCACAAAGTAAAGGCTCTGAGGAGAGCCTCATGCCTATCTTCAAAGTCGGTGGAAAGCACTTGGCTTTATCTGCTGACCTCAGACCTCCACCTTCTCTGTAGTGCATCATGGGAAGAGCCTACAGCTACTGCTGTATTGAGAGCAGGAGACACCTCTGCCGGGGTTCACCTTCAGTTTCTAGACGGCCTAGTGATTTACCAAGTGACACCTATGTTCCCAAAAGTGCAAGTGCTTTGGTACCAATGACACAGCATACTTTCTGAACTTAAAGTTCAACACAAGGCAAAGTGTAAACAAAGGTAACATCCCAGACATAACTCAATTCCATCCTAAAGCTGAAGATGCTGTGCCTGGAGACAGCTGGGCGTCTTCCAGGGCTCCTAGCGCCTCTGAAGATGTGACAATGCTACAGAGCTGGCCTGAAGTGAAGGCAGGCAGTGTCTCTTGCTGAGCATCCCAGATGCCCACAGTGTTTTCATGACACACCTGGAGAGCTAACAACTGCCTGGTTTCTAGAGGACACACAGAGGTGAACTGACCACAGCTGATTGATTTTTGAGATGGGACAGTTTTAAGGCACAAGTGGGGCAAACCCCAAATATACACCCTTCCTACCCACTTGAGTTTTCTTTCTGCCCTGACACTGTGTGCTAATGACTCTCAGGAGGCTTTAGAAGGCACAAGTCTTTCTGTGCTCTCCATCTGTGCCCCAAGTGTCTCATACCCTATCTAGCTCTACAGAAGGTTCCTACAAATAAGTGCGAGGAATAGAGGACTTTTGGAGATTTGATTGGTTAGAAACTGATCTGATACATGAATAGGGGACTTGGAAATCTGATTGGTTAGAAACTGATCTGATACATGGCAAGAACCTTTGAAAAGCTGACCCAAGACAGACTGGGAGGTGACACCACGCTGGACCTTTATAAAAGACTTCAGCACTTCCCAAAGGGAAACTCAGCCAGGAGGAACAAGGTAGGCAGCAGTCTCAGAGGCAAGCCTGTTAGACCACACTGGCTGCACCTCCTGCCATTGGTCTTAGGCTGTCCCCTCTCGGACCCACTGGCAAAGTGCTATGGTAAGAGATGAACAGGAAGTCAGCCACGGGGACTGAAATTCCAAGGTCTAAACAGAGTTACCCATGAGGTTCAAAGATGCAGGAGGTTAAGAAAGAGTTCACTTTGGCCACCATGAAAGTAAGGAAATCAAATTCCACAGCAGCTGAGAAGCTTTGGGTAAGTGGCCCTGTACCAGTACACCAGAAGACCTCTCAGGGGATGCAGCAGCCATGACTACAGTCAGTGCAGTGCAGAGAGCTGCTGAGGCTACTCTTAGCACAGAACAAGCCTCAGCTCACCAGGACTACATGTCAGAGGCCACACTGGCTCAAGGAGTCTACACAGAATTCAACCCCCTGGACCCTGACTACATACTAACCTCAAAGGCTCTTGGGAGGGAGAAGACAGTAAATTCTGACTAGACCTAAAGTTAAAAATTAATTTTAGAGAAAAACGGTACTGACAGAATCACTTTGATATCAATACATTTACACAGTGTTGCAAGATGTCTTACTCTTCAGCATTAGAGAATGTTATACATTCTTGAGGGAATGGTGATTTTTGGTACTACACAAAACAGAAGATATTATATCTTACATTTCTTCTTCACAAGCATCAAGCTACATTTAACTTACTTATGCAAATGCAGCATTCTGCAATATGACCAAAACACACTCATTAATATCTGCCAGAAATGTAAAAGCTGGCCTAAAAAGCCTATGGTGGCTCTGGCCTTGGCTCTCTATCCCCAGGGCTTTGGCTTACAATCTGTGTGCTAATCTCTGGGCTCTGGGGCAGACGGTCCATATCACTCACCTCCTGGTTCTGAGCCTCTCCATGTGCTCGGAGGTTCCCTCTCGTTGCTCCCCTCTGGCCCTGTCTGGTCTTAGCTGCCTTCTTGATGGCCAGGGAATTCTTCATCTCACATGGCCAGGATTCAGTCTATCAGGAGCTACTGTTCAGTACACTTGTGCTGGGCCAGCACTCCAACTAGAACTGAATGCCCTCTTCATCTTCCATTCCCAGACACAGCTCAGCTGTCCACACGCACTGCTAACCAGTCTCTAACTCCATGCCCCACACTTACAACTTGGTGCATGAGGCAACACAGGCTACCAGTAACCTGGAGGTGCCTCCTATATCAAGAAGAACACCTCTGAACGTTCTCTTCCTTAGCACCCTGAATCTCTCAAACCATTTCCAGCAGAGGGTACACTTGCTGCACCCCAACCAGGCTGCTCCTAGCACGTAGGCAAAACAGGATTCCTCTACTCCCTCACTGAAAGGCCCCAAACTGCCACCCCACAGGAATTCTAGAAAGAAATATACGTGGAAGAGAGTTCATCCAGTGAAAGGTTGACGCTGCTCCTCTTGCAGCCTCTGGGACAGGCCCACCTTTGTAGGTAGCCCTGACTACAAGACTTCAGGGCCACGTCGTTTCAGCTTTCTGTAGTCATGAGGGCCCCTCTCCCGTTCCGTTCCTAGGATCAGCATTATCTTCTTCTGGCTGCAGGGCAGCAGCTCAAGGCACTTGGTTTGAGGAGCTTAGTCTTTCTGCTAATCCCAGAGGCAGCAAGCTATGGACTGCAGAGATCAGGACCACGGTCACTGTGGGGGCAACCACACTAACGGGGCTGCCCTAGCTCAGAGGGCATCTGGAGTTACTGGAGGCTGGGGTTCTGTGGGCTCATGCAAGTAGTAGGTCTGGAAGAGTCTCTCATGACTGCACAGCTCCATGGCTCGGTAGGTATGAGAGAGGAGGTAGGGGAAGCGTGATGTGAAATAGCGCACAAAGTCATCAGGGATGGAGCCCAGCGTCTCCTGAACCTCCACAGGGAGCTCTCGGTAGTGGTGTTTCTGTGAATGAGCAGAGAGACACAGCTTTAGCAGCTGGATGACAGTGCTAAGGGCTTCTCTGTAAGGAAAGATTCATGTACCAACAACACATCTCTGCTGTCTTGTAGGCTTTCCTCCTTCACAAGTAGAGCTCAAAGTGGGTGAGGCTCAGCCTAAGGAGAGCAGCTGTAGCTTCACTATGAGGCTGGCCACTTGGAAGGGAGCACAGGCCTCCCATGAAGGTCATGGAATTGTGGTGTTTGTCCTAACATGACTGAAGGCTGCTTCTGCGCCTGGGGTCAGCCCTAAGTGAAGGTTGTTCAGTGGCTCACAGGTCAAGAGCATCCCCAGGACTCCAAGAGGACACAGAGAAACCCTTCCCCCAAATCTCTGAAGATTTGACCTTGTATAGGAAAGTGACCAGAAGGTTCCTGTTAGACAGTGCTTATAAGGTGTCTGTCAAGCAGCCTGAGGGTACCATCAATCAGCAGAGATCATGAAACACCTATGTCCCAAGACACTGGTCCCTAGAGCTTAGCCCTGCATCCTAAAGTCTCCGGAAATTCGAGCAGAGACATGGCATTGACTTGTTGTGGTTACTAGGATGAGAACGGTCCCTATAGGCTCATATATTTGAAAGTGTGGCTCCCAACTGGTGGACTTTTTAGGATTAGGAGGTGTGGCTTTGTTGGAGGAGGTGTGTCACTGGGGTCTGAGGTTTCAAAAGCCCATGCCAGGTCCAGTCTTTCTCTACCTCCAACTGTGGATCAGTATGCAGCTCTCAGCCCCTGCTCCAGCACTATGCCTGCCTGCCGCCATGCTCCCAGCCATGACGGTCAGGGACTCACCCTCTCCAACTGTAAACTGTAAGCAAGCCCCCAGTTAATGTTTCCTTTTATCAGCTGCCTTGGTCATGGTGTCTCTTCACAGTGACAGAAAAGTAACTAAGATACTTGTCAAATCCAGCTGAAGCTGCCCAGCCTCTACAAGGTGAAATCCATTATGAAAAAAAAAATACCTAGACATGAATAGAGGAGGAGATATCTGCTGTGGCCACCTCCCAAAGCACCATAAGCCCTTTACCTTATTTCTCATGGCTCGGAGGAGATCTCTGACAGAGCCACCTTTGTAGGTTCTGAATTTTCGCAGATCTAGAAAAACATTAAGGGATATAATGTAAAATTTAAAAGAAAATTCCTGGGGTCCTGAAGTTGGATTAGAGTGAATCTCAGTCACTGCAAAAGATGCTACCTTAGACCTAAAATAAAGGTGGTGTTCATCTGAAGTTCATCCAGATCAGAAACCTTAGAGCATGACACTATCATTAACCTGTCACTCTAAGGAATAAACATAAATGTGTATCCATGTAGACAAGTCCACAAGGACATGCTCAAATACGTCTCATACCTGCGAAGTGGGATTTGGAACTCCAACAGCTGGAACTGCCTTGTCTATATCAAGTTCTCAGAAATGGAACAGAAATAGCATGGTCACCTGTCTGCAGAGGGACAGTGATGTTTTCCCGCCAGTCCATCTTCACCACCGCTCTCCCGCCTCTCTCCAACTGCCTCACTATCGGGCCATCCAAGGACTCCTTTTCTATCCGGTCACTCACATCCTGTGAGGGAGAACGGGCAATAGGTACTGGGTCAGAGTCAGGAACGCTAGCACTGGAGTTGGTCCACACTAAATTAGAGGCCAGCCACTGGCATGTGGACTGTAAGCAAACGGGCATCCTCTTAGGGTCAGGCCACGGCATCCTCAAAGCGAGGCTGCAGATACCTGCAGCTCACAACGCTGACCCACTGACTTTCCCTGTGAGCAGATACATCTGTCACTCATTGGGACAAACTTGCAGAGATCCCCCCCATAACAAAAGAGAGGTGAAAAAAACTCTGAATGTGAGGGTTAATTTTAGTTATCAACTTGATCATATTTAGAATCAGCTAAAACATATGCCTGGGGGGTATCTGTGAGGAGAGCTCCAGAAAGACCTTCTCCCAGCATGGACAGCACCTCTGACAGGTGGCTAGATATAGAGGTCTGAGGGAAAGCAGTTTGGCCTGCTGGCCTTTGTTTCTTGCTATAATAACACCTATCCCGTTCTGTTGCTGCTGCCATCCTTCACTGACATCGGCACCCCCTTCTTCAGCTTTCCACTGTGGACTAACACCAGGAGCTCTCTAGGAAATCTTTCAGGTCTTCAGCACAGAATATAACTACTGAGCAGCTACTGACTCCTCAGTCTCTCCAGCACTCAGATGGCCACTGCTGGACTACCCATTCTGTAACCATGTGATTCTCACACATCCCCTTAAAGACAGGCACACTGAATTTACTAACACAAATGCCAATCACGTTTGTCTTGGTTGTACTCTATAGGTCATTTGTTTTGCTCTTTGTTCTTTCTACCTTTTCAGAATCTGGAAGGAATTAAGAATTTGATGGAAGGCTGGGCAGTGGTAATGCATGCCTTTAATACCAGCACTTGGAGGCAGAGGCAAGTGAATCTTAGTGAATTCGAGGCCAGCCTGACCTACAGAGTAGGTTCCAGGATAGTCATAACTGTTATACAGAGAAACCCTGTCTTGGGAATAAAAAAAAAAAAATGATAGATAAACAGACACAGGTACCTGAAAGAACTGGAGCTGCTTTTCCAGGCTCCAGAAGAATGGGTGTTTTAGCACATGCTTTGCAGAGGGTCGCTGCTGGGGATCCATTGCAATCATTTTCTCTATCAATTCACGAGCAATGACATCCTCTAAAGAAGAAGAAAACAAACAACCCATTATTTCCAACCTATAGCTAAATGAAGTATCAGAAACCTTGAAAATCTGCATGTCCCCCACATTTTATGTATCTGTACATATGTGTATATATGTGTACATGTTTGCATGTGTGTGCATGCTGGAGGTCAGAGGTTTATGTCAAATCTCTTCCTCAGTTGCTCTCCACCTAATGTTTTCTAAGAGTCTCTCACTGAACTTGGGGCTTACCAATTCAGCTAAACTGGCTGCCCAAGAATCCTCCTGTTTCTGCCTCTCCAGTACTGGGGTTACAGATGCATGACATGCATGAGGATCCAAATGCAAGTTAAGTCCTCATGTTTTTGTGGTAAGCATCTTACCAACTACCCTTGTATGCCTCTTGATACAAGATTCTGCTACAGGAATGAATTCTAATAAAATAATGAAATCACACCAAATAAGAGATTTTTCACTATGTGGTTTGTAAAAAGTAGTGACTAAAATTATCCCAAACCAGAGGCTTACATACTAGATGATGAGCCAGGGCTGAATACAGATGGATTTAGAATGACATTCAAGGTAAGGCGTGATGGGCTTGTAATCCCAGTACTCAGGAAGCTGAGGCAGGAAGATGATGATTTTGAGACGAGTATGAGTTATGTAAGAAGACTGAAGCTAGCCTGGGCTATACAAAGAGACCCGGACTCATTAAACAAACAAACAATGATCCAAAAAGATGAATTTGAAAAATGAGCTGGTTGCAAGTGAATGATTTAACCCCATCCCATTCCCTCCAGGAGCCTATCAGCTCAGGCTCACCTGAACTCCCTGTGTATCCTAGGCTGGTCTCAAGTTTAGTGTTGTCCTAACTCAGTGTCCTAAGTGCTAGGACTATAAGTATGTTCCATAACCTCTAGCCTTAAACCCCCCATTTTTTACATTTATTTTTTTGTGTAGAGAGGAAGGGCATGTATGTGTGACACAGCACACGTACAGAGGTCAGAGGACAACTTGTAAGAAGTTGGTTCTCTCCTTTTACTATGGAGGTGGGTTCTCAGGGTCTTTCCCTGCTGAGCCATCTTGCCAACCCATTAGCACCATCTTTAGGTTGCTGTTTTGAGACAGGGTCTTACTATGTAGCCTTGGCTGTCCTGGAACTCACTCTGTAGAGCAGGCTGGCCTGAATTTATAGAACTCCTCCTGCCTCTGCCTCCCATGTACTGGGATTAAAGGTGTATGCCACCACTCCTGGACCCATTTTTTTAAAAGTAAGTATACATATCTAGATAATCAATTATAATAATATATACAAAGGCACTGATAGCAGATATCCATCCATGTATAATGAAAATATGGGGTTTTCAAGATCTCCTGAGTAAACTGGAAATGTGGAAGTCATGGGAATAGGTAGAAGGGGAGAGGGGAGAGGACAAAATGTATAGTTCAATAAAAACAATAAGTTAAAAAAAATGGATCTTTATGCTAATGTGTTTTTTTCTACACTGAATAAGGGAAAAAACCTCATAAGTAAAACAAGTATTACTTTTTTGTTTGTTTATTTTTTGAGACAGGATTTCTCTGTTTAACAGTCCTGGCTGTCCTAGAACTTACTTTGTAGACAAGGTTGGCCTCAAACTCACAAAGATCTGCCTACCTATGGCTCCTGAGTACTGGGATTAAAGGCACGTGTCACCATCGCCTGGTGCAAAAAATTACTTTGTTTTAATCTTTTCACATAGCAGTGCTGGGGTGCGATGATCTAATATAATCTAGTAAACTTCCCAGTCAGGAAGAAGCACGTGTTGTGTGTCCAGGTCAGATCAAGAGCAGAACCTGTTTATCCCTACAGGACATGGACTGTGTCTTGCAACTGTGGCCCTCACACATCGGAGTACGCTTTACAGAGCACAGATCCTCCCACATGCCAGTAAGGCTCTCTGTCACGAGTTAAGAAAGAGTAGCCTCCAGAGGGTGCCTTCCCCAGGTCAGCGTCTCAGTACTCCAAGGATGATCTTAGCCAGCCTCCAGCAACTTTGTATGTTTCAGCATTTCCTAAGGCCCAACAGGCAGTACAGGCAGCGGAAGGTGTAACCACCCAGACCATCTGCTCACCATGCTTGTCTGAGTGGAAGCAGTCAAGGCTACAGGCACCCAGGAGGATGTTGGCCTGCCGCTGTAAGGACTTGCCGAAAGGATGGTTGCCCTCAGAGATGACATAGTAAAAGACACAGCCTGCAGAGAAGATGTCCACTGTGTAGGTCTGAAAGAAAGGCAGAGTGGGAGGCCTCAGACAGCTATCACTTTGCTCACAGCCCTGATTTCATTCCAGCCCCTCCTGAAAGGAATCTGGTAAGCAGATGATGAACATGAACTGCTCAGAACAGCATGGGACACTGCAGTGCTGCCTCAGGGTCCTGACTGATGTCAAGGTCATGGGCTTGGGGCTAACAGCCTAGGATGCCGGCTCTGCCAGGTGCCCCGAGTTAGCATCACCGATCAGAGCACAATCTAATATCACATTCCTCCTCGACCCGAGATCTATTCACCTGAAACATTTCTCTTGAATCTAATCAAGCCTCTAGACTTAACTTCTAGCTTACAGGAAATATAAAGAACAGAGAGAGTTGTGAAGAAGCACAGTCATGATGAAACAAGCAAAGTAGCCTAGAATGGGGCATTCAAGAACTTCTTAAAAATAAGCGTCAATGGACTGGAGAGATGGCTCAGTGGTTAAGAGCACTGGCTGCTCTTCCAGAGGACCCTGGTTCAATTCCCAGCACCCACATGGCAGCTCACAACTGTCTGTAGTTCCAGACACCTTCACACCAATGCACATAAATAAGTTAAGAAAATTCTAAAAATTTTTTTTTTTTTTTAAAAAAAGAATAAGCATCAAAGAACAAAACAGGTAGGGAGGCTGCTGGGAATTTATAGATACAGTCAAATTCAACAGAGTCCTGGAATACAAAACCAGCTGTGAAGGACTTGAGTGCTAGCTGGGGGAGTGAGCATGAACTGTGTAAGGAGACAGGATGGGAAGAGTGACGACTGTACAGCTGTAACAACATGGTGGGAGAAGGCACTGCTCTTAGAAACAAGCGCTGCAACATTTAGGGGCGAGGGCTCCCTATATGCAAATGGCCTAGCCACAGGTAAATACAGGGAGAGAGAGCAAATCCACATTATGTAGTAACAATGACTCTGGATGAAAGCACATAGGTCCTAACATTCTTTCAATTTTCTGCAGGACTACAAATTCTTAAAACAAAACTCTAGGGAAACAAAACAAACTTAAATGAAGACTGGAGGTCTGCTCATCTGAGGCAAGTCTGGACTCTCCAGGTTCCCAAAGAAAAAGGGGTTAGAAAGTGATTGAAGAGCTGGGTAAGAGACAGCTGCTCACATCTGTCTTCTCATGCATCTATCAGGACCTGGAACAACAGGGAAGCTCACAGAAAAGTCCTTTGTTAGAGGGGTGTCATTCTGTAGCCATGTGTGCCTGGGCCATCACAGCTTGAGAACTAATAAACTAACACTGTGATTTTCTTAAAAATATTCCCATTTACTTACAGGGTTCTCCTTGCAGTCTTCACTCAACATCTCTGGGGCAATCCAGCCTTCAGTGCCAGGTACCCCTGAACGGCGGCTGAAACTGTGCCTGCCCACTGCCAGCTTCTTGCAGAGGCCAAAGTCAGAGATCATGGCCTTGATCCTACCATGTGCATTGGGCATGGAGAGGAGAATGTTGTGGGGTTTCAGGTCTCTGTGAACTAGAAGAGAACTTGAGATTCATTCAGAGCTTACCACGAGTAACCCCAGCTTCCTACAGGGGGTTGTGGGTCCTTGTCAGACTTCTAAGTATCTGCTGCAATCTTCAAAACGTTCGGTTTTCAGTTACCTAAGGTTCTCCCTCAAATTCCTACACAACCTGTCAAGAGACTTACACACTCCTTTCTCCTATGACGGCCAGCTAGCTGCCCCCACCTGGGACTTTAGTCTGGCAAAGAGAATTCTCTTACCGATGTTGAGAGAGTGCAGGTGTGCCAGGCCTGAGGCGGTCTGCTGAAGCAAGGTGATGGGCTCTAGGCCAAGGTGGGCAAAGTCCTTCTGCTCCACATACTGCAAGAGGCACAATGGCAAGGTCACAGCACAGCACCTTCAGGACTTCTAGGTCTGTATCATTTCTTTTGATTTTATTTTACTGACAACATTCTCAATTCAACTCATATTGTTCAACAGACCCCCTAAAGTCATAGGCTGACTTAAACTCATAAACAAAGCTCCAGTTTATTAATTTACAATGAAGATAATAAGGTAGGTTCATTTCCTGGCATAGGCAAGCCTACAGGAGAACCCAAATGATACTGGAATGTTCTGGGTGAGACTGAATATGGAGCAAAAGGATTTTGTGGGATGCTCTGACAGCTTGAAGTTATCAACCAGCAACCTCTAAGCCTGTACCAGCAAATGACCAGAGATGGGAAGAACTTACTAGGTTCCCTAGAAGAGAGGGAGCAAGAAACTTGCCAGCTGCAACCGAAATGGCCCGGAATGCTGAGTGGGCTACTTCACAAAGACTGTGGTGATAAAAATTGCTCTGTATTTGTGTTGGTGGTTAGTGGACATAGATATACACCAACTATGCATTTAAGATGAGCAGAAGTTGCTGTACAGTAACTTCAATAAAGTTAATAAAGCAAAGTTTAAAAGTAGTAAGTAGATACTTCCTGAACACATCCCAGTTGGTGGGAGAAAGGCTGCCGTGGCTGTAGCAAAGCTGTCATTGACCCCAGGCACCAGAAGGCCACCCAGACCCACCTCTTGCAGGGTGGCTGCACACAATTCAATGGCAATGTACTGGAACTGCCGGTCCTTCTCTGTGCAAAAGTAGCGGATCACATTCGGATGCTCATCTGATTCTCGAAGCAGCTGGACCTCACGGTCTGCAAAACTAAAACACTCAGGGAGGATCCTCTTCACAGCCACATCGCGGTTGTCAAACATGCCTCTGTAGGACAACAAGTAACTGAGTTTGGTTAGTGCATGTTGGGCTGTAGATATGAGATCAGCCCTGTAAGTCACCAATGCTTCTTCTTCTAGTATCAGGCACCCCACCGTCAAGACCCAGAGGCCCTGCCAACCACTAGCAACCTACAGTGACTATGTACATCTCTTTCACCATCCTGAATAGCTTTAAGTCAACTTGACACAAACTAGAGTCATTAGGGATTCTCAACTGAGAAAATGACTCCATAAGATCTGCCTATAAGCAATTCTGAAGTACATTTTCGGAATTGGAGACTGATGTGGGAAGGCCAAGCCCACTGTCAATGGTATCACCCCTGGGCAGGTGGTCCTGGGGTACATAAGAGGCAGGCTAAGCAAGTCGTGAGGAGCAAGCCAGTAAGCAGCACTCCTCCATGGCTTCTACTTCAAATCCTGCCTTGAGTTCCTATCCTGACGTTCTTCAATGAACTGTGATGTGGAAGTGGATGTAAAACAAGCCCTTCCTCCCAAGGTGCTTTTGGTCACGGTGTTTACCACAGCAACAGAAACTCTAAGACTATGTAGGAGCTCACTGAAGACAAGGCTCACTTGCCTTGGTCACCACTTTGACCCTGCTATGTCCCAGGAGCCTGGCACTTAAAACTTCAATCCTACAAGCACTCACAAAGTTGGGGGACGAGATGATACCACTTACTTGTATACAATTGTGCCCTCAGCTCCATGGCCCAGGACATCCTTGGGGCAGAATGAAATTTTCCCAACAACCACCATTCTAGTTTCCTCATCTGGAACAAAACAGGAAAAAGAAGCGGTCATTTTAAACAGACATCAACTAAAGAACTTTGAAGCTTCCTGATTTCTGAGTAAGACTTGGGATATAAGAGGGCCTAAATACCCAGATTCCTGGTGGGCAAGAGCTACTTAGACCCACTGTTCAATTATGCCCAGGGTCACTGCCTCCTCCCCAGCATTTTGCCCCCTATTCCTACATTCTGTTTCTGCCCTTATATTAACTCAGGAGTCTTAAGCTTTCCCCCCAAAAAGATTCTCTGTAGAGTCTCAGATTTAGTTAATGGTGAGCAAAAATGATAAAAGGTCTACCTCAAAGATCCATATCTAAAATGTCTCAGTATGGTGAAACAGGTAAAAGAAAGAGACTGCTTAGAACTAGGGGCTCTGAGGCCCCTTCACAATCTCTGTGGCAATCCTCCCAGAATATGGGCCCTAACCATTGACTAAGCCCATTCCCCAAGAAGAAAGTAGGTCACTGCTTCATTTCTGAACTTGGCCAGTGGCTGGTCTCAGGAATTCACTTAGGCCAGATGGGAAACTTCCCTCTGGTTAGCAGCAGTTCATAGCCCTGTAGAGGAAAGATGGAGGAAGAAAGCCCTCAAACAGAAGACACCATGAACGGGACAGAAGCCCTATCACAGAGATTTATAGGTGGGAGGAAGCCAGGGAAGAACATGGAGAACCCTCAGAAATGACCTGGTGTTCTATGTTCCAAGTGATGTTCAAAGATACTATGGAGACTGTCTTTACCCTCTTCATCCTGCTCCAGGGAGGGGTTGGTGCTGGAGTGGAGTGAGTGGTTGGAGGCTCTTGGGGATGGGCTGGAGCTGTTGGTGCCTGAGCTCTCTGAGAAGAGGCCAGATGAGTCCAGGAACTCGGGGTCCTGAGTAAGGTCTCCATGTGGGTGGAAGGGCAGCTGTTTCTGCTGCAGGAGCTGAATTTTCTCCAGCTCCTTCTGGAACTGCTGGTGCTGGAGTCGGCGCTGCTGATGCATGCTCTGTGAAGAGAAACCCACAGCCAGGCTAGTGTAGCTGGGAAACAAGACACAGGAGAGGTATTCCCTGTGGCCAAGGAGGCAGGCAGACTTTACTTGAACCCTAAGGCACAAGGCAAGATGATGTGGGATTCCCCTCTCTATGCTGTGAATATGTTTTATTACCAATAAAAAAGAAGCTGCTTTGGCCTATGGCAGGGCAGAATATAGCAAGGCAGGACGTTCAAGCAGAGATAGAGGAGGAAAGAAGGTGGAATCAGGCAGGCGCTATGTAACTGCCAAAGGAGAAACATGCCAGAACCTTATTGGTAAGCCACAACTTCATGGCAATACATAGATTGATAAAAATGGGTTAATTTAAGATGTAAGAGCTAGCTACCAATATGCCTGAACTACTGGCCAAACAGTATTGTAATTAATATAGTTTTTGTGTGATTATTTGGGTTTGGGTGGCCGGAAAATAAAATAACAGTCTCCGCTTACAGTCAGAGAGAAGCCATAGTAAGACAGAATTGCTTCAGTAATTTTACTCTTCTGTAGTGCCCACAGTCTACCTCTGGAGGGTGATAGTGAGATTAAGTGGCCACTAGGAGGAGCACCTGAAGGGATCCTGCACTAGAAAGAGGACTAGCGGAAAAATTTCTACTTAATCTTAGAATTAGTGACTTTTAAGAAAACCTGGAGCTACAGTAGAAGTGAAGCCAAATGGGAAGAATGGTTACAGGTGCACGGAGTATGGTGGGCAGGGGGCAAGTCCTGGTCCACAATCCTGTGCCTGAACAGAGGTTAGAGCAGGACGGCCTCAAGTCTAGAAGGCAGGCTGGAAGTTGGGTCCAGAATGAGGTAGTGTGGGGCTGAATGATGGCCTGGCTAAGGCCCTACTCCAAGGACTTGGTTTCATCATGCAGCCACACAGAACCCTCTTCTCCAATACTCTGGAAGCTTTGCTTCATCATGAGAAGCATCAGTGGCCGGCAATTATTCTTGCTTGTGCATGGGAAGTGGACTAGAGGGGAATTTTCTAGCTCTTTTTGAACCCAGGGTCCAAGTTCTGGGTGTGCTGCCTCCTAGCTTAGTACCCCAGGAAGGCACATAGGTTCCCTGAGCTTAGTTTCTTCTGTGAGCAGAGAATAAATAATAATGACCTCATAGGACTGTATGAGGTTTTAAAAAAAATAGGTAACTGTACTTTGCCACAGGAAACAAAGCTCACAAAGTCTGTCTTCCCTACTCGATACAGATGTGAGCGGCCTGTGCACTGGTGTTTTCAGGAGACAGTACTGTAGGCTTGAACAACTTGCTGCAGGGACTATGGTCTTAACTACTCAAATACACCCTCATTTTTGCTGACTTATCTGGAGCTAGGGAGGAAAGGAATCAACACACCACCCTTTACACTTTAGCTGATCTCATAGTGTAATCTGCTATCCTTCCTTTTAAAAAACAAGGTACAATTAACTGTTTAAAATGATCTTAGGCAGGATTACACATTAGCTTTTATAGACCTTTCTTGAAAAACACTAAGATTTAGTTATAAAACTGTCCTTTTATGAGAAGCTAGTATGGCTAATGTTTTTGAAGATAAGCAAATATTTCTCTTTTTCCCCTTTCCTTTTTTTTTTTTTTAAAGCAGGGTTTCACTATATAGCCTTGGTTAGTTTTAAACTTGCTATGTAGTTCCTCAAACTTCCAAGTGCTATAATTAAAGGAGTGCAACATGATTCTTAGCTCAAATATTGACTTTTAGTTACGAAACATGTTGACTGCTTTTGTGTGGCCCCCACTGACACCTAGTGACTAACAGAGAGGTACCAGAACACAGAGGCATCGAGAAGGGTCAAGCCTTACCAGGGGGTAAGTGATGATGAAGGCCACCCATCCAATCAGCAGAAAGGTGCTCAGGATAATAGTAGCCATGTCCTTGAGCATGGAGTCCACAGGGGCCTCAGGCTTGGCAGGTGCATGGGCCAGCTTCTCTTCCACATCCTGTGAGACACGGTAGTTGGTGTATTTTCTGAAGTCTGGTCAACCAGGTTGATAACCTTGCATGGAAGAGATTTGCTAAATGTCTAGCTTTATAGATGAAGTCAGCACTCAAGAGAAGCCATGTCTACTTAAAATGTAGGACTATACTCAATGTTCTTTTCTAGTTTATCAAAAGTCTGATGGCCCAGATAACTGTTGCTTCTTTCTAAGCAGTTGCTCTGAGAAACCATACAAGTCTGCAGTGATGCTGTCATTGTTCACACAGAGATTTCATAAAAATATATTCAGAAATACATTTAGACCTTGACATTCTTTTAAAATTTTCAATGACAAATATCTTATTCCTTTGATAGTAGATTTGCTATTTAAGGAAAACTGTAAAATCACTTAAATCAACTATAAAAAAAATCCTAGTGAAAAGTTGGCCATCAATTTGATACTTTTTCACATTGAAAAATGAAGCTAACTGGGGCATCCAGAAAATCTTGGGTTTAATCCCAACACTACAAACAAACCACAAAAATAAAGCAAGACTATACAAGTATGAAGATCTAACCTCAAATCCAAGAACACACACCAGAAGTCAAACACAGTGGTATGTGCACCCGCAACCCCATCAGTGGGTGAAGTGGAGACAGGAAGATCACCAGGGCCTGTTGGCCACTGTTTAGCTCCAGATTCAGTAAGAGACTGCCTCAAGGGAACACGGTGCTGAGTGACAGAGCAGGGCACCCAATGTCTTCTGATCTCCTTATACATAACGTATAACCCTATACTGAAACACACACACACACACAGGCATGCAGCTAGTATAGCTAACAAAGCAATAAAGCCACTTCCTTAGGTTGCTTTTAAATTTTAAGGAACTCCCAAAAAACTAAAATAATTTATTCAAGAATCTATTATTTTTCCAAAGTTAGGGAAGAGAATCAGATGCCTTTATTAAAGAAATGCTAGCTGGGCAGTGGTGGCACATGCCTTTAATCCCAACACTTGGAAGGCAGGAGGATCTCTGTGAGTTCAAGGCCAACCTGGTCTTCAGAGCTAGTTCCAGGATAGCCAGGGCTACACAAAGAAACTGTCTCAAAACAACAACAACAACAACAAACAAACAAACAAATAAATAAATGACAAAAAAAAGGAAATGCTTGTTGAGAAGTTCTAACTCAAATCAGATAAGCATGTAGCTTGTAGCTTCCCTCCAAGTTCCTCAGAATTGTAGAGATTTCCTGGAACAGTTTAGAAAAACCATTGATTTGTATTCAAAAACTAGTGTTCCTGTTTGCCCAACAAAGCTAACACACAGCTTCCTAGTCTTGCACACTGGTTCTCCACACGCTTATGTCACTCTGCTCTCTCCTGCAAGACATCAGCCTTTGATGCCCATCTCTTCCCTTCCAGTTGCTACCTGAGTCCATTCAGATACATACATCTTTTGTTCATGCCTCCCTTATGGTGTATCCCACAGTCCATGGCTTGTTTAGTATGTAGCAAGTGACTGAGAAATGTGTGCTGAGCATGTGACAGAGGACATTTATTTAGATAGTAACTGCTCAAGAGTGTTTAAAAAGACAGTTGTGGGACTGGAGAGATGGTCAGTGGTTAAATTCATGTACTGCTGCTGCAGAGGATCTGGGTTTGGTTCCCAGCTCCCACATCAGGCAGCTCACAACCACCTGTAACTCCAGGAGTACTATATAATGAGACCTTGTCTTGAAAAACACAAATAAATAACAAATTAAGTCTCTCAAATGATTTGTTAAGACTACAGACGGCCCATGTTAATAGCTCTTGTTCTTCAAAGCCTCCCCTAATCTGAGCCATTTCTCTATCACCCCTCTCCACTTAGTGGAGCTGTAAGAGGTCCAGGAATGAATAGCTAGCTCACCAACGCCCTCACAAACTTCCAAATCCCCTTTGCTGGCCATACAGGCCAAGAAAAAAGTCTTCCCAAGCCTCTAATATCTGAGCAGGAACAGCCAATAGAGAGTACCAGCAGAGGGATGGAGGAGAATTAACAGAGTTGAGTGCTTAGGGACTTTCAACTGAAGCTCCCAGCTTCTGCTCAGAGCCCTTTTCCACCCTGCCCTCTCAGGCTGCAGGACAAGGTATGCTGTGAGAACATCTGTGTGCACAGTTCTACTATAGCTCCTTCATGCTGGGATTTTTCCAACTGGGATGGACCAGTTGAGGCCCTAAGCTACCCCCTTCCACCTGAGAGGAAAGCTAAAGTCATCAGTCCACTTCCTCACTCACTTCCTCAAAGCTCCTTTTTTCCGAATCAGCAGGAATCACATTTTCCCGATGTTTGGGCAGGTTGTTGGGGAATCTCTCCAGCATCTTGGTAGATGCAGACAGAGGAGTTTCATGGTGTCCTACAAGAGGAAAGAAATCTTTAATGAGAACAGTTCCCAGGCAGTGGTAGTTCTCAACACAAGATTTCTATAACTGTCTCTATGTGCTGAGGTGGCATTTCCTACAATGCAATCCCATATCTACACAGTGATAGAGAATTAGCACAGAAACAGAAATTGTACAGGGTGTGGTAGCACACACCTTTAATCCTAGCACTTGGAAGGCAAAGGTGGTGGATCTCTGTGCGTTTAAGACCAGCTTGGATCACACAGTGAATTTCAGGCTAGCCCGAACTTCACAATGAAACCCAAACAAACAAAAACCAAAACCATCACCCCCCAGTTCGGTCAGTAAAGTTGCTTATGAAAGCATGAGGACCCAAGTTTGATCTCCAGAACTCATGGAAGTACAGTTGGTGACATGCTTGTAATCCAATGGAGAGATGGAGACAGATTGATTAGCCTAGCCTAGTCAGTGAATGTCAGGCCACTGGGAGACTCTGTCTCAAAGTTTTATCAGTTGATGGCAGAATATGGAAAACAGTCTTCAGCTTTTTTGTTTGTCTGTTTCATATTTTCGAGACTAGGTTTCTCTGTAGCCCTGGCTGTCCTGGAACTCACTCTGTAGACCAAGCTGGTCTCAAACAGAGGTTGGCCTGCCTCTGCCTCCCAAGTGTTGGGATTAAAGATATGCATCACCACATCTTCCTCAGTTGCTTCTATACCTTGCTATTATTTATTTATTTTTTAAAGACAGGGTATCTCACTGAAACTGGAGCTTTATGTTTCAACTAGATTGGCTGGCCAGTGAATCCCAGGATTCACCTGTCCCTATATTTTATGTGTGTTTTTATATATACCTGGACTTTTATATGAGTTCCTATTCTCACATTCACATGGTAAGCACTTTACCCACTGACTCATTTCCTCAGCCCCCACTCTGTGATCTCTCCAACACAGTCTGAAACCTATTAGAGACTGTCTGCCATGTGTACAAGGTAAAACTTGACAGGAACTAGACAGAGCTTGCATTTCTTGATCTGGGAAGTCCCTTTTTAATCTCTTATCTGACCTCAATCTTTTCAGGTCTCTCTAGCTACAGTATGACATGTTTTTTTAAGGGAAACCTACTTTGGCTCTAAACCATCACAAAGTTTCTCTTGAATACTGTCACACGCTGAGGCACACTCTGCTCTACAGAAGGTCTCCCCACATGTGACTGACTGCCTGTGTCACAACTCTGAGTCAGAGTTAGTGGTAGACACAGGAATTTGAATGTGCGTAATCACAGGTCACCAAGGTCAACCAACAAGAGATCACTGACCAAGAGAAATGAGGTCCTTCCATAGGCCATCCTGTATTTCAATAACCTATCTACCCATCCCCTGTTGGTAGGCCCAATCCTACTGTTCAGAGCCCTGTGTATCTGCAAAGCCCCCTACTAATAGACAGCTAGAAAAGTCACTGAAACCCTTATAACAGCCTCCTTCTGAAGAAGGGTGTTTAGTAATATTCTGGTGTGCACTCAGAACCAACCATTTTGCAAACTTATCACAAGGTTCTTAAACATTTTTATAAAAATAGTATGCAGTCTTTGTGAACTATCTGTCTTTGAGCAAATAGGTTCAGACTCTGAAGCAAAAGGCACAGGACCAGCTTCTGTCTGGAACTCCTGCACTGGTCTCCAGTGGCAGTTCATGTCTTTTTCACAAAGCACTAGGTGATGCTGAACTGAACACCAGGTCATAGTCACTGTTGTGGTGGGAAACAAAGCAACAACAGACCACACCTTTCGGTTTAATGAGGTCCATTTTATCTTCAAGATGAATGTGCAGGTGGGCTATCTTAGAACCAAAGGCCATATCTTGACATTAACAGGTACAACTCGCAGCCCTGGTCTATGAGAAGATTGATACATATCCCTGTTGTCTTATTTTAAGCTGATCAGCTATAGAGTTTCTCAAAGGGGCCCTCAGAATTGTGAGATCTTTACTTAGCAAACTCTTGAAACTTTATCAGGCTTCCCAGTCAGCCTACTCTGATAATGTAAAGGGTTTCAAAGGGATCTCACTTTGTAACTCTGCCACGGAGAATTCTCTTGCAGTGTTTAGTGCTTTCATACACATTTCCTTTGTGTCACTTCTTAACCACTGCCAGGCGGTTTATGGAACCTTAATTGGTACATAAAACTCAGTAGCCTTGTAATTTTAATGACCTCAGTTCAATTAGCTTCCCCCTCCCTTCAACATGGGTCCATTCATGCATGCTTTCCCAAACTACTTTTGTAAAGAAAGGAAAGAATTCTTGTGCCATTTTCTTTTCCCTATTTGGTTACTAAAATAAATAAATTAACTAATTAATAATAACAATATAAAATCTGCTATAAAGAATCAAAAGGAAAAAGAACAGGTCTTCCAAAAGACCTGCAAGCACAACCAGCTTTTTCTCTGCAGCTCCTGACTCCTCATATTCTGGCCCTGACATCTTCGATCTTCTAATTTATCCTGTCCAGCCTCTTAACCACATTCATTCATATTCCATATGATCAATATTGGCCTTTTTACTTATAGAGTGGAAATAATAAGAGCAAATACCTCACATGGTCACTGTGAGGAACAGGCAGCAGACATTCTGGGCCTGAAAATTACACCAAGTATTTGAATCTTGGAACATTAGAGAAACTGCTTTTGAGACATAATAAGGTAACCTGGAACTCTAATTCCTTGGAAGTAAAAATATTCCCAGATCTAAGCCATCTTGAAATGGACAGGGTGTACATAGCATTTAGAATGAAGGGTAGCAGTAAGTCAGCAGGGTTGACTTTTGCCCACAAGGAGGCAGCATGTTACTTAGCAAAGAGCAACTCTTACCTATAAGAAGCCAGTAATTCCTCAAGTAGTTCAGCTTGCTCTTCCCTTTGATTCCAGGGTCAAACTTGAGGTCTGTGCTGGGGGTGATCACACACTCTCCTTTGTCTCCAATGGTGACACCATCTGTCTGGGGACCTTCCAGCAAAGGAAGAGTGCTGCCTCGAGGCTGAGGAGATGGGATGTGATGAGTTGGAGGGCTTGCAGGAAAGTTTCATTAGGTGCTACAGCACATCCCCTCAGCCACTGTTCCCCTAAAGGGACTGTTGTGGCTCTGGCTCAATAAGCAAAGCATGACTCAAAGGTCCTGGGACAAGGGAAGTTCCTCCCTTAGGTTACAACAGTGCTCCATTGACACCTTTTCAGGTTTTTTTTTTTAATATTTATTTTATTTATTATGTATACAATATTCTGTCTGTGTGTATACCTGCAGGCCAGAAGAGGGTACCAGACTCCATTACAGATGGTTGTGAGCCACCATGTGGTTGCTGGGAATTGAACTCAGGACCTTTGGAAGAGCAGGCAATGCTCTTAACCTCTGAGCCATCTCTCCAATCCAACCTTTTCAGATTTTTGTTTGAGATAGCACTCAAGCAGGCCAAGCTGGACTAGAACTTTAGATCCTCCTTTCTCCATCTCACAAGAGTTGGGATTACAGGCATGTACTCTAATGTTTGGCCCTTTTCAGATTCTTTATTTTTGGGGGAGGGGAGTTTGAGATAGGATTTTACTGTAGTTTTGAAGCCTGTCCTGGAACTCACTCTGTAGACCATGCTGGCCTCAAACTGACAGAGATCTGCCTACATCTGCCTCCCGAGTGTTGGATTAAAGGCATGCACCACCACTTCCTGGCTGTTTTCAGATTCTTATGCTTGAGCACTAAGAACAAGGAAGAATATGTATACAGAATTCCAAGAAGTTATTAATAGAAATTACATAAAACTATATGAGAATCTATATGGAAGAAAATGGGGGATATGTACCAGTCACAAATGATGTAACTGACAATGTGGAATAAACCAGCCACTGATGAGCTTATAGAGGCACGAGTGACCCCAGTAGCCAACCAACTTCTGGGCAGACAATGTGCAAACAACCAGCCCAGACACTTGTCCAGATCAGGACAAGCGGCCAGGAGTGTAATGTCCCAGACACACAGTGATGCTCAAAGTAGGCTGGTAGCCTGAAGAGGCATGGAGAGGACACAAAGGATGGAAGAAGGAACTGAATAGGGAAAAGGAAGTGAGAAACCAGCAACACGTTCAGAAGAAAGAACAGGGAGTTTAGGGATTGTGGAGAAGATGTGTTTGTCTGGACCATGTAACTCCCTAGAACCAACAGAGAGGTAGAAAGATATGGTAGGACTAGCTTGAATAAAGTCTAAGGAGTTTAGATCTGAACACAAAAGCCACGGGGGGTATAACAGCATTTCCTGGCTTTAGGAATCTGTTTCTGTCAACTATTTTGCTTTCAAAGTAGAATGTGGATATACAGTTGTTCATGAGTCTCGGCTCTGTGTTTCCTCTTCTCTCTCTCTCTCTGGTTTGTGTTTTGAGACAGTGTTTCTTTGTGTAGCTCTGGTTGCCTTGGAACTCGATCTGTAGACCAGGCTGGCCTCAAACTCAGATCTGCCTGCCTCCTGAGTGCTGGCACTAAAGGCATGCGCCCCTACCACCCAGCTCATTTCTTCTTCTTAACCAGGTGTTCACAGAAAACTCAAGCCACTTTTTGCTCAAAGGAATAAAAGCACCTGAGAGACAGTATCTTTGGGTCCCACAGTTGACTCACCACTACAGCAACCCCCTCGTGCACCATTGAGGGAGAGGCATAGAGGCTGGTGGAGTACTTCCCGACATACAGGGTAGGCCTGGGAAAAAAAGAGAAACATACATTTTGAAATCATTTCACATCCAAACCCCACAAAATGTGGCTTCTAAGCGATCAGAATTATAGACTCAAGTATTATCCCACCTCCCACACAGCCCATGTGACTCCCACAGAAACTAGCAAGGTGGCAGGGGTACTGCAGGGTGACAGGACAGCAGAACTTCAAGTCACCTTACAATGGCAAGTCTCACTTTCCTTAGCTGCAAAACGCCAGGACTGGACTACACTGAGCCCAGCACAGCCTGAAGAAAGGGCAGTATCATGACCAGCAGAAGACTGAAGACTCAGCACCCACTGCCAGATTCTCAGGTGACCCTGAGCCAGCAGAACCACCACCTTCAGCATCATCATGCTGCCGAGGGCTTCCTGAGGATACCCAGGGTGAATAGAGGGACAGGCAACTGCTCCATTCCAGATGCTGAGAGCAAAAGGAATGCAGAGATGCATAAAGCAGGAGGGTGGTGCACACCTGTAATCCTAGTATATATAGTATGTTTGGGGCCAGCTTAGGCTCATGAGACCCTGTCTCAAAGAAAACAAACAAAACAAAAAGAAAAAAGAATGAAAACTCCAATCCAAATTGAGGGATATTTCCTGGTAATCTGCTCAGGTAGCCTACCTCAGACATCACACGGGACTGCCTAGTAGCAGCATGAAAACAGTGGGAGCCGTACCTAAGATCCTTATGATTGCTACCGTCAGGAGCCTTGGTGGATCTGTCATCTAAGAAATTATCCAAACTTCTTTTAACAAATACCTTCCACCTAAATGGTGCTTCACTATAAACAACACTTTCACATACATGATCCTATTTTAACTTCCCTACAAATCTATAAAGTATGAAGGTGAAGCCTAGTCTGCTAAGTGACTGCTAGGCTTTTCCCACGTGGGGACGAAGAATACAAGCCTGCTGAGTCTCGGTCACATACATCCTAACACTTTTTTCTGATTTTTAAAATAAGTATGATGTACAATAAAAAATTTAAAATATACTACAGTCTCCCACACATATTTTATAGTTAATGTTAAAAAATTCCAGATAGGTATATGCCTGTAATCCCATCATTTTGGAGGCTAAGGTAGAAAGATGGGTAAGTTTGAGGCCAGCCTGGGTTACATAATGGGACTTTCAAAATCCATAAACATAATGCAGACTCAGAGAAAGAGATAAAGAGACAGTAAGAGACAGACAAAGTTTGAAGCATAAAGGAGTACCCCATGATTCGCATTCTGAGGTTCCCAAATGAGTCAGTGTTTTTTGTTTGTTTGTTTTTCAAGACAGATTTTTTTTTTTTTTTTTTGTAGCCCTGAATGCCCTGGAACTCCCTTTGTAGACCTGGTTGGCATCAAACTCAGAGATCCACCTGCCTCTGCCTCCCTGCTGGGATTAAAGGTGTGCACCACTGAGCCAGGATCAAAAGCAAACCAGATCAACTCTTGATGATCTATGTGACCTCAGAGATGTCTGCCCACCCCTTGACCTCCTCCAGTATAGGGTACACTATACTGCAGCAGTCCCAGAAAGTTATGGCTGTCCTTTGCTGCCTGATCTGTCCCAACTCCTCCAACTCACGTCAGCTTGCTCTTGGCCTCTGTCTCCTTGGGGAACGGATACTTCCATTTAGTGATGCGTCCCACTTCCCCAGACATGAAGGTCAAGTAGCGTAGAGTCTCCACAGCGACGTTGATGTGCATCACCTTTCTCAGCCCCTCCCGCTGCCAGACGTAGAAGGCCACCACAGGAGAGGCATAGTTTTGGATCCACAAGACATCCCCAGATTCACTGTCCACAGTTACCACCAGCCCATCGCCATTGGACACAAAGTGGGACATCTCTGTAAAGATCAAACAAAGCATATCAACCACATCCTCAACCGTATCTTCTACTCTCTTAGCAAGTTGCAGTCATTTCATTGAAGAGAAGAGTTCTGGAATATTCCCAGGTCATAAGAGTCCACTGATTTTCCAATGAGCTCTTCAGTATCAAGACACTGAGAGATGCCTGGCTTTTCAAGTAAAACAGGCTTATTTTCCCAGCTCCCTGCTATTTTCTTTTAAACTATTCTATCTAATAAGCAAGGGTAAATGTTGAGGGGAAAGGAGTCGATGTGGGTGCCTACAAAGCTGACATTTTATAGCAATCATTTAAAACCTGTGACTCAAACTGAAATTCAGACCTGCGTGCATTTGACCCCACAAAGAGCCACACAGAGACAAAGTGTGTGAGGTCCTGAGCCAGAAAGAATAGTCAAACTTTCAGATACCAATGTTAAGATAAAAAAACTTAGGTTGCACAGTTATCATCTGAGTTGCAGAATGCTAAAACTAGAGAAGTAATTAAGAGTATGAACCATATTTAAAAATGGTCTTTTTTTTCTTACTGTGGTTACTAGGGATTGAATGCAGGTACTTATGATTGCTAGGCAAGACTGTTTTTTTTTTTGTTTGTTTGTTTGGTTTGGTTTGGTTTTTGGTTTTTTGAGACAAGGTTTCTCTGTATAGCCCTAGCTGTCCTGGAACTAGCTCTGTAGACCAGGCTGGCCTCAAACTCACAGAGATGTGCCTGCCTCTGTCTCTCAAGTGCTGGGATTAAAAGTGTGTACTACTAGTGTCTGGCTTGTTTTGTTCCAAGCTTGTTTTGTTTTTGAGACAATCTCTCTATATATCTTTGGCTTCCCTGGAATTCACTATGCAGACTAGGGTGGCCTTGAACTCAGAGATCTGCCTTCCTCTGCCTCCCTCGTACTGAGACTAAGGGTGTGTACCACCATGCCCAGTCTGGCAAGATTTATAAGATTTATTTATTTTATGAGTACAAGTGAATACCTGCATGAATGTATATATGTGTAACACACACACACACATATAACATGTATGCCTGGTGTCCATGGAAGCTAGAAGATGGCATTTGATCTCTTGGAACTGGAGTTACAGGCAGTTATGAGTCACCATATATTGGGAACTGAATTCAGGTCCTCTGGAAGAGCAACAAGTGCTCCGAGCCATCTCTTCAGTCTCCTAGAGTGGCCTTCTTGATGGGGTTATGGATATCACATGCTAATGTTTAATTCTATCCATGGGCTGGTAGTAAATTCCTTCTGTGATACATAGGGACTCAAAATATGTGCCTTCCCTTTTCTCTAGCTAAAGCTATCACCACTTTAAGCCTATAAAAAAATCCAGAACTTGGTGATGAAGAGTTTCTGAAGATCATTCTATATGTGGAAGGTGCCAGCCCAACTTTGAGAGTGTCCTTTCAGCGGGCACACTTACTGTAGTCCACGTCATCCTCGGGCAGTGAGGCTGCATAGTCAAAATAGGTGGCATTCCAACGGAGCTCTCGGGTCTTGGTGTCATACATGGTGATGGTGTATTCTGGAAAATACAGATCAATCGGTACCATGAAGGAGCTATACAACTTACTAAGATGTTATACAGTTACAACAAGAAAGTTTTCACTAAATTGCACCAAGATTATTCATGTGGAAGGGAAAGACCATGTGGAGGACTCAAGTAC
This sequence comes from Chionomys nivalis, assembly GCF_950005125.1. NCBI lineage: Eukaryota > Metazoa > Chordata > Mammalia > Rodentia > Cricetidae > Chionomys > Chionomys nivalis. The sequence goes on from NC_080092.1 coordinate 86,969,733, forward strand.
CAAACACAAGAGTGAACCTGGCTATGCTCTGAAACCCACAGTTCACAGACTCCTTAGCCGTGCAATGGCTGTTTTAGCCACTAAGTTTCAGGGTTCTTTACTACGGAGTAATACATAGGTGAAATTAGAAATGGGTACCGAGAAGTGGGATGGCACCATAACAGAAACCTAAGACACCTGGCACCAACTTTGGGACCAGGTGATGGGAGGCAGAAGGGTGACAAGAAGTGTTACACAGCTCGAGAACAGTGAGGAAACCACTGCAAGAAGGTAAAAAGGGGTAGCCTAGTCATGAGCTTATAGAGTAGACAAATTATAAGGCTACTGCTTGCAGTAACTTAGAAGACAGAGAAAGTCTCCACCACCCAGAAGGGAAAAGACTCGTATTAAAAAAAAAAAAAAAAAAGGTGGTGGTGGTGCATGCCTTTAATTCCAGCACCCAGGAGGCAGAGGCAGGTGGATCTCTGTGAGTTTGAGGCTAGCCTGGTCTACAGAGCTAGTTTCAGGACAGGTTCCAAAGCTGCAGAGAAGCCCTGTTAAAAAAAAAAAAACAAAGGCTGAAAAGGAAGTTCAGAGCCCCCAGTACTTAGGAAGCAGAGGCAGGTGGATCTCTGTGAGTTCAAGGCCAGGCTGGTCTACAAAATTAGTTCTAGGACAGCCAGGGTTACACAGAGAAACCCTGTCTTGAAAAAACAAACATCAAAAGAAACAAATAAGTAAAATAAAAAGGAAGTTCAGAGTTACCAGCAGAGAGAAAAAAGGTCCCAGGTCAAGGTTAAAATCAAACTCAGGTAAGCCTATAAAACCCTTCTTAGAGACCTAAGAAAGATTTAAGATGATACCTTGGAAACCCCTCTATTAGCTAGTCATAAGAATGCTGGCCAGGGCACTCCCACAATCTCAAGTGGACAGTTTTTATAGGGCCTTTAGCTAAGGGACTAACTACAATTTGACACATGGGAAACCCACCAAGTTTTTAAGAGAGTAATATTAGTATAATAATCAGATAATAGAAGGGGGTGGACTCCAGACTCCCTACTTTCAATAAAAAACAGATTTTTCTTTTCTTTTTCTTTTAAAATTAAAAATATATATGCTTATTCATTTTTCTTCTAGGTGCATGTGTGCTTGACTATACATCTGTACATTATATGTGTGCAGTTCCGAGGAAGACAAAAAAAGACATTTGGTCTGCTAAGATTAATGCTACAGTTGTAAGCCACCATATGGATGCTGGGAATTGAAGCAAGGTCCTCTGGAGGAACATCCAGTGTTCCTAACTGCTGAGCCATCTCTCCAGCCCCTAAACTAGCCATTTCTGATGAAAAAGGAAGCACTTCTTTCAAAGGATAGCATCAAGAGCCACTGAGAACAATATAGTAAGGAACCAATGTCTGGGAGTAAAACTTGGTTCCACAAGGAATGTTTTCTGCACCTCAGGGTAGGAGAACCTGAAAACAAATGCCTGGTTGGATTTCAGAATTACTAAGGACCAGCACCCTTTCTTTTTTTTTCTTTTTTTTTTTTTTTGTTTTTTTTGCTAGTTTTCCCCTCAGAGTTCAGGCTTAAACCCAGAACCCTATACATGCTAGGCAATCTCTCTACCACTGAGTCACATCCTCTCCCCTTTGCTCACCTCTTTTTGAATGGGAATGTTTATTACAGCCACCTTGTCTCATCATTGTGCATCACACAGATGGAGGGAAAGGCACAAGAGCGAGAACCCTTCCTCCCCTATGCCCCTCATTTGTTTGTTAAGATAGGGTTTCATATAGCTCAGGCTGGCCTTACACTCACATGCAGCCAAGGCTAGCACTGCATTCCTGATCCTCCTGCCTTTACCTCCCACATGTTAGGATTACAGGTGTGGGTCACCATGTTCAGTCTCCAGATCAGAGATCCTCATCTGCCATCATGCCTGATGCAGATCCCCAGACACTGGATTTTGAGACCAATGCTCTGATGGGATTTTGGGGATCTTGGTAAGGGGTGAATGTATTTTGTATGTGGAAGAGTTCACACTACTGTAGCCAGAGGGAAGGCTATGTAAGAATGCTGAACAGAGGATCATCATCACATCTTTCCTGTAATATGCAAGCCACTTTTTCTATCAAGAGGGTGAGTCTTTGTCTACACCCTGGGCTCTGGACCTGCCTAAAAACCTACTTCGATTGATGACTGAAGTAGAAGTAAGGCTGTGGGAGTTCCAAGTTCAGACCTTATGAGGCAATCTAACATTCACATTTGCCCAAGAAGCAAACATGTCAGGAAGTCCAGGCTTTCCATATGGATGTGTGGGGGAAGTTTACATGGAGCTGAACCAAGATTCCAGACATGAGTCATCCCAGTATGAAGAACAGAGATGGATTTCTGTGTGGAGCCCTTCCTAATTCCTTAGTCAAAGAATTAGGAACAATAAAATGGTCATACTTTAAGACACTAGGTTAGGCAGCTTATTACAAGGCAATAGATAATGGAAACAGTGGCTTTACGGACTAAGAACACACATTCCATTTAAAGCCAAAGCATGCCCAAACTCCTCCATTACCCCAATTCTACTGGAGACCCATAGTGTTTACACCTGTGTGAAGCTAGGCTTTACTTGATAAAAAGTAGTCTCAACAGCTGGAAATGAGGACACTTGATTTTTACAGGGGAGGATGGCTGCTGTAACAGGCCTGTCGGCTGAGAATAGAAGAGTAAAATGGAACATTCCTGAACAAGGTGGGAGCTTGAAGGCTGGGAAAATAGCTTTGTAAAGGAGGGAACTTTTGAGCAGTACTGTGGAAAAAGAAGGGACATTTATGTGCCAGAAGAGTAAAACCAGGCACACCTGGTAGAGAAAGACATTCCACTGTGAGTCCTTAAAAACAGCACTGCTATTCTGAGAGCAGTAGGTAACGTACCCAGTTGAAAACATTTCAAGTAGGGAAGTGCAGCAGCTGCTTGATGGGGCTCAGGGTAGTCTAGACTACATTCCCTGGGTCTCAAGAGTCCGAGAAATCTGGCTGCTTGGAGAGGGAAACTCTGGCCACTTTTTGGAGAACAAATCCAGTACCAGAGGTCGGTGGAGTTTTGTCCCAGTCACTCTAGAAACAGGCAGGTTGTTTAACAAAGACTCATTTCTTACCTGTCCGTCCAAGATACAGCAGGGAGGTTGATGGGCAGAGACTATCTGCAAAGGCTGATGACAAGGTCTGCTGCTTTTCTCCAGTTAGAAGGTCGATGACATACCAAATATCCTGCTTTTTACCTGGAATGTTAGTGAACACACTGTCAATACCCTTCCCAAGCGGAAATAAACAGCATCAACAAAGTAGCAGTTTTAACTATTCAAGATCATCTCGCCGGGTGGTTGGTTGGTGGTGCACGCCTTTAATCTCAGCACTCGGGAGGCAGAGGCAGGCGGATCTCTGTGAGTTCGAGGCCAGCCTGGTCTACAAGAGCTAGTTCCAGGACAGGAACCAAAAGCTACGGAGAAACCCTGTCTCAAAAATCAAAAATAAATAAATTAATTAATTAATTAAAAAAAAAAAGATCCTCTCTGTGCTGGGAAATAGGCCTGAAATCCCTAGGAAGTTGGAGATCTTTCTATAGTGCTTTGGAAGTGACAAAATAAATGGCAATGTGAACTTATTTAAAAATTTACTTAAGTACATTGGTGTGAAGGTATTAGATCCTCTGGAACTGGAGTTACAGACAGTTGTTAGCTGTCATGTAGGTGCTAGGAATTGAACCTGGGTCCTCTGGAAGAGCAGTTAGTGCTCTTAACCACTGAGCCATCTCTCCAGCCTGGCAATGTGAATTTAATAACTCTTTGGGCAGCTGAGTTCTATACTAATTTAATAACCTAAACCCAACATAAACATTTCTCTAAGATTTATAATCTAGTTATAATATGAAAAAGTTCTCTTAACTTTCAAGTTGGGTTTTATTGCTTTGGATAACTATCTTAAACATGAAAAATCTTAGTCAGGCGGCGATGGTGCACACCTTTAGTCCCAGCACTCGGGAGGCAGAGGCAGGCAGATCTCTATAAGTTTGAGGCCAGCCTGGTTCTACAAGAACTAGTTTCAGGACAGGTCCCAAAGCTACAGAGAAACCCTGTTTTAAAAAACCCAAAATAAATAAATAGATAGATAGATAGATAGATAAATAAATAAATAAGTAGATAAATAAGCTTTAAAAAAAATTGAAAAATCTTTCTTGTCCTTTCCCCGCAAATGAAGATCTATATAAATATAAGCACACCTAGGGTTCTTCTCCTGGTAACTATGATACATATTCCTCAACATCCCTACCAATTAGCACACATGTGAAGCAGCACATAACTATAATTAGCTAGTACCTGTGACTAGTCAGCAGAGTTGCTGTAACCTGATGCTAAAGAGGCTAAAGTTATTTCAACCTTTGTTTCCAGCCAGTAAACTATTCCCAGGTTACAAGTTATACCTCTTGCCTTGGTCAGCTGATTATGAACACGCAGACAGCACAGCCACATAAACGCTTTTTAGAAAACATTTAGTATATGTATCTAAAGTATAGATGGTATGGTGTATTTGAAGGCCAACACAGTCAACTATAATGTGTGCATTTCTATTCTGTAAGCCATGCCTCTGGACATTGACGTTTTCCTACTTTAACAGATGTTTCCTACATTCACGTTCCCATGGAAGCAGAACACAGAGAAGCCAGAGAAGGGCACAGGGTACCAGAATTTGTTAAGGCTGTACTTAGCTGTAACAGATGTAACACACTAGATTCCATTCCACACAGGTACAACTTGTTTGTGGATTCTAACCGTTCTCAACAATAAGGTCTTAAAATGAAAAAGATTTGAATACAGAGAATAAATTATATACAGATAACCATGACCATTAATACCTTCCATCTATGTGACATACATCTGGTTACTTCAAGGACCACTGCAGTCTGTATAATCTACCTATAGCTATGAGGGATGGATTGAGTAACTATCATGCTCATAATTATACTTAGTGAACTCACTTAAGACATGGCACAAAGATGGTGGAACCACAATACCCTAAGTTTACCACATATGATGAATTGCTGGAAGACAAATAGAGAACAATGACACAATCAGAAGATGGTCATATGGGCCCAGGGCATGGCCCAGCAGAAGGAAGGTTTGTTGGTCATTTCCTGTGAATCTATTCCTCATTCTGAAAGGCTCATACAAGGATGCAGGAGTGTCCCTAGCAAAACTTAAAAAACTGGCCTGTATTTGAGACTTGAAAATGTACATAGATCTCCTGAGGCATGAATAGGCAATAAGCACTTTCAGTTCCTCAAAAAGAAAGCTGCTATATAAACACAGGCTATTATTGCTACTAGAATTTCAAGATAAATACAGTTCTCCTTTGTGCTACAAATGCATCTTTATTGGCATTTTGGCAGCAATGTGCTAAAGAAAAGCAAGTGAGCTGATGATTCGGAAGTTGTGACCCCACAGGTATGAAGACAGCTTATCTAGTAAAGCTGCTAAGTGCTGCTTCTACCAAATATTCTGATAGCAGGAAATACTAGGAAAGCCCTATAATTAATAGGCAGAACCTGGCTTCCCTTCCTTAGCTCAGACTATTGTACTCAATTTAATTTTATTCATTTGCAGCTAGGTATGTTGCAATCATGAAATAACAGCAGTAGGCCAACCCAGCAGCTAAAAGCTTGTTAAATGAATAACCATATTAATGATGTCAATTCTTCCTCAGAAGGGGAGAGCTCTTTCTTAAAAAGAAAATAGAAAATGGGAACTCTTACCCATGTAGAGGATTCCATCTGAACTTCGGCATGGGGATGCCTGAACCAATTCTGGGATGGTAAAGGGAAGTTTCTTTAAAAAAAAAAAAAAAAAAGAAAAGTAAAAAAATAAGTTAACCAAGTCTTGTGAAATTGCTGTAATTCTACCAAGCATGCTGTTTCTGTTACCCAGGTCTTCTAAAAACAGAGAAGCACACTGCAGATGGAGGCTTCTAATTGGAACCTAAGGAGGAGGCCCTGGGCTTCCACTTCTACTTCCAACAGCCTCTAGGCTTCCTGGTCTCTGAACTCTGTACACCAATTCATTTATTTGACACATCCTAGGATGCACAGGTCCCTCAGGTTTCCTGTCCAGGTATTCCCTGAGGGTTCCATAAATCTTTTCTAGAAAATTACAAAAATGTGGAGAGTAGCTGGGCAGTGGTGGTGCACGCCTTTAATTCCAGCACTTGGGAGGCAGAGGCAGGCGGATCTCTGTGAGTTCGAGACCAGCCTGGTCTACAAGAGCTAGTTCCAGGACAGGCTCCAAAACCACAGAGAAACCCTGTCTCAAAAAAACCGAAAAATAAAAATAAAAATTAAAAAAAATCTGTCTTCAAAAACTGACCCAAAGATATCCAAGCTAGGTAGAATGACAATGACTTTTACCATGGGAGGATCATGACATTAATGCTGAAAAGAAGCAACTTAGAAGACAGTCAAGGCTCAAGGAAAGGAGAATGGTTACATGGACAACACAAAGGTCTGGGTTTTAGTGTTTCATTTAGTAAGTAATTCTCTACTGAAAACAGAGTCTTTGGGTTATAAAAAGGAAGTTATGGTAGGTGCCAAGAAAAGAAACTCCAAGAACTCCCAACGTTTCAACACATTTCATCATAAAACTGCCTCTTCTGAGCCCACAGCTGACCTCTGAGCGGCCCTTTTGGCCACTGCTTGTTTCGGTGAACTTTATTTTTGGAACAGGCCCTGAAACTGCAGGTACCTGCTGTTAGGATTCTACTACACTGTCACCTTTTCTCCAAGAATAAAAGATTTTTTAGTAGTGTTGATAAACAGAGCTGGCCCAGCATGGTGGCACAAGCCTTTAATTCCAGCACTCAGGAGGCAGAGGCATGTAGATCTCAAGTTCAAAGCCAGCCTGGTCTACAAAGCAAGCTCTAGGACAGACAAGGCTACACAGAGAAACTTCTTCTTGAAAAACAAAAACAAAAAATAAACAGAGACATAGATACTAATTAACTATTTGGATTTTCTCATCATTCCAAAATTCAAATTAAATCTTAGAAAAAGGAAAATGACAGCAAGATGGAGTAATATCTACTAGAGTTTTGCCAGATGCTTTTGGAATCACTCTGGAATCTTGTGTTCCAAGACAGATACTATCACAGCTGAGAGCGCATCCTTGAAAAAGCACAGCTCTTTAAGTACAAACACCAGTCCTGGAGCTTTGGCCTTTGTACATTCTTTGTCTTGTCCAGGTTCAGTTTCTATACCCCTAACGTGGGGACAACAGTCATAGATAGGTTAACAAGATGTTCAAATGAAGTGATTTATCCCGATCACTCCACAATACATCTAGCAAACAAAATGCTTAAAACACAGACATGTTTTACGTGATGTGGAGAGAAACCAATGCAGAGACACGTGGAGGGTGCAGTGCATGCAGCTCCATCCCTAGTCTTGCCTTTCTCTTTCTGTATCTGCCCCAGGTGCTCGGAATCTAATTTTAAAATATACGTTTGAGAGCTCACGAGAGTTCACTCAAGGCTCTAGACCAGGGGTTTTCATCCTTGGCTGCACCTTAGAATCATATGAAGGCTTTCAAAACTTCCTTGTAAAGTATACAACCAGAATGGCACACATAAGCATAGCTCAGTAATGTGCATCAAGTCAACATATCTGCTACTAACATCCATATCATTCTAGCTCTCTAGAAGTCCCTCTGGGCCTTCTGTCATTATTAACTCTCTTGGGTAACTATTATGTTTACTTCAAAATCAACAGAATGTAGTTTTTCCTGGTTTTGAGATTTATATAAATGAATCCTTCAGTACGTGGCCTGTTCTGTCATATTTTACTTAGTGTTATATTTGAGAGATAGATCCATGTTGAATGCACATGACTGTTGGCTCTTGCAGCTGAACATTCAACTGAACAACTATCTCATTATTTATCCATTCTACTATTGATGTATTTAGCTAGATTCTATATTTTGCATACAATAAGCAGTATGATTGAATAAATAATTGTCCTGGTTGTTGTATTGTCAACCTGACATGGGCTGGAGTCATTTCAGAAGGGAAACTCAACTGAGAAAATACCCCCACCAGATTGCCCTATAGGCAAAGTGTGTGGGACATTTTCTTGGTTGATGATTAATATGGAATGGTCCTGCCCACTGTGGGTGGTGCCATTCCTGAACATGTGGTCCTGAAGTGTACAGGAAAGCAAACAGCAAGCCAGGAGGTACAAACCAGTAAGCTGCATTCCTGCATGATTTCTGCTTCAGTTCCCACACCTGGAGTTCCTGCTGTGACTTTCCTTAGTTACAGAGTGCGACCTGAGAGTTGCTGAGATGAAACAAACACTGTCCTTCCCAAGTTGTTTTTGGTCCTGGTCTTTGCACAGAAGTAGAGACATGCTACACAAGGTCTTTTGGCTTTCGGGAGAACATACTCACGCACTTCTCTTGGGCCCATGCCTGGGAGGGGTTACTGGGTTGTAGGTTCTGCCACATATGCTGCTGAGCCAGTTGTACTGCCTGCATCTCCCAGTAGACAGAGCTCTGGCTAATGGCATCTCCACAAACACAAGGTCTCTCTTTCTTTGGCTAGGTATTCCAGTCATCATATGCACACTGGGTAGGAGTGGTATTGTGATTGCAATTGTATTTCCCTAATGACACCTTTCATGCATTTATTCACCATTTGAACACATTCTTCTATCTTTCTATTGGCTCATCTTTTTCTTCTTTTATTTATTTATTTATTTTTTAAAAGACTTTTTTTTTTTTTTTTTTCCCGAGATAGCTTTGGAGCCTGTCCTGGAACTCGCTCTTGTAGACCAGGCTGGCCTCGAACTCACAGAGATCCGCCTGTCTTTGCCTCCCGAGTGCTGGGATTAAAGGCATGCGCCACCACGGGCCCGGCTATTTATTTTTTTAAAACATTTTCTCATTTTACATACCAATCCCAGTTCCTTTTTTCTCTGGTCTTTTTCTTTTTTGGTGTTTTGAGAGTCTGGCTGGTCTGCAACCCACTATGTAGACCATATTAGCATCATATTTACAGAGACCTGCCTGCCTCTGCCTCTGTGCTGGGATGAAAGGTGTGCACCACTATGCCTGTCTTTTTCTAATTACACACAGGAATTCTTCTGGTTGGTTATTTGAGACAGTCTCATGTAATTCAGACTGTTCTCAAACTCCCTATGTAGCTGAGAATGACCTTCAACTTCTGATCCTCCAGTCTTCACCTCTTGAGTGCTGGGATTAGAGACATGTGTCCCCATACCCAGTTTTTGCAGTGCTTGGAATTGAATTTGGCCCCTATAGGAGTTATTTTTATTTTCTAAATACGGATTTTTTTTTCTGTTTTCCAAATGTTGGGTGTGTGGACTACAAATATTTTGTGCCCTCCTTTCTTCAGGAGAAAAAAAAGCTCTCAATTTTATCCTAACCAATGTATCAACTTTTACCTAAATTTATGGCTGGTATATTTAAAAGTATCCTATTTAAGAAATCATTATGGGCTGGTGAAATGGTATCCTCCTCTGATCTTATACACTCACTGTGGAATGAGTGGGTGTACACACACGTACACACACACACACACACAAATAAGTGTAATAAAAATGTTTTAAAATAATGACATATTCTAAGACCATGAAGTTCTTCTACTACTTACTCCTAAAGCTTTATTATCTTGCATCTCACATTTATTAATATGTGATTTGTCTGAAACTGATTTTTTATGTGGATGGATTTAATCAAGATCTCTTATTTCTACATGGATACCCACTGATCTATTTGTATTTTCACTACCTTGTGCTGGAGAGCAAACCCAGAGGCCTGTATCAGGCAAGTGTTTTACTACTGAACCACATTCCCACCCCAAGACTTACACTGTTTATTAAAAAGAGGCTCAGAATGTCTTTTAAAACATTTTAAAAAATATATTTCATTTATTTTTATGTGTATAAGGATTTGCCTAAATTGTGTCTGTGTATCACATGTGTGCAGAACCCAAGGTGGACAGAAAAAGATGTCAGATGCCCTGGAACTGGAGTAACAGATGGTTGTGAGCTGCTGTACAGGTGCTGGGAACGGAACCTAGATCTCCTGGAAGAGACCTTATAGCTGAGTCATCTCTTTAGCCCCATAGGCTCAATATTTTTTTTCAGCATGCCTCAGGTTATTACAATGTTGAGAATTACTGATCTAGAATCCCAAGTGGAGATGGCAGTAGACTATCACATGCTTCTACTAAAAAAAAAAAGCTTATCTCTCTGAAATGAGAGGGGTGGAGAAATCTTTTAATATTTTTATGAATTTATTCATCTATGTGTACTGTAAGGGGGACTGAATGCATGCCACAACACATATGTGGAGGCCAGAGAACAACTTATAGGAGTCAGTTCTCTCCTTCTACCATGTGAGCCCTGGGGATCCACCCTGGAAGTGCCCTTACCCAGAGTCAACTCACTGGCCCAGTAAATAGTATTTCAAAGTACATTTCCTTTTGTTGTTTTTGTCTTTGAGACAAGCTTTCTCTGTGCAACAGTCCTGGCTGTCCTGAAACTCAATGAGATCTGTCTGCCTCTGCCTCCCAAGTACTGGAATTAGAGACATCTACCAAGACCATCTGGCTCAATTTTGTTTTGTTTTGGTTTTTTTTTGAGACAGGGTTTCTCTGTGTAACAATCCTAACTGTCCTGAAACTAACTTTGTAGATGAGGCTGACCTCGAACTCACTGAGATCCTCCTGCCTCGGCCTCCCAAAGTGTTGGGATTAAAGGTATGTGCCACCACTGCCTGACCTCAATAAAAAAAATTTTTTTTAAAGCTCATTTAGAAACCTCTAAACAGGCACTGATGCCCATGCCCCATACCAGATGATCTGAATCAGAATCCCCAGCAATTTGTATGAAGCTCCTAGATGGTCTCACTTGCAGGTGCACATAAGGACTTAGTTAAGAATCCAGAGTATACAAAGAAGCTAAATATTCTCACCGTAAGGCCTTCGTTGTTCTTGCCTCCAAGTGTGTACAGACTGCCATCATTGGGATCTGGGAGGAAAGCAGGCCTAGAAATTAAATAATAACCATCAATGATAAACTATAGCTCAGGACACAGAACAAAAGACCATAATGATCAAATTCATGTAAAATCATGACATGGAGGATGAGAGAGAGACAGATAGAGACAGAGAGACAGAGAGAGAGGAGAAAAATAACCTGAGAAAGAAAAGTCATATGAAGCCACATAAGTAAACTGTCTTTTGGTCAGGGCACTGTGGATGACAATGAAATAAATGAAAAAGCTTAGCAAGTCTGTTTTCAACTTCTACGTCTACTGTATGTGAACATCAACAATTAATATTTAGCAGCAACAGTTTTATGTATAAACTGGCCAAATCTGTAGTTTTATTTATTCTTCAAATTTCATAAATACATATGTAATGTTTTGATCGCATCCATTTTCCACACTCCCTTCTAACTATCCCTACACCTCCCCTGCTATGTATATGTACCACACATATGCCTTTTGGTTCTCCTGGAACCAGGGTTAGGGATGGTTGTGAGCTACCATGTGGGTGCTGGGAACTGAACCAAATCCTCTGTAGAAGCAACAAGTGCTCTTAACTGCTGAACTATCTCTCCAGCCCCTCTTTTTAATTTTTAAAAAACAATCTACGAAATCTAATTAGTGTTGCTCATATCCACCTGTCATTTTCAACATACTTTTATTTCTTAAAGTATAGCAATAAAAACAAACTCTAAAAGCCTAACATAAGAAAACCTGTCAGGGAAACAGAGTAAGGTCTGTTAGTAACATCTCACAAGAAGACTCAAGTTGATCATCTGTCAGGTGAATGTGCTAAAGATGGAACTATAATTAGTACCATAAAGAATTCTTTATCAAATCTCTTTTCAATTTGGGTTGTTCCATCATTTCAGGCTCTTACAGGCAACAATGTTCCCTTGAACACCACACACTCTAAGAGCAGGTTACATTCCCCTTTCCTCTCTGTGATGTGATACAGTGAACAGAAAGAGAGCCAGGGAGAAAATGGTTCAGCAGTTAAGAGCTGTCTATTCTTCTAGAGGACCCAGGCTCAATTCTCAGCACCCACACAGTGTCTCACTACTATCTGTAACTCAAGTCCTAGGAGATCTGAGGCCCTTTTCTGGCCTCCATGGGCACCAGGCAACACACCTGATACCCAGACATGCATGTAAGCAAAACAACCATACACATAAATATGTGTGTGTGTGTGTGTATGTATGTATGTATATTTAAGAGAATGAATAAATAAATAAATTTTAAAAAGAGAAATTCTGACTTTGGAATTTAGTTCAAAACTCAATTTAAGTTCCATCTCAAGTTGCCAGGCATAGTGGTGCATGCTTTTAAACACAGCATTCACGAGGCAGAGGCAGACAGATCTCTGTGAGTTTGAGGACAGCTTGGTCTACACAGCAAGCTCTAGGACAATCAGAACTACATAGTGAGACCTTGTCTCAGAAAAAAATTCCACTTTAAACAACTCGTTTTAATATTACTTGCCCTCCTCACCCAAGGACCAGCGGTTTCTAACAATCACCCACCTAGAAAATTTTTATGTCTCAAAAATTCTTGCTACACTTTAAACTTGTGCATGTATTTGTGCCTGGCAACTAAATAAGGTGACAAATTAAAAGGAAATACTAAAGAGATAAGGAAACTTACTCTTCCACGTGTGTTGGGACCTGCAGGACTGGATCTGTGCAAAAGAACAAGAAGCATCATCAGCTGGGCTCTGAAATGTCAGGCCCTGGAGGCACCCCAGGACCAACTTTCAAGCTGTACCAACAACTAAGGCTAGCCTGCACTAGGCTAAGTATGAGAGGGCACTTCAGGAAACACACAGAGGCACAAAGGTTAAGTGCTTACAATTCTTACTAAGACTAGGTAGAGGGGGTTGGAGAGATGGCACAAAGGTTAAAAGCATTTGTTGTTCTTTTTTTTTTGGTTTTTCGAGACAGGGTTTCTCTGTGGTTTTGGAGCCTGTTCTGGAACTAGCTCTTGTAGACCAGGCTGGTCTCGAACTCACAGAGATCCGCCTGCCTCTGCCTCCCGAGTGCTGGGATTAAAGGCGTGCGCCACCACCGCCCGGCTCATTTGTTGTTCTTGTAGAGGAGTCAAGTTGGACTCCTAGCACCCACATGGTGGTTCACGGCCATCCATAATTCCAATTCCAGGGGATCTGATGCTCTCTTCTGGCCTCTGAGGACACCAAGCATGCATGGTACATATACATACACAGACAAAACATTCAGATACAAAATAAAATAATAAATAAGTCTAATAAAATGTTTATTTTTTATATGTATGAGTGGTTTGCCTTCATGTATGTCTCTGTGCCACATGCATAAAAAGTACCTGCAGAGGCCAGAAGGGGGCATGGGAGCCCTGGCAGTGGAGTTACAGATAGTTGTGGATCGCCATATGTATATTGGGTATTGAAGCTAGGTCCTCGGGAAGAGTAGTCAATGCTCTTAACTCCTGAGCCATCTCTCCAGTCCACCTACCAGAAGAACTTTTAAAATCTGAAATTAATAGTCTGTTGTCAGATACCTAGATATTTCCAATAGGAAATGCCATATTTTGGATTCATAACAGATGCTAACTGGATAGTAAAAACCCCATAGCACCTTGTGGCAATCTTATAGACTTCAAGTGTTGATTCTCTTTGATCCACTCTGTATTTCCATAAAATCTAGCTTAAAATGGTATAAAATACAGGAAGAGCTATTTGTACAAAGATGTTCACAGTAGCATTATAAATGAAGAAACTATTCCTTGATATGGTTAAATTATCTGTTTTGCAGAAAATTAAGGCCTCTTAAAAAGTCCTAATAAAAAGCTTTGTTGTTAATTTTGTTTTGAGACAGGGTTTGACTGTGCAGCTCTGGCTGGCCTTGAACACACAGAGATGCTGCTCAATGAGGCAGTACTGCCAGCAAATCCCCACAGCTACAATCAAGTTGTACACTCCAAGGCAAAAAGGAGGGAAACGGTCAAACAAGATTTTGTATGCAGAGTTCTAGATTCTAGAGGCACACGATGACAGACAGCTGTCTGATCTCTTTGTCACTTGGGATTTTCCTGTGAAGTAAAGTCTTTCGAGCCTTATCATATGTTGACTCTGCTTTAAGAGCAGCCGATGCTCACAACAGAGACATACACCAGATGTGGTCTGCAGGCAGCAAACAAACAATTCACTAAACCAAAGACACCGCAGGAAACAGGGTGAACTTTCAGCCCATAAGCACGTGTTTATCTTTCCCATTAATCACCTCTCAGTACACTCTCACAAACAGACTGATGCAAGAGACAGGAAATAAAGGCACACAACACTCACTCAACTGAAACAAACCAGGCAAGGTGCAATTAGGGTCCAGAAACTCCAACTCATCCCCAAAGCTATACAGCCAGCAAAAGCAAGAATGTCACATTCCAAAGAGAACACAGCAGTGTAAGAATCATTTGTCTTTTTTGCTTACTTCAGTCATTTAATGGTGTCATATATAAAACAGAAGAAGACACTGCTGAAAAAAATCTAGCAATTATAAAAACAAGACATGGATGTTAAAGCATTTGAATTCCTGTTCACAGCCTGATCTTTGCTGTATAGTTCACTCAGGCTAATGAACTCATCTCCAGAGGAAGATTTCTCTAGCTTATTATGGCTTATCTACTGGCCCTCTGACTTTTTGAGGCTTCAAGTCTGAAGGTACACCCTGCATCATAAGATTCAGGGGGTCAAGGGCTAGAGAGATGGGTCAGCAGGTAAGAACGCTGGCTGCTCTTCCAGAGGACCCGGGTTTGATTCCTAGCACCCACATAGCAACTTAAAACTATTTGTAACTCCAGTTCCAGGGGATCTGACACCTTCACACCAATGCACATAAAAAAGTTAAATAAAACAAGACACAGGATGTCAGTGGGAAACAAAGTACCTGGGCCAACAATTTCAGTATTAAAGAACCATCTTTACTTTCTAGTCTTAGGAAGAGATAAACTCTAGGGCTGTGGCCATATGGTTGTCTCACACTCCTCATCCACTCTATTGTGTGCTATTTTACTCTTTCGATTTTTGGGGGGCCTGCCATCCAGCTCCCAAATAAATCACACACAGAGGCTTATTCTTAGTTGTCAATGCCCGGCCTTAGCTTAGCTTATTTCTTGTCTGCTTTTCTTAGCTTAAATTATCCTCCCAACTACCTTTTGCCTCTGGGTTTTTTATCTTTCTCTATTTCTGTATACCTTCCTTTCCTTCTTACTCCGTGACTGGCTGGATGGCTGGCCTCTAATGTCCTCCTTTCCTTGTTCTCTTGCTCCTCTTTCTCTTTTTAATATTCTCTGTCTGCTAGACCCACCTATCCTTGCTTTTGCCTCGCTACTGGCAGTTCACCTCTTTATTGGGACCTTCGTGTGTTTTAAACAGGCAAAGAATCACGGCTTTACAGTTAATCAAAGGCAGCATAAATAAAAGTAACACACCTGAAAATAATATTCCTTAACACCACTCAGTATAACAGGGTACCTGGACAAGCTTCTGATAAGGTACAGGCCAGGTTAACAACTCAGATTGAGGTTTAACAATGGCCTTTTCCACAATACTTTTCTTCTTGAAGAATCATTGGTGGCCAGGCACGGCAGTACACACGTGTTATTCTAACACTTGGGAGCCTAAGGCAGGAGGATTCCAAGTTCAAGGTCAGCCTGGGCTAGTGAGACTTTGTTTGGTATGGGAAAAATCCAAGATTTGCTTGAAAATAGTACAGAGGGGCTGGAGAGATGGCTCAGCAATTAAGAACACTGCTCTTCCAGAAGTTCTGAGTTCAATTCCCAGCACCCAGAGTACTTCACAACCACCCGCAATAAGATCTGGTGCCAACTTCTGGCCTGCAGGGACGCATTGAAGGCAGAACATTGTATACATAATAAATAAATAAATAAACAAATAAATAAATAAATCTTTTTAAAAAAAGAAAATAGTACAGAAAAGAGTTGAGTAAAGGGCAAATAAAGCAAAAAGTGGCAGACTGCTGACAACTTGCTAGAAATGGAATCAGGAACATGGAGTCTTTCCATTATTTTCTGTACATATTTTTGGAATTTTCTACACCAATAACGATTAAAGATAAACAACAAAAATAAAATTAAACATCACTTGAAAATGTGTGATGAAAGATCAACAGGGAAAACATTTTTTGACTTACTAATGAGAACTGTATCAGGCAAGACTCTAGCTTACAAGTTTTCAAGCAATGAAAAGAAACCCTGAGCAATCCACAGGGCTCTAAGCAAATACTTCTGCAAAATAGGCCAGCCTATCCATATGGAGCCAGATAAGGGTAAATGTCAACCTCACTGAGCTGTTTTACTTATAGAAAGGAAAAGGGGGGGGTATAAAATGGGTGTAATTCAAGGTAAAAGTGAAGTTAGCAGGTAAAGTCATGGGGAAATACCACTGAAAACAATGTTTGGTCTCTCCCAGGAGTACCTTGGGAAGAAACCAAACTGCTAACTGTTGTCCTTCCAGGAACAGCCACTGGACTCAGTTCCACCAGCTGGTGTCCAGCATCCCAGGCCAGATCAGATGACATTTACTACTACCATACTGTGCTAATCTGATCTTTGTTAACCAGAGACAAAACTGGCAAAGCAGATGACCACTTTCCTTTGTCCAAGCTTGTCAGGGTGGAAGTGCTCCTATCTCCAACAGGAGTGCTGCCTTGCTCCATCTGGAAGGGCATTTCCAGGTTCCTGCTCAAGCCTCTCCTCTCTCAATATAACCAGCCCTAATCACAAGGCAGGGGAGAGTCTAGGTCCCTACCTGGAGCTATTCTCTCAGAATCAACTGGACATTTCCTCTATGTGCTACAAGCACCTCAGCCCCCACTGTCCAAATACTCCCTCCATCTTTCACCCAAGACTAGCATCTTGAGTATCCTATATGACTTTTTTGTTTGTTTTGAAAATAGATTTTTTTCATACAATATATTCTGATTACGGTTCCCCCCCATCTCCTCCCAGATTCTCTCTACCTTCCCACCCATCTAAATCCATGCCTTCTCTCTCTCTTTAAAAAACATTAAAAAAAGCCGGGCGGTGGTGGCGCACGCCTTTAATCCCAGCACTTGGGAGGCAGAGGCAGGTGGATCTCTGTGAGTTCGAGACCAGCCTGGTCTACAAGAGCTAGTTCCAGGACAGGCTCCAAAACCACAGAGAAACCCTGTCTCGAAAAACCAAAAAAAAAAAAAAAAGAACAGAACAAAGCAAACAGATAAAAAGCACAAGAAGCACATACACAAAGAGAAACACACACACAAATGAAAGTTCCAGTGCTAGGATTGAGTACCCTCTATTGTTAACAAAGTCCAACTTCTTAAACCCACATGGGACAGCATAATTGAATATGGGGTCAGGAAGAATTTGGCGAGAGTAGAAGTTTTTTGAACGCCAAGGTATTTCTGGCAGCCCTCATCCATGCTATATTGTGCAACCTCACTGCAGTCTTGGCTCTGAATACAAAGCATCCTTTGCACCTTGAATGCCATCATGGCATACTATGTCATTACCACTACCTGAAACATTGTGACTCAAAGTAGAGATGCCTAGGCTTATGTTATGAACGACATTATTTTTATTGTACATACAAAGTTTTCTGCTCTTATAGGAAGACAATAATTTAAAGTCAATTATGGTGGTGCATACTTACAATTTCCAAACTTGGTAGGTGTACAGTGCAGAGAATTAAAATGTCAAAGGTCATCCCCAGCTGCACAGTAAGTTCTAAGGCAGCCTGGGTTAACTTGAGACTGTCTCAAACGAACAAACAAATCAACAAAAACCAAAACAAAACCCCACTAACAACAACAAAAAGAAACATAATTGTTCAATTATTAATTACAGCAACAAAAACTTTTAACAAAACTTTTAATATTTTCCTACTCTTACTCCTCAGCATGTATCAAATTACTATTATCTTTAGATTGTATTGTGTTAAAATGTTTGACTTTAAAAACTGATGTTTGAATTAGGTTTGGTGGCCCATACCTTTAATCCTAGCACTCAGGAGAGGCAGGCAGCTAGCTTTCTTGGGTTTGAGGCCAGTGTGGTCTACACAGCAAGTTCCAGGCCAGTCAGGACTACATAGTCTGACCTTATCTCAAAGTAAATAAATAAATATATATATTTTTAAAAGCCCCGTTGTTTGAGTCACTGACATCAGTTTTATTTTTAAAAAGATCATTAACTTTGCCCTGTAATTAGGAGAAAATTTCCAACAATGTCTAAAATGGTCCTAAATATACTTCTGTCATTTTGTACTATGGATTTGTGTGAAGTAGGTTTTCAGTGATGATAGTTACCAAAGCAAAATATTGATCAACTCTGAAAAACTGAAGTTGAAGATGCTCTATATCCTCCAGTGTCAAATGTTCAGCCAGGATTTAAGCCTTTTTTTTTCCTTTTCTAGAAAGATATTTTCAGTTTTCAATTTTTTGTATTTTCATTGTATATCTTCATTGTATGTGGTACTGTACAACATAAGTACATAATGTTGAAAACACTGTAATCAGTTGGCTGTGGTGGTGCACCCAGCACTCAAGGGCAGAGGCAGAGGCAGGTGGATTATTGAGTTTGAGGCCAGCCTGACCTACAAAATGAGTTCCAGGACAGTCAGGATTAAACAGAGAGATCATGTCTCAAAAAAACAAAAAGAAAAAAAAAGAAAACACTGCAATCATTTGGGAAAACATTATGCACATATATGCCCTGCTGGGTCCCATGTCATTAGGATATTTATTTATATACTTCCTGGTTGGCCTCTGTCCCCACTTATCCCAACTTATGTCAAATCTCCACTCCTTGCCTCCAGTATCACAGGTAAAATGCAGGAGACCGTAGGAGATCCCTAAGACTTCTTACCTTTCACCCATGACTGAGTTTGTCAGCTCCATCCTTCATATGCTGATATTGCACACTCCTGTTTGGAGCCCTAGGCAGCATCCCACCTATCTCGAAGGATCTCCAACTCCTTCTCTATCTCTAAAGTCTCTGACTCCTCCCCCTCTCTTCTGCATATGATCTCCTTTCTTCCCTAAATGCAGTAAAGTATAGTTTAAATAATCTTGAAAGCCATATAACCTATGTCACCACCTTCACATATAGACTATTTCTGTTATCCCAAACACTTTCTTACACTCTTCCAGAATTAATATTCCCAAATCATCCCCACTCCCCAGACAACCACCGCTAAATTCCTTTGTTTAAGTTTGACAAATGGAGATTATTTGTGAAGGGATTCTTTTTCATTGTACAATGTTTTTGAAATTCATCCCTGTTTTGTATCATCAACTAAAATGAATGAGTAGCATCTGCCTTAAGGATGTGCCTCTATTTGTTTCCCTACCTATCTGTTGGACATTTGGGATGCTTCCTGGTTTGGGTTATTGTGAATAAAACTACTAACACTAGAATCTGGATCTCTATTTGAACTATTTTTTTCTTTCCCCTGGGAAGCTGTTTAAGGGATGGAATGGCTGCGTCATATTATTTACATATGACAAGAAACTTCCAAACAACTTTTCCAAAGTAGATGCATTTTACAACTGCAGACATCCAATAGTATGGTTTTAAAGGCTGATTTCTAGGCCCAAGCCCGAGAAAATAAATGTCTGGAGAGGCAGGAATTTGCTCTAGTAACATATGCCAGGTGATTTGATGCTGAGCCATACAATACAGGAAAGCATTGCTTCAAGTTCTCCACCCCCTTTCTCACCTACACTTTCCCAGCCCTTTCCCCTGTCAAGATCACACTGCCACAGTAACATTTCAGTGAGCAAACTTAAAAGGTACTCTCAAATCCTTCTTGGTAGGTCCCCACCTGGCACTGACAATGCCCCCATTTCCAGCCTCTCAGGCCCTAGCACCTACTCCCCACTCTATAACCTTAAAGGGACTGGTGCCCTGGCACTACCCAGTCACATAATCTGCAAACATTCTTGTCCTTAGTATTACTTTCTCTTACTATTTCCATTCAATTAGATTCCAAGTTTTATAAATGTTTATTTACTAAATATTGTTTTGGAACTTACCTCCTCCTCCTTTTCATTTTATCACTTTAAAACTGAGAGAATTGCCAGGCAGTGGTGGCGCACACCTTTACTGCCAGCATGGGGAGGCAGAGGCAGGCAAATTTCTGAGTTCGAGGCCAGCCTGGTCTACAGACTGAGTTCCAGGAAAGACAGGGCTACACAGAGAAACCCTGTCTTGAGAGAGAGATAGAGATGAGAGAGAGAGAGAGAGAGAGAGAGAGAGAGAGAGAGAGAGAGAGAGAGAGAGAGAGAGAGAGAGAGAATATGAATCATCATTCCCACTGGTCTACACTCCAGCTATTCATCTCTGCCTCTAAGACCCACATTCCACTTGCTACCTAA
This sequence comes from Chionomys nivalis, assembly GCF_950005125.1. Classification (NCBI taxonomy): domain Eukaryota; kingdom Metazoa; phylum Chordata; class Mammalia; order Rodentia; family Cricetidae; genus Chionomys; species Chionomys nivalis. Next base: position 86,990,226 of record NC_080092.1, read on the forward strand.
GAGGGCTTGAGAAAGGCAATCCATGTCTCTTCTTACCTAAAATCCTCCAATGGCTCTTCTCCACCTGCTAAATGCCTTCTACTGCTGTGGCTTAAGTTAGTTCCCCATCCTTCAGGTTTATAGCAGTCTTCATGTCAGCAATTTCCCTAAAGAAATTTCTAACAGTTCCACTTTTTGAGCAGATAAGGTCTTAGCAACTTAGTATTTAGGGTCTAGTAGATAAGAAGCCATGGGGTTACAAAAGCTGAAAAATGTTTCATTCCTCATCATAATTACTTACTAACAGAATGTGTGTACCTATCAAGTACTATAGAATTCTCAAACCTTATAATAATGGCCACCCTCGTTACCATTTAACACAGACTTTCACATGGTAAATTTTGTTATAGCAACTACCACAAACTCGGTTTCACAAAAGATATAATACCATCGAAATGAATGTAGTATATTCTGAGATTAAAACTATCAACTCCTTCATGCATAATGTTTGACAATTGTCAACCACGGGCCGACTTCTCCGTAATTTCTTGCACTGGTAACTCTTCCCAGACTCGTCCTGGACTTTGATGCTGGTGTCTGTGCTTGCCCTTATTTGCTCACCTCCACTATCTAAATTCGTTTGCCCTTCAGACTCCATTCAAACAGCTCTTTCTCCAGGAAATAAACACACTTGGTCCATCGATATTTCTCCTGTGTTTCTCATGGAACAAGTACTTTGTTTCATATAGCTTCCTTGGTATCAACTACTTAAGGATGGTACTGAATTCCAAGTACTTTGGGCCAGGGTCTACCTATTTGCTTGCTGTGAAATATACACAGTAAATAGAAAAAATTCACATATATTTAGTGACTAACCAGAGAGCAAACCTCTGAGTGACTGCTGTATGGGCCTTTGCCCTCTTAATGCACAGTGAGCAGTATAGTCTGCAGAACGAACGGCTATCAGTAATTTAGGACAGTCAATACTGCAGGTAGAATGCAGCCAAATTTTCCTAATAAAAAAGACAATCCCACACAAACACCTACATAGTACAAGTTAAAAGCAGCTGTCCAGGCACAGTACTGTTTATTCAACCATGTTAAAAATTACTTAAATTTATGGATAAGATGATGTGGCTTTTGCTTTGAAATAGAAGTAGAAAAGGGACAGATTATCATGTGTTGATCATTATTGTAGCTGGCACTGGCTATATAAGGCTTTCTTGCTGTTGTTCTCTTTATTTCTGTATATGTATATAACTTCTAAAATGAAGAGTCTAAAAACAAAACAAAATGGAAAAAAAGGCTAAATAAGAAGCCTCAAAAACTCTTTCCAACAAGCTGGAAACAAAGGCCTTCTATTCCCACTCTCACCCGTAAGACACCTCTGGAGGTCTGATCCTCTGGTTCACCAGGGCAACTGCATGCCAGAAACACCCCCACCCCAGACTTCCCTAGCACCAGCTGGTCAGACTGTTATGTTGTAGGAGAGGATGGGGCAGAGGGGCACACAAGTTCACTAAATAGAGAAGGGCTTTGATGAAGTCAACCAATGTAAATAACTGTCTCAAACTCTAACTGAGGATGGACACTCTGAAGGTGAATCTAGGCAGACTTCTTCCATGTAGGAAGAACCCTTTGATTACAGAGCCTTTGAGAACACATTGCTCACCTAACTACTGCTCAAAGAGCCTTGAGAGATCATTCTCTTCCCTACCCAAGATGAGCACCAGTATTTCTAGAACACTCTACTCCTCCAGGGTATCTAGATACACATAGGGAAAGCACAGATTGTACTGTCCTCCTACACCTTTTAACCTCTATGAGGCACCACACAGAACCACTGGAACCAGCTTCCTCTTTTGAGTAGAGACTTCTCCAGGACAATCTAGATGCTACGAAATTTGGTCAGATACTTCCAAGTGCATCTCTCTAAGTGATCTGAAATGTTCTTGACTGGTCCTTTCAAAAGGCATTTAAGAAGAACAGTGACCAGATATGAAGTTCCAAATGTGTGTGTACCCATCAAGAACACTTTTCCCTCCCTTCCTCCTTTCTTTTGTCCCTTTTTATTTTTCTTTCTCTCTGAGAAGAACAGAAATCCAACTACTAGTAATTATCTGTTGAGATTTATCACATACATCTCAAAAACAAATATTGAGAATCTACTATCAGCTTAGTTCTGCTAACTGCATTAGGGGAAGGACAGACACATACAGTGAGTATCTATGTTATGGTATATACAAAAATTTCTAGAACATGTATTACCACATGTCATAGGATCTCCTAGGTATGGACTGAAATATTCAACACACACGCACACACCATCCCTTCAAAGAGGAAGCAAGCTCAGAGCATGGAGGTGACAAGTAAACATGAGTAAGAAACCACTACTTACACAGGCCTGGTCAGGATGGTGTGAAATAACACAAGGTGGACTGCTAGCAAGGCCACCATAAACAAAGGACAGAAAACTTCAAAACGGGGTAATGTAAGCACCAGGACCAAAATGGGAAGTTGAGATGAAGAGATGTGTGATGCAGTCCTATGACAATGAGATGAGTGGGCAGGCAGGCATCAGAGAACAAATGAAGTAGAAAGGAGAAGGAATCACAAAAGTAGGGAGAAGGATGCAACAGCTCAATTAAGACAGGCCCAGGCTATTGTGAGATGGATGAGAGACCAGCAAAGTAGAGTCCTGACCAAATAAGGTATGAGAAAGAAATGAATGAAAGGTGACATGGTCTTAATCCTACAGACAAGACAGCAATGATACAAGGTGTGCTCCGAATACAATAAACAACAGCCATTTCCTCAGGAATGAACTTAATGTTCTAATACTGTTTTCTGATATAAAATGTTGGAAGAAATAAAGTCATTCATGATTCCAAGTCAAAACTAAATGTCTGACATTCAAGCAACCTAGTTAGGGAAATATTTCTCCCCAGAGGAAAGGTGTATGGTTACTCTAAGCCTTATGCTCCTTAGAGTTGTCAGGTTACATTGTAAAATAGAAAGGCTTAGATGCCGCAAAAAGTCTAGCTTTCATGGGGAAAGAATTTTAAAATAAACGTCTAATCAAAAGGTCCTTGTGTTCTAACTCTTACTACCACAGCTGGGAAAGGACAGGACAAGCTGTCTGCATGGGAAACTAGTGCATACTGCAGTGTCATGTTGGACAGGGACGACAATCATGAGGAAATATCCAAGCAATCAAGAAAATGGCCCAGCCGGGCGGTGGTGGCGCACGCCTTTAATCCCAGCACTTGGGAGGCAGAGGCAGGCGGATCTCTGTGAGTTCGAGACCAGCCTGGTCTACAAGAGCTAGTTCCAGGACAGGCTCCAAAACCACAGAGAAACCTTGTCTCGAAAAGCCAAAAAAAAAAAAAAAAAAAAAAAGTTTGGCTGAATATCAGAAGGGCAAAGCTAAGCTACTAGAGGGCAGGCAGTGGTGACACACACCTTCAATCCCAGGATTTGGGAGACAGAAGGAAATGGAATCTCTGTGAGTTCAAGACTACCCTGGGCTACACAAGATCAATGCAGAAACAAATCCAGGTGGTGGTGCCTCACCTTTAATCCCAGCACTACAGAAAATATAAAATGGGAAGAGTTCGAGCTGCTTAATCTGTTTAGTCTGCGGTTGCCTAGCCTTGGTAGAGGTAAGACTTTTCTAGTTGCTTGGCTGCATTGTTTGTTTTTTTTTTTTTTTGATATTGAGGTTGAACCCCAATATCTGACTTGGGTTTTTATTATTCATGCTACAGTGGTACAAGTGACAGGGGGTAGATGCATCCAAGGAGGCAAAGTAAGTTCCACATGCTTCCAAGGACTCTCAAAAGACACTTGGTCAGAAGGATCCTGGGAACTAAACTATTAAGAGCCCCTCAGTGGTCCAGAAGCTCCATCAAGGAAGGAGAAATGTGGCAGGAAGACAAAACCCCAGCACAATATGGAAGTCCTTCAGAAGTTGCAGTGAAGGATCTCAGAACCTAGGTGAAGAAGGAGCTCACTTTGCCTGAGGACTAAGGAGGTGACCTAGACATGGATTCTTTGTCCAACACTACAAGCCAAGGCCAAGACTTTTTTTTTTTTTTTAAATGTGTCTGGGCAGCCGGGCGATGGTGGCCCACGCCTTTAATCCCAGCACTCGGGAGGCAGAGGCAGGCGGATCTCTGTGAGTTCGAGACCAGCCTGGTCTACAAGAGCTAGTTCCAGGACAGGCTCCAAAGCCACAGAGAAACCCTGTCTCGAAAAACCAAAAAAAAAAAAAAAAAAGAAATGTGTCTGGGCATTTTTACCTGCATGTATACCTGTACCACTTGCATGCCTGGTACCCTCAGAAGCCAGAAGAAGATGTCAGATCCCCTGAAACTGGAGTTACAGGTGATTGTGAACTACTAAGTGGGAGTTAGGTATTGAAGCTGGGTTCCCTGGAAGAGTAGCCATTGCTCTTAACCATGAAGTCACCTCGCTAGCCCCGAAGGCCAAGGTTTCTGAGACCTGGTAAGGAGCTCTGTGCCAGAAGTGAGGCTAGAGGCACGGGTAAACCAGACTGATGGGTCTCGTAGGCAATACTATGAGTTCAGACCTGACTACATGAGCCAGTGCTTCTCAGACTGGCTGTGGTAGGGTATCCGTAGTTGAAATGTCCATCAAGGATGCGCATGCTCCCTTCCTTTACTTCTTTCTATGCACACTCCCTACATGGACACAGGTGGTGAGCACTGGGGGCAGCATAACTGTCTTTCAGGGACAGTGAAGAGTGACTACCACATAATCTAGGAGATGGACGTCACAAGCCGGGTTATGACCTAGAACTGGGGACTTAGAGAAGTAACAGTCAGACTCAGAAGGTACTTCCTGTACCTGCACAACAGGACTGTGGCCAACTGAACTCTAAGGGGATAGCAGAAGAGCATCACTCTGGTTTCTAGACTCATGGGTCATGACTGTCAGCACAGAAAGGACCAAGGTAAGAAAAGGAAATTCATGTGGTTGTTTAAGACTGCCTTCAAATTTCAATTAAGTAATTTTGTTCTAACCCCTCCTGAGAATCTCCAATATTAACCACTCACAGGACACCAGGGGAGTCTAGCTGGGAGAGCAGCCATGTTGCATATTTAGTAGGAATGTATGATTAGTAAGAATGATTCTAAACTGGACCCAGTCCTCTGTATCCACCATTATTGAAAAAGAGATGGAAGGAAATATAGCTGGGCTACTAAAGTGAAATTGGTAATCTGATGAAGATCTGAATGTCAAAAAAGCAGCAGCAAGCCGGGCAGTGGTGGCGCACGCCTTTAATCCCAGCACTCGGGAGGCAGAGGCAGGCAGATCTCTGTGAGCTAGAGGCCAGCCTGGTCTACAAGAGCTAGTTCCGGGACAGGCACCAAAGCTACAGAGAAACCCTGCCTCAAAAAACAAAAAACAAAAAACAAAAAAAAAAAAGCAGCAGCAGTGAGTGTTTCACAGAGTGAACAAGGAGCCCTAAGCCAGTCCTGGGAATATTAAAGAGTCTGTTCAACTGCGTAGAACACAAACTTTGTAAAGCTGATGTGGAGCAGAGCTGCAAACAGTTGGTGTCTGGTTTAAAGCTGCAGAAATGGAACCTACATGAACCTAATCACTGGGGAGATTTCAAAGGCAGACAGGGGTTGCTGCAGCACAAAACCAGGTGTGGGAAGACTATACCTAAAAGCAAAATGTCACAATTCACCTTAGTGCCCAAAACACATACACTTCATTTTTTTCCCAACTAGGAATAATTCTCCACTTTGGCACAAAACACCTCTATTTCTGGGAACAGCAACATGTGTTTGGTTGAGGAACAACTGTACCTGCCAAAAAACAGTGTGGAAATGGGGGAAGGGGGATATGTGTAAGTTTCAGATCCTGAAAAAAGTAAACAGTTAAGAAACCATGAAATGGAGTCCCAGATACGTATTCTGAAGAACACCAGTTTGATGGGCTGAAGGCCTACGCTTGCACTCACAGGTTTCTCCTACCTGCTCCACTGTCTTAGACCTAGGGCAGAATCCTCCCTTGTGTGGACATGTGTAATACACCGCTGCCTGATGTCTCCACTTCTTCCTAGCCCCATCAGTTCAGTCTCATTCCATATGGCACCTGCTGATCCTCAAACTGGAGGCCAGGTGCCCTAGTCTGCTCTATTGTCAAAACATCACAGACTGAGGGACTTAAGCAACTGACATTTATTTTTCTTTGTTCTGGAGGCTAGAATTCTGAGATCAGGGTTCAGCATGGCTCTTGTGGGGGAATCTCTTCATGACTAGAGACATTTTCTCACTATGTCCTCAAATAACAGACAGACTCATACACAGGTTTCTCCTTCTCTGCTCATAAGAACACTAATGCAGGTGTGGAGTCTTTATGCTATTCATAAAGTCCCCACTGTCACATACTTCAACAAGGCTATACTACCTAATAGTGCCACTCCCACACTATGAGTTCGAGGACAGCCTGGTTACAGGGCAGGCTCCAAAGCTGCAGAGAAACCCTTCTCAAGAAACCCTATCTCGAAAAACAACAAACAATAACAACAACAAAAACAAAACAAAACAACAATGGTGTCACTCCCTATGAACCAAACATTCAAACACATGAGCTTATGGGGCCATATTTATTCAAACCAACACAGGATCCAACCTGTGGAGTTGCCAGGGACAGACTGAGTGTGTAATACCCAGGCATGTCACTCCTACACTTGGATTCTTCCATTTCTTACACTGGCCACAGGCCCAACACTGGCACTCTTTACAGGGGAAGGGGGTACAGTTCTCCAGGGAGTACTCAGAAATCTGCAAGCACATTTTCTGATGGCCATAGGGGTTGGGAGCCAGAGATGCTAGGTAGTTTTTTTGTTTTTTGGCCGTTCTGAAACTCACTTTGTAGACCAGGCTAGCCTCATAGAGATCGACCTGCCTCTGACTCCAATGTTTGGGATTAAAGACATGTGCCACCACACCCAGCCATTTGGTAGTCCTAAATAACCAGACACACTACTCTGACTTGCCAGTCACGCACATTGGACAAAAACCTTTAGTAGCTATCCAAGCCCACAATATGCTTTACACATAGGCTCAAAAACATATTTTGAATAATATACTGAATTTTCTCAAACTATATCTGCTGTATGAGTCAAGTCAAGACTGCTTCTTTTACATGGACCATTACCATGAAGTGTCCACCATCTCGGAAAGTGTCTCCATGGCTCTGTTGATATCCTCATCTCCATCAACAGACCCAGTATTTCCTCACAAGTAGAGTGTTCCTCATAGATGCATGACCCAAGTATTTACAGAGTTAATTCTGTATATATGATTAAAATTTATTTTCCTGAGCAAGGTATGGTAATATGTATCTATAATCTCAGTACTAAGTAGTCTAAGGGAGAAGAACCACAAATTTGAGGCCAACCTGAGCTCTACAGATCAGTCTGAGCTACACAGCGAGATCCTATCTCAATTATTAACAATTCTTTTCCAGCCGGGCGGTGGTGGCGCATGCCTTTAATCCCAGCACTTGGGAGGCAGAGGCAGGCGGATCTCTGTGACTTCGAGACCAGCCTGGTCTACAAGAGCTAGTTCCAGGATAGGCTCCAAAACCCTGTCTCGAAAAACCAAAAACCAAAAAACAAAAACAAAAAACAATTCTTTTCCAATTATTCAGTTTTAGATTACCAGTTGAGCAATAGATTTCTTTGTAAAACTATGTATGTAAGTCACTATCTATAAATTTTGTTTCAGGAAAGCAAAAGTGTACCTTTATAATAAATCATATAAAGGCAGGATAGGGTCGCTTATATATCCTATTTGGCTTCCATCTCTCTCCAAGCTCAGTTTACCTCCACCTGCTCCACTCCTGACACACCCATCCATCCCAATGCTCTTTAGTCACAGAAACTCCTGACCTTACTCTGTATTTCAGTTACTTTTCTCATTGCTATGACAAAATATCAGACAATCAGTACTTAATGGGGAAAGAGACTTATTTTGGCTCACAGGGTTGGTTTTGTTTTGTTTCATTTTATTTTATGTGCCATGTTGTTGTTGTTTGTTTGTTTGAGACAGGGCCTCCCTAGTCTAGAATGGCCTCAAACTATATCATGAAGTAGTTAGACCCTGTTATAGAGCCTGAAGACACAGCAAGGAAATAAAACAGGAGAAAAAGGCAGGGTGGTGGCCGGGCACTTGGGAGGCAGAGGCAGGTGGATTTCTGTGAGTTCAAGACCATCCTAATTTATAGAGGGAGTTCTAGGACATCCAGGACTACAGAAAAACACCCTGTCTCAAAAAAAAAAAAAAAAAATTAAAAAAAAATTCACACACATAAAACAATTCCTCTCTGAGCTTCTTAGCTAATCAGTAGCTGGGTTCTATTGACTCTATCCATGGCTCTTCCCACTCTGTTTTCAGGTTGCTTTTCTATCTCGAGTCTACTGCTGATTAACCTGAAAGCTGAACGTTTGATGAGTCACTCATATTCAAACATGCTAATAGCTCCCGATTTCCTGTTGAATCAGTCAGGCTCAACACACTCTGTGGCTCTGGACCTCTCTACCTCCAGTGTATCCCCAGACTCCGCTGAATGCGCCAGCCCTTTCCCCCAAATCCTACAACCCTCCTTTGCTCTGTCAGGCCTCCATCCCAAATGAAATCCTATCCTGCTCCCCCAAGTCATGCCTACCTCTGAAACCACCAGTGACCAGCCTATCCTGTGCCCAGAACCTCCCTTGAGCAGTCACAGAACCTTGTTCTACACTGAAACTATCTTTGCTCCCTATCAAACTATGGCACCTTGAGGACAAGGTCTCCCTTTTCCTTTATGTTCCATACAGTATCTTTTCCAGGCTAAGATATTCTCTCTCTTTCTCTTTTTATTTTTATTTTTATTTCATGTGCACTGGTAGATTGCCTGCATATATATCTCTGTGAGGGTGTCCCTGGAACTGGAGTTACAGACAGTTGTAAGCTGTCATGTGGGTGCAGGGAATTGAACCGGGAGATTCTCTTAACACACATTAAATGGGATGAAAAAAATAGAAAAAAAATTCTTTTATCTCTCAGCTACAGGAGAGACTGTACACATGAGTTCTCAGAGCCTACAAAACAAGACAGCACACAGAATCATCTTTTGGCAACTCTTATTGTGCTGGTGGCTCTTTGGGTGCCTTGAAGTTCTTGCTGCTACATTCAGAGCCCAAACAGGTGGGGCAGGATGACTCTAGCATTCAAGCAGGTTTGCACAGTACTGACAAAATGACATGGGACTTTCTGACATACGACAATATTTTTCCATCTGGAAGACTGCTTTATCAGGGAAACTGATGCTGTGATCATGAAGATAATAAGCCGTGGAGAAGTGATGAAAGGAAACACACCGGTCAGACCTGAATTAGACCAAATAAGGCTAACAGAACATCCCTGAATCTGAGATGGGCACAGTTTGTCTGGGAAGACTGCTTTAGAAATCAAGTAGGATGAATTCTCCAGCTGTGGAGCTCCCCACCACTGATTACTGACTACCATCAGAAGGCAATGATAGTAAGATGAGGTTAAATGAGAAACAAGCCTCATTTCAACAACTCAGTAATGTGGGTAAGCTGAGTGAATGTCAAATCTTACAGGCCATGGTTATTTCAGGCTCTATAAGAAACAAGTGAGTAGTTTAAAAGGTTGTGAAGATATCTTATAATTATGATTACAAGATTCTGATCATTAGAACTTAACACATTTAATGCAAAAGGTCTTCAGAAAGCAGCCAGAGCTATTAATAGAAAAGCCTAGATCTTTTCAGCATCTGGACAAAAGCAATGAAGCATAAAAGAGAAGATATTTCTTCATCTGCTGCATTCAGTAGAGAATCCTAAAAGTTTAGGCTGTAAAGTTACCCTCTAAGTAGAAAACCTTTTCCTCTTTTTAGCTCATGCTCCTTTCTTATTTTATTAAACAACATATAACCATTTTCCTTTGGAATATTTACCTGGCAGCAGCTAAGCAAGTTTCTATGTCACTCAAGGATAGTCTGAATTACCTTCTTTTAAAGTCCACTTGATCGAGCCTGTCCTCTTGCTGACAGCATGCAAACTTCCATCCAGGGTCGAAACAAACAACAGGGTCTCAGGCAGTGTTACCGTGCTGGCACTTCCGAAACTCTGCAACGAGACAGACAGTAGCTTCATGTCAATCCACTCCTTCACCCTGGGCATGTATAATCACAATAATCACAAACACCCCAAAATCATCCTTCATGCCAGGTGGTGGTGGTGCACGCCTTTAATCCTAGCACTCAGGAGGCAGAGGCAGGCGGATCTCTGTGAGTTCAAGGCCAGCCTGGTCTACAAGGGCTAGTTCCAGGACAGCTAGGACTGTTATACATTGAAACTCTAGCTCGAAAAAAACAAAATTCATCCTTTATATGATCATCTATCTTCCAGATACAGAAACTGAGATTGGAGGGCCTAAGTTCTCATCCAATGGCACATGTCCAGACAAGAGCTGAGTCATTTTATCCAAATGCTGATCCTTCCCACAAACCAACAGGTCTATAATCTAACATGACAAAAAAAGTCTGAACAACCTATGGACAACGTCCCCTGAAATGGGGGGCAGGGGGAGAGGACAGTTTGATCAGCTTTCTGGCTTCCTCCCCTTGGGTTGGGTCTATTTTACACTAGAAAACCTTGGCATGAGCAAGGGAGATCCTTCCATTTTCTGGTATCCTCCTCAATTTCTTTCTTCATTGACTTAAAGTTCTTGTCAAATAGATCCTTTACTTCCTTGGTTAGGGTTACCCCAAGATATTTTATGCTATTTGTGGCTATCGTGAAGGGTGATGCTTCTCTGATTTCCATCTCTGCTTCCTTATCCTTTGTGTATAGGAGGGCAACTGATTTTTTGGAATTGATCTTGTATCCTGCAACGCTACTAAAGGTGTTTATCAGCTGAAGGAGTTCTTTGCTGGAGTTTTTGGGGTCGCTTATGTACACTATCATATCGTCTGCAAATAATGAAAGTTTAACTTCTTCCTTTCCGATTTGAATCCCTTTGATCCCCTTATGTTGTCTTATTGCTATTGCTAGAATTTCAAGCACTATATTAAAGAGGTATGGAGAGAGTGGACAACCTTGTCGTGTTCCTGATTTTAGTGGAATAGCTTTGAGTTTCTCTCCATTTAATTTGATGTTAGCTGACGGCTTGCTATAAATAGCTTTTATTATATTTAGGAACGACCCTTGTATTCCTAATCTCTCTAAGACCTTTATCATAAAGGGATGTTGAATTTTGTCAAATGCTTTTTCCGCATCTAATGAAATGATCATATGGTTTTTTTCTTTCAGATTATTTATATGATGGATTACATTGATAGATTTTCGTATGTTGAACCAGCCCTGCATCTCTGGGATGAAGCCTACTTGATCATAATGGATAATTTTTCTAATGTGTTCTTGGATTCGGTTTGCCAGTATTTTATTGAGTATTTTTGCGTCGATGTTCATGAGTGAGATTGGCCTGTAGTTCTCTTTCTTGGTTGTGTCTTTGTGTGGTTTTGGTATCAGAGTAACTTCAGGGAGGATCAACATAGTAAAAATGGCAATTCTACCAAGGGCAATTTATAGATTCAATGCAATCCCCATTAAAATCCCATCAAAATTCTTCACAGATCTTGAGAGGACAATAATCAACTTTATATGGAGAAACAAAAAACCCAGGATAGCCAAAACAATCTTATATAATAAAGGATCGTCTGGAGGCATTACCATCCCTGACCTCAAACTCTATTACAGAGCCTCAGTATTGAAAACAGCTTGGTATTGGCATAAAAACAGAGAAGTCGATCAATGGAACCGAGTAGAAGACCCTGATTTTAACCCACAAACTTATGAACACCTAATTTTTGATAAAGGAGCTAAAAGTATTCAATGGAAAAAAGAGAGCATCTTCAACAAATGGTGCTGGCAGAACTGGTTGTCAACGTGTAGAAGAATGAAAATAGATCCATATCTATCACCATGCACAAAACTCAAGTCCAAATGGATTAAAGACCTCAATATTAGTCTGAACACACTGAACCTGATAGAAGAAAAAGTTGGAAGTACTCTACAACATATGGGTACAGGAGATCACTTCCTACGTTTATCCCCAGCAGCACAGACATTAAGGGCAACATTGAATAAATGGGACCTCCTGAAACTGAGTAGCTTCTGTAAAGCAAAGGACACTGTCACTAAGACAAAAAGGCAACCCACTGACTGGGAGAAGATCTTCACCAACCCTGCAACAGACAAAGGTCTGATCACCAAAATATATAAAGAACTCAAGAAACTAAACTTTAAAATGCTAATGAACCCAATAAAAAAATGGGGCACTGATCTGAACAGAGAATTCTCAACAGAAGAAATTCAAATGGCCAAAAGACACCTAAGGTCATGCTCAACCTCCTTAGCGATAAGGGAAATGCAAATTAAAACAACTTTGAGATACCATCTTACACCTGTCAGAATGGCTAAAATCAAAAACACCAATGATAGCCTTTGCTGGAGAGGTTGTGGAGAAAGAGGCACACTCATTCATTGCTGGTGGGAATGCAAACTTGTGCAACCACTTTGGAAATCAGTGTGGCGATTTCTTAGGAAATTTGGGATCAACCTACCCCAAGATCCAGTAATACCACTATTGGGAATATACCCAAGAGATGCCACATCAAATGACAAAAGTATCTGTTCAACTATGTTCATAGCAGCATTGTTTGTAATAGCCAAAACCTGGAAACAACCTAGATGCCCTTCAATGGAGGAATGGATGAAGAAAGTGTGGAATATATACATATTAGAGTACTACTCAGCAGTAAAAAACAATGACTTCTCGAATTTTGCGTGCAAATGGATGGAAATAGAAAACACTATCCTGAGTGAGGTATTCCAGACCCAAAAAGAGGAACATGGGATGTACTCACTCATAATCGGTTTCTAGCCATAAATAAAAGACATTAAGCATATAATGCGTGATCCTATAGAAGTTAAATAAGAAAGTGAACCCAAAGAAAATCCTATAGTCATCCGCATGGAGAGGGGGAAGTAGACAAGATTGCAGGGCAAAAACTGGGAACTTGCGGGTGAGGTGGCATGGGGCAAAGGGGAAATGGGATGAGAAATATGAGAAGGGGAGGATGGGAGGAGCTCGGGGGATTGGGATGGTTGGGATATAGGAAGGATGGATACGGGAGCAGCGAAGTATATATCCTATCTAAGGGAGCCATCTTAGGGTTGGCAAGAGACTTGACTCTAGAGGGGTTCGCAGGTGTCCAGGAATATGTCCCCAGCTGGTACCTTGGGCAACTAAGGAGAGGGAACCTGAAATGACCCTATCCTATACTGATGAATATCTTGCATATCACCTTAGAACCTTCATCTGGCGATGGATCGAGGTAGAGACAGATTCTCAATTTGGAGCAACGGTCTGAGCTCTTAAGGTCCAAATGAGGAGCAGAAGGAGGGAGAACAAGAGCAAAAAATCAGGACCACGAGGGATGCACCCACCCACTGTGACAGTGGAACTAATTTATTAGGAGCCCACCAAGGCCAGCTGGTCTGGGACTGAATAAGCATGGGTTTATTCCGGACTCTCTGAGCATGGCGGTCAATGAAGACTGATGAGAAGCCAAGGACAATGGCACTAGGTTTCAATCCTAATACATGAACTGGCTTTGTGGGAGCTTAGCCTGTTTAGAAGCTCACCTTCCTGGACGTAGATAGAAGACCTTCGTCTTCCCGCAGGGCAGAGAATTTGGACTGCTCTTCAGTATCGAGAGGGAGGGGGAATGGTGTGGGGGGAGGAGAAGAGGAGTGGGGATAGGGGGAGGGGAGTGGGGGGAGGGGGCAATATTTGGGAGGAGGGGAGGGAAATGGGAAACGGGGAGCAGGTGGAAATTTTAATTAAAAAAGAATAAAAAATAAATAAATAAATAAAAGAAGATAGAGCTAATGGGCAAAAAAAAAAAAAAAAAACCTTGGCATGTTATAAGAGTCCTTAGTAGAAAAGAATAACTGTTTCTCATCTGCCAGAAGATTTTTTAAGCAAAAAATTAGAGGAATACATTTAAAGTAAAACAGGAAATCAACCTTTGTTATATAGATATTATATGTGTTAAAATATCAATATTCTTGGGCTGGAGAGATGGCTCAGCAGTTAAAAGCACTCCCTGTTCTTCCAGAGGAACTATATTGGGCATTCATAACTGTTTATGCTCCAGCTCTAGAGGATCTGATGTCTTCTGGAATCCATGGGCATCCACATCCATGTGGCACATACATACATACATACACACGTATATGTAAATAAAAATATTTTCAAATCTTTAAAAAGCAGTACACTCTGTCTGGTGGTAGTGGCATGTCCCTGCAATTCCAGAACTGGGATGGGGGTAGGGGACAGAGGCAGGCAGATCTCAGAGTTTGAGGCCAGACTGGTCTACAGAGTGAGTTCCAAGACAGACAACATATATATAGAGAAATCCTATTTTGAAAAAAAAAAGTATCAAGATTCCAGTGTAATTTATAATCATATTAAATTGAAGCTGTTATTGAAGAAATTGACAAAAAGCCTAACTCCAAACTTTTCCTCATAATCAAAATATAATTTAAAGTCCATCTTTTTCGTTCAATAAATTGTGACAACAGGGAGCCAGACATGGCAATTCATACCTGTGGTCCCAGCACTTTAGAGGAGAAGGCAACAAGATTATGAGTAAAAGATCAGCTTGGGCAACACAGCAAGGCTCTGCCTAAATAAATAAATAAATAAATAGATGGATGAATGAATGAATGAATGAATGAATGAATAAATAAATAAAAATTATTTTATTTTTAGATTTTTTAAATTGTGTTTTTTAATGTAGGAATGTTTTGCCTACATATGTATATAAGTGTAACACATGGGTACCTGGTATCTGTAGAGGCAGGAAAAAGGCAATGAATCCTGAATCCTGGAACTGGAGTTACAGAGGGTTTTGAGTTGTCATTTGGGTGCTGAGATCCCAATTTGGATCTTCTGCAAGGGCAGACTGATGAGCCATTTCTCTAACCCCCAAGATAAAAATATTAAAACAGGCCATTTTATTTTTTTTTTTTATTTTTTTTTTATTTTTTTTGGTTTTTCGAGACAGGGTTTCTCTGTGGTTTTGGAGCCTGTCCTGGAACTAGCTCTTGTAGACCAGGCTGGTCTCGAACTCACAGAGATCCGCCTGCCTCTGCCTCCCAAGTGCTGGGATTAAAGGTGTGCGCCACCACCGCCCGGCAAAACAGGCCATTTTAAAGCAGGGAATATAGCTCAATACACAGCAGTTACCTAGCATGTATGAAGCCCTGAGTTCAATTCCCTATAGTGAAAACTGAGATTAAAAAAAAAAATCTAAAAAAATCTAAAGAGAGCCCCAGCAGTTAAGACTGCCTACTACTCTCACAAAGGATCGAGTTTGGTTCTCAGTACCCACACTGGGCAGCTTACAACTGCCTATAACTCCAGCTACAAAGGAGTTGTACCTCTGCACTCCACAGGCACCTGTGTTCACATACCCACACACGTACACACAATTTCACATCTAAAGACTGTGAAAATTATCTTTATTATCCATTGCTAGTAGCAAAGAGAAATGTTAATATAACTTTTCTTAAAAATAATTTTTAAAGAGTACAAAATAACAGGGTTCTTCAATATTTTTACATGTACTTATAAGTCATGTACTTATATTCATTCGTCTCATTCTCCCTTGTTCCACCCACGCTCACACACACATACACATGTTCCCTTCCTCCCCTCAAATGGTCCTATGGGAAAGCATACTTCAGATCCTATATTTCAATTCAACCTCTATACCCTAAAGAAAACATTTCTGATATGAAAAAAAATTTCTGGACACAATGACATACTTTTGGCGGGGAGGGGGGGTGTTTCGAGACACAGTTTTTCTGTGTAGCTTTGAGAACTGTCCTGGAACTCACTCTGTAGGCCAGGCTGACCTTGAACTCACAGAGATCTTCCTGCCTCTGCCTCAGAGTGGTGGGATTAATGGCCTGGGCCACTGCCACCTGGCTACTTTCTTAATAGACTCAAATTTCTAATATTTAAAAAAGCCAAGTGTTGGGATTAACACCCAACACTCGAGAGGCAGAGGCAAGTGGATCTCTGTAAATTCAAGGCCAGACTGGTCTAGAGAGCAAGTTCCAGGACAGGCTCTAAAGCTTCACCGAGAAACAAAACAAACAAAAAAGCTGAAACAAACTGAGACAAGGCCCAACAACAAATTTTTCATATGTATTAACACAGACTTTAACTCTATGATACAGAAAATTGCTCATATATTATCCAGTGGAAAAATACAGAACCCAAAACTTGGTGTGCACTATGGTTCTGATGGTACAGGATAGAGTCCTGTCTGTGTGTCCTCCGGCTTTGCTAAGCCCTCCCTGTACACTCACCACGGGATTCATAGGATCTGTCACATGCACCCACATATGTGTACGATAATTGGTAATTTCCTAGATAAATCTTCCCTGTTGAGACGAGGCCCATTCATCTGTACCACACTTTTGTAATGAGTTTTTTTGTTTTTTTGGTCACTAACCCACAAATTACCTAGTTCTACAGTGTGTGTTGGAGGGGAGCGTGTTGAATTTAAACAGACCAACAATGCTTGCTTAAACTGTAACATATGAATTTTGGTATAAATACTCTTTTAGAATATGAGTATAGTTGTCTTTTTGTATTTAAAAAAAAAAAAAAAAAAAAAGGATTGTGCAGCTACTTGTGAATGGGGCCTGATTCAGAATGCCTCCTTACTCTCTTAAGAACCTTAAAAGAGCCGGGCGGTGGTGGCACACGCCTTTAATCCCAGCACTTGGGAGGCAGAGGCAGGCGGATCTCTGGGAGTTCAAGGCCAGCCTGGTCTACAAGAGCTAGTTCCAGGACAGGCTCCAAAACCACAGAGAAACCCTGTCTCGAAAAACCAAAAAAAAAAAAAAAAAAAAAAAAAAAAAGAACCTTAAAAGACAGGACCTGATGGTTCTCTTTGGGGCAGCCTGAGGTAACAGGACAAGTATTCCAGGACCTGCATTCCTTTTTCTAGGGGGGACCCACTGGAGGTACCTAGTGGGGGTAATGTTGGAGCAGCTGCCAGAACATGGCTCATCCCCTGGAGTGTTGGCCTGGATGGCAGAAGGTGCAGCCTTTGCTTGATATGGAGTGGTCTTCTTTCTGGAAGGGGTGAAAGAGTCAACTTTCCTGCTACCTAAAGGATCTGTTATCTGTGCAGGGCCTGTGCAGGGCCTGGAGTTTGAGGAAGAATTAAAGCCTGCTTTTAATTCTACCAGAACCCGGAAAATGGACTAAGGAGGAAACCACAGAAGCCTCAAGGGTGGTGGTACCTGTCCTATCTGAGGATCTAAGGATCTAAAGGTCACTATTTGGGAATGGCTGAAATAATTTTGGTTCACAGGGTCCAGAGGGTAACAAGCTACAAGTAGACCTGTCCTCCCGACATGAGAAAACTGTATGGCCCAGAACAAATAGTTACCACAGAAATAACCAGTCTTGGAACACATGTAGGAACCGAGAGTCCTTCTGAGCGGCTAAAGTAAAAAACAATAAACTCAGGAGGAGTTTTATAATTTTTCGCCATACGGGAAAAAGCTGAATGAGAGAAAGACAAAAGGAAGCCTGAGGGAAAACTGAGCTTAAAGACAGTGAGAGAATGAATGTCTGCCTTCCATTGTTCCCTGGACCTCAGCAAAGGCTTTCCTTAAGCTGAAAGATACTCATCCTTAAAACAAATTCCCATTTGTGTAAATCTGCTGGAAGTGGGTCTCTGTGACTCGCTTCAGATAGTCCACACCCCCATACTTTTATTTTAGAAAGAGAGTGATGAGGTTTGGAGATGGCTTGCAGTTAAAAGCACTTGCTGATCTTGCAAGAGGACTATGATTCAGTTCCTAGAGCCCAGGTGGCAGCTAACAATCTCTCTCCTAAGGGATACAGTGTCCTCTTCTGGCCTCTGTGGGCACCAGGTACCCATGCAGTGTACATATATATGTTCAGACAAACACTCATACACATAAACAAGAATAAATTAATGCAAAACAAAAATACAGAGGACTGAGAAGATGTCTCAGGAGGTAATGGTTTTGCCACTGAGCCTGAAAACCTGAGCTCAATTTCCAGTATTCACATTGTGGAAAGAGAGAGCTGCTCATTTGAGCTGTTCTCTGACCTCCACATATGTGCTATGGCACATATGTCTCCCAGAAAAATAAAAAAACAAAAACCCAACAAACATGATTAAAAACAAACAAACAAGTAACAGAGAAGCTAGGAGGTGGTGGTGCACACCTTTAATCTCAACACTCAGGAGACAGGCAGGCAGATCTCTATGAATTCAAGTCCAGCACTGTCTACAGAGTGAGTTTCAGGACAGCCAAGGCTACACAGAAAAACCCTGCCTTGAAAAACCAAAGTAAATAAATTAAATAAACAAAAGCACAGAGAAAAGATAAAGAAAATAGGGCTGGAGAGGTAGCTTAGTGATTAAGAGCACTGTCTGCTCTTTCAGAGGTCCTGAGTTCAATTTCCAGCAACCACATGGTGACTCACAACAATCTGTAATGATATCTGGCCTTCAGGTATACACTCAAGCCAACAGAACACTATGCACATAATAAATAAATCTAAAAAAAAAAAAAGAAGAAGAAAAGAAAAAAAAAGATAAAGAAAATATTATAAAATTATAGCACTAACATTTTCTCCTCCATTTTCTTAAAACACACAAGTTTGCAGATCAGAGAGAAGCTGACCTTTAACAGCACTTATGTGAGCACCTGAGTTCAGGGAGCACAGTTTCAATTTCAGGATATCAGGCAACTCTGCCACCTTTGATTATTAGTAGTTACCAAAAGGAACAAAGGTTTAGAGAGGCAGAAGTCTCCCAGATTTTGAGCTTCTAGAAGAATAAGAGAGTTGGTACTATTACTGAAGCCTTCATTGCAGCATAGAAAATGTCCCAAATATCTCATCACAGTAATAGAATTGAAAACACTTGAACATGAGTGCTCCTTTACTACCAGCGGGGAAGACAAAAGCCATGTACCTTGTTTGAATAGCTTGGACACACAGAAAAGGCAATTGTCTGTGGTTGACTGGCACTCATACAACTAGCATAGTCTTCTAAAGATCTCAAAAACACGAGGTTTGCTTCTTCTTGGGGTAGAGGGTGTGAACCAAATGTAGATGATGCTGGTGCAGTGGGAGGGTCTGCAGGACGGGGGCCAGGATTAGAAGGCCGAGGAGGCTTCCCCAGAGGCAGTAGTCTTAGGAGCCAGGGCCAGTCACAGTCGAGGCTGTGGGGCTCATGGAGATAAAGCTCAAGGAGTGAATGCCCGTGGGCGCCTGGTTACGGACATGAAGATCAATCCCTGGAGGAGATCTACCTGGTCCCCTGCCCATTAAGGAACCTGAGATATTGAGATTTCCTGGGTGCATCACTAAAGGATGAGGGTCTAAAGATCATGCCAGTGTAGAAGCAGACTTGGGCTGGCCAGCGGACCAGGTTCAAGGCTTTTGTCACTACTGGGGACTACAATGGTCATGTTGGTCTTGGTGTGAAGTGCTCCAAGGAGGTAGCCACTGCCTTCCGAGAGGTCCTCATCTTGGTAAAGGTTTGCATTGTCCAGATGCAGAGAGGCTACTGAGGGAACAAGATTGGCAAGTCTCACATTGTTCCACACAAAGTGACAAAGTATGTTGGTGTGTCTCAACCCGCCTCCAGAGGCCCTGGCATACTCTGCTCCTGTATCAATAACTGCTACACATCAGTCAGGGGCTGCACTGCCACCCTGGGCAACTTTGCCAAGGCCACCTTTGATGCCACCTCTAAGACCTACAGCTACCTGACCCTGACCTCTGGAAAGAGACTGTGTTCACCAAGTCTTATCCACTGACCATCTTGTGAAAACCCACACCAGAGTCTCCGTTCAGAGGACCCAGGCTTCAGCTGTGGCCACCACATAAGGATTTTAGACAAGAAAAATAAAGTGAATTAAGTCTGTTAAAACAAACAAGCAAGCAAAAAAAACATGAGGTTTGGAGAGAAGCTGGATTAGTCATTGAGCTCTAGTCGTCAGTTACATGTCCACAGTAACTTCATGACCCTCACCCAAGCTTGGCAGGTTTTGCTCTTAAATGATTCAAATTGGGTGTCCCTGGGGAGCCATTAAAATCCTCTCTTTCTCTCTCCTCTCTCCTCCCCTCTTCCCTCCCCTTGAGATGGGGTTTCACTGTGTAGCCTATCATATTCTCATAAGATAAATACGCATTATAAATTTCCTGATGTTTCAAAACCTCAAGCATAATTTATCCCTCCCTTTGAAATAGGTCCTTACAAAGCCCAGGCTGGCCTTTGATTCTCTACATAGCCAGTGATAATCTTGCCTGGTTTAGGTAGTGCTGAAGATCATAAGGCTTCATTTGTACTCGGGAAACAATCTACCAATTGAGCTACCTTCCCAGACCTTCAGCATTTTTTTTAAACATGAAAATACCTACCTCTAAATATAGTTGCTATAACTAATATGAATAAATATGCTCCTAGATGCCTTCTGTGATATTGATCACAGCCGAGAACTATTTGTACCAGAACACTGAAAAATACTGCTTCATGATAATGAACATGTCCATTACCTTTGCCTAGCCATTCCAGACTTTAGTACTTAATATTTTTTTCTACAACAGATGAAAAGCAGGAACAGACCCTACAGCTATACATGATAGTTTCCAGAGGGCTTGAAAATGGAAAAAGGTCAAACCTACCTCCGCTCTATGCTATCTGGAAACTAACTGATGTTTAAAACTATACATATATACTCTTAGTTTGAAGATGGTTTCTAGAAAGTGAAGAATCAGGAAATCCTTAATGGTTGAAAATAACAGGGGCAGGTATTTTAGTCTACCCTCAAACTGAACATCCCAAAGACACTAGGCTCTGTCCTCATAGTCCCTCTCATTCAAGATGACCAGAAATCACTTTGGAAATACCCAGCCTTTGAAGCACCTCAAATCAGATGACCTTTTCCAAAGTGATCTATGCTTGATGCAAATTACTACCTTGTTTATAAGAATGGAGCATAAAAGAGGACTGTGATTTCTGTCTGTTTATAAACTCCCTCAAAACACACACACACACACACAACACACACACACGTGTGTGCACTCTCACTCATCAAGACCCACTTTTCAGCCGGGCGGTGGTGGCGCACGCCTTTAATCCCAGCACTCGGGAGGCAGAGGCAGGCGGATCTCTGTGAGTTCGAGACCAGCCTGGTCTACAAGAGCTAGTTCCAGGACAGGCTCCAAAACCACAGAGAAACCCTGTCTCGAAAAACCAAAAAAAAAAAAAAAAAAAAAAAAAAAAAAAAAAAAGACCCACTTTTCTTAGACAGGGGTTGTAGCCCTGGCTGTCCTGAAACTTACTCTACAGACCAGGCTGGCCTTGAACTAAGAGACTTCCCCAGTGCTGAGATTAAAAACATGTGTCACCACTGCCTGGGAAAACCCACTATTTTGTAATTACTTAAGTGCACGTAAATTAATTAAATCCAAATTGTACATCTTTGTTTTGTTTTCTGAGGGTTTTTGTTGTTGTTGTTTGGTTTGGTTTCTCTGTGCAGCTTTGGAGCCTATCCTGGAACTCTCTCTGTAGACCAGGCTGGCCTCAAACTCAGAGATTCATCTGCCTCTGCCTCCCAAGTGCTGTGATTAAAGGTGTGCACCACACTGCCTGGCTCAAACTGTACATCTTTTAAACAAGCATATTTTATCCCTGGCCTTCAATAGCAGAAGGAGCCTCACTGTAACCCTGTTCAGCATGCACTTCAACAAGCCACCTTATGCCGGGCGGTGGTGGCGCACGCCTTTAATCCCAGCACTTGGGAGGCAGAGGCAGGCGGATCTCTGTGAGTTCGAGACCAGCCTGGTCTACAGAGCTAGTTCCAGGACAGGCTCCAAAACCACAGAGAAACCCTGTCTCGAAAAACCAAAAAAAAAAAAAACAAAAAAAAAAAACAAGCCACCTTATGATGTGAGGTATCCTTCTGTACACTGCAAATACGTGTTGCTTTTATTGGTTGATGAATAAAGCTATTTGGGCCTATGGCAGGGCAGAATACAGCTAGTTGGGAAATCTAAGCAGAGAGACAGGGAGAAAGAAGGCAGGATCAAGGGAGCCGCCAGCAGGCACCAGAAAATCAAGATGTGAGGTAACAAGCCACCAGCCAAGTGGTAAAATATAAACTAAGAGAAATAGGTTAATTCAAATGTAAGAGCTAGCCAGAAAAAGTCTGAGCCATTGGCCAAACAATTATAATTAATATTAAACCTCCAAATGATTATTTCATAAGCATCTGTGGGAACTGGAGGGCAGGAGAGAAATCTCCAGTTACAACTTTATCTTATGCAAGGCCCAGCTGAGTCCTGCTGTCCAACATCCTGATTGCAAAGTGAAGCTTCACAACATCCAGCAGCTTCACTACTGCATGAAGCACCATTCTGCTAATGCAGTGTGTAGGAGGTTCTTCTGTTATTTGTGCTGATTTCATTGGTTGAATAAAGAAGCTGCCTTGGCCTTTTGATAGGGCAGCCCTTAGGTGGGTAAAGTAGACCGAAGAGACATGTGCGGACATACATGTGGAAGCCAGTGGTTGATGTAAGGTGTCTTCAGTTGCTTTCCACTTTTTTTTTTTTTTTTTTTTTTAAGACAGGTCACACTGTGCAGCCCTGGCTGGTCTGGAACTCACTAAACTGAATAAGCAGACCTCAAACTCAGAAATACAACTACCTCTGTCTCAAAGTACTGAGATTAGAGGTGTGCCACCACCTTATTTTTCTCTCTCTGAACCTGGAACTCACGTATTTAGCTAGATTGGCTGGTCATCAAGTCCCATGGATCTTCCTGTCTCCTCATTCTCAGTGTTGGGATTACAGGCTTCCTCAAAACACAAACACACACCACACATTCATTCATTCATTCTCTCTCTGTCTCTCTTTCTGTCTCTCTCCTCCCTCCCTCCCTCTCTTTTCCTGGAATCTACAACTGGCCACAAACAAGCTGCCTCTGCAGTGAAGGGACTCTTAACTAGGGCTTAAATCTACTATAGTCAACTTGTTCCAGAGATGAAGTGAAAGCAAAATTGTTAAGAGTTCATTTGGGGCCTGGAGAGATGGCTCAGTGGTTAAGAACACTAGTTACTCTTCCAGGACACAGGTTCAATCCCAGCATCCACATGGTGGCTACCAAACATCTGTAACTTCAGTCCCAGGGGATCTGACTACCTCCTCTGGCCTCTGAGGGCACTAGGCACGCAAATGGTACACAGATATACATGCAGACAAAACAGCCATACATATAAAATAATATTCTTTTTTTTATTTTTTTTAAAGATTTATTTATTTATTATGTATACAACATTCTGTCTCCCTGTATGCCCGCACTCCAGAGGAAGGCGCCAGATCTCATTACAGATAGTTGTGAGCCACCATGTGATTGCTGGGAATTGAACTCAGGGCCGCTGGAAGAGCAGTCAATGCTCTTAACCACTGAGTCATCTCTCCAGTCCCTAAAAAAATAATTCACTTTGATATGCTGGGGATATAGCCTAGTTGATAAAGTCCTTGTCTAGACTACATAAAGCCTTCTGTTGGATCTGTATTACTATATAAATCAGACAGTGATACATTGATACATATCTATAATCCCAGCACCTGGGCAGTAGGGGCCAAAGGAGCAGGAATTCAAGGTTATCTTTTGTTACTGAGGGAATTTGAGGCCAACCAAGGACATGAGACTCTACAGTATCTAAACAAATGCAAAAAAAAAAAAAAGTCCATTTTGGTTCACTAATGAATGCATAGTACAGTGTTACAGGTAAGACATGAAACAGGCCAGTAGGACATATAAGATTTCAAAAGTGTTTTACTGCTCAGTTTGGAAATACAGACTCTTGACAGCAATGAGAAAAATTAATTTCAAGTGAATTAGAATGTGCTAAAGAATGAGAGTTTATAATATTAGCTCTAGTAATAATGCTTAGAAGTAAAAAGGGTATTTTCCAAAGGGGAGGCAAGACAAGACATCGTATGCTGTGGTGGGGATGGACAGTGTGTGATGGATGTCAAAGCAGAGGTCAGTAACACGTGAGAAATAAACAGGCTGGGTTATTCTTTCTTTCTTAGATGAAGTCTTGCTATGTAACCAAGACTGGTCTTTTTAAGTAAGAAAAAAAAATGTTTTTTAAGATTTATAGCTGAGCAGTGGTAGAGCACGTCATTAATCCAGCTTTTTTGGGAGAGAGGCAGGTGGATCTCTGAGTTCGAGGCCAGCCTGGTCTGCAAAGGGAGTTCCTGGACAGCCAGGACTACACAGAAAAACCCTGTCTCGAAAAACAAAAGAAAGCAAACAAATTTATATTTATATGTATGAGTATTTTGTCTGTGTGCATGTCTGCCCACCATGTGCATGCAGAGGCCAGAAGACAGTGTCAGATCCCCTGGAACTGACAATACAGATATCTCACAACTGAGCCATTTCACCAACTCAAGATTGTTCTTGAACTTGTAGAGTCAAGTAATTCTTCACCTCATTCTCTGAGTAGCTGGGCTGATAGGTGCATGCTACCATGTCCAACTTCAGACTGGATTATTCTTCTAGATCTAACCAGTTGAAAATTACAGAATGGGGGCTGGACAGATAATAGCTAAGAGCACGTGTTACTCTTGCAGAGGACTCAGGTTAAGCTCCCAGTATCCACATAGTGGCTAACAACCACCTGTAACTCCAGTTCTAGCAGATCCTACACCCTCTTCTGGCCTCTTCAAGCACCAGGCATACATGTGATACACATACATACATGTAAGCATTCACACATACATATAAAAATAAATCTTAGCCCAGCAGTGGTAGCACATGCCTTTAATCCTAGCACTCGGGAGGCAGAGGCAGGCAGATTTTTAATTTTGAGGCCAGTCTGGTCAACAGATCAAGTTCCAGGACAGCCAGGGCTCCACAGACAGACACTGTCTCAAAAAATAAATAAATAAATAAATAAATATAAAAATTAAATTAAATAGAATAGAATAAATAAAACGAATAACCCCCCCCCAAAAAAAAATTACAGCATGGATTTACTGATTTTTTTTTCTTTAAAGACAGGGTCTCTCTGTATAGCTATGCCTCTCCTAGAAATTGCTCTGTAGCCGGGTGGTGGTGGCACACGCCTTTAATCCCAGAACTCGGGAGGCAGAGGCAGGCGGATCTCTGTGAGTTCGAGACCAGCCTGGTCTACAAGAGCTAGTTCCAGGATAGGCTCCAAAACCGCAGAGAAACCCTGTCTCGAAAAAACAAAAAACAAAACAAAAAAAAAGAATATAAGAAAGACACTTTCTGATATGCCACCACAGAATCCAGTCCTATAGTATTTAAATAAACAAATAAACTAAATTAAATAAAACACCTGTGTAGCATGTCAATCCAGCAGTAAGTTCCTCAGAGTAGTATCCTATAACAGAGGACCTTAATAGATACTAAAAGATATTTAAAAAAAACTTTTGTATCTACAATTCTACTTATACAATATTTCTTTCCATAAATGCAAGCAAAGTCTGGCTATTGGAGATTTTGATTGTTTTATAAAAGTACTCAGCAGAATTCAATTATTTTGTCATTTGATCACATAGCAAGAGACTGTGCCCAACAAAGACCAAAAAGTCAACAAGAATTCATAACAGCTGGACCAGTCAATGGCTCAGCAGATAAAGGCACCTGACACCTACCCTAACAACCTGAGTTTGATCTCCAGGACCCAAGGGGTAGAAGAGAACCAACTCCTGCAAGTTGTCCTCTGACCACCACACATGTGCCCCCCCCACACACACACAAATAATGATAAAATATTTTTTAGAAAAGAATTCACAGAGTCAGGCATGGTGGCTCAATGCCTTTAATCCCAGCACTCAGCTGAGTGTGAGGCCAGTCTGGTCTACAAAGTAAGTTCCAGGACAGCCAGAGCTATTACATAGAGAAACTGTCTCAAAAAACAAACAACAACAACAACAACAAATTCATGCCGGGCAGTGGTGGCACATGCCTTTAATCCTAGCACTTAGGAGGCAGAGGCAGGTGGATCTCTCTGAGTTTGAGGCTAGTCTGGTCTACAAGAGCTAGTTCCAGGATAGGCTCCAAAACCACAGAGAAACCCTGTCTCGAAAAAACCAAAAAAAAAAAAAAAAGAGCTAGTTCCAGAACAGGCTCCAAAGCTACAGAGAAACCCTGTCTCGAAAAAACAAAAACAAACAACAACAATAAAAAAGAATTCACAATAGCCGGGCAGTGGTGGCGCACGCCTTTAATTCCAGCACTTGGGAGGCAGAGGCAGGCGGATCTCTGTGAGTTCGAGACCAGCCTGGTCTACAAGAGCTAGCTCCAGGACAGGCTCCAAAACCACAGAGAAACCCTGTCTCGAAAAACCAAAAAAAAAAAAAAAGAAAAAAAAAAAAAAGAATTCACAACAGCAGCATGAAACAGAAATCAGTGTCTGGTAAGAGCACAAATTCATTACATAAATCCCTCTATACCAAAGAAAGCCCACAGGACCACAGAGAGAATCAAGCCTCTTGCACAGCCTAGAGAAATGGCTAACTTCTCTAGTAAAAGGTCTGCCTTTGTAAAGGCCTGCTGACATCAGAACACTGATACGAGACTTTTCTAGCTTCCTCATGTCTAGTTTTAAGGATTTCAGAATAATCTTAAATCATTCAAAATTCCGTCATACAGAGTTTCCCTGTGGTGTTAGCAATAATCCATCAACCATTCAGTTCCTTCTAGCCAGCCTCTTGACTGTTATATTTCCTGATAGTGTGTCAGTAAAGGTAACAATGACATTTGCTTTGGATGGGCGTCAGACATCTTAGCTGGGATGCAGTAAAGAGCAAGGCCTAACTGAACATACCATGTGGCTTCCAGTGAAACATGTAAGAAAGTTAAACTAGCACTTGTGGCAACTTTAGGGTGTGGTGTAATTAACCACCGCCCGAGACAGTTACAACTCTTCAGTTCAGGCTACTCCTCTGCTTTACCAGATCTGATAAAAGGTACTTCCTAAGTCCACTTTATTCCTGAGCACAAAGGTGGCTGCTTTCACAATAGGGGACTGTATTTCCATAACTACTTGTAGGACTTGAGGTTCAGTCCAAGTTCAATCATTTGCAGTTCTACTTGTCTTCAGGGTCGTTCCACCACACTCTGTCAGAAAAATGCTTCAGGAAACCTTTTACCACACTATAGACAAGAAAACAAAGCCTTGTTCTTAGGGTGGTATCAAATCTCAGGAGTAGTATGAAATGTCTGAGGAGCACTGGGGCGCTAGACCAAATCACTCATTTTATAGATACAAAAACCAAAACCCAAGGTGACATGATCATTTAGCACCTGAGCCTTAGCACGCAGGTTTTACCATTGTATTTTGTTGTCTTCACTAAAGAGAAGTAACTGCAATTTAGATCTTGTGAAACCTGCCAGGTTTACTTATCCTGAAAGAGAACCACAAAGAGCTGATCAGACTACAGATTTGTAAGATGCACCAGCCTGACTTCTAAAGAGTCAAACTCCTCTTAAATATGAATACTCATGTACAGCTTAACCTATTATTAAGAAATTCTGAGTGGAAACCCCAAAGGGAAAATAAGTCTCAATTACACAGCAAAATTTTCAGTCCTGATAATAATCTGAAACTGTCAATTTCGTTCTTTATACTTCCTTAGAGATTCCTTGGGGCAGAGGGAGTGTAAAGGGAAGAGGTCAAAGAGAAAGTGGGTAAGTGCTCTAGTTAAATTTAAATTATCTACAAACAACTGTATTTATGACATAATTGCCACCTACACTTGCCAGATGTTGCCAAGCATTATGATAAAAGTTAAATAGCATGAAATACTCTGGCTCTGACACCTGGCCAGACCCCAGAAGAATCCCCAGGTCTGAAATACATTGGCAAATTATCTACCTCTACCAACTAAGTCTACAGCACCATTTTTCTTTTTCCAGTTAGCTGGATTAATTTAATCATGTGGCTCCACACAACACAGACCAAACAGCAGAGCTGCTTATGCTACTGAGATATATAATTTTTGAGATGAAAGGACCAACAGATCACCTCCCAACCCTCTCATTGCACAGGAAAAGAAATCAAGGCCCACAGAGGTGAAGTGACTTGCCCAAGGCACCACAGACAGTTAACCATAGACACAGGGCCGGCTCAAGGCTCCACCTCCCAATCTGGTCTTTTGCTCACTGCCCCTAAACTATAATTTTACTACTTTAAATCATAGTTCCCTGAGAGCCATAAGCCTAAATTATTTCAGGTCTGAAATTCCCCTTAGAATCCTGCAGGGATAGATGAGATCAGCATTCTGTTTTGATATAAGGTTAGATCTTTCTAAGAAGACTAAAATAGAATTTATAGAATCTCTAAAGGTATGTACTATACCAAACAGCATAGCAAATTAGACAGGGTAGTTTTTTGTTTTTTTTTTTTAATGTATATGTGAGTTTGCCTGCATGCCTGCCTATGCTTAGTACTTAAGGAGGCCAGAAGATGGCGCTGAATTTCCTGAAACTGTAGTAACAAGTGATTGTCAGCCATCATGTAGGTGCTGGGAATCGAACCTGGGTGCTCTGGAAGAGTAGTCAAGGGCTCTTACCCACTAAGCCATCTCTACAGCCCCCAGAGTGAGATATATATATTTTTAAATTCTAGATCAAAATTCCTGAGATCCTGCTATCCATGTAAGTGTGGGGGAATAATATTACAAAAAGTCATAGCCTTAACGGTCATAAAAAAAATTCTTGGGCTGGAGAGATGGCTCAGCGGTTAAGAGCATTGCCTGCTCTTCCAAAGGTCCTGAGTTCGGTTCCCAGCAACCACATGGTGGCTCACAACCATCTGTGATGAGATCTGGTGCCCTCTTCTGGCCTGCAGACATACACAGACAGAATATTGTATACATAATAAATAAATAAATAAATAAATTTTTTAAAAAACAAGTTTTTAAAAAAATAAAAAAATTCCAACAGTACACACCAATCCAATCCAGACCTTTTCATAATTTAAAAAAATTATGTTTTAAATGACATTAAAACTTATAGACTTAAAGTGTACATGTTTTGATAAACACTATAGAATGGATAGTCAAACTAAATGTAATTAACAAATCCATTACTTTATATTTCATCTTGTGTATATGTGGTAAGAATATTTAATATCTAGTCTCTTAACAATTTTCAAGGACAGGCAAGATTGCTCAGCAGGTAAAGGCACTTGCTGCCAAGCCTGAAAACCTGAGATCAATCCTAGGAACCCACATGCCGGTAGGAGAGAATCCACAATTGTCCTCTGGCCTCCACATGCATGCATAAATAGGTATGCACACACATAACTAATAAATAAATAAATGTAATAAAGAACAGAAGGAGTTTAAAACAATCATAAACACAACATACTGCTACTAGCTGTAGCCACCACGTTGTAGAATAGGCCTCCTGACCAGCCCAGTTTGGGTTGTTTTCTTGTTTGTTTTTTGTTTTGTTTTGTTTTTTGAGACAGGGTTTCCCAGTAGGTATGGAGCAAGTCCCAACTCACAGAGATCCACCTGTCTCTGCCTCTCGAGTACTGGGGTTAAAGGTGTGCATCACCACCACCCAGCTGACTAGCCCAGTTCTAATGATCTAAAAAAAAAAAAAGGTCTCATAAAATGATTAGGATACAGCCATGTTCACTGCAGTTACTCTTTCAGTGTACATAAGGAAATACACATTTCTGGCTAGAATAAGACAACTTACTTCAACAGCAGGTATCATTTTAACCAGCCATAAATTGAAGGGCCTCTCAAAGTAAGTTATGACTGTTTCACTAGAAGGAATAAGATGCTCACGCAAAAGGAAGATATCAAACACTGATGTTTCTTGTGGTAAAATGTCTTACCAGCTGGCTGTGATGGCACATGCCTGTAATCTCAGCACTTGGAAGCTAAAGGAAGGAGGACAAATTCAAATCCAGCTTTTGCAACATAGTGAGTTTGAGCCACTCTGGCTCAAATTTGTCTCTGGGTAGGGAGCACAGTGGAGGTGGTTCAATGGGTAAAGTGCTTTCTGCACAAGCATTAGAATCTGAGTTCAGATCCCTAGCACCTATGTAAAAATAAAAGCCAGGTGTAGCAATCCATGTCTGCAACACCAGTACTAGGGGGCATACAACCAATCTAGCCAAAACAGTGAGTTCCAGGGTTTTTGTTTGTTTATTTGTTTTTAGGTTTTTCGAGACAGGGTTTCTCTGTGTAACAGACCTAGCTGCCCTGGAACTAGCTCTTGTAGACCAGGCTGGCCTCGAACTCACAAAGATCCGCCTGCCTCTGCCTCCCGGGTGCTGGGATTAAAGGTGTGCACCACCACCGCCCGACCTAAGAGACCCTGTTTCAAACAATATGCTGGAGAACAATAAAAGACACTCAATGTTGACATCTAGCTTCCAGACATACATGCACATGCAAGTATGCATACACAGATGAGCACACACATGAACATACGCCCCCCCACAATAACATCAGATTCCCTAATTTCAATATAGCTTTCTCACATATTCAGACAAAGACAGGTAAGCATAAAAACTGCTTGGAAGACTATGTTGGAACTAACAAATCTATAGACCTGTGACTTTTAAATGAAGAAATGAAAGAACAAAGCCAGAGGAGCTAGTTGGCGTGGAGCACCACTGCCTTCTCTAGCTTATCAAGTGGTGGGCAGGAAACAGAAGCAGGAAGGAGTACCCACAGGGAGACAGCAGTCTCTAGGTTCAAAAAGAAGCCTTTCCAGCAACCAAGCAACAGAATCTGCCCTGAAAAAAAAAAATGGCTGTTCAGGGCAGGAATGGAGGAGGTGGAGGAGGAACATACTTTTCACACTCTCTGTGCACAGGCCCAATCCTCACCCCCACCCCCTGGCATTTCTCTTTCTAAGGTCACCATCCAGGCCAGGCTCTGTGTACTCTGGAGTCCATCCAACCTTACTGCCAACTTCTTTGGGTCCTTGGGTATCTGCACAATGAGGCAAGTATACTAAGTTTCTACATTTTGTTTTGCTTTTCTCCCTCTTGAAAACTGAGAAATATTAGTATCTCTCTAAATGCTAAGAAGCAAAACAAATATTAAGAATTTCAAGGTAAGCCGGGCGGTGGTGGCGCACGCCTTTAATCCCAGCACTTGGGAGGCAGAGGCAGGCAGATCTCTGTGAGTTCGAGGCCAGCCTGGTCTACAAGAGCTAGTTCCAGGACAGGCTCCAAAGCTACAGAGAAACCCTGCCTCGAAAAACCAAAAAAAAAAAAAAAAAAAAAAAATTTCAAGGTAGAAGAGGCTGTGGCTCAGTTGGTACAGTGCTTACCTAGCATGCATGAGGCTCCAGGCTGGAGCTCCAGTACCACTTTTTTATAATCCTAGCACTTGGGAAGCGGAGGTGGATAGTTCAGGGGTTCAAAGTCATCCTTAACTACATAAGGAGTTTAAGACCAGTCTGGGATACACCTGATTTCTGTCTCAAAAATTAATTTAATTAATTAAATAGTAAAAAAATAAAGAATTTCAAAACAAGAATTACATAAATATAATGAAGAACACTTAACAAAGAATATTGGTGGTAGTCAAGGATATCATCAGAAAGTAAATAAAACTCAAAAACCTGATTATCCACTCTGTCTTAAACATGTTTACTCCCATCTCTCATGAACAGACAGCAACAGTACAATAGATGGTGCTGCCAGAGAGAAGCTGTGATGTCTGAGGAAGAGTTTAAGCAATGAGAAGATTCTCACCAGATGTCACTCCCATTTTACATCCTGGGACTGTACTTCAACCATCTAGATACAGTATATCATTTACTTTTCCTTCTTCTCTCTCTTTTCTCCGTGTAGCCCTGGCCTTGGCTGTCCTTAAACTCACAATGATCTGCCTGTTTCTGCCTCTTCTGCCTGCTTCTGAGTGCTGAAATTAAAGGTGTGCACCACCATGCCCAGTCATACCATTTTCTGATGATGCTGAATAACTCAACAAATATCTATTAGTACAATGTAGTGCCTGGATATGGAATATCCTTCTGTATATGTGTTGCTTTTATTGGTTAATGAATAAAGCTGCTTTTTCCTATGGCAGGGCAGAATACAGCCAGAATATAGACTTAATCTACATGAGACTCTGTCTCAAAAAGAAAGAAAGAAAGAAAGAAAGAAAGAAAGAAAGAAAGAAAGAAAGAAAGAAAGAAGAAAGAAAGAAGGGTCTAGCAAAATGGCTCAGAGGGTAGAGAAGCTTACTACTAAGTCTGGTGACCTGAGTTCCATCCTGGAACCTATATATAGTGTTAGGAGACAAACAACTCACAAGTCATCCTCTGACACACAAACAAAATTTAAAAAAATAACAAAACACAATAATAGCCAAGCGGTGGTGGCGCAGGCCTTTAATCCCAGCACTCGGGAAGCAGAGGCAGGCGGATCTCTGTGAGTTCGAGACCGGCCTGGTCTACAAGAGCTAGTTCCAGGACAGGCTCCAAAACCACAGAGAAACCCTGTCTCGAAAACAAAACAACAACAACAAAAAAAAAACACAATAATATTCATTACAAAAGAGATTCTGGGGGCTGGAGAGATGGCTCAGTGGTTAAGAGCATTGGCTGCTCTTCCAAAGGACTTGGGTTCAATTCCCAGCACCCACATGGCAGCTCACAACTGTCTGTAGTCCCCATTTCAGGGAATCTGACATTTCTCATACAGTATATATAGGCAAAACGCAAGTGCACATTAAATAAATAAATCTTGAAAAAAAAGAAAAGGAAAAAAAAGGAGGTTCTGACTCCTGCCCTCACAGCATCTACTATCCATTAAAGAGTCAGAGCAGTCAATTTCACAAACAGAAAGCGACAAGCTGCTATAAGCATTATGAAAGAGACAGAAAGCCGTAGAAGGGTAACAGAAATCTGGTCTTTTGATGGGATGGGTTGGGCTTGAAGGGTAGAGATTTTGTGTCAAAAGTGTTTGAGTTAATAGCCACAGCAAGAAAGGAAGAACCCAGGCAGTGGACAAAACCTGTGCAGAGGCTACAAGATTGAAAATAATTTGCCACGTTTAAGGACCTCTAGGATCAGTGTGGCTAGAGAGTGAAACCGGACAGGGAACGGGAATAGATAGGGCTAGAGAAGATAGCAGAAACTTGAACATGCACTTACAGAGTGAGCCACAAGGGCCAGAATCAACTTAACATGTCCTGTTCGCTGTTTAACTGTGGACACCCCTACAGAAGCAGCAGGACCATAGGCTGCTATACAGCAAAAAAGACCTAGAAGGAAAACCCCACTCCTGAACAGTGAAGCAGTCTACACATAAAACACAGATAATCTGTGTGCATACAGTGGGGGTCCTTCCTCATGTTTTAACTTATACTGTATTACATTACACTACATTAATGTTGCATAGATGGTTTATAGCTGACTATTGGGGTTACACAGCAAAACCTCATGGGAAAGCTTAAAGAGCGCTTCCGGTGAACCCAAATTCAAGGTTTGCATCTACCACCCCAAGTCTAAGAGTATTCTCTAACCAGTCGCATCACATGTGATCAGAATGACCATTAAGTCTCTCTTTCGAGTCACCCCATCTGTCTCCACAGTACCTGTACCCATTCTAGGGTGACTTTTACTACAATAGAGAGAAATCTAGAACCCTAGAGACCAAGATAAGTCACTGAATCATGACCTTCATTACTCAAGGAGGCTGGCAAGGACTTGCAGGATTTATCAATCTCTTCCAGGCACTCCCTGCCTCACTCAACTTCCTGTTGGCTGACTCTTCGGTTTCTTTTACTTGCTAATTCATTTATTTCAACTCCACTCTCAGACTGGGCCCTTGTTTTTATCCTCCACAAGTACAGAAAGAGACTTGTTATGTAGAACCCCCAAAGCTTACTCCTTCAAAAGCTCCTGCAGAGGAATTATGTAAGACAATGCAAAAGCACGTTCCATAATGGTGCCTCCTGACAGTTGACTTGGCAACATCACCAATTCCTGCCCAGAGCAATTCCTATCTTCAAAGTCCCCCTACCTTCCTAGGTCAGGTCCTCACATTCCTGTGCCTAGCTTGTGTCCATTTGACTCCAAAACTTGTGAATAACCTTCTCAAAATCAAAATTCAAAAAAATCCAAAGTTGCTAGGTGTAGTGGCGCACATATTTAATCCCAGCACTCATTAGACCGAGGCAGGAGGATCTCTGAGTTTGAGGACAGCTTGGTCTACACAGTAGGCCAGCCAATGGTACAGAGTCAGACCAGCCTTATAAACAAAAAACAAAACAAAACACCAACGTCTGGAGATAGCCCCACAAGTCTGGCATATGCTTAATGATTTTGGGGGGTGGAGGGGGGTGGTGATTCTGGGCAGGGCTCTTCCAATTATCCAGGAATCAGTTTTTGATTCTTTTTTTGTTTTGTTTTGTTTTGTTTTTGGAGACAGGGTTTCTCTGTTACACCTCTGGCTGTCCTGGAACTTGCTCTGGAGATCAAACTGGCCTGGAACTCAGAGATCCAACTGCCTCTGCCTCATGAGTGCTAGGATTAAAGGCCTGTGCCACCACCACTGGCTTCAGCGTTCAGGTCTATTGGAAAAGAGTGGGCTGGATGGAGCCTTTTAGTTCTGCTGTGTGAGCACCCACAACTTACTAGGACTTCGCCTCTCCTCAGGCTTTGCTGTCATGCTTCTAACCCCAGCCCATCAAACCATGTCCAAAATCCACATACATAGACGCTATAGAAATCTTGATGCCTTTAAACATAGTCATTCCTAATCCTTCCTTGCCACACCCTGGTGTCTCCACTTACCTCAAAATATTGCAACACTGGATATTAGTAATTATCTGATTCACTTTAAGATTTAGGGTAGGGAAAGAAATACCAAAGAATTTTTTTAAAAAAACTAAAACAAAGAATAAAACGAAAATGTTGTAGGAACCAGAGGCTGATTTCTAGCTATAAGCACAAGGTATATACTCATAAAGCATCCACATCTAAACCTAAGGGGAGAACCCTCCTTCTCTCCAACCACAGATCAGATAAGGAACTGAGCTTTACCACACACTAAGAACTCTAGAGATTTCCAAGTACTAAGCCCTCAGAGCAGGAATAGGGCTGGTCTTAGAAGAAACCATGGTTTGATTCTCTGTTAGTTAAGCAGCAAAACTATAGATAAACGTCTTAATCACTCTGTGCAAGGAAACTGTTTTCTTCTTTGTATAACCAGACCAGACCATGACAATTAGAAAATTACCCCGACAGAATTATGGGGAAACACTGCTGGATTAAGCAGAGCAAACAGTACCTTTGAGGTGAGAGACTCTTCAAATCTGGTTTTACAACAACTTTCTTATAGTATTTTAACTTCTTTGGTGATGTTACAGATGCTACTACAGTAGGAAGAAATTTTAATTTTTGTTAATGTAAAACACACACGCACGCATCATATACATTTAGAAACAGAGTCATCAGAAAAAAAAATCCAGAAACTACTGGGGAATTTCTCTAATTTTAATTTTTTCTCGTTATCATTAAAAAATCAACAATGGGAGCTCTTGGATTTGCTCAGGATTTTCTTTTTTTTTAAATTTATTTCTTTATTAAAGATTTCTGCCTCCTCCCCACCACCGCCTCTCATTTCCCTCCCCCTCCCCCAATCAAGTCTCCCTCCCTCATCAGCCCTAAGAGCAATCAGGGTTCCCTGCCCTGTGGGAAGTCCAAGGACCACCCACCTCCATCCAGGTCTAGTAAGGTGCTCAGGATTTTCAAACATATCTGAAAACTGTTCCCACCACTGCTCCAGAAGATGAGACAGACAAGAAACAAACTGGAGTACAGACCTGCATGTTGACTCCTACACTACGTGGTGATGTTTAACAGAGTGCTGTGTTAGGAGCAGTGCTCAGGAAAGATCCTGTGTTTTCTGGAGTGCTCCAAATAAGCTGAGCCTTATTTGATGGAAACACACCAACTGACTCACCAGGCTCCCTACTCTCCTGCTCTACATGTTCCACTTATTTAAAAACTAAACAAAACCCATTTTCAATATTTACTTAGTATGTATAAGTGTATGTCTGTGCATGCATACGTAGAAGTCAGTTTTTGAGGAAAGGTCAGCTTTCAGGAGCCAGCCAGTTTTCTCCATCTACCAT
This sequence comes from Chionomys nivalis, assembly GCF_950005125.1. Taxonomy (NCBI): domain Eukaryota; kingdom Metazoa; phylum Chordata; class Mammalia; order Rodentia; family Cricetidae; genus Chionomys; species Chionomys nivalis. The sequence goes on from NC_080092.1 coordinate 87,026,567, forward strand.
GTTGGTTCCAGGGACTCAACTCAGGTGCTCAGGATTGGTAGCAAGCTAATTTATTCACAGAGACATCTCCTATCCATACACAAGGTTTTAAATAAATAGAATAGGCTAGGCAGTGTAGTGCATGCCTTTAGTCCCAACACTCAGGAGGCAGAGGCAGGTGGATCTCTGTAGGTTCGAAGCCAGCCTGGTCTAGAAAGTGAATTACAGAATAGTCAGGGCTACACAGAGAAACAAACCCTGTCTCCAAAAACGAAAAACAAAACAAATGTATGTACTGATGTATACGCAGTATGTTAAGACCTATACAATATGCCACAATCAAGTCAGAGTAATTGGCATACCCATCATTTCATGTATCATTCTGAATGTTAGGAACATTCAAAATCTGGGGCTGGAGAGATGGCTAAGCAGTTAAGAGCACTGGCTGCTCTTGCAGAGGACCCAGGTTGGATTCCCTGTACCATGGCTCACAGCTGCCTGTAACTCCTGTTTCAGGGACCTGATGCTCTCTTCTGACCTCCATAGGGACCAGGTATACATGCAGGCATACATGGCAAACAGACATACATGCAGGCAAAATATTCATACAATAAAAATAAAGATATTAAATTTTAAAAAGAAACATTCAAAATCCTTTCCAAATATTTCAAAATCTTTAATAGATTATCACTAACTACATTCTATTGTGCTACCAAACACCTTCTAATTCCCTAACTACATATTTTTAAAATATTTGTTTGTTTGGGAGAAGGAGCATGTGCCAGGGCACATGTGTGGAAGTCAGAGGATAATGTGGAGTAGTCAGTTCTCTGCTTCCATCATGTGGGTTCTGGGGATAGAATTCGGGTCATTAAGTTTGGTAGTCAGTGCCTAATGAATCATCTTTACCTAATGAATCATCTCAGCAGTAACTAACTATATTTTAATTACCTGCCCTCTCTATCTTCTTCACCCTATCCCCTGTCAGCCTCTGGTACGTCTACTTTTTTCCCCCAAGATGGGGTCTTAACCTATGTAGCTCAGGTTGTCTTGAACAGGTTTCCTGTTTTAGCCTCCCAAGTTCTGGGATTACAGGCATGTGTTTGATAATCACTATTCTACTACCTGTTTCTACGAGATCAATTTCTTCAGCTTGAATATGTAAATAAGAACACATGGTATCTGTCAATGTCTGGTTTATTTCACTTAATATTATGTCCTCCATCCACATTATCATAAGTGACAGGATTTCATTTTTTTATGACTGGATAATATTCATACTTATATTTTTTATACATACATAAATATATATGTATGAATGTTTTGCCTGCATGCATATCGGTTTGCCACAAGTGTGTCTGTGGAGGTCAGAAGAGGGCATCAGAACTCTTAACCACTGAACAATCTCTCCAGCCCTGACTGGATAGCATTCTATTATGTATACATAACACATTTTCTTTATCTGTTCATCTACAAATGAACACCTAGGTTGATTGCCTACCATGGTTATTGTGAGTAGTGGTACACTAAACATAGGACACAGCTATGTCCTTGGCACATGGGCTTCTAGGAAAGTACATGCTTCACTCTTGTACTTTAAGGGCCCAACTTACTCCCTCCACAAATGCCTTTCACCCACTTTCCTTAGCTACTTCATTATTGCTATGAAGTTCCTGCTTGCAATCTTTAATATCACAAGGATGTTTTACTTGTCAGGGTTTGGTGAAAGAACCTGGAAAGTTGGGTTGTTTTAATTCTCAAGGCTCTTAATAAACAAAGAAAGCAAAAATAAGTGTTAGGTACCTTCTAATGAACATCTATAGGGGGCTGCAGAAATAGCTCAGTGGTTAGGAGCACTGGCTGTACTTCCAGAGGACCTGGGTTCAATTCCCAGCATCCACATGGCAGTTCACAACTGTCTATAACTCCAGTTCCAGAGGATCTGACACCTCATACAGACATACATGAAGGCAAAACACCAATGCACATGAAATAAACATAAATTATTAAAAAAAAACTATTACTAAAAAAATCTGTATAGACTTCTTGCAGTTCAGTTATTTATTAAGTGTATTTGAATAGAAGGCCAGCTATCAGATAATGTTAATAATAGCAATTTTCAACAGTTTGTGCTTAAAAAAAAAAATAAGCATCTATGGTTCTTAAGTTAACCGGTTTTTGAAAAGTAACAAAAGAAAATGTTGACTAACTGTGGAGCTAGTTCTGTCAGTAATGTGCTTGCCATGCAAAGGCAAGGACCTGAGTTTGATCCTTAGCACCATGTAAAAGGCCCGGTACTGTGGCATGCACTTATAATCCCAATTCTGGGGCATCAGAACAGGCAGATCCCTGGAGCTTACTGGACAGTCAGCCTAGCTTAATTAATAAGCCTCAAGTTTGAGTGAAAGACCATGTCTCAAAAAATTAAATTAGGGGCTGGAGAAATGGCTCAGTGAATAAGATACCTTATTGCTCTTGAAGAAGACCCTAGTTTGGTTCTCAGCACCCACATGATAGCTCACAACCATCTGGAACTCCAGTCCCAAGAGATCAAATGCCTCTTCTGTTCTTTGTTTTGTTTGTTTTTGGTTTAGTTTGGTTTGGTTTTTTGAGACAGGGTTTCTCTGTGTAGCTATGGCTGTCCTGGAACTTGCTCTGTAGACCAGGCTGGCCATGAACTCACTGAGATCCAACTGCCTCTGCCTCCCAAGTGCTGGGATTAAAGGCATGTGCCACCACTGCCCAGTCTCTAGTCTGTAATCTTTAAGAGGATTTCAATGATATTGTGTATTTTTATTCAGTTAGAGGGGCTTTCAGAACATTTGCTTGAGTATGCTGCATCTTCCTGAGTATGCTGCATCAACCTGAGTATGCTGCATCTTCATAAGCTCCTCATGTCAGCAGTGAGATCTAGTTTTTCCACTGCCAAACTCCATCAGGTTAATAATGGTGGTGATCAGTCCATTTCATTCTTCATTTAGTGTGAGCTTTCACTATTTAAAAAAAAAAAAAATGACTCTTGACCCAGGATTATCTTCTTGTATTAAACATGATTTCCTTAGTTAGTGGGCTAATTAATAATTATAATTCAAAACCACATTGTTCTTCAGTGGAACATTTCCCCTCCCCCATCTCAGATGAGAGGACAATTGTTTGACTATGTCTCAGGAGTGTTTGTCATGGAAACTGAATTTCATCCTACATTTCTGAACAAACAGTGCTGTCAGATCCCCAGAACTTGATGTTGCCATTGATCTCTGGCCGAGACAGAGGAGCTTGTTGACTAAGGTAAACCATTTTTCTTAAAATTAATGGCCTGTGACTCCTGAGGGGCCTTGCAGGTGTGAGAGGAACATCTGCACAGAAGGTCACAGCTGTACCAAGGATGTGTTACTTGCCGCAGTGCTTCCTAGTCTGAACTCAAATTAGTCATCTGGACTCACCTAGGAAGCTTTTAAAGCTCCATGCCCAGCTACTTTCCCAGATGAAGGAAATCAAAATCTCTGGGCATATTTTAAAAAGATGTCTTAAACCCCAGGTAGAGGCCTTTTAGGTAATCCCTGTGCAGAACTGTGAGCTTGATGCCAGTCTGGTCTACAAAGAGAGTTCCAGGACAGCCAGAGCTATTACAGAGAAACCCTGAGTCAAAAAACCAAAAAGCAAAACTAAAAACAAACAAACAAAAAACACACCAAAAAAAAAAAAAAAAGGATTAGAGAATAGAGACAGCCAAAGTGGCATCTTTCTCTATCATTACCCTTGAAATCCACCAGCCATTTGCTTGAAGTTGAAATTGTCCCTTGTGCTTGGAAATGGGCAATGGTGGCACAGCCTGCAATGAGGGCACACGCCTTTAATCCCATCACTCAGGAAGTGGAGGCAGACAGATCTCAGAGTTTGAGGACAGCTTGGTCTACAGAGAGAGTTCTAGGATAGCTAGGACTACACAGAGAACTCTGTCTCAAATAAATGAAGAGAGGAAGGAAGGAAGGAAGGAAGGAAGGAAGGAAGGAAGGAAGGAAGGAAGGAAGGAAGGAAGGAAGGAAGGAAGGAAGGGTGAATGAATGAATAAGTTTTTTAAAAAATTAGCCTGTTTTATTGTTCTTAATGAACCTGAAAGGGAAATTCAATGAGTATTTGCTGAGTGCCTACACTACGGTGGGTTTGGCTAACACAGCATGCTAAACTCCATAAAGGAGGAAAAAAAGAAAAGAAAAGCTGGGTTGTCTATGGCTCTAGCACAAATCAGTCAGCACACACACAACAGGATACCTTCCTGTTCCCCAACCCCCTGTTATACTCTTCACCTAGGCTAATTTGAGTCTCTCTATGGTACAAGGGCCAAAGGGTCACTGCCACGGTCAGATCCTCACTCTTTCCTGTCATTGCAGGCCCACTTCCCTGGTGTTAGAACTGCTTGGGAGGTGGGGCCTCTGCAGAGACAGTTCTGTCTCTTCAGGATTTCCTGGTAAAGGCTTTGGCAGAGTTGGTAATAAGAAGTTAGTTAAGGACTTCTAAGACAAGTTTTCAGTTTTGCTATTTCAGACATATTACCAGGCGAAAAGTTACTGAAAAACATGCACCTGCTCAGATATTATTAGCCCTCAAAGAAATGAGCTTAAACTGCAAATCTGGTTTAGTTGGCCTCTTGATCTCAACCCCCTGGAGCTGGGTCAGGCCACTAAAAATGGCCTGTCTCTTGACAAGAGTTTCTCAGATGAAGGCAGTATCCCTAGCTTAAGCTGAAGCTCCACACAACACAGGGTAGCAGGTCACAGCTCTGTGGGAAGAATATACACCATTTAAGTAAGCATTTTCCACCTTACCAACAAGCCTACCAGATGGTCCTTCTCCAAACCCTCCTTAGTCCACTCCTCAGGTTAACACAGATAGCTGTACTGATGAGTTCTAACATAAGCCCCAGGACAAAGAACTGCAAAGGGTCAGGAGACAGCTTCCAGAGAAAAGCAAGAGGATCCGGTTCAAATTTTTTTCTGCCACTCACATACAACCTAAGACAGATTCCTAGACCTCTCTGGCCCTGGCTCCCTAATCTGTTTTTCTGGAGGGGAAGGGTTTCAACCTGAGAGGGAAGGGTTGTACCTGGGAGGGAGTTGGGAGGTGGCAGTTGCCTAAACTTCACTCTCCAACTCTTCAGTGTTTCCTCGCTGTCACGGAAAGGACCAGCACTGTACTCTTGATGGACTGCATGGGATGGCTGAGACTGATCCTAGTGCCCCCAGGAGCCTACACATTTATTCATAAATGCTACTACAGTTCAAAATATTTCTAGAACTTTAAAGAAACTCACTTCAAAAACTATACTCCTGAATCCCCTAAGTGGTAGAAAGTGCTAATGATCTGAGGGTGGGTTTCATTTCAATAAACCAGTAAAGATCTAATCCAAGTGTTTGCAATAAACTGCGATCAAACTAAGTAGTAATAGTTGTGGTCAAAGCTGCAGTGTGATTCACACAGACGTTATATTCAGTGAAGACCAGAAGGAAATGGGAACTGTTTTAAGTTATGTAAGGATAACTGGCTTAAGAATAAATACATGTAATTTTTAAAACATTCCTTTTTGTTCTAGGGTTATTGAAAAGTTATTTGGGCAGAACATGGTGGCTAGAAAGGCAGAGGCAAAGGATCACACAAGTTAGATTAGGCCAGCCTAATCTACACTTTGAGTCCCAGGCCAGCCAGGGCTACATAGGGAAATCATGGCTCAAAAACAAAACAAAACAAAACTTTTTTTTTTTTTTTTTTTTTTTTTTTGGTTTTTTCGAGACAGGGTTTCTCTGTAGCTTTGGAACCTGTCCTGGAACTCCCTTTGTAGACCAGGCTGGCCTCGAACTTTTTACAAGTTATTTTGGTGCTGGGCATGGTAGCACATGTCTTTAACCCCAGTACCCAGAAGGCAGAGGCAGGGGAATCTCTGTGAGTTTAAGGGCAACCTGGTCTACTTAGTGAGTTCTAGGGTAGCCAGGGTTATACAAATGCCCTTTCTCAATTTAAAAAAAAAAAAGGTGATGGCTGGTAGCAGCGCATGCCTTTAATTCCAGAATTCTGGAGGCAGAGGCAGGTAGATCTCTGGGTTTGAGGTCAACCTGATCTACAAGAGCTAGTTCCAGGGTAGCTAGGGCTATCATACAGAGAAACCCTGTCCCAGAAAAAAAAAAAAAAAAAAAAAAAAAAAAAAGTTATTTTGTTTAAAGTTACTACATGATTACAAAGTTATAAATAACAAAAATGTTTAAAAAAAAGAAAAGAAAGAAAAGCAGGGGTGGGGGGAGCATATTTGTATAACAAATAAATTGACCCTGATGAAGTAATTATTCTGAAAGTGATACATCCTTATGGATAAATAGGTTCAGGTATTTTTGTAGGAAAAGAAAATAAAGCAAAATAAAATAAAAAACAACAACAACAACAACAAAAACTCAAAGTAATAACTTTAATACCAACTGGCATTTTAATCTTCCTAAGAAAAATAGCTGCACCAACAAGCCATGAAAAGAACAAAAGTCTTCAAAAGAACAACTAATATATTACCTCTTGATTCATGAACAGTCTTCAGGCAACACTGTAAATGACCTCATAACCAAATACAAAGAATCTTATCTGCAGGAGACAGGCTACCATCAAAACTAAAGTCACAGGATTACCCTGAGGAGTTGTAGAGTGCTTGTGGGGACTGCATCTGCTAGAAAGCTGATCTGAAACCACTGCAGAGCAGAGGAAGCTGAGAATGAGCTATTTAAAAAGCCAGCATAAGGCATCACCGTTCTCCGCAATGCTTAATTACATAGGAGTCAGGGAGACTGCCAAGGTTATTTTCATCCTGAAAACATAAGTCAAACATTTTTCACTCAACTTAAAGAAATCAGCTTACGCCGGGCGGTGGTGGCGCACGCCTTTAATCCCAGCACTTGGGAGGCAGAGGCAGGCGGATCTCTGTGAGTTCGAGACCAGCCTGGTCTACAGAGCTAGTTCCAGGACAGGCTCCAAAACCACAGAGAAACCCTGTCTCGAAAAACCAAAAAAAAAAAAAAAAAAAAAAAAAAAGAAATCAGCTTACTCTAAAATGGCTGTCTTATCAATTTAATGTTGATTCTATGCTTTAAAATACCTCCAACTGTTGGAGAGATTGCTCAGTGGTTAAGACCTGGGTTTGATTCCCAGTACTCACATGCCAGCTCACAACTGTCTGTAAAGCTAGTTCCAGGAAGATCTGACATAGCCTCTGCAGGCACAAGGTACATATGTGGTACAAAGACATACAAGCAGGTAAAATACCTGTACATATAAAAATAATAAAATTAAAACAAATATCCAACAGTACTTGACGTTCAAAAAAGAACTGTAAATCTATACATACAATCACAAATTTCAGTGCTAGAAACTATTTCCAGCAAATAATCGAGCAATTAAGATACATACAAATGTTTAGCAATGAGGTGGTTCATCATATTATTAATTATTATCAATATCAAAATTAAAAACATCCTTATTATGCCAAGTGGTGGTAGAGCACGCCTTTAATTCCAGCACTTGGGAGGCAGAGGCAGACGGCGGATCTCTGTGAGTTTGAGGACATAGAGTTCTAGGACTGGTTTCATTGGCTCCATAGGTATTGAGAAACCCTGTCTCAAAAACCAAAAATAATTAAATAAATAAATCCTCATTATCTAAATGATCAAACTATGGCACATCTATTCAGAAGTACTATGTAGACAGTAAGATATTACAAAATTAAATTTACTGTGTTTCAGTCTGGGAAAGAAAAACATTATCTATGTAAATTTGTACACAGAAAAAATGTCTGAAAGAATATCAAGATATTAGTAGATTAACCACCAGGGAAATGCATATCAGAACCACAATGAATTACCACTCATACCCACTAGAGAACTATAAGACAGTAAGTGTCTCCATGTACATTGCAGGTGAGAATGTAAGCTAGTGATGAGGCTGGCCATTCATCAAAAGGTTAAATATGCAGTTATCACATGCTCCAGCAGTTCTACACCAAGAAAAACTAGCACCTAAGTGTTCTTAGCAACCTCCATAGAAGCCCAAATGTAGAAATAAGCTACATGGCCATCAACTGCTAGGTGTGGTGTGTCCACAGACAGAAATATTATTCTGCAACTAGAAGGAAAGAAGTACTGTTCTATATAAAAGAAAAAAACAGAATATGGATCAAAAAAGGTAATTATAAGACACAAGTATTACATGATTCCATTCGTATGAAATATGCAAAACGAGCAAATGTACTAACATAGAAAGTAGGTCAGTATTGTCAGAGGAAGGAGGTTGAGGTGGGAAAAGGGAGTAACAACTAATGAGTAAAATTATTTGTGGAAAACGTACAATTCTATCAATACACTAAAAACTATAGGATTAAACTTTTTAATGAGTGAACTATCATTCCACAAAGCTATTGAAAATGTTAATGGGCCGGGCGGTGGTGGCGCACGCCTTTAATCCCAGCACTCGGGAGGCAGAGGCAGGTGGATCTCTGGGAGTTCGAGGCCAGCCTGGTCTACAAGAGCTAGTTCCAGGACAGGCTCCAAAACCACAGAGAAACCCTGTCTCGAAAAACCAAAAAAAAAAAAAAAAAAAAAAAAAAAAAAATGTTAATGGGGTGATGTTGATTTGTAGTGATTATACAAGGGGTTTAATTTCATCTTGTTCTGTTTAATGCAGGCTTACCCACCCTTCTAACTTTTATTCAGCAAAGATTATTTTGAGTTTTTTAAAGTTTGCCATGTTATCATACACGGCTGAATAAAAGGCAATACGCCTGTCCTGTAAGACTGGGAAAATGGGAACAACCCCACAACTCCAGCAAGGCAACTGCTAGGCATGGCTCAATGCTCTTCCAACCCAATCAATCAGGACCCCATCCCCCAACCTGTGGGTGGATACAAACGCTCAAATCTTTACATGGCTGATGGTTAAAATTTTAAGAAGAAATGTAAGTAATAGCCTTATGATTATTTGCTTTTAATTTCTACTTTTCCCCATAGGGTAGGGTGTATTCATCCACATATCTCTGCAGTATGTCACTCTGAGGCAGGCGAGCCTGTGGAATATGGTAAAGCTAAAGCCACAACACAATCTTTAGCATCCGGGAGACACAGCCAACCAACACCCTTATTCACAGAGTATGAGTCATCATCCCTATTTTTTAAGTCAGCACCACTCTCTGATCTTGACTAGGTGACAGGCTCCAAATTATCTGAAAATAATATGAACTAAATCCATTAAAATGACATTAGGTGTTTCTCCTCTGTATCATTTCTGTGGGGGAAATATTTGATCATTATAACACACAAAATAAGAACTGGGCGGTAGTGGCGCACGCCTTTAATCCCAGCACTCGGGAGGCAGAGGCAGGCAGATTTCTGTGAGTTGGAGGCCAGCCTGGTCTAAAAGACCTAGTTCCATGGGGCTGGAGAGATGGCTCAGAGGTTAACAGCACTGGCTACTCTTCCAGAGATCCTGAGTTCAATTCCCAGCAACCATATGGTGGCTCACAACCATCTGTAATTTGATCTGGTTCCCTCTTCTGGCATGTGTATAAATAATAAATAATTAAAAAAAAAAAAAAAAGACCTAGTTCCAGTACAGGCTCCAAAGCTGCAGAGAAACCCTGTCTCGAAAAAACTAAAAACACACACAAAATATTAAAATTACAGATGACTTTAGATCTCAAACGCAAGGAGAATTTCAACGAAAATTAAATAAACATTCAATGATTCTTCAACCTGAAAATGGCATGGAAAACCTGAAGAAACCACCTCCCCTAGATCCATGAAGGTGAAAGTGTGCCGCCAGACAGTGTGAAGACACCTTTTTTTTTTTTTTTTTTTTGTTTTGTTTTGTTTTGTTTTGTTTTTCGAGACAGGGTTTCTCTGTGGTTTTGGAGCCTGTCCTGGAACTAGCTCTTGTAGACCAGGCTGGTCTCGAACTCACAGAGATCCGCCTGCCTCTGCCTCCCAAGTGCTGGGATTAAAGGCGTGCGCCACCACCGCCCGGCAGTGTGAAGACACCTTTACGTGGCTCACTGGATTCCTATTCAGGATCATAATCTTTAAATTTAAAATTTTTATTTTTATTATTGAGATATATATACATATATGCCAACATGTATGTATATGTGTACCACATACATGCCTGTTGCCTCAGAGGTTAGAAGAGGATGTTGAATCCCATGAAACTGGAATTACAGCCTGTCCTTAGTCTCCATATGGGTGCTGGGAATCAAACCCAGGTCCTCTATAAGACCAGTAAATACTCTTTTTTTTTTTTTTAATTATTTTATGTGCATTGGTGTTTTTCCTACACGTATGTCTGTGTGAGGGTGTTGAATCCTCTGGAACTAGAGTTGCAGATGGTTGTGAGCCACCATGTTGGTGCTGGAAATTGAACCTGGGTCCTCTGCAAGAACAGACAGTGCTCTTAACTGCTGAGCCATATCTCCAGACCATAAATGCTCTTTCTTTAGAGAAAGTCTCATATACAGTTTCTTGCTGTTCTGAAACACTATCTTGCTGAAGAAAGCTGTAGGCAGCTGAATTAATAAAGCATGCAGGTGTGCACAACTACAGTTTAAATTCATATCAACAATCCTGATATCATCAGCAATGAAGCAACTACTCCTAGCCACAGAATAAATAACTCCATGTCTCCTACTAGGATAATTCATGCAGGTAATGACTATCAAAAAAAATAATAAACAAGGTCATTTCTGGCTGAGATTTATATCTCAGAGGCACATCGTGTTTCTTATACATATGGCCCTTGGTTCTCAGTGACTTTTTCTTGACCCCCATCAAGCCAAATACTGACTAAATAAAAAATATTTTTTTGTTTTGTTTTGTTTTTCGAGACAAGGTTTCTCTGTGTAGCTTTGGAGCCTACCCTGGAACTCTCTCTGTAGATCAGGCTGGTCTCAAACTCAGAGATCCATCTGCCTCTGCCTCCCAAGTGCTGGGATTAAAGGTGTGCGCTACCACATCCATGCGCTAAGTTTTTTAAACAAAAGCATTTAGTCTCACATGCTTTTGAATATAATTGACTGAAGTAGCATCCATGTAAAATTAACTAATATCAGATATAAGGTAGGAAAAAAGGGAAAACATATTCTGGATTGGCAAGAGCAGCCTTCAGGACTTACTAATAAGGACATTACTGCATTTTGGATCTTGTAGCCTGGTGTCTCAACCAATAATGAGTCAGTGTCTGGCTCAGTGAAAAACACACTCTGAAAGAAAATCACAGCATTGCTTCCAAGGCACTAGCTACTTCATCAATCAAAACAAAGTACCAGGAAAAAAAAAAAAAAAAAAAAAAAACCTGCGAAGGCATAGCACAGCACTTAGATGATGTAGAGTAAAAGGCACTTTGGCAGGGGGATAAAGAGAACACACATTCACTATCTATTATGAGCAAGGTATCTGCCTTCTCAAGCACTAGCTGTCCCCATTTCACACATCAGGAAACGGAGTCCCTAAAAAGAAAAATAGCTTGCCGGAGGACACAGTTAGCTAGCAAGTTATCAGTTAGAACTCAGGTCTGTCTAACAGCTGTTGCATTCTGCCCAAAGTCATTGCTGCCTACTCTAAGTAAGAATTCTGCTCTAACTTCAAATTTTAAAATACTAATTCTTACCATGTTTGGAGTTGAAATCTTTTATTAGAAGAAAAAGTGAAATTCTGACCTTTCATCTAAAAAAGTTACAGTAAAACCTCCTTTGATAAGGGTCTGGAATCTTTCCCATGAACTCTACAAGTTTGGGTTCTCAAGCATACTCGAAAATACTGACATTAACTAAAACTAAAGCTAAATAAAGTTATTTTTTGGCTCCTTACCTTATGTTGCTGAATGACAAAAACACTAGAATCTAGTGAAAGAAGAGTAAATGCAAAGTTGTGGGGAAGGAAACCATATACACCCGCTATGAAAATATGAAATGATCAATTTCCACATCGAACATTCAGCCATTCTATTTATATTCTTATTTGTGAGCAAATACCAGGCAGCAATCAACCAACCCAAGGTGAAGTGTTCAAGTTCAAAACCTGGTGGTCCTAGTAATGAAAAGTAGATTTTTTTTTCTTTTTAATTAGGAAATAAAAAACAAAACAACCCTCCCAAAACACCTCCGGTCTGCCATTACGAAAACGCATATATATAAATTTTCCTTTGAGGAAAAAAAAACACCTTGAATTTGAAAAAGCAGACCTTCTTTAATACTTCAATGGTTTCTAAATCTGATTTCTTGCTACTCCGAGAGCACAATTATTTACCTACAAGGCATAAGAGTTCAAAGAGTTCGCCAGAGTTAACAACGCGGCTGGCCCGCGGGTCACCACACATGCCAGCCCTCCACCAGGACACCTGGTACACGACATGCCGTATTAAAGGGAACACGGTACCTTCAAAGAGGTCATTAAACAGAACCAGTACAAATGCGCCATGCCTACATCCTGAACAGTGTGTTTTTCTTAAAAAAAAAAAAAAATTAAGCACTTAGTTCTTCCAACTAGAAGATGAAAATGGCCATTGCGGCCCACAAAATGTCCTCTTTAGCCAAAGTGTCCAAACCCTAAGTGGATAAAGAATCAAATAAATATAAACCGGACCCAAAAAGATGAGACGTTTCTGACGGCCCCACACGTGACACTGCTTTAAGTTTTGAAGTGACTTCAACTCTGGCCCACACATCGGGGCTTTAAAAGGGTCCAATGCCCACAGCTTACTAGCAAACCAAAATACTGGCAGGAAGCCCCCTGCCTCCGAATACAAAGAAACCTTCGGGGCAGGTAAGCAGAGCCCAGCAGCTGGGAAAAACAAAACAAAACAAACAAACCAACCAAAAACCCGCCGTACCCAATTCCCAGCTGCATTCGCTTCGCAAAGTCGCATTTTTAAAAACTTTCGAGCAAAGATTCAAAACTCCAGCACCAGCCGCTTCGCCCGGCTTCGGGTGTCCTTCGAGGCCCCGGCGGCAGAGCGGGCGCCCACCTGTGGAGACAGCGGGGCAGGTGGGCAGCGTGCCCGGGGCTCGGGCCTTCGGGAGACAGTCCCGAGCCGTCGCGCGCGCGCGTCCGAGCCCCGGAGCCGCTGGCCGCCTCAGCCGCGCTGGCCCCGGAGGCGCCTGGGGAGGAGGACGCCTGTGTGCGGCCGGCCGCCTCACCCCGCCGCCAAGCCTCCCGCTGTCGCCTCAACCGCGCCCGGCCTCCCGGCGCTGCCGCCGCCGCGGCCCGGCTCGGACGCCAGCCACCACGGCCGCGCGACTCGCCTCCGGCCACAAGCCCGCCCGTCCCCGAGCCGCACTCCCCTGGTCACTCACCCCGGGGCTGGGCGGCGGTAGCAGCAGCGCCAGCAGAAGTAATAGCCACTGGGCCGGCATGGCGGGGACGCGGCCCTGGCTCCGGGCTCCGCCGGCCGGTTCAGGGGACGTAGTGGACAGAGGGCTGGGCGGGGGTGCCGCGACGACAGCGAGGCACCAGCGGAGGAACGGAGGACACGGAGCTGACTGGGCGACGGCGACACCCCCATTCCCGGCCCTATAAGTGCCTTGTGCTGCGGCTTCTTCCGGTCGGGGCGGGCTAAAGGGCGGTTCGGGGGGGCGGAGGTTTTAGAAGGCGGAGTCACTGTCTGGATGGGGAGGAGCCTTCGATGGTTGGGGGCGTGGTGGTCGTGAGAGGGTGGGGTTAGAACGAAACCGAGGCGGGGCTAGCTTCGGGCTGCCTTCCGTCCTTGGGCATCAGAGGCCAGAGAACCTTGGCTTTCGGTTTTTGTGGTCGCTGTGCTTTCGAATAGATAAACCTGTCCGCAGGAAAACTGACATCTGTCACCCCACCGGAGGCCCCACTCTGCCGACGAAGGACCCGCGCGGCACCAGGCTTGGTCTGGAAGAAGGGGCTGCCCAACAGCTCTCCATTTCCCTGCCACTTACTAGGGTTGCCTAGGCGACCTCTGAAGCAAGGGTTTCAGCGGCTGCCCTGAGCCTCAGCCTCACTGCAGAGGATCCTTCAGCTGTGCCTAATCCAGCCCGAAGGCCTCATCCTTCCCTTGCCTTGCCCTCAGGAATCCCCCCCCCCCAATTCATGTCCCGCAGCCATCCGTTCCCCTCGGTATGAACCACAGCCAAGTCATTCACCAAAAATTGTAAGAAGGAAATCATGTGGCTCCTTGTGCATATGTGTTTACGTGACCTTTGTAGATGTGGCCTGGTGAAGCTTGAGATGACATGTGTCACAATTCTTTGGAGAGGGTGTGGGTGGGCTGAGGACTCCAAGGTCTATTTAAGGATTGTAGGTTATTAATCAGAATTAACGAGTCCAACAAGTTGTTTGGTCACTGGGTCCCAAGCTGCCCTCCACTGAGCTGGAAGAGGGAGGGCAGAACTTGTTTATAATAGGAAACACTAACATTCAGAGCACAAGGGAAAAGTAGCGTAGGTTTTATTCCAGTAGAAAAAGGGAGTCGCTGAGAGTATACCTCAGTTGATAATGCTGGGCTACCTCTCCAGCACTGGAAAAACTGGGTGTGCTGGCCACGCCTGTGATCCCAGCACTCTGGAGGTGGACTGGAAAGTCAAAGTAATCCCTTGGCTAGATAGTGAGTTTGAGACTAGCCTGGGCTACATGGGATCACGGAGGGAGCGAAGCAGGGACAAATTCTCTAATTTTTCCCCCTGTCTTGGTCCTTTGACAGACTGTGGTAATTTTCAAGTTTTTGAGGAAAAATGTAATCCTAGAAAAAACAGCAAAGAATTAGTGTATACGTGTTGTGTAGGGGCGGACACACTAAGTGTCCAGTCTGTGTGGGCTTTGGGTCAACTCTGTCCAACTATAACACACATAACTGTCCCTAGGAAAACCAAATCCTGGAGTGAAAGTTACTATTCCCACCACACACACACACACACCGGGGCAATTCCCATCACACTGCAGAATAAAGCTTGGAGTGGGGAATCTTGGCAGTTTTGAAAGCAGCAGACACAATTTGAAGTGTTATCCACATGTCTCGATGCAAATAAGTCTGGGATTGACAGAGAGGGTGGGGGACTAGAGGCTCCAACCCTTCTGGGCATGGTGGTCCAGGCAGCCGTGGAACACTGGAGCCCTGAATTGGGGAGGAACTCTTCAATGACTGATTACATGTCCAGACTGCAAGCTGACAGCAGGACATTTAAGATCCATATGCTCGGGTTTCCAAATAAAGGAGCTTGGAGCCAGTGAGATGGCTCACACTCAGCAGATAAAAATGCTTGATGTACAAGTCTGATGACCTGACTTTGATCCCCACAACTGCTGGTGAAATGAGAGATGAATCTCTCGGAAATTGCCGCCTGACCTCTACATGTGCATTGTAGCACATTCGAACCCACACTCATACTCACATCATACAGTACATACTCATACTCACACATCACACATTACACACCCATACTCACACATCACACAGTACACACCCATACTCACACATCACACAGTACACACCCATACTCACACATCACACAGTACACATACTCACACATCACACAGTACACACTCATACTCACACATCACACAGTACACACTCATACTCACACATCACACAGTACACACTCATACACATCACACAGTACACACCCACACTCACACATCACACAGTATACACTCATACACATCACACAGTACACACTCATACTCACACATCACACAGAACACACTCATACTCATCACACCCTCATACACATCACACAGTACACACTCATACTCACACATCACACAGTACACACTCATACTCACATCACACAGTACACACTCATACTCACACATCACACAGTACACACTCATACACATCACACAGTACACACCCACACTCACACAGTACACGCTCATACTCACATCACACAGAACACACTCATACATCACACAGAAACTTCTCTAAGTTTTTTTTTTTAAGCTCGATTGAAAAAACTGGTTTGGGGCTGGAAATGGTTTTGCACTTCAACCTCTGCTTTCCCAGAGGATTCGAGGCCAATTCCCATCACCCATATCAGGGCATCTGACACCCCCAGCTTCTGTGGGCATCTGTACTCGTGTACACACAGACACATATAAAAACCGCTTCATATTCCTTCTCCTGTGCATTTCCTCCAACATAATAAATCTGGGGGTAGAGCTGGGGTGATGGAACAGAACTGTTACGCCAGCATTTAGGAGGGAGGCTAGAGGGCTAGAAGTTCAAGGCCAACTTTGACTGCATAGTCAGTGTGATGCCAGTCTGGGCTACATGAACCACTACCTTAAAACTGAAAGCGTGTGTGAGGGAGGGAGGTCTGTACTGGAACTCTTTGACAATTCAAAAATGTCACAGTGACCCTATAAAGGTAGCAGATGGAGCACAAAAAGAAAGGGTGACCTCAATCTGACTCATAAATCAGTTTTAAAGATTCCGAAACAAACAGGAACTGTCCACGGAACATGAGCCAGGTAGGAATATTTATCTTGTACTGAGGCTTTGATTGCCCTGCTACGCTTTCTCTCGAAATCTCCGCGCCACCGAACTGTCCTTAGGCTTAACCAGCAGACACGCCTGTGCACTTCTCAGACTGCCAAGCGCTGGTGTTTGATTTATGGTTGAGTTGCCATAATCTTGCTCCACAGTCACATGCAGCCTGGAAAAAACTTTTTATTTATGTTCAGTCAAAAGCTGGCATCACTGAAATATGAAAACTGAAATATATTAGGGCTTCTCTGAAATAGACCTGTCCATGTAAAGTCCAGAAAATAGACAGTAAGCAATCCTTCTGGAGTCTTATTAGATGATTCCCATTTAAAAGGTCAAGATGAGATGGGTCAACAGGTATAGGCACTTGGCTGTCAAGCCTGACCTTCAGAGTTCAATCCTCAGAATCCACATGGTGAGAAGAAAAATCTGACTCCCAAAAGTTGTCCTCTTGCCTCCAGATGCACACTGTGGCATGCATGCCCACACAAGTACACAAACACAAATAAATACAATTTTAGAATATTTAAAGGTCAAGGTTAGAGTCTTAATGCAAAAATAGGCCACCATGGACAAGTGTACAACACACACATACACACACACATATATATGCACACAGTAGATTCTACAAGATTGGCAGAAGACTTAGGTATATCTGCGGAAGTGAGAGAAAGTGAATTAACCAAATATTATTTTTATTGGAGGGCTTCTTTTTTTTTTGTTGTTGTTTTTTTTTGTTTTTCGAGACAGGGTTTCTCTGTGGTTTTGGAGCCTGTCCTGGAACTAGCTCTTGTAGACCAGGCTGGTCTCGAACTCACAGAGATCCGCCTGCCTCTGCCTCCCAAGTGCTGGGATTAAAGGCGTGCGCCACCACGCCCGGCTGGAGGGCTTCTAAAAAATACCTATTTCCAACACCTTTCGTGCTTCCTTCCTTACTGAGTCAGCATGTGGAGGGCGGAGTCTAGAAATCTGTGTATTTTACGCTTTCCACAGTAACTGGAGCAGCAGAGCAATCTGGCCAGCTCACTACAGATAGCCAGTGTTAAAGCTCACTGACAGAGAATCCTTGCTGCTTATTTTAGCAAATGTCGCCCTCTAGAGGAAGAAGTTATGATGCAGATTTGGGGGAGTGTTTGTGTGTGTGGAGGGGGTTCTGATTTGCTTTTTTTTTTTTTGAGACAAGGCTACTCGCTCTTTAGACCAGGCTGGCCTTAAACTCACAGAGATCCACCTGCCTCTGCCTCCTGAGTGCTGGGATTAAAGGTGTGCCCTACCCAAATCAATTTTTTTAAATCGACATCCAAGCTCTAGTCTGGACAGACTTAAATTGACAGTACTTGTAGGGTAGCAACGGGTTAAATAAAATGATGTAGCAAGCAAAAGATGTGTCTCCTTCCTCTTGTAAGGTTTAAAGAAAATTAAAAGCTGCTGTTGTTGGGTGTGGCTTGCTCTGGTGGCTCCTCTTGCAGGGTAACAGAACTGAAAAGGGTGATGACTCTCGTTCTAAGCACTGTTATTTACCACAAGACGAAATCCAGTGTCTAGTACTGTCACTACTCTTTGTACTTTCTCAGATTGCAAAAGCTTGCGCACTCTCCTGGTCATTCTGCCCCACTCTCTCAGCCCACTGCCTCTTTCTTCTGTGTTGGGGGGTCAGTCCTTAAGGGTATACCAGGCAAATACTCCACCACCGAGCTACCTCAGCATCTCATCAATGCTGCCACTGCTTACTGTTTGCTGTCATTTGGAAATGTGCAAACACCTGCCTTTGGGGTCACCTTGTGCAATAGTTCTATCAGTTAGGTATTAATTAGACATGTTTTATTGAGGGTACATTAAGCCTGGGCATGGTGGCACAGGCTTGTAATCCCATCATTTGCATGGCCAAGGCAGGAGGACAGCTGAGAGTTCGAGCCCAACCTAGATAAATTCAAGGTCAGCCTGGGCCACAGAGAGCAAATACAGAAGATACACGAAAATCTGGAAAGGCCAACAGCCCAGTAAGTAACACAGCTAAAAAGGGTGTGGGGGCTCACCCTATACCCCAACACTCGGGAGGGGAGACAGGAGGACCAGGAGTCCACTTCAGGCCATGCGAAACTCTACGTCAACAACAACCAACAATCTGGGAAATAGCGACCCAGGTCTTTAATACCAACACTCAAGAGACAGAAGCAAGAGGACCTACCTCTGCATGGCTACTGTGCTTTACAGAGTGTGTTCCAGAACAGTCAGAACTACATCATGAGACCTGCCTCAAAACAACAACAACAATAAAAAAAAAATTAATCCCAGCACTCGGGAGGCAGAGGCAGGTGGATCTCTGTGAGTTCGAGACCAGCCTGGTCTACAAGAGCTAGTTCCAGGACAGGCTCCAAAGCTACAGAAAAACCCTGTCTCAAAAAACCAAAAAAAAAAAAAAAAAAAAGACCAAAAAACAAAACAAAAAAAAAACAAAAAAAAACCAGAAAACAAAGCAAGAATTAAACAAACAACAAACAAACCCTAAAATCAAACAAGAACCCAGATATTTACTTAATTTCAGAGCTTTGTTATGATGGAAGCTATGCCTAGTTCTATTTCTTCTATTTCAGCTGGGTTTTTTTTGTTTTGTTTTGTTTTGATTTTGAGACAAGGTTTCTGTGGTGTAACAGCCCTAGCTATCCTGGAACTGGAACTAACTCTGTAGAGCAGGCTGGCTGCAAACTCACAGAGATCCTCCTGCCTCTACCTCCCAAGTGCTGGGATTAAAGGTGTGCACCACCACTGCCTCGTTTTTTTTTTTTTAATTGTATTTAGTTATAGGGATGTTTGCACGCCTCTTTTGGATGGCAGAGGATAACTGGCAGAAGTCAGTTTCCCCCTTCTACCTTGTGAGTTCTGGGGATTGGACCCAGGTCATCAATCTTGGCAGCAAGCACCTTTGCCTGATGACCTATCTCACTGCTTGCTGTTCTTGTCGCATGCCCATAGTATTATGACAATGTCCTTTTATATGTGCTGTAACTGTAGCTACAAGTCAGTGGCCCAAGCTGGCAATTCCTGGAATATCAACCATATTCCCTTTATATTTGGGAGGTTTGGCTTCAGGAGACCCTACATCTACAGACACTAAAATCCCATTCAAATCCCTTCTATATTCATAAAAGGGGACCACGTTTGCGTGTGTCTGTGCATAGCCTCCTGATATCCTCCTATATACTTTTTAAAATGTATTATGCATACAGTTTTCTACCTCCAGGCATGCCTACAATTCAGGATAGAAGAAGGCATTCTAGATGGTTATGAGGGAATTGAACTCATGACCTCTGAAAGAACAGCCAGTGCTCTTAACCTCTGAGCTATCTCTCCAGGCCCCTCCCCCAATGTACTCTAAGACCTAAGTTATCCCTATTTAACCTGTGATACCTAATGGACAGCATGGGGTGTTGCCTGGGAAACATGAAAAAAATAACTTGTATATTCAACACAGCTGCATTTTTAAAAACCCCAAATAATTCTGACCTGTGGTTGGCCGAGTCCACAGATGTGGAACCCACTGAGACTGAAAGCAACCTACACTAAGAGCAGATACAGGTTTGCACAAACATGTGGTGACGATGAGCTTTGTCTGAAACTGTAGTCAAAGTCTGCCCATCTCCTCTTGGGGTTATGCAAAAGAATGTAAAAGGATAGCAGCCAGCTGGCTGAGGCTGCCGCTGGGCCCGGCTTTCTGGAGGGGCAGCTTAGACTAATCCTAACTGGCTGTTTGCTCGTTTGCTCACCTGCTTCTGAGCAGTTGTGTCCCACACCCGTCTGTGCCAAGGCTATGATGCCATGGTGGAGTATTATAACATATAGCGACCTCAGGTCCAACGTGGCGCCAGTACGGAAATGACCGCGCTCTCGCTCTCAAAACACCTCCATTTCCTCACTGCACAGTCCTCCCAGCCTCCGGATAGCTGGCCTAATTCCATAGAACTCTTTGGAAACTTCTCTTGAACAGCTCATAAACATCCTTCCTCTAGTAAAGTCTCAGCTGAGGTTTGCTTTCATACCGTTTTCCTGTGGGCCGCTGTTTCATTCCAGACTGCTCGAGTTTGTGAACATTTCCTTCTCAGATATGGTCATTTCCTGGCTTTCCTCCAGGCTCCCTGCTGTCTTCCTTCCTTTGAGACTGTGGGCATCCACACACATGGCACCCCCCATACATCACATAGAAAAAAATAATAAATCTTATCAAAAAAAAATAAGATCTTAGTTGATTGTTATTATTTTAGACAGTTTCTAGCTGGGGCTGGCCCAGATTCCATTTGGAGCAAAGGATGCTCTTAAACTTCTGTTCCTCCTGTTCCTGCCTCCTGGCTTGCACTACCTTAGCAGGTTTCTTCAGTGTTGGGGATGGGACCCAGGACTTTGTGTCATTCATAATTTCCCCAGAATGGAAGTGGTCCAAATGTTCACCACCTATGGTAAACAAAAGCTGGCTGGCACAGGGCTGAAGAGAGCGCTCAGTGGGTAAGCACCTGATGCTCACACTTGAGAACCCAAGTTCAGATTCCCAGAGGCCGTGTAAAGCTGGCCATATGTTACACGTCTGTAATGGCTGTGCCTGTGTTGAGATGGGAGGCTGAGGCACGACAACCCTCACAAGCCGGCAGCCAGCTCGCCTGTCACACGAAGCAGCAGACGAGAGATCGTGTCTCAAACAGGAAGACGAGGAATGGCAGCTGAAGTTGCTTTCCCATCTGTGTGCCGCGGCATGAGCTTTTACATATGTGGTCTCTCTCCTTCCTCACACACAGAAAAAACAAACCAAAAAGTGGTATATCCACTTAGTGAAATACTACTTGGCAGCCGGGCGATGGTGGCGCACGCCTTTAATCCCAGCACTCGGGAGGCAGAGGCAGGCAGATCTCTGTGAGTTCGAGACCAGCCTGGTCTACAGAGCTAGTTCCAGGACAGGCTCCAAAGCCACAGAGAAACCCTGTCTCGAAAAACCAAAAAAAAAAAAAATACTACTTGGCAATCAAAGTGGATGGAATACTGACATGTAGAACAAGATCATAATCTTGAACATGTTAAGTAAAAGAAGCCAGTCGTAAAGGTCCTCATTGTCACCACCACGTTCACATAAACGGCTCAAGTGGATTGAGACAGTAAGTGGTTGCTTAGGGCTGGTGAAGAGGGTGAGGAAATCGGGACATAATGACCAGGGCATAGGGTTTCTTTCTGGGCTAATGAAGATATTCAAAAGTTAATAATGGTAATGACACCCAACTTTGCTAATATAGCAAAGCTACTGGATTACTCTAAATGGAGAGACTGTATGTGGTATGCAAGTTATTAAAATATGTAAATGGTCTACATATACCAGCTAAAAAGCAGACCTGGGGGCTGGAGAAATGGTTCAGTGGTTAAGAGAAGCTACTGGGTTCAATGGCTAATTGAGAACCTAGGTTCAATTCCCAGCAACTACATAGAAACTAACAACAGTCTATAACTCCAGTCAGGGGATCCAACACCTTCTTCTGGCTTCTGTGCACAGCTTCTGGGCACAGCACACAGGTGGTTCACAGACATACATGTAGACAAAACAATCACACACAAAAAATAAAATATATCTTTTTTAAAGGTAGACATGTCAAACTAAAACAAACAAAAAACTCAAAACTTCAAGACTCAATTATAAGATTTTTTTTTTTTTTTTTTTTTTTGATTTTTCGAGACAGGGTTTCTCTGTGGTTTTGGAGCCTGTCCTGGAACTAGCTCTTGTAGACCAGGTTGGTCTCGAACTCACAGAGATTCACCTGCCTCTGCCTCCCAAGTGCTGGGATTAAAGGCGTGCGCCACCACCGCCCGGCCCAATTATAAGATGTTTACAGATATTAAATTCAAATGTAAATATGAAGGGTTAAAAGCTAAAAATCAGAGAAAGACAGGACCTTACAAAAATTACCCTAAGGACACAGTTCAGGTAGGGCAGCACACACCTGCAACCCATGCGCTAGGGAGGCTGATGTAGGAGGTCAACATGGGCTACACAGAGAATTCGAGACTGGCCTGGGAGTTATAGACTGTTGTTAGTTTAGTCGCTGCGAATTGAATTCGAGACTGGTCAAGGGCTTATCTGTATGTGTGTGGGGGGGGGGGCCTAGGAAGGTTATGCTGATAACAGACAAATTAGCTTTGAAGTAACAGGGATATTTCACAATGATGAAAGAACCTACTTAGGAATAAAATCTAACAATCCTAAATGTGTAAATACCTTAAAGTTGAACTTGAAAACAAATCCAGGCCCAACACTATTGATCGGTAACAACAAAACAAAACACATATTAGATTTCAATATCCTCTAGTTTGCTGACAGAAGAGAAACCAGAGTTAGAAAACAGGATTGTGGGTTGGAGAATTGGCTCAGAAGTCAAGAGCACTGGCTGCTCTTCCTGAAGTCCTGAGTTCAATTCCCTGCAACCATATGGTGGCTCACAACCATCTGTAATGAGATGAGATCTTGTGCCCTCTTCTAATGAGATCTTGTGCCCTCTTCTGGACGGCAGACGTACATGCTGGCAAAACACTGAATACATAACAAATAAATAAATCTTAAAAAAACAACAGGATTGTTCAGTCTCTACACTACCGACATTTTGGGGCCAGGCCTATTTTAAAATAATATTTTCTCTTTAATTGGTCAGATAATCCCGGGCCGCAGAGACAGTCCGGGGCATGGTGGATGTTCAGTGACCACTCTGGTCTCTACTAGAATTCATTCCCTAGGGATGCTACAAGAAGTGCTCAAAACCAGATGCTTTACAACAATCTCAAAATGCTTCAGTGGGTAGAGCTGCTTGCTACACAAGCCTGGTGACTTCAGCATGACCCACAGAACTGTATGTTTTAGTTTCTGTTCTGCTGCTGTAAAGAGACACCAGGACCAAGGCAATTCTTATAAAATAAAACATTTAATTGGGGCTTGCTGGTAGTTGTAGAGGGTTATTAGTCCTTGCCCATCAGGGCAGGAAGCAGACAGGAATGGCCCTGGAGCAGAGAGCTTTATAGCCTCATCCACTTGGGCATGGTGAGTGAGAGAGAGAGAGAGAGAGAGAGAGGCCAAATTGCCCCACTGCTGGAGATTCACCCCTGTTGGAGATGTTGGGTAACACCACTAATGCCTTGGTCTACTTGTACCAGGGTTGGTCCAAGTGATCAGTGAATCGTGGAAAGTGATGGTATGCCCCTTCCAAGACTGGACATTTTACAGTTCTATTCTTCCTTCCCTCTGTCCATCCCTCTGCCCTCTTACTCTAAGGGAAGCAGGAGGCCAGCTTCATGCTATGAGCAGTGCTAGAGAGACCTATACAGTAAGGAACTGAGACTGTCTGCCCACCGCAGAGTCAGGCTGGAGTAGATCATCCAGTCCCAACAAGCCTGTAGGCAAGGCTGGCCATCTGATGGAAACCAGGACTACCTAACCAAGGCTCCCCAGGTTTCTTACCCCACCCACCAGTGTAGAGGTTAGGAGAGGGCATCAGATCCTCTGGAAGTGGAGTTACAGGCAGTTGCCAGCTGCTTGACAAGGGTTCTGAGAACTCAACAGAACCCATGTGTAACCACTGGGCTATCTCTCCAGCCTCTACATTTTTACAAGGTAGGTTCTCAGGTAGCCCAGCCTGGCCTTGAACTCTATAAGTAACTGAAGCTGATCTTGGATTTCTGATCCTCCCACCCCCATAGTCCAAGGGTTGGTTTTGTGAATGTGTACCACTGCATCCAGCTAATATCACTCTTCTCAATAGCCCACGAGTGAAAGAGAAAAATCACAAGGAAACTTGGAAAATATTTTGAGTCAAATATTAATGAAAACAAAATATAATCTGTGGGATGCCTCTAGAGCAATCCTCAGTGTGAAAGTGTAGTTTAAGGTGTTGTTAGAAAAGAACAAAGGTCTCCATTAATAATCTAAGACTATTTTAAGAAACAAGTCAGGCTGGGCTGGAGAAATGGCTCAGAGGTTAATAGCACTGGCTGCTTTTCCAGAGATCCCAAATTTGAGTCCCAGTAACCACCT
Source organism: Chionomys nivalis (assembly GCF_950005125.1). Lineage (NCBI taxonomy): Eukaryota > Metazoa > Chordata > Mammalia > Rodentia > Cricetidae > Chionomys > Chionomys nivalis. Next base: position 87,051,111 of record NC_080092.1, read on the forward strand.
GGTGACTGACAACCATTTATAACGGAATCTGGGGGCTGGAGAGATGGCTCAGCAGTTAAGAGCATCGCCTCCTCTTCCAAAGGTCCTGAGTTCAATTCCCGGCAACCACATGGTGGCTCACAACCATCTGTAATTAGGTCTGTTGCCCTCTTCTGGCCTGCAGGAATATAACGGAATCTGGTGCCCTCTTCTGGCCTGCAGGCAGGACACTGTATGCTTAACAAATAAATAAAAAATAAATCTAAAAAAGGAAGGAAGAAAAGAAACTAGACAGGCATGATGGCACACACCTTTAATCCCAGCACTTGGGAGGCAGAGGCAAGTGGTGAATCTTTTAAGTTTGAGGCCAGCCTGGTCTACAGAGTGAGTTCTGGGACAGCCAGGACTACATAGAGAAACCCTATCTTGAAAAACCAAAAGAAAAGAAAAAGAAACTGGAAGAGCCAGGGGGTTGGTACATAGCTGTAATTATAACTAACTCCTGAGAGTTCAAAAGGCAAAGACAATAAAAAGCAGAGAATATCAATACAGCCCAAAATGATATATCTCCTAGATGGGATGGAGCACACTCCTGATTCTCAGCTATTATGAATAGGCAAGATTATGAATTCAAGACCAGTTTGGGTTGCCCAAGCAAGATCCTTTCTGAAGAAGTAAGGGTCAGGAGAGATGACTCAGCAAAGATCTTTAGAAACTTCCAAACATCACATCTGTCAAAGGACTACTGTGCTTTGTTAAGTATCTTTTGATTGTATAGACAACATAATTAGCTTATGTTTACCCATTAAAGAACCTTCGCGTGTTCCCAGTTAGGGAATAATGTTGTTATTTACAATTATGTATGAGTTCTTATGTACGCACAGGTTTTAATTTGCCTTGAGTACATTCCCAGGGATTAATGGATCACATGGCAAGTGGATATTTATAAGAAATTATCCAATTCCTTTTCCAAAATGGCTATCCCATTCTGTACTGTCAAATATAAGCAAAGGCAGCAGAGCTCTGTCGCTCTGTATCCTCACCAGCTTTGGTGTCAACAATACACACGTTTCCAACCAAACACACAGTATACAACATTTTAAACTGGGCGTTTAAACCTCTCAAGTGCTGGGATTAAAGGTGAGTCAACACGCCGGGGTGTGGGAGGACAGTCAGGAACTGAGGATCCAATTCATCACAAAATTAGGATTCGTTCACAGATACAGTCTAAGCTCCTTCTACCGTCCGGGTCCTTTGAACCCTGGGATATTCAGGCTCATTCTCCCACCGTCAGCCTGGCTGTTGAGACAGAATACCTTAAACACATAACACTTTTACTTGTCTCGATCTGCTTACTGCTAAAGTATGCACTAATTCCAGACCCCGAACTGAGCCGCAGAATAAAAATCCGGAAGCTATAAACTAGCTTGCAAACTGCCAGTTTCTTCCCAGCTCTATGGTTGGAGTGTGACCTTTCTACACTCTGGCGGACTCAGAAAGCGTGACCAATGAGCCGATCGCTCTTGCGAACGTGACAAGAGAACTGGCTTCCCTGGCTTCCTATTGGTCGGTATCGAAAAAGCCCGCCTAACAGCTTCCGGAAGCCGTCTTTAAGTTAAGGTCTCGCGACCATTTCTGCCTTTTGGCGACGGCAGACCTGCGAGGTAAGGTGTTCTTTTCGTGGGTTTCGAGGCAGCCCCGTTCGTGGGTGGGCGACCGGCGATGATTACACTCCATATAAATCACGCGTTAGACTGCTGATCCGGGTGATGCGAATCCGAGTCTGAGCCGACTGCGGCGGCAGCGGGACATGGGCGGGCCCGGCCAACTTCCACCTTCTAATCCTTCGCTTCTCTTTCAGCTCTGCCCAGTGGAGGACAGCAGACACCGTGGAACTCTCCAGCCTTTTTCCTCCCCAGGCCTCTGAATAAAGCGCTTTGACTCCGACGCTGGTGTCCGTGTGTCACTGCTCCCCTCCCCCCACGCGCTGCCTTTGAGCCCCCGGCGCTCCTCCACGTGGCACCGGGGGTTAAGCTGCGGCGCCATATCATTGCTAGCGCATAACTGGGGACGCCTGCCCATCGCGGGCGGTCCTTTTAACTGCTAGCTACAGAGCGAATCCAGCCTACCACAGGCCTTTTTGGAGTTGTGATAAGGCAGTTCGCGGGCGGTATCTTTGGCCCAAGTACGGGCTCAGTGATAATTGAGATAGTCCGGCCTAGGGTAAAGTGGAATGGCAAGAGAGGGAAAATTGGGTTATACCTGGAGGTATACAGTCATTTATGTATATGGGTCTTAAGGTGACTTGAAATCTGGCGGAGGATGGGGGGGACGCAAAGTAATTAGTTGAGGCCACTAGAGATCAGTGTTTGACTAGCAAATACACCAGAGACTGCGGGTACTACCGGGGCTGGTAAAACCGACATGTATGCACTAATCAGAGAAAACTGGCGTTTGAATAACTGAAGTCACTCAACTTGGGGGGGGGGTACCGAGAACTTATGGTCCCGACATTAATAAGGATATAACATTCCATCAAAGCTGATTAGTTTGGTATTTTTGACAAGCAAAGCCCTGAACCTTTAGGTAAAGTAAATTGTCATTGTAGTTTATTAGTGAGCAATTATAGTCGTGGGGGTTGTGTTGGCGTCGATGACTAAATGAAAAGCACATGTCAGCCGAGGAACCTTCACAACTAAAAAGCGGCCGAGAACGAAATAACAGTTGGGGGTCACCAAAGTCCCCGGGGTCAGTCAGCAAGGTGCTAATGGGAATTGGGAGAGTAAGGTGGATAACATCTTGCTAGATGAGACCAGTTGTAGAAAGCCGGTCCCAAGGTCAGTTTTCCTAGAAAACAAGATTGGTCGCTCTTTATCCTCCCACAAGTATAAGCAGATAATTGAGTTGCATTCCCACTTCAATAGAGCTGGGGGCTAGGAAGTGTGGATAAGACTAGCCTGAGGGTCCACGTGCTCCGCGTTCCCTTTATGGGCTTCTCCAGAAATAACCAATACTTATCTGGTGTTTGACATGAGATAATTTATTTTGTGAAACTGAGATTGTAAGTCCCCCATATAGTAAGTACGGCAGGGTACAGTTATGTAGTGCTTCTATCTAGTCTCACCTTCAGTAACTACTGCACAGGAAAACTGAACAAGACATTTGGACTCTACAGGTGAATTGGCCTACACAATGAATAATTAGGGCAGTACAGACTGGAATGGTCAAATTTGTCATGTTTTAATGGGATGATTAAAATAATCACAGGTTCAAATATATTTTTTAATATATTAATTTCTTTTTAAAGTCATCTTCAGGCAAGGTGCTGTTTTAAAAAAAAAACACTATTTAGCTTTGTCCACAGACATTAAATTATCAAAAGTTACCCAAGGTAATTTTGACATTGGATGCAGCTTTAAACAAACAAAAATTAGGTTTTCTCAAAGCAAATTAGAGCCCCCAAATTTGTAAACTAAACATTCTGACACAAATGCACAAACTTAAGTTGGCAACATTGAAAAAAGTCACAGTGCACATGGAGATGTAGTGCTTGACGCTGACTAGAAAGGAAAGAACAGTCCTTCTTTGGCCTTCAGAGAAGGGGACTGCCCGCAAACCTCCCAAACCAGTTAGATGAATAAGGCTCTCCCATCCTACATGAGGCTTCTAGGAGCACACAGAAAAACCAGAAAAGGATAGCTTGGCTCTGGCTTTCTGGCCCATCCTATCAGTACCAGGGAGGAACAATCAGTCACTGTGCAGTGTTTGACATTGTCACATATGCTCATGTCTCTAGAAAATAATCAGGATTGGTTAGAAGCAAGGTGATTGTACCTCATTTGGGATGGTTTGATGTCATGGCTTTGCCTGATGTTCACGTGGAACCCACTGTCCCCACCGCAGCTGAAAGTGTTTGTTTGTGGGTGGGTCCTATGGCTACTTGCTTCCAAAATGCACAATATTGAGAAAAAGTTGCTATGCCAAACTTTACCACCGATGAAATGGCTCACAAAAGCACACTCCACACAGGTTACCACAATGACATTCTCCAAGTGCGGAGGGCTGCAATCATGCGTACAAAGTGTAGAGTGGAAAAATGTTCCACTGTGCACCAGCTGCCTGAGGAAAGCTCTGGAGGAGACAGGAGGCGAGGGGAAGCCTTCCCGTTGTCAGCTTTGCTCCAAATGTGCTCATTTGCTGCCACAAAACCTGCTAGGTTTTTTTAAAAAAAAAGCAAGCCACGTTGTTAGTCAACTATAACTTCTGGCTCCACCACGACGGTTCTTCCAGTCTCCTTTGCCAGTTACAGCTTCACAACAGACAAACCAGACACTGGTCACTGGATGCAGGGAGCGGCACCTCACAGTGGAATGGGCACTGCGGGCAGAGGGCAGAAGCAGTCCTTAAGAGACAGTGGCTGTGGACCAGCAAAGGCCAGCCCCACAGCACAGATGGCAGCCACAAATCTCACCCCTCGAGCTAGGCTCATAACACTGGGAATGTCCCATTTTCATTCATCACAGCTGGTCGGAGGCCTCCACAGGGGGGTCTTTCATGAAGCAGGAAGTGGAGCGAGGGTCCATGGCAGAGTGCATTATAGGGATATAAACATCATCCATGTTTGGCATGACAAAAACTTTCTGTAGGGAGATATTAAAGAACAGTCACATGTCAGGAGATCGCCTTCCTTTCATATAGGAAATGCTTTCCTATACATTCCAAACAAGTTCTAGCATGCTATCTACTTATGTGTCTTCAATTTCATCCAACCTTATTTATTTTTTTAAACATTTATTTGTTTATTATGTATACAATATTCTTTCTATGTGTATGCCTGAAGGCCAGAAGAGGGCACCAGACCTCATTACAGACCATGTGGTTGCTGGGAATTGAACTCAGGACCTTTGGAAGAGCAGGCAATGCTCTTAACCACTGAGCCATCTCTCCAGCCCCCCCAACCTTATTTTTTGAGACAAAAGTCTTTCACTGAACTTAGAGCTCATCAATGTGACCAGACTGGCTGGCTGGAGAGTCTACCAGCCCTGGGATTTATATGGATGCTGGAGATTTTAACTCAGACCCTCAGGCTTGAGCAGCAAGTTTACTAAATGGTTGGCTCCTCCATACTTGAACTCAAAAGAGTCAAAGAGCCACACTAGAGCACAAATACAGAAAGAACTTGGCGTGTCCACTTTGATGCACGGGCCCTCAGCTTCATATGTATACATTAACTACGCAAGAAACATTCAACAATGTTAATGCAGTATTTCAAAATTATTATGTCGAGGACATATTCCAAGTGAATTCATTCTTTCAAACCTCTGCACAAATACAAGCTGAGTTTTCCACATCAAAACCATGTACAGCTACATATGGAAAATTCTAATATGATTGTTCTTTGTACATTGTTTATAACTGTGTGTGTGGATTCTGATGATGTATTTGATCTTCAGCAATACTCTTAGAGAAACAAGAAAGCACATGGTACCACAGCAGGGTCCAGGGATGTAAGAAAAATGAAAAACCTGAAGGCATGAGGTTTAACCCTAACTAGTTTCAAAGCATTTTTCTTTTTTCTTTTTTTAAAATATTTATTTATTTATTATGTATACAATATTCTGTCTGATTGTATGCCTGAAGGCCATAAGAGGGCACCAGACCTCATTACAGATGGTTGTGAGCCACCATGTGGTTGCTGGGAATTGAACTCAGGACCTTTGGAAGAGCAGGCAGTGCTCTTAACCGCTGAGCCATCTCTCCAGCCCTCAAAGCATTTTTCTATCTGGTAAAAATAGTAGGCGTTTTAATCAGAAACTGGTTATTAGTAGCTTTTTGTTTTGTTTTTCGAGACAGGGTTTCTCTGTAGCTTTAGAGTCTGTCCTGGAACTCACTCTATAGACCAGGCTGGCCTTGAACTCACAGAGATCCACCTGCCTCTGCCTGCTGAGTGCTGGGATTAAAGCCACCACCGCCTGGCTTATTAGTAGCTTTTAAACAGCAATAATTTGGTTTTTTGTTTGTTTGTTTGTTTTTTGAGACAAGCTTTCTTTATGTAACAGTTCGGACTGTCCTGGAACTTACTCTGAGGGACAGGCTGGCCTTGAATTCACAGAGATCTACCTGCCTCTGCCTTCTGCGTGCTGGGATTAAAGGTGTGCGCCATCACCACATGACAGCAGTAATAGTTTTTAAAAAGACAAGAATTTAAGGGCGAGTAGGATGGTTAAGGAGGTTCAGGGGCTTGCTGTCCAAGTCTGATGACCTGAATTTAACCACTGACACCATGTGACTGCAGGCAGTGCTTTGACCTCCACACAGAAAACTCTGAGTGGGACTTGGGGAAACACCTCCCTCACTCAGTGAAGTACTTTCCCTGCAGCATGAGGACCTGAGTCTGGTCACCAGAACCTAAGCAGAAGCTGGGCAACCCCAGCGCTGGGAAATAGAGAGATCCCTGGGTCTCCTCAGCCTGTTAGTCCACCTGTCCAGTTCCAGGCCAGTGCAAGACCCTGTGTTTCAAAATACAAGGTGGGCAGTGCTTGAGGAATGACAACTAAGGCTAACCTCTGGCCTCCACAGGCACAAACATCCACCTGCACACATGCAGTCTCACACACACACACACACACCCCAAACTCAAAATATACCAATGGAAAAATCATAAAAGTATTCTTCAAAGGGGAAAATCATGACTCAGTAAATAAACCATTTGCTAACCCATAAACTTTTGGGGTACTTTGTTTTTCTTAAATATTTGAGATGGTCTCTTGAGGCTGTCCTGGAACTTACTCTGTAGATCAATCTAGCCTCGAGCTCACAGACATCTACCTGCCTTTGCCTCCGAGTGTTGGACTAAAATAAAAGCATGTCCCAACATGCCTGGTTTCTGTAAAACTTTATGACAGTCATGCTTCAAATATTTGATCAAGTGGCTGGGGTAGGGTGGGATGAGGCGGGGTGGTTCAGTGGTTAGCATGTGCAAGGCCCTAGGTTTGATCCCCAGCACCACAACAAAGTGAAACAAAACAAAAATCTAATCAAAATCAGATAGAAATAGCTCATTCTCAGGGCCTTAGCTATGCTGTTCCTTCCTTTGGTGGCAGAATGAAGGAAGCAGGTTTGGAGGGTGAGCTCTGGCTTAGGAGTTACTTAGGGGAGGCATTGATTTTGGACTCCCAAGACAATTGTCTCTGGCATACAAGTTTTCTTGAAAGCTACCTGAACAAAGTAAGGCAAATACAACAGAGAGGCAGGGAGCATCTTTCCTGGCCCCCAGATGGATGTCTGCTAACCAGCCTGCTCCTGACTTCACATGGGCCAAAGCCAAAGTCTGGAGAGTCTGCATAGGCTCACTGGTACAGGACCCTACCATCTTGCCTCTGACTACATCTGCTGGGTTTCTTCTGAGTCTATTTTGTGGAAAAGCTTCAGGGCCTTTGAAACCATAGCTAAAACTACAAGCCCAAGTTTGAACGTAGGTGTTTTCAACATAAGGGTGATGGTCACGGTTTCCATCCAATTCTCGAAGACCTGGACACAGATGAAGTCCAGATCCTCCATTCCACCCAATTTTTTTTTTCGAGGCAGGGTTTCTCTGTGTAGCCTACCTGTTCTGGAACTAGCTCTGTAGACCAGGCTGGCCTCGAACTACCTCTGCCTCTCAAGTGCTGGGATTAAAGGAATGCAGCACCACTGCCTGGCCACCCAGTGTTCTTTTTTTTTTTTTTAATTAATTTATTTATTTATTATGTATACAGTATTCTATCTGTGTGTATGCCTGAGGGCACCAGACCTTATTACAGATGGTTGTGAGCCACCATGTGGTTGCTGGGAATTGAACTCAGGACCTTTGGAAGAGCAGGCAGTGCTCTTAACCGCTGAGCCATCTCTCCAGCCCCTCACCCAGTGTTCTTATACTTGGTGGGAAACGTGAGGAAAGGGCAGATTTTTACCTGGAACTCTTGCTCCAGTTTCTTCTCTATCCACTCCGTCACGTGAACTAAAGTCACTTCTCTCTCTCCAAGTTTTGGCCGAGCTTTCAGCTCCACATATGGTGGCTTCCGGAAACCATACCTTTTTGAAGAAGACAGTAACCACATTTGAGAAGCAGAGAAAGGAAGTGGCAAGCTCTGGCACCACAGACTCCTCTCTGGCATAGGGTTCATCACTGAACGTTCTCCAGTTCTGAACCCCCCCATACCTAATTTAGCACAGCAAGTATGAGCTCTGAACGTTGTTTGCCGAACAGTGTCGGGGCTCTGATGGATTCTGACCAGTGCTGACAATGGAGGAAAGTCTTGAGATGCCGTGGAAGTCCAGGAACTGGACATTGTCTTTCAGGGCTTTTTTTGTTTTATTTTTTAATTTTTTTTAATTTTAATTTTTTAATTTTATTTTATTTGCCTTTTGGATTTTGATTTCCCTAAAATGGCGATAGCTTTTTTCTTTGGTTTTTGGGTTTTTCTTTTTTTTTTTTTAAGACAGGATTTCTCTGTGTAACAGTTCTAGCTGTCCTGGAACACACAAAGAACCACCTGCCTCTGGCCCCCAAGTGTTGGGATTAAAGGTGTGCACCACCACAGCCTGGCTCTTACTTTGTATTTTTAATAGATGTGTTCATTAAAAAAAAAACCAATATAGCCGGGCGGTGGTGGCGCACGCCTTTAATCCCAGCACTCAGGAGGCAGAAGCAGGCGGATCTCTGGGAGTTCGAGGCCAGCCTGGTCTACAAGAGCTAGTTCTGGGACAGGCACCAAAAGCTACGGAGAAACCCTGTCTCGAAAAACCAAAAAAGAAAAAAAAAGAAAAAACCAATATATACACCAAACCTTTGAAAGAACAATCTCCTGACTGCCACCCCGCATGGCACTCTCCTAAGTATACTCAAGACATAAAATGTTTTAAAGACTGCTTTTTCAAGCTGGGCGGTGGTGGTGCCAGGCAGAGGCAGGTGGATCTCTGTGATGTCGAGACCAGCTTAGTCTACAAGAGCTAGTTCCAGGACAGGTTCCGAAGCTACAGAGAAACCCTGTCTCAAAAAGAAAAAAAGAGAGGGAGAGAAAAAACACTTTTTTTTAAAAAAAAAGATTTTATTTATTTATTTATTTATTTATTAATTATGTATACAACATTCTGCCTCCATGTATGCCCGCATGCCAGAAGAGGGCGCCAGATCTCGTTACAGATGGCTGAGAGCCACCATGTGGTTGCTGGGAATTGAACTCAGGACCTCTGGAAGAGCAGCCAGTGTTCTTAACCACTGAGCCATCTCTCCAGCCCCCAAAGACTGTTTTTTTTTTTTTTAAATCAGAGTCTTGTTATGAAGGTCAGGCTGGCTTAAAACTCTGAAAATCCTCTTGTCCTTGCCCCTTGAGTGCTATAATTACAGGTGTGCCACCTCACGTTGTCACGCTGTCTCACCAGAGACCGACACTAAGAGATGTTGGTAAAGTGTCCAGACGAGCAGAGTGCAGCAGCACACACTGTAATCCCAGCACTTACAAGGCTGAGGCAGGAGGATCACAGACCCTGACTACAAACGGGACAGAGAAGTCTAGTCCCTGACATGACTCTATCCTGTGTGCCTGTCCTAAGCAATAAAAGCAGTTTCTCTGTCCAGCTTCCCTCACACCGGAGTATGTGCCTCCACTTTAGGAAGCTCAATGGATGTGGACATGCGCCAGGGCCGTCCCTTCAGTTGTGAAAGGACAATGATGAAAGTGAAAAGGGTGATTCTCTTCCTAAAGTGGAAGTGCATTCATCGATCCTGTGAAGAATGGCTTCCAGATGACTGGCCAGGAGCCTGTTTGAGACCTCTGGCAGTGAAAGAGTCACTTTAAGAAAATGGTGTGAGGGGGCTGGAGAGATGGCTCAGTGGTTAAGAGCACTGACTGCTCTTCTAGAGGACCTAAATTCAATTCCCAGCAACCACATGGTGCTCCCTGCTGGCATGCAGGCATACATGGAAGGAATGCTGTATACATAATAAACAAACAAACAAACAAACAAATAAATAAATCTTAAAAAAAAAAAAAAACAGAATGAAAGAAAATGGTGTAAAGGGCCAGGCGGTGGTGGCACACGCCTTTAATCCCAGCACTTGGGAGGCAGAGACAGGCGGATCTCTGTGAGTTCGAGACCAGCCTGGTCTACAAGAGCTAGTTCCAGGACAGGCTCCAAAACCACAGAGAAAGCCTGTCTCGAAAAACCAAAAAAAAAAAAAAAAAAAAAGGTGTAAAGGGCTGGAGAGATAGTTTAGCAATTAAGAGCTCTTCCAGAGGACCTGGGTTCAATTCCCAGCACCCACAATCAGCTCATAATTGTCTATGACTTCAGTTCCAGAGGTTCTGAAACCCTCACACAGACATACATATAGGTAAAACACTAATGCACTCAGGAGGCAGAGACAGGTGGATCTCTGTGAGTTCAAGGCCAGCCTGGTCTACAGAGTGAGCTCCAGGACAGGTAGGGATATATGGTGAAACCTTGTCTCGAAAAACCAAAAAAAAAAAAAAAAAAAAAAAAAAAAAAAAATTAAACAGCTTGAAATATTCCATCTTACTTCATTTCTGTAGCAGTTGATATCTTTTTTGTTGTTGTTGTTTGTTTGTTTTTTTGTTTTTCGAGACAGGGTTTCTCTGTGGTTTTGGAGCCTGTCCTGGAACTAAGCAGTTGATATCTTTTATAATGCAGAGATTTCCCTACTGTGTATGACATATGCTGCCCACGTCCCATTGCCAAGAATGTGTTATTTAAAATTCCTGTTCACTTTTCAAGGATGGAGATCCTGTCTTTTTTTTCAGTAGTTATATATGGAGTCAGTCTGGAACTCATTCTGTAGACCAGGCTGGCCTCAACATCACAGAGATCCACCTGCCTTTGCCTGACAGACGTGTGCCACCACTGTCTGGCTCTTTTTTTCTTTTCTTTTTGACTTTTTGAGACACGGTTTCTCTGTAGCTTTGGAGCCTGTCCTGGAACTAGCTCTTGTAGACCAGGCTGGTCTCGAACTCACAGAGATCCGCCTGCCTCTGCCTCCTGAGTGCTGGGGTTAAAGGCATGCGCCACCATTGCCTGGCATCTTTTTTTCTTATTTAGAAAAGCTAACACTGTGTGTGCGTGCTCGCACAACTCTGTGTGAGTGCCGTGACACCTGTGGAGACAGTCAGTTATCTCCTTCCACCTCTGGGCCCCTCCTCTTACTGTCCCTCCTCTTACTGTCATTCACTTAAAACAAGCAACAATAACAACAAGAAACAGGATACGAACTGGAAAGCACTGACTGTTCTTCCAGAGGACTTGGGTTTAATTCCCAAAACCCACATGGTGGCTCACAATTGTCTGTAACTTCAATTCCAGGGGATCAAACACCCTCTTCTGGCCTCCTTGAGCAACATACACACATTCAGGTACTTGCATATACACATAAAACAAAACAAACAAGTCTTTGAAAAAAAAGTAATGCTAGGTGGTGGTGGCGCACGCTGTGAGTCTGAGGCCAGCCTAGTGTACCGTGTTAGTACCAGGATAGCCAGGCTACACAGAGAAACCCTGTCTCGTACACCAAAATAAACAAATAACAACACAAAACCACCTACAGAGTTATTTTTGAGTTTTGCTGGAAAACACTAACATTGCCATTGAATAATCAGCCGACTGGGAAAAACACTTTCCAAACATTTCTGCAACGCCTGCTGCACACCAAGGAGATATGTAGTGCGCTGGTCCATGCTATGATGAACTGCAGGGCTGTATTTTCATGAGTGCTATTTACAATGTGGTAAGAGCTCTGAGCTCTTATTCCTCACCACATGCACTACAACTATTTTACAGGACTTAGCACACTAATTTTAAAGGGAGAGACACAGACAGAGACTGGGCTATGAATAATTAATCCATCAGTTCTCAACTGTGGCTTAGCACTGTATGTAATCCTCACCCCAAAGCCAACTGCCGAAACCCTGAGGAGTGCGCCAGTCGTGTCTGTATCTTCAACATTCCCAGGTGACAGGAGCACTCAACCTCCTCCTCAGATAGCCTCCTGTCACAGACGCCCAGTGCACACACCAGCCTCCCAACCATACACTAAGGCCTCACTCACTCAGGGACCATCTCCTAACTGCCCAGATGATCTGTCAAGAATAGGCTGCGAGAGGACTAAGCCAGTAGTGTGGGTCCAGCCCAAGCTAGGCAGAGATGAGGGCTGGTTACAAAGTGCAGCAGTTAGGATGAGTCCGCTTTAGAGAAAGGATAGAAACAGCCCCTTTTATGCACCTCACATTCACCTCGACTTTCCTGACATAGGAAGATCATCCTTACCCAAGGATTAACGACTGACACTTGAGTCTAATGAAAGCAGTGTGGAAGTGCTCTTGTCCCAAGGTTAAGTAGGCTGGGACTTTTAGAGTCCTACGTACCATATCCGGTCCGTCGGAGGTGGTGGAATGTTGACCGCCAAGGTCCCTCGACATTCTTGCACTTCCACGGTTAGCAGCAGGGGTGTATTAGAGACCTCCTCAATCTTCTTTTTAATGAATTCTGTCTCCGTTGCTTTTTGGAAATATTTTGACTTCGTAATTTTATCAACAAACCTCATAATCTTACTTGTTCGATGACCTCCAACATACCTTCAAACAAAGAATACAAAGGTATGTTAGCATGTGTGTGTGTGTGTTTGTGCGCATGCATGCCAAGGCACATGTGGACAAATCAGAGAACAGCCCGTGGAGTAGGGTGCCAAGGGATCAAATTCAGGCTGTCAGGTTTGGTGGCAAATGTCTGTATATGAGCATCATTGACTAACACAGCCTCGTGACTGCATTCACTCTCCAATGGCTTTTCCACCGCAACACTAGGCACACTTTCGACAGGTCACTCTGAAATCTTCCCTGTGTGCACAGGATGTTTAGTAGCCTCTTTGGCCTCTGAGGATCATGTGGCAAGAATATTCTCCAACAACATAATCATACATTAGCCCCTGTGGGGGTTAAATTACCCTTGGTTGACAACTACTACTTTAGAAAAGGTACAAAGGTCAGACAGAACATCCTGGCTGTACAGTGGACATCCGGACAGAGTCATCACTCAGAGAAGGAGGCTTCTGAAGACTCTGAGACTCAGCAGGAGTCCTTGTCCTACTGGGAACCTCCCAATCTCTACACAGCACACAGAGCCATGCCACACCGACAGACAATACTGCAGCGACTAACAGACTATCTTTATTAACTTTAGGTGGTGTCACACCCATTGAGGGCCAGGTGCTTATCAAAGGGCTTGGAACTAGAACATAAGGAAAAAGCTGCATCGAATAGCTATGCCGGCAAGCTGAGAAAAGCAGTATTTGCCTAGGGTCCTGCCTGATTGGCTTCTTCCTATTCTGTGCAGTTTCAGACATCAGGGATAGTGTGTGTATAGAGATACGTGTGTCTTTTGGGGGTGGAGGGGTGCTGAATCCAGGGCCTTGCACATGCTAGACAAGCACTCAACAACCAAGTTCCACCTCTAGCCCTAAACAATAGTTCTAGGCGGTACCAACTGTGCTGTGCAAACACAGTGTGCTCTTCTCACCTTCTGAACAATTTCAAAGCGAGCAGGCTGCTATTTGCTTACAAGTTTCTGACTCACCTCGTGCTGTATCCACTGTTTCTTTATCTCCTTTTAAATTAATTTAAATGTCCTTACAGAAAGGCACTTGACACATTCTGATCATTACACTGCCCAAGGGACAGGCACAAAGCACTCAGATGAAGTTCACGATCCAGAAGAGCAGCTACGCCATCCAGTGTCAAAATTCACCCAGGAAATAATCCAACCATCTCAGCTCTACAGAACTGCAGCAGCAAGTAGATCTGGCTGTGCTGTGCCCAGGTCCCTTCTCTCTGAGGCCACCAGGTGGAGGTGGTATGCAGCCTGTGCCCTCTGAAGACTCAGGGTGCAATTCTAGCAACAAGCCTGTCCTTCAAAGTCTAATTTTTACTCACACTGCAAGACAAAGCCCAAGCCTCTCCTCTTAAAATGCTGATGCTGAAACCTTTCACTCAGTGTGCAGGAAGAAGCTTGGAGGGGAAAGAAAAGACCGGCAGCCTCCTGGTGGCTCCTTTAACCTCCTGAACCTCCGGAGGCCCCATCCACTCACCCTTCAGCCCCGGGGAGCAGCTGTTTGTCCCCAGTACTGGGCTCTGGAGCATCATCTTCCTCAGAGGAGCCGGCACTGGAGGATTCTTCATCACTGTCGGCCAGACAGTATACCCTGGGCCTGCAACTGAACAGGGAGAAAGTCACCAGCAGTGCATACACACACTCACACATACACACACAGCTCAAGGAAAAACTCCTGCCATACGCTGCCAATGTCACTAAGAAAGAATCCAAGAGTTCTTGGATTGGTGGCTTACTCAGGAAACTCCAGCACCAAGTCCCCCAACAGGACTGCAAGAGGACTTGAGCCCACAGTTACTTTTGAGCATGCACCAAATAGACAGGTGGAGAGTGTGATGAAGTCACATAAAATGTAGGAGCCAAGAAGGAGGTGTGCGAATGAAAGAATAGACAGCAGGGGTTAGGATGGCAGTTTAATGCTGGTGACGTGATTCCCTTAGCGCGAATGAGGTGTACAGGCAAGTCCCTTATCTCTGGATTAATTACCCCTCAAATTAGTTTTGGCTGGACTCCTCCCTAGTGAGAGTAGATATATTATCCCACACCTGCTCCATATCCTGGGGGCGGGGTCACAGAGAAAGTCCAAAGTCACAAAGTACCAAGTCTCAGGGGACTCAAGAAAGCAACTGAGAACTCAGGGACTTTTCTAGAACAACACAAATTTAAAGGACAGGCTTTGCAGCCCCCTTATAGAGTGCTGCCCTTCACTACATTCTTTAGGGTTCCAGAGGGGTGGGGCTTGTGGAATCACCAGCAGAGGTGTGGGATCAAGGTTTCCTTCTGAAGTGCAGTGGAGACTTCCTGACCTACCAAAAGTTGCTGCTCCCTCATGAGACTATTAGTGGGCCCCATCTCTAGAGCTCGGGGCCTTAGCTAGGCATGAAATGAACATAGGACAGACAGTCTCTCTTTTTTTTTTTTTTCTTTTTAATTTTTTGAGACAGGGTTTCTCTGTAGCTTTGGAGCCTGTCCTGGAACTAGATCTTGTAGACCAGGCTGGCCTTGAACTCACAGACAGCTCTAAACACTATTAAGCCACCAAATGGTCACTAAACACAGCCTTATATTGCCAAGCAGAGAAAGGCAATGCTGTTCGTGTAGATCCAGTCTCCCTGTTGCTGCTGTCCTCTCTGACACCTCCTTGAGCCGCTGAAAGTCCACCAGGATAACTGTCTCCTGATTAATGGGGGTCAAGGGTAGAGCACACAGCTGCATGCATGCGAGGGCCAGGCTAAGCCTCTCACCCTGAAACAGGAGCTGGCTGTAAGAGGACCTCACCAGCGTCCTCCCAGGCAGGACACACGGATCCTGCTCATCTTGGCTCTGAAATGGAGCCAGAGTTGTGCAAACACACTGAACTTCCATACTGAAGGGGATGACCCTCTGAGAAGCCACTCTTCAGCTGAAGCACCTGCTCTCCGTTTCCCGCTCCCCGTTTCTCGTGACAGAAGTGACTATGTCCTCATTGCTCACAGAACTGTTTCCTCAAAGAGTATGCTCTTGAGTTTCAAATCTACATAGCAAATGCGATTCTCAAACAACCCTGAATTGAGTTTTGGGGTAAGGAGAGTCAGAAACATAAACTGCCAGAAATGACATGACTCCTGTTTCTCTATCAAACAGCTGTGCTCTCGGTTCTTGAGCCTTGTGCTGTCAGGTATGGAA
The DNA here is from genome assembly GCF_950005125.1 of Chionomys nivalis. NCBI lineage: Eukaryota > Metazoa > Chordata > Mammalia > Rodentia > Cricetidae > Chionomys > Chionomys nivalis. The sequence continues at coordinate 87,066,912 of NC_080092.1, forward strand.
GCTGGTCCAATGGCACAGGGCAAGTCCTCATCCACACAGCACAAAGGGCTGCCTGCAGCATCTGGGATAGTAGTGAGAACTGCTGAGCCATGGCCCCTTGTGTCCCCACCAATGTGTACTATCTGGCACCCTCCATTCCTTGGCAAAGGCTGAGTGCTACACTGAGCTCTTGGATTCCAGAACAAATCCTCTGAGGCTTCATGTGAATAGTTCAGATAATGTTGTATGGGCTCCAGTGTATCAGAGGCTGTGGATTCTGATTTTGACCATGTGGTACCCCTATTATCCAAAATGGAAGCTGTATCATGTAGAACCCAGGACCAATTAAGCCTATGACTGGCTCATATGCAGTTTTTATATCTAAATGTGTATTTTATACTTTCAACCTTATGATGTAAGCAAGCATTTCAGAGAAAGACACTAAACATCTCATAAAAGACGTGTAAGATGTGGGAAACTACTGGCTTTAAACACACCTCAGAATTCTGCAAGTGTTCCACCCTCTCAGAGAGTCACTGAACAAACTGATTCTGTTATGATGCCTTTTGCTTAGAGTCAGGCATGAGAGAAAGTAAATTATTTTATCATGGATTCTATCTCGGACCAAATTTTTTCTTTCTTTTGAAATGGGGTCTCACTTTATAGAAGGCATTATGTAGCCCAGGTTGGCTTCAAACTCAGGGTAAGTCTCCTGTCTCAGTCTCTCAAGTGTTGGGATTGCTAGCATGAACCACCACAACTGGCTCAAATGTTTTATTTCTTATCTAAGAAGCTCTATCACTTCTGGCAACTTCCGGTAGTCTCTGTAGTCTGTGGACTATGCACAGGCAGTGCTTGCAGAGGCCAGAAGAGGGCAACAGATGGCCTTGAAATTGGAGCTACAGGCCAGGTGGTGGTGGCAGGCGCCTTTAATTCCAGGGAGGCAGAGGCAGGAGAATTTCTGTGAGTTCAAGGCCAGCCTGGTCTACAAGAGCTAGTTCCAGGGCAGGCTTCAAAGCTACAGAGAAACCCTGTTTCTAAAACACAACAAAACAAGAAAGAAGGAAGGAAGGAAGGAAGGAAGGAAGGAAGGAAGGAAGGAAGGAAGGAAGGAAGGAAGGAAGGAAGGAAGGAGAAAAGAAATCAGTTCCACCACATCGGGTGGCGCAAGCCTTAATCCGGGCACTCAGGAAGAAGAGACAGGCAGATCTCTATGAGTTTGAGGCCAGCCTGGTGTACAGAGTGAGTTCCAGGACAGCCAAGGATACACAGAGAAACCCTGTTTCGAAAAACAACAGTGGAAGGAGGGAGGGAGGGAGGGAGGGAGGGAGGGAGGGAGGGAGGGAGGGAGGGAGGGAGGGAGGGAGGGAGGGAGTTACCCACTTAAAGAATCTGTCATGTAGGATGCATCCCTTTCCGACTCACTTAAAGGCTCCTTTTAGGCTCTTTCCTACAGCTTAGACTGCTCAGGCCCTATCACCTCTTCCACCTCCATAGTGCTGGGGATTGTGTCTAGGATTTCACACATTTTAAGCAAGAGCTCTTCCACTGAGCTACACTCCCAGCCCTTGAAGACCATTTTGGCTGCCTTACTGCTCCAAAGTGACTACAGTATGTGACAAGAAGACACCCTGCTTGTGGAAGTAAAAGTTTAAAGGATAAATGCCCACAAATAAGCAGTGGACATGCTTTTCAAAGAAGAGGAACAACTTTAGACTATTGCAACCTAGATTTCAACTTCACCATCTTGCCCTCTGGGTACCACTATAAACAAACTTCCCACAAGAAGAGGGAACTTCTCACAGGTTAACCAGCATCACTGGAGAAGCTCTCCAAGAGCATGATCACTTGAGTGGGGACTGAACAAAGCAGTGAGATGCAGCCAAGGCCCTGCCAAAGCTAGGCAGTCGGAGCAAACCCATGCATGGCATGAGGCCTGGACTGGTGGAGGTGGCTAAAGGGAAGAGCTAGAGGAAGAGGCTGTGGGGTACATTACACAGTCCACCCTAGGGTGTTTGGTATTAAGGAAGACATGGGCTGACTTCTCTCTCTCCTCTCCTCAGCCACACCTGGCTGCACATGTTCACAGCTGAGGAACCAAGGAAGCAGAACTGAGAACTGCTTCTGGAGCTAGGCTCTGGAATCATGCCTGGGCTTCTAGGGGCTTTCCATGCTTCTAGAAACTCTGAGCCAAACAATGCCTGTGGAAACATTTTCTGAAATAAAGATGGGGGTCTAGAGTCCTCAGCTTCCCCAAGGGCCCATTTCTCAGGCCTTTTTCCTCTAAAAGCATGGCTTTGAGATTGTATTTTTCTTTGCATTGAAAAATAAATGATAGCCAATTACATATTAATATATAAGTTAATATCTTCACAAGAAGAAGACAGACATTCCATACAGGATTTTCTATGAAAAGATGGGTTTTAGAAATACATTCCACCATGAAAGTCACACTCCCCAAAAAAGGGAGTCTTTTATATCAGTCTAAAGAAGCACGGCATCCTAAGACCAGTCAGATGGACGGCAGTCACTGTGGAGTGTCTGAATGACAAGACTGACCAAAAGCGACCTGCTGCCACTGGTTGCATACGACTCACTCCCGAAAGAGCCCTGGTGCCCTTCCTGGAGTACAGCTGCACAGAAGGTCTCCTTACTCAAATGCTTATAACCAGACTGCTCTGTCCCAGTCCCATTTAGTAGATACAATTAAAAACAAGTAGTGCTGAGGATCAAACCCATGGTCTGGCATGTGCTAGGCAACTGCTCTCCTGCTGAGCTACAATCCTAGCCCAGGAGACCTCGTTTTCAGACTGCTTCTGCCTATGGGGTCTCTGCAACTCTACTGTCCCAAGGTCAGATTGGCACTGCCCAGCTAGAGGGTCAGAGTGGGGTGAGACAGCAGGACAAGAAGCTGGGTCTGACTAAGGCTAGATGAGAGAGACTCTCTCAGCACAGCCTTGCCCCTCCTCTGCTCTCAGCCTTCTCGAGCCCGTGGACTGTGCCTTCATGTCTGGGAACATGATGAAAAGACATTTTCTTGTGGTTTCAAATGGGACCACAGCAGGTTCAGCACTCACAGGGTATGGAATGCCACACAGGGAGTTGATGAATGCCACTCACCAGAAAATACAAATCCACAGATTGCCGAATCCAAATACATTTTAACAAATAGCAGAAAAAATAAAAGGAAAATAGCAGAATCAAGTTAGATTGCAATACAGCAAGTGCAGTTTTCCAACCATTAAAACAGGTACATTATGACACATAACCTGGATAAGTCAAGATAATCTAAGCAGAAGAATGTTCTTGAAGACACAACTGAACTTCTTCGATCTACCAGTACTACAGACCTAGAGGGTCAATCAGCTGTAACCAAGCAAAAAATCCAAGAGCCAGTGCCTTGCATACAGTCTACAGAGTAGTTCACTGTGGCAGCCCCTGGCCATTGTAGTTTAGTCCCTGAAGAGAGATTAGGAACTTCAGATGGGAAAGGCCACACTTTTTAACTCAGCTAAAACAATATTATCATTTAGATGTGTTGCCAGAACAGTGACCTTTAAGGTGTTTGAAAATCTGGCATCAAAGGGGGTAAAAAAAATCAGGCTCCATTAATTACCTCACGATCCTGGAATATTTCTAAATCAGATTAACTCTGGGTAACAGACGTACTATCTACAAAGAGCAGAATTTACTAAGCAAATCAATATTGTATTATTTCGGGAAAATGCTTCTCACAACTCTCAGAGTATCCTCTTAGCTGCAAAATCAACCATCTCGTTATAAATAATTCTGACCTGGTGATTAAAGTGGTAGATCCCCAGGGGACCCTAATCTGCTCCACATGTTGCTGTCTGTGGCTGGAAGCTGAAGTAGGTTTCAGTGTAAGGATTCGATTCACAGAACAGTTTATGCTTAGAGGCATCTGTTCCGCTTGTCTGCAGCAGGGATACTTTCTGGGTAATTGAGACAGTGTTACCCCTGCCAGTGCTGACACCATCAGGCTCGGTGGAAAGCTACTCTGATCACAAGTGCTGACACTGAGCCCGCTGTCCACACCGGGGCTCCCACATCCCGATCTGCTTCTCACAGGTTGCAGGGAGAAGTCGGTCCCCCAAGGTTGGTTAGTAAATTCATATATGGCCCCTTACCCTTCTTTGCCAATTTCTCCAACCTTCAGGGCTTCAACAAGAGGCTCTTTACCTAGTTTGGTCAAGTTCATTTTGGTCTCGAGAGTCATCAGAAAGGACCCGTTGTAAGACATTTCCAAATCAATCCAGAGTCCTAGAGAGAGTTAAAAAAAACAAACAAAAACAAACTTCACTTCACTTTGTTTCGTTTGGTTTTGTTGCCTCCCAAGAAATATGAGTCTAAACTACAGTATCAAAACTTGTACTTTTGTGGCTGAAGAGATGGTTCAACAGTTAAGAGCGATAGCTGCTCTCCCAGAGGTCCTGAGTTTAATTCCCAGCAACCACTCGGTGGCTCCCAACCATCTGTAATGGGATCTGATGCCCTCTTCTGTCACGCACGCATAGCACTCATACACATAAAATTAATAAATATTTTAAAAAACATGTATTTTCAGGACGAGAAAGACAGTTCAATGACGAAGAGCATTTGCTGCTCTTGCAGAGGAACTGAGTTCAGTTCCCAGCACCCAAATAATGGCTTACAATCATTATGTAACTCCAATTTCAGGGAATCTGACACCTTCTTCTGATGTCTGAGGACACCAGGCATGCATACGGCGCGCGCGCGCACACACACACACACACACACACACACACACAAAGGCAAAACACTCTTAAGCTGCCATTAAACTAAATCTACACGTGACTTGTGCGACAACAGACGTGTGAAAGGATGAGGGTGCTCTGCTCTCAGATATATGAGGAAAAGACCGTGACGGTTTGCTTGCTGGGCAGTGGTGAGCATGGCAGAACACTCCGGGGGGCACAGTGAATTCAGTGTCCGTGCAACTCACTGTAAGGACCCCCCCCCCCGTTTTTCCTCCTCACAGTAAGAAAACAGGTCCACAAGGAAACGGCTTGACCACAGCACTGCCAGGATGGGTGGCCAACGTGCAGCTCTTTGCGCTGTGCGGAGCTTCACTGTGAGCTGAATGACTCCATAAGGCAGCTTCCATGATTTGGTCATCAGTGGGTTGGGGCTTTACAGTAATGGAGCTGTTTGGGGGCCACTCAGATTCCTGTAAGCTCCCTATGCCAACAAGCTGAGATGGCTCAGCAGGTAAGTCCCCTGCCACCAAGCCCAATGTCTTGAGTTTGATTCCCTGGACTGACACGGTAAAGGGAGAGAACCGACTTCTACAGGTGTCCTCCAGCTCCTCATGCACAGCCCCCATCCCACCCTCCTCTCTGCAAACAGAAAATGTCTTTAAAAAACCACTTAAAAACAGCAAAAAGAAAGTCCAATAAAGTAGCTCACTCACTCACTCTCTCTCTCTCTCTCTCTCTCTCTCTCTCACACACACACACACACACTCCAACAAAACTTTTAGATATTTTCTTGTAAGATTTATATCATTAGTGTGTTTTGCATACATATGTGTATGTGTACCATGTGCATGCCTGGTGCCAGAGGTCAGAAGAGGATGTTGGAGTCCCTGGAACCGACATTATGAATGGTTGTGAGCTACTATATAAATGCTGGGAATTGAATCCAGGTCCTCTGTAAGAGCAACAAGTGCTCTTGACCACTGAATCATGCCTCTAGCCCCTAAATTCTTATGTTTTTAGTATTCTTGTGTTTCTGAAAATTACCTAGCAATAGAAACAAAAGGATTTCAGGAGTAGCTAGGTAAATCTAGGGAACTACTTGGCATGAGTTTAAGAACTTGTCATCAGAAGGATATGACTGCCAATGAGTTCATATCGATTTCACCAGGATGGCCCCTGGACCAGTGTCTACAGTATGTCACCACAGGAGGGGATGGCCTGGCAGCTAAAGCTACAAGAGATGTTTTTCGCTCTTAGAGCTCCATAAGACCTCATGAATTTTTAATCAAAATGTGATCCTTCAAGTGGCTATTTAAATGTTAATACACTTTTATAGATCCTCTTAAGACAAGTGACAATATGTAAACGGAAGCAGGAAATTAATCTCAAACCATTCTTTACACTGGCAGCATTTTCAGTAGGTTGCTGTAAATAGCCCCTCCCCCGTGAGGCCAGCCCCCAGATAAAAGCATTGTCCGATCCTACAAAGTACTAATGGTGCAATTTTTCATGAAAGGAGGAATAATTCCCACTTCACTTTCAACAAATTCTTCCTGTTACTGAACACAACTGTTTTCCACAGATGACTTGATTTAATTAAGCGGCACACAGGTCAAATGTGATTAGCTTCTTTGCGGGGGTGGGTGGAAACTGCTTCCTTCCTAGCTTATATTGAGCAGTTAAAAATCATTAGTTAGCTTACTCTTCAAAATACTGGAACTGTGGGAAGTAAGTGCACATCTGCTTCAGTAAAGACGCCAGTACTTAATCACTACCAGGAGGTGGGGGTTAGTGCAAAGTGTTACATATGAATTTTAACTCAATATAAAAAGGTCACAATAATTTCTTTTGGAAATCCTAACCAGGTTTCCAAACAATACTAATGGCACACATTGCCTTTGACAACTGTCATATTAAGTGACCAAAACTTTACTTTTTCCAAAATGGGAGTTTTGTTGTCTCCTCCCCCAAATTTATTGCCTTTTTTAAAGATTTATTTATTTATTATATATACAGTATTCTGCCTGTATGTATGCTGAGCCATCTCTCTAGCCCCCAAATTTATTGATTTGTGTGTGTGTGTGTAGGGGTGGATCCCCTGTGCATCTGGATCCCCCTAGAACTGAGTTTTAAGTCATTGTGAGTCACCTAACATGGGTACTGGAATGCAAACTCCAAGTCCTCCAGAACGGACCAGTAGTACATAGGGCATCAGATTTCCAGGGACTGCAGCGATAGGTCTCTGTGAGTCACCCAAAGTGGGCACTGGCAACTGAAGTGCTCTTAGCCAAAAATCATTTCTTGAGTCGCTTGCTATCTCGTTGGTTTTGGTTTTGTTTAAAAACAAAACACACAAACAAACAATAAACAAGCTAGGTGGTGGTAGCACATGCCTTTAATCCCAGCACTTGGGAGGCAGAAGCAGACGGATCTCTGTGAGTTTGAGGGTAGCCTGATTTACAGAGAGAGTTCCAGGATAGGCTCCAAAGCTACAAAGAAACCCTGTCTCAAATAAGTAAATATAAATAAATAAAAAGAAACAAAACAAAAGTAAAACCCCAACCAAGTACTATGGGCACAGGCTGGTTCAGGCCCCAGTCACACATGGGATCTGGCTCGCCCCCCACTGCAAGGAAGGGCAAGGGAAAAGCTTGGATGCCAATCACATGGACTAGGGCTTGAGTCTCACCTAAATTTCTTCATCTACGCAAAAGAGAATATACTATCTTTTTAGAGAGGACTTTCAGAAGCTATCTTTTCTCCTGTTCTGGCTACAGCTGCTATAGGAAAAGGCCGAACAGATACCCAGAAGCCTACTTCAGGATGAGGCCTAGATAGAATCAGATATTCCTGGTGGCTTTGTTGTGTTTTATTTCTGTTTTGCTGTTATTGTTGTTTGAGACAGAATGCCATGTATTACAGGATGGACTCAAACTTGCTTTGTAGTAACTTGCTCGAACTTCTGATTCCCCTGCCTCCATTCCCAAGTGCTGGAATTGTAAGTACACACCTTCACTCTCGGGTCATAGAGTGTTGGGGATTGAATCCAGGGCTTCTGGCACACGAGGGAAACATTCTCCCTCCTGAATTATATCCCTGGTCCAGTCTGGTTTTATACCACTTACTATGTTCCACGAAGCCCACCTACAACTTAAGATGGAATCAAGAATGGATTGAGAACTTAAAAACTTATATGAACTAATCAAATATTTCAAATTGGATTATTCACCTTTATATTAAACAGAAAGTTTCTATGACAATGACTAGGCAGGCAAGGGGCACCCTGAAAAGCTGAGCGCATGTGTAGTCCAGAGCTGAGACCTAACCCATTGTTATGCACCAAGACCTAGCCTGGAAGACCAACAGATGAAGAGCAACTAGAAGCCTGACTCTGCCTTGGGAGAATGTATGGATAAGGTGACAATGCCCAGATGGAGACAGATGTTCCACAAGTGGCACCTTAGCCTGAACACAGACAGCTACATGCTGTTAAACCCTAGCAGTACTCAAGGACAAAACAACAAAATGACAACAAACATGACAAACTTATAGGGTCTCTGTACAAGACCCGCCAGGAGCTCAGGGGGGCTGATTTCCCAATCTCCAGATTTGTTTGGGAAAGGCATCTACCATCACCACTATTGCTCAGAGGGGTGTCAAAAGAAAAGACAGCTCATTCCCCAAAAGTTCCACTGAAGAAGGAAGGGGAGAGGAGGAAAGGAGGAGGAAGAGGAGGAAGAAGCAGAGGAAGAAGAGGAAGAGGAAGAGAAAGAGGAAGAGGAGGAGGAAGAAGAAGAGGAGGGGGAGAAAGAGGAAGAGGAGAAAAGGAAGAAGAGGAGGAGGAAGAGGAGGAGGAAGAAGGAGGAGAAGGAGGAGGAGGAGGAGGAGGAGGAGGAGGAGGAGAAGAAGAAGAAGAAGAAGAAGAAGAAGAAGAAGAAGAAGAAGAAGAAGAAGAAGAAGAAGAAGAAGAAGAAGAAGAAGAAGAAGGGCTATGAGTGTATTTCTGTCAGTCATTTCTCCTTAATAAACCCCAGGGCCTTGGTAACTGCCCCATTACAGCCACAGAAAGCATGTGGTTTCACACAGTGGCTCCAGAGGTACTGGTCTTGACTCAGGGGCTGTGTGAACAGGGCACCTGATGCTTGGAAGGTATTCTAACTTCATTTCTGTTGCTGTGACAATCCCCTGACATAAAGCAGGGAAGAGAAGGTTTATTTGGCTTATAATTTCAGGCTGCAGTTCATCACGGCAAGGAAGCCAGGGTGGGAACACAGCAGTATAGTCAGGGACAAAGAGTCCATGCACGTTCCTTGCTTGTTCAGTTACTACTGAGCTAGTTTTCTCTATTCTGTTTGTTCGTTTGTTTGTTTTTCAAGACAGGGTTTCTCTGTAGCTTTGGGTTCTGTCCCAGAACTAGCTCTTGTAGACCAGGCTACCCTCAAACTCACAGAGATCCGCCTGCCTCTGCCTCCTGAGTGCTGGGATTAAAGGCGTGCGCCACCATGGCCCAGCCTAGAAGACAGTACTTCCCACATTCAGGATGGGTTTTCCTACCTCAATCAACAATTAAGACAACCTCCACAGATGTGCCACAGGCAAACCTGATCAAGACGATTCCTCATTAAGACTCTTCCTAGTTGAGTGTCACAACAGCCTAGAAGGTATTAGAGTCCTAAGACCCTAGCTCAAGGACTTGGCTCAAGGTCCCTGCTCTGAAACTTTCCTGTCCTTTAACCATGGCAGGGCTGGCTCTCCCTCTGAAAGTGAGCATCGACATCCAGGAACAAAACTTGAAAACTATGCTTCACCACCGCCTGACCTCTTTATTTTCTTAAGGTTTTCTTTTTTAAGTTATTTTTATGTGTATGGGTATCTTGCCTGCACATATGTCTGTGTACCCACACGCATGCAGGGACTACTGAGGTCAGAAGAGGGCACTGGTCCCCAGAACTGGAGGTAGAGAGCAGCAAGTGCCCTCAGGAGCCATCTCTCCAGCCCTCAGGAGGGATTTTTCAAAAGGGCACAGCAGTCCCACAGGAGGAGCTTCTATTAAAGCTTCGGCTTGGTTGTATTTCCCATGTAAGCAAGCTCCTATTTTCACCTGTAGCCAGCTTTAGCAAGTCACCCCAGCTTTTAATTTACCTAAAAGGGAAGGTTCTCTTGAGCGCAATGAAATCCAAAACCCCAAACTCACAGTCACATGGTCAAGAGTGGACCACATATAGGATAGCAGTCCCATGGGGTTCTATCACTTAGTAACAGGACTGCCACCTAAGGTTTGGGTGAAATGTACTCTATTGTTTGCACAATGTGGAAAGTAATCAACCACAGTTGCACGAACATGCCACTGTTTTTGAAAAACACCTAAATGCATTCCTTTATGTTTATTTCTGTTTTACCATCATACAGGCATCCTTCAAAAGTTTGGAAAAGCCTAATTTGATCAAATTCAAATAACCCCATAGGCTTTATATTTGTCTTTTTGTTTTTTGTTCCTTTCTTTGGTAATGTTTTCTCCCTGTTACACAAGCAGGCAGAGCTCTACACTTTGCCCTGAAAGGAATTAAGTAAGCTTCAAATGGATTAAAACCAGCAAGGCTTTATTTAATCTGCAGAGCTGAAATGTCTCACCCCCAGCTCCAAAAAAACAGGAAAGAAGCCCAAGACTTAGGTCTCCAATTAACACACAGGCTAACCAAGCAGTCCTGTGTACGCTGTGCGGTTCAAAGTCACAGGGACACTCTTGGGTGCTGCAGCGTGCTGTGCCCTGCCCAGTGCCCTTTTCTTAGACATTTCTATTACCCACGTCAGGGCAGTGCTGAAATTTGAGAAGCTGCGAGCACGTGAGAAACCTCAACAGACAGATACAGATCTACAGTATTTACCTTTAAAAGCCCAGCTCTCAGAAAGTTTGTGCTAGCGGATAATTTAGAGCTTGGTACTAATCAGTTCCTGAAGAGACAGAGAAAAAAGGGCAGCAGAGTTCATGGGTCAGAGTGCATTTGTACACTGACAGAGTGAAGATCTCTCAGCTACACAGCTGACACAGCAGTGGCACGTCTTTTAATGTGTGTACCATACTGTATCAGATGGGGGCAGGGACAGAATAAACAACCTTGTACCAGGTTACAACGAATACACTACTTTCAGAGTCTAAATCTCTTTAGCTTGTTCTGTGTACCTCACCAATCCCAGCGGGACTCAGACTGATCAAGGTGCAGACAAAACTCAGGGGTTACAAGTGATCTCCTCATGCAGCGACCAGGTGGATTTGTGTCTTTCTCGAAGATCAGTATGTGTGCCCTGTCAGCTCAACCCTGCTAGTGGGATGCCCAGAGCTGCTGAGTGTAATCACAGAACACTCTCTTCATAGGAACCACTATGAGTCACTGAAGATTCAAAAATAACGACTTCATTAATGTGGTGAAAGTGGTCGACAGAGCTGTTCTATATCTTATAAATTCTACAAAATATTGACTTCAGACACATGCCATTCTCCCAGAAAACTGTTTACTCCCCACTACCCTGCTCCTGGGCCACCTTGGGAATAATATTAAACATGGTTTAAGGGAAGGGGTTCCTTGAGAGAGACACTAAAACTGTGAGCTGAGTGGGCACAAGCCTGTGAACTCAGCATTTGGAAGGCTGAGGCAGGAGGACAGACAGTTTGTTTGGCCAGGCTACTTAGCAAGGCCCTGTCTCAAAAAGAAAGGAAAGAAGGAAGGAAGAGGAAACTGGTGAGGTTTTCCCTGTGTGCCAACAGTTCTTCCTGTCCACCTGGTTCTCTCATCTTTTGTGTTTTACTAAATTCTTGCACACTACTCTTCATCCTTTGAAGCCATGTGTTATAAAAGACATAGAAAGCTATGATCATTCTCATTATTCTATTTATATTCCTTCCACATTATGATCAATCTTCTATCACAAGAGTAGGCACAAATATTGTCCATGGCATGCCTAAACCCTCAGACCCTAGAGCTGTGCTCCAGTAGACGGACTTGCTCCTGAATACTGCCTTCAAATGTGTGTCCTCATCTTCCAAAGCCTCAAGACCCACAAGAGTGTAAGGAAGTTAAAGATGCAAGACATGTAGGTCAAAGATCTTACAACTTAGAAGGTGCAGCAGATGAGGCTGGGGTATAAGTGAAGACAGCAGCTTCTCTTGGAGTCAGAGCAAAGACAGATGGACACGTGGGGCCCATGAGAGCAGAGTGCAGCTAAAACCTAGCTCACTGCTTCATACCCAGGCAAGGGCTATAACTCACACAGGCCCTATCAGCTGGCTTGAGGGTGTCTTGGGGCTGGAAAAGACCCTGTAACAATCTGGTAGACTAGAGTTAGGAGAAGGAACCTAGATCTATTGTCAATCAGTTTCCTACGGTGTCTGTAAAAACACAAGTCACTTGGCACATATGTTTGTGTCTGTGTTAGGGAGGCTGAGGCACGAAAATCATGGGTCTACAGACAAACTAGACTACAGAGAAGCCCGAGAGCAGCCTGAGCTACACAGCAAGACTATGTCAACAATAATGAAACAGCAACAAAATTAAAACAAGAGAAAAATGGTTGGTGAGATGGCTCAGTGGACAAATGCTCTTGTCATGCAAGATTAAAGATCTAAGTTCAAGTCCTAGAACTCATATAAAGGTAACGGAGAGAACCAATCCCATAGAGCTGCCCACTGACCTCACTCAGCATGAACATCCCTCGCCTGCCCTCCAATTTCTCCCTCTGTGTCCCACTCCCACAGAGGCACACACGTAAGTTTTTAAAAACTAGACAAATAATAAGAACGAAACCCACACTCCACATGATAGGGTGGTTAGGACTCAGCTTCTTCTAGGCAAAAGACTTGGTGTCAAAACTACAGCGAGAGAACACCCTCAGCTCCTCTCTCGTCAACTAAGAGTTACCTTGGTGATCAACATAAGGCTTGAAGGCCTGAAGGATTTTTGGCACAGCCACACCCATGTCAAGTTCTGTCAGCGTTAGCTCATTCATAAAGTAGGGGAGCTAGAGGAAAAAAAACAAAAACAAACAGTAAATGAGACAATTAGTAAGCTGGTAACCACGCTAAGGTCAACCAGAGTTCCACATACTGTCTGAGGAGAGAGAAGGTGAGGGGTGGGGGTCACATCTTCATGTACAGACCACAGAGGCAGAAACAAGTGAGCAGACAAACGTTATACTCTTGTAAAGCAGGAGGGGACAGAAGAATGTGGAACTGGTGAGGAATGGCCATCTTAGTTAAAGAGGTGAGGAGGCACCAATAAGGAGCCACATTTGACCTGAGACCTTTCAGGTAGAAGACACACGTTACACAGGAAGAATGGAGAGGAAGAAATTGTTACATTTCTGGCAGGCAAATTTACCGCAAGATTAAAAATAAATGGGAAAACCAAAACTAAAGCCCAAACCCCAGCTCTACACCCCTGACACTGGCCTGCCTATTTCCATCATCCTCCAATGCACCATGGCTCCAGCTACTCTGCAAGTGCAGGACTGTGCAGACTGCCCGTGAGTCTGTGTCCACGGTCTCTCTAGCTTCAGGTTATATGTGGTCATCAGGGCACACCAGTGGCCAGGGGAGGGGCAGCGCAGGAAATGTTAGCATCTGTCCTCACCCTCCAGTGAAGTCTGACCTCCTTCAAGACAGGCAGCTCTCCTGCCAGAGGACTGGTAAACTGCTCTCCACCTTTGCCCCTTCAGAGAGGGCCACAGCCCCCACCTCTGCTGGCCCAGGCAATCTGCCGTCTCCCTTTGGGTATCTGTGTCTCCTCTGGCTGATCATCTGTTTCCTGGATCTGACTAATCCCTCCAACTCTATCAGCAGGAATTCATCAAGAGGAAATGACGTAAGAGCGCTGCTGTCCTCAGAAATCCCTAAGCCATCCCAAGATCACACTATGAACTTATCTATACTTCCTCTGGCTGGGTTTGTACTTTCTTTCTCTTTCTTTTTTTCTTTTTCTTTCTTCCTTCCTTCTTTCTTTTCTCCCCCCCCCCCCTTCTTTCTTTCTTTCTTGACAAGGTTTCTCTGTAGCTTTTGGTGCCTGTCCTGGAACTAGCTTTTGTAAACCAGGCTGGCCTCGAACTCACAGAGATACGCCTGCCTCTGCCTCCCAAGTGCCGGGATTAAAGGTGTGCTGGTGGATTTGTATTTTCTTAATCTTCAAGTCATTTGTTATTTTAGTGTAATGGCTCTCGCTCTCTGGATCTCAATGTGACCCTGGTTGGCCTGAATTCATAGAGATCTGCCTGTCTCTGCCATCCAGTGCTAGATCCAAAGGCATGTGCTACCCCAGCCAGCTTAGCCGAAGATTTAAATTGATAGCTAGTTATCAATCTCTACCTATTCATTGAGTAACCAATACTTAATCTGTACTACCACCTATAAATACGAGATTCCCACCACACTGGAATCTACATTGTAATGTTTTCTGCCAGCATTAAACTTTTTAATATTCTTTTTTCTTTCTCCTTTTTTAAATTTTTTTTTATGATTTATTTATCTTTATTTTATGTGCATTGGTGTGAAAGTGTCAGATCCCCTGGAACTGGGTTTTCAGACAGTTGTGAGCTGCCATGTGGGTGCTTGTAGCGAGCTGCATGGAGCCACACCTGATGGCAATGTAGAGAGCTGGGTGGAGTCGCACCCGATGGTGCTGGCTTCCTCCCTCCGCAATCCCGAAAGCGAGTGCTCTCTGTGATAATCAACTCCTATGGCTAAAGCCTGACTTATGCTATTATCACGCAATGATTGTCAGCTGCTTGCATATGCGTGGACCTATGGGCAGTACCCACCTGGCAATCTGGGGTTGGCGGCCCAGTGCCTACTTAAGGGCTGGGAGAGGTTTGCCCAGAGAGAGAGGGAGAGAAAGAGAAGGGAAAAGATTGTTGTGAATAAAGTCCTGAAATAAACTGCTTAGCAAGAAGAGCTCCGGTGTTGCACGTCTTCCTTGCTGGACAAGGGGGCCGTGACAGGTGCTGGGAACTGAACCCAGGTCCTCTGGAAGAGCAGTCAGTGCTCTTAACTGCTGAGCCATTTCTCCAGCCCCTCTTTCTCTGTTTTTTTTTATGGGCTTTGTTTTGTTGTTTTTGAGGCAGGGTCTCATCATGTAGGCCAGGCTGGTTTTGAGCTTGCCTCGTGCTTCAGCCTTCTGGGAGCTGAGGCTGTCAGTCATGTACCATCACGCTTGGCTATGACATGGCTTTATAGTTCACAAGTCCTTCCTTGTTTTCTCCCAGCACAAGCCTCTTTTTTTTTTTTTTAAAGAATTTTCAAGACAGGGCTACTCTGTGTAGCTCTGGCTGTCCTGGAACTCATTCTCTAGACCAAGCTAGCCTTGAAACGGGAGATTCACCTGCTTCTCCCCCAAGTGCTGGGATTAAAAGTATGTACTACCACCACCAGGCTTCCTAGCACAAGTTTAATTATGAGTATATTTTTCTAGTTGCATGTTAGACAATATTTATAAAAATTAAGATTTTTTTTGATGAAACACAAATCAAGATTTCCCACACCGAGGTTGCAGCTGGCCAGATGTGGATTTGCTGCTTCCACGGTGATCTCTACAGCAGACTCTCTGCAGAAAATGTGTCTGGTTTCATGTAGTCCAGCTGGCCTCAAACTCACACTATAACTGAGGATGATCTTGAGTTTCTGAGTTTCCTGCCTCCACCTCTCAAACGCCTGGGCGCCACCATGACTGAACCTGGAGCTTCTTGAGTGGTAGGCTAAACATGTCCGGCCCTCGGTCACACTTTTCTGAATTGGTCTAATCCCTATCTCAGACACACCCCCTGAAAAGCATTAATGTGAACGTGGTTGACTTCCCTATCAACTTACAAAACGTTACTTGGCCAAGCAAGTATGCCACATCTTACACACTTGCCACAGTGCTTTCTCTCAAGAGTCCAGCACTTCAGCCTGCCAGGTTAGAGAGGCCACGGGGCTAGCCAAGACACAGCCACCTCCAATGGTGTTTCTATGGGATCAAGTGTCTGACACCATAATCCCATAGATCATGGGAACCTAATTGTTTCTTTTCTTCCATGTCACACCTACCCCACCCTGCATCCTTTGGCTGCTGGAAAGACAAAGGAAGACCTAAGACAGGCCTTGAGACAAAAGCAGGACCCGAAGGCACCAGGACCTGAGGAGGCAGCACTGTGGGTGTCAGGTGAGCTGGCCAGCAGAGCCTTCTGGGTCTGCCTAACCCCAGGCTGACACATCTCTTCACTCAGTTCTCTCCTCAGTCAGTCTCTTCCCAATCCTGTGTGCCACTCAACCAGAAGCCTACAGGACCCACATGAGACAGGAACAGGCTTGTGTTCCTTACCCTCCCACGTAAACTCAACTGGGAAGAGAGCAGTGAGGTGCATGGGCTATGTTCTGGTTTGTGAGTGATCATCAGGCTGTGTGTAACGATAGCAGCTGCTGACGGGCATTCCCAAGACAAAGAGTTTACTTGCTGTTGGGGCAGAAACTCTGCCCAAGCCCACATCTGGGTACCAGATACCATCTCCGACTGACACAAGTCACCACTGTGTGCAACAGTGGCAATCCGGGATTGCTTTCTGCCCATTTGTTCTCTGGGTCTCCTCTGGTCTTCAGGGTACTCCACAGAGCAGATCAGAAGAGGGTGGGGATGAGGGGAAGAACAGTAAGAGAAGCCCTTCAAGCCTGACCTGTGGTTCTTGCTCCCGTTTTAATGCTTCAGTCCTTCTGCCCAGAGAAAGCAGGAGATTAAACTGGTAAACTACAGGGGCTTACGTGACCAATGGAAGCAGAAGATGTCCCTAAACTTTCTCTGGAATGAGGGAGCCTTCATTACTCCCTGGCTGGGAGGAGGCTGCTGCCTGCTTCTGGAACTGGTGAGCACCTATCTGGGACTCAGGCATACCCTTCCCTCTTCCTGCTCCAGGGAAGCACAGCCCTCCAGTCCTCGAGAAAGGGGCAGGACTGCCCCTCTATGTGACTTGACCTGAGATTCCAGTTTCTATTGTTTCCAAGGTAACAAAGAGGTCAAGTGTACTTTAGGTGGCTGTTGACATCTTCCTCCAACAAGGAGGGACCCTGATGACTGCTGTTTCCCATACAGCTGGCAGGGGTCAGGTCAACCCACCTTGAGGATGCCAGCTGGCTGACACATGTTGAAGGCCCTTCCAAAGACCTGCTCTAAAATCTCTTCAGGTCAGAAGCCAGCCTCTTCTCCCCCCCCCCCCCCCTTTCTCTCTCTGACAGGGTTTCTCTGTGTAACAGCCCTAGCTATCCTGGAACTAGCTCTTGTAGACTAGGTTGGCCTTGAACTCACAGAGATCCACCAGCCTCTGCCTCTGCTAGGATTAAAGGCGTGCATCATCACCACTCAACCAGCCTCTTTTTCTTTACTGGAAAGCTGGGGAAGAGCAAAGACTTGTCTGTAGAAAACAACCAAGCAAAAAAAAAAAAAAAATATTCTGTTCCTTGTCCAGAGGAAGAATCAAAACCAAACTGAAGCTGCTTTGTGTCCACATCTTTCTTTAAATCTAAGTTTACCTTATTCTGAAGTTTTCTTGACTGGGGGGTCTTAAACTCCCTGGGAACACGTGTGAAGCATCACGTCAGTGTACGCTCTTCTATGATGATCCATAGGTTTCTGCTTCTCAAAGGAATTTATGGCCCAAAATGCTGCAGAGCTGCTGATGTAGGCTCCTGATCATGGGACTCTCGGTGAAGACTCAGGGACCAAAGTGCTCTCCCTGGGCCTTCAGCAGGCCAAAGACTTGCTTTTTGGGACCACCCCATATCTCTGATTGGCAAACATGTCCTTTAATGGCAGTCATGAGGAATCCTTCAGTAACTTAAACTCACTTTCAAGAAGACCCAACACTAGGAGTGTTCTTTCAGCAAAGAGAGAGTCCAGTACAAAGAGACATCTGGCCAGAAGCAACAGTCAGTGGCAAACTCATTTAGAGTGAGCACTCACTGTCGTAACAGAGAAGGAGGGCAGCTGAGAAAGGGTCCTACGGAGTTCAGAATTTCCATGTGGCTTGACCCACTGCAAAACTGGGCGGACATTTTAAGTTGTCTCTAACTCAGATTCGCTACAGGAGTTCCTATTTTCCTAAACAAGCTTGGGAGGACCACCTAGGGAGGATAATGACATCGCAACCCTAGAAAAAGCAATCAGGACAGCTGACTCAGTCCCCAGATACTTAGTCACAGATCAAGGTCAGTTTGTGATCCAGGTCAAATGTGCTGTGCCTGTGTGGTATGCTTAAACCAAGGTGTGTTTGCATGTAGGACCTAATGGGGAAGAACAACCAGAAATGAAGTGGGGAATCAGAGGCCTCTCGTATGAAAAGCGATACCTTAATTTTGCTAAGTTTCATCTGGATTTTCTTCGACACTAGATCAGACCAGTATTTCTCGCCTAAGAAGTCCCAAAATATTCTTCCAAGCAAGGCATTCACCCAGGCTTCTTGTTCTTCCTCCTCAGAGGGTGGGGCTTCTGGCAACTGGCAAAAGAAAAGACCAAAATTAGCTATCAGACAACTGGAGTCCCAGACAGGTGCTTATTTTCATAAAGCCTCTGAAGGCCCCTCCTGTAGAAATGGAACACGTGACCTGTGCATCTTCCCTATAAATTACAAGTCCCACACTGTGCTGGTGAGCGAGAAAAGGAGAAACAAAATTGGCTGTCGCAGCTGCAACCTTCTTTGTCTACTTTCTGCTTTTCCAGCCTCCTATGATCGAGCTAACACTCCACAGCTTAGACAACTTGTCCTGCCTGTGCTTCCCCTCCCCGCTAACCTGATGTAACAAGCTATCAATCAAAGCCCGACTATCCTTCTCCCAGCTAGGCTGGGGCCTGCAACTAATTGTCAAGCACATCCTTGACCGGGAGGAAATGAGTTTCCAATGACCAGGACGCAAGCTCAGCCAGATCTGAGCAAGGTCAAGACATTCTTACAGTGCTTAAAAATGCTGACATTCACATGGCTGTACCTCTGAAATAGAAACTTAGAAGAAAGAGTCTGGTGACCCTGAAATCTCTCAGGATGTGACAGAGAGAGTAAAGACCACAGGGATGGATGAGAGCACGGCACTCAGGACAGATGTTTACCCCAGCCCAGCAAACACCCTCATGTCTACCCCCTACCCACACACAATCTGTCAGAAACATCTGCTGTGACCAGTGGGTAAGCAGTTTTGTCTCCAACTTTCCGGGCTAGTCGCTAGACTATGGAATCCGGCCTAAGGTGGGTCAGTGGTGGGGGTGGAGGAGGAAGGCAAGCAGCAGCAGCTATGAGGGGACCCTGAGGTTTGCTGGCGAGCATGCGCTGGTGGGCTCAGCACTTACAAGGGGCAGTACTTGTGTTGTTAACCATGGTCACACACAGGCCAATAGCAGGCACCTTAGACCACCACACTCGTGCATCACAATACCCCAGAAAGACAGGAACCCTGCTTCCATTTGAGGAATGGGAGGTCCCTAGTCCATGACTGCAGCCTGACTCTGTCACGAGGAGAGAGGGGTCAATGTCCCACCAATGAGACAGACATCTGCAGAGGTATCTGAATTAGACCACAGCCTTACACAGAAAAGCAAACACTTGAAAGATCAAAAGATCTCCAAGTGCGGCAGCCTGAGGACTGCTCGCATTTTCCCTTTGTGGTTTATATAGACACGTCGGGCTCCACACGCTATGCTCTTCTCTTTCATGCTTTGCCTATGTGCATGTGCCACCATGACCTGTTCTGTGCAATGACTGTCCCACCTGGCTATGTGCCTAGGCCAGTGGCATGGCACATAGGTCATTAGGTGCCAAGGATCTGACCTTGCAGGTCTGACTGGTTGGGAGAACCCCCACCGTCTTTGTCATGGGACAATTCTGAAGCCGGGACTTAGGGTCTGACCCACATGAGCCACACAGACTGCTCAGCCCTCATGCCATATCCCAGCTGTACCAGTTCTCTTTGGGAATGCGGGAGTGGAGAGCTCACCTCCATTTCCCAGTAACACATTCAGCATCTAGGACATGTTCTAAACGCCTCAAATCTGGGTGTTCAAGGGCTTTCTTATGGATGTCAGTGACTCATTAAAAACAAGTGGGTTGGAGGGGCAGCTCAGCTAAGAGAATTTGCTGCTCTCCAGAGGATGTACTCTAGGCCTCCACACCCACTGGAGGCTCACAACAACCTTCACCACCATCTGACACCCTCTTCTGACCTCCACGGGCACCCCACACACATGGCATTCACACATACACACACTAATAAAAATGTTTAAAAACACCCTTGTTCAAAATTGATACATGTTAGCTGGGAGGTAGTGGTGCACGCCTTTAAATCCCAGTACTCAGGAGGCAGAGGCAGGCGGATAGAGGAGGCAGAGTAAGTTCTAGGACAGCCTGTTACACAGAGAAAGCCTGTCTTGAAAAAATGAAAGATACACTGACCCTTACATTTTAGAGATGACTCTACCTCACTCTAGAGAATTCTATGTGTACTTCCCTAGCGCTGACATGACCTTTGATATTAACCAAGACATTTTCCACCACCAAGATCTGGATGGAAGGACAAAAGCTGGCTGGCATAGGCAACTTCTATTTTTTTGTTTTTTGAGACAGGGTTTCTCTGGGTTGCCCTGGAACTCGCTCTATAGACCAGGCTGGCCTCGAATTCACAGAGATCTGCCTGCCTCTGCCTCCTAAGTGCTGGGATTAAAGGCATGTACCACCATCGTCTAGTGGCACCAGCAACTTCTTAACTACACCACAAGTGTGCGTGCATGTGTGTGCACAAGTGTGTGTGCTCCTCCCCATACACAAACACACACACACACACACACACACACACCCCTTGAGCTACCATCTTCAGGCCAAGAGTAACAGGTGCAACACGTCTGAGGTTTACCCTATCAGATTATCTGTGCAAGCTCTTGAAGAAACATCACTTGTCTGTGGAAAATGGCCCCCAGGCTACTCAGGCAGAGTCAAACTACTACCCACGTCAGACCCACGTCATTTTTAGTCTTGTGGGCTACATAGAAGAGGAGGTTACCTTGTCCATTCTCAGGAGGGAGCACGTGCCCTCTTTCAGCCTTTCTTTATAATTCTCCTTTTCACAGGAAACAAATTCCACCAAAAAAGCAGCAAAAAACAAAGACTATTTCACAATGACACCCAAGCCAGTGGCATATGATGTGGCAAAACGTCTGAAGGGAATTGACAAGCAAGTCGTTTTTCCTTTCTCAGCTCCTGTAGCTAAGGCAGGCCTCCACAGGAGCTGCAGAGTACTGACAACGCATCAAAAGGGCTTCACCAGTGCAATCTGGACTCCACAGCCTGAGAACGCATTCCCAATGACTGTCATAAAATCTGAAAGCTGAAAGAATAAATGTGCATACATTTCCTAATACTGCTGTGGCTGCAGGGAGAAACGTGAGGAGAATGCCCATTGTGTTGCCTGTCTCCTCCCTCCACACGGTTAGGAAGGGTACTCTCCCAAGCACAGCTTCCAAAGACAATGTCTGGGGACTCCGACATTGCGATGATGAAGCAAGGACATGAACTTCCATGCTCAGTGTAGCACAGATGTACTCCATTTTAAAGAAGGCTAGGGGTACCTTTCTGCTCAGACAGAAAACAAGTCTCTGCCCCTGAGTTTGGTCACGCAGGGTTGCTGTCTCAAGGTGACACTTGTGACATGTGGCAGCCTGGCCCAGACACAGCAGGACACTTTCTTCATGCTTGTGTACTTGTTTCTCCTGATTTTAAGACAATGCATATTCATTATAGACCACACACATGATCTCTCTTCCCAGACAGAACAGAAACACCTTAAAGGCCCAGGATGACTTCAAACTGGCAATCCTCCTACTTCAGCCTCCTGAGTACTAAGATTACAGACACACATTACTGAGCCCAGTTTTAGTCTTTTTCCAGGGGATCAGTAATGTAATCTCAGCACTTGGAATTCAGAGGCAGGCACATCTCTGAGAGTCAAAGACCAGCCTGATCTATATTGTAAGTCCCAGGCCAGTCTGGGCTACACAGTGAAATCATGCAGTCTGGCTCCCCTCTACCTACCTCCCAAAAATGTGTGATAAGACAAAGTCTCATGTAGCCCAGGTTGGCCTTGAACTCATCCTGTAGCTAAGGCTGGACTTTGACTTCTGATTCTCTTGCCTCCATCTTCTAAGTGCTAGAATTACAGGGCTGTGAAACCAGACCTGACCGATGTATCAATGCCACACTTTCATTTGAAGGACTCTCCCTCCCGGGAGACAGGGTTTCTTTGTGTAACAGTCTTGGCTGTCCTGAAACACGATTTTCATTATTTTTAAAATTTTGTGTGTTTAGGTATGGATACTCAGGTGCCCAAATAGGCCAGAGCCCTGGAAGGCCAAAGGCGTTGGATCCCTCTGGAGCTGGAGTTACAAGCAGTTGTCAGGGACTAAATTTGGGTCCTCTGCAAGAGCAATGTGCACTCTGAACTGCTGAGCCATCTCCCCAGACCCCATATGCTTTTCTTTAAAATTTCTATCCAGATCCTTGGCCTATTTTAAAAATTAATTTTGTGTATATGAGTGTTTTGCCTACATGCTTGTCTGTGTACCATGTTCATGTCTGGTACCTGTAGAGGCCAGAGGAGGCTTAAAATCCTCTGGAACTGGAGTTACAGACAGCTCTGAGCTGCCATGTGGATGCTGTGACTTGAATCTGGGTCCTCTGGAAGAGTAGCCATTGCTCTTAACTCTAGAGCCATCTCTCCAGTCACCTGATTCATTTGGTTTGTGTGTTCATGTTCATGTGTATACAAACACGTTTATGAAGGCCAGAGGCGTTCTCTGGATGCTGTCCCTTAGGCTCCCCAGCTTATTTTTTGAGACAAGATCTCTCCTTGGGCCCTGAAACACACTGGGTAGGCCAGAATGGCTGGTCAGTGAGCTGAGAATCCACCTGTCTCTGTCTCCTCGGGGCTGGGATTACAAGCACATGCCACCATATCTGGCTTTTTTATGTGGATTCTGGGATTCAAATTCATGTCATCATGATAGCAAGCAAGCACTTACCATCCAAGCTTTCATTCTAATCCTCTTTACACATGTATGTGTGTGTATGTGGTGTATACAAACATGCATGTGTGTATGTAGAGCCCTGAGGTCAATAATGGGAATTTTGGCCTCTTCTCTACCTTATTAGTTTATAAAGATTTATTTCTTAATGGGTTGTATGTGTGTGCGTGTATATGGGGGGGAACACTGAGCACGAATGAGCTACCAACTGAGGCCAAAGGGCCTTTAGCCAGCTAGAGCATGGCAAATATGGCTCTGGCAGGCCTTGCCCTTCTCCCCCATTCCCTCTGCCTTGCTAATAGCCATTAGATTCCTAAAGCTAGCTGCCAAGGTCCATTCCCTTATTTGACCACTTTCTCCTCCTGAGGCTGACCACCAAGGTCCAACTATCAAAGTATTGAAGTCCAGCAATCAAAAGTCCCCTTTGGCTCACCTAATTAGCATGTCTAATTAAAATTAAACACCTCATCCTAACACAAGTTTTCCCCTTGTACCTTTATAAACTGCCATTTGCCTAAAGGCCACATCTGTCCCCTGTCGACCCCGAGGCAGTCCTTTGTCCTCCTGCCCACTGCTGGACAAATACCCCTTCCCCGTCTCCCTCAGCCTCTATCTCCTGTCTTTGTCTCCTATTCCCTGCTCTCTGCCCTTCTCCTTTGTCCTGAGAACTTGGTCTTGGGGGTCCTGGGCCGATTCCTTACAGCCTAATTTACTTTTCTTTGGTTGTTTGCTTAAGAACCTTCGTTTTTCTCTTTTTGCTTCGTTAAGTTCTTTGAAGCAGGCTTGAACCCATGTTCTTCTCTCAGTCCCTGTGTGCACTTGCATGCCCTGCTAAGGAGGTGTCATCTAACTCAAAAATTTACTTCTGCAGAGTTTATTATTTACCTTCAGGTTGTGACCATCATGAGGCAAATCTGCAGGAGTGTGAGGCAGGAGGTCAACTTCACTCTTCTGCCTGAGGACATTTAATTGTTCCCACATCATTTACTAACTCCTGTAATTCCCTGGCATCAAATCTGGGGCACGTGTCACCAACCTGCAGGGTGTCACCCCACCCCACCTCCTGATAAACCCATAAACCAGAAGTAGTAATATCCCACCTGGAGACATTTGAAAAGAATTTTTTTTTTGAATTTTGACTTATGTCACCTAAAACCAGACATTAAACATCTAGAAACCAGTGATGTTTTATAACTCAAATGCACTTTAATAGCGTTCCAGTTGTTTCTATACCAAATTTTCTGATCTTATTTTTATTTTGGGTAAGAGTTAACTGCCAGTAATGTTAAGAACTGTTTCAGACATAAGGCTAGCCTGTGGTCTGTTGCAAAATATTTCTTTACACTGTGTGAAGACGTGTCACTGTGATTGGTTTAATAAAGAGCTGAATGGCCATTAATTAGGGAGGCAGAGATTAGGCAGGACTTCCGGGAACAGAGAGGACTCAGAGAGGAAGAAAGGCAGAGACACCAGTGAGTCGCCAGCCAGAGATGGAGGAAGCAGCATGAGCAGTAAGGGTAGATGAGGTAACGAACCACATGCTAGAATGTAGATTCTTGATGATAAAGTTCTACAGTGGTCACTAATTAAAAATTTTTGGGTATTGTTACCTAAGGTTCAGCTCCTGAGTTCCAGAGACCTAACACTGATCAGCGAGCCAAGTCATTAAGCATTAGGCAACACAACTTAAAGGGAGATGAACGTGTGGCTGTGCTCACGACACTCTGGAGCCCTACCCTCAGGGACAGAAATGTTTTGACCATGGTCTATTAGAGGGAGCAGGACAGGGAGATAGCAGGAAGTGGAGGTAAATAGAACAAAGTGTTTCAAGTTCCCTTCTATGAAAGAGGGGACATGTGAACCTGGGTGAACATCTGGGTGGTAGCCAAGTCTGAAAACATAATGGAGCAACTTGAGGAAATGTCAAAGGTTCTTTGCGTCTCTGACCCTGTAAGGGCCTCCTTTCAGACTTATGATGGTGGAGGTAATATGGACTTTAGGAAATGTCCTATCTTCAGCAGGAAGAACAACATTGACAATACCCAAAAGATACATCTTTGGTGAGGTCAGAGAAATGGGCACTGCCATACCTTCCTGGTAGGAATTTAACACCGGTATAACCAATAGGATGGAATTTGGCAATCTTTAACCGAAGCACATGTGCTTTCACCTCTGACCTGGTAATACTGCCTTCAAGGTTTCACCACTGAGGTCACTCCCGACAACATGAAAACACAGGCTACTCATCCTAGCACTGCCAAAAACTGCAAAACATTGGGAAAAACCTTAAACTATGGAACACCCACCCATTGCAGTCTCTGGATCTGCTTAAAAAGAGGAGAGTGAATTCTATGAATGGATACAGAACAATTTCAGAAAGTATTTGTGAATGGACCAGCAATGCTCAAAGAATATCCACAGTACATTAAACTTTGGGTAAAACAGAAGAGGAAATGATACACAGACAGCAAATCAGATGCTCAGGGCACTTGCCTGTCTGGGAATGAATGGGGGCAGCAGAGAAATGGGGGAAAACAAATGGCTTCAGATTTCTGGAACCATGTTAGTATTTCATAGGATGGGAATCATTTGCTCAAATCACAAAATTAATATGAAATTGGTAAAGCATCAGCTCTGCTGACTCATACAGTAGTATAGGAGCACTGTGTAGGACAGGAGCACAGTATAGGACAGGAACACCGTGTAGGGGACAGGAGCACCACGTAGTACACAGGAGCACCGTGTAGGACAGAAACACCATGTAGTACACAGGAGCACAGTGTAGTACACAGGAGCACCGTGTAGTACACAGGAGCATTGTGTAGTACAGGAGCACCGTGTAGGACACAGGAGCACCGCGTAGTACACAGGAGCACCGCGTAGGACAGGAGCACCACGTAGGACAGGAGCACCATGTAGGACAGGAGCACAGTATAGGATACAGGAGCACTGTGGCCAAGCACCACTCAACAGCCAGCATCTACCTGAGTTCCATGAGAGGGCACTTCCCTTGACAGTGGCTCATCCTCCAGTCTCCCCAGGTGACCTGGCACAGAGCAGCCAGAAGTTCTCACCTGCCTCTCCTGATGAAATTACAAATTTGTAAGGAAAATAAACAGTAACTATTGTTTGAAGCAACCACCTCAGGGGTTGTTTCACAGTGATGGATGACTTGACTAACACCTGACACCCACACCAGACCCTGCAAGAGCCATGATATAGCTCCTACATGCTTCAAAAAGGCCAAGCAGTCCTGTAGTAAAGCTCACGACTTTTCTCAGATGCCTGTCGAAGACAGTGCACTCCCCCCACATCCCTGCAATTCCAACTCCTGGTTTCCTGGAGCACGGCAGTTATGATTAAACTAACAAGGGGGCAGGAGCTCTTGAGCTGGAGCTTTGGAAACAGGCTCAGGTCATCAGGGTCGTTGTATCCACTGAGCCATCTCCAGGTACTATGTTGTTTTTCTGTTTTGTTTTTTTAAGACAGGATCTTGAATGGACAGTGGTGGCACACGCCTTTAATCTCGGATCTCTGTGAGTTCGAGGCCAGCTTGGTTGACAGAGTGAGTTCCACGACAGCTAGGGCAACACACAGAGAAACCCTGTCTCAAAAAACAAAACAAACAACAACAAAAAAGGATAGGACCTCACTGTATTACCCAGGATGGCAATCCTCCTGCCTCAGCCTCTCAAATATTAGGATTACAATAGTGTGGCACCATGCTCATCTGTTGTTTTAATTTTTTTGTTTGTTTGTTTTTTTGAGACAGGGTTTCATTGTACAGCCCTTGGCTGTCCTAGAACTAGCTCTGTAGACCAGGCTGGCCTTGAACTCACAGAGATAAGCCACCAGCCTCAGCCTCCGGAATGCTGGGATTAAAGCCATTGCCTGGCTTTATTTTGATTTCTAATGTGAGAAAATCATTCAGAAAGATTTTATCAACCTTGTCATAGAGTGCACAGTTCTCCTGTTCTTTTTGCGTTTGATGAGATCAAAATAACTGATGTCCTGGGGTAAAGAGAATGTGGGGAGGAGGGAGCAGTCACAGGCAAATAGGGCACTGCTAGAAGAGATGACATCACCTGCTCCGGCCTAGAGGGAAGTCTTCCACCAGAGCTGCTAATTCAGAGCGTGTGTGGAGGCCAGTAGAGGCACATGGTCTTTGAGTTGACAAGTTCACATGGGTCAGGTCTTCGGTCACCTCCACACAGAACAGAAGTAAACCAAGGAGCAGCCAAAGACCCAGGAGGAAGGCACCACAAGTTCCTCAGTAAAGACAGAAGTCTGGCCATGACAGGGGGTCAAGCACTACCGACTAACCACAAGAAGAGGCTGGGTGTGCAGGCAGGGCTATGTCTTCCAATAGTGAAGCACAGCAGAGGCGGGAGGCCTCTAGCACAGGCTGACTTCAGAGCGATCCATCAACACGACAGTCCCAGCCACCACAGGACATCAGGCTCCAGGCGAAATCATGCTAAGTACACTCCCAAGCACCTAACTTCTCTCAGCTCAGTTTCCCCATCAACATAAGGAGAGATCTAGTTTGTGGGATTTTCTTGGGACTAGAGTAATCTACTGATGTGCCCAGACCGGTCTGTGTATGGCAGGGTGTATTAACCATCGTGTCCTGAGTGACTGTCAAGCCATTGTCCAGCTTGTTACACTCTGAAGTTGTTCTCACGATAAATCTTCAAAAGCGGTGACAGCAGAGGACCACCCACGGCATCGGACTCTGTTACTACTGACTATGGCCTTCCTACCTAGAGCCTGTGCTCTGGTGCAAACACCAGGCATCACTCTGGTCTCCTTTTCTCTCACATCTTACATCTGTCCATCAGCAAACCAGTTAGTTCCTCCCCCAACCACCCGCTGGCACTCTCAGTCTACCCTCCACAGCCTCCCACCTACTCCTTCCCTACAGCAACCTCTCTCCATGGAGTCACTTAAGCTTAGAACAATGGCACTCCCTGTTCAAACCCTCGCAGCACATCCTATGTCCCTCAGAACAGACCTGAAGAGGCCTACCCACCCTTGACATCTGCTACCTCTCTCTCTCTCTCTCTCTCTCTCTCTCTCTCTCTCTCTCTCTCTCTCTCTCTCTCTCTCTCTCGTACCACCACGGCTCACTAATCACTTCCTCAAAGACCCAGATAGCACAAATAGTCCATTTGCCTGTGACCCAGCTTCAGCTCTTCCTGCCACTCACTGCTCACTTGGTGCCGTCTCCCTGAATCTGAGCTCCGAAAGAACACGTGCCTTTCCATGTCTAGCTCATCACCATGTCTTGGATCCTGGAACAAGGAGGGCTTGGCATGAAACCCTCACATGTAAAGGTGAGTTTGAGGAGAGCAGAAAGGACCTGGCCTGGAAGCTTTACCTTCTTCCCAGCTGTGGGGCTGCTCTCTGCACTCTGCACAGGGCTCCTGTGGGGGCTTCGGTCGTCCTGGGGCACACACCTGCCCATGTACACACTGTAGTCCAGAAGCACCTTCTGCCGCACGCTGCCCACCAGCTCCTTCTGTTTTGGCTGGGACATCATCTCCTCCACGCTGCCTTTGCTGCTGCTTCGGCTATGGGTCAGGTGCCCCGAGGGACTGCTGTGTCTGCTGTGGGTGGGCAAAAGCCCTGGGGTAAGAAGTGACAGCTTTTAATACAGATGAAAAAATGGCCAGGAATAAACTAAACGCTTGTGGGTTAAATGGAAAAGCAGCTAAAATGCCAAAGATTTTTTTTAAAAAATCATTACCCTGAAAAACACTTTCTGCTTTAATGACAGATGATTTTTAGAATAGTTTTTATTCTCAAAGTAATTTTGGAATAAGGGCAGCAGCACAGTAGGCCAGGTGGCTACCTTTTTACTTGCTCCCAGTGATCCTTTATGAAAACAGAAAACACAGCACCAATGTGCCCTCCAGTCAGGGTGGCCATGAATGCTAACAGAGCACAGATGGGGGGGGGCGTGTGTGGCAGTGGGGGGGTGGGTTAGGCAGGAAGCTAAAGAACTGTTCATCCACAGCTCAGGGCATTTCAAAGATGCCATCTTTCATTCAACAGATCACTTATCACGTATGCTTTCTGGACCTATTCCATGCTAACCAGGAGAACAAGGCAGAATCCTTGCCCTGGAAGTAGGACATGTGAGAAGGCAGGTCACAACTGCCTGTAACAGGCATGGCCCAGAGCTGCGGACCCAGCACTGACATCCCACCGGGGACACCTGCACTGTCTTCTGAGGAAAGAGTTGCCACTATCCTTGCCCTGGCAGATGAATGCTCTAGAAAGAGAACAGCGTGTGAAGAGCAAAATTCAGGGGAGTCCCACGAAGAAGAGAAGGACTTTAGAAGAAAGCACAGTACAATCCAAATAAACTTTATAGAGTTTAGTTAACAAAAAAAATTGAAAAAGACAGCTTAGAACACCCTTCCCCCATTCAAGGACAGGGAAGAAGAGAACCCAACTGTGGCATGGTTATTGTGCCCAGCCACAGGACAGCTTCTTTGCTTGGGAGTGGGACTCTAGATTTCATGGCTAGCTATTGGTAACACCACATTGGAACTGTGCAGGAAACTCATGGCTTCCACTGTCTCCGGGTTTTATTCCTCCTACAACCACTTCTGAGTAAACTCGACCTGAGTGCTAGAAACTTGGGATCTCCATCCTTGCTTGGGTCTCCTGAGCCAGAACCTGCACTGTGAGTAGCCAGTAAAATCTATGTCTCCAAGTGATAGCATCTCTGAAAGAGAGGACAGGCCTGAGTCAGCCAGCAGGAGTTCTTCAGTCAGGTGGTATTTACAGAGGTACCTGGCCATGGGGATTCAGCACCAGTGTCACCTTCACAGCTGATGGGCAAAGGCTGTGCATACATTAACTTCCAGCATTTTAGCCAAAGGCTCAGGATGGGTAACCTTTCTGATAAGTGTGATACTCATGCACAAGGCAGACAGTCTGTAAATCGTCCAGCAGGTGGGCAGTGGCTATGAACTACAGTACAGTCTTCACCCGTTGCCTTAAGTTCCATCTCAACTCACAGTGTTTTATGGTTACTCAGGCTAATCAAGGTACTGACAGTATGAGAGTGAAGGCTTGATTTCAGTGTGAGGCGGGTACCAAGGCCTTCCACACTCCTGGCTCTTACCGTTAACTTTGTTGTGCTGTAAGTGCAAGTCATTAAAAATAACCAAATGCAGCTGGGTGTGGTGGCACACGCCTAAAGGTGGCAGAGGCAGGACTCTCTTTATGTAGCTCTGGCTGGCCTGGGACTCACTATGTAGACTAGGCTAGCTTCAAACTCAGAGATTCACCTGCCGACTCCCTAGTCCTGAGATTAAAGGTGTGTACCACCATGCTCTGCTCTTACCACTTTCTTCAGACAAGGGTCTCTTGTAGCTGCTTTTATGAGAGTACCAAGAAAAGACACTCCCAGGGTGCCGCCACAGGCTAACCACATATGCCCGCAAATGGACATTGGGAAAGATGGCTTAGTACAAAGGGCGGCAGTGGCTACTGTAAAAGGTACACATGTCATGACGACACACTTGAGGCGGCAGAGAGTAATGAACTGAATCACTGAAGTGCCTTCCTGCCTGGCGCTTCCTCTTACACTTCCCACAAGCCCTTTAAACACATACACACTTTGCACAAACACGATTACCTGATTTACTTCCAGAAACACCAGGCTGCTTCTTGAGGTCTGACTTCAGCTTAGATGCCAGGATGAACCTCCTAAACCACTCTTCTTTTTCCCGGCCAGTTCTCCCAAAGAGATACAGTATCGGGTCTCTCTGGCTAGACTTTGTCCCCTCTTGAGGCTGGGGTGGCTTCTTAAGGTCTTCACTTGCCAGCTCTTTCTCAGCAGGTGGCTTCTCCTCATAAGTGTCCCTGTCCGTCTGAGCCTTGGACATAAAGTCATCTTGCCGACCAAGTTCAATGCAAATGGGGTACTTTTTATTCCAGATTCGTTTGCGAGCCAGACTTTTAGGTACAAGATAAATCTACGGAGAAAGACAAATGACGATTTACATATGAAAGACTGCCTGCCTTGTGCATCAATATCACACATATCAGAAATGTTAGCCTTTCTGAGCCTTTGACTAAAATGATAGAAGTTAAATATCTCTTACCACTGTAACCCAACTGTTGAACACAGAATAAATTTTTAGAAATGACTTGTTATTCCTCAAAATTCCAAAGTGTACATATTTAAGAACTACACATGAGCTATAAATATCTTTCATTGTTAGGCAGCAGTAACGGAGCGTGACATTTAAATGATTATTATCATATGGTCTTGGATACCAACTCAGTTAATGGCCCTAGATGAATATTAAGGTGAGGGAAAAAGTATCTCTCAGCCTAGAAAGGAAGTGTAGGTCAATGCTGGGAATCAACTCAAGGATGAATCTACATAGCAACTACTTTACATACTTCCATTACTGTGGAGGAACTTAAAGACCACTCACACTAGCTGTCTGTGTATAATAGTAATAAATGTATATTTTCCACAAGCATAGAGACAATACCTTATCCAAATGCACTGGTGTGTACACTATGTTGATATTTCACAGAGCCTTTTATCAACACCTGGCACCACAACACATCGCTTTTAGACTAAAAAATCCACTGGTGTTGGTGTTTCTCTCTCTCTCTCCTCTCTCTCTCTCTCTCTCTCTCTCTCTCTCTCTCTCTCGTTTTCAGGGTATATGTAGAGGTGGCAGGTTGAGACAGGATTCCAAAGATGTAATCCAGCTCAGTCTGATCTCAAACTATATGGCCCAGGCTACATCATGGGGATTCTCCCACTTTGGCCTCCTGAAATTACAGGTTTGGGTCAGCATCCCTGGCCCCATAACCAGAATTTAAGGTAAAAATTCTGAGTGTGGTGAGTTCTTGCTCCTGTGGTCCATGGAGCTGCAGCAGCAGAAGCTCATAGAAATCAGTGCTGCTGGCCCACACAGAGTGGCCCACACAGTTGCTGTCTGGGATGCTGTCCTATAATATACTGCTCCTTAAACATCACAGGGTGGGTGGAGATGAAAAGACTCCAAATGTTTTTCATTCATTCAAGCTCTGCTTCGAGAATTACCCAGACTTACCTTGCTGTCTGTGAGGTCGTAGATTTTCTGGCTGATGTAGGTGACCTCTGGCTTTGTCTCATTGTAGCTCGCCCTCCTGGATATGTTTTTGTTGGGTTTTGAAAGCCTTAAGGTGCCACCCTCAAGCCGGACATAGACTGAGTGCGTCAACGTGGCGTGGTACGTTTCTGGATCATAGCTGTAAATCTCATTCATCCACCCCTGATGGAAAAACACCCTTATGAGTAAGAATGAACAATGTGAAGACAGCGAGTGTCCTGGATACCAGGACTGAAACTCACAGAGCACAGTGCTAACTTCCCAATGCTGAGGGCTAAGAAGTAATCTGGTATGGTTTTGAGGACAAAAAATTTGGGGAGGTAGTATGGTACTATCCACTATCCTAAATACATGATTCTTTTCTCAAAGTTGCCAAGCAAGGAGACATTCAAGTCTTAATGTCATGGAGCAAGGCTCTTTGCCTAATCTCCCTTGGGAATGAGCACTGGTCTAGCCTGGCTTTTTTCTATTTGTGACAATGTAGCCCAGGCTAGCCTAGAACTTGTGATCCAGTCTGAGTGCTATGATTACCGGTATGGGCTACTATGCCTGGCTCCCAGATGGGCACTGTCTTTAGATTACATTTATCCATTTGTTTATCATATGTGTCAAAGACAACCTGCAGGCAAAGACAGGTCTTTCCTTCCACCATGTGGGACATCAAATGAACTCTATCGAGCTTGGCAACAAGTACCCTTACCCACTAAGCCATTTTACCAGCACCTAGCATAGTTTTCTAAATGAGCCACGCTTCTGCTGTGCTCAGCCCACTTGCCAACAATCTTTGACATTCTGTAGACCGCATTAACTCCTGAACCATTCCGAGACTCAGAAACTTACTAGCCTATTTCAGTGACATTTTACAGGTACCTCATGGAAGGCGCATACAGTGAAGCAGATGAGTGAGGATCAGACAGCAAAGAAAGAACCGGGTACAACCAGCGTGTCAGTTACCACAGTAATTTAAATGAGTGCAGCGGTGCTCCAGGGCCGGACCCAGTCTTGGATTGGTACAAATATAGTCATATGGTAGCTTGCTTTTGTTTTTTCCAAGTTTTAAAGACTTATTTTTAAGAATGTGTGGTTTGCCTGCATGCATCTATCTACGTGCATGCTTGGTGCCTGAGGAAGTTGGAAAAAAGGGTCAAAGTCCCTGGAACTGGAGTCATGGGTGGTTGTGCACCACCATGTAGGTGCTGAGAACCAAACCTGAGTCCTCTACAAGAACAATAAAAGCTCTCAGCTGCTGAGCCATCACTCCAGCCTAGACTTGTTTGACTTTTATGTCTGTACACGTGTATGTCTGTACATACAGGTATGTGGGTATTCACAGAGGCCAGAAAAGGACAGCTGATCCTTTTGCTGGAAGCTGTGAAATGTTAACTGTGCTGGAGAACCAGTAACTGCTCCTCCCCACCTCTCCAGGCCTCCACTCCCTTTCTTTGAGACAGGGTCTCATTAGATTGCTTAGAGAACCTTGAACTTTTGATCCTCTAGCCTTGGCCTGAGTAGTGGGGGTTACAGACCTGTGCCACCAGAACCAGTTTTACACATGGATCTCAAAACTTAACTTTATACATATTGCAGTGTACAGAACACAAAAAGCATAAAATACAAGCAAAGTGTATCATATATACACATGAAAACAAGGAAATCCATCACTTTGTAATGTGCAGATGAGTACTCAAAACACCTAGAACTGGGAATGTCATTTCCACAGTAAATATGTGAGTCTCTCAGCAGTGTTGACCCTAAAGACGCAGAGAATGAGGACTCCTCAGAAACCCCCTCATATGTCCATCCATTATCATATGTGTACCAATCTGTACATCAAGTAAAATGTTATGGTTGATTACAAATATTTTTTAAAGTTTATTTTTAAGATTTATTTATTTTTTATATGTATGAGTGTTTTGGCTACATGTAAGCATGTGCACCATTTGCATGTCTGGTGACCAAAGGGGGCACAAAATAGTTGTGAACTTCCATATGGGTACTAAGAACCAAACCAGGTCCTTCTGTTGTTGATATTTTGTTTGTGTTTAAACAAATAAAGATTGCATGAAGATCAGAGTGTAGAGACAGCCACTAGCTAGCCCTAGAGGCCAGGCAGTGGTGGCTTACACCTTTAATCCCAGCACTCAGGAGACAGAGGCAGGTAGATGTCTGTGAGTTCAAGGACTCCCTGGGCTAAAAGGCAAACACAGCCAAGTAGCAGTGGTTCACACCTTTATTCTTAGCACTAGGGAGGTGGAGATGGGAAGTGATATGGTTGGGCGGCTAGAGAAATATAAGGCAGGAGACAGGATCTCAGGGCATTCAGTCTGAGGATTCACAGAGACAAGATCTTACCCATTTGGTTTGAGCATTTGGAAAGTTAAGAACTCCAGTGGCTGGTTGCCCTGTTTCTCTGATCTTTCAGCTCTTAGCCCCTAATATCTGACTCTGGGTTTTTATTTATTAAGACTAACTAGGAGCCGGGCAGTGGGGGCGCACGCCTTTAATCCCAGCACTTGGGAGGCAGAGACAGGCGGATCTCTGTGAGTTCGAGACCAGCCTGGTCTACAAGAGCTAGTTCCAGGACAGGCTCCAAAACCACAGAGAAACCCTGTCTCGAAAAACCAAACCAAAAAAAAAAAAAAAAAAAAAAAAAAAGACTAACTAGTATTGCGTTACATCCTTTACATAATGCTCTTAACCACTGAGCTGGGCCATCTGTCCAGCCCCAGTAGTTGATACAAAGATTTTAAAGGCATCCAGTGGCTGGGACATATCTATCTCAGTAGTAGAACACCAAAGAATTGGGCCCTTATCATATTAGCCTATTAGAATGTAAGAGGCATCATCATGAAAGGGCAGCCCCAGTACAAGGCAACAATCACCCTTACCTGTGTGAGAGGTGAAGCTTATGAACCAGTCACACAGATTTACACAACTCAAGAGACTTGTTCTGCATGAGCTGGAGGATTTCATTCTCCTCTCTCTGAGTTACTGACCACGAGCAGCACTTACTCCCAAGCACTGTATGAGCAAGCAGTGCTTACAGGAAGCAGTGCTCATGGGAACGGGATAGTCTAGCATCTGAAAATGAACCAGCAATGATCCAAGAGGCACAAGCAATCCCCAACACAGAAGGACCGAGCAGATTGACTGCCAGAGCATCAGCTGGGGTAGAAGTAACTGTGTGCGAAGTGTAACGTGTTCTAAAATTACATTGTTTGGAAAGTATGATGAAAATATGGTTCAGCAGACTTAACCTCTGATGAACAAAGATCAGAAGTCGTTCACTCCTATCTGATGTATCTGGCTGCAAAGGTTTACCATAAACCCCTGAAAAGAACAGTCTTCCACTAATATCAGTATTAGAAGTCCTAGATGAAATCTGGGTGCTTGTGACTGAGGCCAAGGTTTAATGTCAAGTTTCATGTGCTCTGCCACTGATTTACTCCTCCCAGAAGAACAATTTTTACTGTTTTCAACATTCAGGAGTATATTTTCGTAGGAATGGTGGCTGCAACTATCTAAATCTCAGCACTCAGGCTTCTTTGTTTGAGTTGAAGGTCCACCTAGACTACATTGTTTAGAAGTTGATACCGAAAGAAAAGTATAAAACATACTGAACTGGTAAGAGAAATGACAAAGAATTTCTAGGCTAATAAAATTGATGTAGGATTCCCCTCTGTATGCTGTGAATACCACTAGTTAATAAAGAAACTATCTTGGGGCTGCACAGGGAATAGAGGTAGGCAGGAAAAACTTAAACTGAATGCTGGGCGAAAGGAGGCGGAGTCAGGAGAAGCCACACACGGAGCCTCCACTGGAGCCAGACATGCTAAAACTTTGCTGGTAGGCCACGACCTTGTGGTGATGCAGACTAATGGAATTAATGGAGAAGGGTTAAATTAATATGTAAGCCAATAAGAAGCTAGAGCTAATGGGCCAAACAGTGGTTTAATTAATACAGTTTCTGTGTGATTATTTCAGGGCTGAGCAGCCAGGAACTAACAAGTGGCCTCCTTCAACATAAAATTTTTTGTATCTTTAAATAGATTCTGAATTTCAAGGGCTCCTGTGGCAGCAGTGAACAGGGAAGGCACCTTACTGCCTCAAAGGTGGCCGAATGGTGATTCTGGGATAGAAGATTACACATCAGATTATTTTACTAACATAAAAATGAACTTACAATTAAAATACATTCCCAAACAGCAAAAAAAAAAAAAAAAAACAAATATTACAAGGCTTTTGTCTTTTTCTTTCTTGGTTGTGTGTGTGTGTGGGCACACACGCACGTATAACGTTAGGAAGTATTCCTCAGCTTTTCTTCACCTTAGGTTTTGAGACAGGGTCTCTCACTGAACCTGGAATCTGTTGTTCAGCTAGAATAGCTGTCCCAAAAGACCTAAGATCTGTCTGTCTCTGGCCCCCAGTACTAAGTTACAGACATGCACTTCCGTGTCTAGCATTGTTTTACATGGGTAGTAGAGACATGTGCCTGTTCTACAGTATTCCATTAACTAAGCCACCTCCCCCACTTCCACCCCTCCATTTTTAACATGGGGTCTCATCAGGCTGGTGCCAAACTTGCAGAGATCCTCCTACTTCTGTCTCTAGAGTACTGGCATTAGTGGCATGCCCACTGTGCCAAAAGTCTTTTTCTTAAGTTTGTTATTACGCTGAATTACATCCATTGTTGCAATGAATGCTGACTAAATGTTGGCTCCATCCTGCATTGTAGGGATTAGGAACAACATTGTCATCATGTGTTGAAAGTGAATCATCCCAGTTCCTGAGAGCCAGTGTCTACACATTTCCAACTCCATGTTCAGTGACTTCACCCCGGGAGCCTGCTTGGTCATGGCAGAGATTTTTACATGAGAGAAACCAGGGGACAGTACAAATTAAGGATCTGTACCCCCTCCTACCAGCCAATTTTCTCCATCTGTGTGTGTGTGTGTGTGTTGCTGAGGACAGGACTCTTGATTCTGCTGAACAGGTACTCTACCACTAGAAGTTTACCTTGAACCCTTTACCACCCCTACCCCCGCCTTTTTTTTGTTGTTTGTTTTTTGTTTTTTTGAGACAGGGTTTCCCTGTAGCTTTACAGCCTTTCCTGGTCCTGGAACTAGCTCTTGTAGACCAGGCTGGCCTCAAACTCACAGAGATTCGCCTGCCTCTGCCTTCTGAGTGCTGGAATTAAAGGCGTGCGCCACCCTTTACCCTTTATTTACGTTCTCCAATTGGATTTGTTAATGTTTCTCTAAATTTATGAGGGTAAATAATCAAGTTTCATGCAAGGCCTTTAGTATTAGTAAGCATCCTAAGTTCGGCTGGGCTGGAAAGATAGCGCAGTGGTTAGACAGCAGGCTGTCCATCCGTGGACCCAAGTTCGGGTACCAGCACCCACATACGGTGGCTCATAATCACCTGCAACTTCAGTTCCAGCGAACACAGCAATGTCTTCCAAAGGCAGCTGTATGCAAGCACACCTACTCACACACAGTCACACAATGAGAAGTAAAGCTTTGGGACTGCAGAGATGGTCCGTGATTGAGAGCATCTGTTCCCCTTGGAGAGGACCTGAGTTCAGCTGCCAGCACTGACATCAGGTGTCTCACAACGACCTATAAACTCTAGCTCCAGAGATCCAGTGCCCTCTTCTGACCTCTTTTCCGGACATGGACATTTGTGTAGAATTCACATTATTAATTCTATTTGAGACACTTTGCAAATGAACTTAGAGCTTCCTTTGTAATAAAGTTTTAAACCATGAATTTAATTTCTTTAACTTCTAATGGACTAGTCAAGTTATGTATTTGTGTTGTTTGTTTTTTTTTAAATAAAGACTCATCTTGCACTTGTGATTCTCCTGCCTCAGTCGGCCTCCTGAATATAGGGATTACAGGAATGTGCCACCAGGCCTGCCTTATTTGTTGTTATTAACTTTTTTTCTTTTAAAGTTTTTCAAGACAGGGTTTCTCTGTAGCTTTGGAGCCTATACTGGAACTCGCTCTGTAGACCAGGATGACCTTGAACTCACTAAGATTCACCTGTCTCTGACTCCTGAGTGCTGGGATTAAAGGCATGTGCCACCACTGTATGGCTTCTAAAGAAGTATTAAACCAAGGTGTGTTTCAAAGAATTTATTTCTACTAAGTTCTGAACGTCTGGCCATGTGATATTTCACTGCAATCTTTGGGTTTGTGTATGTGTGGGTGGGTTTGCCTGTGTCCAGAGTGGAGGCCAGGCTAGGTTATATAGTCATATAAAGATCACAAAATGCTAGGTGTCCTGCTTTGTTACTTGAGGCCTTATTCTCCCGAGACAGGGTCCCTCACCCCTGGGGCCAGGCTGGCACCCACACCTTGCTTTTTTTAAATGGAGACTGGAGAATCAAAGCCAGGCCTCATGCTTGCACTGCAAGAATCCATGTCCCTCTCTGAGCTTCCCAGGTTTAGAGAGCCTGCAGTGACACCCTCTTTCAGTCCTGGTAATCTGTACTTCTCCCAACTGCATCACCACTAAACTCTTACTACTGCAGTACCTTTTAAACCCTACACTCGCTGAAATACATTACACGCTGCATTTTTTTTAAAATCTCATTCAATTGGAAATATTTTCTAACTTCCCTTCCACACACTATTTAGAAGTATGTTGCTTAATTTTCAAACGTTTGGGAATTGCGCTTAGATTATTGACAACAGTTCTATGTACTGACACTGAGTAGAGTTTTCTCCAAATGTATCCTCTCTTCAAACACATATCTATGGAGAAACCTCTATCAAGTTTTTACCTTATTTCTTTGCTTTTCAGGTTGGGAAAATCAGATAACTGACCAGAGGTGTGAGATTGGGCTCACATTGCCTGTGTTTCACAGGTTGGGCATGCTGCCTGCACTCTCTAACAAGCTGCAGATCAATTCTATTCTTGTAACAGGTGAACAAAGGCAACCTTCCTCACCATGCTTCTGGGAGCTGGTTTCTCACGGAGCACCAGGCCCAGGAGCCTGAAGGGTAGGCCCTTCCCGAGCTCTGGCTCCACTCAGTAGGACACAGTTCAGTCATGAGAAAGCAGTTAGCCTCTGCTGACAGCTCTGACAGATACGGGTCAGTCTCTTCGCTGGCCAAATACCAGGACAACCTGATTCAGAGGAACGAGAAAGAAGGGTGTTTGGGCCCTAACTACACAGAGCAGAACCACGGAAACCTTACCTGCCAAGCACTCTGCTGTGGTAAGGTAGGGAGGCCAGCAGAGAGCCCAAGCGATGCCTCACCCTTCAGTGTTCCCACTTCAATGCCCGTTCAGTATGACCCAAGCCAGCGCTCCTCCCACCCTCAGATGCCCAGCTGTGGTGGTTTCTTCTTTTTTCCTTCCCTTCCATCTCCAGATTTCCTCCATCCTGAACTGACATGTTCCTTTAATTCTGCTCACCAGATCTAGTTGAGGCTAAAGTCCAAGGCTGCCAACACAAACACACATCACCCATGACCAGGATTCGGATTGGGTGCGCACTGTAGATAATCATTTGTTAGCTGCAGGAGACCCTATCACACTCAAATTGGATTCTGTGAAAGGCTGCTGATAAAATGCCCTGAGACTTCTGCAGTGCCAGAGGAACAGCTCAGGTTCCAACCCTGCCTACAACACCTGCCAGGTACAAGGTGGGCGCTGCTCAGTCCTCAGACCCCCACCTTTCCATCCTGTAAGAGGGCTTAGCCTTCCCCTCTGTCTTCCTCACCCAACTCATATTCTATGTGCAAACCACAACATTTCTCCATGCTGACAGTACTTTTGGGAGCAGAATTCACACAATAAAAATGAACAAATTTTAAGCATATTACTAATAAATATTCACAATAGTGCCTGGTACCTAGGCTCATATCGTGTCCCAAGAACTTCATGGGCATTATGTTTTGCGCATGTGTTTACCTTTGTCAACTCCCTAGGACCACACATGCAACAAAGCTCACAACAGTAATGATCTGCCTCTTGATCGAGACTGGGACAGCTGGGACATGCCTCAGGTCTATCTGACCGAGATGTAGCCTCCCATCATGGCCCCATGACATAGTCCGATAGTCTGGGCAGTGCCTTGTCACCCTTCAGGTCATAGCTAAGATGACATCTCTCCCAGGAAGCTACTTTCATTCCTCACTGGACCTGTTAACTGGCTGCTTTAATTAACTGAAATGCAAACTCCATAGAGTAGACAGAACAAGGTGCACCTCAGTAGTAGCTAACGCCTCTTGACTGACCATATGAATGAAGCCTGATTCAGAAAGTAGCTATGAGGATTAAATGAAGTCCTTAGAACTCACAAGCAGAAGGGCTGGAGTTCCCCCTCCCCACACCAGCCCTTAAGTACAGTGTCCATTGCACTCCTGGGGACATCAAAGGAACAGCTGAGCAACTACTTGGTCACTGTCCTCGGGGAGGAATAGAAGTGGAAGTCATAACGTCTCATGGAGTAAGAAAATAAGGAGCCCAGAGCAACAGGAAGTGCTGCCGGATCACAGTAGACAGTCAACCCGGGCATGCACTGGCCTTGCTCAGGTCAAGATGCTGACCAGACTCAACTCTGATCTGTTGCCCCCAGCGTCTAACCCGAGATACCCCAACACTTGAAACAAGATCTCCCTTGCAAAATGCAATTTCCCAACACAAATCTAATCACCTTTTCCTACAATAAGTTTGCCAACATTCCCCCGGGACTTGACTAACTCCCTCGATAAGCTGCACGTGAAATTTCCAGACTTGAACAGTCAGATATGCAACCTTGAGAGCAGCACAGAGCCCCACTCTGTCCCCCATGCAAACTGCTGACCCCTACTCACCTGTCCTCATATTCTTCACCCTAAACTTACCAAGTAAGGTATTTCTCCAGCTCCATTTTGTTATGCAGCATGGGCATGGGCATAAAGATCTCTGACACACAGCTAGTGCCTCACTCCCAGAGCTGCCATCTCTCCACTCACACTACTGAGATGTCAGACAAGCCTCATTTCTTTCTGAACCTGGAACCGTTCTAATAGAGACAGCGCACGCCTCTGGGACAATGACCTAGTCAGCAGGCTGCAGCTATCTGGCCCGCAGTCTGGTCCTGTGAGGGCGTTTTGAAAAGGTTAGAGGTTTCTTCAGTTCTCTGCTAGACTCAGAAGCCACGTTTGGCTGGCAGTGCAAACCATAACCTAGAGAGGGGTCCATTTAATTCTGGGAAAGATTAAAAGCTACAATTAACCTTTTGCAAAATAATGAAGTCTAGAGGAACTGTTGTGCTCACTCTCAATCACAGTGCCAGGGAGGTGTTCAAGGCCAGCGCTCCCCTGCTCAGCTTGATGTTGAGCTGAGCAGAGGAAAGCGTTGGTCCTCTGGCCCCAGGAAGCAACGGGCCGACACCAGAAACACGGCAGCATGTTATTATCCTGCGGCTGCACCGGCACAGGGACTTGCTTGTCACTCGATGCCTGCTCATCCCTTCATCTATCAAAAGAGAGGCCTTAGAGAGAAAAGTCTGACGCCAGGACCTGAGGCCACCACTGCTGACATCCACCTCTGAAATGAACTTCCTTTGCCCACAAATGAAACAGACAGAACTCTGAACTAACTGGGGTTAGCCCCCTTTTGATACATTGAAGCTTAAGAACCAGAGTCACCT
Source organism: Chionomys nivalis (assembly GCF_950005125.1). NCBI lineage: Eukaryota > Metazoa > Chordata > Mammalia > Rodentia > Cricetidae > Chionomys > Chionomys nivalis. The sequence continues at coordinate 87,108,484 of NC_080092.1, forward strand.
ATTAAAACAGCATCAAAGATCCTAGGGTTGGAGACTAGGGAAGAAAGAGTCTAATACATACTTTTGAACTTTGGTACAATTTTAATTTTACCAACAAAGATAAAGCAAGCCTACAGACACACAAAATTCATATGATGAGTGATAGCCTCAAGCAGCCAGCCAATATTTAAAATACATAATACTGAATGAAAGACACGATAGAAAAAGAGAGGGGGACTCCATTAGCAGAGGGAAACGCCAGCATCAATACTGTCCACATCCTCCAACTGACTGCTTCAAGGTCACCTTCACAGCCCACCACTGGAATCACTGGCGTCATGGCTAAGCCACAAACTGTGCGACACAGACTTTATCTGAGCCTTTCTATCCTCCACAGGAACATCTCCCAAGCTCAGGTGAGTTTTTAATTGTAATGCATTTTATTATAGAGCACTGGCGGGATGTAACAGAGCAGGAGATAAGAAGCACTCAGATTAGGAGACAAATTAAATGATCTCAGATGAACCACTGAGATAACCAAGGTCCTATTTATGTTCATACATAATAAACATCAGATCTGGCTTGTTAATAATAGATCAGCAAACAAATAAGATGGTAGCCTCCAGCTTTCCAGATCGCCTGTCCTGTCAGTCAAGCAATTTCTGAATATGTACCAACAATATTTACCTTCACTTATAATTCATATACAATAAATAAGAGAAGCAGAGAAAAAGAGGACAAAATTCACCTTTTATGCCAATTTTTACTATAGTCATGCTACTGTCATGCTACCTTTTTAAACTTTTAGTTTATTTCTCTCTCGCTCTCCCTCCCTCCCGCCTCTTGTGTGTGTGTGTGTGTGTGTGAGTGTGTGTGTGTGTGTGTGTGTGGTGTGTTTCAGAGGACCACTCAGAAACAGATTCTCTCCTTGTACCTTTTCTGTTCTTTGGATCTGAGGTCATCAGACTTGTGTGGCAAGGGCTTTATGGATTGAGCTATTTCCCCAGTCCCTCCTCACACCATCTTTAGCTGACAACCTAAGGCACCACATATATTCTTAGACTGAAGCTTAGTGTTAGTAATAACGGATATAAACCTGTATTTCATGATCAAATAGATAATTTCTGATGTTTATAGCCAAAGGTCATATGATCATCTATGTGTCAACTATCACAAAGCTTTGTCATTTTTTTTTAACCTAGAAAGAGGCAAAAATACAGATAAAAACAAAAAAAACTAACATTTTCTTTTTAATAACTGTATACCACTATGAGAAGGGGAGGAACAAAGCAGTGAATTAAGAAGACTGGCTTGGGCTCCAACACCACACACACACCTATACCTGTGCATATACACATGCATATGCACTCAACACTCACACACTGAACACACAACACTCACACACATACACACACTAAACGCACAACACATATACTCGATACACATAACACTCACACACTGAACACACATGCAACACTCATTTACACACATACACGAACACAACACACACATATCCTCAATACATACAATACACTCACATACACAACACTCATACACAACATATACACATACTCAACACACATATAACACACACTCAACACACAACACACATACATTCAACACAAACACCACTCACACACACATGCTCTGAAACCACTTTGGGTAACGGCAAACTTGTCCTGGAAGGCTAACGATTGTACAGTAAGAACAATCTTCTGAGGATTTTGCACTTTTCTTCTGAAGGGAAGAGGACAGGATTCACTTTAGACAGGGTCACTCTTAGCCCAGGCTGGCCTGCAACTATGTATTATTGGTGCTGTGGAATAATGCTCTTGTGCATATAGATTTGTCACCCACATTGGTTCAATAAAGCCAGTAGCCAGGCAGGAAGTAGAGGTGGGACAAACTAGGAGAATTCTGGGATGAGGAAAGGCAGAGATGAAGTTGCAAACCATCTCAGAGGAAGAAAGTTGAGAATGCCTTACTGAGAAAAGGTACCAAGTCATTTGACTAAACATAGATAAGAATTACAGGTTAATTTAAATAGAAAGAGCTAGTTAATAATAAGCCTGAGCTAATAGGCCCAACAGTTTATAATTAATATAAGCCTCTGTGAGTTTCTTTGGGACTGAACAGCTGCAGGACCAGGCAGGACAGAAACTTCTGTCAACATCTTGGCTTGGTTTGAACTTGTGGTCCTCCTGCCTCAGCTTCCCACATGCTAAAATTTCAAGCTATAATGCCCAACTTGTACTTTTCTAAATATAAATATCAAATATAAACTTGGAGGTGAAAAAATAGGTGGCATTTTTCAGTTAATGCCTTACTATTCTATAAAAAAAAAACCAAAAACAAAAAACACAATTTGAGAAGTCTTTAGCTCAACGCACTCACAACCTTTCTTTACTCCATGGCTGATACCTAGAACAGAAGCAAAGAGGATGCTCCTAGGATAACTATCTAGAATCCAATCATTTCTAGAATCTATGTGTTTATGCACAGTTGGACCAGAATATTAGCCAGTCATATAGTAAATTAGTGACCTGAAAATTGGCAAAAGACTGGGTGTGGTGGTGTGCACCTCTAATCCAAAACTCTAGAGGCAGAAGTAGATAGATCTATGTGAGTTCAAGGTTAGGCTAGCCTGGTCTACATAGTGAGTTCAAGAACAAACATGATGGAAGGAAGAAAGAACATGACTGGAAGGAAGAAAGGGAGGGAGAGAAGGAGGGAGGGAGGGAGGGAGGGAGGGAGGGAGGGAGGGAGGGAGGGAGGGAGGGAGGGAGGAACTTGGCTAAGTGTAGTGTTATTATAAGTGGTACTGGGTATGTGGGAAGAACCATTATATTAATGTCTCCTTACTTATGTATATGCTTAAAACTTTTTTTATAATAAAAGTTAAAAAGTAAAAGTCCAAAAAACAAGTTCTGGGGTCACCTATCATCATTAACTACACTGTGTCTGTGGAATTCAGGAATACTCCATACAGTTACCTTTAACCAACCTTAAAACACAAGGTACAGTTAGGTGGTGGTGGCACACGTCTTTAATCCCAGCACTTGAGAGGCAAAGGCAGGTGAATCTTTGAGTTGGAGGCTAGCCTGGTCTACAGAGTGAATTCCAGGATAGCCAGGGCTACACAGAGAAACCCTGTCTCAAAAAACAAACAAACATAAAAACACAAGTTGCATGCCTGCATGTGAGGCATTTGCACAGAAGCACCTCACCTGAATTCTTTTCAAACCATGTGTGTGTTGGAGGGTGTCTGCACTGGAGGGCAGGTGCTTGTGGGGGTCAGAAGAAGGCATCAGATTCCCTGGAGCTGGAGTTACAGGCTGCTGTGAGTCAACCAATACAGATGCTAGGAGTGGAACTCAGGTCCTCCACAAGAGCGGGTAGGGCTTTATAACCCCTCAGCCATCTCTCCAGAGCCTGAACAAGGTGCACTAGGAATTAGCCATGTTTACAAAAGCCACACATAAAAAGTCAAGTGATCCATTACAGAAGCAGAAGAGAAAATGCTTCTATAGTTCTTACACCTACTTACCACCAGAAAGCAAAACTAATCTGGGAGGGGAGGCAGGTTAGGAACTGAACGATGCTAGGCAAGTGTTCTACCAACCAGCTGTACTCCAGTTCCTTCCCACCCCCACCCCTGGAGCTGAGGATTGACCCTACGACCAGCAAGCATTCTACCTGCCACTGAGCTAAGTCCCAACCCCTTGTTGATTTGTTAAGATTTCTTTTCTTCCCTCAGGAAGCAGAGGCAAGCAGATCTCTACAAGTTTAAGCTAGTCTACACAGCAGGTTCCAGGCCTGCCAGGGTTACATAGTAGGACCCTGTCTAAAATAAACAAAAAGATGTGTGTGTGTGTATACACATGTTAATCTATGATATGTGTATGTCCAGGTGCAACAGAGGTCAGAATAGGATTATCAGATCTCTTGGCACTGGAGTTACAGGTGATTGTTGGATATCCAAAGTGGGTGCTGGGAACTGAACTCAGGTACTCTGGAAGAACATAAAGAGCTCTTAACCACTGAGCAATCTCTCCAGTCTCAGCTTTCAGTTTTTTGAGACCATCTTGGCTTCTGACTCAAGATCTTCTTCCCTCAGTCTCCCATGTGCCAAAATCACTGTTTTGGCTCCAAAATTACTCCTGATGTGCCTGTTGTGAGTTTTGCCTTTGAGACAGGATCTAATGTCGCCCAAGCTGTCTTTGAACTTGCTATGTATCTAAAGTTGGCCCTGAACTCCTGATCCTCCTGCCTCTCACCGTGTTGGGATTATAGGCAAGATGCATGGCTCAAAATTACTCCTTTACATATCAAAACCAAATCCTGTATTTTATTAAAAACAACCCGTCCCTCTAATGCTGCCAAACAAAGGCTTCCCAAAATTCATTTTTATTAGTCTCTGCAAAGGCAAAAATAATTTTAGTCAACCCTCTAGGCAGTCCTTACTCTGGGAACCGACATCCTACTGCTCTGGAGTGGGGAACTTGCTCATGAATATAATTCAAAACTGCATCTGAGTCACGCTCCAGCATAAATCCAAGAACCTTATGGAATCTTGGGAAGTTTTTCATTATAAACAAGTGGGAAAGTTGACATGTATGATAGGCACTGGATGAAATACACCCCTGGCCAAGGGACAATACATGCTCAGGAGACCCACCCAATTTGGTTGGGAATGCTCATAGCAATCCTAAGGGCAATGGCTAACTAACACCCCAGCCTTCCAGGTCCTGACACACTCCTTTAAGGGATTCCAGCCGAGGACATCTAGCTGAGCACCCAAAATATCAACTACAGAAGCATATGATAAAGAGGGATTTGCACTGTGACATTCTTGGAGCCCATGGCACACAAGAGCTGCCTTGAGCTACCTTACCCAGCCCATCAGGTTTCATGTCTGGTAGCTGCTGTCGTCATGCTTCTGTGTCCCTGGGCTAGGTGCCCGAGGCAGTCCTTCTCCTCCTTCTCCTGCCGGCTGTTTCTCATTTGCCTCAACTCCCACACCTTAAAATAAGCATGCTCTGGTCCAGGAGTTCTGTAGCCTTTGTGACAGTCCATGGGTTCCACAGAGGCCCTTTTTCTCTGTGCTTCAGTCAGTATGACTGGGAGTAAATGGCGTACTGTGCCCCCAGACAGGCACAGCTGTCTTTGAAAACAGCTACTACTTGGCTGCAAGATGGCCTTGTGGATTAGTGACCCCATACTAACCACCGGTAAAGCACCATGCTTTGTATGTGCTTAAATGTTTGTTTATTGTGTGCACATGTGTTTGTGTATGTGGGGAACTTCTATGTGTATGTGTACACAAAGAAGTTGGAAGACAACTTCTTGCAGGGGCTGGTTCTCCCCCTCCACCATGTGGATTCTAGGTTGTCAGGCTTGGTAGCACTTGCTAAGCCACCTCACTTAAATACAAATGTCTACAGTATTGACACAATTATATTGGAACATCTTTCCTTTTCTGTCTCATCATCTGAACTCACAGAGAAGAGAAACTATTGTGCTCCTAACATTGTTCACAGGGCCAATAATGAAGCCAGACTGCCCTACGAAGGCTGGAAGTACTTCCTATCAATGAAAACCGATATGACCCAGAAGCTTAAAAACATGTGTTCTCCTCCAATAGTCTCTTAAGTTTGATTTTGTTGAGAAAGGGTATCCCTAGGTAGCCCACCAATAGCTTTAAACTTGTGATCCTCAAGCCTCAGGCTCTCAAGTGCTAAAATAGCCCACGAACAATCCAGTTCCAATTCAACTGGTTCACAGATGAAGGTGGCTTATAGGTGTGTGCAAGCTATGGCCCAAAGGCCATTGCACCCAGAATAGCTATGAGTATGGCTCAACACATTTGCAGATGACAAAGTCATTGCAATATCAAAAAGTTCGACACTCCTGGAATCTTACAGCATGGAATATGCAGGATAGGCCTTACGGCCTACTGTAAAGTTTCGGGAGTGTTTTAAGTTTCCATACTTGCCCTCAAGATTGCATCACTTTATTCGTTACAAAACCTAACAGTAACAGATCCATGGAAAATGACTCAAACCAGATAACTAATGCTGAAACTAAACTATTCAACAAGGAGATATTTCTACTCACCACAGACACAGGTCTACAGATCAGAATATTCAATCTGCATTATGTATTCATTTTATTGTTTGAATTCCTTTGGTGGTATTGGGGGTTGAACCTAGGACCTGCAGGTGTGCGGGTACCATTGAGCTACATCCCCAGGTCTTTTTTTCACTAAGTTATCCAGGGTGACCTCAAACTTACTTTGCAGCCCAGGTAAGCCTTGAACTTGGATCCTCTAACCTCAGCCTTCTATGCAGCTGGGATCACAGGACTGTGCCACGAGGCCCAGTTCCATCAATGCACTTTTTAAAGTGTACTTTTCATTTAGAGCAGAGGCAAAGTCCAAGATGGTGTCACGTCTATTCGGCTTCTGGGGTGGGGAAGGATAGGCTGCTCCACCCAGGAGTAAGGTAGTAAGAGAAGATGGGCTCATGAAGAAGAAAGATACCTGTTCGAGAGACGAAAAGGGAAAGTATCTGGCTGGCTGCAGAGCAACTTGCTCTGGTGATAACTAATCCACTCTTATAGAAGCTACATTCATCCTATTATGAGGATGGAACTCTCATGATCCAATTACTTCTTTTCTCCTTTTGAGACAAGGTCCTGCTATTTGCCTAGGCTGGTCTAGAACTTATGTAGTCCAAATTGGCTTTGAACTTGTGATGCTTCTACCTCTCTGCCTTCCAAGTGATGGAGTTACAGGTATGGACCACAACAAGGTCTCCTGAAATCTAAACTGGTCTCAACTTCTACATATCTCGGGTGACCTTGAACTTACAAGTGTCCAGCCTACAACTCCATAGTGCTGCTGGGTGGTGGTGGCACACATCTTTAATCCCAGCACTTGGGAAGCAGAAGCAGGCAGATCTCTGTGAGTTCGAAGCCAGCTGGTTTACAAGAGCTAGTTCCAGGACAGGCTCTAAAACTACAGAGAAACCCTGTCTCACAAAATAAAATAAAACCAAAACAAGACATAGTGTTACAAGTGCTGAGATTATAGGCACGTACCACCATGCCCAACTTCTAATTATCTCTCAACACAGTTACACTGGAAATTAAATTTCAACCTGCATTTCACTGGGAGTAAACCACAACCAAACCATGGCTCCTGTATTACTTCACAGGCACAGACAGACCTGGAAGTAGAAGAGGAGTTGGGCTTGGCTGGCTGATGCAGGCCTTCGGGTCAGCCTTGGCAGTTCTAACCTGGCCCCACTTCCACTGGCTAAATTCTTACTTGTTCACAGACCCAAGACTCACCTGGACATTACACCTAACACACAGCGGGGTGCTGAGGACACACATGGCTGATGAACATACCCTATGCCATTGTGAAGCACACAGTTCCATGAAAGTCAGACAATAAGCATGTGAAATGTGACTACAGCTAGACGCAAGTGAGCCAGAAGCTGCCTGCCCAGGGTATTTCTGTTGTAGAGGCCTGGGTAACTAAGTTCACCCAGTGCAGTACGAACAGATGAGAGATGTCACTTCTAGGTCTAGACATATAAGTAGGTATGTTTTTCCTTTATGCCAAAACAGCACATGAAATAACTCTTAACCCCTATGACGGGGCTTGGTTAACTGTAAAGACAGCCACACGAATCTACTGCTCTGCTATCTACGGCTATTTCTCTGCTGCAGTGAGACTATATTGCTCACACTCAAAGATACTTACTACCTTTGAAGAAAAAGGTGGAAGAACAGGACAGCAAAAGTCAGGGCCCCTGAATGGACAAGTATAGGGGCCACCTACCCGCCTACAACACCCATATTCTTCTGTGTGCTCAAGAGATAAACTGCCCGTGTTTGACTCAAGCTGGCATTTGGAGAGTAGAGCACACAAGTCCAGTAGTCCAGTGAGAAACACAAGATGGAAGGCCAAAGCTGGATTCAGGACACTTCCCTTTTCTCATCACATTAGGGTCCAAATCTCCAAGGGGAAAAAAATGGACTCACTCAAAAAAAAAAAAAAAAAAAATCAAGCTCCTGAATCACTTGCATTGACAATTCGCAGCCCAATTAACACCCTTCTAACACACAGCAATGTTCCTTCTCTACACTTGATTTTTAATTATTTAATTTTTATTTTATGTGCACTGGTGTTTTGCTTGCATATATGTCTGTGTGAGGGTGTTAGAAGCCTTGGAATTGGAGTTACAGTTGTGAGCTGCCAAGTGGGTGCTGGGAATTGAACCCAGGTCCTTTGGAAGAATAGTCAGTGCTCTTAATCACTGAGTCATCTCTCCAGCCCCTCTACACTAGATTTTTAAGGGATTTAATTATTGTGTTTGTGTATATAGGCATTTTGCCTAGATGTATGTCTGTTTACCACATACATGTCTAGTGCCCTCAGAGGTCAGAACGGGGCACTGGATCCCCTGGGGCTGGAGTTACAGATGATTGTGAGTTACCTTTCAGGTTGGGGAACTGAACCTGGGTCCTCTGCAAGACTAGCCAGTGGTGAGTCACCACTCCAGCCCAGTGTCTCCTTTTCTTTTCTTTTTTCTTTCTTTTTTTTTTTTTTTTTTTTTTTGGTTTTTCAAGACTTTTCAAGACAGAGTTTCTTTGTGTAGCATTGGAGCCTGTCCTGGAACTCACTCTGCAGACCAGGCTGGCCTCGAACTCAGAGATTCACCTGGCTCTGACTACGGCTAGGCTAGTGTTCCATTTTCTAAACAGCATATTTAGCTAGTCTCTAAAAGCAGCAGTACACACCAAGTAAGAGTCCAGGCTAAAATACAGTTATACATATTAGTAATGAAACCATTTCAAGAAAGTTATGGGCCAATGTAAAGAAGAATTAACACAATCCATTGTGAGGTATTGGCAGGGTGGGAACTGGGTCTGACCTTGAGCTTGGTGGTAGGGCCTTTGAAAAGTGACAGATTAGATAAAGCCACCAGTGGAAGCCCAGGACTGAAATCTGGTGGCTCTGAAAGACAGGGAAGAATACATGATCAGTGTCCCCTGTCACCCAGCAAGGATGGCCCACGTGCGTCAGCACTCTGTCAGGAAGAAGGCCTTTCCCAGATAAGTCCTTCAACTCTGGGCTACAACCATAAGCCAAAATAACAACCTTTCTTCCCTCAAATTTAAAAGCATCCTGCCTTTGCTTCCCAAATGCTGAAATTACAGGTGGGTACCACCAAATATGGCACCCTTTTCTGACTTACCTAGCCTGGGTGTTATGTAATTAGCAACAGAAAACAGATGAAAACACACACCTAGACTGCATGGCAGTGCACAACAACCCTTTCTATGCCTCTGCTCACACCCATGCCTAGCATTCTACCTTTACCGTCTCACTCACTGGATTAAAGCGAGCTGACCACAGTAACACTTAAATACCACCACAGTGTCCCCCCGGGCAGCTGGTAAACTGTCCACCCACAACAGTGACTGGATCAATACTAAGACTGACTGTATTAAAATTATAAATTTCCTAGGACAAATGAATGTTCAAAGGTTTGAAATCAAATGTTCCACTTAGTCAGTAGCTCTGGGACTAACATAAACACCATTTTTCTTTGCTAAAATTAGTACTAAGTCACTTAGAGTGCATGTAAGTCAGGTAGTCACAGCAGCACCCTTCTAAAAGAGCGGAGCCACCTTGCATGAGTCATTTTGCTCTATTCCACATATTCATGCCAAGCTAAGGGTGTCACATCCTCAGAGCCAACACCAGCTTCCCATAAAAAAAGAAACTGTCTCATAACAAACTGCCATGTGGAAGAAAGAAAAGAGGTCAGGCTGTAAGATATATGATCACATAAAATCAAACAGAAGAGAGGGGCAGTCTGCACATGTGTGGTACAGACACAAGCTTCAGAACTTATAAGAAGCTAGGGTAAATACATCAAATCAACACAGGTTTGATGAAGAATAATCTTTTTTCTTTGAGTTCCCTGTGTCTTCCTTTGGGTAAGAAAGAAGCCAGAAAACAACAAATAGAATTTTGGAAGAGCCCCCCCATCCTACCCCAGGTGTTCTGTTTTGGTTTTTGTTTTACAATAAAGAGAGATCATGTTGTCATTTCTAGAGTATTATTTAGAAAAAAGAAAAAATATAGAAATTTAACACAGACCAAACAAGCTTATAACTTGAAGAGCTAAAGGTTATGACCAATAAGGTTCAAAACTGCTCCAAGACAATAGATTCGTCTTGAATACTTGTAATGACATCAAGGGATTCTCAGGAAAAGTTTGGGAATGAACTTTCTGCAGAGCCATGCCATGGGAAGGGGGGGAATCACATTGGGCTCAAAAAACTTGGGACGAAAGTCCCTGTCTCCTCGTGTGTAAAACTGGAAGCAAATAATGGCAACAGGGAACTGGTGTGGTTGATCTTGACAACTTTTATATAGCAGTGACCTTTAAACGTTCCTGATTCCACACCTTATGTAACTCAAACTATATAAATGACAACTATATTTTGTTTTAGATTTTAATTTTTACATATTATATGTATGTGGATAGCTATGTGCACATGCCTTTGTGTGCACAGGTGCTTTCCAAGCCCAGACACCTTGGATCCCCTGGAGCTGAAGTTAACGGCAGCTGTGAGCTGGTCTGACATTGGTGCTAGGACCCAAACACGACTCTGAAGAAGCAGTGCCTGCTCTCAACCACATCTCCAGCCCCAGCTGCTTTTTGTTGTTCTGTTGTTTTGTTTTGAGACAGGGTCTCACTATATAGTCATAGCCTGGAACTCCCTATGTAGACCAGTCTGGCCTCACACTCACAGAAATCCTCCTGCTTCTGCCCTCCAAATGCTGAAATTATATATGTGTGCCACCACCATGCCAGGAGACAACCATAGTTATATGCTACAAATCTTATGATGTATATATAACAACCAGAAAATGCAAATATGCAGAAATAAAAATCCTGAACCCCAAAAGATCATCCCATAAAACCCATCCCCTGGAGGCCCCGGCCTGACAGAGCATGCACAGGAGGGACATCTTTCCTCAGCCCACACCTCATTGTGCGTAGAGACAAGCTGGCAGCAGGTGTCACCAACCGACATTAAGTAGTCTCTTTCCTCTTGACCCTCTCCTACAATTCTATGAGCACTGAATCTGAAGCCAGAATCTTAAAAATATATAATCCTACCAGGCATGGTGGTGCTGCACGCCTCTAATTCCAGCACTCAGGAGGCAGAGACAGACAGATCTCTGCGAGTTCGAGGCCAGACTGGTCTACAGAGTAAATTCCAGAACAACCAGGACTACAGAGTGAGACTGTCTGAAAAATATGAATATAGGATCCTAACATTCAGTCAGGACAGATCTTCAAAATGTAGACCTGGCTAACTGAAGAACAGACCTAAGTAGGAACTAGATAACAGTGTAGCTTTCTGGGGCCATGGAGAACTTCAAAAAGCTATGGGTACACAGATAAACATGATCTATAAGGTTTCCAAGGGAGTAGTGTGGCTTCCTGGACAAGAGAGAGACACCCCTGATGCGAACACCTTGAGCCATTAGCTTAAACATGTAAGTTCACTCATCACTCACTGTGCTTGCCAGAGGCTGGAGGGAGGCTTACCTTCAGTATTTCAGGCTCTTTGATGTCCAAGGATCTTGTGTTCCAGTGTTGCAGAGTTTTATGTGATTTGTGGTATTTATGAGCACTTGGTGGTGTAAAAAACCAGATCACGCAAACAGCAGTCATGAACCCAAGGCCAATGCCCAGGAAGAGCCCGCTCATGTAGTAGGGGAGGGGGAGGATGAGGTACGCATAGACACACATTATAAAGAAGCCCAACGTCTTCACTGGTAACTCCTGGTGCTGGGTGGCTGAGTCAGCTTCGTCCTCGCTGTCCAGAACCAAGCCATCATCGGCAAGCACCTCTGGCTTGAGGGGGACATCTCGGGGCTTATCAAGTCTCCCCTCGCCCTCAGGCTCCAGCTCAAAGTCCTCAGCGTACAGTTCACAGAACTCTTCATCCTCTTTGCTCACTAAGGCAGACAGAGAACATTTCTCAAGCACAAGAGAACTTGTCTTGAGGCCTAAATCCTTCAGACTGCTCCCCTGGGATCCCTTGGGCTCTTCTTCCTTCCCAGCTTCCTCGGTGGGCTTCGGGTGTTCACTCCTGGGAGTGTTGGGGTCACTGCCGTCCCCCTCGGAGTCACACTCTTCCTCCTTGATGCTGTAGTTGTTATTGCTTTCCAAGTGCCCATTCAAACTGGACAGGTTGGAGAGTTCTGAAGCACTTGAAGATAAGGCTTTGGGCCTGTGGCTGCCGCTTTCCTCCCCGATGATTTTGCTGAGGAGCTGGAAGGGCTCATAGATGACTTCGGAAAGGCGTCGTTTAGTGTCTTCGATTTTCGCCTCCATTTCGGGCACTTTAAAAAAGGAGCGGGTGTCAGAGGGCGACGTCAGCGGGGAAGAAGGCGCAGTCTTGGAGTCTCCACCTGTGTTCCGTGGCTGCGTGAACTGTTTGAACAGGTGCAGATTGAGTTTGGAGTCAGGGGGCTTATAGGACACGGTATCCGACTCCTGACGGGAAGTGTCTGTGGACAGGGACTTGACCAGGGTCTTCATCAGGTGCCTGTGCCGTGGGGGGTGGGGGGACTCTTTTGGCTCCACCTCGGTTGACAGGGACTTCACCAGGCTCATGAAGGGCTTAGCACTGGAAAGCGCGGAGGACGAGGCACTGGATGAAAGGACGGGGGACTTGGAAGGAGAAGACAATGGAGACGAAGAACTGGTTTTCTGCTCAGAGAGGGATGACACACTGGGAGAGCTAGCTAAGGGCCCAGATGAAGACGACCCTGGGGACAGAGCCAGTGGCACTGTACTTAATACTTGCACTGCCGGAGCAGGGGGCTCCAGCAGCTTTACAGTGTTCTCAGAGACGGGCAAAATGGCAGGGCCCTCAGATACAAACAGTCCATCTGCCGGGATGGTCGCGGCAGCTGGGCCCACAGGGTCATGGCCACCGTGGGGATCAAGATACAGGTCCTCCTTGGCTTCAAGCCCTGTTACAATGCTTTGGTCATCTAGCCCCTCCTCCAGGTACCCCCTGAACTCCTCCTCCTCTTCCTCCTCTTCCTCCCCGGATGCCGAGAAATGAATGGCGATGGTATCTCGGGACACGGACCTCTGTACGTGCACTTTGGGGGCTGATGGTTTTGGCATGTCAATGGTTTTCTCGGCATGGCGACCATTCAGACTTGTCATTGCCAGCTTCACAAGGGCTCAGGCTCTGAAAACAGCAAGAAAAGCAGAAGTCAGAGGGTGGCTTCTCCACAGGCGACAGGGCCGCATGCAGATCCACGCCGGATGAAGCTCGGCTTAGAGGTGATTATGCTTTTACATGGCAGATGGCCATAGTTTCTCGCTTTGGAAGGTTTAATGGTTTAATTTTCACTAGATAAATTCTGGCTAGGCATTCTCTTTTATGAGCAAACCACACACCAGCGTTATAAATGCCAAACAATCTGTCTCACTCACAACTGCCGAAAAAACACTCCCTCCCTTTCTATCAGTGGCTCTCTCCTGCTGGGTTGAAGGCTCTTGGAATAAGAATCTCCCCAGTGGTGTTCCACCTGTGAAAAGCTAACCCAGAGAGTTACTGCTTCCACTGTATTTCACAGCAGCCTCAATAATGGGCCTCGAATCTCCCACAGCACCCACACTGCCTTGCGTTGCACTAAGTGGCAAAACATCCAAGCAGAAAAATTAGGAACTAACTGCTATGGCCTGCTGCTCTCACATGCCAGGTGCCATACGGTCAGGGCATTTAGGCAGCCATGACGAGGCCTCAGGTAAAGCAAGCATCTACTCAAATGGAAGAAAGCTGAGTGTCACTGTGGTAGCCTACCAGCAAGCACGAATGCCACTGGGGACGATGGGGAAACACGGAGACAGGCTCTTTGCCCTTCTGGAGCTTAATAGCTAGGTGGAAAGGAGATGGCCCCTGAGGAGCTGCTCAGCGGAACAGATAATGCCAAGTGCCCCTGTGACATCTAGTTCATGACATCTTACATCACTGGGCTTTTAAGGGGCAGCTGACTATGTGACTCAGGCTGGCCCCAAACGCATGGTCCTCCTGTTCAGCGCCTTAAGTCTTAAAAGCGGGAGACAGTGGTGAGGCCCCACACCTGGTTAATTACAGGCCACCTGCTGGGCACAAGGCACCATGACAGACCTCTACAGCTGGACACAGATACCCCCACAGGAGCTAGGATATGAGACAGACATCAGGAGTTCTGAGGACACAAGGCCAGGGTGAAACACTGGATACCTGTTCTGTCCTCTGAACTGGTGAGCAGCAGTGACAGGATGACCAGTGTGAACATGGTATGATTCTAGGTCTGTTCTCTGTCTGCAGGACAAGTGGAAGTAGTGGGGGGGGGGGCGACCCCAGGTACAAGAGAAGCATCATGGCCAAGTGGAAAGGGCATCTATCTGCCTTGCACAGGGCACCAGGCTGCTCATACTTATGCCTTTCCCAGGGGACACTGAAGTTCCATCAAGCTACAGCCTCTCAGTCTCAGTATTATCTATAAATGAGGACCTAGGGCATTTTCCAAATGTGAAATCCTATTTGTCTATGCTCACAGGTGACCACATACACAAATAAACAGCCTAGCACAGGCCATCAATACTACACTGCTTGCTTATTCCTACATTCAAGTTTTCTGCCAAACTCCGCTGTTCAAAGTGCCTGGAGCTGATACTACCAACAGAAGAACAGCTGGAACCTGGTGTGGAAATGCTACTCCGAGATCATCAGAGGGAGGGGATTTGCTAACGATGGCAAGAGTACCAGACACAGGGTCCAGATACCACATGAACACAGTATTTTCACCATCAAATCCCTGGGAGAAATTACTTCCATAAAGTCTTTGCAACAGAGTTTTGTTTATGTTCTTCTGTGACCTGCAGGCTCTTCTATGGGGCTGACTACAGAGAGAGAGAATGCACTCCATCAACCAAACACAGCAATTTACATCCAGCAACGGGAAACAGCTTGGAAATTCAGCTTCCAGGACAATTCTCCTCTGGTTTGTTTTGTTTTGTTTGTAGACAAGGTCTTGCTATTGTAGCCTTGGCTAGCCTGGAACTCACAATGTAGACCTCACTGGCCTTGAGTTCATAGAAATACATCTACATCTGCCTCCTGAGCACTAGGATTCAAGGCCTAGCTCTTCCCTGCTCTCTTTATGTCAATAGGTCTGTCGGGTTATAAAGAAAACAAGACAAAGAAACAGAAACAATGAGAGGGGTTAGGGATTTAGCTCAGTATTAGAGTGCTTGTTTAGCAAGTGCAAGGCCCCGGGTTTGGTCCTCAGCTCTGCCTAGCTTTATAAGAATAATTCTTTCTAGATTTCTTTTCATTATACACATGTGTACGGTTATGTGCACACATGGTATGTGTATGCTCATGTGGGTGCCCAAGAAAGCCAGAACCCCTGAAGTTACAGACACTTGTGAGTTACCTGATGATGTGGACGCTAAGAACTGAGCCAGGGTCCTCTGCAAGAGCAGTCTGTGCTCTAAACCCCTGAGCTGTCTCTCCTGCCCCTCAGGGGTAATTTTAAAGGAAAATTGTATTGGTGATCTTAAAATAAAGTTTGGTCCTGGCTAATTCTCAGTAAGTTGTTTTGATAACACCAACATAAACAAGGTTATGCTGTTCTGAGGTGGTTTCATAAGGAACAGTGGCTGCCAAGTGAAGGAGACTATGGGCACAAGTTGAGGACAAAGCATGCGATTTTGAGGCCGAATAGTGTAAGTTGGCCTCCTAGGAAGCAGAACAGAGGTGAAGAGATCTGGCTGAAGCAGAAGGCCAGACTAGTCAAAGTCCGAGGTTAAAACATCAGTGGAATCTGCTACCTCTGCAACTAGGCCTCTAGGCCAGACCTTAGGAATAAGGCAGGCACCTGCTCCACTCTGTACAGAGGCTACCTAGAGACAACTTCCAGACAGTCGGGGGCCCATGACCTGCCAATTGAAAAAGATTTCTGATAACATCATCTCTGATCAAACTGTCCCCAAGTTCCTATCAGTCAAGGCCTGAGTTAAGTCCCACATAGAACTAGATGCCAGACCACCAGATGGAGCAGGCCAGTCTGGCCAAGCCTCAGACCTTTGGAGGCTCATTGTAAACAGTGTCCAGTCCACACTGACTAAACCTGGCTCCAATTCTTAGTCACACTAGTGCAAGCCAGTGGAGGCTGGGACATACTGATACTCTCCAAGCCCGGTTTTGTTGTGATGAGTAGATGAACCTGGGCTTCTGCTCAGGGGCAAGTAGAATCAAAGCGCCAGTTTGCCAGGATCAGACTGTGTTTCACTAGAGCCCAGGTCTAGGGTTCCCACTTCCTTAGGCCCACTATGAGACTAGGCGAGCAAAGGTGGCTTCTAAGGAGCCAAATCATTGGTAAATCCATGGTTTGGGTTCCATACATTTAATCAGGTCTCTTCCAAGCCACCTCCGCCTGTCCTCCTTATAGTGGCTCTAGGGCTAACACAGCTGGCTTCCTATAGCCAGTCTTGCAGGACAGCAAGGTTAAGAGGAAAGTGCACCCAACTGACACTGGGAATATAGTATGGTCGCCCGAGCACCCATCAATCATGAGAGGGTTAGGTGTGGCCTTCCCAACACTTGGGTCTGGACACCCTTCACACAGCATAGCACAGCAGCAAACAGCTCTTTTGTCTTGCTTTGTTCTGGCCACAGTAGCTATCCTCTGTGCTCCATCACGATGTTTCCCCATGAGTCAAGAGCTCAGTTCTGAATCAGCAACATGTGACCAGTTGTACTGAGAAATGAAAGGCTTCCTTATTCATCCCACAATCTAGCACCATAAAAAATGCCAAGCCTCGTGCCCTCTACTGCTAAAACTCAATTATATCCTGGCTGGGGGGGGGGGGGGGGACAGAAAATCTTCAGCCTCAGGAGCTGAAATGCCAATTTGGATTGCCTTCTCTGCTCGTTTCCTTCCAGAGCCACCAGCAGAATTTAAAGTGTTGGAATCTTGCACTGACCTCTGCATGTAGTGTGAAGTGGGTCTTTAGATTTGAAAACTAGCCTTGTCACCAGGCTCCGTTAGGGGCAATATCCTGCCAGTGATGTGTTTAACCAAGTTTGCTGTGATCACAATGTGCTGGAGACTGTGTCCGGCCAGACCCTAAGAGCCCCAGAGGCAAGGTAGAGGGATGGGCAGCTCCTGGCGTCTACGAGGACTACAGCATTCTCAACAAGGAACCCTGCTGGCAACAATGAATATGATATATATATATATATATATATATATATATATATATATATATACACACACACACACACATACATACATACACATTTAGATCCTGTGAGAAGCTGCCACTTCTGCAACTGACCAAGAAATAAGCAGGAAAAAACTTAGGAAAAAGAAACCCTAGAAATGGGCCCTCAAGGAGCTGGAGGGATACTAGGTTAAGAGAACTGATTGCACTTCCAGGGGATTGGGTTCAATTCCCAGCACCCACATGACAGCTCATAACTGTCTGTAATTCCAGTTCCAGAGGGCTCAACACCCATGGCAAAACACCAATGCATTTTAAATAAAAATAAATTTAAAAAAGAAGGGCCCTAGAAGTACTCCCCCTTGCCCTCCAAGACATGGGCAATCCTAGCAAATTGGCACTTTCTTCTCTTCTCTTTTTACGTTTTATTTATCTGTGTGTGCACATGTGTCATTGTGCACACATGGAGGTCAGAGACAACTTGTCCTCTCTCCTTCTGTCACATTTGTCCTGGGGCGGGAACTCAGGTTGTCTATCAGGCCCAGCAGTTGTAAAGTAAGATGTGTGCTACCATTTGAAGCCTTCAAGCTGGTGGTGATTGGCTGCAGGGAGGTATGCAAGGCTGTTGAATTTAGTTCATAGTTCTTCCTTAAGAAATGAAGACACATTATTAAGGAGGGAACTCAGTGCTGGGGCAGACTCCAAAGGCCCGCACAGAGGATCTGAAAACACGTTAGCCTTCTCCATTACTCAGGTGCTTTAAGCACTCCATTTGGCATCATCAGAAGATCTACTCAAGAAGATGAAATACAGGGAAAGCATAGGTCAAAGGAAAAGTCCAGGGAAGAGAGAGAAACAAGCAGAGAAAACATCCAGGTCACTTTGCAGAACCAAAGTTTTCTTCTCAAGGGCAAGTAGATGGCTCAGAAAGCAAAGGCATTTGCCACCAAGCCTGATGACCTGAGTTCAATCCCAGGAGTCCACAGGGCGAGAAGGGAGAACTGATCCCCAAAGCCTTCCTCTGGTCTCCATCTGTGCATCACTACATGGGTACTGAGAAACCTCACAGAGTCAGGCGGGGTGGCTGTGCTTGTGACCCTAGCACAGTGGAGGCTGAAGCAGGAGGAGCACGCACCAGGCCAACAGGGGCAGCATAGTGAGACAGAGACTCACTCAGCAAGCAAACGAGAAATGCACAGCTACACTGGTTCTCTAGCACTTAATTGCTGTGGCTGCCTTCTAAGATAAGGGATGCAGACGTGTTTAGGCTCCCAAACATTTAAGGGAAAACAAAAAGCTTGCTGCAGCCAAATGCTCTCTGTGAGCCTGGGCTTGGCAGCCACATTCCTGAAAAGCAGGATGTTGTCTTCTCTGCTGATGGCCTTTCCCAGGTCCTGGCCATGCTTCTCCATTAGAGTGACTATCGCTGAAAAGAAGTTCATCTCTCTTAGTAAGACAGATAAGCTAAGCTGGATGTAGTGGCCCATGCTTTTAAACCCAGCACTCAGGAGGCAGAGACAGGCAGATCTCTAAGTTCAAGGCCAGCCTGGTCTACATAGTGAGTTCCAGGACAGCCAGGTATACATAGACAGACCCTGTCTCCAGAAAGGAAAAGAAAAAGAGAAAAAGAAAAGATAGAGGAAGCTTCAAATATGGATTTGTGACTCCAGAATTTAAAAAGCCTTCTTTATCCATGCCACCTACAGATAAGAACAAGTCAATGGCTTTGATCGAACCTGAACAACGCAATCACCAAAGGCTCCACAAGCTGTCCAGTGGACTGAGAGTGGGATACCAGATATCAATGAAACTTAGCTTGTTTCTAGACACCCCAAAAGGGTTAGCCTCATTAATTAAGCCATGAAAAACCAATTGGCAGTAAATCAGACTGGACAATAAAGAGCTATTTCAAGACTCAGTGCAGCATTTATTAACATATAATAACCTCTGTATAATTGGGTTTTGTTTTTGCATCTTTATAATCTAATAGTAACATTCCTTCCTACCTTCAGCTGTATTTTAAACAATCCTGGCTTTCAGCAACCAAAGCTATACAGAATGCATTCCTGGGTGCTGCCTTCCCAGGATCATCTGCCTGGTCCTCTCTCACTAGGACAGACAGTCAGACAGACAGTAGTGGGGCTGTTAGTACTGTTCCCTCCTACTCCAATGCTAGATTACAACAGAAGGGAAGAAAGACATTTAGATGAAAAGAACTGGCCTCCAGACACAGCACAGTCAGGTTTGGAATAATCTCCTTTCTCAAGGGCAATCCTAATTTGTCAAGGACATTGTTAAATTACCCACACCCTACCTGGTAGCCTGGCTCTATTAGTCAACAGTTTTAATTCAAAAACTTCTTTTGGCAGAGGAAAAAAGCAAGCTGCATCCTACTACAGAGGGCATTTTTCTTCTTTTGGTTTATTTGAGACAGGATCTTACTATGTAGTCTCAGCTGGCCTCTGCCACTGTTGGGACTAAAGGTGTGTGCCACCAGACCCACCTTGAAAGGACATCTTCATCTGCACTTCTCTAAACGAGAGCTGCTTTCATAAATAGTGGGAAAGGGGGAAAGGAGGATAAGGCTGTTTTCTGCTTGATGCGACATGGTATACAATGAATCTGGTCCACACCAGCCAACTAAGAAAGGCCTGATTACCTGGGTGGTGGTGGCGCATACCTTAATTCCAGCACTTGGGAGACAGAGGCAGGTAGATCTTTGTGAGTTTGAGGCCAGCATGGTCTACAAGAGCTAGTTCCAGGACAGTTAAGGGTATATAGAGGATCCCTGTCTTTGAAAAGGAAGGAAAGAAGAAAAAAGGAAGGAAGGAAGGGAGGGAGGGACGGAGGGAAAGAAAATCAAAGTAAGGCCCAATTTAGCCTAAAAATCTCAAGTACATATTAACAGCCATCCCTAAATTCATTTAAGTCAGTGAAGCAGCTGATAACTGGCAGCAGCCATCCTAATTTGGGTAATACTCCACCTTGTGAACAATAATCAAAACCGACACAGTAGGTAATGAACTAGCCTAGCCTCAGTTCCACTTCAAGATGGACTCTGCGTGCCGGCAATCGTCTGGGACAGTAAGACTGTGACTGTTAGACTGGACTCTTTCCCAGACTCACAGCCAACACTTCCTGGAATCCAACAGGATCCTACACCACCACCACCACCCTGAGTTTATACCTTGAGTAAACCAGCAAGCCCATGTCTCACACCACTTCTGGGCCTACAGTGCCACATCCCAGAGGAAGTATGTTCAAAACACTAATGTGATTAGATAGTCTCCTTATAAGTCACTAGATGGCTCTAACAATGAACCAAACCCAACTCATAGCAGTCCACTCAAAGTCAGGCCCTTCCTCCAACACCACCATGCAAGACCCGTAGAGGTGTATAAGACAAGCCCAGGGCTGGGGGGATGGTCTCAACCTATAATAAAGTGCCTGCTGCACAAATGTGAGGACCTAAATTCAATCCCCTGAGCCCTAATAAACAAAACAGCTAGTCTAGACAAACCATTCTTCAGGGAGCTCAAAGAGACACCTGGTCATCATCACAGATGGCATCTACATGACGGTAAGAATTCAAGTAAGGTGTGGGTGAGGGCAGTAACCCAGCAGTGGGGAGGCAGAAGCAGGAAGGTCACCAGCCTGGACTATACAAGTCCCAGGCTGGCCTGAGTTACCTGGTGAGAACAACAGCTACAAACATGGCAAGTGCAGTGCTTGGCTCTCCCAGACCAGATGACCAGGCAGGGTTGTTTCTTGAACTTACAAACTTTACTTAGAAATAATTACACTCTTAGAAACCTAAGCCACATCTTATTGCTCCTCCTGGAAGTCATAATCATCTTTCAAATTTTAAAGGTAAAAAATTTAATGCCAAATTCCAAGTGCGGGGGCCTAGAGAGATGGCTCAGTGGTTAAGAGTGCTTACTGCTCTTGTAGAGAACCCAGGTTCAGTTCCCAGGATCCACATTAGGTGACTCACAACTACATCTAATTTCAGCTCTAGGGGATCCAACACCCTCTTCTGACCTCTGGGGACACTTTCACTGAAGTCTACATGCCCACATTACTCATACAAATATTCAAAAATGAATCAAAGAAAATCTAAATGGTTAAAAGGAAATCAAATTTTAGACACAAACCATTATTAGTTCACCTCTTAGGAAAAATGCATGTGAACAAGGCATGTGAAACTTCCTTCCCTTCTGAAGACCTGCTTAAGGTCTGTAGTTTCAAATCTAGCAGGACATACTCAATATTTCCCAGTCCATGAGCAAGCACATGGGTCAGTCCCACCCAAGTTTCTCAAGTCAATCTTGAGGAAATGCTTACCAAGAAAGGTAAGCAGGAGTGTGTGTGTGCATGCGTGCGTGCGTGTATGGCATCTCTCACTAAAGAGAAGGTTCCCCCTTTTGGCTAGGTTGGCTGGTCTCAGGATCCACCTGATTCTGGGGCTGAGGCATGCACAGTCATCCTGGGCTGTTTTACATGGGTGCTGGGGGTTTGAAGTCAGGTCCTCATGCTTACACAGCACCGCTCTTACTCACTGAGCCACCACCTTACCCAAGAGCAGTTAATATCTTAGAAGGGCTTGCTCTGTACCAGGGACCATGCAAATTCTTCCTTTGTTTTGTTCTTGTGTGTGATGCTGAGCACTGAACCCAGAGCCTTTAGTGTGTGAGGCAGGTACCCTTCCAAAAGGTATAACCAGCCTTTTGAAAACCCACATCTATATAGGTCCAGTGGGATGGGGAAAAACCTTCTCAATTCTCCCGTAGTCGCTTTATATTTCAATGCCCCCCACCTAGTTTTCTGTCTTAAGGTACCTGAGACTCTCACTCTTGTTCTGCAGCTTGTTTCTAGCTTCCCAAGAAAGCCCTTCTCAACCCACCTGCATAAAGCACAGAGAGCACCGACAGTAATTTAACATTTTCAGTTTTCTATGCAAAAATCAAAGTTTTAAATGTGTGGACTGTCCTGACAGCTCAGCTCAGCAGTCAAGAGCACATGCAGAAGACCCAGATTCAGCAGTCAGCACCCACACTACGAGCTCATAGCTTCCTGTGGTTCCAGTTCCAGGGGATGGAAACCCTTTTCTAGCCTCCTTGGGCATCTGCATATGTGGCAAACACACACACAAATACACAACATGCATCTATCTTTTAAAAAACTCCTTTAGAGGGGCTGGAGAGATGGCTCAGCGGTTAAGAGCACTGCCTGCTCTTCCAAAGGTCCTGAGTTCAATTCCCAGCAACCACATGGTGGCTGACAACCATCTATAATGAGGTCTGGTGCCCTCTTCTGGCCTGCAGGCATACAAGCAGACAGAATACTGTATAAATAATAAATAAATAAGTATTTAAAAAAAAACTCCTTTAGATTTTTTTAAATGTTACATAAATTGCTGTAGACAATTACATTTTTGTATGCTCTAGCTACTGTAGTGTATTTGGTATTAGTTAACTAGGAAGTTTAGTTTACATATCTAAATTCCATTAGTATCTACTAGTCATTCACCTTCTCCAATAACAAAAGTTCAGATTAATTCTTCCAAAATTGAGAAAACTTTTTGAGAGCTCAAAGGGGAAGAAATATTAGCCTCTTTTTTTCCAGTGAAAAACACTTTTTTATACAGACATCAGCAGACTTAACTTTGATAGAGGGCAGTAAAATCTGCTAAGTATAATCTTACATCAGGATTCTATTTATAGTAGGAATCTCAGACCCAAGAAAGACAAGTTGTTTTTTTGGTTTTTTGTTTGTTTGTTTGTTTGTTTTTGCTCGTTCTTGTTTTTAAAACTAGGTTTGAAGAAGGCATGGTGGCACGTGCAGGCTTCCTTCCTATTCAAGGTGAGACTGGTTAGTGAGCGAGCCACGTCTGTAATCTGTAAGTAAAAGTCAGGTTTGAGCTTCAGTGTGTATGGATAAGGAAGGGAGTAGAAGAAAATGGTGGTGAGCTCCTGAGAGACAGCATGGTGGAAGGTCTCCCTACAGTCACTTTGGGGGAGGTCTTCATGGCCTTAACAAGCTGACTGGCACAGTGGAGAGCACGTTCCACGTGGCAGATGAAGCATGAGGCAAGGGACAGAGGCAAGAAACCCAAGACCGTGTTCAGGGTCTGTAGAGTCAGAGGCTGCTGTGCTCCGGACAGAGCCACAATCCGACCCTATCACATAGCCTCCCTATGGTTTCCTCTGAGGATCACTTGCCTATAAAACCAGAGTGGGGACATTCCTCAGCCAACACCTTCCTCTACTACAGTAGTTGTCCCAAAGAAGGACTTGAGCTAAGGGCAGCCTAGATAGGAACTGATGGGGCCAGGAGCACCACAAGAGTAAGATCCCAACAACTAGTCAGCATCAGTCACTGACAGACATACCAAACGCAGCCATGAGGCAGGTGCTTCAAGGAGGGCCAAGACCCTGAATGGGCAGCGCTGGGCTCTTCACTCACTCACTTTCCTGAGCTGTAAGATGAGGGACTCGTTTCCATTGTCTTCAGGGAACTTTCTAGAAGGCTCTAAATTCTACTAGAATAGAACATACTTAGGAGTTCCACTTTTCCACTTTGCACCAGACACACTCTTGGCAAATATCAAAAGTGAGGCAAAGGAAACCAGGGTGCAGTTCAGATGACCAATGCACGGAAGACAATCCAGTCAACAGTTTCCAGCTTAACTCACACCAGCAAATACTGGAAAACCTTCCAGACTTATCTTGACCCAGCTATAGAAACATTTCTTACATCTGGTCCCAGGCAGAGAGGTGCCGAGGAGGCAGTGGAGGACAGGCATCTGGCCTGGCCAGGCATCCCACAACCTTCCTCCTCTGGTGCCCAACTGGACACAGATGATGGCCACAACCGCCCTTGCTCAGTGCTTCAGTCACCTTACTCTACCAGTACCTCTTCAAGACACACTCCAGCTCTACCCCCTGGGGGCGGAGCTCTACATTTCTCGCCCTCAAAGTTCTGCTGAGCCCTTCATGAGGGCTTTCCAGAGACCAAATTCAGTGAGAAATAAACCTCCTTCTCTCTATGGCCCTTTTTTTGGGGAGGAGGGGGTGCGGGAAGACCAACAAGATGACACTCAGCAGGTTAAAATGCTTGTCCTCAACCCTGGCAACCTGAGTTCCACACACTAGACCTACATTTCTCTCTCTCTCTCTCTCTCTCTCTCTCTCTCTCTCTCTCTCTCTCTCTCTCTCTCTCTCTCATACACACACACACACACACACACACACACCTCACTCACACACACACACACAATTAATCAACATTTTAAAAAGTTTACAAACAGAAGAGTTCGGCTCTTTTTCAAGAGTTACTTACAGACAGCCACTTGTGTCATTAACACAAATATCTACTCCTGCTCCCAGGCCCTAAGTCAATCGACGATAACACTCAGCAGAAGGCTAAGGAGAGGTGGCTGGTGACAGTTGCCGCAACCCCAGCCGGGAATGTGGTCCTGGAAAACAGCCACACCCTTGCTGTTTTCAGGAATTTCCTAGCTCACCTTACTGATTACCCAGTTAGATTCCGCTGCTGTGATTCTGGACTGTCCCTCTCCTTGAGGCCTCCAATTCTTCCTCCCCACATGATCAGACACCCTTGATCCTAACTGGTCGGGTAGGCAGTGCTATCGGGTCACATACCCAACTACATACACCTACTTCCCATCTCTCTAGGAAACTCTTCCATCCACTCCTCTCTGGTCCTCACCCACATAGACCATGCCCAGTTTCCAAATTCTAAAATCAACAGATCTGTCAACTCCAATTCTGTCCATCCATCCCAACACCACACCAAACTTATTTACTCTTGTCCATCAGGGGATTCCCCATAATGTTCCTTAATTCATGTGATATCAGAAAAAGAAAATTCTAGTTAAGAAGCCAAAGGCCCTGTGAGTTAAGCCCAGATACTGCTCCCTCTCCACCTGGTTAATAGACTGCTGGAGTCCAAACTCCACTTCCAGGCCAGCCCAAGGATGCAAGCAAGTCAGCTCTGATTCCCTTTTATTGTTTTGTTTTGTTTTTTCGAGACAGGGTTTCTCTATAGCTTTGGAGCCTGTCCTGGAACTAGCAGTCAGCTGTGATTCTTGTGCAACCTTTTTTTTTTTTTCATTCAACAGAATCAAGATTTTGGAAAACTAGGGAGGAGCCAGCCTTCCGCAGGAGCCCACATCATCCATGCAGTAACATGATCATAAGACACATACTGGAAGCCGCTAAAGATCTAAACTATATCCTGAAAGACATGACAGTGAGCTCTGAGCACCACGGTAGAAGACACTACTTCAGGTCTGAGCAGGACCTGGGCACACAGATATCTTCAAATCAGCACAGATAGCACCTGGGGGCTGCTCCTCAGTAGGGAAGAAGCAAGCTATCTATAAGTCAACATCAGCCCTGAGACTCTCTGACAGACAGCCATCCTGGTGACTGTGTCAAGTCATTATTTGTCCCATCCACGTTGGAGCACCTTAGGGGCTACAGATAAAAGCCAAGCAAGGACTAGGCACAGGCTGGCTGTCTGCACCACTCTGCCCTGAGGAAAACTGACCAATCTCTCCACAGATGGGGGCATCCTCTGGCCACCTGCTTGCCTTAGCACGTACTTGTTTCAGTCATCAGTTTTTGTGACTTTAAGACACGTGCCTGTTGTGAGCTCTAACGACAGATTTCTGAAATGAGGGAAGAGTTGAGTGGGCAAACCTACACAAAAATAAGTGATTAAGCTGGGTGTTGGTGGCGCACACCTTTAATCCCAGCACCTGGGAGGCAGAGACAAGCAGATCGAGTTCTAGGCCAGCCTGATGTACAGAGTGAGTTCCAGGGCAGTCAGGACTACAGAGAGAAACTCTGTCTCAACCCTGTCCCCCCCACACACAAATTCTGGGGCTGGAGAGATGGCTCAGAGGTTAAAATGCTTGATGTTCTTCTAGAGGACACAAGTTTGGTTCCCAGTACCCACATTAGGCAGCTCACTACTGCCTACAACTGGGTCTCCAGGGACTATGATGCCATCTTCTAGTCTCTGTGCACATCCGCATTCATGCACACGCGCACTCGTGACCTCACACACTAAATCTAAAACCGAAGTGCATGCCTTAATCCCAGTACTTAGGAGGCAGAGACAGATGGTTCTCTTTTGAGCTCAAGGCTCACCTGCTTTACATCCTGAGTTTCTGGACAACAAGGGCAACATAGTGAGATGCTGTCTCAAAAAACAAAGAAGTCAAACTGAAATAAAACAGGCCTAGCTTCAGACCCTAGTTCTATCATTTGTTAGCATATGACCTTGACAAGTTCCAGCCTAAAACATTTGTGCTCCTATACAAAGTGAAGACAATAGTGCCTACCTCCTAGAAGCTGCTGGGAGATTTAAGAAATAACACTTTAATGGACATGAGCCAGTGTTGCTACTGGCACCAGCAGCAGGCCTGAGCACATCTTTCCTATGCAGGACAACTGGTACATGGACTCAGGATGTTATCAAGAACCAAGAAGACACCTGGTCTTCAGCCTTCCCTTATCACCAGAGCAAGATGGTCATGGCTGGGACCATTAAGGATGATAACACAAGGACAGTGTAGAAACATGGAAAGTCCCACATGTTAAATACACAATGAAAAAGTAGAATCTGGGAAGATGTGTGCACACTGAACACAACTAGTTAAAAAACAGAGTCTCCAGGTGTGACAATACACACCTTTAACTCCAGCATTCTGGAGGCAGAAGAAGGTGGATCTCTGAGTCTAGAGGCCAGCCAGGTCTGTGTAAGTGAGTTCCAGGCTAGTGAGGGCTACCTATGAGACCTTGTCTAAGTAACAAGATCCCAGGAAGCTAAAAATGAATAGTGGCAATCATCCTCGCACTCTGGAAACGACCTTTATGTGTGCTTTCTGGTGCAACATTGGTTAAAACGGCAATTTTCTCTCTTTTCAAGATTTATGCAACAGCATTTTAAAATCGTGCCTCTACTGGGGTGAGGTACGTGTACATGAGTGCAGCTGCCCTTGGTGTACAGAGAGGGTGTTAGATCATCCCAGAGCAGAAGTGACAGTCAGTTGTGAGCTGCCCAACTTAGGTGCTAGGAATTAAAACTCTAGTCCTCTGCAAGAGCAGTACATGTTCTTACCAGTTACATCAGTTCTCCAGCCCTCAAAGCAGTGCTTTTCCCCCCGAGACAGGGTTTCTCTGTGTAGCCCTGGCTGTCCTGGAACTTGCTTTGTAAACCAGGCTGTCAGAGATCAGCCTGCCTCTGCCTCCCAAGTGCTAGGATTAAAGGTGTGTGCCACCAGTGCCTGACAAAACCTCATTTCTCAAGTGAGGATACTGGATGAGGTCTGTAGTTATACTAGCTTCTTGTTACTGTTTTTTTTAAGATCTCACTCTGTAGTCCAGGCTAGGCTAGAACTCACTATGAAGCCCAGGCTGGCCTTGACCTGTGAGAGGCTTCAGCGCTGGAGTGAAACTTCTCTGGCCCGGAACTCACTTATATAGACCAGACTGTTTTCAGACTCACAAAGATCCACCTGCCTCTATGTAGTACAAATTCAAATTGTCCTTTTTCTCTTTTAAGATATATTTATTTATTTATTGTGTATACAATAATCCTCCTGCATGTATTCCTCCATGCCAGAAGAGGGCACCAGACCTCATTATAGATAGTTGTGAGCCCCATGTGGTTGCTGGGAATTGAACTCAGGACCTCTGGAAGAGCTGCCCCTTAGCCTCTGAGTCATCTCTCCAACCCCCTCTAATTGTTCTTAATAATAAAAACCCAGAATCAGATATAGGAGTTAATATTAAAAGATCAGAGAAGCAGAGCAGCCAACTACTAGAAAGTTCTTACCTCTACCAATGCTCAGACTAATGGGGTGATCCTATCTCTATGGATCCTCAGACTGCTGTTGTCTCTACAAAACCTCAGACTGTATCTGTTTCTAAGAATCCTCAGACTTCTCCAAGCTCCTGTCTCCTCCCAGCCTCATAATCCTCCATTCACCCAGCCATATCACTCCTGTCTCCACCTTCCTAGTTCTGGAATTAAAGGCATGTGATCCTAAGAGTTGGGATCACCTTTGTGTGAGCTCTGTTTCTCTTTTAGACAGATTCAATATTGTATAGCCATGGTGGCCTTGAACTCTGTCTCAGGAGTGCTAGGATTAAAGGTGTGTGCCATCACTGCCTGGCCTCTATGACTAACCAATGGCTTAACTCTGCACTCTGATCTTCAGGCAAGCTTTGTTAGATCATAAGCAAAATGTCACTATACCTCTGCCTGAAGAATACGAAGATTGTGCACCAACACAACCACCGTTTTTTACTAGTTGTTTTCAATATATGCACATCTTCCCAAATTCTGCTTTTTCATTGTATATTTCAACACGTAGGACCAGGTACGGTGGAACATGGCTTACATCAACCTCTTTCTCTATCCTCTCCCTCTGTTGACCTAAAATTTTGCAAGAGTCTAACAATGTTTAACAGTAGTTGACTAAGTCACTTTATTACTTTTCCATTCCAATGCAGATCCAAATTTTAATCAGCAATATAATTTATAAAGGGGTTGGAGTTATGAAATTAAGTCACTGTTATGGATGTGGTAATTAAGCACAGCTAAATAAGCAAGAATTGGGTTACTTGATTTTGTCCATTCAAGGTCAACCTCATTCTAAGGGCAGTGAGTGAACACGCATATTCAGGTGGAGGGAGGCCTGCTACAGTTAAACTGGACCAGTCCTGCCTCAGAAGTTTCCATTATGTCATTCACAGCCAATAAGAACTTGGAACCAGCATGAAACCACATGTAGCTATACTTACAAACAAAAGCAAGGAAAGCTAAGGCTATGGCTCACTTGACGGAGTGCTTGCCTAGCAAGCCCTGACTCAATCTCCAGCCCTGCTAGGACTATTTGAAAGATAGAGGCAGAAGAATTAGAAATTCAAGGCCTGTCTGAGATTGTCTCCAAAAATCAAACAAGAAAAATTAACAGGCAAGGATCTTGATTTGGGTAACTTTTGTGCATTTATTCTGAATGAATAAATGTATAGTTTCCACTAGGTCCTTAAATTTTTAAAGTATATTTTATGTGTATGGGTGTTTTGCCTGCATGGATGTATATGCACCATGTATGTGTCTGATGCCCAAGAAAATCAGAAGAGGCAATCAGATCCCCTGGAGCAGGAGTTACACATAATCATAAGCTATCATGTGGGTACTGGGAACCAAACCCTGGTCCTCTGCAAGAGCAATGTATGTTCTTAACTATCAAGCCACTTCTCCAGTCTCTCTAGGAAGCCTCTTAGAGTCTGAAAATTGATTTCCTGGCTCTCATAGGTTCCTGTAGATGGGAGGTTAGAGGCACGATCCTAGGTCATCTCCACATAGTAGATAACTGATCATTTCTTTTGAAAAATTTCTATTACATTTATTTATTCAAAGTTGGAAAGGTACATCTGCCATGGCACACCATTATGTGGCCTCAGAGGACAACTTGCAGGAGTCAGTTCTTTCTGGTGGGTTCTGGAGAGTGAAGGCACAATGGCAAGCACCCTGACATGATGAGCCATCTTGTCAACACTCTGTCCATTACTTTTTTGACATTCTATTGTATGCGTATGGTGGGTGCTTTGTTGTGTATATGCCAGTGCACCATGTGTGGTGCCTGTGGAGGCATCACATAAGAGAGCATCGGATCTCTCGGAACTGGAGTTACATGTGGATGCTGGGAATTGAACCTGGATCTCTGGAAAAGCATCTAGCATTCTTAGTGCTGAGCCAGCTCTCTGTCCCTATTACTTTATTAATCATAGTTTTCAAAGGAAAACTGGGCAAATGATTGACCAAAAAAATCCCAGAAAGCATTTCTAACACATGGATGGCCTAGCCATCCTTTTCCATCTCAGGGATTATTATGATTGATTAGTGGAGACTAACACATGATGTGAAAACACAGTTTCCAGTAATCACAAATCTCTGGACCAGGAACTCAGCAAGAGGTATAGTACCAGCTGCTCTTGGGCAGCAATAACTGATTAATCCAGTCCACAGCTTCCACTTCAAAAGCAATTACTCTGTGTCAGGCTCTTCTTTTGTGAGCCGCATCCCCTCAAGGTCAGTCAATCAACTCCTTTAGATACTTCAAATGAGGAATCAGAAGTGAGCTGTTGCAGCCATGGCCACATGGCATAAAGCTGCAGTGCCCTATCCTAATCTCTATTGTATTGGTCTCACACTGTCTGCCTTTTAGGTTGTGGCCTGAGCCAGCCCCACAAACTCTGGGTGTAGAGTGGGTTTCTCCATGGTGCCGCCTTGTCCGCTCCTGAAGCTCTATCCCAGTGCTGTCTCAAAGGCTGGACACAAGACAGAAGGCAGGAGTGAGGGACAGTGAAGAAAAAGCAGGTGAACTGAAGAAGAAACCTGGATGCATACAGGGAGAAGAGCTGGTTCTTAGCAGATCAGAGGAAATTAAGCACAAGGAGCATTTCATAACCAGAAATATGAGTACACAGCATGGAACCAAACAGTCTGATCTAATTCTGGAAGTGCTGGAAGCCTTATGCCTGCACTGGGCTCCACTGAACGTTTCAAAGAAATGGGGCTGTGAAACTGTGATCTCGAGGTCTCTCTGGTCACAGTTCCAAGTGCTAGCAGTAATGGCCTGCCTTCCCAGACAACCGGTGCTCAGTGTGTTGTTGGGTTACTCCTGGCTTCTGGGAGTCCTTGGAGAGGGCTGTCCGCCAAAGCACAACGCCAGACTCAGAGCTTCCTGCACATCCACATTCAATCAGGACCATTAAACAGCACTCAGAGAACTCAATACACCAAATCATCCTCCAAGGTACGGCTGACAGCCAAGGCTAACAGGAAAGAGCATGTACTCAAAAGCAGCCTGGCTGGATTTACACTGAGGACTCCAGTGGTAGAAGCTGTCCCCTCAAACTGTGGAAAGAATAGACAGAGTTCCATAAACTGTAAAGTGCAAGAGTGCTACAGTTAACGTCTCTCTCTCTCTCTCTCTCTCTCTCTCTCTCTCTCTCTCTCTCGTGTGTGTGTGTGTGTGTGTGTGTGTGTAGATAGGGTCTTACTGTATAGTCCTGGCTAACTTGGAACTCACTATGTAGACCAGGCTGGCCTAAACCTATAGAACTCTACCTGTCTGTTTTCTGAGAGCTGGCATTTAAAGGCATATAGGGCACCAACCACATCTAGCTTTCCCTTGTATCTTAATGACAGAGAAAAACACAATCTCAAATAAATAGTTCTTATCCTCAAAGACCCTATCAATTTGGACAGTTGTTAAATAAAATTTAGATTTTTTTCCCCTGAGAAACTATACAGTATACAGTTTTGTTTTGCTTCAAAAACCTGGGGAGATGGTTCAGCCATTAAGAGCACTGGCTGCTCTTACACAGGACCAGCGTTCAGTTACCCACACAGCGAGCAGCTCACAACCTTCTGTAACTCTAACTCCAGGGAGAGTCAATGGCCTCTCTGGCTTCTGCAGGCATTCACATACATCACACACACACACACACACGTCCATATAAACACACACACAAAATAATAATGATAATGATAATAATAAATCCTTAAAAAACCACCTTGGGGTGGAGAGATGACTCAGAAGACTTGAGGTTGGTTCCCAGCACCCATGCTGGACAATTTACAATCTCACATAACTCTAGCTCCAGGGATCTGATGCATCTAGTCTGTTCAGGCACCTGAAATCATAAGCACACACACACACATACACATGGAGACACACAATTAAAAACATATCTTAAGCTGGGTATGGTTCATGCTTTTAATCCTAGTACCTGGGAGGCAGAGGCAGGTAGATCTCTGAGTTCAAGACCAGCCTGGTCTATAGAGCAAGTTCCAGGTCAGTCAGGGCCACACAGCGAAACCCTGTCTCAAAAAACAAAAATAAACAAACAAAAACTTTTCAAAAAATTAGCTGAGCGGTGATGGCACAGGTCTTTAATCCCACGGAAGACAATGCTAACAGAGTCACAGAGTGTTTGTGACTCATTTAATGGGAACCAATGTGACTGAATACTATGTTGTTATTGAAAAGGAGATATAGGGCCATGCAGTAGTGGCAAACCCCTTTAATCCCAGCACTTGGCAGGCAAAGGCAGGCGAATCTTTGAGTTCAAGACCAGCCTGGACTATAGAACAAGATCCAGGAACACCAAGGCTACACACACACACACACACACACACAAAGAAAGAAAAAAAGGGAGAGGGAGAGGAAGAGAGAGGGAGAGGGAGAGAGGGAGAGTGGGAGGGAGGAAGAAAGATATAAAAGAGGAGAGGAGAGGAGAGGAGAGGAGAGGAGAGGAGAGGAGAGGAGAGGAGAGGAGAGGAGAGGAGAGGAGAGGAGAGAAACCCTTTATGGGGGCCTCTTTAATGTCTCTGGTGAAGACTACTCCATATTGCAACTTGTAACCTTATCAATTCAAGCAGAGAGCAGCGGGGCACACACCTGTAATCCTGATGCTTGAGAGGCTAGACAGGAGGCCAATCACAAGTTGGAGATAATCCTGACTGCACAATAAATTCAACGCTGGTCTGGGGTACTCTAGCAAGACCCTGACTCGAAACACCAAAAGGACACAAAAGGGTGAGACAAGGGCTACCTCAATGTGTCCAAGTCACAGTCATGACGTTTGAAGACGCACCAGAGAGCTCTAAACCATAACAACCTCTTAGGAGGGCCAGCCCTAAGTTCTGCAGCCAACACCGTCTCACGTAAGCCCTGTACACTATCTACCTGGGTGGAGCATCCGTTCCAAAACATCTTGAGTCTAAAAAGATCTTCAAGAGACTGGAGGGATGGTTCAGTGGTTAAGAGTACTCATTGCTCTCGCAGAGAACCTGGGTTTCATTTGCTGTTATTTCCACATTTTAGATAACAGACATTTAGATAAAGACAAATTGGTTCTGGCAACTGAGCAAGGTAGCAAAGCTATTAACTAGAAGAGCCAGGACTCATACTGCAAGATCACACTCTTAACAACTGTAGATGCTGCCTCGTTCAGCTGATCCATCCACAAAGCAATCTGGAGCCAGTAGGAGCTTTATACGGTACTCTGCATTTTAAGAGATTCAACTACTCAAAAACTAGCAAGCACACTGCTGGGGAAACAGAGACTTCATCCTATCTACCTGGGAGGGAGCATCGATTCTGAGAGAATGTGAGTCTAAAAAACACCTCAGGAGATTAGAGAGATGACTCAGTGGTTAAGAGTTTTGTTGTTCTTGCAGAGAACCTGAGTTTGGTTCCTAACACCTACACGGTGGCTCACAACCATCTGTTACTCCAGCTCCAGGGGAAATCCGATGCCCTCCCTCTTCAGACTTCTGTGAGCATCAAGCACAAAACATGATGCACATACACACATACATGATAACACTCACATGTATAAATATAAATCTTTAAAAAGGAAACCCAAAACGAGGGAAGAAAAGACAGAAGGGAGGAGAGAAGAAGAGGTGGAAGAGGGCAGAAGCTGCAGTGAGTCAGAGAGCAGGCTTTCAGGACCACTGTCTCTATTACCACAGCTCCAGAAAAGCTGTATGGGGTAAAGAGCAGCCTGCTAAGGATATATGCACCACATCATGAATGTTTTCTTACCATTTAATAAACCAGGTTACAGCATGAAGAAACTCAGTTCTTCTCCGGAGCACTATTCATCTATCCTGCCCTCTCTACTCATCGCTCTCTAAGTAACTAAATGTTTGTGTATGTTTCTTCCTTTGTGATAGTCCTACCAGGTAGCCTAAGCCGATCTCAATTCAAAATCCTCCTGCCTCAGCCTCCCTTAAATAACTGTTCTGTTGCATGTACTAACCATATAGTGACCACAGCATCACACACCCTCCTCATATGCATGAGGATACATTCCATCCTGGGGGAGTGGGTGACCATAATAACTAGCTGAGTACAGTAGTGTGAATGTGCTTAGCCCCTCACCTCATAGGGAGTGGCACTAGTAGGTAGTGTGGCTTTGCTGGAGTAACTGTGTCACTGGGGGGGGGCTTTGAGATTTCCTATGCTCAGGATACTAGTGAGGTCTCAGTTGACTTCCTGTGGCCTGCATATCAAGATGTAGCTAGCACCACATCTGCCTGCACGTCACCATGCTCCCCAGCATGATGATAATGGACTGAACTTCTGAAACTGTAAGTGAACCACCCCAATTAAATGTTTTCCTTGTAAGCACTGCTGTGGTCATGGTGTCTCTTCACAGCAATAGAAACCTAAGACACCGAGGTTTCTGAGAAGGTCCATGTTACCTGGTGGCTTTGTTCATGACTCAGTCTTTCTTTTCACACTGTCCAAAGCAATATATGAATCAGTCTAAATGGCTCAAGGCACTACCAAACAGGAACTGAGTTTAAAAATAACACCTAGCTAAAACCAAACTCTTACTTCTTCCTCTCAAATATTCCATAAACAAACATTTGGAATCAATTGTGGATCTAAGGCTTTCTTGGTTTTACAATTTACTTATTGCTACAAGTCTGTTTGCAAAAACATTTTGATGTCAGTCAACTCCTTTTAGCCCTGAGAACAGAGGCAAGATATTAAGTACCGGGCTGTACCCTTCCTCACAGTCCACAAGCAGAGCAGTGCCAAGCCAGGCCTGGAGAGGATAGAAGGGAATGATCCAATAACCAGTGACAAAGCCAGCAAGGGCCCTGGCAGGCTAAGGGAACACAGACAGCAGGGAGTCAAATCAGTCTGTAGATTAATCATGAAAGGGTCTCCTAAGCAACAGAGCACTGGGCTGACGTCCCTAGTTGAGGAATGGCTCACCGATGGTAGGGTGGTGGTGTGAGAGAAGAGAAGTGAGCAAAAGCCTAGGGTGGGACCACAGCCACGGAGAATTCAAAGAAGCCCCTGGGGCCAAGTACAATGACACAGCAGGAGCGGAGAGAAGACAAGAGGCAGGGCCACAAGGAAGGAACCAAGGAGTGGCTGGCTGAAGGACTGTGTGGACTGCTTGCACACGTGGAGGTGACCAAATACGAACAGCAAACTCCTTATTCAGGCTCAAACAAGCCAGCTTCTTACACACTTCAGACCAGGCATATAATTGGAGACAAAAGAAGGGGATTTGAGTCAGGAGATACTGGTTGCTACTCTGGAGGACTGGATGCAAAAGAACAAAGAAACTGTTCTTCCAGATGGAGCAAGGGCACTGGGATCAAAAGCTGGAAGGATGGGGACCCAGAATAAGAAGTCCATGAGGTTTAAGAAGAATGTGGCAGGTTCAGTTCAAGACTGTTGGTGACCTCATCATGTGGGTATCAGAAGATGAAGGTTCTGATTCAGTAACTGCTATTACCAGGGGAGGAAGTGGCTACTGGAGCCTGAACTAATAGCAAGAGCCCAGACCATGCTGAATGATGAAGTGTTTCTTGAAGACATGAACCTGAATGACATAGTGAAAGCAGTGCACGCATGTGTGTGCGCACGTACACACACACACATCAGTTGAGATGTCTGCCAGAGTGACTTCATAAAATTTATCTCTCCAGAGAAAGATAATTCTGTCTACTTCTGATAATAAAATTCTTTAAATTCTGGCACCCTAATTGAATCTCACCAAACAAGAAACTTGAAAATGGATGAGGGAAAAGAACTGTTCTCTGAATGAGCAGCACGAGGTCTCTCACATCACCAAACAACACTAACTCATTCAAACCTTTCAGTTAAGGCTAAAGTAGGGAGTTTCCAGTGAAGATTTGTATCCCCAACACTCACTCACTCATTCATCTTCATGGTTCAATGAGAAAAATTTTGCCTTTCAATTCCCAAATAAGGAAAACAAGGGAAAAAAAAAACTGCATGACTTGTGTAAGGCTTCACAACCAGTACGAGAGGACAGGGAAGTCACCCAGGTCTGAGCATCCTTCTCCCAGTGTCAGGGACCAGGAAAGGTAAGCACCTGTGTTTGACATGCCCTGCCAGAAAGGCCAAATGCTGGCCTGCTTATTTGAAAAGTCTTTCTTACTCCTGGCATTAAGCAGTTACTCTCTTAGCCTCAAAATAACTTTTGAGAGTTGTTGGGTTTTTGTTTTTTCCTCCTTTGGAAACAGGGTCTCACTCTATAGCCCAGGCTGGCCTCAAACTCAAAGCAATGCTCTTACCTTCAGCTTCCCCAACGGCTGAGATTACAGATGTGTGTCACTATGACCAGATAGCTATGATTTTTAAAAGAACATTATTTTTGTTAACTCAATCCTTTCTGCTATAGTTTCTTTTGAGATTTTATTTTTAATTGTGCATATATACATGAGTGCAGTGTCCAGAGGCCAGGAGACATTGGATTCCCTGGAGTTGGAGGTACAGACCAATGTGTGTCATCCAACGTGGGTGCTGGGACCCAAAGTCAGGTGCTTACCAAGAGCAGTTTGTGCTCTTCTTTTTTTTCTTTTTTTTTGGGGGGGGGGTGTTTGTTTTTTGTTTTTCTTTGTTTTTGAGACAGGGCTTCTCTGTGTAGCTTTGGAGCCTGTCCTAGAACTCGCTCTGTAGACCAGGCTGGCTTCAAACTCCAAACTCACAGAGATCCGCCTGCCTCTACCTCCCAAGTGCTGGGGTTAAAGGCGTGCACCACCACCACCGGGCATGCTTGTAACTTTTAAGCCACCTCACCAGCCTACATTCTAGCCTCTGAAGAGATTCACCTATTCAGTTTAAGGTATGATCATTACCCCAAAGCTTTCTAAGTTTTACTTATAACTACTTATAGAATTTGAATCAAAATGTAAACTCAAGTTGGGCAATAAACCAAATGTTTGTTTTCTACCAAACGCCTACAGCCTGTTTCCAACTCAAACCCACTAAAACAATGGTAAACAAGCTCCCTTTAATTTGCAAAACAATTTTCCAAATGCAGCTTATCTCTAAAGTCAGACTCACAATGTATTCTCCTCAAGAAATAATGCTGCAAGGTGAAGTCCTTACCAGGCTGGAGAATGTTAACAGCTCAAATGGTCAACGAAGGATTCTATATGAGCTTGTAGGAAACATTATGCAGTTCTTACAGAGGGCACATTTCCGTGCCCTACACAGAAACAGAGGACGCGATGAGATCACAACCCAGGAGGGATGAACAGTAACGAGTCAGTACATGGAAGACACAGTGTTTAAAACCGGATACGCCACAGCAATAGAGACACACCGATCTATTGTGTTTTGAAACAGTCTTAGTGAATCCGATACTCATTATTATAGCCTAGGAAGGCTTTAAACTGGTGGCAATCCTCTTGCCTCAGCCTCTTGAGTGCTAGGATTAAGACATGCACCTTCACCAGGCAGTGGTGGCACATGCCTTTAATCCCAGCACTTGGAAGACAGAGGCAAGCAGATCTCTGTGAATTCAAGGCCATCCTGGTCTATAGAGTGAGTTCCAGGACAGGCTCCAAAGCTACAGAGAAACCCTGTCTTGAAAAACAAAAAAACAGCCGGGCGGTGGTGGCGCACGCCTTTAATCCCAGCACTTGGGAGGCAGAGGCAGGCGGATCTCTGTGAGTTCGAGACC
The DNA here is from genome assembly GCF_950005125.1 of Chionomys nivalis. Classification (NCBI taxonomy): domain Eukaryota; kingdom Metazoa; phylum Chordata; class Mammalia; order Rodentia; family Cricetidae; genus Chionomys; species Chionomys nivalis. The sequence goes on from NC_080092.1 coordinate 87,146,381, forward strand.
AGCCTGGTCTACAAGAGCTAGTTCCAGGACAGGCTCCAAAACCACAGAGAAACCCTGTCTCGAAAAACCAAAAAAAAAAGAAAAAAAAGAAAAAAGAAAAAAAAAAAAACCACCAACAACAAAAAGACATGCACCATCATACCCAACTCCAACTAGTCCTCAGTCATCTTTTCTAAGGACGTATGTATATGTATAAATGTGTGCATGCATATGCAGCTCTGTGTCAATAAAAGCTTCAAAGCCTTTTCATTATTAACTTTATGGGTACCTGAAATAATTAATGGCACTTGCCCACCCATGACCAAGCATCCTTTTCCAGCTCAAAATTGGTGAAAGTGACAAAGGTGTTGCTAAAGTGCGACACCTGGGAGTCACAGAGGCAAGGGTCATGTGGCTTGAGGCTGGTGAAATGAGTGTCTGACGCAGTGGGAAGATGTATGCTCCACTTCAACACTGTGCCAACTCTAGCTCTGCCCCTCACCAGCTGTGTCCTCGGGAAAGTTACAAAACCTTCCTGTGCTCCAGTGTTTCATCTGCAAAGTGGACGTCAGCCTCCAAGCATGTGTGGGCCCTGGTGTGGGCTTCTCCATGCATGGCTAGTCCCTGTTTTGGTTTATTCTCGGGTTCCTCATCTGTGAAGGACTGGTGTGGGAGCAGAGCAAGCAGAGAGACAGCAACAAGAGGATGCTGTGGGGGTTACAGGAAGACAGACGCCCACCAACCTGCCAGTTCCAGCTCTAAACAGATTCTGTCTATAAATGGGCCCCAGGACCTGTGGGGGTGATCAAAAGGTCACACGCATGGGAAAATGCTCCAGACACTGTTAGCACTACTGGTAGAGGGAACTGCTTCATGAACGGCAGGCTGTCATGTCTGTGGTTCATGGCGTAAAGCCATATTCAGAGGATGTTAGGCCAGCAGCCACATCCGGGTCCTGTGCCGTCCCGTGGCTCAGGTCACCTGGTCTCTGGACACTAGGCTCACTCAGGGAAAGCATTCTTTGTGGAGTGACTACTGAGGGGCTGGTGTGCTAACATCAACTGGGATCATAGAATATCAGACCATGTGGCTTAGGAGCCTAGCTCAAAAGTTAACCAAAAAGCAAAAGGCTGCTTGCTTCTGCCTAGAACCATGGCCAGGCAGCCAGCAAGGTGGCGAGCAACTCCATCTATCCTCCATTGTTGCCACAAGAAACTAACAATGAGGGAGAAAAAAGATATGATTCTTTCAAATGAATCTGCCACAAGCTCCAGGAGCCCCGTGGAATTCTAAGACCCAGAGAAGGTTAATGCCAAGTCTGCTGTAGTAAACAGCTGGTCCCTGCTCAGGTGTTGTCTCCTTACAAAGACCTCCCAGACTGCCTTTCTCTGAAAGAGTAGCCTCCCTTTTGTTGCGCTATTTTCTGAGAAAACTGTACTATCTGGCATCATGTCATATGCCTATCATCTGTTGTTACCTGTTATCCCACAATAATATATCACTGAGAAAGCAGGAGGGGGTCACTGAGTTGGGTCAGCAAGTCAACGTGTTGCTGCCAAGCAAGGTAACCAGAGTTCGATCCCTGGGGTCCATATGGTGGTAGCAGAGAACCAACTTCTACAAGTTGCTCTCACCATCACACACACACATACACACACAGTGGCATGCCCCCTACGCCAACACACATACTATAAATAAAAAAAAACAAAAATGTAATTTCAAAAATTTTCAGGACTATATCCTCTGTGGGCAGAAACCTATTTACCCGCTGCTGTGTCCCAATGCCAACACACAGCAGGTGCTTTAAGTACTGGATAAAAGACTAAATGAGCCTCCTACCTATCTATCAAATGCTCTGATTATAGGCCTGTGCTACAACACCCAGTTTATACTCAAGCACTCTATGGACAGAGCTACATCCCCAAGTCCTGCCCTGTTCCCCTTCCTCCAAACTTTTTGAAATGAAGCCTGGTTGTGTAGCTCAGGCTAGCCTGGTACTATGGAGCTCATGTGCCCTCATGCCTAGCTACAACACATTTTATTCTCAAACAGATTTCTGAAATTGTGTCATGCACAGTAAAAGCATGCAATGCCTCCTCCATCACTAACAGAAAAGGCGATTTATCTGACAACTTAGTTTTGATGTTAGCACTCACAGATCAAGGGCTGTAACATCTTCAACTCTGAGAGACATCAGCACAGAAGTAACCAGAGATGTGAGTGTAAAGGATTACTGCTTCAAATGCACAACCTAAAACCACCCTCAGACAAAACATCTTCTTCACAATGACCCTTACAGGGGACAGTGAGCCCTGGGCCCTGGGGAACGTGGAGAGGTCGACTTTCTAGAAGTCCTTCTGTAGACTGCACAGCTCTCCCAAAATGAAGCCTGGCTGCAGGTCCAATGGGCCGTCCCATGACCCATGAGTACAATACCAAATGAATGTTCTGCCCTGCCATGAAAACTGCAATCTGCCAACAGAAAACTGCCTTTCCAACCTTCTCTTCAAATTTCTTGTCTATTTTTAAATCAGTTGTCTCGAACATCTAAATTAACACAAAACTTGGTCTGTGCACACATGGGGTACACATGTCCCATATGGTCAGTGTCCCCAAAGAAGCTAGCTTTTTAAAGAAACAAAAAAAGATATTATGTTGTGTGTGCCAAGGCACACGTGTATGACGTAAGCTTTAGGCCAATTCTCCTGTCCCTGCTTCCCATGTAGCCATAGAGTGCTAGGGCTAGGACTATAGATGTGAGCCACCATATCCACCTTTTGATCTGGCTTCCAGGAATTGAATTCGGGTTGTCAGAGGTTTGTGACAAGTGCTTTTACCTGCTAAGCCATCTTGCCCACTTAAAAGCTAACATTCTTTAAAAGGGGTACCTGCTATAGTTTGTAGTCCTCCAAAAGGCTCATGTATTGAAGGTTTGGTTCCAAATACAGCAGTGTTCAGGTGTGGCCTTGAGAGGTAACTGGATCATGAGGGCTCTAATGTCATCAACAGAGTAATCCCTTGACAGACTCATAGTTCAACAGGCCAGATACGGGTTATTTCAGGAAACAGAAGTTTCTCAGAGCTGCCTCTGGTGAGTAAGGTTCTGAGCAAGTTTGGAATCAAAAGTGCTTGCTTCTCAGGAGAACCAGGCAAGCAGCACACACCATCTTTATGTAGGTGAAGCTCTCTCACGTTTTGAAGTGCCCAACACAAGGACCTTCCCACTTTAGCCCCTGAAGCAAGACAGCAGGCATGTGGGCGAGGTCTCGCTGAGGTTTCTGATCTTGGGTTTGATCTGTATTCATGAGGTGGCATTCCCTTCTGCAGCCTTTCGTAGTTCATATAGATATTGCCCCTGCCCCCCAGATAGATCATTTTATCCAGTTTCCCACCAAAGGTCAAATGGATATTGAGTCTTCCACACTTCTGCACATCACTCAAGATGCAAGGTACATCTCCACGGCAGCTTTTCCCAGTCACTTAGCAGTTCTACATCAAAAGGTAACCATTTCCTCATTGTTCTCCAAACCCTCGACACTGGTCTTAGTTTAACGTAAGTCTTTAGTTTAATGTAAAAAGTTTAACATCAAAGAATATGTAAACTTTTATTTTCCCTCCAAGTTTTTAATTTTACTTTTTATTTCTGTCTTGACAAGCAATTACTCTCTGCTTTTTCAAACATGACAATTTAAACATCCCAGCACTCAGGAGGCAGAGGCAGGAGGATCACTGCAAGTTCAAGGCCAGCCAGGACTACACAGCAAAAAAAGTAATTATCATATAAATTACAAGACTTTTCTACTTCCCCCAACCCTGGCTGGGGCCTGCTGTCATCACCCCATTCCACAAACCCCAGAAGAAAACGGCTGGTGGCTCTAAGGCTCTCACTTTCGTCAGTCTGTGCAGTTACAATCCTTTCACACGGGTGGCAATTTGGAGACTTCTTCCCAAAGTGGCTAAAGATACAATAACTGGGAGCTGAAAATTGAGGGCTTGCTGGCTTCTCCTGGCGGATGACCTTCTGCCACTTTTTCTAACCCAAAAAGTACCATTCTCTTTGGAAAACGGTCCCATTTTAGAAAAAGATACTTCTGCACTATTATTTCCAAGAAGACTAGATGTACAAAAGGAGACTTACAATCTGCTGAGAAAATTGCAAAATAATTTCTAACTCTACTTGCTGTAATTTGACAATTCCCTTAAAAGTCTAGAAAATGAATGATTGTGAACTGTCTCAAACTCAATATCCTAATTGGAATCCCTTTCCAGTCACACCAAAGCACATATAGGTCAGACACCCTTCCAAGTAAAGCAGGGAACCATATGCCTATAGTCTAAGTCACCAAGTAAATAAACAGTTTAGTCTCAAAATGCCTTTGCTATCTACTCTAGTATCCGTGCTAAGAGCTGGAGATTTGCACGTGCTGACACACCTACAAAACAATGTGATAGGTTACACACCCTCAACAGAGCGAAAGTCACAAAAAGCAGAGATACTGGTCATCTAGCTGGTTTTCATTGCCATGGTTTTTTTTTTTGTTTTGTTTTGTTTTCCACGTTACTGTTTTCTTGCAAATCCCCTAGGCAGGATGGCATGGGCCTAGTCTCAGTGTCTCGGAAGGCTGAGGTGGGAGAATCTCTTGGCTCCAGAAGTTCAAGGCTGCTCTAGGAGCAACTTGATGAGGCAGTGACAGGAGAGAGAAGGCTGGAGAGACGACTCAGTTGTTAGGAGCACTGGCTGCTCTTCCAGGGGACCCAGGTTCAATTCCAGGCACCCACTTGGCAGCTTACAATGGTCTAAAACTTTCATTCTAGGGGAACTAGCACCTCTTCTGGCCTCTGTGGGCCAGACAGGGATAAAGTACATACACATACAGGCAAAACATTTATATAGATAAAATATAAAATGAGGGAAAGAGAGGGAAGGGAGTGGGAGAGGAGACCCTGCCGAGGGAGGGAGGGAGGGAGGAAGGAGAAAAAGAGAAACAACACAAACAGAAAACACTAGACCATTCACTACTCTGTAGCCACAGGATACAACCTAAACATTTGACTTGCATATTTTGGTAGCCTCTCAAGAAAAGAAGTTGGCGTAGTAGGGATGCAAGCCAACTGGATGAGAGGGAAGGCGTCAAACCAAGGAAAGCCAGCTGAAGGCTTACCGAACACAGCAGGAAGTCACCTGCACCTGGACAATTAAGGGCCAAGCCCCGACTCCCTCTGTATTTAAAATCCACAACGCTGACTCTTCATTAATTTTAGATGAGTCTCACGGTAGGTTTTCTGTAATTACCAACAGCTTGCATTATCAGCCCATGAGCTGGCTCTATCAGTGAAGAGATCCAGTGTCTTAAATGGTGCCCCCCAGATATTATGCCCACCCTTGTGTGTGCCACCAACAGGCTAAGGACTCCTCAGAAGCAGTTAAAAAAAGAGGGGGGGAGCACACTCTCCTTTAAGAGCCAGGTTTCTGACTCCCAGACCTCTGGAGAGAAAATGTAAACTACAAAAGCAGCCAATCTGCCTTAAATTTCTGCTGCTGGAGATGTAACTCAGTGGTAGAGCTCTTGCCTCGCGTGCCGAGCACAAGCCCTGCCCTGGATTTACTCCTCAGCATTGCAGTGGTTAAGGGGATGAAGAAGGTCAGCTCTGGTGACAGTTCTGCTGCAATGATGTCATCTACTTTCGGCTTTATCACATCTATCGTGATATATCTAGAAGAATGTCTTTCTGTAAGCAACAATTTCTGTCTTTACTGCCTCTGGGAAAGGGGAGAATAAGATCCAAGCATACACTCATGAGTTCTAGGCCAGCTGGAGGCTACCACAGCAGAGGATGGACTCAGATGCAGGAATGGGCAAGCTGAAGTCCCAGGGAGGAGGAGTTGCCACTGGCCAGAGCCACACTACTGGGAGCATCAGACTTCCTGGTGCTCTCTGACCCAGGAGACCTGTCTGACTCATGTAAGAATTACTATGCCCAACAGAAAAGCCAAGAGCTGAGTGATTTAGAAGGAAGAAAAAAGATAAATAGTAAGACAGAGGTAGAGGAGAAGGAATGAGAATCCAAGAAACATGAAGAGAAGCCCCACAAGAAGTCAGAGGGACAATCTTCTCTAAAGAAACAAACCAGGAAAGAGAAAATACCCTGGGGTTCTGAGGACCTGGCCAGGGGCCAAGTTCACATGACACTTTATCCACAAGGCTCTAAGGAAGAGAAATTTTGGTAAATAAGGACAGCCAGGGATGCAGCTCCAGTGACAGATGCACCTAGCCTTGCCCCTGCGGGACCTGGTCACTCCATTCTCACTTCAGAGCTGAGAACATGGCATCTCACGGCTGCTGTTGCCCAGTGAGAGCTGCATGAAAACCTGATAAACATTAAAGACAACCCCCAACCCCCCCCCCCACACACACACATCTACTCTGGAAAGACAGACTTCCCTTCTTCTCTGAGAATTAAAACATCTGATGTGCCTGGCATAGTTGTGTATGCCTTTAATCTCAGCACTCCAGAGGCAGAAGCAGGTGAATCTCTGCTAGTTCAAGATCAGCCTGGTCTACAGAGTGAATTCCAGGACAGTCAAGAGCTACATAGCTACCATCCCACCTCTACTCTGACAAAAAAGGAAGAAAGAAAGAAAGAAAGAAAGAAAGAAAGAAAGAAAGAAAGAAAGAAAGAAAGAAAGAAAGAAAGAAAGAGAGAGAAAGAAAGAAAGAAAACACATGTTTTTTGTTGCTGTTGTTTGTTTGAGACAGGGTCTCACTGTGTAGTCCTGGTTGGCCTGGAACTCAGTATGTAGAAGCCAACCATTATGGCTGACCTTGAAAAGTGCTTCTGCCTCCCAAGTCATTAAATGTTTTGACTAAAATAGGTAAGTAGAGTTTTGATGGCATCCCTTTAGGTAATGGATATGTGGTCCCAGGAGTTTGGCCAAGACACAAAGACACTGGGTGAAGCCCCCTAGGAAGAGAACATCTTTTCTGGCCTCTGACTGTTTCACCAGTGTTTCTACTCCTGGAACCAAGCCCAGAAGGGAAAACAGCTGGTTATTTACTAGACATAAAAGTAACAAAAATATTGAAAAACAAATTGAAAATCTGAAACATACATAAGTATCTTCTTAAGTTTAAAAAGAAGGGGAAGGAGAAAAATGGAGAAAAGAACTGATATAATAGTTTATAAGTTATTAGTTTGGGAGAAAAAATCTAATTAGCCATTTTGTAATCAAGAACTTATCATGCTTAATGCTATCCTAGGTATTCAAACACTTGTTCTAAGATCCTTCAAAGGCACCTGTACCCCAGCACTTGGAAGATGGAGGCAGGAAATCTGGAGTTCAAGGTCACCCTTAGAGGAATTCAAGGTCTTTCCAGGGTACCTGACTGCAGAATTCCCAGAAGACCAGAGCTGCCGGGGTGGTGGTCTAGTGGTCAAGGCACTGCATTCAGGCAGCTGGAGGTTGAATCCTACGAGAATCTGGGCCTGCACAGTCATCCCCTCAGCGCTATCTCATGTGAGGTGTCATCTGACAGTCCTTGTAGGACTGCTGGGTGACCGGCCCACCTAACCCAAGGCAGGAATAATCTGTGATAGTCCTTTAACAAGCCTCAAAGAACCGGCTAGAAATCATTCCAAGAGTTAGATATTAAATGACTTTTCTTTTTTTGGATACAGGGACTCACTGTGTAGTCTTGACTGGTCTCAAACTCATAGCGATCCTTCCTCCTCAATCTCTCTAGTGCTAAGATTACAGTTGGAAACCATCATGTCTAAAGATAGTTACCGGTTCTTTGCACGTCTATCAGGGCACTTCTATCCTCAGCACAGCGATCCATTTTGGAAGAAGCTGACGCTGCCCTGAGAGATGAGAGTAAAACCTAAAGGCCTGAACTCAGGTACCTGGCCCTCGGTACACTGTACACAACATTAAGACTAGGAAATGGGCGGGGGGGGGGGCGCACCTTTAATCCCAGCACTCAGGAGGCAGAGGCAAGCAGATCTCTGTGAGTTCGAAGCCAGCCTGGTCTACAGAGTGAGTTCCAGGCCAGCCACAACTGTTACACACAGACAAACCCTGTTTTTAAAAAAAAAAAAAAAAAACCCTAGGAAATGGAACCTTCTGGTTCCTACTTTAAATATCAACTTAAGCATTTGTATAAATGAGCTCCTAAAACAGAAATACGAGACTAAAAATACACCGGCTCTCCTTGGCTTGCCACAAAACACCCATCACAGCCAGCACTAACGGATCTATAGCATGTCTGCCGTGTATGCACTGCGGGGGGTGGGGGGGTGGGGGGGGTGGTTCAGGGTGAGCAGGCAGCCATCCCAGAGGAGGAAGCCGGAGCCAGTGTCAACTGCCGATACCACAGGCTTCCAGGCCACAGCAGTTAGGTTAAATAGTCAAAGCTACAGATTCTCCAGTATTCCTTCAAAGCTGTGAATCAAAACAAGAAAAGCTCAAAAACGTCCATTCCATTTTATTTGTCAAGTTCACTTTAGCATCCTAAACTCAGGCAATCCTTTGGAGGGGCCTCTTGACCATTGCCCCAGGAAATGCTCAGCCCTGAGCTTACTGTGCTGGCTGCCAACACACCTCAGTTGCCTGATACAGAAGCTATGTGATGGGTCTTTTTCTTTTTCTAAGATCTTTGGGACCACAAATCAGATCTCTCGAAATAAAATTCACTCCCGGCTATTAAGCCTCCTAGGAACACACTCTCTATCACAGTCAAACCTTAAGACAAAGCCAAGTCGAACAAATGAGTTTGGTCTCTGGCTCAGAGCATGATCAATAGTCATTTCTGCTGGGAGTTTTAGCCTTAAAAAAAATTAATGTTCCTGCTTTACTATTAACCTCCCTGCCAGGATCGAACGACACTCACCCTATTCCTGCAGGCTTTGGTCTACCTTGGGAAATTAAAACAAAAGCAGCTCCCTTCCCCTGGGCTTCCTACTACCTTGACTTATTTTCCACTTCAAGCTCATGTCTGAACTTCACTGGGGCAGCAGCTCGCAGTCCCTGAGGACAGCTCCTCCAGGCTCCAAAGGGCAGGTGCTGGAGTTTCTGAACTCTAAAGAGGGTGTGAGGTAGATGGAAGCCTAGAGGGTACACCAAATTAGTGACTGGGTGGGTTCCTACCAATGTTTCTCCTGTCTGCCTGACCCATGATGCTCTCCAGTTGACCTGGAAGTAGATGCAAGGCACAGACATGTTCAGCATGTGATAGGTCAGGTTCACTCTTTTGTACACTCCCCCACCCCCAGTGAGTCGTTCTTGTAAATGACACCCATAAAGTCATTTTTCTGGAGGGGGGTTTCGAGACAGTTTCTCTGTGTAACAGCCTTGCTGTCCTGGAACTCGCTCTGTAGGCCAGGGTCTCTGCCTCCCCTGTGCTGGAATTAAGGGCATGCATGGAGGACACTAAAGTGGCTCCTGGGTCCAAGTGGGCAGCATTCCCACCATTTTAACAGTAACTCAGGCTTGAAGGAAATACTCAGCTGATGACTTTAGAGAAAGAGCCAGCCTGTGGTAAACGGTTGCTTCTTCCTGCTGATCCTCTTGCACAGCTTTTACCTCAGCAACATTGACAAGCGGCCTTTTCCTATTCCAATACAAACACACGCAGGAAGATACACCTCTGGCTTTTACCTACTTGGTACCATCAAGCACATGCATCTCTCCTCTCCTCTCTCCTTACCGCTCCTCCCCCTTCTCTCCTTCTCCTCACCCCTCCTCTTTCTCCTCTCCCCTCTTCCCCTTCTCTCCTCCTCTCTTCTCTCTTTACCCCTCTCTCCTCATCTCCTCCTCCGCCCCTCTTCCCCGCACCTGCTCTCCACAAGGCGTTCTTACATGGTCTACGTTATAGAAACGTCTGCAAGCTTGACCAAGCCTGCTCCAGAGGGTCTGTTTTAAAACCTGCCTATTGCTGCCTAGGTCTAGCAGACAGAGTCTTACTAGCAGCACATCATTTGCTCTCCTATTGAGCTTTCCACCATAATTAAAATGTTTCTATAGGTTTCCATGATTAGGCCCCATACAGAGTAAATCCCAGAAGGGTTTCCCTTGGGGGCCATTAGGACCCTCCTTCTTGGTTCTGCCTCCAATGCTAACTACCCACCCCATTACCTATGCCGCAAGTTTCTAGAACAAGGCAGCCCAAGCTGCTCAACCTCACATAAGTTTGTAGGCACTCAAACTCTTCTCTCAGTGCCAGTTTCCCTTACAAGTTCCTTCCTGGTCACCACCGTCATGCCAAGCCCCCTTGTTATCTGTGACTACACTTTTCCTCTATGATCTCTTCTGTGTCACTGCAATACACACCTTGAGGCCTTTTTGTTGTTTTTTCTTGTTTCTGTTTTCTTCCTTTTGTGTTTTTTGAGACAGGGTTTCTCTGTGTAGCAGCCCTGGCTGTCCTGCAACTATTTTGTAGACCAGAAAGGGCTCACGTGCCTCTGCCTCCCAAGTGCTGGGATTAAAGGCCTTTAAGGTTTTCTTAACAAGACTTGCAAGTCTTCCATTAAACAAAGGTCCTGATCTTCACGAGATCCCTCCTCTCCTCTCGGCCTAGGTACTGTACTGCTGCTCAGCATCCACAAGAGCCCTGGGTCAATCACACTGCCCTAGTCTCATTTCTGTTGCTATGACAAAATACCCTGCCCAAAAGCAGCATAGCAGAAGGGTTTCCTTGGCCTGCAATTTCACATCATGGGCTGTCATTAAGGTCAAGGCAAGAGCTTGATGTCAGGCCTGCCTCCTATTCCACACACCATTTCCTCCAGCTAACCCACATCACAATCAAAGAAGCACAGCAGAAAGCATGGAGGATGCTGCTTGCTGGCTAGCAGACGTACACTCAGCTGTGTTTCCTAGACAGCCAAGATCACCTTCCTGGGTAATACAGCCACCCACAGTGGGCTGGGCTCTCCTACCAATTAGCAATCAAGGTAACACTCCACAAGTGTGCCTGCGGAGCAGTCTGAACTAGACAATTCAACAGAGACTCTCTTCCAAAACATTTCTACCTTATCTCAAGTTGACAAAGTTAACTAAAACACTCAGTTGCCCTCCCAGCCCCAAGGGGGAGACCTCTTCTCTGGCATCTGAGGCCCTGGCCGAGTCTCTTTCTTCCATACAGATAGTATATATCATACCAATTTTCTCTTGTAAATTATAAGGCTGTGGATGAAATTTACCCACCATCTTGACCCCAAAACCTTTAATCTCCTACTCAAAACTTCAAAGTCCGGGGAAGATCCAAGTGTCTCTTGTTTCCCTGGGGCACAGACACAGAGCTGCGGGTATGAATGTAGACGCAGAGCTGTGGGGGCTGGCAGCGGGCACCCCCAGTCCATCTGAAGTGGGTCTGAGGAAGGCAAGTGGGCCTAGGTGTCCTGCCAGTCTGTACAGCTGCAGTCTCAACAGGGAGGCTCCCAAGAGCAGAAAGCCTCTCCCCTCCAGGAAGCAACCACAGTTCCTTCCCACAACTTCCTGGAGCCCTCTTTAGCACCCACCTGGCACAATGATTTAGCAGTACCAGTGGCTACCAGCAAATGCGTGCCAAAAAGATTATCCCCGCCCCCACTGGCAAAGCACTGGCTCGTGAGAGGGAAGAGAGATAACATGCGCAGCCAATCCTCTGTGAAGGACCACAGGCCACACACACAAGTCACCTACCCAGAGGTCAACTGCAGTCCCTGCTGATGACTCGCACGGCACAATGCAAGAGAAAGATGCTGCTGGAGGCTCAGTGCAGGGGCCCTCTTCAGACCAGGGCCCACCCTTAACCCAGTCCTTGCAACAAGGCAGGCCAGTGTCTCTTAAATCTAGAACAAAGGAATAGAAAGTGTGTCCTCAGAACCAGCTGCTTTCTCCAAACCTACCCGGTAGCTGCCAAGATGGATTGCTGCAGACTTCCCCTACCTCTTTCCTCCCGTTCAGTTATTCTGCCTTAAAAATTACTCAACCTCTTCAATAAGCCTAAACTTTTATTTTTATTTCTTTTATTATTTATTTATTTATTTATTTATTTATTTATTTATTTATTTATTTATTTTTGGCTTTTCAAGACAAGATTTCTCTGTAGCTTTGGAGCCTGTCCTGGAACTAGTTCTTGTAGATCAGGCTGACCTCAAACTCAGAGATCCACCTGCCTCTGCCTCCCGAGTGCTGGGATTAAAGGTGTGCGCCACCACCGCCTGGCTTAAACCCAAACTTTGAAGAACATTGCTCACGCTCAGTTTTCCCATCCTTCTTGGTATACTTGAACTCAGTCATTCGCTCACTCAGCAAGTGCTTCAGAAGCCCGGCAATGACAGATACCGGGTTAGGTCCTCAGCACATAAGAAAGCACATCAGCAAGTGTTGTAGAATATTATTATGTAACTATGTAAACACGTTACATTTGTTTATGCTGCAGAGTATTACGTTAACTGTGTAAAGGTGTGTGGCACTTGATTTGCTGCGTTTGTTTAATTATATACAGAAGTATTGCATCTGTTTCACTTTGCCTGCCTAAGGCACCTGACTGCTCTAGTAAAGCGCTGAATGGCCAATCTAGGCAGGAGAGGGATAGGCGGGGCTGGCAGGTAGAGAATGAAAGTAGGAGAAATCTAGAAAAAGAAGAGAAGAGAGTCGGAGGGAGACGCTTGGGGCCGGCTAGGCAGCCACCAGTCAGCAGACAGAGTAAGACTTACAGAAAGAAAAGCTAAAAAGCTCTGAGACAAAACAAAGATGAAGAGAAATAGGTTAACAAGAGCTAGCAAGAAACAAGCATGAGAGAAGGCGAGCGTTCATAACTAATAAGCCTCCATGCCATTTAGGAACTGGCTGGTGCCCCCCACCCTCGCCAAAAAAAAAAAAAAGCCTGGTACACCCAAGGTCTCTGCCCTCCTGAGAAGAAGGGAAAAGCAGCTGTGATGGAGGTGGGTCATCTTTCTATCTGTTGTTTCATTGGTTAAGTAATAAAGAGACTGCCTTGGCCCTTTAATAGGACAGAAAATTAGGTAGGCAGAGTAAACAGAACAGAATGCTGGGAGAAAGAAGCCGAGTCAGTGAGTCGCCATGATTCTCTCACTCCAGACAGACGCAGGTTAAGATCCTCCCTGGTAAGCCACCAGCTCGTGGTGCTACATAGAATATTAGAAATGGGTTAGATCAATATGTAAGAGCTAGCCAATAAGAGGCTAGAACTAATGGGCCAGGCAGTGTTTAAAAGAATACAGTTTTCGTATAATTATTTTGGGTAAAGCTAGCCAGGTGGCGGGATACAGCCCCGCTTCCTATTACAACACAGCTGTTTATTAAAGAATATGGTATAACAACCCTTGATGATCACTATATAAAGGGTAAGAAAAAAAGGCAAGTGAGAGGTGTGTTAAGCCCTGAAGATAATTCAGTTCCAAATGTCCAGCTCCCTTCTAGCCAGGCCTGGAAAAGTGGCCAGCACACCTAAGTAATATACCAGGAGACAGAGGCCGGGGCTGAAGAAAGCAAGAGGATTAAATCACATGTTCAGGATGTAATCTTAGCTCGTCTTTCACGTTTACACAGAGACATCACTTGGTTGTGCCAGGATTTTTTAAAATTTATTACATTTTTATCTATTCATTGTGTGGAGGTCAGAGGACAACTGATGAGAACTGGCTCTTTCCTTCCACCATGTCAGGCCTAGGGATCGAACTCAGGTCACAGACCTGACCTGCTTAGCTATCCCTGCAGCCCATGTGGGTTTTTAAAAAGACTACTTTGCTGTGTGCAGCGAACAGACTGGAAAGGAGGATTAGGAGCCGTGGCAGTCAGTGCAGGATCGTTGCAGTCTTTCAAGCAAAAGGAGCCATCTGACAGTGACGGCAGAAAAGACAGAGAAGAGGAGCGCCAAGAGCTGCAAACATCAACAGCACACAGCAAGGGAGTGGCCAAGAGCAGAGAGCAAAGAGGCCAGCCACGGGGAGAAACGCCAACGGCCCTCAGCAGAATGCCCACTGTGCAAGCCCCCCAGCTCACTAGTACACCTCCTTGGCACCTGTTTTTCAGAATGTCTACATAAATGAGGCCAGTCTCTCAGTAACTGAGACTGCCGTCCATGTTAAATGTTTATCAACCCACCATCTTACTGTGCCCTGAGGATAAAGAAGTGCCCAGACACCCTGTGCCCTCTGCGGCTGTCATTTTCCAGCCCCGCGTGTCTCCTTGGAATAGCCTCTAAATCTCACAACAGTGTACAAAACTCCCATGTGGGTTGGGGTCACCCTGCTTTATGAAGCCTTCAGATAGCCTTTCCTGGTCTCTCCACCTCTCAGGACATAGAGAACCAGCAGCTCAAGGATTCAGGGCTCATTTCCTAAGACCCTAGGTTCAGGAGACACCACAGTATCAAATCCAACTTTTCTGAGTCTCTGAGACCACCCACCCGGTAGTTCTCCCTTCCACCACAGTCACTGCACTGAGCTCGGGAATAACATGTAATATACATGCTACATTTGCTGTTCCCATCAGTTATGCTGGGGGCTGGGGAGACGGCTCAGCCATTAAAAGCTAGACTCCCTACCAAAAATAATTAGTCGTGCGGGCTCTAGCTTAATACCATGGCTGGTGTTCCTGGTTTTGACGTTTCTGTGGAGTTGAGGACTAAACTCTGCTCCTTACATGGGTAAACACAGTCCCAGCTAAGACTGGGGCTCGCACTGTCTAATATGACCACATACAACTATTTAAACTATTTAAAGTGGACCACTAGAGATCCCAGACCCAGATGTCTAACTTTACAGACGGATGGTGGCCCGTAAGGGCACTGCTACAGAGTTATCTGCATGATAAATTTGAACTGCTCCTTTAAAAATAAAAAACAAAAACAGAAGTTTATCATTTATAATTCAATATGTGGACCAGGCTGGCCTCAAATTCACAGAGATCCTCCTCTGTCCTGGCCTCCTGAGTGCTCATTCTATAGGAATACACCACCACATCCATCTATTCTCTCTTTCTTTTAAAATTTTTATTTATTTATATTTTGTGTGTATAAGTGTTTTGTTTGCATGTATCTGCACCATTTGCATGTCTAGTACTGGCAGAAGCTAGAAGAGGGTTTTGGATCCTCTGGAACTGGAGTTACAGACGGTTGTAAGCCACCTGTTAGTACTGGGATCCGAACCCAGGTCCTCTGCAACAGCACCTGCTCTTAACCACAGAGCTATCAGCCCTTTCTCCAAAGATTTCTAAGACGCTTTCATTCTGGGTGGTGAATTTCAGCACCAGGCACACAGGACATTTCTTCTCTTCGATCACACCTATCACATGAGTTTTCGGCTCAAAGACGCACACATAAAGTGACAGGAAAGTCACCAAGACACTGCAGTGTGAAACCATCCGAGAGAGGGAGGACAATGTTGTCCTCGAGTCCCAACACCGGGGACACGGTGGCAGGAGCAGCACAAGTCCAAGCCTTGTTTAGCTATCTACAGAATTCAAGGGTCGCTTACTAGGCTTAATTAAGCTGGGTGGTGGTGGTGGTGGTGGTGGTGCAGGTGGATCTCTGTGAGTTCAAGGCCAATCTGGTCAGCAGAGTGAATTTCAAGCTATCCAGGGCTATATAGCAAAACCCTAACTCAAAAAAGACCAAAACAAACAAAATCTTATTTCAAAGGGGAAAAAGATTATCAAAATGTTGCTAATTGCTGAAGCTGCATGATGAGTGCACAGGTTCTAGTATGTTATCTTTTACACAGTGTATTTAATTGTTTTCAAGCTAAAAGACTTTAAAAGTGAATTCAATGATATACAAATTTGGTAATAATTAACTTTCTAGGAAAACAAACTATCATGTATGGTTGGGTTTACAGCATTTTTTTACTGACCATACAAATCAAAGACCCAAAGCAGTGGATCCTCATGACCCTACGGTACAGCTGTCCTTATGAATGCCAAAACATGACACCAAGTCTTACTAGAGAGGGGGCTCAGACAGGTACCACACACAGCAACATCTGATCACCTAATAATAAAGCCACTGGTTTCTGATGCCTCTTAAGGGGGAAAAAAAAAAGACAGCAAAACAAAACTACTTCCCACATCCAAATACTAAAGCAGACACTAGGCCAGAAGACTCGGAGGCAATAGTCTGATGCCTGGGTTCAACGTCCAAGATCCACATGATGGGAAGGGAAAACCAACTCCCAAAAGTTGTCTTCTGACCTCCACACGTCGACTCTGGCACACACACACACAAATGTAATTTTTTTTTTAAATCAGACACTAGCACCACCATCCAGTTTAGCTGGCTCCATACCAAGCAGCGGGCTGAAGCAGGGTCTCCTGCAGGCAGGGCAGGCTCTCCCCAGAAGCAGGCGCACTGCAGAAATCCACCAGAGCTGCCTGAGCAAACCTCAGAAGACCTGCACAGCAACCTTCCTGCACCTTTTACCTGTACCTTGTCTGGGTCAAGTTTCCCACTGCTGAGTCAGCAAATTCACTGCTCTTAGTGCTCATGCCAGAAATGGCCCTCAGGGCTCACTCAATCCTCCCAAGTACAGGCAGCCCAAAAGGTTAAGATACATCCCAAGGCCTCTCAAGAGCTGCCTGACTCCTGAGGGCCCTCTGCTCTGTCCCAAGCTAGGCACACTCAGGCTACGCTGGCCGCCATATGTCTCTGCCCCTGGTCAGCATGATCACACTGCCCACCCACCACTCCCTCTCCGCAGTACTCCTCCTCTCTTTCCCAGCGCCCCGCTCGTCCCCTTCGGAGAGATCTTATGCTCCCTATGGTTTTGTGTGTCTCATACGCCCAGGGCATCTGTCAGCTGTCTATTGTCTAGACCACAGAAGGTGCCACGGGCAGGTGGGGACCACATCTGTTTTGCTCCTCGTCAGATTCCCAAGGCCAAGCACAGAGCTTGGGACCAGGAAAAATTCAAATGCTTGGTGACTGACAACCACTGCTCAGTCGGTCTTTTCAGTAGGACATTTTTTAAATTCTCTACTTTAAACCCAAATAATAAATATTAACATTTTTAGGAATACTGCTTAAAAGACAGCATTGGGTGTTAAGAAAGGCATAAGAACTGGGCAAAAGTCGGACAGTGATGGCACACACCTTTATTCCCAGGACTCAGGAGGCAGGAGGTGAGTTCAAGGCCATACTGGTATGCAGAACAAGTTCCAGAACAGAAAGGGCCACACACAGAAAGGGTCTGTCAAAAAAAAAAAAAAAAAAAAAAGAAGAAGAAGAAAGTAAACCAGCTTATGCAAGCTTTGAATAGCAAAGGAGAAACAACACTCTTCTAAAATGGATATTGTGATTCTAACAGACCACTTGAAGATACCAACAGTGGTGTTTGGCCCTGTTTATAAGCTTAGAACTGAAGCCAGCTCCTCACCCTATGCCATCCTCAACTGTGAGGGTAAGCTAAGGAGGTGCCCGGTGTCTCAGTGTAATAATTTCATAGGAAAAAGCTCTCAGAACCAACATTTAGGCATATCCAGCAGACAGAGGTTAATTCGTTGCTTCAAAGCTGTTGTAGTAAGAGCGGCGGGGCTGCGTCCCCGGCACCCGGCCGCCCGCATGGCTTATTTTCCAAAATAATTACACGGAAACTGTATTCTTTTGAACATTGTCTAGCCCATTATTTTTAGCCTCTTATTGGCTAGCTCTTGCATATTGATCTAACCCATTTTTAATATTTTGTGTAGTACCACGAGCTGGCTTACCAGGAAAGATCTTAACCTGCATCTGTCTGGAATGGGAGAATCATGGCGACTCCCTGACTCGGCTTCTTTCTCCCAGCATTCTGTTCTGTCTACTCCGCCTACCTAATTTTCTGTCCTATTAAAGGGCTAAGGCAGTTTCTTTATTTAACCAATGAAATTAACTCTTCCATCATTTCCCCTTTTTCTGTTTAAACAAAAAAGAAAGGCTTTCACTTTAATATAATAAGATTACATATAACAAAACAGTTGTCAAGCAAGAATTACAGTTACAATATTTATATCTATCTTTTATCATAACTAAGGAAAACTATAACTATCTATCCATTCTTCAACTCCATCAAAGACTCCAGAGGATATAATATTACCTAAGTAAACAAGAAATCCAAAACTCTAGAAATGAAAGAGACATCTCACTGCCTGGACAGTCACCCAAAGTTTTTTTGTACTGTTGGGGCATCCATCTTCAGCCTTTAGGCCCATAGTATCCAACAGACATTTTCATCAAGCAGGAAATTCCAAAGACAGTTCAGTCACTTTTTGCTGTGTCCTGCAGAATGTCTCGCAGACTCTTTTATGAGTCAGGAACCCCAAAAAACCATCTCACCTTTAGGCAAGTTCAGCAGTCCTCTTTCTGCGGGTTCTCTGAGTCCAGTTTATGCAACAGCCCAGGCAAGAGAAGTTTCTTGCCCAAATGGCTATCAAACTCCTTAAGGAGCCTCTTTGGTGCCCATCTTCCTCTTGAAGTAGATTGGTGCTGCCAGGAGCAGACGTGTCTCATTATCATGAAAAGCCCTAAGTTATTAAAACATTAAATGCCATATTCTGCAGTCTTTGAAAGATATGAAGAATGCCTATCTAGCTGAAATATATCTATGCACATCTAGAAAATCTAACTAACATGACTAAAAGCTTGACAATTATCGATGATTATCCATTAACAACCTATATACATTACATTTTTAAATGAACTATACAATCACAATACCTTAATCAAGATTAGAAATATGCATATACATATAACAAAATTGACCTTCAAATCCACACCAATGCAAATTATTCATATCTATATCATATCCCCCTTAAATGTAAAAGAACATTTATAAACAATATTTGGGAACATGGGCGCAGGGGGCCAAAATGTGGCGGCGTAAATGAATGTAGACAGATTATATAGATATATACAGCTTTAATAAGGAAATAGACTTACAGGACCACAGGTTTCCGCGGAGTACAGGAAAAGCGCAGCAAAAGAAAAGGGCTGCTGGGATCACGCCCGGCAGATTTATCCGTAAACATTAGCCAGAAGCGAACACGCCCCCAATGGGTGGGGCTATATCCCTACACAAAGCCCACCTGGGTCTCCCATCCTGTGAGATTCCACAGGAGAGGTCGTGTTCTTCTCTGAGTAGCCCCATTTATGCTCACAGTGACCTGCCACCAGCTTTGTTCCCCAAAGAAAACCCTTCAAGGACTTAAAACTCTCCTCTCACTCCGTAGGAGTGAGTTATCATTAGGCTTAACCAAGTCACTCAGATTTGAACAGATACAGACCAGAAAGCTCTGACCTCAAAGGGGAGGAGCTCCCAGGGTGCATGGCTTGAAAGGGTTTCAGAACAGGTGAGCCATACATGACCATAACCACAGAACTCATGCTAGGAGCAACACAAGCCTGAGCTCTGATCTCTGCTGTAAGCTTTTGACCTTGTCCTGTGATCTTGGTATCATTATTTAACCTCTTTGAACCTCAGTTTTCTCATTGCCAGGCTTGGTGACCTACATCTTTAATCCCAGTATTCAGAAAGCAGAGGCAGGAGGATCTCTCTGAGTTCAAAGACAGCCTGATCTATGTAACTAAATCCAGGACAGCCAGGACTACATTGAGAAGCCCTGTCTCACAACCCCTCACAAACAACAAAAAACAAAAATAAACAAACAATCCCAGAATGTTCTGAAGTTTGAACCAGGTACAAGTTTAGACCTTGGCCACTGCAATTCTCCATAAATAATAACCAGTCCCATTATTATTGATTGTTCATTGTTTCCTACTTTTCTTTCTGAGACCAGGGCTCACTATGTAGCCTTGGCTATACTGGAACTGGCTATGTAGACCAGGCTGGCCTCAAACTCATCTGTCTGCTTCTGCCTCCCAACTGCTGTTTTCTACTTTTCAAAACACTGTCACAAATATCCAAGTAAGACTCTGAAAGTCTTGACTGAGACTCTCAAATGACAGGACAGGCCCGTCATCCCAGCTACTCTAGAAACAAAAGCAAAATCAAGGCCAGCCTGGGCTTTGACGCAAACCCTTATCTCCAAAACAAAAAGTTCTGAATGAAGTAATTCCTATCAACCACTGAATACCTCAGCTCCTTGGGTTCATAAGCTCATGTACTCTGAGACTGTATTGGGGCTGCAGGCAAGGGGACAAGTAATTAAGTCCTCAATTTGTGAGAGATTTTGCCACTTAGTGAGTTGGTAAAGATGTCCCTAGGAATGCAGGAATAACAGGTGATATTGCCAGGCCTCTAGGTGCCAAGTGCAGGGTTCTGTTCATGTCATCTAGTGCCACTCAAGAGCTTCTCCACACCCATGCCTTCTAGCATCCCCCTCAGGAGCAGTCTCATTTCACGGTACACCATCAGCACCATAAGGAGTCTGGAAAGGAACAACACACTATCTCGAATATAACCTTGAGTCCTTGGGAAGAATACATACATCAGTATGGGGTTCCAGTCTTTTTACATCGATCTTTATTTTTAACTGGGGGATTTAAAGTGACAAAGAACTTAATGAATAGACAGGACAAAGGGAGCTGACTGACCATGGCTCATTAGTTCTTGAAATTAATGTTTCTCATGGGGACAACAGTTAGCTAAAGGACAGCACACCAGACAAACTGGAAGCCATTCCCCAAGCCCATGAGCCCAGTTCATTAATTATCTACTACCAGGGCTCCAAGTGGATGCTCCAAAGCTTTACCCCAGAGCCACCTACCTTAACTGTCCACCCTGCCATTTGAGAGCATCAACTATTATGAGGGCTCACTATGTATGCCACGCACATGAGTGACCTCATTTAACCCTCCTCATAAGTTCCTGTAAATACTATAATACTCTACCATCATCCATTGAGTGCAAGACACGCCAGTACTTCATACAGCAAAACACATTTCATGTGCCACTGTAAGACTCCACAAGTCTTTAGACAGATGCTATTAGGAATGAGAAGACAATACAGATTGCACTGTCTTGGTATTGCTACACTCTATGCAGAAGAGACTGGGTACACAAAGACAGCAATTCCCAAGGTCACAGAGCTGGTGGGGCGATGCACTGAGATGCATTTCCACAAAGCCTAACCACCTTTCCCCAGAGTCCTTAGGGTCCCCCCAAAACTGCACCCAGCAGAGAGGCAAGACCAGCTGCTGACTGTTCATGACCACAGCACAGAGTTCATTAGCTGGAGCCGAGCCTGACCTGCCACACGGACGCCACTCCAGATCAAGTCCCAGGAAAAGAACTGTGGTACAATGGGAAAAGCACATCTTGGGATTAGACAGTCCCATGTAGAAGGTCCGGCTCTGTGTCCAGTTAAGCTTGTCATCCTGGCTAAGTCATGGAACAATCCTGAGCCCCTTTCCTCCTCTGTAAAAACAGGTGATCATCTCGCCCCCAGAGGCTGCTACAGGCCAAGACTGGGCTGCCCTAGGTGGCAGAGCTAGGACTGGGAAAACCATCTGCTTTGGGATAGAATCAAAGACCCCAACATCCCCTGAGCCATCTCTCCAGTCCAAGAAAGAATTTCTTGAGGAGAAAAACAAGAAAGGAAAAAAAAAACTAGAGACACTTAGAAGATAAGGAGTATTCTTTAATGATCTTCCTAACTTATGAATAAATGAACTGACAGGAGAAAGGGAAAGAGACTCCTGACATCATATTTATAGTTCTTGTCATCCAGGTATTTCACCTGTTTCATTAGAGTTACTCCAGGATAAAAATGTCCTGTTATTTTTATGTTATGTTTTGTTATTTGTGGCTATTGTTAAGGGTGATATTTTTCTGATTTCTTTATCAATTAATTTATCACCTGAGGGCTACTGATTTACTTTGAGATAATCTTGTATCCTGCTACATTTATGAAGGTGTTTATGACTTGTAGGAGTTCCCATGTAAAATTTTTGGAGTCAGTAATGTATACTGTCATATCATCAGCAAATAAGGAAAGTTTGACTTCTTCTCTTCCAATCTGTATCACTTTGATCTTCTTGTTTTTTTTTTTTTTTTTTTTTTTTTTTTTTTTTTTTTTTTAAGTTTTTCGAGACAGGGTTTCTCTGTGGTTTTGGAGCCTGTCCTGGAACTAGCTCTTGTAGACCAGGCTGGTCTCGAACTCACAGAGATCCGCCTGCCTCTGCCTCCCGAGTGCTGGGATTAAAGGCGTGCGCCACCACCGCCCGGCCAACTTTGATCTTCTTTTGTTGTCTTAAATAACACAGAGTACAAAAAAATAAAAAAAAAAAAAGGACACTAGTTAACAAACACAAGGGTGAGTATAATTTTATACTGCACTGCACTGATCCTTCTGCCTCTACTGCCCAAGTACTAGGATTCCAGGCTTGCACCACCACACCCAGCAGCACAGTTGATTAAAAAAGTAACAGTAGGCCAGGCGGTGGTGGCGCACACCTTTAATCCCAGCACTCGGGAGGCAGAGGCAGGCGGATCTCTGTGAGTTCGAGGCCAGCCTGGTCTACAAGAGCTAGTTCCAGGACAGGCTCCAAAGCTACAGACAAACCCTGTCTCGAAAAACAACAACAAAAAAAAAACCAAACAAACAAAAAAAAAGTTATCAAGTAGATACGTTTTGGACTCTAGACAATGTCTCTGTTCATAACATTCTACAGTTATTCTATCTCAAAGTGTAATCAAGCTGGGATGTGGCTCAGTTGATAGCGGACTTCATGCACGAAGCTTTGGCTTTGATTCCCAGAACCATATATATAAACCTGGTGTGGTAGTGCAGGCTTGAGACGGCAGACGGATCAGAAGTTCAATGTCATCCTCAGCTAGGTAACAAGTTTGAGGCCAGCCAGCCTAGGATACAGGAGCTCGTCTCTCAAAACACACACATACAAACACACATGCATACACACACGCATACCTCACAGCCTAACCTTTGCTGCTTTTCCTGGAAGCATCCTAAGAACATAATCTCTAATAACATACAAGAGTATGTCTAGCATATGCTATATCTCTCAACTCTCAAAACTCAGCCCAAACCACTCTTTTGTTTTGTTTGTTTGTAGTTTTTCAAGACAGGGCTTCTCTAAGTAGCTTTGGTTGTCCTGGAACTCACTCTGTAGACCAGGCTGGCCTCAAACTCACTGAAACCTGCCTGCCTCTGCCTACTGCCTACCCAGTGGGATTAAAGGTGTGTGTGTGTGTGTGTGTGTGTGTGTGTGTGTGCCACCACAACCTGGCTCCAAACCATAATTTTTTGTTTGTTTGTTTTTCGAGACAAGGTTTCTCTGTAGCTTTGTTGCCTGTCCTGGAACTAGCTCTGGTAGACCAAGCTGGCCTTGAACTCACAGAGATCCACCTGCCTCTGCCTCTGCCTCTCAAGTGCTGGGATTAAAGCCGTGCACCACCACCGCCTGGCCTCCAAACCATTTTTTTAACTTGTCCTTCCCCCTCATCTGTCCTTGGACTACCTGTCAGTGAACTTCACAACCGCCAGTGCTCTGGTCTGAGTCGCCTGGCTCATCCCCTCTCCCGAAGACAAACAAACGTGTGGGACCACAGTACTCCAGAGCCCTCCACTACCCCTCTCCAAGTCTTCCTGCCCACTCCCGGAGGAGCTCAGGGAGCAAAAACACCAACAAAACTCTGCCTCCATCCTCTCTCTCAGCCTCAAGAGGGTTACTTGCTTTGAAGACTCTGAAAAGGTACTGAAATCCTTTAAAGATTGGGGAAAGCTAACAAAAACGGCGGTTTCACCGGACCACTACAAGATAAGCTTTCCCTGCATGTCACCCTAATACGGAAACTCAGAAACTCAAACCCAGACCCTTCTAACTCCCTTCCCCAAGGGTCAAAGATCACCTGTCCCTCCGTTCTTCCTTATTATTCGCCACATATAAGTCACTGTTTCTCTTCGAGTTTAGTCTGGCTCTTGAGACCTCTGCTCTATAGCCTTTGGGGAGAATAATCAAAACATTAGAAAGACTATTCCTCTCAATTGAGCTTTGGGCAATGGGGTCAAGACATTTAGACCTCACACGTGAACAAGGCACCTGTGTCCTCAAGGATCCCACACTTTTCTTTCAACTCTAAAAGTACGTCCTCCCTGCACAGGATCTATGAAATCTAATGACAAAGTGCTCCTTAGTTCTAGGGAGGAAAAAAAAAGAGCGAGGGTGTTTAACAGACTTTGCCCTTAAATTTGATGCCGTGTAACCATAACAACTGATGGTTTAGGTAACGATCAACCCACTGAGGGGCTAAGTTTTCCAAAAAATCGTTCTCAGTGGGGGAAAAACTCCCCTGCACTAGCTCCCGCGCGGAGTAGGCGCTCCGGAGAGGCGTGTGGTGCAATGGAGCCGGCGGTTCCCGTCCCCGCTAGGGTCCCTGTCCCCGCTACGGTCCCCCCGGGTCTCCGCCATCATCATCCCCGCGCTCCCAGCGGGGCAGTTGGCGTTAGGCCTCAGCCCAATGTCACTTGTTAACCTTCCGATCTCCCCGGGTTTCAGTGCGCCGCCGCCTCCCTTCTAAAGCACACAAATCACCCCTCGGTCCCCAGCGGCCACCAGGAGTTGCAGAAAAACAAGCGAGGCGCCGACACAGCCGCTGACAGATTCGCGCAAAAGTAACCGCGCTTCTCCACTCCCAAGCTTCTCCCACGGTGGCCGAGGGGGCGACGAGAAGCCGAGGCCCCACGCACAGAAGTGACAAGTGTTTTCCTTCAGCGAGCGTGTGGACGCTGCTTCCCGGGACCTACACCGAGCCGGGGGACGCCGGACTGGAACCCGCAGGCTGCACCTCCGGCCCCGGGGCCACCCCGCCCCGCCCCGCCCCGCCCGGCCACCAAGCAGGGAAGGGATCTCCCAGGGCCACCCGTGCCGGCGCCCCGAGCCCCGGCAGCGTGGAAAGGGGCTGAGCCGAGCCCCGCTGCGCCAACGGCTGCGGGAGCCCGCGGGTGCCCCGACGCTGGGCCACCTCAGCCCAGGGCCTGCTCCGCCCGACCGACGCTCCCTGCGCCGCCCCACCTGGCCCCGGGCGCGCTCACCCTGGATCCGCTGGCTGCCTCATCCTACTGCGCCGGCGCCCGTGCTCTGCGGCCGCCTCTGCTCCGGCTCCCGCACGGGCTCTGGCAGGGGCCGCCGTGCTGCCGCCCGCCCGCCCCCGGGCACCGGCCGCCCCGCCCCGTCGGCGGACCCGCCCCGCGGCCGCGGCCCCCACCACCAACCACAGGGAGCAGGGGGCGGAGCCAACCGCGCGCCAGACACGACCAATCCAGCCGGTGCCTTGCGCCTGCGAGAGGCCGCGGGGATCGGCCGGCGATTGGTCAGGGCTGTTAAAGGAGCTGTGGTGCGGCGGACTGGAAGAGAAGGGGCAGCCCCCAGGTACAGCGAATTACCTGGCTGAGTCCCAGTGGGAGGAGCAAGAGTTTCTCTCTCCCAGTGAGGCTGAGGCGCTTACCCCAGTTTTTTATATTTCTTAATTTCCTCTTCCTGCAATTTAGCAACAAGTACCTCCAACAAGGAGGGAAATCGAGGTTACAAAAATCTGGGGATTTCTGACTTGTCAGATTCTTACGAATTGGGGTTTTAGGAGGTAATCGGACACAAATCACCCAACCAGTTCCAGAAACTTAATTAAAAAGGCAATTTCCGCGCTCCTCCTCCTCCACACCTGACCGGATCAACCAATCCCAAACTGAGTAGTAGAATTAGCGCCTAGAACTCGTGTGACATAAATGTATTATGTCATATTATGATCTTGGGTTTTTTGATACAGGGTCGCCTGTAAACTTGGCTGGTTTCAGACTTGATGTAACCGAAGAAAGCTTTGAACTCTTAGCCTTCTGCCTCTGTCTCCCAGTGCTAGGACTATAAACATACACCACCACACCTGGATAACGTAAATTTACCTTAGAGAGACGATGTCTGGGGGCGGGAGGCGGAACGTGACTTTTAAAGATGTGTTGTTACTTAAAATGGCTTTCTTGGGATGGTGAAGAATATTTTACATTCATCAAGTACTTACAGGGTGGAGGGAAAAGGTAGAGGGTGGGCAGGACCCTTGTAGCATACTGGCAGGTTGTGACAGTACTCTCTGCTTCTCCACTTTGCCTTCTAAATGAGTGGGTCCCAAACTTCAGCATCAGAAGATTTTAGCAGATTCCTAAATCCCACCCAAAGTCTCTAATTCGCTATCACTGAATAGGTCTGTGACATTTAATTTTCAACACTTTCCCCTGGAGATTCCGATAGGGCAGACTCCGAGAGCCATACTCTTTTGAGTCTGTCATAGCTGTGAAATTGAAACTCAACTGCCAAAAGTAAAGCTAGACTCTTCTTTATGATCCAAATCCATAATATGTTTGGAAGACGTGCTAGTTGGTAAATCTAGAGATCACAAACTCACACCACCGCATGGGACAGCACCAGAGCTGAATCTAGAACAATGACAGCTTGAACTCCTCTGGAGGAAAGAGCAAGGTTATGGCCCAGCACTTTAGGAAGTCAGTCTTGTTCTGTGACCAGTGAGACGATGCATAAACATTTTAATGGCAAGCACACCTTAGCCTGTACTCATCACTAGGACCAGTCATAACTCCAGAAGGAAACCCTGCCCCCTTGGTGTCACATTCCTTTGTCATTATCAAGCCTTGCTGCCTGCCGTCCTGGCCAAATTCCTTTCCGGGCCCTAATGTCCTAGACACCTGTGTGACCCAGAAGTCACTGCCCTGGTTTTGGAGGTCAGCCCTTGTGTTATGTAGGTGGAGACTGCTCGTTCGTCGTCAAGTTTCACTAGAGGAATAGAATGGAGATAGCACGATTCCATGAAACAAAGGGGATTTATTTGATTGACTTACATGATGCAGTCTGTCTTCACACGAGAGAGACTGAGAATAGAGAGCTGCTCAGGCCCTGAGGCTGGATGAATCAATAGCCCTGTCTTTCACCAAAGGACTGGAGGATTGTTGGAGAGACACTAGTCTTCAGTCCATGTTGAAAGTCTAAAGAAGCCGGGTTCTGACGACAGGGAAGCATCCTGGAGGCAGTGGTAGCTTTCACCATCAAGAAGCGAAGACAAGCAGGCAAAAGGCACAAACTCTTTCTTCCCAGACCTCCTCAGACCTGAGCCTCTGTAGAAAGTTCCACACAATTATCCTAAGCAAGAAAATAGCCGGGCGGTGGTGGCGCACGCCTTTAATCCCAGCACTTGGGAGGCAGAGGCAGGCGGATCTCTGTGAGTTCGAGACCAGCCTGGTCTACAAGAGCTAGCTCCAAGACAGGCTCCAAAACCACAGAGAAACCCTGTCTCGAAAAACCAAAAAAAAAAAAAAAAAAAAAAAAAACCAAAAAAAAAAAAAAAGAAAAACTAGCTGGTTCTAGATCCCATCACCTTGACAACCAAGGTTAACCATTACTCCTCTTCTTTTTGCTCTGATGAGCGCTGCATTAAACGGGCATGTCAGTGTAGACAAGCCTCAATCAGGTTGAGTTCCAGGTTGCCAGGTTGCCAGGTTGCAGATATGTTTGCCTGGAATTATTGTTTACCTCCCTTAGACAGGATTTCTCTGTAGCTTTGGTGCCTTTACTGGAACTAGCTCTTGTAGACCAGGCTGGTCTCAAACTCACAGAGATCTGCCTGCCTCTGCCTCCTGAATTCTGGGATGCCTCCCTTAGTCTTTTCTTTTTTAAGATTTATTTATTCAATATGTATACAATGCCAGAAGAGTGCACCAGATCTTATTAGAGATGGTTGTGAGCCACCACATGGTTGCTGGGAATTGAACTCAGGACCTTTGGAAGAGCAGGCAGTGCTCTTAACCACTGAGCCATCTTTCCAGCCCCATCCTCCCTTAGTCTTAACAAAAGCAAATGAATTCTTGCTGGGTGTAGTAATCACACATGTAGCTTGGAATTCCAGCACTGGGGAGGCTGAAGCTGAATGCTTGCTCTGAGTTTGAGGCCAGTTGGAAGAAGAGAAAAGAAGGAAGAAAAGAGAAAATAAAGAGAGGGAAAAAATATTATTGTCTTGGTAGGTGAGAGTTCTGTATGACGGGAGCCAAGTTTCCACCATCTTGTCCCTGCTACAGCCTTCTGGGGTCTGACTCAGAACTGACAACTCCTACCCCCAACACCTCGCTTATACCCCCCTCATGGGGAAATCTTAGAAAGTTACCAAACTCTGCCCCAGGGAACTTGAGGTCAAGATGCCCCAACTAACTGCCACTTTTTGCTCCTGCTTGCTTGCTCTGTTTCCTCCTGCAACTGCCAAGCAGGATTTTTTTTGTTTTGTTTTCTTTTCTTTTCTTTTTTCTTCTGTTAAAAGCTCCCTGCAGAAACCACTCAGGGCTGCTTTGTGAGTCCTGTTCTCTCCAGGCAGCTGCCGGCCAACTTAATAATGATTCTTAAAATTCAGTCTCTGGTTTTGCTGAGAGTTCCTTGGGGTCTTTGCCCCATGATGCCCGGAACCACATGGCAAGCATGGATATCAGTGGTGACACAGCTTGAAGCTCTTCCTAGCCACATATCCAAACTGTCACCTTGGGGGGAAAAAAGAAAAAGCAGAGAAATGGTAACTCCCACCCTCCTTTTCCATACCTAGCCTTTCACAAATACTATACTTCTCAATTCCTCAGCAGGACTCTCAACTAAGGACAATAAGGTCTAGCTTGAAGACTTAGAAGAGGCCCTTTTTTAAAAGTAAAGATTCAGAGACATCGAAATGACTCACCTGATGTAGATGCCCACTACCAAGCTCAATAACCTAAGTGCAGCCCCTGGGACTCCCCTGGTGGAAGAAGAGAACTCACTCTCAAAAAGGGGTCCTCCGACACTGAAGCACAGACATACCCACACATACACACATGAAATAAATAAATGTAATTTAAAAAGAGGCTGAGCATGGTGGCACATTCTCTGATAATATCACTCAGGAGGCAGAGGCAGGGGGAGCTTTATGAGTTTGAGGCCAGCCTGGTCTACTTAGCAAGTTCAGGAATAGGACACACACACCTCCATCTCAACTAAATAAATGAAAGAAATAGAACACTAAAGAATTTGTATGCTTTGAAAAATATGAACAAACAATAGCTTAACACCGATGCTACCTCCTAAGAGGCCACTGTGTTCCAGACATCGTACCAAGCCCTTGGCACATGGGAAGTCATTGAATCTGTAGAGTGATCTGGAATGGTAGGCATGATTGTCTCTGGCACACAGGTGTGGAAACTGATGTTCAGAGTACCAGAGGTGTGCTAAGTCAGGGACAGCTAGTTAAAGAATCAGCAATCCCCTTCCCTAAAGATGAGACTTCTAACTGTTCTGCTATAGGGCCTGCCAAAACACCCAGCATACCATCAAAAGGCAAGAAGCAAACAGCACTGATCTGTGCCAAAAGGAAATATAATACAGCAGCACAGCTTTGGGGTGGGTTCAGTCCAGTTACCATCTGCTTGCCCTTGATTTGAACAGTTATATAATTAAAACTCTGACTATCAGATTGCTCGTCTATAAAATGGAAATAATTTTTTTGAGAGAGGTTTTCATGTAGCTCAGGCTGGCTTCAAATTCACTATATAGTCAAGGATAACCTTGAACTCATCCTCCTGCCCCACCTCCCGTGTACTAGGATTATAGGTATGCACCACTGTGCCCAATGTACGCGCGTTGCTGGGAACTGAACCAGGGATTTATACATACTAAGAAAACACTCTACCAACTGAGCTAGCCTCCCCCTCCATCCCTGGAAACAACAAATTCTGTCTCTTTGGGCTTGCACAAAGATCACACTAACTAAAGACCATATATGACTACACGGATGGCCCCAACTCACGCTGGTTCACTTGATGGCTTTCATATGTGCCACTGCATGCACGCAGAGGTCAGAGGACCTCTTGAGGGAGTCGGTCTTCTCCTCCCACCATGTGGGACAACACGGATGGAGCTCAGGTCGTCGGGCTTGGCAGCGGCAAGCACCCTTCCTCACTGAGTCATCTCTCTGGCCCCACTGATGAGCGTTAAATGTTATGATAGGATAAATATGAAAGGCGTTCAGTAGAAACTACACTTCAAATTTTGATATTTTCAGTACGGGGCGTGGCACTGGGCAATGGCAGTGAGTGGCAGTTCAGTTCCCACTCAGCCGTGTGACTGTGAGCGAAAATGCCCGGTACTCCAAGCAGACTAAACGCTGAAGGTCGGTAGGTTAGATGCATGTAATGCATTTCTGTTTGTTTTACTTCTTTTGTAACCTCAGCACAGGTCAAAGAGTATAGAGACATGTGTTTTGAAGTTACAAATGACAAAAGATTTTTATGCTGATCAGGGACTGTGATGCCCAATTTACATATCAACTAAGGTTCCATACTTTACATCCACACAGTCTAAAGCCGGGTGGTGGTGGCACAGGCCTTTAATCCCAGCACAGGCTCAGAGGCAGAGGCAGGTGGACCTCTGTGAGTTCAAGGCCAGCCTGGTCTACAAGAGCTAGTTCCAGGTTCCAGGACAGGCTCCAAAGCTACAGAGAGACCCTGTCTTGGGGAAAACAAACAAAACCAAAACAAAAGCACAGTCCAGATGCTCTGGATGCTTAGCAAGTACAGGAGGAACTAGCAAGGTCTCCTTACTGCAAAGTCTTTTTAAAACTACATTTTTGTCTATTTTGTGTGCACGTGTATGTACATAGGCATGTGCATGCCTGCACGGTTATGTGGAGGTCAAAGGACACTTACAGGAGTCCATTCTCTCCAACCATGTGGATCCCAGGGATGGAACTCAGGTCGTCGGCTTTCTTGGCAAGCATTTTTGCCTAGAGAACCACCTTCCCAGCATATGGAAGAATCTTGTGTCTCAGAAATTTCAAGATAACCCTTTTCTCATGAATCTATAAACAGCAAAGCTGATGCCATTTTTTCCATGGTCTTGCACGTTTAGAGGGAGAAATGGTTAAGAAAAGCACAGGTCTAGGCATGTAGCTCGGTTGGCAGAATGATTACCCAGTATAGAGGGAGCTCTGGGTTTGATCCCCAGCACCACATAAGCTAGGCATGATGGCACATCCCTGCAATCTCAGCACTGAGGAGGTGGACGCTGGAAAATCAGGAGTTTAGGGTCAGTCTGGGCTACATAGTGAGTTATAGGCCAGCCTGGGCTACATGATTCCAGAAAGAAAAAGGGAAAGAGCCGGGCGGTGGTAGTGCACATCTTTAATCCCAGCACTTGGGAGGCAGAGGCAAGCGGATCTCTGTGAATTCAAGGCCAGCCTGGGCCATGGGAGAGTAGTTCCATGACAGGCTCCAAAATAACACAGACAAATCCTGTTTTGAAAAAAAAGCAGAACAAACAAACAAACAAACAAATCACCCAAGACTAAAAGTTGAACCACTTGTGCATCTAACAAAGGTTGGGGACCCATTGCGTCACTAACTGTGCCAAACATTTCAGAAGTGCCAGGTGGGGTGGCGGACAGCAGTGTCCTGAGGGGTTTGGGACACCCGAGCTCGGAATGAAAGCCTTATCCATTGGGAGAGCAGTGCAGACTCCCTCAGGTGTAAACCCAGGAGTGTTGGGGGAAACATTAGGCCTTTATAAACCCCAGACTTTCCAATGTTTTAGGATAACCAGATGGAATTTGTTAAAATAAATCAGAAAAGGAGTAAAACCCAAATGAATCAGACGTAGTGGTTTATCTATAATCCCAGAAGGAGGATCGGGAATTCAAGGTCACCTTTGGTTTGACAGTGAATTTGAAACCAGCCTGGGCTACAGAAGAAATGGTCCTGGAGCCAGGTGGTGGTGACACAGTGCTTTTATCCCAGCACTCGGGGGACAGAGGCAGGCGCATCTCTGTGAGTTTGAGGACAGCCTGGTCTACTGAGAGAATTCCCCTACAGCTAGGGCTACACAGAGAAACTCTGTCTCAAAAAAGAAGGAAGAGAAGAAAAAGAAGGAAAAAGAAGAAGGAAGAGAAAGGAAGGAGGAAAGAGGAAGGAAGGAAGGAAGGAAGGAAGGAAGGAAGGAAGGAAGGAAGGAAGGAAAGAGAGAGGAGGAGGAGGAAGAAGAAGAAGGTGGTTCGTTTTTTGTTTTTTTTTTTTTTTTTTTTAATTGGTGACAAAAAACAATGTAGTTGGGGCAGGAAATACTGAACCTCTCGGAAGCCAAGGTGAGAAGAAATATGAAGAGAAGAGAATGTGGAGGCTGAGGGGACTGAGGAGACAGGAAGTTCCCCTGGGGTGGGAAGATGGTCACCTCTTCCCCAGCTGGATATGAATAATGAATAAGGAGGGGTGTGGTGCTGATTCAACCATAGGTGGAAGCAGGAAGCAGGGGGAACTCTGGCCTGATGGCTTCTGGCTTTTAGCTTATAAGTAGGAATGAGGTTAATCTCTTGAGACTGGGTAAGGAACCAAGAGCCAAGAGTCTTTGTGGCAAACAGTGGCTGCTGGGAAGGCCATGGAGGGGAATGAAGGAGGATGCTACCACTGGAGAGGGAATGTTCTGTGTGACACCAAGGACCCCGCACTTGTTCCATTTCTTGGGACAAAATACCTAACAAAAGCAATCAGAGGAGAGAAGGGTTGATGGGGGGGGGGGGGGGGAGCGTCATAGTTTAAGGGTGCTGCCTAGCATGATGGAGAAGATCTGGGCGTATTGGTGGGGGTTTCTAGGCTGAATTACCCGAGGTGGGAAGACTCGTTCTCAGTGTGTGTGTGTGGGGGGGACCGGGTCACAAGTGGAATCAGAAAGAGAAGAGCTAAGCACCTCCTTTTATCTCTCTGCTTCCTGACTGTGGATATCATGTGAGCAGCTACCTCACAGGCCTGCCAGCATGGCTTCTCCGTCACATCACAGGCCACAGGACTGCCCTGGCCACTCAGGGTCAGTGGCTAACCGGGTCAGGAGCGACAGATCCTGAAAGTGGGAGGATTTAGGCAGAACCGCTGAAGTGATGCGTCAAGGATTCTCTCCATGTTGGATGACGAAAGAAGAAAACTGAATGGAGCCAGAGCTGGGAACAAGCAGACTTCCTGCTCATCCAGGCACAGAGGAGGCCGGGCGGGCACAGGCAAATTCTGAGCCGTGATAAGGTTGAGTGTGACCACAGAAGCAGAGCGCTTAACTTCTGAAGGGACTTGACTCCTCTATGTTAGCTCTAGCACCTCTGTGGAGACTCATCGGAGACCCGGAAGAACCCCGGATGTCCACGCTGTCTCGCCCCATGGGAGCGACACCCCCTGGTGGAGGTGGGGTAGGGAAGGGCTGTCCTCCCAGCTAGCTTTCCTTCAGAAGGACATCTGTTAATGATCAGGAAGTCTGCCATCTGTCTCAAGAGAGGAGCATTTGTGGAAAGACGGTCTGAGGCGATGATTGTAGATGCCGCCCCTGAGGTCTGGTGATCATGCAAAGAATTCCTTTTGTTTTGCTCTTGATTTTTTTTGAGACAGGGTTTCTCTGTAACTTTGGAACCTGTCCTACAACTCATGCTGTAGACCAGGCTGGCCTCGAACTCACAGAGATCCGCTGAGACAGGGTCTCTTGTAGCCCAGCCCAAGCCGCTTTCCAACCTTCTGCATAGCTGCAGGTAACTTTGAACTTACGATCCTTCTTGCTTCCACTTCCCAAGTGCTGGGATTATAGACATGGGCCACTGTGCCCAGCCATAAAGAACAATTCCAACTCCAGAGAATGGGTGTGGGGGGTGGTTTAGAAGCACAACCCCCCTATACTGCCTCCAGCCCTGCTCCTCTCAACCTCACCCAACCATCACCCTTCGGATTGCAGAAGTAGAAAGACCCACCTAGTAATACCTGTATCCACATAAGCACAGGGGAGGGGGCAGACCAGACGTGTTCTGTTCGCTTTTAACTTTGTTTGCTTTGTTATTTAGCGTTTCTCCATGTAGCCCCTGGCTGCCCTGGAACTCACTCTAGACCAGACTCAAAGATCTGTCTGCCACTGCCTCTTGAGTGCTGGGATTAAGGGCGTGCGCCGCCACCGCCCCACTTGCTTTTAACTTTGAAATGGTTTATGCACCCTAATGCAGCATAGCTAGAAGTAGAAATGTCAGCTCTTCCCAAGGCTGTTCAACAGAATTGCGAATGGAAATCCCCCAGACTCACTAGCTCCTGCCATCTCCACGTGGCCATTTAATGCCCGTGCTTGGTGAGAGCTTTGACAAAGAAATGTTTGGAAATCTATTTTGGCCGGAACTGCCTAAAGCTGAGAGTGAGAGGCAGAAGCCCCTGTGTGAACATGTTCTCGGGTGTGTACATACAGGGTGCACACCCGAGGCTCCGGGGAGGGAGCAGGGAGTGGGCAGAGAGACTCGAGGAATCCAAGGTGTTTACTCACTGTCGCCTGCACTTAAAAGTGGCTGACTTTGCACAGGAGTCTCAACTCTGCTTCCAGGATGCCCTGGCCTGGTACAAAATGGCTTTCCACATCTGCTGAACCACAGTGTCAGCAGACAGCACTGGACAGACTGAAAGATCCCACATGCGCCCTGTTGGCAAGGTGCAGCCAGCTGCAGCTGTCAGTCACAGGTCTGGACACTCCCATAGTGTCTGGAAGGCTCCCAGGTGGTATCTGATACAGATACTATTTTCAAAAAAGAGTTGGGCTGGAGAGATGGATCAGCAGTTAAGAGCACTGACTGCTCTTCCAGAGGTCCTGAGTTCAATTCCCAGCACCCACATGGAGGCTCGCAACTGTCTATGATCCAACGTCCTCTTCTGGTGTGCAGGCAAAATGTAGACCAAACACAGTATACACAATAAATAAATAAACTTAAAAAAACAAAAAAGAGATGGACTGGAGAAATGGATCCCTGGCTGCTTTTCCAGAGGACTGGGGCTCAACTCCCAGCAACTACATGGTGGCTCACTCCAAAATCCTGTAACTCCAAAATCTGACACCCTAAGGCATACATACAGGCAAAACACCAATGCACATAAAATAAAAAAGTTAATTAATTAGATAAATAAAATTTAAAAGGCCAATGGAGACACACACCTTTAATCCCAGCCCTCAGGAGGCAGAAGCAGGTGGATCTCCCTGAGTTCGAGACCAGCCTGGTCTACAGAGTGAGTTCTAGGACAGGCTTCAAAGCAACACAGAGAAACCCTGTCTCAAAAAAATCGTTAAAAAAAAAATGAGAGAGACTTTTTGCTGACCCAGATTTGGTGGGGGGGTGCTATCATCTAAAGCTAGGTGGATGTGAGAGAGAGAGAGGCTCTTGTCTATACAGGTGAACTAAGTAACAGCCACAGGGCTTTAAAAAAAAAACAAGCCGGGCGGTGGTGGCACACGCCTTTAATCCCAGCACTCGGGAGGCAGAGGCAGGCGGATCTCTGTGAGTTCGAGACCAGCCTGGTCTACAAGAGCTAGTTCCAGGACAGGCTCCAAAACCACAGA
The DNA here is from genome assembly GCF_950005125.1 of Chionomys nivalis. Lineage (NCBI taxonomy): Eukaryota > Metazoa > Chordata > Mammalia > Rodentia > Cricetidae > Chionomys > Chionomys nivalis. The sequence goes on from NC_080092.1 coordinate 87,181,711, forward strand.
GAAACCCTGTTTCGAAAAAAAAAAAACCAAAAAAAAAATTTAAAAAAAGAAAAAAAAACAAACCATATACTGGAAATACCAAAAATACCACCCACAGAGGAACCAGATCCACAGTGGGAGGGGTTCCACCTCCTGCATCTCCAACCCCACTCCCAGCCGTGTCCTGCTGGGCCCGTCATCCACCACACAGGAAATGGTTTGAGTTTTTCTGTTATGAATGTGGTAGCAGTTTCTATTATCAGCAGAGATGGGAGAAAACACCCATTTTCTTTCAGCCTGTTCACAATTGTTAACATGGCTGTATCTCACCGCATGTGGTCCGAAGCATGCTTTATCTAACATACTTTATCATGCTTTATCATACAGCTAACATGACTGTATCTCCCTGCGTGTGCTCTGAAGCATAGTTTTACAATTGTTGTTGTTAGCATTATATAAATCTCCTACTCTTTATTTAAAATAAGCAATGGTGGTGCACGCCTTTAACCCCGGCTCTCAGAAGGCATAGACAGGTGTATCTCCATGAGTCTGAAGCCAGCCTGGTTTACAGAGTGAGTTCCAGGACAGCAAGGGGTACACAGAGAAACCCTGTTTCAAAAAACTGAAAGAGAGAGAGAGAGAGAGAGAGAGAGAGAGAGAGGCCCCAGCGGCTCCCCCATCCTCAAGGAGCACATATCTCTCCAGATTTTGCAGCCTTTCCCCGTCCTTCTGTGGTACCCACACTTCGAGACAGTCTCTTGTGAGCCCCGCTTTCTGCACATTCCTGACTTTTCAGAGTTCCTCAGATGAACCAGGCTGGTCTTTGGGGTGAACAGGATTTGTAGGGGGAAGAGAGAGAGCGCTTTTCAGGATCCTGCCTTGGTGTTTGGGGTCACTCTGGGGGAGCAAGGGCCATGCTGTAACAATAATCCTCAGGCAGCCCACAGGGTGGCCCATGTGCTGAGGGCAGGAGCTGCTGCCAACAGGGAGAATCAACTGGATGAACAAGTCACCCTGGAAAGCCATCCTTCAGTCCCAATCAAGCCTTCAGAAAGCACAGTCCTGGCTAAAAACGTGTGTGTGTGTGTGTGTGTGTGTGTGTGTGTGTACAGAAAGCTGAAATCAACTTCAGATGTCTTCCTTGATAATTTCCTATATTATTTATTTGTCTGTTTGTTTGAGATAGGGTCTCATTATACTGCCCTGGCTGGCTTTGAACTCGTTATGTAAATCAGGCTGGTCTTGAATGATCTATCTGCCTCTGCCTTATTTTTCTGAGATAGATATTCTCTCTGAACTTGGAACTAAATGATTGGCTAGATTGGCTGTCCAGAGAACTCAGGGGACCTGCCTGTCTCCTTCCCGCAGCTCCCTTCCCCGCCCCCTCGGTGCTAGGCATATAGATGCATGCTACCACACTCAGCTCTTATGCAGATTCTAGAGATCTGAATTCACATCTCCATACCCATGGTACAGGCACTGCACTGGCTGAGCCACCTCCCCAGAGCCCTTCCTGACATTTAAACTGCAGTCTCATGAGACTTCCAAGAAATGATCGGAAAAACTATTCCCTGAATTCCTGACCCACTTACGTGTTCATCATCATTTTACTTCACTGTTCCCTGTCTAGGCAGGATCTCATGTAGCCCAGGTTAACCCTGAATTGACTGTCTTCCCAGTGCTGGGATCCCAGGCATGCACCACCATATTCTGTTACGTGGTGCTGGAGACTGAAGCCAGAGCCTGCCAGGGCTCAGGCATGCCAGGGAAGTACTCAAGTGAGCTACATCTCTAGCCCCGTTTATCATCATCATTTTAAACCACAAGGTTTGGAGATTGTTCCTGGACCAGCAGAGAGTTAACAAACCTATGGCTACTAAGGAAGAAGGGCCAGCCTGACACTTAGGGGACCAAAGGTTTCATTCTGGCTTACCATCAGCCCCATGTCATAAGAAGCCCAAGCCATGTGGAGAACTCACATAAGAAGGACGTTAGACACTCCAGATAGAATGCTTGCCCAGCGAGTGCCCAGCAAACAGCCAACACCAACGGCCGTCTCTGGACCAAGTGCGGAGGCTCCTCTCTCCTCGGAGCCTAGATAACTGCAGCCTTAGCTATCATGACATGGAGTAGAACGCACAGCTGAATTCAGTTAACCCACAGCAACCTAAGGAAGCAAGATGGCTGGGGTTTCAAGGCTCTGTTCCCCACCCAGTACCCCCTTCCTTTTTCTGTGGGTGCTCACAGACCCGGGCAGCTGCTTCCTAAGGAAGTGCTCCAGAGCTTTTGTTTCTACCACAGGGCTTTGACACCTGGCTGGAAGAAAGCAGTGGACGCCCTCGCCTTACAGGGGACACCTGCTCTATGTAGCCAGAGGGAACTAGAAACAGTTCCAAACAGACCCAACAGGTCCCTGGGACACACAGGCAAAGAGTGAAACAAATGTTGTTTGCCACCTGTCTTAGTCAGGGTCACTATTGCTGTGGTGAAACAGCATGGCCAAAGCAACTTGGGCACAAAAGGGTTTATTTGGCTTGCACTCCACATCATAGTCCATCACTGAGGGATGTCAGAACAGGAACTCAAGCAGGGCAGGAACTTGGAGGCAGGAGCTGATGCAGAGGCCATGGTGGGGTGCCACTTACTGGTTTGTTCAGGCTGCTTTCTTGCTTTTCTTTCTTTTTTTTTTTTTTTTTTTTTTTTTGGTTTTTTGAGACAGGGTTTCTCTGTGGTTTTGGAGCCTGTCTTGGAACTAGCTCTTGTAGACCAGGCTGGTCTCGAACTCACAGAGATCCGCCTGCCTCTGCCTCCCAAGTGCTGGGATTAAAGGTGTGCACCACCACCGCCCGGCATCAGGCTGCTTTCTTATAGAACCCAGGACCACCAGCCCAGGGATGGCACCACCTGCAATGGGCTGGGCCCTCCCCAATCAATCACTAATTAAGAAAATGCCCACAGGCTTGCCTGCAGCCACATCTTATGGAGACATTTTCTCGTTTGAGGCTTCCTCCATTCCAGTGACTAGCGTGTGTCAAACTGACATAAATGAGGCAGCATGTCCCCTAACTTCCAAGAGGCCACGTTCTGTAACTGCCTATTGGTTAGGAGCGACTGGCTTCGCAGAGTACCAGGGGCCTGAGCTGAGTTTAACAGGGGACTGTGGTCTCTGTTTCTGGGAAGATCTAGCTGCTGCTTTGTTAAGAGCCTCTGTTTACTGAAGAGCCTTCACAAGTACTTCTTACTAGCAGAGCCTACAGCCATGGGTGAGGCGAGATCGCTGTCACTCCCACTAGGAGACTAAACTCTTCAAAGTCAAGAAGTCAAGAAGCCATGGCTTCTGCTCATAAGCACACTAACTGATGAATTTGGCTTCCCTTCTGTTCCCAAAGCCTGCTGCTTCCCATGATGCCTCCTGTGTCACACTGAGCAGTTGTGGAAGAGACCCGTTAAAATCGCTGCTGGCCACAGCAACTGACCCTTCCCGCCTCTGCATCCTCCCTACACAGTCATCATGTTAGTAAAGCCATGTTTATTAAGCCAGGAAGGTATCTACCCCCAACTTCAGAAGTCACTCAGTTTCCAGAGGCTGGAGAGCATAGTTTCTTACTGACCCAGGCAGAAAGTGTTAGAGGCACAAGCTGGCCCCCAGGACACCACTCAGTGGGAATATCAGTCTTTACTCTGGCTTTTTCTCTTCTCTTTTAGTTTTATTATTAATTTGTGTGTGTATGTGTGTGTGTGTGTATGTATGTATGTATCTGTGTGTTTGGATGCAGGCGTACGTGGAGGTCAGAAGTTTCCAGGGTTGTTGGGCAAAGGCCTCTACCTCTTCAGCCAACTCCTCACCCTCTTCCCTCTCCCCCACCACACCTTTCTTCTATTGTTCCATTTCCTTGTTTTCACCTTTCAAAACCCACGCTTCTGGTATTGCCCAGCGATGTGGCAGCTCTATGGGCCTTACTTAAAATCAAGGCTGCTTTGACTCATGAATCACAAATAAAAGCCAATTGCATCTCTAACCCAGTTCACTGCAATTTTATCGTTCTCTCTCTCTCTCTCTCTCTCTCTCTGGGTTTTCTAGACAGAGTTTCTCTGTGTAGCTTTAGAGCTTGGTAACTTTATCTCTTTGTGCATCCATTGGCATCTCTCAACTCATCCAGGGCCGTCTGACTTGGTCTGACCTCTTATTGTCTTCAGAGAGACCCAACCACACATTTCTGGTGTCCCTTTCCACCTTTCCATATGTAATGAAGCAGGAACTTCATCTGGTCCCCGGTGCCAGGAAGCACAGCTGGGACATTGACCAGGGCAGGGTGTGATGGCTGCCGTAATCCCCAGTGTCCTGGCCACCCTGCTCCCTTCGTCCAGAAATAAAACACTGAAGAGCCTGCCACTTTCCTTCTCTATTTTAAAATAGTTTAGGCAGGGCTCAGCGGTTAAGAGCACTGCCTGCTCTTCCAAAGGTCCTGAGTTCAATTCCCAGCAACCTCATGGTGGCTCACAACCATCTGTAATGAGATCTGGTGCCCTCTTCTGGTCTACAGGCATACGTGCAGACAGAATATTGAGAATACTGTATATGTAATAAATAAATAAATCTAAAAAAAAAAAGAATTGGTATTTAAAAAATTTGGGCAACACAGAAAAATCTGAGTGTCAAACAAACAAAACATGAGAAGACTGGACGCTCGCTTGCGTACCCAGATCCCACCTGTGCTGAGGAGCAGGGAAAAGATGGCCACACTGGGGTAAAGGCCTGCCGGGTGTCACTCAAGGTTCCTGTGGAGCTGGGATTGAATTGCCGGGACCTTTTCAAGAACCTAGTTACCAAACTCATGTATCAAATATAATTTCGTTTAACCTTCATGCTCACAAAGGCTGCCCCAGGAGACACATGAAGCCTCCTGCCTTTGCTTGCTCTCTGGAGGTCAATTCATTCTTGATCTTAACCTTTGTGACAGTGAGCACCACCTCCACCTCCTCAAACCCCTTCCCCTCTCACCAGGCTTGAGTTCTTTTTCCTCTAAAGATGAAGTCAAGCCTGTCACCCTGGTAACTGTTTCCTTTGGCCTTACGAGAGTGGCCTTTGTTTCTCTGCTCTTCTCTTGCTGTGGTCTCTCCCACCTCCTTTGTGACACTTACTGTGAGTGATTCAGCCATTATTGGAGTCCCCCTCCCCCCCCTCCAGGGACCAGCTCTGCTTTTCCTTCCTTCCCCAAGGCCACGGCACTGCAGGCCCCTATAAACGCTGCTGCTGACGGAATGCCACCCTTTAGAAGGTGAAGGCCCGTCAAAGAGTGTGCTGGGTTCTAGACATCCCAGCTACACCTTCCTCAAACTGTTGTGTTCTCAGTGAGAGGAGAAGCGCCTGACTCCGGCTATTTGTTATTCAGCTCGTTTACACCACCTTGTGGTCAAACTAAGCAACTACTCTTTTCAGCTCTATAGCCCTGGCTGGCATTGAATTCCAAACAATTCTCCTGCCTTAGTCTCGAGTGATTATAGGTATCTGCCACCAGTTTTTTTGTTTTGTTTTGATACAGGCTCTCTCTATGTAGTCCTGGCTCATATAGAACTCACAAAGTAGACCACGCTGGCCTCAAACTCACAGAGATTTGCCAGCCTCTGCTTCCCCACAAGAACTGGGGTCAAAGGTGTGCACCATCACGTCCAGTACCACCAAATAGGTTTTATTTTTTTTTAATCCCTTTTTATTTTTTTATGTGCACATGTATTTCTGTGTAGGATGTCCAATCCCCTATAACTAGAGTCACAGACAGTTGTGAGCTACCATGTGGGTGCTGAGGCCTGAACCGGGGTCTTCACAACCAGATAGTATCAACAGTTCAGTGGAACAGTGATGCACTCAGGACATCCCATCCTGATGACAGGATTAGTGGACTCACACAGGGGTTTGAGGGCCTGCCTGCTCTTGTGGGTTCTAGCTCAAAAAGCCCTAAGCACGCTTGCCCTAGCACCCTGAGCAGCCCCTCTCTCTCAAGTCCCTGTACTCCATACAGCTACTTGCGGACCACTGTTGTTGAACATGCTGGCTTCCTTGGACCCTAACTCAAAGGGCATGGCTTCCTCGATTTCTTTTTCCGTTTCCCTCTTCCCAGAAGCTGATGAGGGTGACAGTGTGCTCTCAAACGATCCTCGAGCTAAAAGAGAGGGGGGGGGGGGGAGGAAAAGGGTTTGAGAGAGCTTATCTCTTTTGTCCCTTCAGCTATGATTCCTTCTGGAAGATGCCACAACATGGTGTTTTCCCCCTCTTTTTTGCTATGCTGAGGATTAAACCCAGGGTCTTGTAAACGTTATGTAGATACTCTGCCACTGACCTACATGTCTTTAATTCTAGCACTCAGGAGGCAGAGGCAGTCAGATCTTTGAGTTCAAGACTAGCCTGGTCTATAGAGTGAGTTCCAGGATGGCCAGGGTGACACACATAGAGAAATGCCATCTCGAAAAGCCAAAACCAACCAACCAGCCAAATAAACAGACAAATGAAAATAAAATAAATAAATAAAAAACAAAACCACCACCAACAAAACATAGCGGTATGCCACACATGCACACATACACATACAAGTAAACAAAATATATTTTAAAGTGGACTAATAAACATGAGTTGGGGAGGAGAGGTGGTGTGTGACAGGGCCTGGGAGACCGTGGCTTCTAGCTGACAGACCCAGTTGTTGCTGAGGACTGTGTGCACTGTGACCTTGCAAAGAGAGGTTTGATCTCAGTCTGTCTACAATAGAGGGGAGGAAGTCTTCTCCTGGGATGCTGAAAAGACAGAATTAAAAACATAAATTACTCTTGTCCAGCTTTGGAGACACCACTCATGGCCTTCGCCCAGCATTGTATAGCAGAGATAAGGCTTCTGTGAGTTATCTTAGAAAAGAACAGACTCACAGTGGGCTGGGGGACAAGGGAGGCAGAACATAGACTCTTTTGGTGATGGCAGTGGTGGGTGAGGCAGGGCTGGTAGGGTTTCTGCCAGGGGTCCAACCCCAAGACCCATGCCATGGGTTTTCACACTTTTCTTCTCTCCCTCCTTCCCTTCCCTCCTTCCTTCTTTCCCTTCTCCCTTGAGGGAGTCAGTTTTTCTCTTCTGCCATGTGGGACTCCGGGATCAAACTCAGGTCGTCTTGTTTGGTGGTAAGTGCCCTCACCCACTTGCCCACAGACTCACACTCAATCCGGAGACCACTGTTGGGCTAAGTTGTCTCTGTCCTACCCTGCCCTAGTGTTACTGTCTCAGCTAGCTGCCAAACAATGGTCCCAGGAATCTCTTTCTCTCTCTCTGTCTTTCTCTATTTCTCTCCCTTCCTCCCACTTCCTCTCTCTCTAGCTCCTTCTCCCCTCATGTTCACGTGTGTTTGTGTGTGTGTACATGCCCATGCAGGCAGGCATTTGTATGCTAGGCATGTGTTGTCAGAGGACAACTTTTCAGAGCTGGCTTTCTCTTGCCACCTTGTGGGATGCGAGGTCAGGCCTCAGGTCATCAGGCTTTCCAGATAAAGGAGCACTGGTTGTGCAAGGCTGACAGACAACCAAGACTGACAACCAAGACAGACTGACAACCAAGACTGACAACCAAGGCTGACAACCAAGGCTGATAACCAAGACTGACAGACAACCAAGACTGACAGACAACCAAGACTGACAACCAAGGCTGACAACCAAGACTGACAGACAACCAAGACTGACAACCAAGGCTGACAACCAAGACTGACAGACAACCAAGGCTGACAACCAAGGCTGACAGACAACCAAGGCTGACAACCAAGACTGACAGAGAACCAAGACTGGCAACCAAGACTGACATCTCAGAAACCAAGGTGGAGGGAGAGAGAGCAGACCCCCGAAAGCTGTCCTCTGAGCTCCACACACACGCCATGCACGTGTCTCCACACACTCACATCACACTCATATACACTATGCACACACAATAATAATAAATAAATATTTTTTAAAGGACAAAGTGGGACTGGAGTCATGGCTCAGCAGTTAAGAGTCCCGACTACTCCTCCAGAGGATTCAGCTTCAACTCCCAGCAGCCACATGGTGGCTCACTGCCATCTGTAACTCCAGTTCCAGAGGAACTGAGGCCTTCCGGCCTCCACGGGCACCAGGCATGCACATGGTACACAGGCATACTGCAGCCAAAATATTGAAACACATAAAATATATAAATCTAAAAAAAAAAAAATTAAGGCCGGGCGGTGGCGGTGCATGCCTTTAATTCCAGCACTCAGGAGGCAGAGGAAGGCAGATCTCTGTGAGTTTGAGGCCAGCCTGGTCTACAGGCACCAAAGCAACAGAGAAATCTTTTTTTTTTTTTAATTTTATTTATTATTTATTTATTTATTTATTTATTTATTATGTATACAGTGTTCTGCCTGAATGTATCCCTGTAGGCCAGAAGAGGGCACCAAATCTCATTACAGATGGTTGTGAGCTACCATGTGGTTGCTGGGAATTGAACTCAAGACCTTTGAAAGAGCAGGCAGAGCTCTTTACCACTGAGCCATCTCTCCAGCCCGCAACAGAGAAATCTTGTCTCCAAAAACCAAAAATAAAAAAATTACAAAAGGACAGTGACCTGTGTAGTGGTAATCGCTCTGGCCATGACCTCCGGCTTTCTGACCTGATAGAGGCGGTGTTTCTGGTCTGCCAACATGACCCCTTTAAAGGAGGGGGGGGCAGTCGTACTCTTTCTCATGCGGTAGTCAGAGATCAGATTGCTGGTGCCATTCACCCTCCGGGCAGAACAGAAGACCACTGTGGCCACCTACCTTGTTTGTATCTGTGAGTGTATGCTAATAAATCTTTGTTACCCTTTTAAACGGGCTCTTGCGGATTCACCTACAGACCTGGAAAAGGGCACACAATCCCAAGGTCACCCTGAACACCTACCTGGAGAGTTCACAGTCCTGGGGTGGGTAGGATAGATAGATCCGGGAAGGGCTGGCGACTCCCTGTGAAGAGGAAATATGTGAGGCCAATCTTCAGGTTGGACATCTGGAGAAGAGAGATCTTTAGAAACCTATAGAGCTCTCCTGGAATTAACCAGCTAAATGCTGACTAGAAAGATTTACAGGGAAGGAGCAAAGAGAATAATCCCTGAAGCATGAGGAATATTCTGTGGCTTTTGATTGTTTGGGGGGGGGGGGCACAGAAACTCATGTAGTTCAAGTCGGCCTTGAACTCACTAGGTAGCTAAGGCTGATCCTAAACTCCTGACCCTCCTGCCTCTGCCGCGCCCCCCCCCCCCCAGTGCTAGTCTGTCAGGTGGAGAGGAAGAGCCTGTAGCTCACAGAGCATATGTTGAACACCTGAGGGCATTTCCCCTCAACAGGGATGAGGCAGAGTTCCAAACACTGCTCTGGTCCAAACTAACCAAGATTTACAGCAATCTTTGAAAGGAACCAGAATAGCGGGGCATCCTGGGAGGGAAGGGATTCTGGAGTCTCTGAGTGGTCCTCCCTGAAACTGTGAGTGTCCTCGAAAAAGAAAAGCATCGAGATCTAACACAGAGAGAAGGCAGCATTCAGACAGCCGAAAGCAAAGGTGCTGGCTTTAGGGGCTGTAGAGATGGCTTAGCTGTCTAGACTGTTCCTGGATCTTCCAGAAGACCAAAATTTGCTTCCCAGCACCCACGTGGGGCAGTTTGTAGCCACTTGGAACTCTCAGTTCCAGGGATCCAACACTCTTCTATGTACCTGCATTTACACATGTACATGCCTACATGCACACACACACACGCACACACATGCACGTACGCACACACGCACATAATGTTTAATTTCTTTTTAATGTTAAAAATAATGATGCTGACCTTTTAGCAAAGTTAGTTGGTACATGCCTGTAAACCCCAGCACTCAGGAAACTGAAGCAGAAGGATTTCAAATTAAAGGCTAGCCTGGACTACATACTAAGACCCCGTCTTTAAACAAGCAATAACAAGAATAAAAAGCAATTCAGGAGTGCTTGCAGAGGTCAGTAGTCCCAGCTACTATAAAGCTGAAGCAGGAGGATCAAAAGTACAAGACCAAGCTGGGCAGTGGTGGCACATGCCTTTAGTCCCAGCACTCAGGAGGCAGAGGCAGGAGGATCTCTGTAAGTTCGAGGCCAGCCTGGTCTACAGAGCGAGTGCCAGGACAGTCAGAGCTGCTACACAGAGAAACTCTCTCAAAAACCCAGAAAAAAAAAAAAAAAAAAAAAAAAGGATCCCCAGTTGCTAGGTTCCTCCGCTTCAAATGCAATAAACCAAATCAAACCGAATTAATAAATTCAGATTTAATAAACAGGACAATGCAGAGCAGAGCATTCTTGGTTGACCCTCAGGAAGGCAGGAGAGAGAACACTAGAACACACAAAGACAGATCTGTGGGGGAGAGGGGAGTCTTAAACAGCCCATAGGTGGTGTTGAGCAGTTCCAGGGGAGGGGCAGGCTCTCTCAGGGAGGGGTCTGGAATGGGTTGGAGTGGGGCTGGGCGGAGCTTCCCAAAGGTCATCATCCTGCATCTTAGGTTCTCTAGAAACAGTATGGCTGTTCCTAACAACAGAAAGAACAAATGAATCTGATTGGTTGGACTGAAACGCTTGCATTCTATGTCAGTTGACAGTGATGGAACGCACAAGAAAAGTCTCTGATCTTTGATTCCTGGTTGGTGAAAATTGTAACTTGGCAACAAATGTGGATTTTGTGCTTATAAGCCCTGCTTCTGGCCCTGCTCGGTCCTGCCAGGAGAAACAAGGCTCCCAAGTCCTTGACTTGCAACCCTGATGGATCAGCAACCTGCTTATGCGGTGGTTTATTAAAATCTTTGGAACCCATAAGTGTTGCCTCTCTCCTTCCTGGTGGCTCATAAAGGACTGGGTGTCACAGTACACACACAGGTAGGCAAAACACCAAAGACATAAAGTAAAAATAAAAATTAAAAACTTAATTAAGAAATCTTAAATAAACTGGGCTGTGGTGGCTCACGCCTTTAATCCCAGCACTTGGGAGGCAGAGGGAGGAGGATCTCTGTGAGTTTGAGGCCAGCCTGGTCTACAAGAGCTAGTTCTAGGACAGGCGCCAAAGCTACAGAGAAACCCTGTCTCGAAAAAAAAAAAAAAAAAAAAAATGCCTGGAAATGTCTCTTGATACCACCACTCACAGGAAGAAGACGGGCTGACAGCTCCTACTTAGAAAACACTGACCATTCTGAAGGCAACACTGTCACTCCCGGCCTGGCTCCTCGGCAGCAGGATGACAGCCATGAACATACTCAGAAGGTACTGGGTCTCAGGCTACGGGACCGGGAAGTACACAGTACCTTCCAGAAGAGAGCCAATGGACTAAAATCTATCCTTCCTCCTTTTGTTGTCCCAGGCGGGAGGAAAGACATAATAAAGCTCCCGTCTGGCAAAGAAAAACAAAATAAATTGCTATTTGAAATCGGAAGCAATCATTCTGTCTACTGTTCTAAGAAAAATAAACAAATCAAGGAGTGGCATTTGGAGCTGCCCAGAGTCAATGCCAGAGAACCAGAGTTTGAAAGAGGCCTAGAGCCATTGTTTAGCTCCCTAGGGTGCTACTCCTCCCTGACTTTGTGCTCCGGCTAATCATCTCCCCACCCCCACTCCTGGCACTCCTAGAGTCAAATGTGCCCTGTCACCAAGTCCTGCAGATTTCAGGGCTCTGCCTTAGCCTCACTGGGTTTGACTTCATCAACCTGACTACATGCGTAAGCATACGCCACAGCACCTGAACCTCCAACCCCGAGCGTGCGTTCAGCTTTCTGTTTTGTTTTCTTGTCTCACTATGTAGTTCCAGCTGTCCTGGAACTCACACTGTAGACCAGGCTGGCTTCAAACACACAGAGATCTGTCTGTTTTGGCCTCCCCTGTGCTGGGATTAAAGGCGCTATCACGTCCATTTCAAACTACAACTTCCTAAAGATAATAAATAGAAGATTATATAATGGTGGCAGCAATCACTCAGAGCCTTTTGCTTATACTTTTTAGAAGTCTAAGAGTAGCTGGGCAGTGGTGGCACACACCTTTAATTCCAGCACTTGGGAGGCAGAGGCAGGGGGATCTCTGTGAGTTCGAGGCCAGCCTGGTCTACAAGAGCTAGTTCCAGGACAGGCTCCAAAGCTACAGAGAAACCCTGTCTCAAAAATCAAAGCAAAAAACAAAAAACAAACAAACAAAAAAGTACCCATACGATGTCATACAGAGTGACAGAGAAAGAGAGAGTGACAGAGATGGAGACATAAAAAGAGAGAGCAGAGACAAGGCAGAGAGACAGAGAGAGAAATATCCACAGAGACTAAATGACCCATATCTCCTTAACGGGCACTGCTTAAGTGATTACCAATGTTTTTGTACAATAACCAAGGTCTTCATGCATAAATCTTCATTTCTGGTCTGTTTTTTGCCTTGAGACAGAGTTTTTACAAAGCCCAGGCTGTCCTCAAATTTACAGTGTACCCCCAAATGACCTCAAACTTCTGCTCCTCCTGCCTTTGCCTCCCAAGTGCTGGGATTGAACCCAGGGCTTCCCGCATACCAGGCAGGCCCTCTACCAACTGAGCTACACCCCAGCCTTGTCCATCACCTTAGGAGAGTCTCCAAGAGATGAAGTCACCGAGCAAGAGAAAGGTTTCCTAGTCCTTGGGACAAATTGTCCCCGAATCTCCCCACGAGCAACTGTTGCACAGCCTTACAGCCTTTTCTGCAAGCAGCTTCCTAGGGTGCTTATCTCAGCACCCCACAATTATGACCACTTTGGGCAGAAAAGAATGCAAGAACAGTGGCTATTAAATATGAGAGAAAAATTGCCTAGCTGGGAGCTTTTGAAAGGAAGGCATTTTGCGAGCTTTTGAAGCCTAATTACTGTTTAATCAATCCAACTACGTGCAAACTCGCTGTTGCCTGTTGCAGAGCCTGGGAATTTCAGCGTGTGGCTGGTAATTTTGTCACTGCTGGGAGCACCCTTCATAAGCTTTTTCAGGCTCCCTTCCCACCTCAGATGAAGCCAGTAAAGCTCCTTCTCCCTTGTCCACTTATCTAAGAGACAGGCTTCCTCAGCTGATAGCAACAGAGAGGCTCACAGGGCAAAGAGGGGCTAGCGACCACTGCCCACAGTTGTGCCCAAGCTCCAGGTTCTTAGCTGCCACATTTCACGGTGACAAGCAAGGTGTCCCTGGAAGAATTTCCCAAAGTTTGGATCCACCATGGGACTTGGCTATAGCGCAGTGGTAGAGTCCTTGCTTGGCACGTGCCAGGCCCTGGGTTTGTCCTAACAGTGTTTGGATGCAGCTGCCCTGGAGAGAGAGAGAAGCCACCACAAAGCAGTTCATTCTTTTTTTTTTTTTTTTTGGTTTTTTGAGGCAAGGTTTCTCTGTAGCTTTGGTGCCTGTCACGGAACTAGCTCTTGTAGACCAGGCTGGTCTCGAACTCACAGAGATTCGCCTGCCTCTGCCTCCCGAGTGCTGGGATTAAAGGCGTGCTCCACCACTGCCCGGCCATTCTTTTTGTTTTGTTTGAGACAGGGTTTCTCTGTGTAGCCTTGGCTGTTCTGGAACTTGCTCTGTAGACCAGGCTGGCCTCAAACTCAGAGATCTGCCAGCCTCTCTTTCCCAAGTGCTGGGATTAAAGGTGGGAGCCACCACCACCAGGCATTGGTAGCTAGCTCATTCTTATTAAGAATGGAAAAGGCCACAACTCTCTGGTCCAGAAGTAGAGAGTCTCCAGGAACTACAGAATAGACAAAGAAAGGTTTCCAGAGGAAAGAACAGCACTATAGCTAACTATAAGAGTAAAGAAAAATAATATCCACTCAGACGCTCGATGTGGTCATGACCCACCCTCGGCTAAGGGAACTGGTTAAAAAGAGGACATGACTGGTCCACAGTATGGTTAAGGGGAAGGTTTTTGTTGCTGTTGATTGGGTGGAAGTGCCACACCAGTTTCTGGCATCCATATAGCCAAAGAGTCTGGGATGTTTGGGTGAAAGTTCCATCCCAAGTCCCTTCCCCTGGGAATTGCCTCAGTCCAGACTCCACTCCAGAGAAAGTCCACCAAACGATGACCCCCCTCCCCAGAGATGGTCAAGACCACTCCCATAGGGTATTTAAACTGCCCCCCCCCAACAAACATGTAGTTTTCCAGTTTTCCTTTCCTGTCTCCTCTCTGGGAGGCTGGAAAGCCATCTGGGAGTATTGGTATCCATTAAACCCGGGCTTTTCCTAACTCTGTTTAATTTGGTCTGATTCAGATTATTGTGTCGGCAGAGAAGTTTATTAGGGTATAGAAAATTTTCAGTTATTGTTTGGTTTTTCAAGACAGGGTTTCTTTGTATAGCCCTGGCTTTCTTGGCACTCGCTCTGTAGGCCAGGCTGGCCTCAAACTCACAGAGATCCACCTGCCTCTGCTTCCCGAGTGCTGGGATTAAAGGCATGCGCCACCATCTACTGGCAAATGGGAAGATTTTTACTGTAGATACAAGACAGGGTACAGCCAGGGGCATCTGGAAGAGTTCAGAGCAGGGAGAGAAGGTAGTGGATTGAACAAGGCCAGTAGACTAGAGCTGTCCATGAAGGAAGCAGGAGCAGAATGGGGGTGGAGAAGACAGAGGGAGAGCAGAGAGGTGGGAGGAGAGAGACAGAGAGGAAGACCAAGAGAGCACAGCTAAAATAGCCGGGTTATGAGGAGAATGAGAGTTGTGGGGAGGGAAGCCGAGGGGCTGAGGGAGTTTAGGGTAGGGGAGGAGGTGAGAAGGGCCAGGGTGCTAGCACAGACTTTGAAGTGTGTAACAGGTACTTGAAATGGGTACTGAGGAAGCCTGGAGGCCAGCATGACTTCGGGATGCTAATTAGGTACCACAGGTAGCCATTGGTCCCTTCTGCCTTGCCTTGCTGAGTTTGGGGAGAGGGAGCTTCCTTTAGACCTGACAGAAACTGCTTAAATGAGCTCAAGGGTCACGTGTAGGTCATTCAGGCCTGGAAAACCAAGGGCCATTTTGGGTTTCTGCGGGTGTGTCTATGTGGAGAGTGTTTTCCAGGGGTCCCTGGGCCTCCCCAAGTCTTAGCCACGACCGGAAGCGACTTGGGGAGGAAAGGGTTTATTTCAGATCACACTCACAGGTCACACCCACCAGTGCAGGAACAGATGCAGAGGCCATGGAGGAGTTTCCTGGCTTGTTCCCATGGCTGGCTCTGCCTGCTTTCTTATACCATCCAGAACGACCCGCCCAGGGATGGCACTGTCCGCAGTGGGAGGACCCACCACAATAATCATCAATCAAAACAATGCCCTACAGGCTTGTGTAGAGGTCAGTCCTATGCAGGCATTTTTCTCAAAGATTCCGTCTTCCCAGAAGCCCCTAGCTTGTGTTAAGCTGATGTAAAAACTTACCAGCACAGCCTCACCTATTTGAGACACTCAAAACCAAGTGTGAATTGGGTGTAGTGGAGCATGCCATAATCCCTGCACTCAGGAGGAAGAGAAAGGCGGATCTCAAGGCCAGCCTGGTCTGCCTGTCCAGGTCAGTCAGAGCTGGGACCCTGTCTCAAATAACAATAACAACAACAACAACAACAACAACAAGATAAGTAGTCCATCTACCCACCAGCATGTCTCCTGGCAGCGGTGCCCCTGCCCTGCCCCCTCAGGATCACACCTATTACTAAGTGCCTTAAATAAGCAAAACAAAACCCCCAAATCCAACAACTCATGTAGCCCAGGCTGGCCTTAAAGTTGCTATGTGACTGAGGCTGGCCAAGTGCTAGGTGTAAGCCACCACACTTGGTTTTATGTCCTGCTGGGGATTGAACCCAGGGCTCTGTGCATGTTGGGTAAGTGATCCACCCACTGAGCTACACCACCAGCTCACCTGCCTTTCAAAGTCTGACAGGTCAAAGCTGGGGCTTTCACCACCCTCTGTAGCTCGCTACCCTCACCAGTTTTGAAGCCTGTCCTGGAACTCGCTC
Source organism: Chionomys nivalis (assembly GCF_950005125.1). Lineage (NCBI taxonomy): Eukaryota > Metazoa > Chordata > Mammalia > Rodentia > Cricetidae > Chionomys > Chionomys nivalis. Next base: position 87,197,682 of record NC_080092.1, read on the forward strand.
TGTGGACCAGAGCTGGCCTTGAACTCACAGAGATCTGCTTGCCTCTGCCTCTCGAGTGCTGGGACAAGAGGCAGCCTTGAAGTCAAGATGCCCCTCACCTTCTTTTTATTCAATCCAAGACCCCAACCCATGGAGTCAAGGTGAGTCTTCCTTAGTTAAACCTTTCTGAGGACAGTTTCATAGACCCACTCAGGGTTCCGTGGCAATAGACAGGGTTTCTCTGTGTAACAGCCCTGGCTGTCCTGGAGTTAGCACTGTAGATCAGGCTGGCCTCGAACTCACAGAAATCTGCCTGCCTCTGCCTCCCAAGTGCTGGGATTAAAGGAATGCACCACCACCGCCAGGCCTTCCATGGCAATTACTAAATCTGTCCAGTTGAGTAACCTTTACAGGGTTGGGGACGCCTGGCATTGGTAGAGAGCTTGCTTATCCTGCAGGAGGCCCTGGGTTAGACCCCCAGCACCATGTAAATTGTAATTCCAGGGCTTAAAAGGTGGTGGTGGGGGCAGGGGAGGATCAGGACTTCAAGGTCATCCTCATCTACTTATAGAATTCAAGGCAAACCTGGGCTACATGAGATTCCTTTTTAGAAATCACATTTTTGAAAAGTCTAAGACAATTGTGCTAAATAGGATCCTCACATTTCTTTAACTACAGTCCCCAAATTCTTCAGGATAGCGTCCTAGGAAGGTAAATGTTATTAACATACTCTGCCACCAGGTGGCGATCTCGCCATCCGTGATCCTCAAAGGACCTTGGCAAAGAGCTGTTTAAACCAGCAACCCTGTTGTGTGCGGGTCACAAGTGGGTGGCTCGAGAGATGCTGGAAGCTTTTTTTGTGTGTGTTTGTGAAGATGTGTGGTGTCCTTTTCAGAAGGGCGTCTCATGAATCCCCCAGATTCGGTAGACACAGACTGGGTCCTGGGATTCTGCATTTCCAACGCTGTTGGGTGGGTGAGGAGCGCGGTGAGGAGAGTTTGGAGGAGGCGTTTGAAGACAGAGGTCTGTGTACAATTGGAGAACTTCCCTGTTTGTCCTACTCAGCAATGAAGGTGGTCTCATCTATCGCTCGTCTGCCGCTCCATCCCTTCGGCCTCCTTGTTCCTGAAATGTGGGGCGTCTCTCCTAGCCGTCCACCCTGCCTGGAATGGTCTTTGTCCAGACATTTCTTCACTAACTCCTTCAGCTTCTTTGAGTCCCCTGCAATAGTAATAGTTTTTGTCACCGTTATTGTCACTAGATTCCTGGGGCCTCTGAGCACTGCACATTTACAGTTTGGGATTTGGGGGAGTCACCACCTCACATCCTGCGTAGAGTCTCTTCCTTGGGTGTGTCTTGTCCCCATGGTACCTGCCTGTCTTGCCCCAGGCCAGGTACCTCTCTCCTAGGTTCAGAATTTCCAGTTAGATGGGGGGTGTCTGTGCCAAGTCACAGTGCCGGTTTCAAGGCAGCTGTGAGTCTACACTAAAGCCTAGAGTAAGTTATAAGATAGAGTGTCCAGGGGCTGGAGAAATGGCTCAGCGGTTAAGAGCACTGACTGCTCTTCAGAGGACCCGGGGTTCAATTCCCAGCACCCACATGGCAGCTCACAACTGTCTGAAAAATCCAGTTCCAGGGGATCTGACACCTTCACACCAATGCACATAAAATAAATAAATCATTAAAAAAATTTTAAAAAAAGATAGAGTGTCCATCCTCCAGACAGATACGTATCAACCCCGTCCATCCTCCAGACAGACAGACATCAACCCCGTCCATCCTCCAGACAGACACACATCATCCCTGTTCATTCTCCAGACAGACAGACATCATCCCCATTCATCCTGTAGACAGACATCATCCCCATTCAACCTGCAGACAGACATACATCATCCCCATCCATCCTGCAGACAGACATACATCATCCCCGCCCATCATACAAACAGACATAGCCTTTCATCCCTCAGACACGTGTTCAGCAAGGCACTCACGCATCTGATCACCTGGCAAGGGGCAGGTGCTTGTAGGGCTCTGAGCCATAGATCTCCAGTGTGTGAAGGACCTGGAGCACCCTTCTCTCTGGGCCTGTGTTGACAGGGATATGCCACCATGGCCAGCTTCTGGTGGCTTTTTGCTAAGTAGAAGTCACTGTGCTTATGTCTTACAGTGGCCCCTACCACTCTGTCTTCCCTTCTCCCACCTGTAGCCCCCACTCCCACCCCGTGCTTTTTCCATCTGGCACTGGTTCTACCAGTTTGACAATCTTTGGCTGTAGCCGGCCTGGGGCTTGAGCTCAGCAAGTGTTCAGTGGCCTCAGCCCTTGCTGAAGTGGATGTGGTTTGAGTGACCCAGGACTTAAGTGCTGGAAGCCTGGTGATGATGCTGAGAAGTGGTGGGGCCGGGTGGGAGCTGCTTAAGTCATGGTGGGTACTGAATTTTGAAGGAACTAAGGTAGCTATCGTGAGACCTTAATGTAGTTCTCAGGCATCGTACTGCTGTTTCAGGCGACCTGAGTTCAGTGCCCAGCACCCGCTTTGGACAGCACACAAGTGCCTGTAAGGCCATTACCAAGGGGCTTGAGGCCCTCTGCTGGCCGCCACAAGCATCCACACACATGGCATGCACTTAGACACAGGAAAACACTTTAGTAAAAATTTTAAGAGAAAGTCGAGGGCTGGAAAGACGGCTTAGCAGGTGAAGATGTTTGCCTAGCAAGCCTGGTGACCTGAGTTCAAACCCCGAACCCCATGTCAAGGTGGAAGGAGAGAGCCAACTTCATAAAGTTGTTCTCTGGCCTCTAGAGGTGCACAATGACGTGTGTACATCCTCATCCCCAACAGATCCCCCCTCCATCCCTCCATCTCTCCCCTTCTCCCTCCCTCTCCCTCTCTCCCCTCCCTCTTCCTCTCTCTCCCCCCCTCTCCCCCCCCACAATGTCGCTCCACGAAGGAGGCGATACACCTGTCACATGAGGTACTTGGGGTCCCTGTCAGGCTGTGAGAGGCAGACCCTGGAGGCCAGTCTCTCTGGGTGCCCCGATAGTCCTTATAGGACAGTGATTCTCAACCGTCCTAATCCTGCAACCCTTTAATACAGTTCCTCATGTTACAGGGATCACCAATCATAAAATTATTTTTGTTACTACTTCATAACTGTAATTTTGCTACTGTTATGAATTGCAATGTGAATCTGTGTTTCCTGGTCATCTTAGGCAACTCTTGTGACCCTAAGGGGCTGTGAGCCACAGGTTGAGAACCACCACTCTAGAGGCAGAAGCCCCTCCTTGTACCTTGTAGTTCCACCGTGTCCCCTTGGACTTTGTAGGGTCTGTGCATGTGGTGGGAGGCGCAGGAAGAAGCTCAGGGGAGAAGACCAGCAGACAGCATCTGAGAGTGAACAAGCCTGCCACAGGGCCCAGAGAAATCCTGCCAGGGGCTAAAATCTACACTTTTAGGATCCTACCCAAACAGCCAAACTCCAAATGTGTGGAGGTGGAGGACGGATGGAAAGGACCCCAGCGTGAGGCTGCAGGGTAAAAAGAAAGTGTGGGCCAGTGAGATGGCGCAGGAGGCAAACTGTTGAGAGCAGCGCCGTTTGTCTCGCCTTACACTTCCAGGTGAGAGTCCATCACTGATGGAAGCCAGCAGGAGCTCGAGGCAGGAACCTGGAGGCAGGAACTGAACCAGAGGTCTCAGAGGAGTGTGGCTTCCTGGCTTGTTCCCCACGGCTTGCCTTTTTATACAACCCAGGACCACCTGCCCCACAATGGGCTTGGCGGTCCCTCCCACATCGATCACTAGGAGCTTGTTAAGTTTGATCCTTGGGACCCACAGGGTAGAAAGAAAACTCCTGAATGCTGTCTTCTGGTTCCAGCTAGGCACTACGGTGTGTGCGCATAAACACACACACACACACACAAATAAATAAATAAATAAAAGAACTTGTCCTTTTTGTCAACTTTTTTTTTTTTTTTAAGATTTATTTATCACACATACAGCATTCTGCATGCAGGCATGCTTGCATGCCAGAAGAGGACATAAGATCTCATTGCAGATGGTTGTGAGTTACCATGTGGTTGGCTGGGAATTGAACTCAGGACTTCTGGAAGAGCAGGCAGTGCTCTTAACTCCTGAGCCATCTCTCCAGCCCCATCAACTTTTCTTCTAAAACTAACCTTACTAGAGAAGCTACCAGCAAAACAAACTCATTTTGGCATAGGACACATACTGTTGCGGTTTTGATTTTGAAATGAGGCTCTCATTTAGCCCAGGCTAGCTGTGTAGCCCAAGCTGACCTTGAACTTCTGACCTCCTGCCTCTACTTTTCCAGTACTAGAAGTACAGGTGTCTGCTATCACACTGGGTGTTTAGTTTCATTCCTATCGCTCTGAGAAAATACTCTGATGTGAGGGAGTGCCTGGAGAGATGGCTCAGCAGTTAAGAGCACCCGTTCTTGCAGAAGACCTGGGTTCCATTCCCAGCACCCATGTGGCAGCTCATAACCACCAATAATTCCAGTTCCAGGGGATCTAATGCCCTCTTCTGACCTCCCAGGGGGCCAGGCTTACATACGGTGCACATAGACACATGCATGCAGGCTGAGCACTCATATACATAAAAAAAACCAATCTTTAAATTTTTTAAAAATACCCAACAAAAAGCAACACGTGGGATAAAGAGATTTATCGCATCCCACGGTGACAGGCTACAGTCCATCTCGGCCGGAAGTCACACTGGCGAGAGCTCGAAGCAGCTCACCACATAGTGGATGCATGCCTGCCCAGTGCTCAGCTGACTTTCTCTGCCTTTCTCTAGTCCAGGGGTGCAAACCTGGGCATGGTGTTGCCCCCTTTCAGGCGAGGTCTTTCCACACTAATGAAGGAGACCGTAAGAATTTCCCACAGACACGCTCATAGGCCAGCTTGATCTAGATAATTCCTGGTGGAGACTCCCTTCCCAGGTTGTCAAGTTGACAATCAGAAGAAACCTTTATACCTGGTTTTGTGCAGTGGGGTTGTGGGAGGGGGAGAACCGAACCCAGTGCTTCCAAAAGTCTGTAAAATTGTTTTCTGGGTAGATTTGATCCTTGGTGGATCATATTTCCAAGTATTTACTGGGTTCTTTAGAAAAAAATACCCTAGTTGCTGCCTATTTACCTCCTGATCTAGTGTACGCCAGGTAAGCACACTTCCAGCTGAGCCACATCCCCCAGCCCAGGACACACACTTCAGTCAGTACATGGTGGCATGGCAGAGCCTCTATCTAGAGACGGCATCCGGTTCAGGCTCACTTCCTTTTCCTGGGACCCTGTAGAGGTTCTGAGAGTGGGGGAGGGTTTTCCTTGTGTTGCGAATTCGGGTCCCAACAACACACAGCTGAAGGAGGGAGTGTTGGCATACCAGAAACTAATGGAAGAGTCACTGGCACACCACCAGATAGCCTGTGCCAAGACAGTCCAGGAAAACCACACCCAGGCCAGGATGAAGTCAGGCTGCAATGAAGGACTTTTTCCTAAAAACCAGTAAACACTTGGAAAAATATATTCTGTGAAGGGTGAAGGATGTGGAGAACAGCCTTACAGAAAACATTCCATGTGTTCACGTTTGAAATAATTGAGAGTACAAAACTCATCAATACCTATAGCTGTGTACACCTGAGCTCTAACTATTTAGCGTGAAGAAGGGAAAGTGAGAATTGAGGGGAAGGAAGAAGGGAAAGGAAGAAGCAGAAAAAGAATGAAAGATGGTCCAGCCCTTTAGAGGAAGAGGCAAGAAGAGCAAGAGTTTGAGGCCAGCCTGGGCTACATAATAAATTTCAAGTCTAGCCCAGCCTAGACTAACAAACTACACACAGTGAGACTCCATCTCAAAATAAAACAAGATAAAGTAAAATAAAAGAAACAAAAACAGGAGAAAATGAAAAGCAAGAAAACACGATGGAGGCTGGGAAGGCGGGGAAGTTGGGAAAGCGCTGGCCTTGCGAACAGGACCCCCCCCCCCCAACAGAGCAAAGAATCCAGCTACTCCTGGCCATTGGTCCATGTGAGGCTTCAGCCGTGGAACAGACAGAACACCTTGGTTCTGACACCAGAGGCAGCAGAAAGTCCCTTAGGGCTATGTTTATTCTACTGGCTTGTGGCCTGTCTCAGAAGATGAGATCTCACAGATGACTGAAGAGTGAAAATCAGTTTTATTTAATACAATACCTCTCAGGGGCCCTGCAACTGGGTGGCTGAGGCAAACAGGGAAGATGTTAGGTATGGATGTTCCAAGGCAAAATGGAGGCAGCTCCCATTCCCCCACTTACACCACCCTCGGAAAATACCCCGGGACCTCAGGAGACCGTTTCTTTAACAGGGAATAAATAAAGAAAAATTAGTGAGAAAAGTACACATTTCCTTTTACTACTAAAAAAAATACCATTAGCTGTAGCCAACTGTTTCTCCTCTTTAGGCCTTCGGCATGGGAGAGGAAAAGAAAGACCTGGAAAGCAGCAGCTTAAGGGTGTCTTTGCTCGCTCCAGGCTAGTCTTGGCATTGCCTGCCTGAGGCTTGTCTTCAAGGTTCCATCCACAAGCATTGCTCCCTGTCAGCTGTGCCCCCCACTCCCCTCGGTGAATGAAGCCACCGTACAGGGGACGAGGGACGCTCTCTGAGCAGCATTGTATACCTCCAAAGAACAAGGTCAGCCCAGAAGGAAAAAGAAAGGCAAAGAAAACAAAACAAAACAAAACCTACCCCCGAGTCCAGACCATTTGCTAAAAGTAACTGACTACAGGACAAAAACAGGCTTCTGTGCACATGAGAACAGGTGTGCACATGAGAACAGGCACACGAGAAAGCGCTTGGTCTCTCTGAGACACAGTATTTGAGCTTCAAAATATTTCAGCGGTTTGTTCGCCCCGAACCTCCTCTCCCTCTCCCAAATCGCAAGGATGATCTAGTTTGGAAGGACGGTCGGGCTAGTCACTAAACGGCGCCTCTGATTCTCTTTATACCCGACATTAACAAGGCAGGAGGACTTAAGATTGGGTGGCCTGGCCTCAAGAATCGCTATTTTCAGTGGGGGCGGGGCCGGCTCATAAGTAAGTGCACAGGACTCCTGGAACACGGAAATCGGCTGCTCTTCTTGGGTTATGGACGTCTTCCCAGGCATGTGCACCTGTCATGGTTGTCTTAAGTTCCATCAAGGGAGCCTTTCGTTTTCTGCAGGACAGAAGACAGGACAAGTTAGGTCACACCCTCAGTATTAGCAAGAGGTATAAATTGGAGCAGAACAGCTTAACGGAATTGGGATGTGGATCCTTGGGTATAGTACTTGCCTAGCAAGCCAGAGGACCTGGGCGCCATCACCAGCACCACATATGGTACGCATCTGTAATTTCAGCCCCAGGAGGTGGAGACAGGAGGATCTCAAGTTCAAAGTCCAGTTCTAGGTTAGCCTGGGATATATGAGATCTTGACTCAAACAAGCAAAACCACTGGAAGCTGTGCCACCATCCTCTGGGAACCCAACTTCTGTTCCCTCCACGCCTGCTCTGTAGGAGCTGCTGTCTCCACCCCTGCATTCTTGCTGCATCCAGCGTGGTGTCTATGGGCGCTGCACTGGGAGGAACCATCAAGTAAAGACAACCTCACATCTGGCTCTAGCTAGGACTTCAGGACCTAACAGAGATCCCTTCTCCAGGCTGCCTTTGTTTTTTTGTTTTTGAGAAACTCTATAGCCTGGGCCTATAGACAGAGACTCTCAGTGATTCTCTGGCCTGATCCTTCCCAGGGCTGGGATTGTAGGTGTGAGTCACCAGGCCATCTAAGGTCCTTTAGATCAGCCTTTATTAAAAAACTTGGCTAGGAGCCGGGTGGTGGTGGCGCATGCCTTTAATCCCGGCACTTGGGAGGCAGAGGTAGGCGGATTTCTGTGAGTTCGAAGCCATCCAGGTCTACAAGAGCTAGTTCCAGGACAGGCACGAAAGTACTGAGAAACCCTGTCTTGAAAAACCAAAACAACAAAAACAAAAACAAACAAAAACTTGGCTAGGTGTGGTGAAGCCCAGCACTCTACAGCTGGAAGAGGCAGGTGGATCTTTGTGAGTTCAAGGCCATCCCATTCTACACAGCCTGTAACTCCAGCTCTGAGGGAGCAGAACGCTACAGTTTTCTGGCTTCCAGCCTAATGAAAAATATGCTCACTCCAGGGTCAGGGGGATACCCTGCTTCAAAAGACTAGGCAGGTGGTGATAAGTGATACTTAATACCCTCTTAGCCTGCACACACACATACACACACACACACACATCCTTAAAAAGAAAGTTCTAGAGGGCTGCTGAAGTGGTTCGGTGGGTTGTGGTGTGTGCTGCCAAGGCTCATAAACTGAGTTCGATCCCAAGACCCTGAGGGTTGAAAGAGAACACCAGCTCCCAGAAGTTGTCCTTTGACTCTTATATGCCTGAGTATATTCACAAACACATAGTAAGAATTGAAGGAAAAAATTTTGGAGAAGAGTTGTGGTGACAATCACACAACAATACAAGTGCACTGCAGGCAACTGAACTCCCTTTTGTTTCTGTACTGCAGGGTAGGGACCTCCCACTGCTAGGCGTGGGCTCCATCACTGAGTCACACCCCAGTTCTCGACCGATATACTTTACAATAAAACAGCGATTAATTTTAGGTTGTATATGTTTTTACTATACTTAAAAAAAATTAAGGGGGACAAAAAAGCCAGGCATGGTGACAAATGCTCTCAGTCCAGCACTGGGGAATGTAAAGATCCTAAGAGCATCCTCAGCCATACAGACAGCTCCCAGCTAACCTGGGCTGTTTTATACGAGAGCCTGTCTCAGAACAACAACAAATAGAGCTCGGAATGGCAGCTTGAGTCACCCACTCACCTCCTGGTACCCAGACCCTTATCTGATCCAGCAATGCTCTCAATGCTGAAGAGGACGGTTCTGCCCCAAGGACTTCATATTCCATCTGTGATTTTGTGTGTGTGTGTGGACAATGTGTGCATATTCAGTTGTGTCAATGTGGACATGTGTGTGCTCTGGAGATCAGAAGACAGTCTTGGGTGGTCTCACCTTCCACTCTGTCTTTTACTGTTCACTGTTGCTAACTGGCCCGAAAACTTCTGGGGGTTCCTCACCTCCCATCTCTACAAAGGAATGCTGGGATTACAGATGCCTGGCTTTTAGACAGATTGTGGGAATCTGAATTCAGGAGCCACCTCACCGTGACCCTTTACCAATTCCTCATCAGCAGCATTGCTATGAAGTGGTTTGGAGGCAGCGAGGGCATCATGTACCACTGAGCAGAGAGGAGATAACAGAAGTGGTGTGAGCTGACTTGAAAGATTTTGTAAACTTGCTGGGTGAAAGGGCTGGCCATGCTGGGAGATGTGGGAGCAGAGGGTTCTTGAGAATGGAGAACCTGAGAGAACAGGAAGCATTGGGGTCCCCTGTTCTGAACCCTCTGTGGACACAGGACACCATGCTGCAAGTAGTACTCATAAAAGTGGGAGCAAAGGAGGATGGAACGGCTGCCTGACATCTTGGGGACCCGGTGACCAGACTGCCTGGCTTCCTGTGGGAAGCTGCGAGAGTCCCCATTTTGTTTTGCTGGGTCTGGGGCTTCTAGAACAGGATGCAGATCTGAGAGCCCAACTGGGAGGCCCAGACTCTAGCTCTTCCTTCGCCAGGATAGAACTGCGCACGTGGGCCAAGAAAGCCGTGTGACCCCAGGGGCTGGAGGCTTGCCAGCGCTGGCAGCTGCCTTCGGCCATTTCCTCCACTCTCCCAGGGAAGGGAGACGCGATCCTCACGTCCAGGCTTCTGTAGGCCCCAGACCAAGTCTGTCCCCAGACACCTCTGCTCTCTCTCTTTGGAGGCAAACAACACTCTGGGTAGTACAGGGGAACCGAGTCCATAGACAGGAAGGGCTGGGCCCACTAGGGCCCCAGCAACTGTGAAGTAAAGGTTAACATACCAGCCGTGAGGCCTGGCCTTGCTGTCAGCCACCCACACTTCAGCTGTGGAACTGCCCTTCTTTCTGCTCAGAATGTGGTGCCAAGAAACCCACAAAGGTCCTCTGGGTCCACCTCCTCCCCCAGACCACTAATTTCTACTTCTAGAGACCACCCAGAATGAGCACTTCCGGTCTACCAGGACAGTGCCGAGTGCTCACTTAATCCCCGCAGTATCCAGGTTGAAAGTCACTCAATTTACAGATGTGGAAATGGGGCTGGGCAGGATGGCACAAGCGTGGATACTCACACGAGTTCTGTTCCACAGAGGAGGGAATAGACTCTCAAATGTTGCCCCGATTGCATCATGTGCACCTCTGTATTCACACACACAACACACACTCATACATGCACACACACGTACATACACACTCACACACACGGAATCTTTTTAATGATGACTGATGGATAAACAGAATCTTACACACAGACTAAGCACTTAATTAGGGCAACTCAAAAGTTTGAATGCGGGTCTCCTAGGTTTTGGTTGTAAATGTTTCCCATGCATGTGTGGGTGGGGGCATCTCAGAGCCAAATAAAGAAACTCACAACCACAACCATGGTTGCCAGCACTTAAGGAAGAGACCTTTAGAGAAGATAAGTGGTTTCCTGTGATGGCTCGGGGTTCGCAAAGTATCCCCTTTAACCCCTAAGAAAACCCCAGTAGGCAGATGTCGTTGATGTCACCATCCCTTTCATCATCATCACCAATATTATAACCATCATTGTCACCACCATCATCATCACCATCATCATCACCATCCCTGTCACCACCATCATTATCAACATCACCGTAACAACCATCATGATCACCACATCTACTATTTAGGCTTGAGGAAAGTCACCCACAAGCAAGCTATAGAACTGGAACCCCACTCTCCAGCACTTCAACCCCACTCCTGGGCAGGTCCTATCACAGCCCAGCCCCCTGCTGGCCCTGGGGAGGAGGGAAGGGCGCCCTAACTGGCATTGTCTTGTTCCCGACCCCTGAGTGTCAGGGTTCTTTCTAAAATCTAGAGACCTTCACAGGTCCAGATTCACTTCTTTAAGTACAGGCTGTTCTCTTCCATGTTATCTGTCTGCATGGGCCACAAACACAATTTATAAACAAGGCAAAAATGGCAGAGGAAAAATGAAGTCAGAATGTGCCATTAAAGCAAGTCAAACAATACCAAGTTAGTCGCTGGCTAAGTGGCTGTCTCATTGTCCAGATATTTCCTCCAATATGTTTTCAGAAGCAAGGGCAGTTAAACAAGAGGGGAATGATCGCCAGGTTTGATTTCAGGAAGGAAGCCCCTCCCATTTCCCTGCTGGGCAATTCTGTTCATTTTCTTCTGGCTGCCCGTGGCTGCTTATTAGGGAAACTGCCTACTTCTTTCGTAAACAAAATCTATTTGCTTTAAGATTCAAAATTCATTTCTCAACGGCTGGGAACCCCTGAGTTCCCGCCAAACGACTTTATTATTTTGGGGGTAGGACTTGGCCTGAGCATTTGGAACACCCTGGGATCAGAGGAGACTCTGAGGGAAAGCCACTCCCCCACTGGTCTAGAGTTCAGAGCCTTTGTCCAGAGAGGACCTTTTGGTGGAAGACAAAGTAACTGAGTTGGTTCTGCAGGGTCTGTCAAGCTGCAGCCCTGCCTTGGGTGGCCACAGATACATGCAGACATGCAGACAGCCAGAGAATGGGTTTTTATTAGGGTCCCACACTGCTTATGGAACAAAGCTGACATTCAACTCTTGTGGAACCGTCTTGCAACTTCTACTATTATTATTATTGCTGCTGCTGCTGTTGTTGTTTTTCGAGACAGGGTTTCTCTTTGTAGCCCTGGCTGTCCTGGAACTCACTCTGTAGACCAGGCTGGCCTCGATCTCACAGAGACCTGCCCGTCTCTGCCTCCTGAGTGCTGAGATTAAAGGTGTGCACCACCACTGCCGCCCGGTGTCAGTCATTTCTTGACACTGAAGGCAGAGCACAGGTTTTTAGAGACTTGGGCTCTGTCCTTGGCTCTGTGTGATTCTGGGCAAACTGTTTTATCAAGCCAGGCCTCCATTTCTTCATCTATAGAACACGCCTGTTTGGCCCTTCCCAATGCAATAGCGCTTCCAGAAGCCTAGGTGGGTGCAGGATAGAAAAAGCCGTCGATTTCTTTCCTCTTTTCCTCAAACGGATACCTTTTCTCCACACAAAGAATACCAGCGCCTTCCTGTCTGTCACAAGCATAATGAACTCTGTTTAACAAGAATTCAGACCAGCAAAACAAAGGAAGCCAGGGGCCCACTGAAGGCTGCAGAAGTCTTGCTGGAAGTTTCTCCCAGACCCAAAAGATCAATTCAGAGGCAAGTTCCTCGTATTTGAAGATAATGGCTCCTCCGGTAACCCCTGTACTGCTGGGTGCCCACAGAGGGACTGGGAACCGGAAGGCAGTGGTTTCTGCGTGAATTGAATTTAAATGCCTCTCCCTCCCTCCCTGCTTCCTTTCTTGTGTGTTCCTCTGTGTCTATGTGTGTGCATGTTCCGATGTGAGTGCATGCATATTCACATGTATGTTCTGTGTATGTAGAGGCCAGAGGTCAATCTCAGGTGCCATTCCTTAAGCACTGTTCATCTTTCTCCTTTCCTTTCCTCTCTCCTTTCCCCTCTCCTCTCTTCTCCTTTCTTTCCACAGGGTCTCTCAACTGGCCTCAAACTCACCTAGACTGGCTGGTCGGAAAGCTCCAAGGATCTAGCTGCCTGTCTCTACCTCTCCAGGTCTGGCATTACGGGTGTGAGTCCCTACACCTGAGTTTTTCACTTTGCGTTCTAGGATTAAACTCAGATTCTTGTGTAAACACTTTATTAACTGAGCTGTCTCCCCAGCTCCTCCTCTCTTCTCTCTTTCTCTCTCCTCTCCCTCCTCCTCCCTCTCTCATCAGGGACTTAATATGTAGCCCAAACTGGCCTTGAACCCAAGCTCCTCTTTCAAGCTTTGCGTCACTATGCCTGGGCCTGTTGTCTTGTAAAAAGAGCAGTAAGATTCCCAAGCATGCTGGAGGATTCCCAGGATCCCTCTCCCTATATCGGGTGAGCCGTGATGGGGTAACCTGGGGCCGAGGAGCAATCGTGGAGCTGGTTTAGACCAGAGCTCTCAACCAGGCCGTGCTAGAACGACGTGGTGGGAGAATTAGTGGAGAGCGGACCCTGGGCAAGTTGGGAAATAGTTCAGGGTTCTGTAGAGCCCTTTTGTGAACAACAACAAAGACACTCTGCGGTCCAGGCTGTCCTGCAAAGTCACTCTGCAGTCTCAGATGGCCTGGAACTCCACAACAAGTGTCCGTGCACGATTCACGCACGAGCTACTAGCTGGCCCCACGGAGCATTTTAACACGGTGTGAAGTGTGTACTTACAGAATATCTGCTTTCCACGCAATCTGCAAAACAAAGACAGCAGAATGGTAAGTGTGCAGGACCCAGCGCAGCTTCACACTGGAGCTGCTGCTGGGGCTGTGCAAGGCTGGTGGGGGGGGGGGGGCACTCAGGCCATTGCTGATGGTCTTTTGTTCCTAGACAAGCTCCTGGGGATGGTCTGGGCCATGTGACAGTCTCGCAGAGTCCCTGGAATCTTCTTTGTCTTTTTTGTTTGCTTGCTTTGCTATTTTGAAGCAGGGTCTCATGTAGCTCTGGCCTCTAACTCACTGTGTAGTCCAGGATAACCTTGAGCTTTCTGCCTCATCCCACTCAGGACTGGGATTACTGGCATGAACCAGTGAGAACCAGTGAACCATCACACAGATCATGGGCCTGAGGGTGAAGTACAGAGTCTGATGAGTAAGTCTACCAATTACCCAACTACACCTCCACCCTCCACATTTGACTTTTTTTTTTTTTTTTTGGAGACAGGGTTTTTCTGTGTAACAGTCCTAGCTGTCCTGGAACTCACTTTGTAGACCAGGCTGGCCTTAAACTCCACAGAGAACCAGCTGCGTCTGCCTCCCAAGTACTGGGATTAAAGGCATGCACCACCACTCCCAGCTTGACTTTTTTTTTTTAAAGACAGAATTCACTATATAACTCTGGCTGTCTTGAAACACTCTGTGTAGACCAGGCTATCCTAAAACTCACAGAAACCCACCTGCCTGTGCCTTTGAAGTGCTAGGATTAAAGGTCTAGAGCACTATGCCTAGCTTCTCATTTGACATTTTAAAGTTATTATTTGTTTGCTGATTGGTTGGTTTGTTGGTTTTTCAAGACAGGGTTTCTCTGTGTAGCCTAAAACTTGCTCTGTAGACCAGGCTGGCCTCAAATTCACAGAGATCCACCTGCTTCTGCCTCCCGAGTGCTGGGATTAAAGGTGTGGGCCACCACCGCCCAGCATTGAGAGAGTATTTGAAAGTTCTCTAAATCATAAACGTTCTACATAAAAGGACACGGTAGGAAATGTCACAGGCCCTGTCATAACTTTCCCTGACCCTCCCCAGTGTGTTCTGCTCAGACCACTGCTGAGGAAGAGTGGGAGTGGCCAACAGTGCCTGGAGGGTGAGAGCAGAGATCACTTTTATTTGCAACTTTCTAATTTCCTATTTTTATCTACTAATTAAAAAATAACATTAGCCTTGTCTCAAAAAAAAAAAAAAACAAAACAAAAAACAAATACCCTCTCAAACACAATTGTCCATAGCTACATCATCGAGTTAAGTGGTTATACAACTGATTACTGACTTTAAAAAGTTAGGTTCTGGAGCTGGAAAGATGGCTCAGGGGTTAAGAACACTGGCTGCTCTTCCAGAGAACCAAGGTTTGATTCCCAGCACCTATATGGTGGCTCACAACTGCCTATAACTTTAGTCCCAGGGTATTCAACAACCTCTTCTGGCCTCCTCAGGCACCAGACACAGATGGTACACAGACAGACATATAAAGAGAACACCCATACTCAAAAACTAAAAGAAAAAAAAGATCCCTTCCAGGTTTGTGCTGTTTTAATAATGCCACCAATATCCTCTCTGGCAGCAGAGCTATTCCCCAGTTATTTCTGTTTGTCTGTTCACTTCCAGGAGTGAGCTTGGAGGACCAGGAGGTGAGAGGGTGGCTCAGGCTCTTGACATCAAGCCCAATCTGCCTGAAGGGGAGGACCACTATGTCCTTTTTCCCAAGTGAGATTCATTTTGACTCATCCTTTTGCCAAAATGCACACTGTACCTGGCTGCCTGGCCAGACCTCCATTGTATAGATAGATGGCCTTTGCTAAAAGTCTGGAAGTGGAGAGAAAGGCCAAGGAGACCTGGAAACTATGTGTAAACATAGCACCATTGCCTTCATTAGTGAGAGGTGTGTTTCACCACAAGATGGAGGTTGGGGGGAGATAATTTGCCTCTTTGCACAAACCAGCCCTGCACCTGTCCCAGAGACTTTGTTGGAGCCCATTCTCCAGACAGCACACTGAGGACATGGGTTTGTGGAAACAGCAGCAATGAAGGACCTCATCTACTGTCTTGGGAAGAGATCCCATGTGGTGCTGGAGGGGGGTGGCTACCCTTCCAGGTGGTAGAGGTTCACAGTGGGAAGGTCAAGGACAAGGGTGTGGCTCAGCTGGCAAAGTGCTGGCTTGCCTAGAATGCTCAGAGCTCTGAGTTTGATCCCCCCAGTATCATATAAACTGGTGTGGCAACACAGACCTGCAACGCCTGGTACTAGAGAGGTGGAGGCAAGAAGGTCAGAAGTCCAAGGTCATCCTCAGCTACGTAGTGAGTTCAAGGCTAACCAGGTATATAGGAGACCTTTGTCTCTGAGAAAGATAGAGAGAAAGAAACAAGACAGACAGACAGACAGACAAACAGAAACAAGAAAATCTTAAAAACAAAAACCCTGAGCCATGTATGGCGGCTCACTCCTGTAAATCCAGCACTCAGGATTTGAAGGCACAAAGTTATCAGGAGTTCCAGACTCTGTCTCAAAACAACGAAGAGTTTGAGTCCAGCCTGGTCTACAGGAGCTAGTTCCAGGACAGGCTCTAAAGCTATAGAGAAATCCAGTCTCAAAAAACCAAAACCAAACAAACAACAAATAAAAACCTGCTCTCCTAAGTCTACCTGCCCTTGAACCCTGTCTTATAATACTTCATCATTCCCCATCAGAGGGGACAGGAACATCTCTACCTAAGGAGCCCTCTTCTAGCCTAGCTAGGCCAAAGGTAGGCGACCTCTGGTAAACATCTAGGTCAGCCCAGGCACCAGTCAGTCATCACGTCAGCCCCCACACACGGAGGGAAGCCATGACAGCACCTCCCGTCCCAGGGCCACCCAGCAGCAGAGCCCCATGCTCTGCCATCTCCTGCCCAACCCGCGTTTTCTGAAATCAGACAAAAGCGTGAAATGCTAATCTCCATATCTGGGCTCACTGGTTAAGAGCGCTGACTGCTCTTGCAGAGGACCCAGGTTCGGGTCTCAGCACCGTCATGGAAGCTCACAACCACCTGTAACTCTAGTTCCAGGGGATTTGACTTGGTCTTCTGGCCTCTGTGGGTGCCAGGGACCCACACGGCACACAGACGTATACGAAGGGTGAAGTACCCCATACACTTATAATTTTTTTTTTAATTTAGAGTGAAAAATAACTTTTACAACCCTCCAAGTTTAAGCTTGCGTCTAAGCTAGTAGGAAAAGGCCTGGGAATGCGGCTCAGTGGCAGAGTGGGCGCTTAGCAGACAGGAGGCCCTGGGTTTCTCCCCAGTACCACTCAATAGATAGATGAGGAAACAAACGGGTCATAGTGGAGGGTGAGCGTTGTCGGCCCCATTCCTCTAAGAAAACTGAAGACTAAACACAAAATCAAAAAGAATGCAGATTACTAAGCATAGTTTCTCAGCTTGTCCTGGCAGCAGCCAGTTCATAATCTCTCCTCTCCTTTGCCCCCCAGCCCTCTTAGTTGTTTTGAGACAGGGTTTCATTGTGTAGTCTTGACTGTCTTGGAACTCGATCTGTGTGATATGTAGATCAGGCTGGCCTCAAACTCAGGAGATCTGCCAGCACGGCCTCCTGAGTGCTGAGACTAAAGGCTGGATCAATCCTTAAAGTGACTACACCCCCACACGTCCAGGTGGACAGGTCTAGAGGGGCCAAGGCTGAGGAAACAATCTCCACTTCCAAAAGGCAGGAACTTGAAACTATTTTATTTATTTACTTATTTATTGGTTTAGTGGCCCTGATTGGCCTGGAACTTTTTTTTTAATAGACCAGGCTGGACTTGAACTCACAGAGCTCTGCCTGCCTCTGCCTCCTGAGTGCTGGGATTAAAAGTGTGTATCATCTTATTTATTTATTTTTATTACATTTATTTATAATGGGGGGTGTGAGGTGCACATGCCACAAGGCTCATTTGGAGGTCAGAGGACAACTTTCAGGACTCAGTTTCCCCTTCTTCATGTGACACACAGAGTTTGAACTCAGGTTGTCAGGCTTGGGGATAAGTGTCTTTTACCCATGAAGCCATCTTGCCAGTGCAACCTCGAGACTTTTGGAATGCTATGATTAGAAAAGAGCTGGAAATTGTTGGCTCAGTCCCCTTATCTGACAGATAAAAAAAGCTGAGTTTGGCCAACTGACAGGGTAGAATGGTGATGACCAAGGGCTGGTGCAGGCAGCCGGGTGGGGGTGGAGTTATTGGTTAAAGTGCAGGAAAAACGGAAAGATTCTGAAGATGCCTGGTGGGAATCTTGACTGCCTAACAGTGTGAAAAGACTTGAGGACACGAAATCAGCCACCTAGATGTTTGAAAATGGTTAAAATATTAAGTTTTCTGTACATTTTTACAATACAAGGAAAGAAGGTAAGCTTAGAATCCAAAGCCAAGATTGCAGACACCATGTGCCTCCCAGGGCCCACAAACTCCCTCCTGCCTCTTGGTGACGCCCCTCCTCCCCAGTCTCTCCAAGGCCCCCTTCCCTGGACTGCTCCTTGGAGGCAGCCCTGTCTATGCCCTTCTTCTTATCTAGGGGAGTGGCCTTCCTTTGAATTTCTCAGGGGAAAAGGGTTTTAAGAGCCAAAACCACGCCCTATGAGCCATTTCCCAAAACAGTCACTGGTTGGAAGACAGTAGGGAATGACTGAGGGGGATGTCTGCTAAGACCCAGCCCTGGTATGTGTGAAGAGGGGGTGTCTGCTAAGACCCAGCCCTGGTATGTGTGAGGGGGGATGTCTGCTAAGACCCAGCCTTGGTATGTGTGTGGGGGGGTGTCTGCTAAGACCCATCCCAACACCAGCCAGCTACAGGCTGCCCATACCCACCTTCCTTCTGTGTCACCCTCTGCGGACACACGGTGTTTCTGGATTTCTCTCTCAGCATGCCTGGCTAATCACTCCAGGATGCTTGGGGAAGAAGAGAAACCCAAGGAGCAAGACCTCTGTGGCACAATTACACCACCCACAGACTGGCACTCTAAGTCCCCAGGCCAGCCCTGTGTGGTTAGAAATGCAAATTCTTCCACCTAAAGGAGAGTGGACTGGGAAATCTGAGTTTTAACAAATATTGAGAACCTAAAATCTAGTCCATCCCTCATTTTACAGACAAGGTGACTATGTTGGTTAGTTTTATATCAACTTGGCACAAGCTAGAGCATTTGGGAAGAGGGACTCTCGGCTGAGAAAACACTTCCATTAGATTAAGCACTTTGATTAATGCTTGATGTGGGGAACCCAGCCCAACTGTGGGTGGTGTCAACCCTAGGCAGGTAGTTCTGGGTTCTATAAGAAAGGCAAAGCTGGGTGGTAGTGGCTCATGCCTTTAATCCCAACACTTGGGAGGCAGGGGCAGAAGGATGGTTTGCCCCAGATAACTACCTTCCTATAGTCTGCTTTCCTTGGAAGACTAAAGCTCTGTTTTATTTTTCTTGTCTATCTCATTTTCTTTCCTTTTCTTTTTAAATTAATTTTTTAAAAACTTTACATGTATGGGTATTTTGCCTGCATGTATGTCTGTGTACTACATGTATTCCTGGTGCCTCTGGAGGCCAGAAGAGGGTGTCGGATCCCTCGGAACTAGACTTACAAAAGGCTGTGAGCCTCCATCAAGTGCTAGAAACCAAAGCCTATCTTCTGCAGGAGCAACCAGTGTTCTTAACCGCCGAGTGGTCTCTCCAGTCCCTATTCTTTCCTCTCTTTTTCCTTTTCCCTCCCTCCATCTTTTAAAGACAGCTTTTATATAGTCCTGACTATTGTAGAACCTGATATGTAGGCAACAGTGACCTACATTTTTGATATTCCAGCCTCTCCTTCTGCTGTGCTGGAATTACAGGCATGCAGTGCCATGTTTGACATCTTGTCGTTTGCTTACATGTTAACTGTTCTTTATTAAGCAGTTGCATAAATTCCTACCCTCTAATCTCCTTTTTGAGTCATTCCTTGCTGAGATTTCTTCTGCATGTTAATGAACCCAGTTTGTTTATCACTTGTTGGTCTGTCTTGTCTTATTTTCAAGACCTCAGGCAGAAACCCAGAAGAATAAAGGGCAAAACTATTATTCTTCCAGGCCCTTCCCCACCAACCAAAGACAAAGCCACTAGGAAAGGAATCCAAAGGCATGTTTTTGGTGACCTTGGGCAAGTGTCTTAGACTGTCTGTACCTTTGTCTTCTTAAAGGTAGTAGGAGGGAAAGAGTCAAGCCCTAAGAGTTGATGACCTTCTGGGCTTTATTCCCCTGGCCACTCTCAAAGCCCCATCAATGATTCTAGCGTGGACCCTCCCAGCCCGAAAATCAGGGGCCCCTCACTCACTAGGGTCGACCTTCCGGATCTCACTGTACACCGTCTCTGTGGCTCTCGTTCCCAGATCTGGAAAAGGGACCAGGCACAGGTCAGTAGCTACCTCTGGTGCCCAGGCCAGCCCACTGCTGAACCTACCCATCACCCAACAGGACCCCTGCCCAGAAGTGTCACAAAACATGCCATTCTCCAACTTCAGAATATTCCGACCTAATCTTCCCTGAGACTAAAAGTAGGTCAACGTGTCATAAATCTCTGGGTTAGACCCTTTCAGAACAGAAGACAAGGCTACCTCTTTGTTTCATATTGAAATACATTCACAGGATGTGTAGACACAGGCAGGGGTTGTGTACACTCACAGGTGGCCCAGCGTGTACGGGGGCCCTGGGTTTAAGCCCCAGCACAAACAAAGAAACAACAAACAAATACCACAGGGCTGGGGGGGGGTGGCTCAGTGGATAACAATACTTGCTGTACAAGCATAAGAATCTGAGTTTGAATCTCCAGCACTCCATAAAAAATCTGGGGCAGAGTTACAGGTAGCTGTAACCTCAGCAATTTTAAGGGCAGAGGAAAGAGAATTGCTGGGATTTGCTAGATGCCAGCCTAGATCCAGGGTCAGTGGGAGATCCTGTCTCAAAAGAATAAGGTGGTGGCAAGTGACAGACATCTGATGTCCCTCCTTGGCCTCTGCATGTGCTCAGGGACCTGTGTGCTCCCCTCCCAAAGCTAAAAGAAATACTGTGATAACTTCTGTAAGATGTTGTCTGTGATAGGGATGGCCAGGTCTTCTGGCCTACATGGAGGTAGGACAGGAAAGGGATGAACAGGGAACAGGGAGCGGGCAGCCAAACTTGGGTGGGGGCAGTCTGTATATCTTGTGAATTCCACTGTCCTCAAGCATGCGTGGGCAGCCAGAAGGCCTCTCTGGTCTTCTTGGGGATGCTCTAATACTCTCTGGACCTCACCTGCTTCAGTCTGGGCCTAACTCAAGCCAGTCAGGGCACCAGGGTGGCTTCCACTCCTAGGTGGAGCTGCATCCACGGTCTATGGTTGCCCCTGGTTTTGCCCAGCTCGGTGTGGTGGTGGTGGTACTAAGGAAAGGGGGAGGCAGGGTGTAGCTGCTCACTGTCCTTCCTCCTCCTCTGTCCCTGTGGCAGCAGCTGCCAGCTAACGACTAACCCAGGCCAGCAGGGTGTTTGTCTCTGTTGTCAGAGGCGTTTCCTGATGGGACTCTATTCTGGTTTCTGTTTTCTCCGTGTTAACAGAGAAAGAGGAGATGGCTTCTACGTCATGGGGTTTTCCCAGCAATTAGCCTCCAAGCGAACAGACAGCAAACCGGGATTTAATGACTTCCTTCCCGCCCTGCTCCAACCCCATCCCACTTGGTTAGCTGCTAGGCAGGGTTAGAGCTGGCCGCGGTCCTAACCTCCTCCAACTGTGAAGGATGGGCCATCTTGAGAACTGGCCCGCAGGGTCTCATTTAGTCATCTCTGGCCTTGAAATCACAAAACCCTTTCTTCACCCAGTAACGCCCTTGTCCCTGCTAGGGAGGGGACCAGGGGCCAGCACCAGGGGTTCAGACTTGAGTTCCTCACCACCCTTGTGCGACAAGGAGGCTGGGACAAATAAATACAACATGTGTCCTACCCGAATGACCTTTATTCTAGAAGTTCCTCAGAACCCCAATTGAGCACACAGCAACTTGTGCAAGCTGAGAAATGTGACCGACAGCTCGGTTGCAAGGGACAGCTGCAGAGCCTGGGATGGGAAGCCGGAGGCAATTGTCACTGTCCCACCCTATTCTAGGAACCACCACACTTCCTCCATTTAATCCCTCCACATCCTCAAGAAAGCAAAGAACACCAGATACAAGGACACATTCCCAACGAAAGGGAAACTGAGCCTTTCCCAAGGGGATTGGTGCTTCCTTCTCTTTCCACCCCCCACCCCCGTTAAAACCCAGACTTCAGAATTCTACCTGCCCAGACCCAGGACCGGGACCTCTGTGGGAGAACTGAAAAAGCCTGGTGCCAGAGCGCAGGGTGACAGGGACTTCGGGATCTTCCGCACAGACAGAGAGTAGGGGGTTGGTTCCCCATGCCCTCTGCGACGCTCCTCCCCATCCCCTGGGGTGCTCCCCGCGAGTATGGAGGTCAGGAAGAGAAAGGAAGGCTCTGTGGGCCATCCTGCCCTCATGCTAGCCTTGCCCTCACCTACAATCCTGACTTCTGCTCTTAAGAAGGAAAAAGCTGCTACTTGTGTTGCCAAGCCCAGGATACACGATGATTGGAGGATGCGCCAAGCCCAGGCTGGACCAGTGACAGCCGGGACTGAGCACTCCAGTTTCAGCTATCACAGTCTACACAGACTCCCCAGATTTAACCTCGGCAAACTAGACCCATCCTCAGACACCGCAGTCGTCCAGTCCATGCGATTACTCTATCAAGGAACATGGGCGTCCTGGCTCCTCTGTGCTGGGTAAAGGGCTGCCATCGGTCTCAAAAACACACGTAGACTTCATCCATTGCCTGCCCTTTGCCCACCCTTCCCCCAACCCCACCTCATCTCTTGCATGGCCAGAGCACACTTATCTCTACTTCCATTCTTGTTCTATTTTAAACCTTTTCCTTGCTGTCCTGAGTTTGTTTTTATAGATATATGTATCTGCGGCCTGTATGTATGTGTGTGTGTGGGTACATGTGTTGGGGCGATTGAGTGTGTACCTATGGAGATCTCAAGTTGACACTGGGAATCTTCCTCTGTGTCTTCATGGACTTCCGTGTGTCTCTGAGTCTGTGTGTGTTTCTTGTGTGTTTTTCTTTTTCTTTTTTTTTCTTTTTTTGGTTTCTGTTTGTCTATTTGTTTTATTGTATTGTATTGCATTTTACGTTTCTTTTCTTTTTGGTTTTTCAAGACAGGGTTTCTCTGTAACTTTGGAGCCCGTCCTGGAACTAGCTCTTGTAGACCAGGCTGGCTTCGAACTCACAGAGATCTGCCTGCCTCTGCCTCCAGAGTGCTGGGATTAAAGATGCATGCCACCACCATCCAGGTACTTTTTTTTTTTTTTTTAAAGATGACTGTTTTATAACTAGAGGAGAAAAGGGTATGAATTTGGGTGGGTTGGAAGGTTCGGGAGCATCTTTGAAGAGTTTGGGGAGGAGGAATAACCTTGATTAAAATATAGTATATGAAAAAAATCTATTTTTAATTAAAAGTATAGTTCTTTACCATACTCATTGAAGCCAGATGCTGACACAGCTGGTCTGGCTAGTCAGCTTGCTCTGGGAAGCCTCTATGTGCTTCCTGAGGAATCCTGGGATCATAGGGGGATATCACGCCCACTCAGTGTTTATGTGGGCTCTCAAGACCCAAACACTGGAAAGGTAAGGGTTTTCTCCACTGGGCTTTCTCCCCATCCCCTAAGGATATTTATTTACTTAGAACCAGCCATTTCCCAGCCTAATGCCTTCCAAAACATTCCCCTAGCCTTTTAGAGTTGAACTCTGACACCCTTGGCCTGTGTTCCTGCCATCACCCTGTCCTCCTGACTTCATCCATCCCCTTTTTATCGCTGCAGACGCATGAGCTTCCTGGATATTTTTCTTTTTTCCCTGAGACAGGGTTTCTTTGTGTATCCCTGAATGTCCTGGAACTCACTCTGTAGATCAGGCTGGCCTCGAACTCACAGAGCTCCACCTGCCTCTGTCTCCAAAGGTGTGAGCCATCATCACCCAGGCTTTCAGGTTCTTTTAAGACAGGGTCTTGTGTAGTCTAGGCTGGCCTTGAATGCATGATCCTCTGGTCTCACACACCCAAGTGTTGGGATTATGTGTGGGTATGCACCACCACAGCCAGCTCCCCTTTCAGACCAAAATAAATGAGCTAGCTCTGACCACCAAAACTGCCTTTCCTACGCCCTGGGTCTTCCTAAACCCACCCTTCCTGCCAACCTCCAGCCTTTCTTAACCTATGGCTCTCAAAGAGACGCTCTTGCATGACCCAGAAAAGGCCAGGGAGACGGCTGTCCGCTTTCGCATTTCCCGTACTCCACTCTACCCATTCCCAGCACTTCTGATCACCTGACATTATCTACTCTTTAGTATTCCCTGCTCCCACCGGCTATGCTTCCTCCAGGGAGGGACCACCCATTACTTTGTGTCTTGCACGGTGACCGCTACCTTCTATTGGTTACCAGAATGAGCGAAACACTTCACTATAAAAGAAACGAGAACCACAGGATTTTCACGTTGCCAGCCCTCAGGTCCAGTCAGGACACGGCTGCCACAGGTCCCATAAAGCTAAGATCTGCAGCGTACACCTCTGGGGGCAGTTCTGACCAGAGACCATGGGAAAGAGGCCAATGGTACACCACGGGGGCCGTGTAACACAGAAAACGTCCGACGGGAAAGTTCACACACATGCCTACTAACGTGCTACCTAGAACCATGCCCAGCAAGCGTAGGAAGGAAAATTCCAGAACTCCTCCTAAATCATTGAGCAAGAGGAAGCCTCAGGACGCCATCACCATGTGACTCCAGCTAGTGATTGGCAGGCTCAGTCTGGAAAACAGCCCAGGTCTGCTTGGCTGAGAACCTGGCACACAGCCTTAGCCTCAACGCAAAGGGAGACAGATGGCAACAGTCCAGGGAACGTCCCCCAAGGGCCGGACGCTTCGGATGGCCAGTTCCTTTGAAGCATGCAGGAGTCCAAGGGTGGGCTAAGGTGGAGGAAGATTGGGAGATGTATTTTCTGAGGCCCCAAACTGCTGAGATCTATGTTCCGGTATTTGCTGTGACCCACCTACTGTACGTCAGTCTCCCAGTGCTGAATCAGAGATGGGACTTACAGGCAGTTTGCCCTTGAGTGAACCACACACCCAACAAAAAAGCCGAGACACAGACCCGATGCCATGCTGAGAGAGGGGCTCATGCTTTGCCTAAGAGTTCCTCTGAAAAGCAAAGTCCTCTAGGATGGGTGATCTTCAAGCTAATTTGACAGGATTTAGACTCGCCATGGAAACTTGGCATGACTGTGGCGGAGTTTCCACATTAGGTTAATTGGGGTGGCACTATGTCAAGGGCAGGGGTCCCAGGCTGCATAAAAGGACAAAGCTACCTGACACCCAGTGCTCATTCCTCCGCTGTCCTGGGATTCAGTGTGAAAACCTGCCTTAGCTCCTTCCAGCATGCCCTCCCCGATGTGAAGAACGGTATCTCCTCCAATGGGAAGGCGAGATAAACCCTTTCTTCCTCAAAGGTCTTGTTAGGCGTTTGGTCACAGCAACAAGGTATGCAACATATACGTCGTCCCTATTTTATTTTATTATTATGCGGGGGTGGAGGAGTTGGAGTTTGGGGGGTGCCATGTGCAAATCTGAGTGAGGAGCCTACGGAGACTTGCAGAGAGCCCTGGGACCCCTGGAACTGGAGTTACAGGTGGTTGTGAGTCACTGGATATGAGTGCTGGAAACCAAACTCAGGTCCTCTGGGAGAATAGTATGTGCTCTTAGAAACTGAGCTATTCCTCCAGGCCTGCTTTCCCTATCTGAGACATGCAATTGATTGACACAGCGTTTGGTCCACACAGGCAACTGTTCTAGGAACACAGTGCATCTAGGCAGAGGCTGGCCTCCCTGTGAGGGGGCGGGGGGCTCCCCCCAAAGACTCTTCCGGAGAAAGAAGGTGCTTAACTCTTAGTGCCTGCCCGGCACCCCATGAGTGCCCAGGGCCAGTTCAGACTTAGCTGCTATAGTAGTTTGAATATAATTGGCCCGCATAAGCCCATAGAGGGTGGCATTATTAGGAGGTGTGGCCTTGTTGGAGGAAGTGTGTTACCATGGAGGTGGGCTTTGAAGTTTCCTATGCTCAAGCTATGCCCGGTGTCTTAGCTTACTTCCTGTTGCCTGCGGATCAAGATGTAGGACTCTCAGCTCCTTCTCAAGCACCATGTCTGCCTTCATGTTGCCATGCTTCCGACCATAATGACAATGGTCTAAACCTCTGAACTGTAAGCCAGCCCAATTAAATGTTTTCCTTTATAAGAGATGCCAGGATCAGGGTGTCTCTTCACAGCAATAGAAACCCTAACTAAGACAGGGGCATCTAGTAGGTCTGTAGACACCTCCCTTCTGACAGTTCTGACTGCACAGCACTCCCCTGTGGTTTCTACATCCAAACCCAGAGCCTAATGTGGGCTTGACTCACTTGGTGAGTATGCTTACCTTGGTGAGACTCAGGAGAGGACACCTCCACTTCCGTGTACTCCACATCCATGGTCTGAGAGTCTGTTCAAAGGAACCACAACACCGTGAGTGTAGGCTGCATCTCCTCCAGAGGAATTAAACAAACAGCACTAGGGACCTTCCTTCCAGGTAGCCCTGCACTGGTCCAGGCAGCAGACACCACAGCCTCTCTGACTCCTAGTACCTGAGTGTGGATGGAACCTCTGCCAAGGTTTCAATAGTGTGGGAAGACATCCACAAGGTTAACAGGTCTGGAAACAGCCTGGAACAGACCCTCACAGGTAACTCCCACCAGTCTCAAGGACGTGGAAAAGGAATTGCGCTTTGTGGGAGTATCTGAGCGTTTGAAGAATATTAAGCATTCGGGGTAATGAAACCTCCAGGCTCCATGGGGAGAAACAGCCAGGAAATGACTTTGTTGTCAACTCAAGCTATTGCTGCCGCTGTGGTTTGTGTCTGGTACCCAAGGAGACCAGAAGATGATGTCAGGTGCTTTGGGACTAGGGGTACTGTGTGTGAGCTGAAGCTGGTTTCTCTGACAGGGCAGTCAGTGTTTTTAACTACAAGCTGTCTCTCCAGCCCCTGTTGTTGGTTTTTGAGACAGGGTCAGGTATATCCCAGGGCAGCTAGAACTTGCTAGATAGCCAGGGTTAGCCTGGAATATCTGTCTTCCTGCTTCAGTCTCCTGAGCCCTGGAATTAAAGGCATAAGTCATGCCTGGTGTTGTTTTGGTTTTATGGGGGAATCTTTTTTAAAAAAATTTATTTTATATACAATTTTCTGCCTGCATATAATCCCTGTGGGCCAGAAGAGAGCACCAGATCTCATTACAGATGGTTATGAGCCCCCATTTGGTTGCTGGCAACAGAACTCAGTACCTCTGGAAGAGCAGCCAGTGCTCTTATCCTCTGAGCCATCTCGCCAGCCCCAGAATGGGGGACTTTTGCTAGCAGCTAAAAGAGGCTGAATAGCCAAAGAGACTCCACAGAAGCAGGTCGGGAGTTTCAGTTCTCATGACGAGAAAACACCTTTAAGAAAATGATTTAAGCCAACTAAGCTTGAGGCAGAAGCAAACTGTTGTCCTAAAAAATCTTAAAGAACTCCACCTCAGTCACCTAAGAGAAACTTCCTCCTACGTGTGCCAGGAAGTTGTGCTATTGGGTTTTTGTTTGTTTTTTAAGATATAACAGCTCATTTCCACTTGGCTCAGGAGGCATTAACATCAGAACACCGGCTAGCCTCCTCACAGGAAACACTATACTTTACCATACATGGTCTATATTTTACCACACATGGATCCAGTCACCTCAGAGTTTTAAGTTGTCTTTTCCTGTGGGTATTTATTACTACTCACTATATATCCCTGGCTGGCCTTGAACCCACAGAGATCCACCTACCTTTGTCTCCGGAGTGCTGGGATTAAAGGTGTGCACCACCACACACAGCTGTTTGTGAATATTTTTTAATGTGAAAGTTTCTAATAAAGCGTTTAAATAATTACCTTTATTTTGATTGATGGGTTTCATTGCATCGTTTCCAACATCGTCATAACCTGGTGGAAAACAACATTCACAATGAGGAGCAGTGGAAATGAGTTTCCCATAACCACGAGCACACGTGCGTGCATGCGTGTGTGTGTGTGTGCATGTGTGTGTGTGTCTGTGGTCTGTGTGTGTGTTGCATGCACCTTTGTGCTCTTCCTGTGTGTGGAGGCTGAAGTTGACATCTTCCACTATTCCTCTCCACCTTTTTTGGTGGGAGGAGGGAGAGGAGGGTTGCTTTGTGTAGCCCTGTTTGTCCTGGAACTCACTCTGTAGACCAGGCTGGCCTCGAACTTGCAGAGATCCACCTGCCTCTGCCTCCCAAGTACTGGGATTAAAGGTGTGGGCCACAACTGCCCAGCTTCAATACAAATGACAAACACCCTTGCCTCTGGGTGCTGGGTCTCTTCCTAATCTGTATATGGGACCCTTTCAATGCAGGGCAGAATGCATGGCTGATATGGGGCACTTTTGTTTGAGAGTTATTTGGAAGTCAGAATGGTTTGCTGTAAGCAAAGTAATTAAAAATTAAGCTTCCTTCTAGAGGGGGCCAGTCACTAACAGCAAACACAAAAGCTGATGACTAACTAACGCTCTGCATTTAGGAAATTGGGCTGATGAGAATATGGTTTAAAGAAGCAATAGTATCTCTAGATTATCACCTCAGTGGGCACAGACAAAACAAAGTGTGGAGCTTGGTGGGTGGTAACGCCCTTGCCTGGACTGTGTGAGGCTTTGGCTCATGCCCAGCACTATAAAAGCAAGCAAGCAAGCAAGCAAACAAACATTTTAGCACGCTCTTTGTTTTTTAAAAAAAAAAAATCTGTATATGGGACTAAAGAGACGGCTCAGCAGTTAAGAGTCCTGACTGCTCTTCCAGAGGACTGGGGTTCGATTCCCAGCACCCACATGGCAGCTCATAACTCTCTGTGACTCCAGTTCCAGGGGATCTCACAGCCTCACAATACATATGTGATTGCAAAACACAAATACGCATACAATAAAAACAAATCATTAAAAATTCTTATAGATATTATAAATACTATTCTTCAAGAACACATGGTTCTCTAACGTGTGGATGAAGTAATTAGTATTATCATTATTTAAATAGTTGGTTTGGGGTTTTCTATTGCTTGTGTTTTGAGACAAGGTCTTGATATGTAGCCCTAACTGGCTTGGAACTCACTGTGTAGACCAAGATGGCCTTGTAGTGATCCTCCTGATGTCTCACTCAAGTGTTGGAATGTTAGCGTGAGTCACAGCTCCTGGCTCTGAGTGACTTTCCCACAGACCCACAGGGGCAGCCTCACTCAGCTGAAGTCTGCGTGAGGATGATGTCCCAAGCTGGGTGCACAACTTTAACCCCAGCCCTCAGAGGCAGAGGCAGGTGGATCTCTGTGCGTTCCAGGCTAACATTGTCTACAGAGTGAGTCCCAGGACATCCAGAACTGGTACACAGGGCAACCCTGTCTCAGGGGTAGGGTGGCATCTCAGCATTTCCCCAAAACGCCTCTGCGAAGAGCAGAGTGTTTCCCTTGGTTTCCCTCTGTGGCAGAGTGAAGAGAAACAGTGGAAATCCCGTTAGAGATGTGTTCCCAGCAATTCAATTTGACACCTGGTTTCTGCCTCACAAGGGCAGTCTGAAAACTTCAGGGCAATTCAGTCTTTGGAGGCAACAGCATTACAATTAGTTCCCATTTTTTCATTCCCAAGAAATGACGCATAGAAGGGTGAAAAAAGAACCGTCCGTTTCAGTCTGGGTTTCTATTAGCTTATCTTCCAATAGCGGATTAGCTACGTGCCACTGCTTGAAGCCCACAGCTTCCCTTCTGCCTCGACCACATCCACTCTGAGTTGGTAAAGGTCTTTGCACAGGAAGCCTTGGCTTTACCGTAATGACTGTTGGCTTCCACATTGGGGTCAGAAGCCTTCTCACTGTTGGAGTTCAGAAGTGGAGCTGCTGGTCTTCACATGAAAATCAAAAAGAAAAGAGAAAAATAGATACTAACATTTTTCACTGTTCCCCCAAACCAACAAAACCACCAAAGGAAGATCAAGAGAAGAAAGCAAGAAGAATATGCCCATTATACACCGGTAATCTCAACACTGGGAAGGCTGAGGCAGGAGAATGACTGTGAGTTTGAGGTCAGCCAGGGCTACATACAAAGACACAAAAAGCTTGTCATATAATCCTAGGATTACATGCCTGTAATCCTAGCCCTTGGGAGGTAGAGGCAAGAGGGTCAGGAATTTAAGACCAGTCTGGCTATGTGAGATCATGTTTCAAAATAAAAACAAAATGTTTTTTAAAAAACATTTTAAAATTTTTATTATTTTTAGGTGTGTGTGTGTGTGTGTGTGTGTTTGTGTGTGGTATGTACATGTGCACGGTGTACGGCTACCTGCAGAGATTAAGCCATCTCTCCAGCATGGTAAAATATTTCTTTTTAAATAGACCAGTTCTGCCGGGCGGTGGTGGCACACGCCTTTAATCCCAGCACTCGGGAAGCAGAGGCAGGCGGATCTCTGTGAGTTCGAGGCCAGCCTGGTCTACAAGAGCTAGTTCTAGGACAGGAACCAAAAAACTACGGAGAAACCCTGCCTCGAAAATCAAAATAAATAAATGAATGAATGAATGAATGAATGAACGAATAAATAAATAAATAAATAAATAAATAAATAAATAAATAAACCAGTTCTTGCCAGGTGGTAGTAGTGCATGCCTTTAATCCCAGCACTCAGGAAGCAGAAGCAAATTGATCTCTGTGAGTTCAAGGCCAGTTTGGCCTATAGTTTAAGTTCCAGGACAGCCAAGGCTACACAGAAAATAGAGAAATCCTGTCTCAAAAAACCAACCAAACCAAAAAGACTAACTCTGTTATTCTGAGTATGTAATGTAGGCAATCTTCCACTAATTCAGATAAACAGAAACACACACACACACATTATAATGAAGGCCCTTGTTCTTTATGAAGTTTGCCAAGAATTTCCAACAATTTCCTTATGACCAGACTGTGCCTGCAGACAAATTCAGCCCTGCCCACGAAGCAGCCCACCTGCCCTTTAAAAGAACACTGACCTGGACATCTCCACGGGTTTCTGCTTGGCTTTAAAAAAATGAAAGAAAAATCTTGGTCAGTACAGTTCTGGACAGTAGTAATCTCTCCCTTGACTCTCTTTAAGACTGAATACCCATAAAAACGAAGGGGAAAGAGAAGCTGGGGGTGTAGCTTGGCTGGTAGAGTGTTTACCGAGCATGCACAAGTCATGGGCTCAGTCCCCAGCCCCACAAGAACTGCGTGCTTGCCCGTAATCCCAGAATTCCAGAAGTGGAGGCAGAGGATCTGAAGTTCAAGGGCACCCTCAGCTCAACTGAGGTTAGCCTAAGGTAAGGGAGCAGATGGGTTAGGAGTGAGAAAACGAGAGAATGCTCCAGATGAAATCAAACACATTCACAATGAGTAGAAAGGGGGGGCCAGCGGCGTCCCCTGGAAACTTTTGCTTATTTTCATGCAGCTGAGAATGCGTCCCAGCACTGCAAAATGCTACCATCACTGAGCTCCATCCCCTGCCCCTTCCCTTGGCTGTACAAGAGACCTTACTTAGTTTCTTCATATGTATATTGTTTAAGCCAGAAGCAATTTTAGTTCATAGCATGTGATCAAGACCGGGTACAGGACCCAGATTCCCCGAGAAGCAGGTAGCTATTGCTTTGATTCGAGATGATTGCAAAAGGCAAATCCTAAGCCAGTTCCTGTGCTTTGAGGTCCAACCTGGCCTGAGACCAAAGTCATGTCAGCCTTGGGAAGAGGTCTCTTTGAGGTCTGTCTGTTTCCAAAGGAGCAGCAATTTTCCTACCTCAAAAAGGACCGAAGACCCCTCCCTGTCCCAGCTGCTCTCCCCAGCCCAGACAGCAGCACCAGAGACTCCTAAGAACCCATCTCTCCATCATTCTGTTCACCACCCCAACCCCGGTCCCCAAGAATACACTGGTATTGTGTGTCCTTTTCCTTCAGCCTGGGCTAGACCCAATTCGTAAGTGCCAGCTGGTGCTCCTAGTTCCCACGAACATACATGGTACAAGATCATGGCAGTAACTAGAAGATTATTCTGGGAGGTACACGGTGTGAGTGTGTGTGTGTGTGTGTGTGTGTGTGTATGTATGCATGTGCATCCCCCCCACAGCACACTCCAAGAAATAGTTTCTTCTGACTACATTAGACATGCCACCACGCTCCCGCCAGTTGGCTTGCCCAGTTAGATAAGCAGCCACTTTCACGAGGAGCAAAAGCTTTACGCCCACCAAAGCCAGAACCTTGAGTTATCAAAGTAAGATCCCAAGAAGACTTTGTGGGTGCCTCCCCAGTCTCCTCCAGGATGCCTCTCAGTCATGGCCAGTTTCCTGGCGAGAATGACCTGTGGACAGGTGCTCACCTCTGACTTTCCTCAGGAAGTAGCATTTGGCCGCAACTATCAAGGTGGCGATGATCACTCCAATGACAACCACAGCAATGAGCCCCTTCTTCCACGGAGCAAGAAAGACTGGAAGTGGGGGAGAAGAAAGGAAACACACGTTTTTCTTCTCTCAGCAAGAAATAACAGCAGATTTAAGCAGCAACACAGACCCGATTTTGGGGTCTGCCTGCAGAGATGGGGCTTTCTGCTAGAAGCCAAGGTCAGCTATAGTCTTCAAGAAGGTACCAAGCCAGTTTCCCTAAGATGCTGCTCCCTTTGGGGTGTCTTTCCATCCTCCTCTGTCTCTATAGAACTCTCCTAGTCAAGCACACAGCTGAGCTCCTATAGACACGCCTGTGTTTGGATACAATTAGTTCATGGATGGACATTTGGTGTCTGTCAGATACTTGGAACTGGATAAAATATTTTCAGTTCCTTATAGCTAATCATCTCCTTTTCCACTCCAGCTCGTATGAGCAGGCTTCTGCCAACTGTAACTGATCAGTCATTGCTCTCCCTCTCTTTCAGGCTGTCCTGGAACCTGATTTGTAGCCAAGGCTGGTCTCAAACTCACCGAGATACACCTGCTTCTGCTTCCAGAATGCTGGGATTAAAGGCATGTGCCATCATACCTGGATAGACACGGGTCTCTTCGACTTCACTCAAATGAACTAGTCTCTATTCCTTTCCTTTTTACAAGGCGCGTGTATGCGTTCAGCCCCTTGGAGGCCCCTGTACTGCACCTCGCTGGTGAGGCCTGGACTCACCTTTGACAGTTATAGGGCTGCTTTTTGCAAAGTTGGCTCTGTTGGAGGCCATGCAATAGTAATGTCCCTCCTGCTTCCTGCTAGCTTGTTTCTCAATCCAAAACGCTTGAGTTTCATTCAGGATGGTTTCGTGGAAGGGTCTGTTCTCTTTCTCTTTGAAAAACTTAAACGTGATCGGGCCAGTCCCCTCTCTCACGGAGCACCGAAGTACCATTTCATCCCCAGACTGCACCTCGTTACTCGACAGGATAGAAAGCGTGACTTCATTCACCGGGGCTGGAAAGCAAGCAAAGGATTAGCCCTGAGCAGAGAAGGGCAGAGGCAAGAATGGGCTGAACACCCATGAGCCCAGAACTTGGGAGATGGGAACAAAAGGATCTCATATTCCAGGCTAGAGCGCAACATAGAGACATAGGAAGGCCCAGTCACAGAGAACCCAAGAGGGAGGGGAAGGGAATTCAATGTGGAGAAGGAACATGGAAAAGCCATTTCTCCTTGTCCACTTTTCTCCTAGCCTAGGACTTGAGTCCTCTGCTCCCCTACTTCCACATGGTCCCTTCCCCGATTAGCCCAGAAAGATAGTAACAGACACCTCCTGTCCTCATCTATTGATAAAACACAGGATACCAGCGCTGTGAAACCATCTCTTTGTACACTGTGAATACGTGTTACTCTCATTGGTTTAATAAAGAGCTGACTGGCCAATAGTGAGGCAGGAAAAGGTTTGGTGAGACTTGCGGGCAAAACGTCAGGGAAGAAGGAGGGCGAAGTTGCCAGTAAGAGAGATGTGGAGAGAAGTAAGATGAATATACTGTGCTGACAGAAGGTACAACCACGTGGCAGGGTGTAGATAAGAAATATGGGTTAATTTAAGCTGTAAGAACTCACAAGCTTAAGCTATTGACCGAGCATTTATAGTTAATATTAAGTCTCTGTGTGCTTATTGGGGAGCTGGCAGTCCTGATGAAAAACTCTTCCTACACACTAGGGACGTACCCCATCTTCCCACCTTGAGTATAACCAGCCACAAAGCAACACTACAAGATTGTATTTTCTCTTGGAGACGTGAGTGTGTGGACACACGTGTATGCTAGTGTGTGTGTGTGTGTGTATGCATGCACACATATGCATGTGCATATGTTTGAATGATTTCTCTCTGCCTTCTGTTTACAGATGTGTGACTTTTACCCTGGTTTCTTTCCTTTTTCCTCTTTGCTTTTACAGCCTCATTGCCTGTCTTCTTGCTATCCCTTCCACCATCTGGCTTCGTTACTATGGTTTATTATTGCCATCGTTTCTGGGTTTGTTTGTTTTTTTTTTGTTTTTTTTTGTTTTTGTTTTTTGTTTTTTTGCTTGTTTGTTTTTGAAGACAGAACTTCTCTATGTAGCCCTAGCTGTCCTGGAACTTGCTCTGTAGACCAGGCTGGCCTTGAAACTTACAGAAATCCACCTGCCTCTGCTCCCCAAGTGTTGGGACTAAAGGTGTGCACCCCCATTGCCTAGATATTTCTGTTTTATTTAATTTTTCTATTAATTTATTTGAAACAAGGTCTTGCTATGTAGCCCTGGCTGGCCTCAAACTCACCATGTAGACCAGGCTAGCTTTGAACTCAGAGATCTGACTGCTTCTACCTCCTAAATGTCGAGATTAAAGGTGTGCCTCACCACCACACACTGTCCTTGTTTTATTTTGTTCGTTTGAGACAGGGTCTCAAGTAGCTGGCCATGAACTCCAGGTCTTCCTGTGTCAGATTACAGGTGTGTGCCACCAGCTCCAGACACTCATCTGCTTTTGAAACTGCACTGCTATCTCTAGTCTCACAGAAACTGGAAGAGTCCTTGACCCCTGAGTTCACGACCCAGCAGAGTAAAATCAGTGGAGATCATTCGTTCCTCAGTTTCCTGGCTTTAGCTTCCTACAGCCGGACTGTCGCCCAGCTCCTCCTGTTGACATGGCTTCTCTAGTCTTGCTGTCTCCAAAGCTGACTCTCCTCTGTTACCTTCTCCCTTACTACTTGTTTTGATGATGAAATAAGGGCTTTCTGAAAAATTGGCCTTCAGTCTTCCAACTTCACTCTTCTAAAAAAAAAAAAATAACATTTTGATCTGCTTATTCTTTGCACAGGTGTGCACATGCCATAGTGTTTGTGTGAACACCAGAGTTCTCTTGTGAGACTATTTCCTTCCACCATGTGGGGTCCTGGGGGTTGAACTCAGGTCATCAGGCTGGGCAGGTACCTCCTCCTGCTAAGCCCCATCTCTCTGGCCCCTCCATCTCCACTCTTGGGTTTCATCTCCACACTCAGCTTTTACTTCTGAGCATCGAAACCTAAATAGAAGCTTCCTGTCCAGACAGCTTCCTGGAATTCCCACCTGGAGACTTAGAGAGTCAAATTCGCTGTACCCCCCACTGTGTCCCCTTTCCTCAGTAGCATTCCTAACCCTTCAAATTCTGGCTCTATGTTATCATCCCAGGTCACCTTCCCTGCTAGTGACAATGGACTGGCCAGCAGACAGAAATGAGTCACCTCTCTGAGCACAAAAGGCTGGTGAGATCTGAAGGAAGCCAAGCATCAACTCTGAGATGGTGGTGGTCCCACACAGAGACAGACAGACTGAGCACATTGCCAAACCTGACAGCCCTTCCCACAGGGAAGCACAAGGGATTAGTGGAATCAGGAGCCAGACCTGGGTTCAAATCCCAAGCCCACCACCCATCCTGTGATGTGGGAGTCCCCTCTGTGCGCTGTGATTACTATTAGTGAATAAAGAAACTGTTTTGGACTAATAGCAAGGCAGAACTTAGATAGGTAGGGAAAATTAGGCTGAATGCTGGGAGGAAGAAGGGCGGAGTAAGAGAGAAGCAATGGAGTGGCCACCAGAGTCAGACATGCCGAAACTTTGCCGGTAAACCACTGTCACGTAGAGATACACAGATTAATAAAAATGGGTTAAATTAAGATGTAAGAGTTAACCAATAAGAAGTTAGAGCTAATGGGCCAAGCAGAAATTTAATTAATACAGTTTCTGTGTGATTATCTCGGGGCTAAGCTTGCCGGGCAGCTGAGAACCAACAAGTGGCTTCCCCCCCTGCAACAGATTGGCGCCCAAGGTGGCCAACTAAAATCCACTTAAAAACTGAAAAAGCTTAAAAATTAATTCTAGACACAAAAGAAGTTAACTGTTTTTGAAATTTTCTGCAACAACCATGTATTTTCTCTAAGTCTTAGTGACTTCATTGCAGATCTAAGGGCAAAGCTTTGATGACTCTCATGTGTTATTTACAGATACTACTGGGGATAATTTGCTAGGATTATAGGCCTGACTACCTCTCCCGCTGCTCCTATCCTGTGGACGGCGCTTGCCCACTCCAGCACATGTAGACTGTGTGTTTATACCACGGCGTGTTGTTGACACAGAGTTGTTAAACTAAAGTTGACAAGTGACAGAAGAAGAAGGCTGGCAAAGTATCAACCAATGGGATTCCGAGCTAGGCAGGCAATGGCACTACAAAGGCCACTCAAGGGCACAAGTCAGACAGTGAGGGAAAGATCTCCGTCCCCAAGAGCACGGTGAGAATCCCAGGCAATTCCCATGAGCCAATGGTCTGCAACTCTGGCTGCTACAGGCTTCCTGTGTGACCCAGATGCTCCACCAAGGTCAACAGCAGAAAAGAGTTCTGGCCTGTTGCTCTTGGGGGTGGCTCTCTATTCACCTGAAAAGGTGCAAAAAACCAAAGAAGCCCAAATACATGATATCAGTAGTTCCTCAAGTGCAGGCACCTTCCCTTCGGAGGGGATCCAACTGTCACCTGAAAGGTCAAAAGGGATCACAACAGCGATGACAAGAGCCCCCAGACATTTCCCAGATGCACTTGCTGGGGCTTGGCTCTGCTTCGATCTGCCGTGTGGGGTACACAGGTATCATCCCCGTTGTCCCCAGAATCCCTAATTGACTCCAAACCTTCAGCCCTGTTGAAGCCCCACTCTAGGTCCTCACGGCACAGTGGCTTACCTATGACCTTGATGCTCAGGATCTCGCTGTACAGTGCAGGATGAGAATGGCAATTATCTGCCATGCACTGGTATTCCACGTCTTTGGTGGGCTCATCTGTGAAGGTGGCCGGGTGATTGGAGTACATCGTGCGAGACTGGACGAAGACTGTGGCTTTTAGAAGGTTGTAACTGACAGGTGCTGTTCCATTTAGTGACTGGCAGCTGATGGTTATGGCATATCCTTTGATGAGCTCGGCCTCGGCATTGTGGAAAATCCTAGGCTTAGAGAGTGTTTCTAGAACAACAGAGAAAAACAATCCAAATAAAACAGAAACAACAACCCAGCCTAGGACCTTCCTTCTGCAGACTCTGGGCTTGGCTTTCTCCATCAAGATCATGAGTTAAAATGCCTGCCTGCCTGCCTTATTTATCACTATGGGGCTCCTAGAAGGCTGCCAAGCGATACTCATCTATGTGAGTGAGTTTGGTAACAAGGGAAAAAATAATTGTTGTAGACAGATGGGAATGCAGCCCAGTGGTAGAGCATTTGCCTAGCATGTATAAGGTCTCAAGTTCAATTCCCAGCACTAGGGCAGTAGAAGCAGGAAGAGACTTGTGAGCTTGAGGCCAGCCAGAGCTACATAATGAGACCCTGTGTTAAAAAGGTCAAAAACGATTTTAAAATAACCTAATTTCTGTAAGTACAATAATGATGTAATAGCTGGGTGTGGTGGAGCATTCCACATCTGGGAGGGTAGGCAGGGAGATTACAAATTTGAGGCTCGCTTGGGTTACAGAGTGTACCCCTATCCTGTCTCAAAAGGAGGATGGGAAGAAGAAATGGAGAAATGAGGAGAAAGAAAGAAGAAGAAATAATAGGAGAACAGAGGTGGAAGAGCCGGTCCACCAGCCGGGTGTGGCGGCACCTGTCTGCCTGTAGGTCCACCAGCCAGGTGTGGCGGCACCTGTTTGCCTGTAGGTCCACCAGCCAGGTGTGGCGGCTTGTGCATGACATGGGTGCTGGGAACTGAACGCAGGTCCCCTGCAAGAGCAGCAAGTACCCATAAACACCGAGTCATCTTTCCAGACCCCTTGTGTGTTTATTTTTTGACACAATAGTCTGCCCTCAGGTTTGCAGCAATTCTCCTGCCTTCCTCACCACACCCACCTAGAGACTTCTGCTCTTTTTTTTTTTGGCAGGGTTTCTCTGTGTAACAGCAGCCTTGTCTGTCCTGGAACTCTGTAGACCAGGCTGGCTTTGAACTCAGAGGTCCTCCTGCCTCTGCTTCCTGAGTGCTAGGATTAAAGGTTCATCTTCTTCTTTAAATACAAGGCCTTTTATGTTGAGTGTCAGGGAGGATTGAGACAGGCCCTTGCTATGTAGTCCAGGCTGGTCTTGAACTTACAGCAATCTCAGTCTAGGTGTCAGGATTATAGGTGTGTACTGCTATGCTATGCCATGCCATGCCATAGGTGTGTACTACTATACTACACTACACTACACTATAGGTGTGTACTGCCATGCTATACTATACTACACTATATTATACGTGTATACTTTTTTTCTTTTTTATATTTTTGCTACTACGCCTCCTAAACAGATCTTATATGTACACAGAAGTCTGAGCAGTCTGGCTCTATACTGTACCCTCTGGACAGTCGGGGTGTGGATGTGTTTTCTCCCTGACCTAAGAGTGGGTACCCACTTCCAAAGCCAGAATCCTCCCAATTCCAAGACCATGACAGCAGCTGTCACAACAGCCCTTGACTTGTCGAGCCTACTTCTCTTCTGTCCTCCAGGGATGCACACTTGTTCTCTTCGACTTTCCTTTCCCACCAGTCTTTTTCCTTAGTTTTTTTTACATTTATTTATTTGTGTGTGTGTATGTGTGTATGCACGCACACATGTGTGTGACCATGCATATGGGCACACCAGTGTGCACATACACCCATACAGAATGAATATGGACAACTTGTGGGTCACAGGGATTGAACTCAGGTCATCAGGCTTGGCAGCAAGCACCTTTATCCAATAAGCCATTTTGTTGGCCCTTGATGGAATTCTCCACCTGCCTGAACCTGGTAAGCCTTCGAAACCACACTGGGGACGGCTGGCCACCGGCCCCTTGCTCCTATTCAGCTGTCGTGTATCTGAGGAGCTGGGAACACACTCACCACACACGTTTATCAGTTCCGGGTCACTGCTCTTGACCACGTTGCCGATGCCTGCAGTACAGCGGTACATCCCGCTGTCCTTCTCCTCGGCAATCTTGCTGAAATTCTGGTCCCGAGACAAGACCATTGCTTCCTTCTGGATGCTGAAGTTGGCTGAAGGTGTCCCCGGGACAGAGCAAAACAGATCCAAACTTTTCCCTTGGTCCAGATACCTGGAGGGGATTTTCAGCTTCGGCTTGGGAAACAGCTCTGAAGAACAAGTGGGAAGGAGGGAGATGTGTTGGTTACCACCCTCATCCACCGCCTGGAGATACTGTGGTCCAGTGCTTTCAGCGGAATCAACTCCTACCCGCCTGCTCCTCACGCACCTGATGGGCGTGGCTTTACAGAGCCAGGCCTCACTCTGAACCTGAGATCTCACTGCAGGCTCTTCTCGCCTCTCAGTCTATGGGGATTCACTCATCCATTTGTCCATTCATTTATTGAGACGTGGTCTCAATGAGCTGAGGTTGGCCTTGGACTAAGTAGCCTGGGATGACCCTGAACATCTGATCCTCCTAGCTCCACCTCCCAGGTGTTGGAGTACAGGTGTGCACACAAGGCCTGGCTTCCACAAGTATTGACTGCAGGGAAGACCCTTTGCTGGGCATCAGGGAGATAACAGTGCTGACCAGAGAGTCCAGCTTCAAAGAACTTCCACCTAATGCTCAGTTCAGGAACGCTGTTTGCAGCAACGCCCACAGAGAGGAAACTGAACTTCACCTTGGGGGAATTAAGGGATCAGGCCTAGAAGGATGTTGTCCTAGGCAGATGACTAAAGAGAAAGTATATTAGCATTTGGAAATTCATTATGGCTAGAAGAAACGGCCGTAGCTGGCCTGTTTGTATCTGAACTCTTCAAAGGCAAAGCCTGATAGCTCTCTCCATTCTTAAAACCCAGCCCAACCAGCCGGGTGGTGGTGGCACATGCCTTTAATCCCAGTACTTAGAAGGCAGAGGCAGGCAGATCTCTGTGAGTTCGAGGCCAGCCTGGTCTACAAGAGCTAGTTCCAGGACAGGCTCCAAAGCCACAGAGAAACCCTGTCTCGAAAACCAAACAACAAAACAAAAACAAAAAAACCAACCCAGCCCAGCATACAAAATTTATCAGTGGTAAGTTGATAGTTTTCTTCTCTAGCAAAAGAATGTAAGCCTTCAGCCAAGGCTACACTAAGAAACACTATCTCAACCCCCCCCCAAGTGCCTTAAAAAGGGCACTCCAAATATTTATTATTATCAATATGATTCACACTGGAAGTGATGGAGCATGCCTTTGATCCTAGCATTCAGGGGGCAGAGGAAGGCAGATCTCTGAGTTCTAGGCAAGCCTTGTCTACAGAGAGAGTTCCAGGGCTACATGATGAGAATGTCTCATAAATTAATAAATAGCTCATTAAGTTGCTAGCCCATGACATCACACCTTACCACAGGTGGAGCTACCATAGTGTGCTAATCCCTCCATTGGCCAGTTGACAACCTGCCTACCTGTGAGGCTTGGGGACAGTGGCTGTGACTGCATGCTCAGACCTTAGGGGTTTGGAGGAAGTTACTGAATGAATGGAAGAACGCACGGATGAATGAATAATTTCAATGGAGAACTGAGAAGAGCTGACCTTGTCCTCGGAAACACTTTAACACAGGGCTCAGCTACATTCCTATTGGGCTGGGAGTGAAGGATATAACACTGAGCACAAGAGTGAAGAGACCGTCGGCAACTAACATTCTAGCGGCTGAATACAACAGCAAACAAGGTAAGCACATGATATTCTTAGCGGTAAGTATTTTAGAGAAAT
Source organism: Chionomys nivalis (assembly GCF_950005125.1). NCBI lineage: Eukaryota > Metazoa > Chordata > Mammalia > Rodentia > Cricetidae > Chionomys > Chionomys nivalis. The sequence goes on from NC_080092.1 coordinate 87,238,421, forward strand.
AAGGCTGGGCACAGGGGTTAGGAGTCTGAGAGAACTTTAAAATGCATTGGGTTGACAAACTAAACAAGCCTTGGAGGTATCTCTTGTTCTGCCACTTGGGTGGCTTTGTAATCATTAGGCTAGTTGCTAACCTTCCCATCTAAGTCTCCATATCATAAACTGTCTCTCATGATGCCTGGGATTGAGATGAACGTGAAATTAAAAACCCACATAAGCCCATCACATGGCATCCGACAGTGGGGAATTGCGACTGTTACTTTTTTTTTTTTTTTCGAGGCAGGGTTTCTCCGTAGCTTTTTGGTTCCTGTCCTGGAACTAGCTCTTGTAGACAAGGCTGGCCTCGAACTCACAGAGATCCGCCTGCCTCTGCCTCCCGAGTGCTGGGATTAAAGGTGTGCGCCACCACCGCCCGGCCTACTGTTACTTTTTTAATCAACTGTGCTGCTGGGTGTGGTGGTGCAAGCCTGGAATCCTAGTACTTGGGCAGTAGAGGCAGAAGGATCAGTTCAACACCAAACTCTGCTACACAGTAAGTTCAAAGCCAGTCTCGGCTGTATGAGATCTTGTCTTTAAAAAATAGGGGAAAGTGGTAAGATAGCTCAGTGGTTAAAAGCGCTTACTATTCTTGCAGAGGACCTGGATTTGATTCCCAGCACCCATAGCAGGAAGCTCACAACCTGTAACTCCAGTTCCAATAGAGCTGACATCCTCTGGCCTCATCATTACCTGAACACATATGGTGCACATAAATACACACAAACATACATTCTTTTTCAAAATTTTTTTGTTTGCCCGTTCTTTGAGACAGGGTCTCACTATGTAGTTCTGGCTGTCCTGGCACTCATTATGTAGACCAGACTGACCTCAAACCCACGGAGATCTACTTGCTTCTGCCTCCCAAGTGCTGGAATTAAAGGTGTGTGTGAACACGCCCATTAAAAATCTTCTAGAAAGAGTTTGGGCTGGAGTGTGGGCTCAGCATTCAGGAGCACTGGATACAGTGGGTGGTGGCGCATGCCTTTAACCACAGCACTTGGGAAACAGAGACAGGCATATCTCTGTGAGTTCGAGGCCAGGCCAATCTACAAGAACTAGTTCCAGGACAAGTTTCAAAGCTACAAAGAAACCCTGTCTCGAAAAACAAAGCAAAACAACACCAAAGAGCCCTACTGTTTCAGAGGACCAGGTTTGATTCCTAGCGCCCACACCGTGGCTCTCAACTCTAACTCCAGTTCTAGGATGGCTTCCATCTTCTTCTGGCCTTCACGGGCCCCAAGCATACAAGTGGTGCACAGATCTACATGTGGACAAAACATCCACACATGCAAAATAAAATAAAAAATTTACAAAGATCATGAAGATGAGTTGGGTGGAGTAGAAAGCTACTGTAGAGATACTAGCTAAGAGTCACTGAATGCAGACCTAGCTATGTCATTCAGACACTGCGACGGTCCTCTAAGATAACCACTTTTCCATCCTATCGCATTTACACAGCTGAGGCTGGTTCAAGAGCTCGGCACAGAATGAGTGAGTAGGGTTGGGCCAGTGTCAGCATCTGAGCCCTCAGCCACGGCAGCCAACTGCTGTAAGTTTACTCTCCCAGAAGCCCAGCCTAAACACACTGAAGACAACCAGGGGCAGGGGCAGGGGCAGGAAAGGCACCATTCCTTGGCCACCTTGGATTACAGTCCAGTGTCTCACTAGATAGCCCAACGCCTTGCACTCATGATCCTCCTGCCTTGGCCTCCCAAACACTGGCGTTAAGAGACACGTGGAACTACATCCAGCTAGCACTGCCTCTTGAGTCCACCGCTTGCCCCCCTTCTCCCTCAGCATCCTTACCTGTTATGTTGACCACGATGCTGCTGACCTTGGAGATGCGGTTAGACTCCACTTTGCAGGTATAACGGCCACTGTCCTCCACCGTGGCCATGACTGAGTAGACTGCCTCATTGTTCTGTTTGGCGGTGGCCACAATAGCCTTGTCCTTCTGGATTATGATTTCTGGAAATTCCCGGACCAAGTGTGTCACTTGAACTGTGCACTTAATGTCGACCTGGTCTCCTTCTATGATCTTTTCAGGAGGCGTGATGTGAAACTTGGGAGTAGAGAAGGACTCTACAAAAAAGTAGACGATAAGCCAGTTGGACTCAAATTCAAACCTGGACACTTCCTACTCCAATATTTGTGGGGGAGGAACTGTGTGCATGTGTGTGTGTATGTGTGTGTGGTGGGAGTGGGGGTTTCTGATGCGTGTGTATGTGAAGGCCAGAAGTCCACCTCACAATATCATTTCTCAGACTCCGGTATATCTTTTGTTTTGTTTTGCTTCTTCTTAACAAAACAAAACAGATGACAATCTTACCAAAAGCAATCTACAGATTCAATGCAATGCCCAGCAAAACCTTAGCAAAATTCTTCACAGACCTCAAAAGAACGGTACTCAACTTCATACGGAAAAGCAAAATACCTAGGATAGCCAAAACAATCCTGTACAATAAAAGAACTTCTGGGGGCATCACAATCCCTGACTTAAAACTCTACTACAGAGCTACAGTACTGAAAACAGCCTGGTATTGGCATAAGAACAGGAGGACCAATGGAACTGAATTGAAGACCTGGATATTAATCCACACATCCTCAAACACCTGATTTTTGACAAAGCAGCAAAAAATATCAAATGGAAAAAAGAAAGCATATTTAACAAATGGTGCCGGCATAACTGAATATTAATATGTAGAAGAATAAAAATAAACCTCTAGCCGGGTGTGGTGGCGCACGCCTTTAATCCCAGCACTCGGGAGGCAGAGGCAGGCGGATCTCTGTGAGTTCGAGACCAGCCTGGTCTACAGAGCTAGTTCCAGGACAGGCTCCAAAGCCACAGAGAAACCCTGGCTCGAAAAACCAAAAAAATAAAAAAAATAAAAAAAAAATAATAATAATAAAAAAATAAATAAAAATAAACCTCTATCTATCACCATGCACAAAACTCAAATCCAAATGGATCAAAGACATCAACATAAAGCCAGCCACACTGAACCTCAGAGAAAAAGTGGGAAGTACAAATGAACTCATCAGCACAGGAGACCACTTTCTCAATATAATCCCAGCAGCACAGACACTGAGAGAAACAATTAATAAATGGAACCTCTTGAAACTGAAAAGCTTCTGTAAAGCAAAGGACACATTCAACAAGACAAAATGACAACCTACAGAATGGGAAAAGATCTTCACTAACCCCACATCAGACAGAGGTCTGATCTCCAAAACATACAAAGAACTCAAGAAATTGGTCATCAAAAGAACACATAATCCAAGCCGGGCAGTGGTGGTGCACGCCTTTAATCCCAGCACTTGGGAGGCAGAGGCAGGCGGATCTCTGAGTTCGAGACCAGCCTGGTCTACAAGAGCTAGTTCCAGGACAGGCTCCAAAAAACCACAGAGAAACCCTGTCTCGAAAAAGCAAAAAAAAAAAAAAAAAAAAAAAAAAGAGAGAGAGAGAACACATAATCCAATGAAAAAAAATGGAGTACAGATCTAAACATAGAACTCTCAACAGAGGAATCTAAATGGCTAAAAGACACTTAAGGAAATGTTCAACATCCTTAGTCATCAGAGAAATGCAAATCAAAACAACTCTGAGATTCCATCTTACACCTGTAAGAATGGTCAAGATCAAAAACACTGATGATAACTTATGCTGGAGAGGTTGTGGGGAAAAGGGAACACTTCTGCATTGCTGGTGGGAGTGCAAGCTGGTACAGTTCCTTTGGATGTCAGTGTGGCGATTTCTCAGAAAACTAGGAAACAACCTTCCTCAGGACCCAGTAATACCACTTTTTGGGTATATATCCAAAGGATGCTCAATCATGCCACAAGGACATGTGCTCAACTATGTTCATAGCAGTTTTGTTTGTCACTTTTGTCTGTCATAGCCAGAACCTGGAAACAACCTAAATGCCCTTCAACTAAAGAACAGCTAAGGAAAATGTGATACATTTACACAATAGAGTACTACACAGCAGAAAAAAAATGACAGCTTGAATTTTGCAGGCAAATGGATGGAGCTAGAAAACATCATTTTGAGTGAGGTAACCCAGACACAGAAAGACAATTATCACATGTACTCACTCATAAGTGGTTTTTAAACATAAAGCAAAGAAAACCAGCCTACAAATCACAATCCCAGAGAACTTAGACAACAACAAGGATCCTAAAAGAGACTTACATAGAGCTAATCTGCATGGGAAGTAGAAAAAGACAAGATCTCCTGAGTAAATTGGGAGCATGGGGACCTTGGAAGAGTGTTGAAGGGGAGGGGAGAGGCAGGGAAGGGAGCAGAGAAAAATGTAGAGCTCAATAAATATCAATAAAAACAAAACAAAACAGATATGTCTGTGTACTACATGCATGCTTCCTGCCTATCAAGCCCAGAACAGGGCATCCAAGGCCTTGAGCTGGAGTTACAGATGGTTGTGAGCCACTACGTGGGTGTTAGAAATCCAATCCAGGTCCTCTGGAAGAACGGTCAGTGTATCTAACCACTGAGTCATCTCTTTAGCCACATTTGTCTTGTTTTTTGGAACAGGAACTCTCATTGGCTTAGGACTCCTTAACTAGACTTAGGTTGAGTAGCCGTGGAGTATCAGGAATCTGTCTCTGGTTCCCCAGGGCTGGGATTACAAGAGTGCTCAACCATATCCAATTTTACATGCCTTTACAGATAGACATGTCTCCTCTACCCTTTTGGGCTCTTTGGCTCTCTTCCCTCCCCTCCCCCCTGTAACTGTCCCCTTCTATAAATGGACTCAGGTTCTCCTAAATTCTAGTCGAACATTCTACCACTTAGCCATATCTCTAGTTCTTTCATTTTTATTTTGAGAGGAGGTCTCACTAAATTGCCCAGAGAGGCTTTGAACTTGTTCTGTAGCCGAGGCTAGCCTTGAACTTTCAATCCTCCGGCTTCAGCTGTCTGAGTAGGTGGGAATTACAGGCCTGCACCTTCACACACAGCTACTGTTTCTCTTTCTCTAGTTTATTTAATTAACTTTATTCATTTATTCGGCTTTGGGGAGAAAGGGTCTCACAGCTCTTGAACTCCTGATCTTCCTGTCTTTGCCTTACCAGGGCCGGGATGACAGTCTGTGCTACCAGGTTTTAAATTCTGTCATCAGGAACCCCAAAAGAAGGCTCAGCTTCTCTGATTCTGGGCTCCTTTTTGCTACACGCAACCTGTCACCGCAAAGAAAGTAAGGAGGGCAGGATTCTGACCCTGCACAGTAACCAATTCACTCCTGGTGAATTCCGAGGTCTGCAGGACGATCCCGGACATGATCCCAGCTTGACAGCGGAACACCAGCATGTGGTCCTGCTCCTCGATAGGGAAATCCATTTGCACAAAATTATGGTTCGAATTCTTCTCTCTTTTCTGCTTGACATCTTTTGTATCCAGTTCTAGTTTCTCTATCTTAAAATATATTGGCGGCTGCTCTTCTTTCACAGAACAATTGACTCTCACAACTCCACCTTCTGTCACCTCCATCTTGTCCAGTGTCACTGTGGGGTTGGGCACACCTTTAGAGAATGAGAAAGAACCACTGTTAATTTGTTCCTCATTATGGCCCAGTCTCCCTTATCTGTCATTGCGACTGACCAACCAGCGGACTTTAATTTCTGGAGACTCACTGGGCATGTGTGTGCCTGGCACCACACTGGGTACTGGGTATTCTACAGATAAAACAGGTTGGTGTTCCCAACGGTTTACAGTCCCCTTCCAAAGGTGGTGCAATTCAATTCCCAACCAGTACAGTTCAAAAAGGAAACACCTGGTTGCGATGGCACACACCTTTCATGCCAGCCCTTGGGAGGCAGAGGCAGGCGGATCTCTGTGAGTTTAAGGCCAGCCTGGTCTACAGAGTGAGTTCCAGGACAACCAGGCCTACATAGTGAAACCCTGTCTCAAGAACTTTTTTAAAAAGTTGGTATATAATAATATTACTACAGCTAATGTTTTAATTGTCTGTGTGTGTGTGTGTGTGTGTGTGTGTGTGTATGCATGTGAAGGCCACAGGCCAATGTTGGGCATCTTCCTCAGTTGCTCTCCACTTTACTTTTTGAGATTTCTCACTGCACTTGGATCTCAATGATTCAACTAGGCTGACCAGTAAACCCCTGGAATCTTCCTGTCTGTCCTCTCCCCCATGGGTCTTCCTGTCTGCCCTTTCCAGGCATCCTCCTGTCTGCTCTCTCCCTCAGGGATTCCCGTCTGTCCTCCTCTCCCCCCAAGGATCCTGCTGTTGGTACCCGCTCCAAGGATCCTCCTGTCTGTGCCCCCACCCAGCTCTAGGATTACAAGAACAGCCAGTCCTGGTTTTTCACGTGGGTACTTGGGGATTACACTCAGGTCTTCTCTTTGAGTTGAAAGCATTTTACAGACCAAGCCATCTTCCTAGCTATTATCATAGCTTACTGAATGCTGGCTACACGCCTCGTTCTTCACTCAGGATATAGAAAATAGGCCAAATATAATCTCTCTTGAAATTTCATACTCCCAAAGAGCAGACAGATGTGAGAGAAACAGTCCTGTGCTTCGTAACAACTAAGACAAAGCCTGGTAAATGCTACTGGGCAATGTCATTCCGGAAATAGAGCCAATTTACCCAGACTCAGGTGGCATAATATTGCTAGGTGATATATGTCATGGGCCCACTATTGTCTGTGTCTTCACCATTGACTGATACATTGCACATCATAAGCTGCGTATGTGGTCCACAGTGGGCTGGCAGCTGTGCGCTCCACCAACACCATGCCTTTATAATTTTCCTCCATATTCTTGCCTGACTAAATGAGGACTCCACAGTTCAATTTTTTTATTACATTTTATCTATTATTTGTTTGGTGTGTGTAGTCCCAAGAGTGCTATGGCATACATGTGGGGGTCAGAGGACCTTATGGAAGTTTTGCAAGTCAGTTCTTTCCTTCCACTATGTGGGTTCAGGGGATTGAACTCAGGTCATCAGGCTTGACAGCAGACACTTTGGCCTCCTGAGCACCTCTGTGGGCCCGATTCTGAAGTTTAGAATGGCTGATGGACTTGTCCAGGTGGAAGCCCAGGCAGAGAGACTGCACAGATCAGTGTCTTGTTTCTTTGTGTAAAGTTCCTTCCTGGAACTCACTCTGTAGACCAGGCTGGCCTTGAACTCACAGAGATCCACCTGCCTCTGCCTCCTGAGTGCTGGGATTAAAGGCGTGCGCCACCAGTCCCGGCTTCCAGTGGCGTAGAACAGCAGCTTTCCTGCAAATAGATATTTCTGAGGACATCGGGACATAAATGTTGTAAGCATTGGTGCCCTAGGAGAAATCAATTAAGTCGAGAATGTGCTTCAGAAGAAACTCAAGTAACTGGGTGTGAGGCACGTGCTTGTAACCCCAGAGTGCAGGAGGGGGCACATGCCTGTAACCCCAATGTGCAGGAGAGGGCACATGCCTGTACCCCAGTGTGCAGGAGAGGGCATATGCCTGTAACCCCAGTGTGCAGGAGAGGGCACATGCCTGTAACCTCAGTGTGCAGAGGGAGGCACATGCCTGTAACCCCAGTATGCAGGGGGACACACATGCCTGTAACCCCAGTGTGCAGGAGGGGGCACATGCGTGTAACCTCAGTGTGCAGGGGGAGGCACATGCGTGTAACCCCAGTGTGCAGGGGGAGGCACATGCCTGTAACCCCAGTGTGCAGGGGGAGGCACATGCGTGTAACCCCAGTGTGCAGGGGAAGGCATGTGCCTGTAACCCCAGTGTGCAGGAGGGGGCACATGCCTGTAATCCCCGTGTGCAGAAGGAGGCATGTGTCTGTAACCCCAGTGTGCAGGAGACTGAGGCAGGAGGATTGTTCTAGGTCTTAGTTTGAAGCCAGCCGGGCTGTCAGGAGATTGTGGTTCAGAGAGTGGGGCAGAGACAATAAAGCAAGCCACTGAGTAGACAGAGTCCTGAGGAAAAAAGAGACAGCACAATCTGTGAGCTAAGACAGATGGGGAAGGGTCTTCCCACAAGGGGACCAGCATCTAAAAGGAAGAAGGCAGAGACACCCTCGCACAGAAGAGCGGTTCTAAAGGTTAGGAAAATGCCACGTAGTGAGTGGGAAGGGTGATGAGTGATGGACAGGTAAACCAGGGTGACAGCCCCTTCCCAGTTGCTATTCGTGCTTACCCATGTTCAAAGCCCAAGACTCACCTTTCACCAGCACCGGGTACTCAGGAGTGGTTTTCTCCTTGTTGTTCAGGATCGCGGTGCATTTGTACCTCCCCGAGTGGAAGACCCGAGCCTGGGGAATAAAGAAGCTCTCTGTGTGCTCCCTGGAGGAGACATTGTACAGCAGCACGTCGTCCTTATAGAACAGCACCAGGTGCTGAGGCCTGACTTTCGAGGTGGTGCTGATATCCACAAGACACTGCAGGGTCAGGTTGTGCCCATTCGGTACCTCCCAGGAGGGCAGGCTGACTATCTGGATGGTGTTAATGGTGAAAGCTGAAGGCAAAGCAGACATTGTTACCAAGGAAACAGCATCATCCAGAGGTGGACAAATAGATATATATACCATACACACACACACACCAGATAGACACACACACCAGACACACATACATCACACAAACGCACACAACATACACATCAAACAAATAACACACACACATAATACACACATACACCCCATACACAAAATAAGTCTTAAAAAAAAGAATTCATAACCAGGTAATGGTGGCTCATGCCTTTAATCCCAGCACTCAGGAGGCAGAGGCAGACAGATCTCTGTGAGTTCAAGGACAGCCTGGTCTGCAGAGTGAGTTCCAGGACAGTCATGGCTACACAAAGAAACCCCCCTGCTACAAACAAACACACAAACAAATAAAAAATAATTCATAAGTTGTTGTGACAGATATATAGGAGAGTGGCAGAAAGCATGCCGCACAATGCGATACACAGTAGTGGCTCAATAAACAGTTGACGCTTCATGCTAAAGTCAGACGTGCCCAGGAATGCGACACCCGCTCCCAGGCCTCATGGGACCAGCATGGTTCTAGCTATCCCTTTCTTTCTCTCCCCCATCTCCTGCTTCCCTCCTTCACCTTTCTTCTTCATTCTTTCCCTTCTCTTCTCCTTCTCTCTTCCTTCTGTTCTTTCTCTCTCTTTTTTTATTTACATTTAAAATGTTTTCTCTAGTAACTGCTTTCGAGACACTGTGGAAGAATACAGACTACATCACACAAAATTAAGGTCCAGTCCTGGTCAGATGTGGGGGCTAACATTTATAAACCCCAGCATTTGGAAGACTGAGGCAGGAGAATTGCTATGAGTTCAAGGTCAGCCCAGGTCTCAGAGTGAGGTGAAGTCTCTAGAGACTTCATCTCAAGTAAGACAAACAAAAAACAAACAAATAAATGTGGGAGAGAGAAAGAGAGAACAGCAGGATTATAGCAAGTTCTAGGCCAGTCTAGGTTACATAGTAAGTTTCAGGCAAGCCAGGGAAATTCTAAAATCTACAACAAACAAACAAATGTATGTGTTGAGGCAGAGCTGGGGATGCACTTCAGGGGTGGGGTGCTGCCTAGCATGTGTAATGGCCTGGGTTCGACCTCTAGAACCACAATAAAAATGTCTATTGAGGCTAGAGTTAGTGCTCAGAGAGAGGGACCAGAGGCCATGGGTTCAGAAAGTTCATTAGGGGGAAAAAGGCAAAAAAAAAAAAAAAAAAAAAAAAAAAACCAAAACAACAACAACAACAACAAAAAAACCACTCATAGACAGGCAGTGGTGGTGCACGCCTTTAATCCCAATACTTGGGAAGCAGAGGCAGGTGGATCTCTGTGAGTTCAAAGACAGCCTGGTCTACAAAGTGAGTTCCAGGACAGGGTCCAAAGCTACACAGAGAAACTGTCTCGAAAAACAAAAAACAAACAAAACAGTCATTACCCAAAATAGATGTTTTTAAGTAAAATCAATAAAACCCCCTATGATGTGGCCAGCTGGTTTTTTGCCCTTTAGTGGGTACAGAGGTGTCACCAGGTGTCACCAGATGCGGAAGACTTGAAACCACTTTTTCTTTTTTAGTAGTTTTATGCCTCTAGCTCATAGAGCTGAGGATAAGTGAACTTCTGGTTCTCCTGTCTTCACTTCCTAAATCAGTGGTTCTCAACTTTCTAGTTTAAACCAGTTTAAACCTTTCCTTTAATCCAGTTCCTCACGTGGTAACCCCCATCTTCTCGTTTCTTTCTTTCTTTCTTTTTCTTCTACGTCTTCTTTTTTTTTTGGTTTTGATTTTTTGAGACGGTATCTCTGTAGCTTTGGAGCCTATCCTGGAACTCACTCTGTAGACCAGGCTGGCCTTGAACTCACTCTACAAAATCCAGTTCCAGGACAGACTCCAAAGCTGAAACCCTGTCTCGAAAAACCAAAGGGAAAAAAAAAAAAAGATAATTTAAAGCTGCCCATAGTGGTGGGCTCACACCTGTAGTCCTGCACTAGGAAACCGAGGGAGGAGGGTCCCTGTGAGTTGGGGGCGTACACAAGGTGCTGGTTACGCCTCTGGCCTGTTTACACAGAGATATCTCGCCATACACCACACATAGGTTGCCACCTTCAAGCCTGGCAGCTGACCAGGTTAAATCCAAAATACATGTAGCTAAGAGAAATTTGGAGACTAGAAATGGTGGGGGAAGATATTGGATATTGTAGTGGTTTGAACACCCCCCCCCATGCTCACCGGGAGCGGCACTATTGGGAGGTGTGGCCTTGTTGGAATCAGTGTGGCTTTTTTGAAGGATGTGTGTCACTGGAGCTAGGCTTTGAGGTCTCAGAAGCTCAAACCAGGCCTGGTGGCTCACTCTCTCTTCCTGCCGTCTGTGGATCCAGAGGTAGGGCCCTCAGCTACCTCTCCAACATCAGGCCTGCCTGCATGTCGCCATACTTACTGTCAAGATGGGAACAGACTAAACCTCTGAACTGTAAGCCACCCCCAGTTAAACGTTTTTCCTTCATAGGAGTTGCTGTGGTCATGGTGTCTCAGCAATAGTAGAAACCCTAGCCGGGTGGTAGTGGCACATGTCTTTAATCCCAGCACTCGGGAGGCAGAGGCAGGCAGATCTCTGTGATCATGCCGGTATATGTAGACCAGCCTGGTCTACAAGAGCTAGTTTCAGGACAGGCTCCAAAGCTACAGAGAAACCCTGTCTCAAAAAACCAAAACCAACCAACCAACCAACCAAAAAACAACAACAACAAAAAACCAGTAGAAACTCTAAGGCAGGTACAAAGAAGTTATGCCAGCCAGCTAAACAGGGTCCAAAGGCTTAGATAAGGCTCCCTAGAAGTTCAGTTCTTACTGGATTCCCTGGTGAGAGGAAAATCTCCATACATAGGTCATGACTACTATGTCGGTCACATGGTAGACTGCATCTCCTTACTGTCCAGGAATCAGCGTTCTCAGACCACCTTGATATATCCGCGGTATTATGTCAGACGGATCGAGGGATGGAATCTGGGCTGAGTTTTGTTCCCTTGCCAAACTGACGGGTGAAATCCTGTCCTCCAGTCTTACACAGACTCTGTGTAAACCTCAGACCCGTACTAAGGCCGTTCAATTAAATTAAAATGAGGCCAGTAGTGTGGGCGCTAACCAATGGATCTGTGTTCTCACCATTGTGTTCGGATGAGAACACAGATCTCACGTGAGGACTTGGGAAGCTGGGCTAGTGGCCCATGCCGGTATATGGTGACTGAGTCAAGAGCACTGCTTTGAATTTGAGACCAGTCTGGCTACATACTAGATCCTACTTTGAAAAAGGAAAACAAGGAAGGACAGAGAGAGGCAGTCATCCAGGACCAAGGGAGGCTGCAGCAGCCAGATTTGTCAACACAAGTTGACAGCCGTCTGAGGGACAATGCATTTCTCTTTATTCCACCCAGTCCGTGGTGTTTGCTGTGTCACCCCAAGCAGACTAACCCAGATGGAGCTTGCGCACGCCCATAAACGCAGCATTTAGGGAACTGAGGCAAGATTATTGCTGTGATTTCAAGTTCCGCTTGAGCTACACAGTAAAACCCTGCCTTGCTGGGGACTTAGCTTAGTTGATAGGATGTTTGCCTAGCGTGCGTGATGAAATCCTGGGTACAAACTCCACCAGTGTATGCTTAAAAAGGAAACGGCTGGCAAGATGTTTATCGAATAAATGCACCTGCCACCAAGCCTGGTGACCCAAGTTTGATCCCTACTCTATTCCCCCATCAAGTTACCATCTGACCCTCACAGGTGGGCAATGGCTGCGCTCTTCTCGCTTTTTTTTTTTTTTTTTGCTTTGTTTTGTTTTTCGAGACAGGGTTTCTCTGTGTAACATCCCTAGGTATCCTGCAATTAGCTCTTGTAGACCAGGCTGGCCTCAGACTCACAGAGATCTGCCTGCCTCTTCCTCCTGAGTGCTAGGATTAAAAGGCGTGCGCCACCACCGCCCAGCTTTTTTTTTTTTTAAAGAAGAAACTAAGGGCTGGAGAGATGGCTCAGAGGTTAAGAGCACTGGCTGTTCTTCCAGAGGTCCTGAGTTCAATTCCCAGCAACCACATGGTGGCTCACAACCATCTGTACTGATATCTGGCGCCCTCCTGTGGCGTGCGGGCATACATCGAGGCAGAATGTTGTATACATAATAAATAAATAAATCTTTAAAAAAAAAAAAAGAAACTAAAACCTGTCTCAATACACACACACACACACACACACTAGCTTGGTATGGTAGTACATACCTTTATTGCCTGCACTCAGGACGCAGAGGCAGGTGAGTTGGCCAGCCTGGTCTATATAACAAGTTTCATGCCAGCCAGAGCTACATAGTAAGACCCTGCCTAAAACAAGCAAACAACAAACAACTCCCCAAACAAACAAACAAACATGTGAGGAGCCACCCCTGCATACTCCATTACAAGATGGCGCCTGCATTCGGCAGCACCAACTGAAATTTCCATCCCTTGTTCTCTGCCTCTCCCGTGGCGTCATATGGGCTGACGAGCTGCAACCAGTCAGAGCGTGACACGTCGGAGGCGAGGACTATTAACCTATAAAAGGATTGGGCTTTGGTCCTCTGGGGTCTCCGCTCTGTAAGCTTATGCTCTCCCTCTCAAGACGCATTAAAGCTTTCTGCAGAAGGATCCTGTGTGTGCCGCGTCGTTCTTGCTGGCGAGACGGTTGCGCGGGACACAAACACCCTCCAAAAAACCACAAAATTGCTTATAGAGAGTATAAGTATAATTCTACCTGCTTGGCATGTGTGAACCCGGGGTTCAGCCTCCAGCAGCAGAAAAAGAGAAAAATACCCAGCTCAACAGCACCCGGGAGCTGGGATTCCAGCGCTAGACAAAGCCACGCCTCTGGAACGTTGCTGGCTCATTTCTAGACTCATAATCCACAACTGGGTTTTGCTAGTTCCCCCAAATTCAACTGAACTGAGCAGAGTGGCGCCTGGCGGCTCGAGTCTCCACTCTTGTGAGATGGAGGGACGAAGGTCAGGAATTCGAGGTCAGTGTGGGCTACTTAGCAAGTCTGAGGCTAACCTGGGCTATACGTTGAGATCCTGTCTCAAAAAAAAACCACAGAAAGCAAGGGCTGGGACTCAGTGGGTGAAGTTCCAGGCTAGCAGGTGAGACCCTGTTTCAAAAAAGAAAAGGGGGGGGGGTTGAACTAACCGGAAGTTCCCACATACGCCAGCTTCTCCCCATAGCGCCTACTGCCCATGCCCTGCTTGCTTCTTCATGAAGGTATTAGGGTGCATGTTCCGCAGAACAGTGTGACCATAAATAAGGAAAAGATGAAACGAAAGTAACTATTCCCAGTAAATTTTCATACACATATAAAAAAAATGAAAAATTCAAAAACGCTCCAGTAAAATATGTAAAATGCAAAATTCTCAGGACGTGACCTCTTTTCTGAAACCCTGTCTTGGAAAACAGAGAGAGAGAGAGAGAGAGAGAGAGAGAGAGAGAGAGAGAGAGAGAGAGAGAGAGAGAAATAAAGAAGCCTATCACGAATGGAAGAATCACAGATCACTTCTGCCTTGAGCAGGGCAGTCAATTCCTCCAATCTGTTGTTAGTGCTGGATCCCACTCAGCCCAGGCCAGCCTCCACCTCTGTAGTGGAGGATGACTTTAAAGTTTTAATCCTCCTGCCTCCACCTCCCAAGTGCTGGCTTACAGGCAGGGATCACCACACCTAGTTTATGAGGTGCTGAGGACTAAACTGGAGCTTTGAGCACACCAGGCAGCCTCTCTACCATTGGAGATACAGCATCAACCTTGGCGCCAGGCAGCCACTCTACTGTTGGAGATACAGCATCAACCTCGGTGCCAGGCAGCCTCTCTACCATTGGAAATACAGCATCAAGCTCGGCTCCAGGCAGCTGCTCTACAATTGGAGATACAGCATCAATATTGGCTCCAGGCAGCCACTCTACTGTTGGAGATACAGCATCAACCTCAGAGCCAGGCAAATACTTAGAAAATGGTAGATGGAGTCTATGGGTTCTTTCTGTCACAGAATAAATGAGAGTTTTAAAGTTTCATCTCTTCTCTACTTCTAGAGATTAATTTCACGAGGAAGGATCTGGAACATCCTAATGTCTAAACCGAGAGGGACGTAGCAAGCAGTAGACCACTTGCCTAGCAAATCTAAGGTCCTAGGTTCGATTCCAGGACTGACAGGAATAAATAGGTTCCCAGATCTGTTCATATTGATGTGTGGTCTCCATCCCAATTATGGGCTACTGAACGGACAACATTCTATATAAGTTGCCCACTGGGGCCACCTAGGCCTCAGGCTGGGCTAAAGTACCAAGCATGGAAGATAGGCATGTTCTCATCAAAGGCCTGTGTCCATAGCCCTTAGGTGGAGTTAAGAGGGTATCGTCATCATCATCACGTTTTTCAAGTCAGGGTTTCTCTGTGTAGCCCTGGCTATCCTGGAACTTGCTCTGTAGACCAACCTGGCTTCCAACTCAAAGATCTGCCTGCCTCTGCCTCCCCAAGTGTTGGGATCAAAGGTGTGTACCCTAAGTCTGGCTAATTGGAAGGTTTTGTTTTGTACTCCTGCAGGCTTTCTGCTTCTATATGCTGAAAATGGGAACGCGAACACATGCACTCCTTGGGAACTTTGTTTTTGTTTTTCGAGACAGGGTTTCTCTGTAGCTTTTGGAGCCTGTCCTGGAACTAGCTCTTGTAGACCAGGCTGGCCTCGAACTCACAGAGATCCGCCTCCCGAGTGCTGGGATTAAAGGTGTGAGCCACCACCGCCCTGCTCAAGGGATTTTTTTTTTCTTGGTGCTGGAGAATCAAAGCTTTGAATGCTAGGCAAGCACTCTGGCACTGAGCCACGCTTCACCCAACCTCACCCATTTTTACCTTGGACAATGACTGAGGCAGGGAGCTCAGTACTAGAGGGGCCTAGACCGGGTGGATAATCCCTTAACGCGCATGCACACATGCGCGCGCGCACACACACACACAAAATACATGCTCTTCCAGAGGTCCCAAGTTCAATTCCCAGCAACCACATGGTGACTCACAACCATCTGTAATGAGATCTGGTGCCCTCTTCTGGCCTGCAGGCAGACATTTAGGCCAAACACTGTGTGCATAATAAGTAAATAAATCTTAAAACAAAATTAAAAAGTTAAGTTCAAACAAAATATTACATATTATTGGCACTTTGTTAAAAAAAATTTACCATGTATCTGAGTGTATGCCTGTGTGTGGGTTTATGTACATTAATGTAATGTCCAAGGAGGCTAAAGGGGATATCAAGTCCCCTGGAACTGGCTATCCAGACAGCTGCAAATTTTCCAACATGGGTGCTAGGAACCAAACTCCTGTTTTCTTCAAAAGCAATTAGAGCTCTTAACTATTGATCCACCTCTCTTGGGGTGATTAAGGCTGGGTTAATCACCCTGAATCTCCAGGAACTGCTTGAATTGCCAGGAGTGCTTCCCTCCGGGGAAATCTGCCTCATCTAGGACGGGAGAGAGCTAATTATCCCCTTAATGAGATAAGAAACTTTTCCTGTCCGGGCAGTGGTGGCACACACCTTTAATCCCAGCACTAGGGAGGCAGAGGCAAAGGCAGGCGGATCTCTGTGAGTTCGAGGCCAGCCTGGTCTACGAGAGCTAGTTCCAGGACAGGAACAAAAAAAAAAAAAGCTACGGAGAAACCCTGTCTTGAAAATCAGAAAAAAAAAACTTTCCCTCAGGGCAGCTGCTTAGAGCCACTTTGTGGACAGAGTCCACATTTGGCCCTGGTAAAAGTTCTTCCTCTTCTAGTTCCTTTTCTCCCAGTGCTGAGCAAAGTCTGGGAGTACTTTCCTGGATGCCCTGAGCTTTCTCACCCAGGCTCTGAAGTCCTCCTCCCCTGCCCCTCACCCTGTTGCTGTTTGTTTGCCCCACCCCAACTGCAAAAAGGCCTGGCTTTCTCTCTTCTCCCTTTCCCTGAACTTTTACAGCTCTGCCGCTGTTGGTTTTCTTTCTTTCAAAAGCTGATGAAACCGCCCACAAGCTTTAAAAACATAAAACATCCAGAGCTGGGCTTAGCCGTGTCGGGCCGCAAGGGCTAGACAGAAAGGACCTGTCTCAAAAAAAAGAAAAGAAAGAAAAGTTAAAAGCAAATTCAACTAAAGCTCCAAGTGTGGCTTTTTTTGGAGACAGGGACTCACTCTGTAGCCCTGGCTGGCAGGGGACTCCCTCTGTAGACGGCTTGGATTCACAGAGGTCTGTCGACCTGTCTCTGCCTCCCAAATGCTGGGATTAAGGTGTGCACCACCATGCTTGGCAAGTGTGGCTTTTGTAGTGAGGCTGGTGTCTACCATCGTGGCCAAGTTCTCTAGCACACACCCACTTGTGCAAGGCTCACCCTGCTCACTGGAAGGAACTTTATGTTGCCAGCCAGCAGGAACGCTGCAGGATGGAAGACCGGGAAATGCTGCAGAAAACTTAGGGAACCAGGTACAGTGATACCCACTTCTGTCTAATCCTAGCACTGATGAGGCAGACTGGAGGACAGCCAAGAGGCCAGTCTGGCCTACAGTTCCAGAAGATTCAATGCTCTCTTCTGGCACTTCAGGCACATGTGAGGGAAAATGATCATACACATGAAAAAATGTAAAAATAATAAAATAAAAATAGGGCTGTTGAGGTAACTTAGCAAAGATTATTTATTGCCGTGCCTGATTGACTGAGTGAGTCTGGGGATCTCTAGGACCCACGTGGTAGGATAGAATTAACTCCTCCAAGTTGACCTCTGACCTCGACAAGCACATCAGGGAGTGCACACACACACACACACACACACACACACTTTAAAAAGTACTAAAAATTAGAAAGAAAAAAATTTCCAGAATGAGCCCAGCCCAAGCCCTCACCCTAACAGACAACATGGGCACAACAAATGTTCACAGCATCGCGGCAACCAACCTGCTCTAGCCAGCCTTCAAAACGACCCCTTTTCCCTGCTTGCCACACCTCCTGCTTTATACCAGGGCTATCTATGTTACTCCCACGGAGTCGGGAGATTCCTTCTGAGGTCATAGAGATATGTGCGGCTTCCATTTAGACAAGCTCGCCCCTCCAGGACCTTGGCACTGGGCCAGGCCAGCTGTCCCGTCCCACAGGAGCAGCTTAGAGGAGGGGGATATCTCACAGGAAGGAGAACTGGGTCCTTCAGTGCACAGCCATGAGTGAGCTCAGAAGCAGGTGGCCCAGGTTCAGTCAAGGCCTTCGGGGAAATAACTTTGACCTTGACCAAAAGTTTGTTGATCATCACGTGAGACCCAGAGTCGTTACCCCAAGACTGGGCAGCTTTCAGCCACTGAGTCTTGGGACAATTTACGTTTGTTTTCAAATCATGTCTATTTGTTTATTGGAAGACTATCTTGCTAGGTAGTTCAGGTTAGCCTCAAACTCTTCATAATCTACCTTAGCTTTCCAAGTATTGGGACGACATGTGAGCCATCCCACCCCTCCCCCAGCCCCCTCTGATGTTCTGTTAACAGAGTGGCCCAGTTTGGCTGGGCACTCCCCACTGTGATCTTGGCAACCCTAGAATGTGCAGCCCCCCCCCCAGATCCACCTTCCCAAGTAACTATGACAACAGCACTGTGCCTGCAGGTCTCACATAGGCAGTAATTTTATTTTATTGTTTGTTTGTTTGTTTGAGGCAGGGTTTTGTGTGTAGCCCTGGCTGTCCTGGAACAAACAATTCTGTAAACCAGTGGCTAGAGCCCACTTTGACCAAGGATTAGCTTGAGTTCTGAATTTTATGATCTTTCCATCTCTAACAGGCATGCATCACCCTGTGTGGTCTAGGCAGTGCTGGGGGTCAAAAACTCAATGCATGACAGACGAATGCTAAGGAATATCCCTGGTCTTGTTGATGGGTCTTTGGGGTTTTGTTGTTTGTTTGTTTGGGGTTTTTGAGACAGGGTTTCTCTGTGTAACGACCCTAGCTGTTCTGGAACTTGTTCTGTAGACCAGGCTGGCCTCAAACTCACAGAGATCCACCTGCCTCTGCCTCCCAAGGGCTGGGATTAAAGACGTGCACTACCACCACCTGGCTTGGTCCTTAGTTTTGTTTTGCAAAACATAAAATTAAGCAAACAAAAAATAAGGCAATAGCCAATCTTGAGAATTCTCCATGTCTATAAAACAGAAATTCTGTTCCCCGAGCAGAAACACACTGGACTGCTCCACGGAGTCTAAGTGGCATGGCCTGGGGTACTTGGCTCTGGGAGGCACACGTGACATCAGCGATGTCCCACAGAACTCCTGTTATGCACAAATGTATTTTTCTGGGGGGGGGGTCTTCTCCTTCCATTCCCCTCAATAAGCCTTAAACTGCTCAAAACTGCTGTGGAAAGCAGGGGTCACAGGGATCAAAACAGCCTAAAGAGATCTGAGAGAGAAGGTTGATGGAAAGAGACCAGAGTAATAAAGTCTTCACAATGCCAAGTCAGGCGGTAGTGGCGCGCGCCTTTAATCCCAGCACTCGGAGGCAAAGGCAGGTAGATCTCTGTGAGTTCAAGGTCAGCCTGGTCTACAGAGTTCCAGGATAGCCAGGGTTACATGGGGAAATCCTGTCTCAAAAACCAACAACTAAAAGACACAATGCCAAACACTAAAACGATGGAGACCCCTTCCCAAATCAAGTCCCCTTAGCAAGATGAGTCCCACCGCCACCCCCGCCAGCCACCTGGTTCTCAACCTGGAAATGACTCAGAGCTGGAGGGGAGGAGGAGGCGGCACTGCCCGCCATTGTCAGGAAAATTACAAAGCTTCTGGACGCATGGAGTCCCTGAGGAAACGTCTGTGTTATCAGAGAACATGCTGACCTATCTGCCCATGGCATTCTCAAGTAGCTCCAAGTTCACGTCAAGTTCCCAGTCATGTGACATTTATCGTACACCTGTGCCAGGCGCTGGGCATCTGAGGAAAACAAGACATGACCCCTGTCTGAGACACCTCAGGCTGGTGGATAGTTGGCTAGAGTTCAGTCATGTC
Source organism: Chionomys nivalis (assembly GCF_950005125.1). NCBI lineage: Eukaryota > Metazoa > Chordata > Mammalia > Rodentia > Cricetidae > Chionomys > Chionomys nivalis. Next base: position 87,257,995 of record NC_080092.1, read on the forward strand.
ACGTAGAGAGGGAGGGTTTGCTCAAGACAGCACAAGGATACACGATGTGCAGGACAGGCCCCCAGGGATTTCGTCTGCTGGGCCACAGGCAGGCCAGCTGTGGGGCTTCCAGAACAACACGTACCAGGGTACAGGGGCATGAGAAACCCTTGTGTTCCGGACATGACGGTTCTAGGAGGGAAGCAGAATGTGGGGAAGAGGGATTGGGTGGGTCAGGATGGGGGAGCAGGATGGATGAGGGTTCTAGAAAGATCACTGAGGCCTCAGACTCCAGGGCAGTAAGCCACCTGGGGTGGATCAGATGGAAGTGGCTGAGGCAGGGCAGGCAGGTGGGGCTGAATCAGAGGCATACAAGACTGTCAAGGCAAACAAAGAGCTTCATTTCTAGAGTGATAAAATATCCTAGAACTAGCCAGGCGATGGTGGCGCACACCTGTAATCCCAGTTCTCGGGAAGCAGAGACAGGCAGACCTCTGTGAGTTCCAGGACAGCCTGGTCTACATAGCAAGTCCCAGGTCAGCCAGGGCTATCTAGCAAGACCCTGGCTCAAAAATAAATAAATAAATGACAATGTAAAGAATAAATATCAGATTACTTATATTTTACCAATTTTTTAATGCCTAATTTGGTTGAATATAGACAAGTAGAAGTTAGGCTCTTGGTTCCAGAGAAAGCCAGGTAAAAGCTAAGAGAGGAGACGAAACCTTGGCACTGAGGGAAACCGTGAAGGCCTGGCATGCTAGACTAGCTATGGAGAAACTGTTACTAGGCGCCTGCTCCAGAGGCGTGGGGGTGGGGTGGTATCTAGATTCAGACCCAGGTCAGAGCTGGGTCTCTCCTGGGGGTGAGGAAGGAGGGCTTACTAAGAAAGAGAAAATGCCAGGAAGGAAATCCTAGGTCAGAGAAGCTGAATTGTGGGTGTGATCTTTAGTCAAGGGTAGCAAAAGTTCCAGGATGAGTAGACTTGGCATCAGGAGGGCTTTGGTGACTCTTTAGGGAGCAGAGATTGTCAGCAGGGAGGCCATGACAGGAGGAAGCAGAGACCTCTAAACCGGCCTCGAAGTTCCACGAAGAATGGTAGTAACTGGGGGTGGGTAGTTTGTATATGATTGTTTTTTCTGTAGAAACAATAGCCATCAGCTGGGTTTGCCTATGCAGAGAAAGGAACGGGAAGCAAAGCAGAGACTTTTAAAGGAGACCAGAATAAATGTATCAGTGAGGTTGCTATGGTGAGGGAGGGGATGGGCTCAGGCACAGGTGGCCCAGCAGGAGCCCTGGACCAGCCTGCAGAATGGACCTGCGCTCTGAAACCAGGAGAAGAGGCAGCAGGATGGGTGGGGAAGCAGATTAGGCAGCAGCCAGGGCTGGGCGGGAAGTTCAGGGAGTTCCCTCCAGCCCGCTGTTTTCTAGATGAAGATGGAGCTGAAGTCATTCCCTAAAATGAACAGAGACGGGCTGTGGTGAGCTGAGAGCCAGAGACAGCCCAGGGGTCTAAGACAGAAGGAGGGACGAGAGTCACGTCCTTGGCTGGGACCTGATTTGAGGACTGGGCGACACGGAATAAACCAGTAAGACATGCATTTCACATGGTGGCCTGGGAGGTGGAGCCTGGCTTGCTTACCCGGGTGTTGTTCCTTCCTATCTGAGGGGTCAGCCCGGGAGATCTCTTTCCACAACCTCCCTTGGAGGGATAAAGAACCTTCTCTGGGAATCCAAGAAAGGAACTGGCTGGTGTAAACTTTGACTCTTAATGTTCCCCATAAGGTTGTACAGTTACGACCTCCTAACTTTTGTCCGGATCTTTGCTGTCTGTTGAGTCTTACTGACGCCCTCTTGGGTGGACCCTCTTCTAGCTGCTGCCCTTTCTACGTTGTCCCTTTTGTCAACTCCAAGATAAATCTGCTCACTAAACCCTTACAAGCAGTTCAAGTGACCTCCATCCAACTCATCCCTCTTCTTGACACGCTTCACAATGTCTTGGGTACTCAGAACTAAGACAGTCAGACTGAAGTCCTTTCTGCATGAATTAATCTTGCTGTCTCAACAGTTCTCAAACACCTAAGAGAAAATTCAGATCAGCTTAACATCCTTCAGGACCAACTCTGTTTAGTGCTCTGCAACCAAACTTGACGATGGCTGTGGGTGGGGTGTGTGCCCCCCTCCAAGAATGATGCTGCTTCCCCACCAACAAAGCCCAGATGGTTTGAGATGGGACCCGAAGACACAGGTGCCAGGCAAAAATTCAGCCATACCACTTCTCCTAGATACGGGCTTTTATGTCCTTCCCACGCTGGCGCTTCTCCCAGTCAAAACTCCTCCTCGTTATCCCCATCCAGTTCTTATTACCCCATGAACCTCCTTCTCTAACGAAACAAGTGTTTCTATGTGAGCCCCCAACCCTTACCCCCGCCCCCGCGTGGCTCTGATCCTACAACAAGCAATAGAACCCCAACAGGTACAGCCCAGCCAACGGACCAATCAGGCTAAGGAAGACACCTGATCTTAGCACAACAAATCACAGTCGCCTTATGAAATCAAATCCCCTGGCTGCAGTGGTCCCCCAAAGCCACAGAGGACCAGTTTTCAGTAACGATGGCCAAAAAGGGGGCACCTGTGCCTACCTAGGGGACAAGGGGCTGCTTTTATGCAAACCAGCATGGCCTAGTGCAGGAAAATGCTGAACAATTCTTAGAAAGAATCAAACATGGGGAAAAGGTAGGCAATATTCTCTGAAGATTACCAGGACTGCTTGGGGGCCATGGGCCACCCCTTGGCAGATCCGATCTTCATGATTGTACTTTATCTCCTGTCCCTGCCTTTCCAGTTCTCACCAAGTTCCTCCAACAAAGACTTTGAAAGCTTTCACCTCCTAGAGGGTCACTCGATCCTCCACGGCCCGCACTATCAGACCCTATGTCATGGGAGGGACTTAACACGCTCCATTCACCACTGAGACCATCACCGCCCTCCAACTGGAAGGACCCCCCTACTCCAGCCCCTCTCCCTTCTTCTCACCCTCCCAGAGTTGGGGTATATAGCATAATAGCCTCAGGTCATGAGGAATTGAGTCAGGCTGTACAGAGCAATAAAGAATGGCTCAGCCCCTAGCCTGCCCTTTCCACTTCGCCTGCAGAAACAATATGTCTGGGTATCAAAAAGTACCCACCCTGCTTCCAGTCCAACCACACACACACAAAAAAAAGTCGCTGTAACTGCCTGATAGCTACTCACACACACACCCTCTACCTTCTAAGAATGCTCACCCTTCACCGCTCAGAAAGGTTGCGGCCCCTAGCTGTTCCAATAAAGCACTCTCAGCCTGTTGCCCCCCATCTGCCTCCTTTTTCTTATAACTGGTGTCGTCTGAAGCAGATAAAGAGGTGAGAGAGTGGTGGGTACCACGGAAAACAGGTTATGGGACCTTGAAATGCAAAACCCTCTAGGGTTAGCAGAGCAGAATCCAGACAGGAGACGGGGGAAGGCTGGGGTGTAGTTCAGTTGGTAGAGTGTTTGCCTAACACTTTTAAAGCCCTTGGTTTGCTCCCCAGCATGGCATAAACCTGGTGTGATGTGTGCCTGTCATCTCAGTCCTTGGAAGACAAAAGCGAGAGGGCCAGAAACTCAATGCCATCCTCAGCTACATAATGAGTTTGAGGTACGTGACACCCTGTGTGTGAAAGAGAGAGAAACGGGGACATGGCTGGGATGGGGAGTAGATGGGAAAGCAGCTTAAATTATAAAGGTGGGTAAGGACTGAACACCCCTGTCATTCACTAACCCCTGAAGACAGGACAAGGAAGTCACCTCCACTACTTTAGTCTCAACTTTACCCTACTCCTTGCCACAGCATCTGTGGACCATTCCATCTTATAGCAAGGGGGAAGGGCCCAAGAAACAAAGCAAACCAGGACTTAAAAGAGATGAGTGACATCAGGGGCAGTGCTACACAACTGTGACCCCAGCACTAGGGAGACTGAGGCAGCAGGATTTAGAGTTCAAAGGCAGCTTGAGCTACAAAGTGAGTTCAAGACTACGTTAGGCCACACTGTGAGACTCCTGGCTTAAACCAGGCTGCGCAAAGAAAAGCAAAAGATAAACCCCAGATAGACAGACATCTGGGTTTTAGGTACTGGAGATCAGATCGTAGTGCTGACAAACCCTGGCTTTCCGGGCTAAATCACATCTTCCGGAGGCTCAGAGATAGCATCCTTAAATGGGGATGGCTTGAAGGAACACACAGTCTACCTCCATGAGTTGCCAAGGAAGTTAGATGCTTAAGGAAATGCAGACTAACCAGAGACTCATGGGCCACAGCCCTCCTAACCCTGGGGCCACAGCTCCATCCTTGGTTCAACTCAGCCCTATCGTGTGCAGCTGTGTCAGCTCAAAAGAGCTATAGGGATGAGCCTGTAACCCAGGGTTCCCTATTCCCCCAACAAAGTGACTTTTGACTGACAGAGAATGTAACCTGTGGCCTTTTTCCTGGCCCACAGCTGAGCCCCTTGCTTCAGAGGCCCAGACTAAGCAGAATAAAAAAACCCTTATCTGAGATTTCGGAGGTTGCGGATCAGCTCTCAAGTGGATGATGGGGTCAATTTTAAGACAGAACCCTTCCCTGTGTGCAGGCTCAGAAGATCTGAGGTGGAAATGGAGCTTCCCAGGTGGGTAGAAAAGGAAATCACGCTCTTCTTTTGGTCTCCTAGGACAAAGGGAGTCCTAATATTCAGTTACAATTGGTTCCTTCTATGGCAAGTCAACTGGGTTCCATTGTAAATCAGAACAATCGAAAGACTTGGTTTTGTGTGTGTGTGTGTTTAGTTTTTGGTTTAGAGGAGTTGGTTTTGTGCTGTTTCAGACAAGATCTCATGAGGCCTGGACTTCCCTCAAACTTGCTACGTAACTCAAGCTGGCCTTGACTATTGATCCTTCGGGTGTCTGCCCCCCAAGTGCTGGGATCACAGGCACCAAACCCAACCAAATAAAGAGGAGTTTGAAAGTAAACGTGGAGATGTAGTGTGATGTAAAAACAAACAGTTCAGGGTAGAAAGACTCCAAGTAAATGAGGGATCCCTGGATCTTTTTAAAAATCATCTCCCGAATTCCAACAAACAGCAACCCACCAAGATCTAAAGCTGTGCTCTGGAACGAGCTCCTATAACCAAGTTTCTTTTTTTTTTTTTTTCGTTTTTCGAGACAGGGTTTCTCTGTGGCTTTGGAGCCTGTCCTGGAACTAGCTCTTGTAGACCAGGCTGGTCTCGAACTCACAGAGAGATTCACCTGCCTCTGCCTCCCAAGTGCTGGGATTAAAGGCTTGCGCCACCACCGCCCGGCTTATAACCAAGTTTCTAAAACACACTCTTGGAATCTTCTAACACGTTTTTGTTCTAAAAGCCTCTTTTTTAAAAAAAATGCCAAAATGGAATCCACTTTGGTTTTCCTTTGGAATAAGTTTCTCAGTCTACACATAACCCTAAGCAGCCTGACATAAGCTAAGAATCTCAGAAACAACACCAAGAAGGAAGCCACATAAAAAACATCAGGACTTACAGTTTTCCTGTGCCTGGAGGCTTGAATCTGGAAAGACAGGGGAAGAAAAAAAACATCTGTTGATTTCACTAACCCCAGACCGAAGCCTCCCGAAACTGAAGTAGAAGTAGGTTAAAAACTCACAGAGCAGCAGTGTGAGCAGGACCGCCCCGCGCATCTTGCTGACTGAGGTCCACCTCAGCTGCTTCCTGAGAGGAAAACTCTTGTGGACGGAGGTGTGCAGTTAGTTTTGCCTTCTGGCCATGCCTCAGGTGCAGAATTCTCTTCCCAGTCACAGACCAGAAACCTGCTGTGTGAAAAGCAGAAACTATTCTGAGGGCTTCTCCAGGCGTCCAGAGAGAGACCAGCTCTGGCACTTGTCAGGTAATGGTGGCCATAGCTGGAAACCAAGAACAATGAGGTCTGGGCTGGCCCGATATCTCCTCAGGAAATGACTGGTCTTCCGGAGGGACCATGGAATCCAGTGGCTTTGTCTAGAAGGGAGAAAACAACAAAAAGTCAAAAGTGACTTTTGCCTCAGAGTTCTTGAGTCTCTTGCCTCCTCTGGGTTTGGGGACTCCTTCCCCCGACAAGGTGAGGGGTTATTTCCCTCCCTTCGTCTTCTATCCAAAGTGCTTTTGCGGGACACCCTGTAAGGCCTGCCTTTCCGGTGTGCTCCCCAAGGGGCCTGCGTCCACACAGTGTAAATCTGGGCCTCCTGTCCTTCCATGGCTGGCTTTTCTGACAATATGCCGTGTTTGTGAGGAACACTGCCACCCGGGCATCGGAGCTGGGAATTCAGCAGGAACAGGGACTTTCTTTAGTCTCCGCAGTGGACTCTAATTATTGACTTAGGCACCAAAGGATCCCCCTTTGACCATACATAGGTGTATGTATGTGTATGTAGTTCACGCTAGATCACAGGGAGGTTTCTCTTCCCCCACTCCCACCCTTTTTGTCTGTTATTTGTTTGGTTAGTTTTTTTAAAATAGCATTTATTTGTGCACGTGGGAGTGGAGTGGAGCACACGTGTGCCACTCTGTCTTTGGGGTGGGGTGGGGTCAGAGGCCAGCCTGTAGGAATTCTTTCCTTCGACCATGAGGGTCTCAGGCTCAAACTCCGACCAAACGTAGAGCATCAGGCTTGACACTGAACCATCATGCCCCCCTCTACTTATGTATCTTCATGCGAGTATGAATATGTGAGTTGGAGAAGGGGCGTCTGTGTGCCCGTGTGTCTGGAGGCCAGGGAGGGGATCAGGTCCTCCAGAGCTGATACTGCTTAGCAATTGGGATCTGAACTCCAATCCTTATGATTGCCCAGCCAATACCCTTAACTGCTGAGCCATCTCTCCTGCTCCAGCTCACTGCTTCTCCCTCCTCCCTATACCTTCTTCTTCCCAAGGTTCCAGGGATGCCAAGGTGCTCTAACATTCCCTATTCCCTTTCCTCATTCCTTTATTCTGACGCAGGGGCTGGCTAAATGGCCCAAGGCTACCTTTGAACACAATCCTCCCATCACAGACAAATAGTGCAGCCTTTGTCTCCTAGGGAATGTTCTAGACTATAAATTGGTTTCTTTCATTTTGATGTCTGACATGTAGTTACCTCTCTGGGGAAAAGCAGACCCTAAGCCTCCATTACTCATTATTACCCAACCCTTGTTGAAAACCCCCCCCACTTCTTCCCCTGCCCTAGGCTTTGGTTGCTGAAATGTAAACTCCCAGAATGCATCACGTGCCTTTCCCATTGCTCTTTTTTTTGTGTGTGTGGTTTTTCGAGACAGGGTTTCTCTGTGGTTTTGGAGCCTGTCCTGGAACTAGCTCTTGTAGACCAGGCTGGTCTCGAACTCACAGAGATCCGCCTGCCTCTGCCTCCCAAGTGCTGGGATTAAAGGCGTGCGCCACCACCGCCCGGCTTCCTATTGCTCTTTGCCCACTGAAGCATCCCTTCCCCTCTTCTTTGCGAACTCCCTCCATGCCCCTTCCCTTCCCTCATCTTCTCAACAATCTGTTCTTCTCAAGTAGACTGACAACTCCATGCTCTCAGGGGAAGTGACTCCTACTTAGTAGACCAAGGAGCTTTAGTCAGGGCCAGAGAGATGGCTCAGTGGTTAAAAGCATTTCTGCTCCTCTGGAGAACCAGAGCTTCGTTTCCCACCACCCACATCAGATAGCGCATAACTGCCTGTAACTCTAGTCACGGGGGAGCCAGTGCCCTCTTCTGGTCTGAGGGCTTGCACATGCGCTCACACACACACACACACACTGCAGACACAATTATATATACATAAACAAACAAGTAAAAAAGCTGTCTGGTGTGATGATTCACGCCTTTAATCCCAGTACTCCAGAGACAGAGGCAGGCGGATCTTTGGGTTCAAGGCCATTCTGGTCTACAGAGCAAGTTCCAGGACAGAACACAGAGAGATCCTGTCAAGAAAAGAAAAATAGATAATAATAATAATAAAAACATTAGTTAGAGACTCAAGTTGTAACTCTGCTGGTAGAGTGCTGGCCTGGCATTCAGGAAGTCTGGGGTTCAGTGTTCAGAATCACACAAATCAGGTGTGGTGGGGCATGTCTGTAATTCCACTTGGGAGATGACAGCAAGAGGGTCAGAGGTTAGAGGTCATTCTTGGCTACATAGTGAGTTTAAGGACAGACTGGACGTCAAAGGACCCTGTCTCAAACAAACGAAAGCTCAAGAGTCAGGTATAGTGGCGCACATTTAATTCCAGGATTCTGGGAGCAGAGGCACACAGACAAATCTCTGTGAGTTCAAGGCCATGGTGGAGTTCCAGACAGAGCCACATTGTGAGATTCTGTCCGAAAACAATACAAAAAGAACAACAAAATCCCAGGGAACATTAGTCTGACGTTTGTCTCGGCTAGTGATGGGAACTACCGTATTGTCAGAATGGGTGATCTGTGCCTTGAGGGTGCCCTTTCCTTCCTTCCTTCCCTGCTTTAGGAACAGAATCTCCTGTTGCTTTGACTGGCCTTGAACTCACTACGTGGAAAACTCCTTGCTCCCTAACTCTGCTGCTTGCATCCAGTAAGAGCCAAAAAAGTGATGGCTTCCATCTAGAAAATCATTCCCTGCTCTGACCTATTTGATAAGAGCAGTTGAAGAGCAGAGCGCAGAGCATTGGGCATCTAACCCCTTCCCTCCCTCCCCCTTCCTTCTTTGCTTTTCTCCCTTCTCTCGCTGTTTGTTAAGTTGCTACAGCCAGCACAGCCTGGATAGCCAAGACTGGCGGGTGTGTGTGTGTGCCGGGATTTCAGGTGGAAGAACAGCAACCTTTATTTTGCCCAGCAACCTTTTATATCTCTACTCCTTCCGTGGAGACCCACAGGCCAGAAAGAACACAAACATCCTTGTCAATTACAGACCACAAGGAAGTTCTGCTGTTAGTCAGGGGGAGTGAGAGCAGCTGGATCACAACTCCCCCCAATTTATTTTATAATACCTTGCCTGTCACGGGGAATAGCCCTCTAATATTCCCTGTCTTAGGTGGCATCCTGCCCTAAAGTATTGCCCATCCGTGGCTACCCAGACACATAGCCCTAAACCAAGTATCGCCAGAACTGACAGTGCTAAGGAGCCAGACCAGCGTTGCAACCATCTAGCATGCACTAACTGGGTGGTAAAATTAACAAAAGCAGTATTCCAAACCCTCTCATATGACGGTTGAGTTCCCTAACAGTAGCAGAAGCATGCAATGCAGTGCGTGAGTAACTCACAACTGTTGAAAAGTCCAAAGATAGTCCACTTGCTCCTGAACCAGAACTACTTGTTGGTTCAAGGTCAATATGCCCAATTGAATATGTCCATTAAGATCATTTTGAATGTTCAAAGCATTACTGACTCTTTCAGCCTGCTGGTTGACAGTCTCAGCCATCTGTATAGTCTGTGAGTGAGCAAGTGCGGCAGCAGTAGCTGTGGTGGCAAAGCTCTGCTCCGGCTGCCTTGTGGCCCCAGCCACACTCACTCTGGATCCAAACTGCTGCATGGAGTGGAACAGAACTCAGGGAAGCAGGCTCGCGGCTCCTGCTCTGGAACCATTGAAGGGGCCCCACTTCAACAATCTTTTAGGGAGTTTGGGCATCGTTAACCTGAGCAGGAGTGCTTGCATTCTTGGGGGTATTTTACATAAACATTTCAGGGGCTTTCGATAATTCAAACCACATAAATTTGCAACAAATCCACAGATTCTCATCCTCTGTGGAGACAAAAGCAGAGCCTCTTTTTCCAAAGCATCAAATCCTTAGGCCTGTATTTTAAAGTCAAAATACCTTTCTTAGTTCCCAGATCAAATGTCTTTCTCCAGTCCAGAACACAAAAGGCAACACAATCAACACAATAACATATGTCTACACATTCTATCTTTTGAGGCCCTCAATTCACCCTCCTGCCTCCTCTTTATTTCTTCTCTACTGGCCAATCTTCCAGAGGGCATCCCTCAGAGCATCTCTGGGGATGAAGACACACGAACTCCTTTTAATCTGACTTGGCTTGTTCCCAGTCTGGAATATTTAAACCCCCTCCTGTACAAAATCTTTGGCTGTCTTCCTTGGTACTTCCGTGCCTTGTTGCTGTAAGACTTTCAGTTACTTTTTGAGGCTTTTCAATTCACCCTCCCGCCTCTTTATACTTGTTTATCTTTTGGAGGATGTCCCTCAGAGTTATCTCTGGGGATGAAAAATAAAAACACTTTACCTTTCCCAATACGCTCCTCGATTTAGCCGGCAACTGGAGAGACCCCCGTTCACGTATCCTCACTTTCCAGATCTCGGTGAGCCAAGACTGGCAGGGGAGGGGTGTGTGTGCCAGGATTGAGACACCGAAGCTTCTTTTCAGGTGGAAGAACAACAACCTTTATTTTGCCCAGCAACCTTTTATACCTCTACTCCTTCCGTGGAGACCCCCCCGGCCAGAAAGAACACAAACATCCTTGTCAATTACAGACCACAGGGAAGTTCTGCTGTCAGGGGGAGTGAGAGCAGCTGGATCACAACAGAGTTTTTGTTATTGTTTTGAGACAAGTTCTCAATCTCGCTCAGGGTCCTCTCTATGATGTAGCTCTGGCTGTCCTGGAACTCCCTATGTAGACCAGGCTGGCCTCAAACTCACAGAGATCTGCCCGCCTCTGCCTCCTGAGTGCTGGGATTAAAGGCGTGCGCCACCATGAGTGCCACCATGACTAGCTGAGGCCTCATTTTAAAAATAAGTTGAAGCTGCAGAGAGGGCTCAGAAGCTAAGAACTCTTGCAGAGGGCCCGAGTTTGATTCCGAGCACCTATCTGGTGGCTTACAACCGGGAACTGACATCCTTTCTGACCTCTGAGGTCACCAGACGCACATACATACAGACAGGCAAGATAATACACATTAAAAATAAAAAAATTAAAAGCAACAAATTAAGGGCCAGAGAGGTAGCGAGCAGAAATCCTTGCCACCAAGTCAGATAGCCTGAGTTTTAGTACTGGGATCCACACAACAGAAGAGGGGAGAATCTACCCCAACAAGCTGTCCCCTGATATCCACACTGAAAAGTTTCTGCATCCCATAAGCCTCTCCACCGACGCAGCAATTCAAATCAGATCAAATCAAACCGAATTAGAAAAGGCCAGGTTTAATAGGTAAAACGCTGCTAGATGATCTTCCGGACGCCCAGAGAGGAGACAGGGAAGAGAGACCGAAAAACCACATCTGTTTTCTGGGGGGCAGTTTAAATTCCCTGGGGAGTGGTCTTGAGCACATCTGGGGGAGAGGTCAGTATTTGGTGGACTTTCTGGGATGTGGCTGGGTTTGGAGAGAGATGGGGAAGGGGCTTAGGGCGGAGCTTCCACCAGAACGCAGACAAGCACTGTGATGTGATGTCCTCTCCCACAAGAAACAAATAAAATTTGACATCTATTGGTTGATCGGGTTGCTCTTTGTGCGTGGTCTTTTTCCATTTTCTTCTTTGCCTTCCCTGTTCTCAGCAAAATTCTTGATGGGAAGGTGGGCAGGGAAGGTTGCCTACAACTGTTGCCTCCTGGGTAGCAGGTCAAGGGTCTGACTCCTATGATGATACGATGAACGAGAGTCTTCGATGTGCCAACCATACAGGACCAGATTCCTTCAGGACCCCGTTCCTCCACGGGCTCTTCCTCCTCCTTCTCCTCCGTCTCCTCCTCTTCCTCCTCCTCCCTCTCCTCCCCAAATTCACCTGAATGATCATCTCTGTGTGCCGTGCTCCTGCCTGCAAGTGGCGCAGGTCAAAGTCACACCTAGAAAGCTGCCCACTGGCCTACACATCTGGGAATAGCGTTTCTGAGCAGCTGCAGCGGAGAGCAGGCCAGGCAGGCTTCCACCCCTTTCTAGGCTGTGGTGACAATAAGCATGACTCACAGCCATGTGCCCCCAACCTGTTTCTAAGGCTCTGATGAACCTTGGAAAGTGGACAGAAGACAAATCCGCTGGCATCAGGCACGCCCTAGCCAGGGTATAAACCGGCAGGAGTATGCAGGCCAGAGAGTTCTAGCCTCTTCTCTGGGGTTTGAGGACTTCAATGTTTTGAGCTCACACCTCACCTGTAATGGGACTAATATGACCATCTACCCATTGCTTGGATTTGTCAGGAAGTTCCCACGAGAGCTAGCATTCGGAAGCCACTTAACCTAGAGAGCACACTGTCAGCTGGAAACTGGAAGCTGTAGGAGGGTTTCGGGAGTCGAAATCAGGTAGACGTGAGCCCATCTGGCTCTCACTCAACACCCCCAAAGGCGGTAGAGAAAGTAGGCAAGCGGCGCTGAGCGATAAAAATCAATACAGGTTTAAAAAGCAGTAAAATGCCTCTGTTGGAAACTGTGGACATTGAGACAGAACAGGTGCCGGTGACTCTAAGTGGGAGAGGTTATCTGTGCTTGGTTAAAATGTCCAGGGGGCAGCCATCTGCTAACCTCTGCAAAGGCCTCTGGAGGGCTCAGGCACAGCGGAATTACTATTGCAGATTCCTGTAGTGCAAGAGAGCAAAGGTTACTCCAGAGTGGACGCGCTGCTTCTTTTCTGTTGATAGGGCAGAACTTAGGTAGGCAGGGAGGGCTGGACTGAATGCTGGGAGAAAAAAGGGCGAAGTCAGGGAGACGCCATGGATCCACCGCCAGAGATAGCCATGCTGAAACTTTGCTGGTAGGCCACGACCTCGTGGTGATATACAGATGAATAGAAATGGGTTAAATTAAGATGTAAGAGTTAGCCAATAAGAAGCTAGAGCTAATGGGCCAAGTACTGATTTAATTAAGACAGTTTCTGTATTGTTATTTTGGTTCTGGGTGGCTGGAATGAATAAGTGGCCCTTCCTGCAACAAGCCTGGTCTACAGAGTAAGTTCCATGATGGCCAGGACAACACAGGGAAACCCTGTCTTGAAAGACCAAAAAAGAAAAAGTTTTTTGAGAGAGTCTCACTATGTAAGTAGCCCAGACTGGTATCAAACTCACAGAGATCCACCTGCCCCACTGAGTGCTGGCTTTTCGTTTTTTGTTTCTTTTAAAGACCCGGTCTCATGCATCCCAGGCTGGCCTTCAACTTGCCATGTAAGTCAGGATGACTTTGACTTTGAGCTCCTGAATTTTCTACTTTTACCTCTGAGTGCTGAGACTACAGGTGTGCACCACCACACCCAATGCTTCTTTCTTACTTTTTAAAATATTTCTATATCTTTATGTTATGTATATGTGTTTTGCCTTTGTGTTTGTATGAGCACCACATGCATGCCTTGTGTCTGAAGAAGCCAGGTGAGGATATCAGATCACCTAAATTAGAATTACGGACAGCTGTGAGCTGCCATGTGGGAGCTAGGAATCAAATCTAGATCCTCTGCAAGAGCAGCAAATATTCTTAGCCCCATAGCCATCAATCACTCACATCCAGCATCTCTGTTTTCAATAACTCGATGGTATTATGTATGGCAGCCTGTCTATAGGACCCTGTCTCTACTGCTCTTTTGCCTGTTTGGTTAGTTTTCATTGTTATTGTTTATTTCAGACAAGGTTTCCTAGAGTCCAGTGTATAAAAATCCCTCCTCTCCCCCCAACTCTGTCTCCCTGCCTTTATCTCCAGCGCTGTCTGCACCTCCTGTGTACTTGGATTAAAGGCAGGCATCACCATGCCCAACTCCTAGTGAGGTTGTTTGTTTTTTACCTTTTTTTTTTTAATTTTTGAGACGAGGTTCCTTTGTATAGCCCTGGCTGTCCTGGAATTCAATCTGTAGACCAGGCCAGGCTGGTCTCGAACTCACAGAGATTCATCTGCTTCTGCCTCCCAACTGCTAGGATTAAAGGCATGCACCACCACTGACCAGCTCCCCCCAGGGTTTTTTTTTTTTTTTTTTTTAAATATTTATTTATTTATTTATTATATATACAATATTCTGTCTGTGTATATGCCTGCTGGCCAGAAGAGAGCACCAGACCCCATTACAGATGGTTATGAGCCACCATGTGGTTGCTGGGAATTGAACTCAGGACCTTTGGAAGAGCAGGCAATGCTCTTAACCTCTGAGCCATCTCTCCAGCCCCTCCCCCCAGGGTTTTAAAGACTTTAAAGACTGTGTCTCGTGTAGACCAGGCTGGTCTCAAACTCACTATGCAGAGGAAGATAACCTTAAAGGCCTGATCCTTCTGCCTCCACTTCACAAGGGCTGAGACTATATGGACGAGACACCAAGCACAGTTTACAGGATGGTTTGAATGAACTATTACGCACTCTAGAGTCTGTGCACACTAGGCAAGTACTCCATCAACTGAACCACATCACCAGCCCCTTACTTAGCCAAGATCCTTTTGAGACAAAGTTCAGGTGGCTACACATCCTCTCGCTGTGCCTGGCATCATTTCCCACACTCTTCACCAGGAGGATAATGTTACATATATCAGGAGGGAGGCTATGTTACATATCGTGTGCATGTGTACATGCGCGTCTGTGTGTCTGTGGTGTATGCATGCAGGTGTGCTCATCTGTGCAGGCACAGGACCTCCACTTCATGGTTTGACACAGGTCTCTCACTGAGCCTGAAGCTTGCCATTTCGGCTACATTGGCTACACTGGTCCAGTGACACCCCCCCCCCCAGAATTTGCCTGTCTCACCTCCCAAAACCTGGGGTTACAGATAGGTTGTTTGCTTCTGTTTTGTTTTCCTTCCTTTCTTTCTTTTTTTTCTTTTGGTTTTTCGAGACAGGGTTTCTCTGTGGCTTTGGAGCCTGTCCTGGAACTACTCTGTAGACCAGGCTGGTCTCGAACTCACAGAGATCCGCCTGCCTCTGCCTCCCGAGTGCTGGGATTAAAGGGGTGCGCCACCATCGCCCGGCTTTGTTTTGTTTTTCAAAACAAGGTTTCTCTGTGTCGCTCTGGCTGTCCTGGAACTCACTTTTGTAGACCAGGCTGGCTTGTCAGTTTTTATATAAGCACTGAGGATCTGAGCTCAGATGCTGATGCTTGCACACACAGCAGCGCTTTACCCACTGAGCCATCTCCCTCCTAAGCCTTGACGCTTGAATGCAGTAGATGAGGGCTGCTCTTGCTACCATGGCAACCGTGATGCTATTTGATGAACAGTCAAACCAACCCTGGGGTACTTTTTGTCCTCTGCCTTCCTTCTTTCTCCTTTCTATCTCAGACAAGAGGAAATTTAGTGAAATAAGAGGAAGCCTCTAATTGGTTTATCGCAAATTTAGGGAGCAATTTACCCTGCCAGGAATAGCCTGGGAAAAATGACTGTGGTTATCTAGAGGTCAGCGGGAGAACCTTGGGTACAAACAGTAACTCTGGTTGAAAGAACAGGCCGTCACTAGCTTATCACCAGGTTTTGATCCAGACGTTTGAATTGGCTGCTAAGCAAACTCACACACATTCAGTATGTTCTCTAACCGCACCTCCCCGCCAGCCTGCTATGCACAAGGAAGCTGAAATTGAACTGGTAGGGTGATAGTTCACAGAAGCTTCGAACCTGGAGCACATTTCACAGCCTGTGGGCAGCTCAACAGGCTGGGAAGTATCCTTTCCAAGTGACTCATCTGGTCTTCACTTCTTCCAGGCAGCCAAACTGGTTTCTGCTTCCTCTGAGCAGCTGCTCTGGTGTCAGAGTCTTCTTCAAAGCTTGTTTTGTCTGAGAGGAACTCTTCGCAGTCTTTTTTGCTTACTCTGACAGGGAGGGGCCTAGCAAATCTGCTCAGCTTCAGGGAGTTCCTGAAGCTAGTCTGCGATTGTTTACCTTCCTGCTTAAGGAGAGTCCCTGCAAATCTGCTCAACTTCAGGGAGTTCCTGAAGCTAGTCTGTGTTTGTTTACCTTCCTGCTTAAGGAGAGTCCCTGCAGGATAGAATGCTTCACTTGGAGGAAACCCTCACACATCAGGCAGGAAGACCCTTGGAGCTCACTTGTCTCTGTCCCATTCAACATGCTTTTTGATGGCTCACATGAAGGCTTTTTGCTGTTTTTGTTTTGCTTGCAATAGAGTCTCATGTAGTCTGTGCTGACTTCAAACTCACAGCAATCCTCCTGCTCCTGCCTCAACCTTCCAAGTGCTAGGATTAACTTCCAAGTGGCTAGGAAGTAAACATATACTTCCACGCCAGTTTATGGAAGACTTTCACCGCTGGATCTGTAACTCAGGTGTAGAGCATCCACCCAAGGTACACAAGGCCATAGGGCATCCACCCAGTGCACACAAGGTCCCGGGGTTTGATTTCCAGCACCAAAATGGAGCGGGGGGGGGGGTAAAAAAAAAAAAAAGAAAACCACAGATCTGATGGCTTTCTACAAGATTTCCTGGCCTAAGTGACCCATCCCTTCTCAACCCCTGCCCCCTTGCATTGCTACTGCTTTCTCGTATTCACTATGGCATAGTGCTCAGATGAGGTCAGACGTCTACCCTCCCTGCCCCTGCTGCTTCCTAAAGTGCCCAGGACACAGGTCGCATGTTTGCAATTTGTTCTCACAGGATCAGGAAGGAAACCATGGACAGGGTGGAAACTGCACACAGTGGACCCTTCCCCCAGCCCTGGGCCCCTCATCATCTGCGCATGGCTACTGTGCTGGGTCATTTTAGTTCTCAGTCTGCAGCCATACTGATGGTGTCAGATGCTCCAAGAAGGGGGGGCGGAGGTGCACAGAGGCGAAGGAATTTCCTGGTCTTTTGTGTCAGGCATGACATGCGACTACAAACAGGCAGGGGAGATGGCTTCACTCTTTAAGAGGCTCTATAAATAACCTGTGCTACACATCTCCTTGACAAAGTCCAAAGATTAATCTTCCTCCATCTCACAAGCATGGAAAGGTGCCAAGCCCCTGTACCCAACGTCTTCCTCACGTCCCAGCTCATCCAAAGAAAGAGTGTTCTTTACAAGGCCAGCATGGGCCTTAGCATAAGAAACATCACCAAGGAGGACCAGGGATGTAACTCAGCCAATAAAGGGCTTGTCTGGTGTTCTTGAAGCCCTGGGTTTGATCCCCAGCACCAAATAAATGGGGTGCAGGGCCTCATGCCAGTAATTCCAGAAGTCAGAGGTAGGAAGTTTAAGGTCATCCTCCATTACCTACAAACACTCAAGGCTAGGCCAGACTACATGAGGAGAGGTGCTGGAGAGGAGGTCTTCAGAGACCTAGGTAATTTCAAATGTTATCCTTTTGGCTTAACTTTATGTCAAGCTAACAAATACCAGAAAAAGTTCGGGAAGATTTTGTAATTGATGTGTCTTTGTCAGGGTTTCTACTGCTGCGACAAAACACATCCTTAACTCCTTAAAAACCCCGTGATAGCCGAGCTCAGTGCTCTCCCTGAGCCAACCACTGTGGAGCGAATGGAGAGACCAAGCTTGAGCGTTTTGCTTTTGCATATGAACTCAGACTCCTTCCTGGTGGTCTCTGGGGCGGGGGGTTCATGATGTGGGCATAACAGAGACCCCTCTTCTGCAATGGGGACTCTGAGAACCTTCACAACGCTGTTGCCTTTCTGTCCGTGACATTAATAACCCTTCCAATGAACCCCTCAGCCACAGTAATCCATCTCAGGGTCCTCTTGAACCACCCGAACCACCCTCCCCTCTCCAAACCTAACAGCTTGGAGCTCTCAGTCGCCTTGCCTTGGCTTTCTGACTGCTGCAATTGCCGAGGTGCCTCCACACCTGGTCACCCTCATCCTCACAAGAGAAAGGCGCCTCTTATTGACAAGTCCAGTGCACCCCCAAATGACGGTCATGCATGGGAGAGTTGGTAGGAACTCCTGCTCCTGAGACCTCTCCGAGCCTGGAGAAGAAAAGCATTTCAGATATCTTGAAATGCCACACCTCTGAAAAAAGAAGGTCAGCCTAGAACATAGCTGAAGGGGTCAAAGCCTGAAAATGTCCAAACACACCGAATATGAAATACTTAGTCACCACGACTGCTCTAGGATGCAATCCTTCACTCCGCTCTATACAACTGTCTCTCTGCTTCCTGTTTCCTCACAGCTTCGTTACCTGATTAAACACAATCAAAATAAATAGATACATAAAAGACTTTTTTTTAAGGGCAGCCAAGTTGGAGCTTGAGAATATGCACAGGAAACAGCACTTCTGGACAGCAGTGCAAGTCATGTGACTCGGGACGAAGCCAGGAGCCACATAAACTGCTAAAACTGGAGTGGAAAAGTGTCCTGGGTCTCAGGGAGGATCCTCCCACATGTCCAGTGCCTGCTAGATTAGAGCTCTCTGAAAACAGAGCAGGTGATGAGGCTGGCAGGATGGCTCAGGGAGCGGGTAAAGGCACCTGCTGCCAGGACTAAGGACATAAATTCAATCCCTGGGACCCACAATTCAAGCAAGGTGTCCTCTAATACACACACAATTAATTTTTTTAATTTAATAAATGATTTTCAAAAAATGGACCAGTTGAGATAACTGAGAGGGTTAGGCATGGTGGTATTTGCCTTTAACCCCAGCACTATGGAGGCAGAGGTAGGTGGATCTCTGTGAGTTTGAGGCCAGTCTGGTCTCCATAGCAAATTCCAGGACAGCCAGGGCTACATAGAGACCCTGTCTGAAAAAAAAAAAAAAAAAAAAAAAGGACAGAGAGAGAGAGAGACAGAGAGAGAGAGAGAGAGAGAGCGATGTCCAGGAGCGTACAGACACTTGTAGCCCTAGAAAGCTGAATTCAGTTCTTGGAACCCCACCTAAAGGTAGAAAGGAGATGGAACCCCACCTAAAGGTGGAAAGGAGAAAGCAGATCCCATAAAGTTGTCCACTCACTCTGACACATGCTTCCAGTCACATGCATGCCTGAGAGTGCACACACACACAGGCACACACACATACACGCACACACATGTGCGCGCGCACACACATTGTACATGAATGCTCACAGCAAATGGATTTTCAATTTCAGATTTCTTGAGTGACTAGATGCTTTTCAGTGGGAAAATGACTAAACACATGGCGCTATATCCAGATTACAAGATATTATTCTATGACAATAAAGACCGAGTCTACACATAACTTTTGGGTGAATTACCCAGGGATTGTGCCAAGAAAAAAATAAACAAATGAATCAACCAAAGAAAAAAGCTAATCTCCCCAGATGTGATCCAATCTATGAAACATTTTTGAAATATCAAAAATAAAGCTACATGGAGAGAGGACAGATTACAGATTGAGCACCCTTTATCCAGAATACAGAAACCCAAAATGTTCCCAAGTTGGAAACTCTGTGAGTGCCAACATAATGCCACGGTGTGGAATCCACAATGTGCTGTGGGATATTTGTACACTGTGTGAAGATGCATTGCTGTGAATGGTGTAATAAAGAGCTGAATGGCCAACAGCTAGGCAGGAGGGCTAGGAGGGATTCTGAGGAGAGAAAGGAAGAGGAGGAGGAATTCGGGTGTGCAGATTATGCCGGAGACATGGAACAAGTCAGACATGTAGAAATGGAGAAGTGGTAAAGCCACACGGCAGAATGTAGATTAATAGAAGCAGATTAATTTAAATTATAAGAACTAGCTGGGGGCAAACCTAAGCCTAGGGCCAAGCTTTCATAATTAATATGCAGTCTCCATGTAATTATTTGGGAGATGACTGGTGGGACAGAGAAAGCTCTACATGTGTGGAAGTCCCCAGCTTCCTCAGGTCCCTAAGCACTCAGAGGAGCATCCTCTGGGCCAGAAGAGGTTAGATGAGCTGGCTGAAGGCCTTGCTGGGCTGCTCTCTGCTTCCCCAAGGACTAGCATTGTTCCGGGACTCCTTAGGTCATGGATAAAGAAGCTAAGGCCTTGAGGTTGGCCATGACGTGTGACGTGAATGACCAGTGACTGTCAGAGACCTGGCACTGGGCTGAAATAGCCTAGCCAGGGAGCTTCCTTCCTTGTCTCTAGGGTCCTCTTAGTATTTACTTGATGTCTTCATGTCCCCAAGTCTGGTGTAAGTACATGAAGAGCTCATCTGCGGCTTTAACTGGAGAACAGGTTTCTACTGAGACAACCCCCACCCAAAATGGTAGTACCCACAGTGAGCTTTTGCCCATACAAAGGGACTTGATATTCCAGTTTTCAGCTACCTGCCCTGCTGGCCTATAGCTCCGTTTTTAACCCCCTGACTCCAGAGGCCCCTTAAGGAAGAAGGCCGGGCTACTGAGCCGGCATTGTTCTCCTCCGGCATTGTTCTACTCCTCGCTGACCCAGAAGGTCCCCAGAGCCCAGGGGAATCCAGCCGGATTGTTTTTCCCAAGTCCGGGTCCTTCAGGTGTGAGTGGCGGTGCTCGGGCCACGTAGGTTACTGTGGCATTTCTGCAGCAGGAAAGAGGAAGGAACTGTGACCTGTACCGCTGTGGCATCAACAATGCGCCCCCAGCAGCAGCAGTGGGGACAGCGGAAGAGAGCAGCGCAGTTTCCATAGTGATAAATCACCAGGCAGGGAGCTAGCTGCAGGATTTTTCCCTCCGCTGGGTTCCCTGCAAACCCATGCCAGGCGCCAGGGTGGTTGGGGTCCTGGGCCTCTCAAGACTGTGACTGTGTCTTCAGAAGCGCAGAAGTCCCACCAGGGTCTGGAATAGAGGCGCCTGTAATCCCAGCAAGCTGTCCTGACCTCCACATGTACCCCCCCCCAAACACGTGTTTGGTGGTTGTTGGGGGTTTTTTGTTCTTTGTTTTATTTCTGGACAGGGTCTCACTATGTAGCTTTGGCTGTTCTGGAACTCACTCGGTAGAGCAGGCTGGCCTGGAACTCACAGAGATCCACCTGCCTCTACCTCGCGAGTGCTGGGATTAAAGGTGTGCACCACCACACCCAGCTTGTTTTTGTTTGTTTGCTTGTTTGTTTTTAAAGCAGAAGTCTGGAGCCTGAGAGAGGCTTCATTTGGTAGAGGTGTAAGCCTGGCAATCTGCATTCTACCCCCAGAATCCAACCAAGGGTGGAACTCGAGAACCGGCTCCACAAAGTTGCCCTCTGACCTCCTCATGCTCCCGTGGCAAGTGAGCCCACATGTGTACACTGTACATTCATTCACATACCGCGGGGCCATAATTAAAAAATAATAATTAAAAAGCAAGAGTCCTCTGCATGTAATGGTACATGCCCATAATCCCACCGCTAGGGAGACTAAGGCAGGAGGCTTGTAGCAAATCCAAGACCACCCTACTCTACTTTGTTCTAGGCCAGCTTGAGCTACAGAGTGAGATTCTGTCTCGGCAAAAAAGCAGAAGTCAGGACTGGAGAGACGCTGAGCAGTTAGAAACACACTTGCTGCTCTCCCAGAAGTCAGGACTGGAGAGACGCTGAGCAGTTAGAAACACACTTGCTGCTCTCCCAGAGGGCCGGGGTTTGTGACTCCACAGCACATCTGGCATGCACACGGAGCACAGACACACCCACACACACTGAGTAAGTACATACATACTAAATAAACAGGCGCCATCTTCATGAGTCCCCCAGGTCAGGCAGGATGCTTTGACTCTTTGTTTTGAGATGGAGCTTCCTTGTGTAACAGTATTGACTGTCCTGGAACTCACTCTGTAAACCAGGCTGGCCTCTGCCTGCTGGGACTAAAGGCACACGCCACCACTCCCCAGCAGGATGCTTTGACTCCTATGGGTGTTTAGCAAAGATGGGATTCTGAGTCCATGGCTGGTTGTGCTCTGGCCCTCACACATGGTTCTAGGCACGTTATGGCCAATATTTCCTTTAGCTATGTCACCCCAAGACCAACCAGACATCAGAGGACCAACATTTTGACCGTGTAGCATGCGGTGGGCTCAAATGTCCCTTCTGACCGTCCAACATCCCCTCTGCCCTGGCTGGAACTGGAAGAGAGCCCACCTTCAGTGCCAGGCCAACAGGCTCTCAGCTCCTCCACAGCTATGAAACACCAAGAGACTGAAATAATCCGCTTACCTGCAAGCCAGAGACCAAAAGACAAACTCCACAATAGGCAGCTTCCTCGTCTCTCACTTGAAGAAGGAAACCAAAATCCTCATGCAAATGATTCAACATTAACTGAATTGTACAACGAACGGCCAGTTCTCTCCACTTAAAAATACAGTCAACTCAGCAGTTAAGAGCATTGGCTGTTCTTCCAGAGGACCCGGGTTCGATTCCCAGCATAGATGTAGCAGTTCACAACTGTCTGTAACTCCAGTTTCAGGGGATCCAACACACAGACAAATGTACACATAAAAGAATAGAAAAAGAAAAAGAAAAAAATTATTTTAAAAAAAGGCAACATAGTCATCTCAGCTGTGCATGGTGGTGCTCCCGAGACAGAGGTAGGTGCTCTCTGAGTTCCAGAACAGCCTGGTCTACAGAGTGAGCTCCAGGACAGTCAGAGTGACATAGAGACTCTGTCTTAAAACAAGCAAACCACAAACAAAAAGCAGTCATCTCGAATTTATAGGAGGAATAGGAACCACTGGTTGTTTGGGCTTGGGGATTGGCTAATGGGCAAGAGGGGCCTTCTGGAGTAATGGAAAGGTTCTTGTTGTGATCCAGCTGCCCTCACTCCCCCTGACTGACAACGGAACTTCCTTGTGGTCTGTAATTGACAAGGATGTTTGTATTCTTTCTGGTCTGTGGGTCTCCACAGAAGAAGTAGAGGTATAAAAGGTTGCTGGGCAAAATAAAGGTTGCTGTTCTTCCACCAAACAAGAAGCCTCCATGTCTCAATCCCGGCACACACACACACACACCGCCAGTCTTGGCTACCCAGGCTGCGCTGGCTGCAGCTGTTCTGAAACTGAACTGGGGTGCTGGCTGCAAGTTGAGTATAGAAGCCCCAGACTTAGTAAAAAAGAATAGAGGATACTCAGTTAAACTTGAATTTCAGATGACAAGATGTATTTTCAAGCTTCGACTGTTGGCTCAGGCCTGTAATCCAAGCTACTTGAGTGGCTGACACAGCAGGATCACACATTCAAGGTTCGTCTGGGCTACAGAGTTCAGAGCAATCCTAGGCAATTTACTAAGACTCTGTTTCAGAATGAAAAGTGAAATGGGGACTGGGGTGTAGCTCAGGTACAAGGTTCCCTGGCATTCTTGAGGCTCTGGGTTCAGTCTTCAGTGCTGGGGGGCAGGGACAGGAAAGATTTTTGTAAGTGTATCCCGGAATATGAAACTCAGGACGGAGAGCCTGCGGGCTGATGAAGAGCACTTGCTGCTCGGTCAGATCCCAGCACCTTCGGTTGGTGCCTGTGACTCCAATTCCACAGGATCTGCTGCCCTCTTCTGGCCGCCACAGGCACTTGCATGCATGTGTGCACTTAGACTCCTTATTAAACAAACGAACAAGAGCTTAAAAAAAAAATCTGCAGGAGGATCTCTGTGAGTTCGAGGCCAATCTGGTCTACTGCAGCTAGTTCCAGGACAGGCTCCAAAGCTATAGAGAAACCTTGTCTCCAACAAACAAACAAAACAACCCAGAAAAAGAAATACAGTTGGGCACACACCTTTAATCTCGGCACTCAGGAGGCAGGAATAGGTGGACCTTTGTGAATTCAAGGTCAGCCTGGTCTACAGAGCAAGCTCTAGGCCTCCCTGCCTACCGATTTCTCTCCAAGTAGCCCAGGCGGGTCTTGAATTCTGGATCCTCTCACATCTGACCCCCAATTGCTGGGATCCTGGTCATATATCACTATGCCAATGACATTTTGGGTAAAATCTTCTAATAACGAAATTTGTGAAATGCACATTGTAGAGGAGTTGCTGCTGACGAGGCAACAACAAAAGACTCAGCTCTCTCCACATTCTAGCTGAGTCAAGAGTAGCTGACATTTCCACCTGAGACAGTCAGGCCACGAGGGGCGGGGGCGGGGGGGGGGACACGACTCGGAGAGTGAGAGAAAGGAATTTGCTGGGTGACAGTCACGTGCTTTCCCGGGTGTTCGTCAGCCTGTCAGCCGAGGATGTTCCTTGCCCCACCAAGGCGGGGGGGGGGGGACGGGGGGACGCGGGGGGGGGGGACGGGGGTATAGGCGGGGCGGAAAGGGAATCAAAACCAGACAGTGGAAGCCAAAGGCTGGAGGTGTGACTCCCTTCCCCAGAACTTTTGAAATTACAGAAATTTAACAATGGCGCCATCTAATGGATAATTAGAAAAACTAGACGCATTGCCCTTAGGCCTTAAACACTTTTTTCAGCTATAAACTGGTTAGCAGGCTGTGGCGGCAGTTTAGTAAGATGATGTCTTTTTTTTTTTTTTTTCGAGACAGGGTTTCTCTGTGGTTTTGGAGCCTGTTCTGGAACTAGCTCTTGTAGACCAGGCTGGTCTCGAACTCACAGAGATCTGCCTGCCTCTGCCTCCCGAGTGCTGGGATTAAAGGCGTGCGCCACCACCGCCCGGCAAGATGATGTCTTAAAATAAAAAAGAATAAAGGATTGGGGTGTTTTCTAGTATGTTGTGAGGCCCTAGGTTTTAAGTCCAGCCTCTGTCTCTCTGTGTCTGTCTGTCTGTCTGTCTGTCTGTCTCTCTCTCTCTCTCTTTCACACACATACACACACACACACACACACACACACACCATGGCTCATTATAGATACTTCATTCTCAATTTTTTGACATACTCTTCAGGGTTTTTGTTTTCTTGGGGGGGTTGTTTGTTGTAATTATTTTATTTTAGACAGGATCTCATATAACCCAGGATGGTCTTAAACTTGATAGGTGACTGAAGCTGAACCCCTTATTTCCTGGATTCTAACACACACACACACAGAGCTGTACCACTCTGCTGATTTTTTTCTTTAATTCTTTGAGGCAAGGTCTTGGATAGCCCAGGTTAACTCACAATGTAACTGAAGAGGATCCACCCGCCTCTGCTTCCTGAGTGCTGGGATTAAAGGCATGCACTACACTGCCTGGCAGCTTTTTTCTTTTTAAAAGATTGATTTACTTTTATTTTATGTGCATTGGTGTATAGCCTGCATGTGCATCTGTGCAGCACCCAGTGCCTGTGGAGACCAGAAGAGGGAGTCAAAGCTCCTGACGCTGGAGGCACAGGCACCTGGGTGCTGAGTCCTCTGAAAGAGCAGCATGTGCTCTTAACTGCTGAACCATCTCTCTAGGCCCCTATTTTAAAATTTTGATAAATATTGAACTATATATTTACATTACTTTACTGTCTGTTAAATATTTCCCATAACATTTCCCCAGCGTAGAGACTTCTTGAAGATTGAATGAGGTTATCAGTACAGACTCGTCACTCCGCAGAAGGGGCACCTTGGCTACATCTGGCTATGTTTATGACTCTCCATTGTATCAGTAGGGTCCAGCATCCTGGCCTGAGTTCTGGCTCCAAGGGATGTGTCAGGTCTGAGGATGCACTCCTCCTTTTTTTTATTCTATTCTATTCTATTTTTTGAGACAGGGTTTCTCTGTGTCTTTGGAGCCTGTCCTGGAACTAGCTCTTGTAGACTAGGCTGGTCTTGAACTCACAGAGATCCTCCCACCCCTGCCCGCCAAGTGCTGGGATTAAAGGTATGCGCCACCACCATCCGGCTTGAACTCCTCCTTCTAAAGTGGAACTTCACCCCAGATTTATTATGTCATCCTTGAACAAACATCTGCCCTTTTCTGGGGCTGGCCAAAGCACCCTGGCAATGTTTGTCAACAGCAATAGGCAGTATTTTCCCTGGTGTCGTCTGCGGTCTCTGAGTGCCATCAGCGGTCAGCAAACTTCCTGCTGGCTTCCAAAGTTACAAATGCCCAGAAATGTCATCTTTCCCCACAAGGTCTCCGACACAGCACTTCCACTCTGCCCAGGCAAGACAGAAGCCACTCTGTGGGGGAAGAGTCGAAGTTGAAATTCTACCACATGTGGTGGCAACTCATTTAGTTCTCAGGAAGGAAGGCGGGTGGATCTCTGTGAGTTCGAGACCAGCCTTGTCTACATAGCAGGTTCCAAGTCAGCCATAGCTACATAGCAAGACCCTGTCTCAAAACAAAACAAAGAGCAACAACCAAACCGGGCTGGACAGACAGCGCAGGGGTTAAGAGCGCTGGATGCTCTTCCAGAAGTTTGATTTCCAGCACCCAAATAATGGCTGACAACTGTCTGTAACTGAAGTCCCAGGGGATCCAGTGTCTTTAGGCACCAGGCACACACATGGCCGAACACCTGTGGACACACACAAAAAATAATAAAAGATTAAAATTAAAAAATTAGAAAGCAATGCTTTCAAACTCCCAGCTCCCCTTTGATTCTAGACCTGAGTACCAGCTCATGAAAAGCAAGCTCGGCCTCTTTTTTCTTTTCTTTCTTTTTTAATTTAAAGAACTGTCAATTGTCTATCTGTTAGTGGAAGCTGTTAGTTCATTCCCAGCTGCTCAGCCCTGAAATAACCACACAGAAATCTGTATTAATTGAATTACTGTTTGGCCAATCACTTAAGCATATTTTTGGCTCTCATATCCAACCCATCTCCATTAATCTCTGTGTTGCCATGTGGCTGTGGCTTACCAGGTAAAGTTCCCTCCATTGTCCGACATGACTTTTTCCGGTGGGGCTAATGGCTTCTCACTGACTCCACCATTGGCCAAAAGTAGTTTTGTTTATTACCTAATAAAAACAACACATATACAAAAGGACTTCCCACACCATTTCCCCTTTTCTATTTAAATAAAAAGGAAGGTTTTAACTTTAATATAGTAAAATTACATATAACAAGACAGGTATCAAGCGAGAATTATATTATAACATTTATATCTACTTTATCTTTTATCATAAGTAAGGAAAACTATAATTATAACTATCTATTTTTTAATTCTATCAAAGACTCCAGAAGGATATAATATTAACTAAGTTAACAGAAAGTGTACTGTAAACAACTTTTAAAACTCTAAAATTAACAGAGACATCTTGCTGCCAGGACAGTCCCAAAGTTTGTTCGTTCGTTCATTCTTTTTCTTTTTGTTTTTTTGTTTGTTTGGTTGGTTGGTTTTGTTTTTTTTGAGACAGGGTTTCTCTGTAGCTTTGGAGCCTGTCCTGGAACTAGCTCTTGTAGACCAGGTTGGCCTCGAACTCACAGAGATCAGCCTGCCTCTGCCTCCCGAGTGCTGGGATTAAAGGTGTGTGCCACCACCTCCCCACTACCCAAAGTTCTTTTGTATCGTTGGGGCATCCATCTTTAGCCTATAGGCCCATAGTGTCCAGCAGATTTTTTTATGAAGCAGAAAATTTTAAAGACAGTTTTGCCTATATTGGCAGTTTGTCAGTCACTTTCTTCTGTGTCCTGCAGAATGTCTGGCAGACTCTTTTATGAAGCAGAAACCCAGAAGGACCATCTCACCTTTAGGCAAGTTTATCAGTCATCTCTTTGTGGGTCCTGCATGTACAGTTTATACAGCATAACATCAGGCAGTCCAGGCAAGAGCAGTCTCCCACCCAAATGGCCAGCAAACTCCACAAGGAGCCTCTTTGATGCCCATCTTCCTCTTGAAGTAATTGGTGCTGCCAGGAGCAGATGTGTCTCATATCATGAAAAGTCCTAAGGTATTAAAACATTTTAAATGTCATATTCTGAAGGTCTCTGAAAGATTTAAAGAATACCTATCTAACTGAAATATATCTCTATATATCTAGAAAGCCTAACTAACATGACTACAAGCTTTACTATTATAGATGACTATCTATTAACTTGTATTTTTTAATTATACATTACATGTTTAAGTGAGCTGCACAAACACAATACCTTAATCAAGAGTATCGACTTACTCTTTTTTTTTTAAACTATAAACTGATTGGCTCATTAGCTCAGGCTTCTTATTAACTCTTATAACTTATATTAGCCCATTATTCTTGTCTATGCTAGCCACATGGCTCAGTACCTTTTTCAGCAAGGCAATCACATCTTGCTTCTTCTGTGGCAGGCTCACAACTCAACTAACTCTTATATTTCGATTTAACCCATTTAATACTCTGATAAAAAGTCTTAGTCTTTAAGTTATACAGGTATTAAGTATTATAGGTCAATAGTTATTCATGTTTGTTATACATATAGTCAGATTAATCAGGTTCTTTAGATACATAAAGATTATATTCTACATAGATAGGTACCCTTCAACCGCTTCAAAGATCTGTAGAATATGGCATTTAAATAACTTAAGATTCTGTTGATGTGAGACACGATTGCTCCTGACAGCACTAATCTATTTCTGAGAGAATATTGAGCATTGAAGACACTCCACTTGGAGTTTGTTTTCTTCTTGGCACAACTGGTCTTTGGGCAAAGAACTGCCCATGCTTTGACCACTGATAAAGTACATGGTATCTGGACTGGATAAGCAGGACACAAGGAAAAGGACTACCAAACCTTGCCAAGACAGGGTAAGACAGTTCTGAAAATGTTCCTGCCTCTGAAAATTGTCTGGCAGTTACTCTAGTCCTTAGCCAAAGTTGGTTGCTTCAACATTGCAAATGAGACTTTGGGTGATTGCTTAGGTAGCCAGTTGTCTCTGTCATATACTGCACATTTTGGAAGCTGCTTGCTTGCACTTCCTGCCTGCTCAAGTAATATTATCTCCCTTCTCAGGCCTTCAATAGGGTTGAAGATTAGATAGTCATAGTTACCTTCCTCTTATGACTTAGCCAAGCCATTTCCAATACAAGACTTAGACTCTTTAGAATAGAATGTTTATTAAAACATTTAGCATGTGTTCCTTGCTTAATATTATATATGTTGGTTGTAATCCTAATTTTATATTTTTTTTTTTTTGTTTTTCAAGACAGGCTTTCTCTGTAGCTTTGGAGCCTCTTCTGGAGCTCTTGTAGCCCAGATTGGCCTTGAACTCACAAAGATCCACCTGCCTCTGCCTCCCAAGTGCTGGAATTAAAGGCGTGCACCACCACTGCCTGGCTTGGTATCTGTTCTTATTGTATATAGTTTTGAATTGGGTTTGAAACTCTCTCATTTAGACAAAAGGGGGAGGTTATGGGGGAACCTCCTTCAGCCAATAACCTTTAAGAGGCTGGACCAGGTTAAGGTGTTACCTTTTGGGTACCCACAGAAAAACCACCAGCCTGCCCAGGGTGCTCGCGTTCTCTCTCTCTCTCTCTCTCTCTCTCTCTCTCTCTCTCTCTCTCTCCCTCTCTCTCGTTCCCGCGTTACACACCTGAGGTTGGACTTCTCGTTCCTGTTCCATGAGTTTTCCCCTTATAATAAAGAAATATAATTGGAATCTTTTGGAGTTAGCTTGGGATTCTTTGACTCGCATCCTCACCCACCCACTTCCAGTAACATCTGTCTGTTTGGTTTTTGAGACAGGATCATAACATGCAACCCACGATGGCCAAGAGCTAGACCAGCCTTGAACTTCCATCTTCATGCCCCACTTTCTTAGCACTGGAGTTAAGGACCTTTGCCGCCTGACCTAGCTGCATCCCCAGCTCTGTTTTCTTTCTGTCAGACAGTCTCAGTCTCCAAGCCCAATCTATAGCTGAGGCTGGTCTTGATCTCTTGGCCCTCTTGCCTCTGCCTCCTGATCTCTGTGATTACAGGCGTGTGTGCCACCATGGCTAGTTCATGTCCTCTTGCTTTAGTGACAGAAAACAGTCATTCCAGCACAAGGTGAGCATCCCTATCTGAAATATTCAGTGTCCAAGATGCTCACAAATCCAAAACTTTCTCAGCAAATTTCTTCAAATGTAAAACAAGGGTGACAATCCTCCAGGGGATTAAAGAACAGCATGCAGCAAAAGCATGTTGACAAGCCATGCCCAGAAATAATAGCTGCCACCGTGAGCCACTATCCCTAATGATTTGTGAAGTTGTGGGGTAAAACCAAAATGCATTCCTGAGGGCAGAGACAATAAATGGAAAGGGATCACTCTCATGCCTACCAGACCCTTTCATGATTGTGTTATTTGCTATGGAAAACTCTTTATATACAAATGAATATGTATTACTCACATTGGTGAGTAAAGAGCTGACTTGTTGATAGCCAGGCAGAATGTTTGGGGCAGAGGAATGCTGGGGAGAAGAAAGGCAGAGCCAGAGGAGATGCCATGAAGCACAGAGCATGCAGGATGGGAAGTGCATACAGGAGGTAAACGAGCCTCAGGGCAGCACATAGATTAATAGAAATGGGTCAATTTAAGTTATAAGAGCTAGCTAAAAATAAGCCTAAGCTATTGGCTGAGGATTTATAATTGACATTAAGTCTCTGTGTGGTTATTTGGGAGCGGCTACTGGGATACAGAGAAGTCTGTCTACACCTATCTCAGCTTCTGCAATCTCCCATGCTCAAAACATGCTTTTCTAATCTTAAGGAAGGAGGTACTGCTGTCTATGAGGCTCTGTGTTTTCCACAAACGGGTAAAGGCCACAGGTGGATTATTTGTAATGTATATAAATTAATTAATTAAAATATCGAGAAGCATCTTTTTTGTTTTCAACACGGGGTTTCTCTGTATAGCTCTGGCTGTCCTGGAACTCACTCAGTAGACCAGGCTGGTCTCAAACTCACAGAGATTCACCTGCTTCTGCCTCCCAAGTGCTGGGATTAAAAGTGTGTGCCACCACCACACAGCTCAGTCCCTCCTGCTTTGGTTTTTGCAAGAAGAACCTTTAATGATGTAACTAACTTATAAGTATCAAAAACAGCCATGCTAGGGCTGGAGCCGGAGCCATGACTCACAATAAGAGAGCCTGCATACAGAGGACCCGAGTTCAGCTCCCAGTGCCCACATCAGGAGACTCACAACCACCTGTACCTTCAGTTCTTACGGACCAGATGCTCTCTCTGGTCCCAGCTGGCACCCACATGAATGTACAGTGTTGGAGTCTGCGGCTCACCTCATAGGGAGTTAGGAACAGGGTGGGGGTGTTGTTAATCCCACTGGCCAAGAATAAGTCCACTACCCCAACTTTTGAGCCAAATGTGAAGCAAATTTATTGAATACTGGCTGGGACAACCGACACTGATCAGGTCCATTCTCGGGATTCCCAGAGTCTGGCACCAGATTATATTAGTCAGAGGCTTATAAAGGCAAAATCCACCATGCTATGCACTTCCCACATTCACCCAATCAGGGGCAAGCATACATCCAGGCGTACTTCCTGCCTAGTACTGCCAGCCTCCATGTGATCAAACACATCCCTGTAGTTGGGGCAACTAAACTTGTTTCCAGAAGTGAAAACAAGGGCCTTTTTATCTTAGATGAACAACAGCCCCCAGCATTCCAGAAAGTTGTCTGTCCTTAGGCAAGTGGGGCTTACACATTAGAGGCATTTTTGGTTTATAGATCTCTGAAGCACAATGATTTAAACTTAAAACATTAACTTTAGCCATCCCAGTGTGTATGGGGGGTGAGGGAGAGAGAACAAAAGAACCGCTGTCACAAAACAGGTCCAAGAGAGGAAGGAAGGCTTTCTGTGAGGGCAGCTGCCGCGCGTGCGTGTCCCAGTAGCAGGAAGGCTGGTTAGACCAAGAGGTCACGGGTCAAGTTGCGCAAACTTGTCTAAGCGCCCTCACTTCCTGTGTGGGGTTGGGAAGAGGATTCTCAGAAGTCACACCCCACTCTGCAGTAGCACCACTAAGGATGGGTGCAGGTGGCTCTCCCATGTGCCTCTCTCTCGCCTCATTCAAAGGAACGAGGAGCTGGCTGGACAGACCGTTACTCTGGGCTATTTTTCTTTCTACTGCACGTAAGCCTGATTCAATATTTTAAGAATTAATGATCAGGCCAGGAGTAATGGTTCATACCTTTAATCCCAGCCTTTGGGAGGCAGAGGCAGGAGAATCTCTGTGAGTTTCAAGTCTACATAGAAAATCCCAGGCCAGCCAGGACTACACAGTGAGATTCTGTCTCAAAAAACAGACAAAAAAACAAACAAAAATTGGCTTTCCAAAACATCACATGGAAAATGAGCTCCTCTTAATCTTCATTTTTTTTCTCTCTCTCTTTCAGTTCAGAATGCTGCAGTGGATTGTAAGAGGGTGAGAACAAACGGTAAGTCTCATCTCCTAAAAGGATGCTCTTCAGAAAGGTGGGATGACTGGCTTTGGATGTGCGCATTCCCGTACGAGGATTTCTGTGTTTTCAGTTCAGCAACCAAGAGCAAAGGCCTCAGTTATCTGCTAGGAAGGAAATGAGCTGACTTTAGAGGGGTAATTGTAGATTTTTTTTTTCCCACCTGAAACTCAGTGGCAAAGTCTTGAGACAGTTTTTACCATGAAAAACTTCCAACTCCCCTTGCTATCTATCATTTTCTTTTTAGATAGAAAACCCTCGCATAATCATTATAAATGTTATAAGTTACTTACTTTTGAGGCTGAGTCTCATGTAGCTCAGGCTGGCCTCAAACTCCATTATGTGGCTAAGGCTGGACTAGAACTCCCAAGTAATCCTTCTTAAGGAAAGGACAGCCCCCACCCACCCCCCCACCCCGGACACAGCAAGACCAAGTTCTCAGCACAAAGATTTATTTGCCCCAGAAGGACAAAGGACAGGGACTAATAGACAAAGACAGGACACAGAGGACAAAGGAGAAGAGGAAAGGAATAGGGAGGGGGGAAGGATGCTCGCCCTGGAGGGACAAAGGACCTGCTTCTGGCTAGAGAGGAGACAGATGTGGCCCATAGCAAACAGTGGTTTACAAAGGGAGAAGGGGAAATGCTGTGTTAGGATGAATTGGTTTGTTTTGATTGGGCATGCTAATTGGGATAGAGCAAGGCAGAGGGAATGGGGAGAAGGGCAAAAGGCAACCCCTGTTGGTGCCATGTTCGCCATGCTCGGGTCTGCTAGAGCCCTTGGCTTTCTGTGTCTTCCTCCCATGTGCTGGATTACAGGTGTGTGCCACCAGCATTTGAGCTGATCACTTTTGAGTTTGATTTCTTTCATCTGTGAGGTGGGAATGCCCCCGGGCTTATTCCTCTGCACAGCATCTGCTGTACAGCACTCCCCAGCTATGCTAACCACGTAAGATTGTCAGAGCAGCTGCGTACCCCGGCCTGTCTCCCCTCTACTTCCAGAAGCAGCCAGTAAGTGGGTTGTTTGATTTTGTTTTTGTTTTTTTTTTTCATTTTTGTTTTTATGGATTGTTTGTGATAGGATCATTTTTTTGGTTTTTGCTTTTGTTTTTTTGTTTTTCAAGACAGGGTTTCTCTGTAGCTTTGGCTCCTGTCCTGGAACTAGCTCTTGTAGACTAGGCTGGCCTCGAACTCACAGAGATCTGCCCGCCTCTGCCTCCTGAGTGCTGGGATTAAAGGCGTGCGCCACCACCGCCCAACTGTGATTGGATCTTGCTACATAGACTAGCACTCACTATGTAGCCCAGGCTGTGTTGAATAGGAAGGAATCCTCCTCCTTTGGCCTCTTAAGTGCTGAGTGTGGCTGAGCACGTTTGTGTCTGTCTGATCCGTCTGTGACGTCAGGATTTATTGAATAGCAATCAATTCACAAGCTATGTCATTTTGGCTTAATTTTGGCTGTAATTTTTCAAGTAGTCTTGATTTCCCTTGATAGCTGGCAGTTAGCAAACACAGTTCTTTCATTCCAATTTTAAATTTAATATTAGAACTCAGATCACATATTACACATCTTACAATAAATATATACATGTAGAGTCGGCAGTGGTGGTGCACACGCCTTTAATCTCAGCACTCGCGAGGCAGAGGCAGGCACATCTCTGAGTTTGAGGCCAGCCTGGTCTACAGAGTGAGTTCCAGGACAGCCAGAACTACACAGAGAAAGCCTGTCTCAAAAAAAAATTATGTATGATGTATGTATGTGTGTATGTATGTATGTATGTATGTATGTATGTATGTATGTATGTATACAGGTTACAGACTGGCTACCAAAGCCACAGCAGACAGAGTTCAAGGAATTCTGAGAGGCCTTACCTGAAGGCAGTCTAGTGTAGCC
Organism: Chionomys nivalis; assembly: GCF_950005125.1. Classification (NCBI taxonomy): domain Eukaryota; kingdom Metazoa; phylum Chordata; class Mammalia; order Rodentia; family Cricetidae; genus Chionomys; species Chionomys nivalis. The sequence continues at coordinate 87,291,882 of NC_080092.1, forward strand.
CAGGCTGGTCTAGAACTCACTATGTAGTAGAGACTGACTGACCTTGAGTTCTCGATCCTTCTGCCTCCATCCCCCAAATGCTGAATTTACAGCTGTGATTAAACAGGGGAAGACAGACCCTGGGGACTCTGGGGGCATCCTGGGAATAGAGCGGGAAAGGACTTCTCGTGGGAACTGGGTTTGTGGTGGGTGATGTCATGAGAGAGTCAAAGCTGCAGGTCTGTCCCTGGTTTATGGGAAACATAATCCGTGATAAGAAAATTTGGCAGTGCTTACCTGAAAAGCAACACAAATGGGAAGTGAAAGCCCTGGTCAACGCCAAACCAAAACATAGCATAGCCATAAGGAGTCTTTTTGTCTGGGAACAAGCAAACAAGCCCGCAGTATGGAACATGGGTGTGCACACCAGGTGGCCTCATGGGTGCGTACGCTGGGTGGCCTCGTGGCTGTGCACACTGGGTGGCATCTGGCATACCTGAAGAACAAAGGAAAGGATTGGGGAAACGAAATTGTCCTAAGGTGTTTGTTTCGTCTTGAAAAAAAGGGGGTGTTTCTTACTCTTCTCACTATTGTGACCAATATCAAGACAAGAGTCAACTGAAGGCAAGAAGGGTCAACCGGGCTTACAGCTCCTGTGACGGCTGAGAAGTCGTGATGGCCGGGACCTGAGGCAGCTGGTCACAGAGTCTCCACAGTCAGGAAGCAGAGAGAGATGGATGCTCAGCTCACTGGCTCCCTGACTCCTTTTTATTCAGACTGGGAACCCAGACCTTTGGTGGATCACCCACACTCACGTTCCCCACCTTGGTTAATCCAGTCTAGAAGCTTCCTCACAGATGTCCCAGAGGCGGTCTCCTATGTGGTCCTAGAGCCTGTCAGCTTGACACTGTTAACCATTACACTGGGTCTCTTGGAGCCCAGCCTGCCTCTGAACTCCTGTATTGCTAAGGATGGCCTCGAACTCCTGATCCTCCCCAACTCCATCTCCCACAAGCTGGAATTTCAGGCATGAGCTACCATTCCTGATTTATCCGGGGCATTGTGCATGCTAGGCTAGGCAAGCACTCCGTTGCAGTTCCAGCCCCGTCGAGCGGTCTTAACGAAGACTGTCATGTCATTTTGTCTTTCCAGATTTACCTTCTCCAAAGCTGAACTCAAGTATGAATGTGGTCAGCATGGGCCAAAATGTATCTCTGTCTTGTTCCAGCAAGAACACATCAGTGGACATCACCTATTCGCTATTTTGGGGTAGGAAACACCTACAAACCAAGATAAGTGGGCAAACTGTGACTTTTTACCTGAAGATTTCCAATGCCAACGAAACAGGCCCCTACAAATGCAAAACCAATGATTCCAGTGGGCTGAAATATAGTCAGGATTTCAACTTCACAATCGCCCGTAAGTGCCTCTCACTATACAATGGAGGCCTGGGTGGGGGTGGGGGTAGGGGAGGAGGGAGGCAGAAGGGACTCTCTCTGGTGCTATGAAGGGCTCTTGGCAATTCGAAGCACTCAAGAACGTGCAAAGGGACTGGAGACATGACACAGCAGGGTAGAGCCCTTGCTGCAGGTTTTCTCTCCCCTTCCCTATTCTGTCTGGGCCCTCAGTCTCAAGGATGGGGACTGTCTTCCCTGCTTTGCTAATCCTCTACAGAAGTGCTTTGCTGATCTCCTAGTCCCTCCCTCGTCTAACCAAGATCAGCCAGCTCTCCACTCTTCTTCTCTTGAAGCTTGAAGTCCCACGAGCCAGCACCCTTCCCGCCCAGCCACACCGCATGCGTTCTGCTTTTCTCTGTTGCCTTCCCATGCTTCTCTTAGCCCAGAACCAGCTGCCTCGTCTGTGGTGACCTTGATAGTGAGCCCCTTGGAGAGTGAGGGAAGCGATCTAAAGACATTAGATCTACAGTCTCGTCAAACCTCATACAGAACCACTGGTTCTCCGGGTCTACCAGTGTGGGGACCCCAAGCACAATCATCCATGCCAAATTAAATTCAAATGAATCAAAATGGTAGTAAAAAATTCTAGGGCTGGCAAGATGGCTCGGTGGGGTAAAGGCACTTGATGTGCAAGTCAGAGTTTGATCCCTGGAGCTCACATAAAGGTGGAAGGAAAGAGCTGACTCCACAGAACTGTTCTCTACCGCCATATGCATGCTGTGGCATGAGCACCAGGTGTGTGCACACTTGTGCACAAACACACACAATTAATACGTTTTAAAAACTCAATACCATAGTACTGGGTATACCTTTAACCCCAGTACTCAGGAGACAGAGGCCAGCCTGGTCTATATAGCTAGTTCTAGGCTAACCAGGGCTACGTGGTAAGACACTGTCATAAAAGAAGTAAATAAAATTTAAAAAAAAAACCCTCGATGTCACAACCTTGTCATATTTCTGGTATTCAAGAGTCACAGGTAACCGGTGACTCTGCCATGCTGGACAACATAGCAGATGTCTATCACTACAGGAGGTTTTGTCAGATGGAAATGCAGGTCAAAGGCTCTGAATCTTAGGTACAAATGTCCTAATCTAATCTAGCACAGCAGGGCGTTCTTTGCACAGGGGATGCTCAGGGGACCAGGGTGTCGGCCAGGAACACCTGGCCAAACCCTTTAAAGAGAAAGGATTAATTTGGGTCCCCAGTGACACAGTCATCTAGAAAGGGACAGTCAGAGCAGCAGGAGCGGGAGGTGGTGGGTCATATTTCATCCACATACAGGAAGGAGAAAGAGAGAGAGAGAAAGAGGGGGGGGGGAGAGGGGGGAGTGAGGGGAATCCTTGTGCTCAGTTTTTATTTTTTTATTATTATTATTATTATTATTATCATTATTTTGGGCACAGTCTCATTATGTAGCCTTGCCTAGCCCGGAACTCACTATGTAGACAAGGCTGGCCTCAGACTCACAGAGATCCATCCACCCGCCTCTACCCCAAGGGAGGTGCCAGCAGGCTACTTTCCCTCTTATGCAACCTGGGACTTTTCCCATCGGATGGCACCACCCATGCCTAGGGTGGATCTGTGCACCTCAGTTAACTTAATCTATATAATTCCTCATGACTTGCCCAGAAATTCGAGTCCTAGGGGATTCTGGATCCGATCAAGGTGACACCACTCTTTGCCAGCACGGCCAGAGGTACAGGTTTTTACAAGAGTTTCATGCTGTGGGCTCCAGGTGGGAGGCAGCAGGTATAATGAAAGTGGCAATTGTGGCTGTCATAGGATGGAGTGGGAGGAGGACACAGACGTGGAGCTGTGGTGCACAGTGATTTAACAGAGTCCTCTACTATGCATGGTAAGTCCGCCAAACACGCATTCCCTGCATGTGGCCTTCCTTTTTTTGTTTGTTTGTTTGTTTGTTTTGTTTTGCTTTTGCTTTTTCGAGACAAAGTTTCTCTGTAGCTTTGGTGCCTGTCCTGGAACTAGCTCTTGTAGAACAGGTTGGCCTCAAACTCATAGAGCTCCGCCTGCCTCTACCTCCCGGGTGCTGGGATTAAAGATGTGCGCCACCACTGCCTGGCTCCTGCGGTTTTTTCAAGTGACAATCTGTCTCATCAAACTGTTGCTGGATTATAAAACACGATCATCTTCAGTGAAGTCTCACAGGTACGTCTCTATCGACGGTTCACTTGGTGCAGGCTGCTGTTTGTTGAAGCTAAATTGCTTCCAGGACATCAGTGGTACCTAAGCCATGGTAATTCCCTGAGTCCCATGGCTGGAGCCATAAGCACAGGCTCCTCCCTCTGGGATTCACTTGTCAGCTAAGGCTCGAGAACTTGGATGAACCACACCCTGCTCTGGTTGGGTGGTTCCTGCCCTCATGAAACCTCTGGTCTGGGGGGAAGACACAAAACCCAGACAAATGACTAGGAAACTGTGCCAGCTGTTGTTAAGGACACTGGCACAGCGTGGAGAAAGGCAAGGCCTGGAGGAGGGCCCACATAGCCGAGGTAGAAGGGCCTGTCCAAGGGGCTGGGAGAATGAGAAGGAGCTAGCTATGCGGGGAGACTGGGAAAAGAGGGCTCTGGTTGAAGTTCTCAGCACATTCAGGGCTCCGGCCTGGGGTGGGGACCAAGCTAGTTTGAGGTGGTTGAAGGTCAGAGAAGCTGGTGAGCGCAGGGGAAATTTCAGACACAGGGCATCGAGTTTGCAGGGGTCTGGAGTAGTGGGGGTCAGGGCTCTGCGGCCAGTCTGCATTTGTCAGAACCGTGACCTTGGCTTCCTTTGGAAGCAGGTTCTCGCGTAGCCAAGGCTAGTTTTATACTCACTTCTGTAGCCAAGGCTAGCTTTATACTCACTTCTGTAGCCAAGGATGACTCATATGGAGTTTCAGGACAGCCAGGACTACAGAGAGAGACCCTGCCACAAAAAGCATATAGCTAGCTAGATAGCTAGATAGATAGATAGATAGATAGATGACAGATAGATAGATCTAAAGAAATCTATTTTTAAAAAGAAAACCACCAAACTGTAGAAAAGAAAGAGTAGGAGTTCCTGTTTTGAGTTTCCCTTGAATAAATTTAGTAGGGCCACTTCTGCTCTTTGGAGGAAGTAAAAATACTTGTACAACTGAATTCTATAAATGGAAACACTGAGAAATGTGATACTTTTGGTTTAGAACAAAGTTGACCTACCACCGTATACTTGGGACTGGACTGTTGGCACAGTCATGCCCATGGCTCCGTGAGTGGAGGTGCCTGGCACCAAGTCTGCCCGTTTCAGTGCAATCCCTGGGACCCACATAGTGGAAAGAACCGACTCCCATAGGTTGTCTTTTGGCGTCTATATGCACACATAAGTGTGTGTGTGTATGTACACACCCTAAATAAATTTTGATTGCAGTCATTCTCAAGAATGAACAAACTGGCTGGGTTGTGGTGGCACACTCCTTTAATCCCAGCACTCAGGAGGCAGAGGTAGGTGAATCTGAGTTTGAGGCCAGCCTTTTCTACAGGAGTGAGTCCCAGGGCAGTCAGCCATGTCTTGAAAAACCAAGACAAGAACAAACAAATAGCCGGGTGTGTACACACACCTGTAATGCAGCATTTGGGAATTGGAAGCAGGAGAGTCAGGAGTTTAAAGCTAGTCTCGGCTACATAGCAAGATCAAGACAAGACTTAATAAAGTCTGAGCTAAGAGGCGACCTTGCTCCACCCTCTAATTCCTGAACACTTGGCTTGGGCCACACTGCGCATGCGCGGTTAGTCAGGCTAGCTGCTTCTCTGGTCCCCAGGTGTGTGTGGCTCCTCATCAGGTCATTAGCCTTGAGGCCAGTGAGCTGGAGTAAGGGGTTGATCTGTGTGCATGGACGGAGTACTCGGTATGGTTGGATATTGTTTGAGTGCCCACTTTCATCCTTATAGACCTGGCAGCTGCCCTGGGCAGTCAGATGGGAACAGGTCTAAACTGATTTTATTTATTATGTGTGCATGCACGGCTGTGCATGCGGCATTAAGTGGATGTCAGCGGACAGTTTCGATGGGGATGCTCTCTGCTTCCTCAGTGTGGGTTCCAGGGCTCGAATTCAGATCCTCCGGCTTGCCTGACAGCGCTTAACGCTGCTGAGTCATTCCGCCAGCCCCACACCAATCTAACTCCATGCTGCATGTAACACCTAACACGTGGGACTTGTTTGGGTGACCCGCATCCTGCAAGCCTAACTAAGAGCTGCCCCTAAGCACCCTGTGCCTGTCCTTACTGCGCTGTGAGGAACCCAAGCATAAAGAGCTGGGCCGCTCTGTGATGCCTGTGGGGGAGGGAGAATGCGGTTATGACTTTAAGAACTTCGTGGCCCAGCAAGGGAACTCTCATGAGGTACAGAGTGTACTGGTTAACTCGGGAGACAGCCATGGCGGCCTTTCAGTGTTCTAGCCAATGGTGACCTGCGAACGCTGTTTTCTTACAGAAGAGAGCTGCCCTTCATGTCTGCTGTCACAGCTGCTGCCAGCAGTGTTACTGGGGCTGCTGGTAATAATCCTAGTTCTGGTTTTCTTCATTCGAACAAAGTACAAAAGAGGTGAGTTCTCCCTGGTATGGTCCTGTGAGGTTCAGACTCAGCAGGGCAGAGGGGAAGGGGGGGACTGGAGAGATGGCTCTGCAGCTGGGAGCACCCACAGTGTGGCACGAGTCCTTGTAACTCAGGTTTCAGGGGATCAGGTGCCCTCTCCTGACCCGTGGTGGGCACTGGGCACACACAGGAGGTCCATACATGCAGGCAAAACACTTATGCACATAAAAGAATTAAAAATTTAAAACACTTATTTTTTTTTTTTTGGTTTTTCGAGACAGGGTTTCTCTGTGGTTTTGGAGCCTGTCCTGGAACTAGCTCTTGTAGACCAGGCTGGCCTCGAACTCACAGAGATCCGCCTGCCTCTGCCTCCCGAGTGCTGGGATTAAAGGCGTGCGCCACCACCGCCCGGCTAAAACAAATACTTAAATAAAAAGAAGTGGAGCAGTGGAACTATGGTCTTCTGATCTCAGATGGTTGGAGAGTGGGCCTGGTTAGGGCCTGGATGGGAGACACGGAGTAGGGAGGAAATAAAGAGGAGGGTTCGATCTCTGGAGCCCACAGGACGGAAGGGGAAAACTGACTCCGGTGAGTTGTCCTCTGACTTCCACAGTGCTGTGTGGCGTGCCTATAACCACACACTAGCAAGTAACTAAATGTAATTTTTAAAAAAAAATTTAGAAAGAGATGAGATGAAGCCAGGTGGTGATGCACACCTTTAATCCCAGCACTTGGGAGGCAGAAGCAGGCAGATCTCCAGATTTGAGGCCAGCCTGGTCTACAGAGTGAGTTCTAGGACAGCCAGGGCTACAGAGAAACCTTGTCTTGAAAAACCAAGCAAAAATAAGAGATAAGAAATGAAGAGGTGAAGAGACAGATTTCATGAGGCTCACAGGGCTTGACCTTCAAGTCCTCAGTGAGGCCCTTCTGATGGGGGTTGTCTGGAGAGCCAACCTTGCCTGGACACAGCTTACACACAGCCCTATGCCCCCAATCCCCATGACTGAATTAGAATTCTGCAGCTGCAGCTACCGTCTCTAAATTATTAATAATATTTGTACTTTTATTTTGTGATTGGATCTTTCTATGTATGCCTGGTTGGCTTTGAACTCACAATGATGCTCCTGTCTCAGCTTAGGAATGCTGAGCTTATAGGCATGCACCACCACTCCCGATTTATACTTTTTTTCCTTCGAGACTGGGTCTTGTAGTCCAGGCTGGCCTTGAACTCACTGTGACTTCTGAACTCACAGTGCTGGGATTAAAAGCACAGGCCCCTCCATTCAATTTGACAGTAGGGATGAAACCCAGGGCGTCGTGCACGCCAAGCAAGTACTCTACCAACTGAGTGGCATCACCAGCCTGTCTCTTCACAAAATTATGCTAAAAATATACACACAATGAAATCCGCAATTTTACTCCCCCATCTTTCTTTTTAATGGATCGCCATGTGCTAAACCAGAGCTCTACACGGAATCACATCTCAGCTCCTCAGGTGTGCTTGTTAGTGGCTTCCAGACCTTTACTCTGCTGTGAGACCATCAGTGACCCCACACCCTTGTCAGCTTCCCCTGCTGGAACCCAGTGCCTGAGACAGTCCCTCACTCTGTCTCCCCTGCCCGGTAGCCACCTTTCTGTGTTCTGTCGCTACAGCTCTATTTGTTCCAGCGGCATTCTGCAGCAGTTGCCTGTCTTATTTTGTGACAGGGTTTCCTATATTCCCAAGGCTGCCCTCAAACTCACTGTGTAGTTGAGGATAGCCTTGAACCTGAGTGGGTGGGTTGCAGGAGTGCAGAATGAACCTGCTTGCTAGGCAAGAACTCTACCAACTGTGCCCCATCCCCAGGGACTGTCCTTTGGTGTGTGGCTCCCTGTGCATAGCAGAATTCTTTCCTCTTTAGGCTGGGGAACACTCTGATCTGTGTGCATACCTAATGTCATCTTCCTGCCCCTGCATCTCATGCTTGGGTGGCATACATCTGGCAGTGATAAACAGTGCTTCTGGGCACCTGGGCATGTGTGTATGGATGTCATTGTTCACAGCGAGAGACTCCTGAAGTTCACTGTGTGTCATAGAGGTGGTCCCGAGCAGGGGCCCTTCAAAGGGTGGAGCCTCTACTCTCTCAGCCACCTTCAGGAAGCTTGGGGTGTGGCATTGGATGGGGACATCTCTCTCTCTTCCCACGTGATGCATGACAGCAACAGGAAGCCTTTCACCAGCCGGGCGGTGGTGGCGCACGCCTTTAATCTTAGTACTCAGGAGGCAAAGGCAGGCGGATCTCTGTGAGTTCGAGACCAGCCTGGTCTACAGAGGGAGTTACAGGACAGGGTCCCAAGCTACAGAGAAACCCTGTCTCAGAAAAGAAAAAGAAAAGAAGGAAAGAAACCCTTCCTTCACAATTCAGTTAGGAGGCTTTCCCGTTCCCTATTTACCTCTAAGCCCTTCTCTGGTAAAGATTTCAAAGTGGCCCCTTCCCTGGTCACACACACATGAAGAAAGAGCTAGATTTGCACAAGACAGCACTGTGTCTCAGCACAGAAGGCTCCAAGCAGAGGGCTGTTGAGTACCTAGTGCCTTTGCCTCTCTGGGTCTCAGCCTTCTGGTCTGTGGAACAGGGCTATGGAGAAACTCTGAACTAGTAAGACTCATTCACAGATGTCAGGCCCCTGTGCCTCCCTCCATCTCTACAGGGACAAAGGTCACAGAGGGCAGGCACTCCATTGATACAATAGTTGAAAAGCCCCTGGGACAGGTCCTTGCTGAGCTCGCATGCCCTAAAAACCCTTGAAAGTGGGTGCCCTACTTAACACAGCTCCTCAAACATCTCCAGAACATCTCCCTTTTCTGCAAACAAAACCATTGTCAAAGTGGCATTAAGATTTGTGCACGCGCCGGGCGGTGGTGGTGCACGCCTTTAATCCCAGCACTCGGGAGGCAGAGGCAGGCGGATCTCTGTGAGTTCGAGACCAGCCTGGTCTACAAGAGCTAGTTCCAGGACAGGCTCCAAAACCACAGAGAAACCCTGTCTCGCAAAACCAAAAAAAAAAAAAAAGATTTGTGCACGCTGTTATTCCCAGCTCTCGGGAGGCAGACAGGAGGTCTCAGAGTTCAAAGCCCGCCTGTTCTACAAAGCAAGTTCCAGGGCTACACAGAGGAACCCTGTCTTAAAAAATTTCTGCTGACAGAACTCAGTGGCATCACTCATCTCTGGAAGGTAACTCAAGGCTCCCTACCAACTGTTCTTCTCAGGAAGGAGAGAAAACATCTGTAGGCTAAGACAGGCCTGGTCAGGAGGCCCTGGGGCAGAGGAGTGGCTATCCTATAAAGATCTGTGGTTGTGTCCGCATTACTTCAGGCCAGAACTGAGGCATGCCTCTTAGAATCATGGGAAATTCTGCACCTTGGCAGAGAAGACAGGAAAAATGTCTAAACTGGTTAAATGTGACAACTCTGCCTTTTTTTTTTTGGTCAGGAAAAGCTCAGAGAGCGAGCGAGTCCAAGAGTTCTGGAGATGCAGTCACGCAAGGCGAGCTGTATGCAAACGTCTGTGAGATTCAGACAGGTTAGGAGCCTGGCAGGCTATTTTGATGAGTTTGGTTGGCTGGTTTGGGGTGACTGTGTACATGTATAGTATAATATGTATATATGGTATGCTGTTTTGATGATTTTGGGGTGACTGTACATATATAGTATAATATGTATATATGGTATGCTGTTTTGATGAGTTTGGTTGGTTTGGGGTGACTGTGTACATATATAGTATTATATATATAATATATATATGTGTGTGTGTATGTGTATATATATATATATGGTATGGTGCTGGAACTCGAACCCAAGGGGTCACATATGCTAGACAAGTACTCTACACAGTTCTGGTTATGAAAAAAAAATTAGTTTTTAAAAAAGATTCTCCAGAAAGATGGGTTAAAAAAAAGGGAAGGAAAAGTAACAGAGTATCCCATCTCCCATCTTACTCTCCAGATGGCCAGATGTAGCATGTCACCAGTCGGCCATTCTAGCCTCGATTCTTTTTAATATACTTAAAGATAACTTTATATTAGCTTGGGATGACCCATGCTGTATCCCAAAGTCTTTCATAATCATATTTTTGTTTGCTTTTTTCAAGATAAGATTTCTCTGTGTAGCCTTTGCTGTCTTAGAACTTGCTCTGTAGACCAGGCTGGCCTCAAACTCAAGAGATCAGCCTGCCTCTGCCTCCCGATGCTGGGATTAAAAACGTGCACCACCACTGCCTGGCTATGATCATCTTTTTAAAAAAGTTTTTATTGTTAATATGTTTTGTTTTGTGACTGCCTTGTTATGTAGCCCAGCCTGGCTTCAAGCTCGCAATCCTCCTGCCTCAGCCTCTTGAGCGCTGGAATCACAAACATGTGATACTATGTCTAAGTTGATCTTTAAAAACATCTATTTTAATAACAAATAAAAACTATATATGTTTATTATGTGCAACTTGGTTATTTGGGAGCAGGGTTTTTTTTTTTTTCTGTTTGCTTGTTCACTTTTTTCTTAGCATCTAGTCTAGGCTGACTTTGAACTTGCTATGCAGCCAAGGATGACCTCAAACTCATGACAATCCTCCTGCTTCATCCTTGCCCAGAGGCCATGATAACCTTTTCTGTATCTACTTCAGTCTGCATGCTGCAGGAGCAAGCACGTCTCATTTTTGTTTGCTTGCTTATTTGCAATACTTAGAATCAAACCCAGGGCTCCACACATGCCAGCCAAGTGCTGGAGTGAGAGCATAAAACTGGTCCTCCGCAGTCTTCAAGAGGGTAGTATTTAATGACTAGCTAGAGTCACCACACCGTACAATATTTAGCCGCTTATCAAATCAGACACTGCATGTTGGATACTTTGTGGTGGAAAGGCCTAGCTAAGGGCTCCGTCCTGGGCAGCTCAACTGGTCCCGGCACACTCTGAGCTCCCGGTCATGCTCTGAGCACTGTGCAAGCCCGGACACACTAGCACCAGCTCCCATTTTCTGCCATTCCCATCTTGCCAAGTAGGAGCATGGATCGGACTTGGAGGGACAGCAACGTTTTGTCGCGGCCCCCCTCGTCCAGCAAGGATGACGCGACCACCGGAGCTCTTCTCACTGCAGTTTTATTTCAGGACCTTTTGACAATTGTAAAATTTCTCTCTCTCTCTCTCCCTGGGCAAACCTCTCCCAGCCCTTAAGTAGGCATGGGCAACCAACCCCGGATTGCCAGGTGGGCACTGCCCATAGGTCCATGCATATGCAAGCAGCTGACAATCATTGCGTGATAATAGCATAAGTCAGGCCTTAGCCATAGGAGTTGATTATCACAGAGAGCACTCGCTTTCGGGATTGCGGAGGGCGGGAGCCAGCACCATCATGTGCGACTCCACGCAGCTCTCTACATTGCCATCAGGTGTGGCTTCACGCAGCTCGCTACAGTTCCCCCTTTTTGTTTTGTAAAGCTACAGGCAAGAGTAGAGGTCTGATCTCTGTTAAAAATGGAACATGTGCTAGTGTCTGTCCAGGTGTCATCCACCCAGAGAACACTAGACCTGTCCGGTGTCTTTTTACAGAGGTGGGAGTTAGACACCAACCCACATGCAATCAGACTTGCTCTTCTTGAGGTTGATGTATGCTTACCTCAAGTGCAGTGCGCAAGCCTCGCATCCTGTGCTCGCTTCTATCTTAAGATAGCCAAACTTGGGGAGACTGTCCTGCTTCAATGGCTGTGAAGGCCTGAATGATCATAACTGCATTGCAATGCTGTGAAACCCTTATGTGACAGACGCACCACAGGCATACCAGGGAGGCAAGCACCATTAAGCCTGTTAGGGCTCCTACTCCCGCCCACTCCTTCAGATGATCCATGGAGTGATCCAGGAGGATAGTCCTTCTGCCAGGCTGGTATCCATGCGTGTGGAATCTGCAGTCGCAATCGTCATCCGCAGCTTTTCCAGTTGTTTTTGAATTCACCAGACCAATTACCTAAAAGATATCTAGACAATTCTTTAGACAGATTAGCTGCATGAGTCATATTGAATGCTGGTCACACACAGCCCTGGATGGATAGAAATGTCTGACAGACTAGGGTATGGATTTGCCTCTCTTAACATACCCCAGCTGCCATACCCCAGTGGCACATTCATTCTTGTCAGCTGAGTGCATGGAAGACACCTTCTCCCTCGTGCACCTCTTTGGCTTCCCTAGCAGCTCAGCTGATCTTGCTTCTGCTAAGTGACCATATGCTGTATTCTCATGAGTTGTCTGATCTTACACAGGATTTAAAGATAAATGCCCATGACAACAGGTGTTGAGATTGCCAGCAGTAGGGTTCCTAATCACCATTAGACCCAACCTCCCATTTGGGCTATGGTATTCTACCAACCCTTTGGCTAAAACAGTACACACAGGTACCTGCTCTTACAATAGGGCAGTCTCTTGATTTAAATTCGCTCTGTCGCAGACTCTTCAGCAGCGTGCAGAGCCTAAAACTGCCATTACCTTTTCCTTGCCCTGCAACTACGCTGCGTTCTCGGGCAGCCCTGTGGCGTCTGTGCTCCAGCTTGTCTCAGCTCCAGCACTTGTTGCTTTGCTGATACTCTTAGCACTGCTGTGGCATCCGCCAGGCTAGGCACCGACTGCTGAGGCAATGTGCCTTCCACCACAGCCACCTAGCAAAACTCTGCTCCAGCTCTGCTCCAGCTGCCTTTCTGCCCTAGCTGCATTCGTTCTGGGTCCAGACTGGTGCATGGAGTGGAGCAGAACTCAGGAAAGCAGGCTTGCTGCTGTGAAGGGACCCCACTTAAATTATCTTATAGGGAATTTGGATGTTGTCAGTCTCTCTGGCTACTTCCTGCTGAGCGGGGACGTTGCATTCTTACTGCCATTTTCAGCCGCGCTCGGATGCAGGTCACGGCAGCGACTGGGGAGAGGCAGAGACTACCTCCACACCGAACTGGAAGGTGGCGTGGCAGCGCAGAGCAGACACCCCGACCCAATCAGGGTGGGGCGGATCACGTCTCGGCCTGCTGCCCTTAACAGATCTTATTGTGGTTGTGCTGCACTTCTATGCCCTGAGGCACACGCTGGGAGTGGCCTAACATTCTGGCCTTGTAGGTCCTCAAGGCAGGTCCTGGGTGTTTGCAGCTTCGCAGACCCTCAGTGCTGCTTGGCCATGGAGCCGCAGCTGCTCACTCTCCACTGCAAACTCAGGAGGTCTCGGTAATTCAAACCACATGAATCTAACTCCCTTCCTTAGCGTACCTTGTTCTGCAGCAAAATTCAGATCTCTACCAAGCTTGTCCCAGGATGACACATTAAGATTGCCAGAGATGGCAAACCAAGGAGCAATTGTGTCACATTCAGTCAAAAACCTTTCCAATGCGCTCCTTAACAGCTCGTTAAGAGCCAGAAAAATCAGGTGTGATGTTGAAGCACCCATTCTAAAATCCCATTCTTTTATTTTCACTTTAAACTGTCCACTTTGGTTGTGGCTCTCATTTTGATCCGTCTGCTATAGTCGCAGATCTCATTACCCCCACTCTCCCTTCTACCGGCGAGAGCAGAAAACCCGCTTTTTTCGCGGATCCCCAGCCTTTACCTGAGGATTATCTGGTGCACCCCCTGACTGCAGCAAGTTCTGGGCTCCACGGAGAGAGGTTTGGAGGATCCCCGTACGCGGCACCTCTTGTCTTATCCCCGTACGGGCCACCAAGTGTCGCGGCCCCCCTCGTCCAGCAAGGATGACGCGACCACCGGAGCTCTTCTCACTGCAGTTTTATTTCAGGACCTTTTGACAATTGTAAAATTTCTCTCTCTCTCTCTCCCTGGGCAAACCTCTCCCAGCCCTTAAGTAGGCATGGGCAACCAACCCCGGATTGCCAGGTGGGCACTGCCCATAGGTCCATGCATATGCAAGCAGCTGACAATCATTGCGTGATAATAGCATAAGTCAGGCCTTAGCCATAGGAGTTGATTATCACAGAGAGCACTCGCTTTCGGGATTGCGGAGGGCGGGAGCCAGCACCATCATGTGCGACTCCACGCAGCTCTCTACATTGCCATCAGGTGTGGCTTCACGCAGCTCGCTACAACGTTTCCACACACCCCCAAAAGGAAAGTGCTCCCTCTTGGCCCCAGGCCACCACCCCTACATGGTCAGGGGATCCAAGAATTGGCTCAGTAATGCTATGCATTGTTTTCCTTTTTCGTTCTCTTTGTTTTTGCTCAGAGGCAGGACAACCCCAGGAGTTACACTATGCCACTCCAGTCTTCAAGGAGGGGGCACCCAGGAAACAAGGTGAGCCATGATGGGGACAAGAGATGCTTTTGGAATGAGACAAGAGTCCCTACGACATCACCGTGAGCAGGGACTTTGTATCTGGGATATGGGGACCTCAGGTGCCCAGAAAGTCAACAGTAACCAATAACAGCTCCCACAAATATGTCAGGTGCTGAGGCTGGAGGAGAAAAAGACAAGGTAGAGACTGTCTTCTAAATACTTCCAAGACAGGCTGGAGAGATGACTTGTCCTTTCCAGAGGACCTGCGTCCACTTCCCACGCTCAAGTCAGGCAGCTCACGACTGCCTGTAACTTCAGCACCTGGCCTCCAAGGGCACCTGTGCCCACGTGTGCATACACCCCTCACACACACAAAATTAAAATAAAAATAAAAAAAATCAAAACTCCCAAGAGGATTCAGAGTCACTACTAAAACATTTTCAAGGAGCAGTTGGGGGCTGGGGAAATGGCTCTACGTTTGGAGCTCTTGCCCGCCTCACTCGCATGGGACATGAGTGTGGACCCCCAACCCTTACACAAAAAGCTTGGCGCAGCAGCCATGCTCGGGCCTGTGACCCCAGTGCTGAGATGAGGAGCCTGCTGGGGCCCACTGACAGTCTGAGGACAACTTGGTGTCAGCGCTCTCCTTCCTCCCTGTGGGACCCTGGGATAGAACTAAGGTCTTCAAGCTTGGTGACAAGCGCTGTTACCCCCGAGCCCACACTCCTGAAATGGGGATCCCATTTAGGCTTTGCCTGAGTTTATCGCTGGAAGTGACTGAGTTCTTTTCTCTTTTCTGTTACAGAGGGCCATGCTGGTAATAAAACGGATTACATCTATTCTGACCTCACCTACTGAAGTGTGAAGAAACCGATTGCATTCTGTGTAAAAAAAGACTTTCTAGTAAGCCGGTGTGTATGAGGAAATAGCCAGTTCACCGGCGCTTCACAGTTTCACACCAAGCTGGGGAAGGAGGACCCTGAATTCAAGGCCAACTGGGACTACAAAGCAAGACCCCGTCTTAAAACACAAAACTAGCCAGGCAGTGGTGGCGCACACCTTTAATCCCAGCACTGAGGAGGCAGAGGCAGAAGGATCTCTGTGAGTTTGAAGCCAGCCTGGTCTACAGAGTGAGTTCCAGGGCAGACTCCATAGCTGCTGAGAAACCCTGTCTCGAAAAACAAAAAAAACCAACCAACCAAACAAACAAACAAAAGACAAACAAAAACCCACAAAACCAAAACCATTGGCCGGGCGGTGGTGGCGCACGCCTTTAATCCCAGCACTTGGGAGGCAGAGGCAGGCGGATCTCTGGGAGTTCGAGACCAGCCTGGTCTACAGAGCTAGTTCCAGGACAGGCTCCAAAGCCACAGAGAAACCCTGTCTCGAAAAACCAAAAAAAAAAAAAAAAAAAAAAAAAAAAAAAAAAAACCAAAACCATTGAAGCTAGTTACCAAAGTGAATTTCTATTTTTCACATCTGAACACTATTCCTTTGGCTAATTTTGGGCATCTAATCTCGTCATCTAAGTAGCCAGGCTTGATAATAGTTATTAAGTATTTGATTTTGTGGGCGTCCATTGTTCTCACTCTCCCACACTATTTAATTACCTCGGGGCTCAAGAGGCAACTCTGCAGTTAAAAGCACAGACTGCTCTTGCAAGGGACAGGAGTTTGATTCCCAGTATCTACATCCTACAGCTCATAGCTGCCAATAACTTTGTTTCCAGAGGATCCATCACTGTCTTCTGGCATCTGCAGGCACTACACTCATGTGCACAAACACACACCTAAACACTTAATTAAAAATAAATAAACCTACAGCCATATCACCCAGAACATGCCCAATCTCATCTAAAAATAAATAATAAAAATTTAAAAAGTTAAATCTAGGCCAGGCGGTGGTGGCACACGCCTTTAATCCCAGCACTCGGGAGGCAGAGGCAGGTGGATCTCTGTGAGTTTGAGGCCAGCCTGGTCTACAAGAGCTAGCTCCAAACAGGCTCCAAAGCTACAGAGAAACCCCGTCTCGAAAACAAACAAACAAGAGTTAAATCTTAGACAACAGTGCTTTTTGTGAGTGAACCAAGAGGGATTACAATAATCATCTTTCATGATCCCTTGTCCCCCTGCCTACCAAAGGTTCAAACACAAAAATACAAAGTGTGGCCAGGTGTGGTAGTACACATCTTTAATTCCAGCACTCAGGATACAGAGGCAGGTGGATTTCTGTGAGTTCCAGGACAGCCATGGCTACATAGTGAGACCCTGTCTCAAAAATAGGAAGGAAAAAGAAACACAACCAACAGCTACAAATAAAGATCACCACAAAGCATAATCCCTGTCTAAATATAGGTGACCTTGAAAATGGGTCTGAGGGTCTGGGGTGCTGGCTCCTCAGGAAAGAGCACTTACTCCGCAAGTATGAGAACCGGTGTCAGGTCCCCGGCACCCACGTAAAAAGTCAGGTGTAGTTACACACACCTGTAACCCCTGTAGTATAGGGGAGCAGACCTCGTGTGTGTGTGACTACGTGGCTGCAAACACATAAAGTTAGTATTGGTGTTGAAGAGATGGTTCAGCAGTTAAAAGCCTCTGATGCTTTGACAGAAGACACTGGGTGGCTCCTAACCCCCACGTTAGGCAGCTCACAATGCCTGAACCTCAATTCCAGGGGATGCGATACCGTCTCTGGACTCTAGGCACTCATGTGAGCATATACCCCCACATAGACACATAAACCTAATTAAAAAGAAAACAAATCTTTTAGTATTGATTTGTTTTTTTTTTCCCTCCCCTTGAGACAGGGTTTCTCTGTCGTAGTTTTGGAACCTGTCCTGGAACCAGGCTGGCCTTAAAGAGATCTGCCTGTCTCTGCCTCCCAAGTGCTGGTATTAAAGGTGTGCACCACCATTGCCCGGCTTGAAACTGATTTCTTCATTGTAGCACAAACACACTAAAGTATCTTCCTCGTGCACCAAGCTTGCATTGTGTTAAGGTACAAAGGGAGGAGGATGTTGTCCCCAGCAAGGGTAGGAAATCATCTTTGCCTGTTCAGAGGGATCAGTCGATTTAAGAATGCTCAGATATCAACTGTGTACATCCCAAGGTGCATTCTGGAGGGATATTTTACTTGTGTTTTAATAAATGAAGCTTGCCTGAAGATCAGAGACTAAAGCAGGCCCCACTGGTGAGTCTTACACACCAGGCAATGGTGACACACACCTTCAATCCCAGGAGCCATACTAGTTAGCCATAGAAACCAGGTGGTAGTGGTGCACACCTTTAATCCTAGAGATAATTTACTAGGGGTTGTTATTAGCTTTGGGCTGGTACAAATAATGCAGCTATGGGAGTTTTTACACTGCAAACATGGCTCTTGATGCCCGTGTACGCACAGTCTGTTGTGTGTGCATAAGAATGGAACGCCTGGGTCTTTCAGTGCAGCACTTCTTTACAGAAAGCCTGGGCTATCGGGACTACTCAGTGGTTAAAGGCACTTGTGTGTAGTTTGAGTTCAATTCCCAGGACCCACAAGTTGTCCTCTGACCTCGACACAGGTACCAGGGAGTGTGTATGTGTATATCCACACACGCGTGCGCACACACACACTAATCAAGTAAATGTAATTTTAAAAGTAAAGAAATCAAAGAAATCCAAATACAGGAGACAGTATTAAGGCTTTCCGGGGGATTCAGTCTTTAAAGAGGAAAAGGCTGCAATTAGGCTCAAGCTCGCGCAGCTGGTGACTAGCAGCGCCAGGGCTGACTTTACAACCAGCTGTCCAAACAGACAATGTCAGCTGGGGCAGGGACAATGAAAATGCTGGCCCAAGGTATAAATAAACTCAAATATAATTTACATCTCCCTGAGTTCCGATTTCCCCCTGAACAGGAGTTCCCCTCCTCCCCCCATAGCGTTCCCCATAAACAGCACCTCGGGTGGGGGCTACAGACAGGGGCAACCTCACATAAGACTCGAACCAACAGGATGTGTTGTAATGGAAGGGGAATCTACCACTCTCGAGCATGGGGGATCCTCCCCGACACGGGGGATTCAAACTGGAGCTAGGATTGTTTAAAGTGACCGGCAAGTTGGAAGCTGGCCTTGATGCTGCACACCTGTAATCCCTCAGAACCCTCACAAGTCAGGTGGTTCAGCGTCAGCTTCCAAGCCCCCACAGAACCGCTCACCAAGCTCTAAGCGCTGGGTGGTTTTTCCAGCCCAAAGTTCCACAACCTTCCCAGAAATGACCTGGTCAGGTCTTTCACAGCAGTACGTGGGTCCAGATAACTTGGGGTATGTTTAAGAACTTACAGGTTACATCCATCATCGTGGGGTGAGGTGGAGGCCAGGGCTGGAGCTCAAGGCAGAAACTGAAGCCAAGTACCCGGAAGAATGCTGCTAATGGCAAGCTCGCTCAGACTGCTTCTCCACACAACCCAGGACCACCTGCCCAGGGGTGGCACCTCCCACAGGGTGATAGGCCCTCCCACATTAATCGCTAATCAAGAAAATACCCTTTAAGTTGGGCCATGGCCTGGGTGGCACTCAGGAGGCAGAGGCAGGCAGATTTCTACGAGTTCAAGGCCAGCCTGGTCTACAGAGAGTCCAGGACAGCCGAGGCTACACAGAGAAACCCTGTCTTGAAAAAACAACAGACAGGAAAAAAAAAACACCCTGCAGACTTATCCACATGCTGCAGGACAATGGTCTGTACCCTGTTGATTGTATTTTAATAAAACGCTGATAGACCAGTAGCTAGGCAGGAATAGGCAGGGTGATGAGAACAGAATTCTGGGAAGAAGATTTAGTCTTCTGTGATAAACAGTGAGTTCCAGGACAGGCTCCATAGCTACTGAGAAACCCTGTCTCAAAAAACCAAAACCAACCAAACAAACAAAAAACAAAGTTTACTCCAATTTCAGAAATAAAACAGTAATTTACTTAAAAAAATGATGATGGGCATCGAATAACCTCCATATGGGGCTTGCTTTCAATATGGCAAAGCTAGCCACTGGGCAAGAAACTGCCCTCGACTGCTGACTGTACGCTGTTCAAGGTGGACAAGCAGGACACAAAGGAGATGAATGCTGAACTTTGCCAAGACAAGTAGGGTCAGTCCTTCAAAATTCCTGCTTCACAGAAAAGTCTGTCAGATATTCTAGTTGGTAGGACAAAGATGAATGCCCTAACGTTACAGAGGAACCTTGGGTGACTGTCCAGGTAGCCAGCTGTCCCTGTCATTTCTGTAGTTTTGGAGGTTGCTTGCTTTGTACTTCCTGTTTACTCAGTTAAAAATTATATTCTTTTCAGGTCTCTGATGGGAATTGAAAACTAGATAAAGTTTTTCTTGTTACCTAATTCAGAAAAGAAACCTACAAAAAATGCAAAGTGTATAAGGTTAAGAGACATAAAAATTTAAGTTGTTTATCTAAGAAAATGTTTTAAGACCTAAAAAGATATTTTTAGGTTTGTAATGCAAGTTATGATAGAAAGTGGTTTAGGAGCCGGGCGGTGGTGGCGCACGCCTTTAATCCCAGCACTCGGGAAGCAGAGGCAGGAGGATCTCTGTGAGTTCGAGACCAGCCTGGTCTAAGAGTTAGTTCCAGGACAGGCTCCAAAGCCACAGAGAAACTCGAAAAAAAAAAAAAAAAAAAGTGGTTTAGGTATAAAACATTGGATTCACCAAGATAGGATGGATAATAGAGTACTTTCTCCAAATTTTCCAAATACAAATAGACTGTACATTGTGAATGTACTTCTTGCCTGATAATTGTTCTTGCTGTATGGTTTTACTGTGTTAGAGTTGAAACCTTTTTATTTGGACAATACCTAATAATTGTTCTTTTTGTATATACTTTTACTGTGTTAAGAGTTAAAAACTTTTTTATTTAAACAAAAGTGGGAAATGCTGCAGGATATTTGATCACACTGTGAAACTCTGAGACTATTAAAAAAATTAACCTTGGATCAGGGGGCAGAGGCAGCAACTAGTTGACAAGAATTGGCCACAGAGAGTACAGAGAACCTGTTAAGATGGATAGAGACACACAGAGAAAGGAGTAGGGAGGGACTGAAGAGATTTGTGGTCCTTTTTGGTTTGGGACAGTGTGGAGAGACATTTTCTTGCTGGGTCTTCAGCCAAAAAGGAAGGTCACCTGGTTGCTTCTTGGTTTCTCTGATCTAGCAGGTTTTCACCCCAACATCAAACTCCTGAGTATTTATTAGTAAAGAGAACTTAGATAAAAACAACAGCACCCACTAAAAGCCAGGCTCTCTGTCATACAGCTGCAATCTTAGCACCAGGAAAGTAGACACAGGAGAATCCTTCAGATTTCCTGGGACACGCATACGCACACACGTGTACCTGCATTTGTGTACACACACACACACAGAGCTGGGTATGGTGGCTCACATCAATAATCTTGGGAGGCTCAAACAGGAGGATGTCAGGTCCTAGGTTTAATTCTCAGTATTTCTTTTTTTAAAAGATTTATTAATTATGTATACAGCATCTGCCTGCATGTATCCCTGCAGGCCAGAAGAGGGTACCAGATCTCATTAGAGATGGTTGTGAGCCACCATGTGGTTGCTGGGAATTGAACTCAGGACCTCTGGGAGAACACAGTGCTCTTAACCTCTGAGCCATCTCTCAGCCCCTCAATTCTCAGTATTACGAACAAGAAGGATATTGCAAAAACAGTGGTGCATTTCCATTCTAATGGATCCCTACCATCAGGAGTTGGGGATGTAGCTAGGCTGGTAGAGTATTTGTTTAGCATGTACAAAGCCTTGGGTTCAATCCCCAGGACTACCTAAACGGTGTGGTAGTGTATACCTGCAATGCCAGCATTCAGAAGGTGGGATTACAGAAGGATCAGGAGTTTAAGGTCTTCATCGACTACATGTCAAAATGCAGACCGGCCTGGATTACTTGAGATCCTATTCCCCCAAGCCAGAATGAACCCTGGATGTTAAAATAGCAGAACAGGACGCACCCGAGTGCCCAGCTACTTATTGTCACACTAGCTTTGGACTTCCAACCTCTTGATTTCCTTTTGTTTCTTAATAAATTGATTTTGGGCCAGGTGGTGGTGGCACACACCTTTAATACCGGTACTTGGGAGGCAGAGGCAGACGGAGCTCTGTGTTTGAGGACAAACTGGTCTACGGAGTGAGTTCTAGGACAGGCTCCAAAGCTATGGAGAAACTGTCTCAAAAACAAAACAAAACAAAAAACCCCACAAACCCCCAAAACAGGGTTCACTTGCCATGGTTCACATTTGGAGGATTTGGTTCTCGCCTTCCACCATATACACAGGGTATCAAATTCTTCCGGAGTGATGGCAAGTGCCTCTCCCTCCTGAGCCACCTCAACAACCTTCTCATTTGTTTGTTTGCTTTGGAGATGAAGTCTCTCTCTGCAGCCTAGATTGGCCTAGGATGCTCAACAAGCCTTCTGTCCACACTCCCAAGTGTTGGAATTACAGGAATGAGCACGTCCAGCTTCAGGATTTTTTCTTTTCTTTTTAATTATTGAGACAAGGTCTCACCATGCGGCCCAACCTGATCTTGCTTATTTGGCAGATCAGGATTTATGTTTTCCTAATAGGCCATATCAAAAGGATAATAAGAAACAAATCAAAGAAAAGAGACAAAAATGTCCACTTTATAAATGCAAAACGGTCAAAACCATATCAATATAAGCTAACAAAAAGAGTATTTATTACAGAACTATGAAGACCTACACTTTCGTGGCCGACGCTAGGTACTTGATGAGAAAGTCTTTCAGTTTGGATATGTGCATCATTTCCTTCATCGTGGTGTCTCGACTTCTCAGCTGGATTAACCCACGTTCCAAAGTAGTCTCAGTAACCAGAACCATGAAGAGGATGCTCATTTCATCGTACCTGAGAGCGGTCAACAAAACACATGAGCACCACGCGGACATCAGTTCCTCACCATCTGATACCCCAGCGTCCAAGCCACGTTCACTTCAGTCAGGCCTTGATAGCGGGACCAAAGTACACTCCCTTTTCTGAAGCACACTCAAAGTGAAGTTTTGAATTTACCGTATTGGCTCAAAGTCAGAAAAACTAAACCTAAGAAATGAACTCTGAACTCTGGCACCTGGGGAGCGCTATGAATGAACTCCACAGTGATCTCAGCCTTCTGAATTTGGCTTTAATGACAGAAAAATATATGCAGGCTAACGTCTCTCAATAAACTATATAAAAACAAAGATTTGAGCCGGGCGGTGGTGGCGCACGCCTTTAATCCAAGCACTCGGGAGGCAGAGGCAGGTGGATCTCTGTGAGTTCGAGGCCAGCCTGGTCTACAAGAGCTAGTTCCAGGACAGGCACCAAAGCTACAGAGAAACCCTGTCTCGAAAAACCAAAAAAAAAAAAAACCAAAGATTTGATATACAACAGATTATTTGGTATTATAAAAAATCCGCACTTCATTTATGACTTAACATGCTAACCTATTGTTTTTAATTCATCAATCATTCAATAAATCTACACTGGCCTTCCTGATTTCCAAATCAGATTAAACATTCATTTTTTACTTTTTTTTTACTTACCCATTTTTATTTTATTTGTATGAGTGTTTTGCTTGTATATATACTTGTGTATTACATAAGTTCCTGATGCCTGTGGAGGACAGAAGAGGGCACTGGACCCCTGAAACTGAAGTTTATGGAAAGTTGTGAGCTGCCATGTGGGTGCCAGCAATCAAATCTGTGTCCTCTGGAAGACCAACTAGTGCGCTCTTAATCACTGAGTGTCTCTCCAGCCCCGATATATATATATATATATATATATATATATATATATATATATATATATATATATATATATATTTTTTTTTTTTTTTTTTCCTGAGACAGGGTTTCTCTGTAGCTTTGGAGCCTGTCCTGGAACTAGCTCCTGTAGACCAGGCTGGTCTCAAACTCACAGAGATCCACCTGCCTCTGCCTCCTGAGTGCTGGGATTAAAGGTGTGCGCCACCACCGCCCGGCCAAACATTCATTTTTTTCAAAACTAGGCATGGTGTGTATGTCTGTGATCCCAGCACTCAGGAAGAGGAGGCGGGATGATCAAAGATCAAGGTAATCCTCAGCTATATTGAGTTCAAAGTCAGCCTGGACATGGACGAGATGTGCGTAGGGGGTAGGAGGTCATGTTTATCTCTTCAAAGGATGTTTACCTGCCTTCTTCCCGGAATGCTGGGAAAGGCTATAGCTCACAACCTTGTGGTCTTTGCTGTCTGCAGGGCCAAGCTTCACCTGAAACCCCCAGAATATTGTTCATTACAGACTTATTACAGACTGCTTCTCTGTCCATCAAACCATCCTTGGGAGAGACGGCACTTGTGCTGACAACAGCCTACGTAACGTCTATGTTATCTTAGGGCCGGGCCAATCCGGACTCCCACGGGCGCCACATTCGCCTCGGCCATTCTCCCTACACCCTTATCTTGAGCGATGTTTCTAAGCCATCAGAACCCTTTATGGGAGAAGTCAGAAGCACTCTGTAAAGAGTTTCAACGTTACCATGTCTTAAGCTTTGTTGTACACTAGGGACCGAGTTAACTGTCATCAGGAAACTTTTTCCCCTCCAAATTGAGCAGTGCTTAAACATGGCTACATTAAACCACCTGGTGTCAGAGTCTAGAGGGATGATCGAGCAACAGCTAACTAAGCCGGGCTGATCTGAGTTTCATTCTTGTTTCTCTGAGGATCAAGGACTGTTTTGATGCAGGCTGTAGAACTGGCAGGGACCTGACCCTTCCGTAGATGTGGTCTCAAAAAAACAAAAACAAAAACAAAACCCTGTATCTCCAGTTTCAGAGCATCTGATGCTCTCTTCTGTCCTCTGTGAGAACTGCACACACACGGTACACAGACATGCACATAGGCAAAACACCCATACGTTAAAAAAAGGGGGGTGGTGGTGGTGCACACCTTTAATCCCAGCACTTGGGAGGCAAAGGCAGGTGGATCTCTGTGAGCTCGAGGCCAACCTGGTCTACAGGAGCTAGTTCCAGGACAGCTAGGACTGTTACACAGAGAAACCCTGTCTCGAAAAACCAAAAAAAACCAAAAAACAAAAAACTCCATATATGGGCACACCCATACTAGTACACAAGAGAAGCAGATGCTCTTCACGATGAGTTATTGCTCCTTGTGTGACCCCTCAGCTGCTATGATTTTTAAGGATTTGGGCTTTACTTCTATGTACGTGTGTCTATATGTACATGCCTCATGAGTGCAGCACCTGCGGACATACGGGGCTGCTGAGTCCCTGGAGCAGCAGTTATAACTGAGTGATGTGAGTTGCTCAGCGTGGCTGCTGGGAACCAAACCTGGGTTCTCTGGAAGAGCAACAGGTGCTCCATCAATGGGCCACCTCTCCAGGCCCATTTTAACTTTTGGTTTTTCAAGACAGTTTCTCTGTGTAGCCCTGGCTGTCCTGGAACTCGCTCTGTAGACCAGGCTGGCCTTGAACTCATAGATTCACCTGTCTCTGCCTCCTAAATGCTGGGATTAAAGGTGTGCGCCACCACCGTCTGGCTGCAACCTCATTTTAAAGATTGTATCTAGAAGAGATTTGATTCTATTAGTATAATGAAATATAAATTAAATAATGACAAGGAAGATCATCCTTACTTTGCATAGAGTTGCTCTAATGAAGACTGCACAGTCTCCAAATAACCAGGCCACACAGAAATCCCATTTTCTAGTAATTCATTAAGTAGCCCTTGACAAACCTGGAGAAAAAACATAGATTTCAAATATGAAAAGAAAGTCTGTGAAACTATAAACCACTTTCTTCAGTCTCTAAAACCCATGTAAACTGTTCAGCTTTCCAATGTTAAGAGTTTATGCACTGAATGCCTGACTGAAATGCATACTTCCTAAAAATGAAGAAATTAAGCAATGCCAACTGAATATTGACTGCAAATCTTCCAAGAAACAGTTTTATACCAATCAAGAATTATCACCATCATCATTCAAAACACAAAACAGGAAACAAACAAACAAAAACTCTTGGTTGCAGAAAAGCCATGAAACTGTAAAGGCTTGTGACAGGGTACAGCTCTCACTTCCACATCAGGATGAGAAGGAAGGGACAGTTTGAGAAACCCCAGCACTGCACTCAGGAAGTCAATCGCATACTGCTTCCTGACAACTTCCAAGCAACTGGCAGCAGGGATGGCTCAGTGGGGAAAGGCAGTTACTGCCTGGGCACCTGAGTTCTATTCCCAGGGCCTGGACCCACACAGTGGAAGGACAGAACCACCCCCTAAGTAGTCCTGACCTCCATACCACAGGCGAACACACAGTAAGTCATGGCAATTAAATTCATTTAACCCACCTGTCTTAGTTCTGCCGTCGGGCCTTTCCCCGCATCCAAAGCCACCTTAATTGGGGCTAAACAAGGGTGAAGTTTAAGCACCTGAGGCAATTAAGGGACAAGAGGAATAAGGAAAAGCACAGTTAATGTATAGAAGGGGGGACCAACAACAAAGATCCCCACATAATTTTAGTTTTCGAATCCATGAAATAGCAAAAGCACCTTTCTCTGAAGGCTCTTCTTCCTTGCAAAGGAGTTCTCTGTGAGCTGGAAGGAATCGTAGATGTAAGCCAGCGTGCCTAGGTCTAGATCTCCATTTACAGACAGAACACAAGGAACCACGTTTTTCCGCCCATCTCGACCCTTCATAGAAGAGAATAAAAAAAAGACCATTTAGCAGAACTTTTTTCTTGAGTGTGTGTGTTTCAAAACAGGACCTCACTGTATAGCTCTGGCTATCCTGGAACTCGCTACATATAGACCAGGATAGAGCCTAAAACTCAGAGATCTGCTTGCCTCTGCCTCCCGAGTGCCAGGATTAAAGGTGTGTGTGCCACTATGCCCAGCTAGCAGAACTTCCCTTAAAGTTATATATTTTAGACTTACACAATCAGGAAAGAAAAATCACAAATTCATCTTCTAAAGGCCCTAGCCCATGCAGGACTGCGCTGAGCACTGGGTCGAGGATGATGACGCTGTCTTCTAATTCAAGTTCATTACCTGTAAACGGCAGACCTAGCAGTTCCGCTCCTTGAGAGGATGAGCTGACTCACCTGAGGGGGCCGAGGCCTCAGAACTTTTTCAGTGCTCCCTGGGAGAGGCCTGCTATTTAATAGTCCCTTTACTGTTCTTGTGTTTGATAATGGGGTGGTGGGGGCTCAGGTGCCAATACATGCATCTGAGGTAAGAGGACCACCTGTGGCTATTTTCACACGTGGGTCCCGGGAACTGAACTTAGTTGTCAAGCTCAGCAGCAAGTGCTTTACCAGCTCAACCATCTCTAAAACCCTGGTTTGTTTTTTGAGCCAGCAACTCACTATGTAGCTTTGGCTGCCCTCAACCTCAGATATTCTGAGATTAAAGGCAGGCATTATATACCCAGTTCCTGGACTTACATTCACCAAGTCTTGGGTTCATCTCAAGATATAAATGAACGTACACTGGACAGGGCTGGAGAGATGGTTCAGGGGTTAAGAGAACTTGTTCTTGCAGAGGACCAGGGTTCGATTCCCAGTACCGACATGGTGCACTACAACTGTAACTCCAGGTCCAGGGGATCTGATGGCCTCCTCTGGTCTCCGCGGCACTGCACACACACAGGCAAAACACCCACACAGAAAGTAAAATAAAAGCCGGGCGGTGGTGGCGCACGCCTTTAATCCCAGCACTTGGGAGGCAGAGGCAGGCGGATCTCTGTGAGTTCGAGACCAGCCTGGTCTACAAGAGCTAGTTCCAGGACAGGCTCCAAAGCCACAGAGAAACCCTGTCTCGAAAAAACCCAAAAAAAAAAAAAAAAAAAAAAAAGAAAGTAAAATAAAAGCCAGGTGATGGTGGCGCACACCTTTAATCCCAGCACTCAGGAGGCAGAGGCAGGCGGATCTCTGTGAGTTCAAGGCCAGCCTGGTCTACAAGAGCTAGTTCCAGGAAAGGCTCCAAAGCTACAAAGAAACCTTATCTTGAACCCCCCCCCCACACACACAAAAGAAAGTAAAATAAAGACATTATATTAACTAAGTGATAAAAGACTTAATACCTAGAGGAACCCCCCGCCCCAGGAACACAAGAACAGGTGTTCATCTGGAGAACAGAGACAGGACAACCCATGGAACCCGTGCTCTGGGTTGGATCCTGGGCCTGTAAAGCACATTACTGGGATATTCAATTAAATCTCATGGGCTTTGTGGAATGGCTAATAGTGGTGGGTAACTGTTAGTTTCCTGTCTTTGACAGCTCCAGTTACGGTTATGTAGTAGGACACGGTCAAAAAAATGTACACACCAGTCGAGTGGGAGCCGGGCGGTGGTGACACACGCCTTTAATCCCAGCACTTGGGAGGCAGAGGCAAGTGGCCAGTCTGGTCTACAGAGTGAGTTCTAGGGCACGCTCCAAAGCTACACACACAAAAAAACCCTGTCTCAAAAAACAAACAAAAAAACCCAAACCCCAAAAACAAAACAAAACAAAACAAAAAGGTACACAGAGTTATTGGGGGTTGGTCACAGGACACCATACAATTATCCTTCAGGGGTTCAGACAACAGAGAATCTGGTCAGAGGACACACACCTGTAACCGAGATGTACTCCCGGGATACATGTGCAGCAGTTCTTGATCTCCTAGGTTCCACAGAGTCTCTACTGGCTCCTTTCCCCAGGGAAAGCTGTAGTAAAGTTTGCTGCCCTTCCGTCCGGCTTCGTCCTCACAGTCGGTGCTACTGAAGTCAGATGGACTCATAGCGAACTACAAAACAAAGCGTCTCACTGATTTAATGATATGTCGATTTACTTGTGTTTTCTGAGAAGGGGTCTCTATAGACACGGCTGGCCAAAGATCCACCTGCTTCTGAGTGGCGGGATCAGTTTCTTTCAGTTTCATACTTATCTCTGAGAATTAAGGTTGCCTGGGACTTCTACCCAGCAACAGGTTGAAAGTAAAGCCCCAAACGTAAAGGCTTAGCCGTGGCCCCTGAGCTCAGTGTATCTGTGCCAAGGGCACCCTGATATCCACTGGAACAATAAGTACCACGACAGACAGCCTCCCGTCAACTCCAGGACCTCATCAAACTGAAAAAAAAAAAAAACCCAAACAGGTGAGCTGGAGGCTCACACCTGTAATCCCAGCTAAACTAAGTGGCCACCAGCTGTAGGTCAGACTGAGCTAAAAGTGAATTCCAGGCCAACTCAGGTTTGAGGGCTGCCTTGTTTCAAAAAAGGCAAAAATCAGAGTCACTGAGATGTGTGGTGATATTCTGTGTTTTAACAAAGCTTGCCTGAAGATCAGAGTGCAGAAATAGGGGTCAAGGAGTGGTGGTGCACACCTTTAATCCCAGAACTGGGAGGCAGAAGCAGGTGGATCTCTGTGAGTTTAAGGCCACCCTGGGCTGTGCAAGATTGAATCTGTCTCTAAGAGAAAGAGCTCACACAAAGGTAATTCCAGCACTTGGGATCCCACGCCTTTAATCCCAGCACTAGGGAGGTGGAGCCAGGAGCTCAGTACAGTCTGTGGCAGCAGGCAGTCAGGACAGGATCGCCCCTTTGGTCTGAGCACTGGTAGAGGTAAGAACTCTCGTGGCTGCCGCTCAGCTTCTCGGGTCCTTCAGCTTTCACCCCGATAGCTGACTCTGGGTTTTTATTAAGACCAATTAGAATTCTTTTTTTTTTTTTTAAATATTTATTTATTATGTATACAACATTCCTTCCATGTATGCTTGCAGGCCAGAAGAGGGCACCAGATCTCATTACAGATGGCTGTGAGCCACCATGTGGTTGCTGGGAATTGAACTCAGGACCTCTGGAAGAGCAGTCAGTGCTCTTAACCTCTGAGCCATCTTTCCAGCCCCCAATTAGAATTCTTGATACAGAGATGGTTCAGAGGGTAAGGTGTTTGCTGCTAAGCCTGAATATCTGAGTTGGATTCCCAGAATCCACATGGTGGAAAGAGAGAATGAACTCCCCCCAAATGCCACACATTTGTGATGTGCCTGCCCCCCTCAATGCAGCAACTTTTCTTTTTAAAGATTTACTTTATTTATGTGGACCTTTTGTGTGCCACGTTTATAGATGCCTTCATAGGCCAGAAGAGGGAGTCAGAACCTCAGGTGTAGTTATATATAGGCAGTTGTAAACTGCCTAACTGGGATGTTGAGAACCAAACTCTGGTCCTCTAGAAGACAACTGAGCCATCCCTCCGGCTACACAGTAACTTTATTTTTGGTTTTTCAAGACAGGGTTTCTCTGTACCTTTGGAACCTGTCCTGGAACTCGCTATGTAGACCAGGCTGGCCTGGAACTCACAGAAATCTGTCTGTCTCTGCCTCCTGAGTGTTGGGATTAAAGGCGTGCGCCACCACCGCCTGGCTACTAAAACAAAGGCAAACACACATACAAAAACCCCACAGCTACCTCAAGTTCTATTTATAAACCAGGTGTGGTGGTGCAGGCCTGTAAGCATAGTACTCAGAGATTAGGTAAGCAAATCAGCACTCGAGGGTGTTAGCTCTCTTTATAATCCCAGAAAGGTAAATTCAAGGTCATTCCAGGCTACAGACGGAGTCTGAAACCAGCCTGGGTGACATGAGGCCCTGCTTTAAAACCAAGAACAGAAAGGCAAATAAATAAAAAGAATTCATTATTAATTACTGAAATTGTTATTGCAGTACCTTTCTCCACCACAGAAGCCTATGGCGCAACCAGAAATCAAACCACTGGCTGGAGGTTCTTGCAGGAGTAAACCACACCAAGGAAGCTTCAGTCTTTTCACCAATTCTTTGTGTATTAAAAAAAACAACAACAGGAAGTTAGCTTTTATGAAGATTATATAATGTATCCCAAAGTGGGAATGACCGATTCTTGAATATTTAGGTACCAAACCAGGTTATCTGTCACATTTTGTACCTTTTAACACTGCCAGGTATCTGCTTAGTGTCGGAAACGGGACGGAAACACACTCCAATCTGAGCAAGACCATAAGGTAGCTTTCTGTTTACCAGATCCAGGCCATCAAAATAGTGCTCCAAGGCACCTGTCAAAAAACAAACCAATCATTGTATAGATCTATCCCGCATGTGTAAACGGCCAATGAACTCTGAGCCGCAATTACCGCTTAACTTATGGGAGTGACTCTTGAACTCTTTAGTGTGAGAGGTTCCAATCTACAATACACAGAAAGACTAGGACAATGTGCTAGGTGTGTCAATGCGCGTGTGTTGTCCTGGCACGCTCACACTTTGAGGCCAGCCTGGACTACATAGTGATTTCAAGGCCAACTTGGGGTACAGTGACAAAATGAATGTCCTGCTGGTCTGGTGCCAAGAGGGACAGAAAACACACCCTCCCTGCCCCCCGCTGGGTCACA
The DNA here is from genome assembly GCF_950005125.1 of Chionomys nivalis. Lineage (NCBI taxonomy): Eukaryota > Metazoa > Chordata > Mammalia > Rodentia > Cricetidae > Chionomys > Chionomys nivalis. The sequence goes on from NC_080092.1 coordinate 87,322,605, forward strand.
CCTGGAGTTAGCACCAGCCCTACTCCATCCTTTGTGTTACAGATGCCTTTTGTTGCCCCGTGTGAATCTAGTCTGAGAGTTTCCCATGGGTACAAAGCCTATGCAAACTTGGTTAGGGGAAATCCAGAAAACCGTGGTAGCTCACATCATGTGTTTGCACTTGGAAGTGTATTTTTGTAAGCTTCATTCAGGTTGTTTTGGGCATATGGAAATCTACTAGCTAAAGTGTAAACACAGAGAAAAATAAAAATGTCATGGGCGAAGGGAAAGTGCTTCAGTCCACAGAGGCTGGGGACCCTGTGGTCTCAGAGTCTTCACGGCCCTGTGTGAACCCACACACCCGTGCCATGTTACCCGCGACAGGGTACATAATGAAATCCTGTCTCAGGAGGAGAGACAGAAGAATGAAATAAAGTTTGTCATTTTTGAAGCAAAAAGCCAGGTGTGTGCTATATACCTGTAATCCCAGCACTTGGGAGGTAGAGACAGGAGGATCGGGAGTTCAAACTCATCCTCTGCTACCAGGGGGTTTGAGGACAGCTTCTGCTGCAGGAGACCCTGTCTCAAATTAAAAAAACAAAACAAAACAAAACAAAAAAAAACAAACAAGAAACAAAACAAGAAAATCTCACCGCCAAACAACCAAAAGACACTGACTGATACTCTTTTACCTAGAGTTGTCAATTTACATTTTGCCATGTTTTTTTCTCGTTCACTGCAAACTAAAAATATTCTCTATTATTAAAATACACACACCCTATGGCTGGTATATTTTTTAATTTTCACCCCAAACCTCAGGTTTTACTTTTACTGGCTCATTAGACAAGGTTCACGGGCTGTGTTCTGATTCCCCAAGGCTGGAGAGATGGCCAGTGGGTGGAAGTAGTTGCTGCCAACCTGAAGGCCCGACTTCTAAAAGCTGTCCTGACTTCCACGAGTGTGCTGTGGCATACCATATACACATACACAGGAGTTTAAAAACGTAATAAATAAGAACTCCTGTCAATTTTGCTTTTTTGTTCTGTTTTATTGAAACAATGTCTCACTTAGGTTATCATTACTGAACTGAAAAAATCTCAAGATTCTGCGTAACCTGAAGGTAGAGACATAAGAGACTGGAGGGAGTAAATAAGACCAATGTTTGAGGGCATGGTAAAGAAGTTTATTTAATGCAATCAACGTCAAGAATATGAAATAAAATACAAATTAGTCACTTTTCTGTGTTGCTTTTCGAGATGGGAGTTCCTGTGTAGCCTTGGCTGTCCTGGAACTCATTCCATAGACCAGGCATGTCTTGAACTTACAGAGATCCACCTGCCTCAGCCTCCGAAGTGCTCGGATTAAAGGCATATGCCACAATCACATCGCTCACTTTTATTTTTTAGAATTTCTGCATCATGTTGTATTTGACTTTTAGAGAAAGATGCGGGGACTAAAGAGATGGCTCAGCGGTTAAGAGTACTCACTGCTTTTCTAGTTTCTCCCAGCAACTACATAGTGGCTCACAACCACCTATAATGGGATCTGTAGCCTTGTCTGGCATGCATGCAGACAGAGCACCCATACCTAAAAAATACAAATCTATAAGGCTTCATCTCCTAGCTGGAAAGCTAAAAAGTCACCTAGAAAGGAAAAAAAACACTGACATAAGTCTACAATTTCATGTACATAAAACAGAAGAGTAGATGTTCTTTGAAAATGTCTTGGTATCAATGAAATTTCAAATATGCAACTGAATTAAGGCCGTAATTCTGCGTGATTGACCTCTAAGGGGATTCATCTTCAAACGGAATGTTTTACCCATTTCCTCGGGCATGATGCCACGGACATTTGCCTGAAGGTGGGTCACAATAAATAAGTTACTGAATTTTTTTTTTTTTTTTTTTTTTAAGAAAACTTGGTTATTTCTTTCCCTGGAAACCCAGGGCCAGTTGTCGTCTTCAGATTCATGCAAGACTGCATTTCCACCCCAAACCTTTTCAGAAGCACGAAACGCGAAGAGCCATACCGTGAAGAAGAGTCTCCCGTAGTTTCCCAGAAGTTTTTAATAAGTTCTCAAGAAATGTCACTAGCTGTTCCTTACTCAGCTCTTTGTCTTGCAAGATTTCGCGTATACATTCTGTAGAAACTAACCTGAAGGCTCTGTCCCCGGGCTGCGAAGGGCCTGGTTCGTGGTGGAGGGCGTCCACCGCGAAGACCTGCTCCCTGAACACCACCATGGAGGACCACCATTGGGAAGCTAGATTCTTTCGCAACTCGACACCCAAAGGTCCAAAGCCCGGGTGGCACCCGCTCAGGAGAGCAGCGGGGCTGAGCTGCTGCGGCGTCCCGCTGAGGAAGTGCCTTCTCCGGCAGAGGTCTACCAGCGCCTCGCGGTCCTCCGCACGCTCCGGCCCGTCTGCGGGACCCGCGCACCCGGAGAGCCAGCGCCTGCAGACGCGGCGGTAAACCCGCACCGCGCCGCCCGAGCGCATGTCTTCCCGAGCCGGTACGCCAGCGCCTAGACAAGTGGAGCAGTAGACCCTAAGACGCAGGCGCGGCGGAAACGAACGAGTGGCAAGCCGCGCCCCCCGGAAGTGCGTCACGGCTCTGGTCGCAGCCTCCTTGGGCGTATCCCGGCCTCCGCCTGTCTGTTTACTAATTTGGGGACTTTCCGCGTTTGGCAGCTCCACTCACTTCAGCTTTTACCACCACTCTGTAACTACTGCAGAGTTCGCATCAACTCATGTTTTTCCGAGTTTCCAGGACTACCAAAATGTTGTCCCGGCGCTGGCGTTAAAGCCTAGCGTTCAATCCCCAAGGGAAATGCACTCACTTCGTGTGCACATAGCCTGGCTGTTCTTTAGTTCTTTAAACCCGACCGTCCCTGATGCTGGCAGTACTGTTACCGGTGGCCTACTTCAGCTCCCGAGTGTGTGGCTGGAGAGGAACAGTAGGTCTTAAAATACTTCCCAGACCTTTAACCTCCGTAACTCCCCGGATTGCCCTATAACAACCCCAGCTGTCCTGGAACTTGATTCATAAGCCAGGTTGGCTTTAAATTCACAGAAATCCACCTGCCTCTCCCTCCCCAAGTGTTGGGATTAAAGGCCTGTCCGTGTTTTCTTTAAAGTGACTATGGATGCCTGGGAGATCAGCAGACCTAGCAGAAGACATGCAACACCTGACCAGGAGACAGCAGCTTATCTGTAAGCTTAGCAGTTTGTGTGACCGGTTTTAAGCGCAAACAAGTTAACAGGGTTTAGTGTTATGAGGGGCACTCAGGAGGGGCAATCTGATTTGACGGCCGGCATAGTCTGTGTCAAGTTCCAAGACAGCCAGGTTAGGGAAGTGGGGGGCTGCAAAACCCCAGGTAAGATGGCTCTACGCAAATAAATAAAAGGAGAGAATGGGGAGAAAAACCACATTTATTAGTTAAGACAACCACAGGCTGGACACAACACACATGCTAAAAAGTGGACTGTCTTTTAAAACTTCAAAGGTAATTTTTTCCAAGCCCCACAATCATTTCCATAATATTTACAAAATAAAAGGCCCACATTAAGACATTGAACATTAAAGTATGTAATAAATGCTCAAATCTACCCCTATACTTAAAAATCATGAATGTGACTAGCCATGCCATTGAAAAACCACTCAGGGTACTCAAGGATGAATCAATTTTCAACATATCAGCCCTGGAAAACATTCACCATTAACCCCAGCTCCTACCCCCAGCACAGTCTAATTTGTTTTACATTTTATAAATAAGGAATTAACACCAAAGCCTGTTTAAAAAAACAAAAATGAAATTCCTTTAAGACTTTTGTCCTGGGCAAAATCACTTCATTTTTCTGGGAAGACAATTAGACCTTACAGCCATTGTGAAATAAAGCTGTTGGTAAACCCACTTAAATCTATGGCTATCCCCTTTATCTTTCTAGCAGTAAGCACATGTTGAATCTAACCTCACAACTGTTCTTACTGTGCTTTTGGTTCTGCTGCCTGACTATTGGTTAATTCTGAAGTTTTCTTTCTTGTGTTGGAGTACTGACTAGCCTACAATCTTAAGACCTCTATAATGTCCTGAAATAATGTGGAACCATTTCCTGACCGCCAGTGTGGCTTTAACAACCCTGGCAAGTAGGTAAGGATCGGAACCACAAAGTAAGCTGCACTAAGGACACAGTGCACAGCTCTTGGGCTAACAGTCTTTGAGCTTTGTGCATTTTGGCAGGTGACAATACAGCCAAGAGCCAGAATAAAGTATGTCATTGCTTAAACTGTTTTGCAAAAGAACAGTCACCATGTTATCCCTGATACTGAAAGCTGACAAAGTATTCTTCCCATATAAACATATCTTAAGGGCCTCTGATTCCCCCTCCTCCTAAGTCCTAAATCAAATAATGGCAAGTAGTCAACTTTTAGTTTTTGTGTAAAAATAAACACCAAAGCAAAATAAAATCCCCCCAAAACATACTAAGCCAAGTTTTACATGACATTATATGTGTAAAATAAAGTACAATTTCCACTTAATTCAGTCTTCAAATATCTTTTATTGGAAGGCCATGCATTGCCTTCATTTATTGTATCTGAAATCACTGTACAGTTACTTTTGTGAAAACACTGCCTGCATTTTCTAGTACAAAAAAAACCTAAAAATTGTTTCAGGAATGTAGAGAAATATCCAACTTAAATAGCGAAAAAAGTGCACCATAATCACTGCTGCACTGCAGTCATTTCTGCATTTCCCATGTTTCTTAAATAACTATCTTGTTTGATAACACACAATATAAAGAGCAATTATGAAAAACAGACATTTACATATACTTCTAAAGTCTTATTGAGAATACCCTGTTGGCATCGGATAGCCAATCATAGGCGCAGCAGCTGCGGTAGCAGGATATGCGTATGCCTGTTGGTTCATACCATTGTGCATATTTGCAACATTACTTCCATATTGCTGAGTGCTATCATAACCGTTCTGGTAAGTCCCTGTTGGATTACCAGTCCTAAAACTGGTCTGTATACCAGCAGATACAAAATTACTTCCAAAGCTCCCATTGGTGTAATTTGCAGCACTGTAAACACCATTCTGAGTTTTAGCCCCAAAATCTCTCTTAAGCAGACTAGAGTAACCTCTGTCATAATTTTCCCTGTCTCTAAAGGTATTAAATCCACCCCTTTTGCCCGCAGAGTATCTGTCTCGACGATCATCCTTCATGCCTCCTCTACCCCTGGAACGACCTGTCAAGAAAGTAAGTGAAAATGGGTCAATTTTATCTATGATGTTAATGTGCTAGCATAGAAGTTAGGTAGCTTTTTGAGTTCTTGGGTTTCAAAATAAACTACTTACCCCTCCAATCCCATCTAATACAGGTTTTGTAGACAATGAGGTTAACCCAACTAACTGTAACATCTTACCTGAACCTCTGTCTTCGACCAATTGAAGCAACTTGGGATTAATTGCTTGATTAGCTTCCCGAAGCACAGAGATAAGGTCGCTCACTTGCTTTATGTTATTAGGTGTAAAGAAAGTGTATGCTGTGCCTGTTTTGGTACTGCGAGCAGTTCTTCCAATTCGATGAATATAATCCTCTGAGGAGTTAGGGTAGTCATAATTGATGACAAATTTCACATCTTCCACATCTGTAAGGTGTTGCAGTGTGGCAAAATAGCAATGTACGGAGTTTTGCACACCACAACAGCCAGACCAAAAATAAAAAGTTAGACAATTGTATTCCCAAGAAGGTACGGGCTGCAAAAAATACAGTTAAAATGGTTATCCATTTCCTGTAGGAATACCATTGAGGTAGGAAAAAAAGAGGGTGGGGCAGGAGAAAAAAAAACAAAAAACAAAAAAGCACATGTCAGCTGTATTAGGTTATCACCCGCCCACTGACAGCCTATCGAGGGAATGTGTGTTCTCCTTAGCACATTCCCAAATTGGTAATGTCCCCTTACAGATCATCAAGTGACATCTGAATGCTTCTGCGCAGTAGGGCCACTTAAAAGTTTCACAGCAACCTCTTCATGTGCTCATTTTTGAGGACCTTTAAACAAAAAATGTACAAGGTCCTTTGCATTAACACTCATCAGAAGTTCAAAATTCTGGCCACACTGCTTGTCTTGCCAAGACCTTACAACTGCAGCTGCAAGAAAAACATACCTGTCCCCCAAAAGTTGTTTTAATGCACTGTGTCTCGTCTAGGCAAGCGCTTCCAAGAAGCCAGGATTCACTTGAGAATATGTCTCTCTCTGGCAGGTCTCGACATGACGACTACTGTGTAGGTGAGGGAGGAACTTTCAAGGCACTTTCTTTTCCCACTGACTATGTGTGAGAAGTTGATCCTGCTCTAGGTCTCATGTGCCAGTACTCACCAATTTGTAAAAGGCTTAGTACCTTTTAAAGCTGCTCTCTCCATTTCAAACGTGAACAAAAATTTCATTGAACATTGAAGTTTGGAAATATTTCTTCGACATTTCAGCAAACTCACTGAAACTCAAAGACCCACAGATCACAGTGAACAGTTTGAAACAATGCTGTACCATGGCAATCATGCAAAGCATGGGACAGATGAAATACCACGGCAGTGAACTGTGAGGTAACTTCCATTTTTTTCCCCCGGAGAGAACAGTTTATGGGGCAGAGGTGGTATGTTCTGCCCTTTGAAGATTACTGGCACACTTTCAGCTTTTCACCTCTCTAATCGACTGGAAGCAGCCAGCCGATCACTAGTCCTCCATCCCCCTCGAGTCCTCCGATTGTCATGCCTAGGCCTTGCCACAAAGACTGCACCTTTATGTGAAAAAAACTTAGAAAAAAATGCAGGTTAAAGAAAGCAATAAACTTTCTTTAAAAAAAACTACATGGAGATCTTCTGGGAAACCAAGCCACGAATTCGAGTTTGTACTAACCTAGCCCTCTGGAGGCCACATCGGTAGCAATCAGAATAGGAGCTTTTCCATGTTTGAATTCTACAAAGACATACACATAAAAATGACTATTAATCCAAGCAAATGTTATCAAATTACAAATCTCATCTTATTTGAAATACATACCATTTAGAACCCAGTCACGTTCCTGTTGACTCTTGTCACCGTGGATGCCCATGGCAGGCCACCTGTATTAGCAAGTTATATTAGTGCACTCATTTAAAACCTGAAGCCAATATTTAACCCTATAGCTCTTCATCAAAGTGCTCTCTCACGAAGCACTATTATCACTGAGCTGTTACCATTATAGTGTCACTGAAATTAATTCATATAATTATACCTATGCTGTGGCATATGATCCCCACAAAACTCCCTGCTTCTGAACAAAGTACTTCTGCCCTTTCCTGAAGTCTGCCTTGATGCAGGAAACCACATACCCATCTCTCCTCATTTTTCTGGTAAGCTCATCACATCTTCTTTTGGTTTCAACAAAAACAATGGTTTTATTCTCCTTCTCACTCATGATCTCTTCCATTAGACGAATAAGTCTAAAGATAAAAAAAAAAAAGTGTCAGTTTTTTAAAAGGAACAATCGACTAAAAAAAAAAAAAAGATAGGTGAAACAGTTGAATGCATATCATGGAAGTCAACATCACACCCACTAAGTCAATTCTGTTCTTTGTCCTTTAGGGAAAGCTAATGACACGTGGCTTTCCTTTCCTTACAGGAAGTGCTGTTAGCAAACATCAACACCCAAAGAATAAAGAATTTCAAAAAGACTGGCATACCACTTTGTGTGCTTGTGTAGTGGCTAAGTTCAAACTCAAGCTTTTTTGCTCATGCCTGTCAGGCAGGGAAGTAATTTATCCAATATGTATATTCCCATAAGCATTTAAAAAAGAACATATACCACACTAAATTTCATTCATACAACTTTCAAAACCAGTCTGTTGTATAAGCAAGATTTCCTCAAATTGCTAAGACTTAAACTTACTTCTCATCCTTTTCTACATCGTGACATACATCCACAATCTGAAGAATGTTATGGTTTGCACTTAGCTCTAGTGCACCAATGTTGATATGAATGTAGTCTTTCAGGAAGTCTTCAGCAAGCTGTCTTACTTCTTTTGGCCAAGTTGCACTCCACATTAGGGTTTGCCTATCAGGCTAAAAAATTGGGGGAAATAAATTAGACCACAACACTTAGTAAACTTAGAACTGATTTTTAAAAGAACGTAAAGATACATACTCTGATTTGATCCACAATTTTCCGTATTTGGGGTTCAAATCCCATATCAAGCATTCGATCAGCTTCATCAAGAACAAGGTAAGTTGTTCTTCTCAGATTGGTTTTCCCACACTCTAAAAAGTCAATCAGTCTTCCGGGTGTTGCAATACAGATTTCCACACCTTTAATTAAAGGAGCAAGTTTAACTATAATATGCAAAACTTTTACCCTATCAGTGACAAAGAGCCCCTTTATGGGCACATACCTCTTTCCAAATCGCGAATCTGTGGTCCCTTGGGAGCACCCCCATAGATGCAAGTAGACTTCAAGCGACAAGCTCTACAGTACTCAGCAGCAACTTGCTGCACTTGCTGGGCCAGTTCTCGAGTTGGTGCCAGCACCAAGCACTAAGGAAAGAAATTTAAAAAACAAACAGAAAGTTTTAGTACAAACCAGCATACTAGAGTGTCATGTCTTTTTGAGGTAGGGGATGTGTGTTGGGAACTGAATTTAGATGGACTTAAGATTTTTTTAAAATTTACAAGGGCCTTCTGTTATTGAAGTGCACTTCCAATTCCTGGATCCTCAGTTTCTTCCTGGGATTACAGTACTGAGATTATAACAGGGACCACTATGCTCAGAATAAAGAAACACTGGTTCCAGGAAACTTTTACATTTACTTTTTGTGTGTGGGAGCACATGTGAAGTGGAAGGCAACTTCTGGGAGTTGTTTCTTTCCTACTTGTAGGTTATAGATATTGAACTCAGGCATCAGAGTTGATGGCAAGCCTCGAGCTTACTGTCCTTAGGCAAAATCAAATTCCATTCTCCAGAAAGAACAAGTCAAACTAGTTCTAGCAAAATGGGGATTTATGTAGTCTACAAATCTCTAGTCTAAGAACCAAAGAAAAATTAGAAGCCATACTTACAATAGGCCCATCACCCCTCTCCAGGAATGGCTGGTGATTTATGTGGACAATGGCAGGCAGCAAATACTATTGGAGAACAAGAATAGAAACAGGAGAAATTGCATTAAAAAATGCTTTAAAAAAGATTTACCAGATCCTCTCTCTCCCAGAATGTATCAAGTTGTCTTAAACTTACAGATAATGTTTTCCCAGATCCAGTCTGAGCTACTCCAACCATATCCAATCCACTTAGAGCAACTGGCCAGCCCTGAGCTTGAATAGCAGTGGGTTCAGTGAAATTCTGCCTCGCAATCACATCCATGACATTTGCTGTAACCAGTAATATTTTAGTAAAAAACTTTTAGGTAAAAAGAGAAAATAAATGAAAGACGAAGATGAAAATTAATTCTTACCAGGGAAATTTGCTTCATAAAAGTTCAGAACAGGCTTTGGACAATTGTGACCCCGAACTGTAATTTCCTTGCTTCTCCTGTATGTATCTACCTCTTGCTGAAAAGCAAATGATCTCAGTGTCAAACCTTAGCCAACTGCACTGACAAGCTCCCCACAGCTAACGATTTTTTTTATGTACTTAAAATCTGGACACATAAAAAATCCATTTAGCAATAAAAATTACTTTATCATACATATTTAAAAAAAAAAAACCACAAGTCTCACTGTGTAACCCAAATAAACTGATTGACTTGCCTGTCTCCCCAGTGATTGCATTAAAGGCCCATGCTATTAAACCTGGCCAACACACATTTTTTTACACAGAATAACTCAATAGGACATGTTTGGGAGTCATACCACAAATAACTCTCCAAACCTAGACATTTGCAAGACACCTGTCATTTTCCATCAACTGAGTAAAATCCACATTACTCACTGCAGTACGCCTTGCCAAATCAGGGTGTTCCTGATAAAAATTCTTCTCAAATTTGGGCAGCTCATCAAGATTCCACTTCTTTTTAACTAGTTTCTCCCCAGGATTTCCAAATTTCTTTCCAGAGAGGGGTCCTCCTGTTCTACTCCCTCCAAATCTCGGTGCACCAAATCTACGGGAGAAAAAAAGTCGAGTTGTGAAGAGTCCTATACACAGGTTTGTACCCACGTCTTATTTAATGCCTTTTGATTTCGAGCCAAAGTGCATTTCTGGAATCCCTCCCAAATGCCATTCTCTAGACAGCCACAACTGGCACAGTATTTTTTACTGTAGTCCCCAAGCGCACTCTATTGAGGCCAAGCAAACAGTCTGGATTTATCAGGTCGGAAACTGCCCAAACCTTTGGAAGTTCGGATTACAAGGACAGATAACAGCTTGAGGCTCCATACACTCTCCCCCCTCCGAGTTTAGGAATTAGAGTCTAGGAGCTGGGCAAGAAGGGAGGAGCTTAACAAGATTATTTTTGCCACTGTTTTCGACCAAAGGAACGGATCTTAAATAACGGGACCGCGCTGGCGATGTGAGGTTAGTGAGGGTGTCCGGCAGGGTAGGAAGGGGTGCCTACGCCGGCGAGCCGCGATTTGGGGAACGCCGCGAACCGCGGAAGCGCTGCACATCAAGGTAGCAAAATTATATAACGCGAGCAGAAAAAAAAAAAAGAGGAGGAGCCGGCGACAACCGGGGGAGGAGTCCCGGACCGGGCGGCGTTCCCGCTGGGGCGGCGCTTCCTTCTTTGTCTCGCATTTCTCTCTGCGCCACATTTTCTCGACGCTGCCATTTTGAGCGCCTCCGCCGGGCGGGGTAACAAAGGCGTCGCCGCCATGTCCGAGGCCGGCATTTTGTGGCCGCGGCTCAGCCGCATGGCTGAATCCGCCGACGTTGGCCACCCTCCCCGGCACGGATGGCCTCGAAACGATCCCTCTACTCCCCGGTAATACCGGGAGCCCCTAAAACACCGGCCGGAAGGTTGCGCGGAACAACGCCTCGGGCCGCCTCAAAGGCGCGGCGCGGCGCTCCCTTCCCTGCCCCACTCCTCCGGACTCAACAGCCGCGAGGTCGCCGGGGGCGCCGCGGGTCCCGGTCCTCTCAGGCCACAAAAGCGGGCTTCAGCCCGATGACCAGGAAGCGTCGCCTCTAACGGCTTTTAAATCGGCTATCAGAAAACGCCAGGCCTCCTTACAGAAAACCCCGGGGGCGGTCGGTTGGAAACCCGAGCTCCGGCCGCGCCGCCCTCCCATCCCCCACCCGCCCGACCTGACAGGTCCCTCGCCACACTCACCCTCGATCCCGGCCGCGGTCCCGGTCACTAGAATAACTCGACATGGCGTCAATGGTTGCGGTGTGCGGGAAAGACCCAGTGAGAGGGAATCCAGTTGCGACGAGTCGCGGAGAGGAGGCCTCGGCGACGGCGAAGCCTTTGCGGGGGCGTCACCAGCGGAGGGAACGGCGGTGACGAAGCCGGAGCTGTAAACCCAGGGACCGATGGCAATGAATGAGGTGCCGGCTGCGTCCCGGCGGCCGGTTTTATAGCCTGGACCGCCTCCTCGCCGCAAAGGCTGCCGGGAGCCGCTCTGTGACCTAATCGCCCCGCCCCCTGGCTGGAGGCTCCAACGCCCGCTGGCGTTCCGGAATCCGCCATGTCCTCGCCCCTCCCCCCCGCGGACGTTCCCTCACAGGCGCCCGTTTATTACCCCCTTCCCGACGGCGGTGACCCCACTAGGATGCCTCGCCCCGCACCTCAAGCGAGCCGCTTCCCCGGGGCCAGCCGGTCACTAAAAAAATGGCCAGCGCCGGCCAGCTGGCAGGCTCCGCTTGAAGATGTTTACGTCGCCAAAGACTCCCCCACGCCCATGACCGGGGAGGACGGGGAGGTGGAGCCTGCCGCTGTCACGTGGTGGCACCCCAGGGCTAGGCGGACCGCACTACTTCTCCGCTTGGCGGCGGCGGAGGGATACCTCACCGCAGACTCACCGGAAGCGCGGCCTCGACGCCCCGGGGAGATCGGCCGGGCTGCTGGGTGACCTGGCTGCCTGGCCCGCCGATCTGAGAACCCTCAAGCGGGATCTTGCCCGCGGGGAAAGGCAGCTAGAGCCCGCAAACTGCCGCCGAAGCGCGAGCTGCGAGAGGAAGTGCCTCTCTGATGACCAATCAGCGGCGAGAAGCCGTTTTAACGTCCCTCCCTCTCCCAGCCCTCCGTCCCCGCTCTCTGGTTCCGACCCCCTCCTACCCGCTTCGGCGCTCTCCGGTTCGGCCCTTCCAGGACACCGTCGCCCGCCCGCGCTCTCGTCTCCGGCCGCGACCTTTCTTGGCAGTATGGCCAGCTCAGAGGCTGGTGAGTCTCGGCCTGGAGCCCTAGTGTTTGTGTGCTGCAGCATCCAACTGGCCTCGGGCAGACCCGAACCGTGACCGGAGTAGTCGCAGTCACGGGGGGCTCTCTGAATTTGGGGGTCTCAGCCTCGAGACCTCTTGGGGTTTCTAGACGCGGGACGGACACTTGGGATGTGACAGATGGGTTCTGTGGCGAGGCTGGAACACCCGCATCCTGTCTTTACAGAGCAGAGGATCCTGCTCTGACCCGATTTTTGTAGGACGTGTATTTTTTTTTTCTTTTTTTGAGGCACAGCACTCCTTAGACCCTTTGATGTTCTCTAGAGTAACCGGCTTTGTCTAGTACTGCCTTTGAAAAGCCAGTTGATTCGGTTGTCTAGGACGCTTCCCTCTTCTCCCGGACAGCACACAAAATGGTTGTCATGGCTTGGTCTGCTGTGAGAAATGGGCATTGGACGGAGACATGGATGGCACATTCAGACTATTGTCTCCAGAATACCTGTCCATCTCATACTGGAGACTTGCCCAGTTCTATGGTGTCTTCTCTAATACCCAATCGTTTCAGAATACAGGAGTTTCAAGCTTTCAGAATTATTGCTGAAACCCTTAAGCTTGGTCCTGAACTGAATAGAGGAAAGCAAGGGATGTTTAAAACAAACAAACAAACAGACAGACAGACAGACAATAACCCAACGGGGAACTTGAGCAATATTAATGTGCTAGTTCAGAGCTTAGCGTTGTGTTCGTTTTTCTCATGTTTACCTTCGTATACATCAACTGTAATAAAAAAGAAAGCTAACAAATGCATCAGTGTCGGTGTTGTCATTATTCCAGTTCATAACAGTCCAAATCAATCACCTGTTTGGGCACCAGAGAGATCCTAACTTACACAGGCTAATTGGATAAAACCATTGGGAATTTGGATCCATCTCGGTTAGATTCTAGCAACTTTAGATTATCATTTACAACTGCCTTATGACATTTGTTCTTACCTATAAATATATTATAACTAAAAACACCTATGTCAGTATTATAAAAATACCGGTAGGTGTAATCTTAGGTTACAAGAGTAAAAGTTGGACTGGCACAATAGTTTTGACTGTGTAAGAACTAGCACTGGAAATCATCCCAAGGAATTAAGTACATCTTTTGAAAACTTTTGCCCAGTTGAGTATTTGAAATTTCATGACAAAGTCCTTATCTTCTACAGTTTTCAATGTATATGTTCTGTGGCAGTGATTTTTGTTTAAATGTACATATGACTTTTTCTATTGCTATTGAAGACTGATCCCCCCTTCTTCCCCAACAGAATGGGTAACACTTGCCAATAATCTTCTTTTTAAATGTCACATACACCTGAGGATACACGAACTTGAAGACTGTGATGCTAATGTCTTTATTGCACTTTATCAGTCCATTTTGGGAGAAAAGGTACCAGGTAAGGGTACTGAAAAGTGAGAATAATTTCCTTTCATAATGAATTTTCTGTCTTATTCAACTATGACAGTAGTTGCTTTAATGAGCACATTTTGGACCTCACCCACAATAACAGCCATGATTAAATAGTCTGGCATTTATTTGAGTTAATCCCCATTTAATCCCATGCAATTCATGCCTTTTAGAGTCATTATTTCTGTAACTACCTTCAATTCAAGGTTATAAATTTGAGTGGGTCTTGGGAATTTGTTGGGTCTTATTTGACTACTAATTATAGATAAGAATTAACATTTACGCCGGGCGGTGGTGGTGCACGCCTTTGATCCCAGCACTCGGGAGGCAGAGGCAGGTGGATCTCTGTGAGTTCGAGACCAGCCTGGTCTATAAGAGTTAGTTCCAGGACAGGCTCCAAAACCACAGAGAAACCCTGTCTCGAAAAAACCAAAAAAAAAAAAAAAAAAAAGAATTAACATTTACTTGATGTTAGTCAGTTTTGTTTTTTGTTTTTGTGTTTTTCCAAGACAGGGTTTCTCTACGTGGCCCTGGCTGTCCAGGAACTTGCTCTGTAGACCAGGCTGGCCTCAAACTCAGAGACCCACCTGTCTTTGCCTCCAAGTGCTGGGATTAAAAGGTTCTCTATTCCACCCAGATGAGATGCTTGTCTTGCCATTAAAATCTTTCTATATTCTCATCTCTGCTTTAGCCAGTCATCCCCAGAAGATGCTTGTAACAGGGCGTATGAAAGACGACCACTTGAATACCTGCAGTGGTTTGGTCTTCTGGTTTTGTTTTTGAGACATAGTGTTGCCATATAGCCACAGCTGACCTAGGACTTGCTGTGTAGATCAGACTCTGCTCTGCCTCCTGAAAGCTGGAATTAAAGGTGTGTGCTCTCATGCCTGGCTGATTTGGCCTTTAGTTTTTGCTTTACTTTGTCAAGGAAAGCAGCCCATAGTTAGGGGTTTAAGCATCTGTTTGTTTGTTTTGAGACAGGTCTTGTTATATAGAGCAGTGTAGGTACAAACTCCTGATATAGCTACAATCTCTCCGGTGCTGAGATTGTAGAGATGTGTCATCATACCCAGCCTTGCTGTTGTTATCAGACTATCTTAATGCCTTTAATTTTTTTGTTTGTTTTGTTTTTTGTTTTTCGAGACATGGTTTCTCTGTAGTTTTGGAGCCTGTCCTGGGTCTAGCTCTTGTAGGCCAGGCTGGTCTCACATTCACAGAGATCTGTCTGCCTCTGCCTCCCGAGTGCTGGGATTAAAGGCGTGTGCCACCACTGCCTGGCATTAATACCTTTAAGGAGCTCTATTCCTTTACATGGTATGTGTATAGAATATACTCATACATTGGGTGAAAAATACTCAACTATTATATAGAGAGTATTGAAGAGTAAGTTCAAATCAACAAATAAATAGTCAACCAATACAGACTCTAGTACGTCGAGTTTAGGCTCTATAATTCTTTTGAGTTGTTTTTGTAGCCTAGTCACAGACATATATATGATGAATACAAATATATATATATATATATATTTCTATTCACAGCTTGGCCCCTCAAAGCTCTAAAATGACGTGACTTTCCCTCCCCCACAGACCTCATAGTTATTTCCAGGAGTCAAGAAGACGATGCCCACAATGTACAAGCAGTGATTGATTCACTAGCTTTGGATTACCTTCAAGTCAGCTTGTCTCACATAACAGGTTAGTATATGCTTACCCATCAGATAATTATATATTTTAATTAAGTGTTAGAATCTAAGCTGTTGTTTAACAGGTTTGAACACAAAAACTGTAAGGTTGAGCTACAACATTCAGTGTGCCATGAGAGCCCTGGAACACTGGCCACTAAGTCTGCGCTAGTGCTGGCCTGCAAATGTGTTTTAATTATGTGTTTTTTGTATTTGATGGTTTTGAGTCTTTTGTAGTAGTTGTTTATTTTTTGTTTTTCTTTTGAGACAGGGTTTTTCTGTGTAGCCTTGGCTGTCATGATGGATTTCCTCTGTAGACCTGATTGGCCTCTAAGAGCTCCGTCTGCCTCTGCCTTCTGGGTGTCGGGATTAAAAGTGTGTGCCATATGCTGGTGCAGTCTTGAATCCCAGCACTCGGGAAGCAGAGGCAGAGGCAGGTGGCTTTCTTAGAGGCCAGCCAGCACTACACAGAGAAACCCTGTCTCAAAAAAAAAAAAAAAATGGGAAAACGAAAAAAAAAGTTATATACCACCATGCTTGTTTTAAAGCATACCATGCTGTATATCTGTTGCAGTTAAAAGAAACACCGGAACCCAAATGTCACGTTAGCGGCTGATTAAATTACAAAAGCTCCTTACAGTGCGGCACTCCACAGCAATGAGCAACTGCGGAGATTCGAACTATACAGTTGCACATTACAGAAAAGTCTTCAGGGTACACTGCGGTAGAAAAACGTGTCTTTCTGATGATAATAGCACATGCTACAGTTTGTTAGGACAGGTGTGGTGAGACTTTGTATGTACTTGGTTGTATTCAGAAAGACTTTCTAGAAGAGTATGTCAGAATCATGTTACTCTGGTGGCATCCGACAAGACTCATGGATACGGAAAAGGGTATACAAAAGAATTTTCCTTAAGCAATTTTAAAACTTAAAATTTTTTTTTTGAGATTTATTTTATTTTATATGTATCGGTGTTTTGCTAGCATGTAAGGGGTATTGGGTCCACTTGGAACTGGAGTTAGAGACAATTGTTAACTCCCATGTGGTTGCTGGGGATCGAACCTGGGTCCTGTGGAAGAGTAGTCAATGCTCTTAACTACTGAACCATCTCTCGAGCCCCTGAGATTTTATTTTTTAAATTTTGAACTATGTTATCTACTTAAAACACTTGGTGATATAATTTAATATGCAGGGTGCCTTCTAGAGTGTAGGAAGCCTTGGGTTCGATCTCTAGCACCACACATAGACACAGATACAATTTAAAAGTTTTTTTTTTCTGAATAATATAGGGTACACTATGTTGCATTCAAAACCAAACATACAAACATACCACATGCATTCATAATTGCAGACTGATGGGTAAGAATCCTAGTAAAGGAGCTGAAGCTCATGAACAGCAAGAATCATAGAAACTTCCAAGTATATTTTATCATAAAAACGGCTTTGACATTTCAAGGAGGTAAATGTTTTTCTGTTCTTTTTGTTTTTGTTTTATTTTGTTTAGAGACAGGTTCTCTCTACATAATTCTGCCTGTCCTGGAACTCACAGTGTAGACCAGGCTGGCCTCATACTCAAAGAGATCTGCTTGCCTCTGACTCCCAATTGCCGGGATCAAAGGTGTGAGCCACAAGGAGTTAGATGTTAAGATAGGTCGTTTATGTCTCTTAATACACTGACAGGAGCCATACACGGTTCTGTTTAATTCAGTTCTAGGTGAGTAAATGGTTTTGCTCACTTTGGAGGTGATTAATTTGGAGGGATGATTTTGGAGTTGCCTTGCTCTTGCAACTCAGTGGAACTGCTTTATCACCTGAGTGAGGCCAGTCACCGGTTTGTTTGATGCCGGCTTCACTATGTAGTCTTGTTGGCCAAGAATTCAGAGATCCAGTTGCATTCCCTATGCTGAGATTAAAGCTTTGTGTCAGCACACTGAGCTCCCTTTTTGTTTTATAAAGACAGACTCTCAAACTCTAGCCTGGGGTAAGACCACTGGTTTCACTAGTTAGCTCAGGCTGGCCTCCAACTCTTGGCAGTCCTCCCATCGCCATCTCCTCAGTGCTGGGATTATAGACCCAGGTTTCTGTGAACAGCTCGGTGTTTGTGCTTTATGAATACACCGGAGCACGGTTCTGAGAACACCTGTTTGTAAGGTTTTCAGTATAGCACTGCCCAGACAGCACAGCACGAGCAGTGTCAGATCTGCTTACCTCTTCAGGTCCACTGAGGAGCAGCTTTTACTGCTCAGGTCTCTTTTTAAAGCACTTTCCCCCACCTCAAAGCTGTGGGCCCTGCTGGCAGTCTAGTTGCTGGGTTGACATCATGCGTTCCCCATCCTGGAAACGAAGACGGCTGAGGATGCCCTTGGGACACACATCGTTTAAGCCAGAAAAAAACAGAACTTGAAAACATAATTTCTGGTCTGTTGTTTTAAAAATTAAAAAGCCTGTTAAATTTTGTCTGTTTTTACCAGCAGCAGAGGAAAACATCAGAATTCTGGTGTAGGTTTGTTTTATGTCATGGTTAAAGTAGATGACTAGATTCTCAGTTAACAGATTTTGAGTCTTCCTTTGCTGTATTTTTCGAATGCCAGGCATAATTTCCCAAAGGACAGAGAGTACAGGGAGATAAATTCCATCCAGACTTGATGTTGATTAGAATCCATTTTAGATGACATTAAACAAGTCAGGCTTACATGTTTTACCAGCTCGCTTCTGCACATCCCACCTTAACATTTATCTGTGGTCTCTTATGGGCCAGGCGTTGTGCTAAAGACTTTCCAAAAATTAACTTCTGGGAATTAGAGGCAGAAAGTGCTTGGCTAGCTTGCAGAAAGCAGGGCCTTTGCTCTTCGGTATCATCTACACCAGATATACCAATATAGGACTATAATCCTAACGTTTGGGAGGTGGAGGCTGGAGGATGAGAGTTGAAGGTCACCCTCTACTGTATAGAAACTTCGAGGCTACCCTGTCTCAAGGTGTGAAAAAAGGAAAACTTACACAAAGTAAGTAGATATAAGAACAGAGATTCCTGATGGAAGGAAGAAGCATCCCAACAAGTTGTCCATCTTGTCTTATAACTTTTCACAGTGCAGCCCTGATGAGCAGGCGCCACAGGCTTACGCTGTTCTTTCACTAGCTACTGGAAAGGTCTCTGCTGTTTTCTGTTTTGGTGGCCATTTCCCTAGAGCAGTGGTTCTTAACCTTCCTATTGCTGTGACCCGTTAGTACACCTCCTCATGGTGACCGCCAACCATAAAATCACTTTTGTTGCTACTTCATAACTGTAACTTTGCTACTGTTATGAATTGTAATGTAAATATCTGAGATCCCCAAAGGGGTCTTGACCCATAGGTTGAGAACTGCTGCCCCAGAGGCTGTTCCTTAGGGCCAGATACTTAGCTGCTAGAGAATAGAACATGCGAGCAAATGATTAACTACCACACTCAGGCTCCCCCATCCCTTGTTTCTTCAGTGATAATCAACAGGAAACGGATGTTTTTGATATTTATAATTGCTTTTCCTTGGTTTATGCCTGTATTCTCAAACTGCATTCATATATTCATTTCAAAGTTTATAGGCTTTCTTTGGGGCCACCAACCAGCTCCCAAATAAAGACACAGAGACTTATTATTAGTTATGAATGTTCAGTTTTATGCTTGGCCCACTCGCTCTTATAATTAAGTTAACCTGTTTCTCTTCATCTATGTTTGCCTCAGGGCTTTTTGCCTTTCTTCCCTTCTGTATGCCCTACTTCGTGTCTGGCTGACTAGTGGCTGCCTAATTGGTTGAGTGGCCTCAGGCATCTCCCTCTCTTTTCCCTTGTTCATTCTCTGAGCTCAGATTCCTCCTAATTCTCTCTGCCCTCCAGCCCCACCTATCCTTCTACTGCCTAGCTATTGGCCAGTCAGCTTTTTATTAGATTCATCAAGGTGTCTTGTTAAACAAGTGCAGCATAAACAAATGTAACACACCTTTACATAGTTAAAGTAATATTCTGCAACATAAAGAAATTAACATATCTGTACATAGTTAAAGTAATAACAACAATGAGGCTTTCTGATTTCCTTTTTAAATGTCTTAAAATCTCTGTGTTTAGGAGAAAACATAGTGAAAGGGGATAAGGAATCTATCAAGAATCTCCTAGAAATATTTGATGGATTATTGGAGTATCTGACAGAACACATCAGTGAAACGTCTCACAATAAAAGTAAGTTTAAGGGTGGATGCCAGCTTGCCCATTGCTCTTAGGAAACAGAATCTCTAATACAAAATGCTGGTAAATGTCATGATAAATTTCCAGTTCTTTCTGTTTTGAATAGTTAGAACCTATCCTAGATTCCCATCATATTCTTTGCTAACTTGGATGTGGCCTTTAAATTACAACCGATCAATAATAGAAAGTTGAATTTCTAGTTGAATTATTTATTGTCCTATTACATGAAATCTCTTGTTCCTTAATTTCCTGTCAGAACAGCCATCATGCATCTAGTGAGGATGTTACTGAGGCATCCGCAGGGTTACTGGGTACATCATCTGTCAGTCTTGAGCCTAAACTGGCATTTTGTGACAGCCTGAATATTTTTAATCTTACTCTTCTTGGAGCAACCCACCTCAGACTTACCATGAGAAATTTCTTTCATGAAGATCAGTATGCCATACTTTAAAATCAGTTTCTCACTTTTGATAAATTCTGTATCTAGTAACTTATCCTAAGGAAGTGATACTAAAGACAGTTAAGCGCTTGAAATTTGCCTCTGGAGTGCTGAGATCACAGGCATGTACCACCATATCCAGCAAGAAGCTACAGCTTAACAACTTAAGAGTAAACGATTCTATTGATAATGGATGGAATAATACATTACCTGTTCTTGTATTGTAGAGTTAAAACAGAAAGTTTTAGCAGAAATAGTAATAAACATGAATTCTAATGCCAGTGAAAACAAAAGGCCCGGGTATACTCATCATCGCAAATTCTGCTGTTGTCGGTGAGACCTATGCAGAGACTCTGGTACCTGAGGTCAGTCTCCAGACACTAGTCCCAGTGCCCTACTTTTAATCAGTAGCTAAAAACACTTAAAAGCTGTAGAGAAGATTGGAAAGGTGTGGCTCACCTGAATCCCAACCCCAGAACCCCAGGGAAGAAGAGAAATAACTCTGGCCTCCACACTTGTACTGTGGCATGCAAGCTACCGCACGCCCCTACACACAAGTGCACACAGCAGCAATAAAGCCCTGCTGTAGCTGCCGCCGGCCACCGTGAAGGGAAAGCCCTGAGCTTGTTTGTTTTCTAGGAGACTCACTGCAGGCGGTGGTTTGTTTCGCTTCTTTATCGTTTTGCTCTGACTCACGACAGGCTGGGGTATCAATTATTGTTTGTTTTTAATCTTGTTTAAACAGGTGAAACTGAGCAGTATTTTCAAGACTCTCATGGAGAGGAACCCGTGGATGAGCTGGAGAGTATCAAGGAGTCCAAGTCATCATGGAAAAAAGTTTCTTTTGGGAGGTAGTATGCAGTGCCTGTGAATGTCATCAAACAGGTCACACTTAACTGTCTAAGATGAAGCCCAGTATACTTATGGTCCCTCTAAAGCTGATGTGAACATTTTACTAGCTTCTTTTCTACCTTTCTGAGGGAGTTTTAGGAACCTTGAACTCTAGTTAATAATTTAATAATTTTCAATTTAACTACCTATTAATTTTTAATTTTTTCTTTGATCATCAATTTTTCTTTTTGAGACAAGGTCTTATATAACCCGGGCTGGCCTTGAACTCCCTATGTAACTGAGCATGACTGAACTGATCTTCTTGCCTCCACCTTCAAAATGTTACAGATTTGTTTATTTTTCCAGATAGGGTTTTCCTGTGTAGCTCTGACTGTCCTGAAACTCACTCTGTAGACCAGGCTGGCCTCAAACTCAAGAGATCTGCCTGCCTCTGCCTCCTGAGTACTGGGATTAAAGGTGTGTGCACACACCCAGCCCCTACCTCATTTTTTTGTTTTGTTTTGTTTTTCGAGACAGGGTTTCTTTGTTTAGCTTTGGTGCCTGTCCTGGAACTTGCTATGTAGACCAGGCTGGCCTCGAACTCAGAGATCTACCTACCTCTTCTTCCGGAGTGCTGGGATTAAAGGTGTGTGCCACCACCGCCTGGCTTTCCTACCTCATTTTTTTTTTTTTTTTGGTTTTTCGAGACAGGGTTTCTCTGTAGCTTTGGAGCCTGTCCTGGAACTAGCTCTTGTAGACCAGGCTGGCCTCGAACTCACAGAGATCCGCCTGCCTCTGCCTCCCGAGTGCTGGGATTAAAGGCGTGCGCCACCACTGCCCGGCCTACCTCATTTTTTTAAGAGATGGTTTTACTATATATACTGGGTTGTCCTTGAATTTGCAGTGTAGCCCCAGTGGCTGGCCTCTGACTCACAGCCTTCTCTTGACCTTTGTCTCATGCTGGTTTTTGTTACCATGCTCAGTTCATGAAAATTTTAACTTTTTCATTATTAAATTTAAAAACAAAACAAAAAGAGCAAAAGTGAAACTACTTGAGATTTAAAAAAAAAAAATCCTTTTTTGAGATTCTTGTAGCTCAGGCTGGTGCGGAATTTGGTATGTAGTCAAGGATGGGCCACATTGAACTTATTAGGATGCTCCTGCCTCTACCTCCCAAGTACTAGGATTACAGGCCTGCAACAGTATGTCCAGTTCTGTTCTGTGCTGGGAACTGAACCCAGGGCTTTCTGCATGCTAGGCTGGCACTCCACCAACTGAACTCTATCCCCAACCCTTAAAAATATTTGCAGTGCTGGTAGTGGTGCACACCTTTAATCCCAGCACTCGGGAGGCAGAGACAGCTGGATCTCTGTGAGTTCAAGATCAGCCTGGTCTACAGAGTGAGTTCCAGGATATTCGGACAGCCAAGGCTGTACAGAGAAACCCTGTGTCGCAAAACAAAACAAAAACAAAAAAATTGTTGCAAAAGTGAACCCTTACCCAGACTCCTGAATGCTGCAGCTTTAGATCCAACAGTGTTTGCTGCCTTTTAATCCTTGATACATGAGACTGTTTCTGCCTTGCATGTAACACTCAAACCAAACAGATAAGAGGTGAAAGTAATTTTCTTCCTTTCTTCCCTCCTTTCTGGGAATAAGCCAAGGGCCATTGTAGGCAAGTGCTAAATTGTTGGGCTACATCCAAAGCCCCAGTCTGTGCACCCAGGAATGAGCAGTCTGAATGCCTGTAAGCCCACGGTCAGTGTTTGAAGCACTCTCTGTAGGCAAACAGGCCACAGTGAGAACGAGACCTTCCTTTTTCAGGTGTTCCTTCTCATCTGATGCGTTGGGGCCCACCTGGGATGGAGATGACGCTGAATCCACAGGGGAAATAATTAGGCTTGGAGACACCGCACACACCTTTTCCCTGAGAAGTAACGGTGAGTAGACCAGCATTCAGTGTCAGCTGTCATTCAACACAATCACAAAAATGTAGAATCATAAAAAAACAAAAGCTACATAACAGTGGCTCACGCCTTTAATCCCAGCATTCAGGAGGCAGATGTAGGCAGATCTCTGTGAGTTCAATACCAGCCTGCTCTACAGAGTGAATTCCAGGACAGCTAAGGGTTACACAGAGAAACCCTGTCTCGAAAAACCAAAAAAAAAAAAAAAAAAACGAAAAAAGGAAAGAAAAGTAGAATCACATAACTTAAAGTTGAGCTGAATAGAGCCCCATTTAGACATCTGCATTAAAGTCACAGAATAGGGCTAGAGAAAGATGGCTCAGAGGTTAAGAGCATTGCCTGCTCTTCCAAAGGTCCTGAGTTCAATTCCCAGCAGCCACATGGTGGCTCGCAACCATCTGTAATGAGGTCTGGTGCCCTCTTCTGGCCTTCAGGCATACACACAGACAGAATATTGTATACAAAATAAATAAATAAATATCAAAATAAAGTCACAGAGTATCACCATTGCCCACTAAACATGACAGTGCCTGTCTGCCATCGTAGCTGTGTGAGGTCACAGGCTTATGCACAGTTTGTGCACGCAGAGCTGTCGTACAATTTGTCGGGCAAATTATATGGAAAATTATGGATGCAGCTTTGAACTTAGTCACACCTTTGGAGTACTCAGTTATAATTTTCTGAACTGGTCCACTTACTTTTCAGGGTTTGAACTGACAAGGTCATAGTCCTGGTAGTAATCATTCAGCCACGAGTCCAAGAGTCTATTGCTTGCACACAGAGTGTCTCTCAGGCTTCAGTTGTGCGCCCCACTGGGCCTCCTTCAACTCTTCTACCTCCTGGTCTATCTTAGCTGGCATTCTTCTCTGCCATCACATTGCTCCATCTGTCCTTCCTGTTCCTGGCAGGCTCTGGCTCCAGCACCAGCCTCTTCCACCCGTGTCAGGCTCTAAGGCAGTGTTCCTATGGTGTGGCCTTCTCTGTATTTCCGGAACACCGCTTATACACTGCGTGGAAAATTATAGTCTGTTAGGTAAACATCGAGTTCCTGGAAAAGTAGCCAGGTCACACTTACTCATCTAGTGCTGATTTTGTGTCTTCCCTGGTGATAGCGTGTGACCAGAACAGCCACAAAGCCTGCCTTTATGGCACTGGCGGTTTGTGTGTCAAGATAAATTGGTGAAGCCGGGCGGTGGTGGCGCACGCCTTTAATCCCAGCACTCGGGAGGCAGAGACAGGCGGATCTCTGTGAGTTCGAGACCAGCCTCGTCTACAAGAGCTAGTTCCAGGACAGACTCCAAAACCACAGAGAAACCCTGTCTCGAAAAACCAAAAAAAAAAAAAAAAGATAAATTGGCGAAATGTAGAATAAAATTATTGTTTATCTTAGCCTGTCAGAACTTGGCAAAATACAGCCATAGTATGTTTCTGAATGGAGAGTGACGAAGAGGCTATTGTAGAACTAAGTAGAATAAATTGAGAATCAAGAGGCCTTCGTTCTCACAGCTGTTGGCTTTGTGACTTTGGACGAGGCCTTTTCTGAGTTTGGTGAGAGAATTGTACTCAACCACCTCTGTGGGCCCTGTCAGCATTAATACTCTGACCCCAGAGAGTCCTATTCGAAGGGACAGCTGCAGACCAAAAGACAGGAGGGAAGGGATGGGGAGACTAGAGTGGGTTACATGATCTCAGATGCCATGAAAAATGTGTGGTTGCAAAATCTGAAACTGTAGTGGGACTGACGTGCTCCAAGGGGGAAGTTTCACCTGGGTCAGCCAGATGGCTCATCCAGAGGCCATCTTGCTACCAAGCCTGACCGCCCAGGTTCTGTCCCAAGGAACCACAGAGGAGGGCAGAGCTCACAGGTTATCCTCTACTCTTTACATGCACTCCTTGGTACCCTGTGCACAAAAGTGAATAAAATATAAAAAGTTAGGGAGTTGCAGGGGTACTCGGTTCATATTTTATTGTATCCTGTGCTGGCTAGTTTGTGTCAACTTGACACAAGCTGCAGTTAGCAGAGAGGCGGGAAGCTTCAGTTGAGATGTTTCCATAAGATGTGGCTGTTGGCTAGCCTGTAGGGCATTTTCTTAATTAGTGATTGATGGAGGAGGACCCAGCCCATTTTGAGTAGAGCTATTTGTGGGCTGGTGGTCCTGGATTCTGTAAGAAAGTAGGCTGAGCAAGCCATGAGAACCCCAAGCCTAACCTCGAGTAAGCAGTAAGTAACCCCTCCATGGCCTCTGTGTTAGCTCCTGCCTCGAGGTTCTTGCCTTCACTGCTTTCGTTGATGAACTGCTGTATGGAACTGTGAGTAAAATAAACCCTTTCCTCCCAGGTTGCTTTTGGTTATGGTGTTTCATCACAGCAATAGTAATTCTAACTAAGAGATACACATATATAAAATTCTCAAGAATAAAGAAAGAGCCGGGCGGTGGTGGCGCACGCCTTTAATCCCAGCACTTGGGAGGCAGAGGCAGGTGAATCTCTGTGAGTTCGAGACCAGCCTGGTCTACAAGAGCTAGTTCCAGGACAGGCTCCAAAATCACAGAGAAACCCTGTCTCGAAAAAAAAAAAAAAAAGAATAAAGAAAGAAAAACTGGCCAGGTGTAGTGGTCCATGCCTTTAATCCTAGTACTCAGGAGTCAGACAGAAGGGTGTCAGTGAGTTAAGAGATCAGCCTGGCCTACACTTTGAGTTCCAGGACAGCAAGAGCTGTGTAGACACTCTTGTCTAAAAACAACAGAAAGAATACAGAAAAACTTAAATTCCAGATCTGACTACAAAGACAATTCACTATGTATAGGAGCATTAGAAATGTTTTGGGTTGTGTGCTAAGGCACCTATGAAACACGAGTCAGGTGGGTCCTCCCTCTAATAAAGATCATTTTGTATATGTACATATTTCCAAAATCCTAAACACTTGTGGGTCCAGACATTTTAGATATGGGGTATGCAACCTATTATTTGATTCAGATTATGTAGAGCTCAGAGTAATCAATACAATTATGGGAAAATTTTTTAACTAAAATTTTAATGAAAACTTAAAGAACAAGAATAAAAAGAAAGACTGGCTATGGTGTTTGGGTTTCCTGTGATTAAAGGGCAGCTTCCTTTTATATTTAGATTAAAATGTCAGCTGTCATTCACTTTCACATGCATCTAGTTCAGGCATCAATTTCGGAACCCTCAGTTTTAGGTAGTGGTACTAGCCACAACTCTGACTTTGTACGGTGGTGTTTCTGCATCTGGCACCTATTTCTCTAAAGCAAAGTAATGCAGCATTGGTAGAAGTGTGCTCAGGCTGTGGAGAAGTGCCTTACTATATGACAGTTGTCAAAGGCACTTGTATCATGAACATGGTGCTCCTACTGGCCTTAGTTATTTCGCAAACTACTCTGATAACTTTAGCTTTCTTAAAAAAACAAAAAAAAAACCAACAAAAAAAAAACTTTAGCTTTAAGACTCTTCCTAGGTGCTCAAAATTCCATGGACTTGCAGTCTAGAAAAGTTTCAGCATCATCAGGCTCTGAACCGTGTGAGGAAGTGTTGAACCCCATCTCATCAAGTTTCCTTTCCAAGAACCGGACAATTTTCGAAGGTGAGTTGTTATGGCTTTTAGTTCTTTACACTACTGCAGCCGTGTGTGTGGAGATGCCGTGGTGCCAGGATGTAGGTCTGGGGCAACTGGTAGAGTTCAGTGTCTCCACTGTAGGTCCTGGGGGCTGAACTCAGGTCATCTGGATTCGCAGGCAGCAAACATCTTTGCCTGCTGAACCATCTTGCCAGTCCATATGCCCTGTTTTAATTACATTAAAAATATATTCCTAAACTGAGTCTGGTGGCCGATGCATGTAATTCCAGCAGTTGGGAAGCTGAGGCAGGTGGATTGCTGTGCAAAGTTTGAGGACAGCCTGGAATATAGAGTGAATTCTAAGACAGTAAGGCTGTTGTGGAGTGAAATCCTCTTTCAAAAACAAAACCAATCATATAGTCATTCCTGGCCTGGGGCTATAGTTCAGTGGACTAGAGTTTGCCTATACTTGAGGCCCTGGGTTCCCCCCAGCATCTCACACACAAATTCCCTTAGTATGTGTGACTATCTTTGTATGTGTGTGTGTAAAATCATTTATTTTCGAGAATTCCTTTATGAGATCCACTTTAATTTTTCTTAACAGCAGAAACTCCTTCTGTGAGTATGGTTACAAGTGCCAGAAAATTAGGTGAGCCGATCCGAGCTGCCATCCCCTTACACCCTCCCTACCATCCTTCTGAGCCTCGAGCACCTTGTCCCATAGGGAAGGAATACCTCCGTTCAAGTCTCTACTCGTCTGCCCTGACTTCTGGAGAGCATTCGGGACATTCTGTGGTGAGTGGAGAGGTCTTATCATTGACGAGAAGCCCGTAGATTACTTACTTTTGCTGCTGGCGATTGAACCCAGAGCCTTGTATATGCTGAGCACACACGGTCCCACTGATCTCTACCCCAAGTCCCGAAGTCCATCTACTTAAAGAAGTCTCCTTAGAATGGTTGTCAAGTATATTACATTAATCAAAGACACACACCTGCCATCATAACACTGGGGAAACCACGAGGAGGATCACTGGGGATTTGAGACCAGGCTGGGCTAGTGAAACCCCATGGCCTTGAACTCACAGAGATCTGCCTGCCTCTGCCTCCTGAGTGCTGGGAATAAAGGTGCATCATACTTAAAATTTCTCTCAGTAGGCTGGGGATGAGTCCTGACTGGCAGAGTGCCTGCCTAGAAAGCACAGCTTTCGCCATTTGTAGACCCTGTGTGGTGGTGCATGCCTGTGATCCCCAGGGGATAGAGGCAAGAAGATAGAAAGGCACACTCATCCCCAGCTACAAGAAACCCTGTCTTTAAAAAGAAAACAAAACAAAAAATTTGGGGCTAGAGAGATAGCTCAGTAGTTAAGAGCACTTGGCTGATTTTTCCAGAGGACCCAGGTTTGATTCCCAGCACTCACATGGCAGCTCACAACTGTCTGTAACTCCAGTTCCAGAGGATCAGACACCTTCTGCCCTCTGAGGGTACCTACACATGTGTTGCACAGACATACATGCTGGCAAAACATCCACATCCGCAAAATAATAAAATAAAAGGAAAAAGGTGGCCTCTGTGTCTCCCTGTAGGCTCTTCTCCTAGGCAGATAGGGACAGGAAGAGCATAAGGAAAAACGCCAACACATAGAGAATGCTTTTGTTTTTGCTAAGCACAGTTCTGGGTACTTTATAGGTATTAGATGATGTATTCTTCAAAGCAGCTGTGAGTAGATGTTACAGGTGTGTGGGAAGCAGATGCTGCAGGTGTGTGGGAAGCAGATGCTGCAGGTGTGTGGGAAGCAGATGCTGCAGGTGTGTGGGAAGCAGATGCTGCACATGTGTGGGAGAGCCAGCCCGGAGACGTGAGCTTCCTGCCTAAGTGACATCACAACTGCAGAGCCCCAAGTTGTATATTCCTAATTAAATCCTTACAAATTAGAAAGGAAAGAACAATCCACCCATAGTCTCACTGATTAGTATAAAATACTTAATATCTTAGTCTATTTTTGCTTCTCTCTTTGAGAAAAAGTTCTTTTTTCATATTGTCATCTTGTTCCTAACTTCCTGAGGAAACCAGGCATATATGTGCCAGGGTAGACAAACCTGTAAGGAATGATCTCATTATTTTAAAATGCAGATAATGGTACCAGGCATGGCGCCACCTTTAATCACAGTGCTCAGGCAGAAGCAGACAGATCTCTGAGTTCTGGTCTACAAAGTGAGTTCCTGGATAGCCAGGGCTATACAGAGAAACTCAGTCTCAAAACCCCAAATATATATATGTATGTATGTGTATATATATATATATATATATATATACACACACACACATGTATATACACTCACATACATACATATGTGTGCATATATTTACTAGAAAATAACCCATTTAAGAGAGAGATAATGAGCCAGACAGACAGTGGTGGCACACACCTTTAATCCCAGCACTTGGGAGGCAGAGAGAGAGATCTCTGTGAGTTCAAAGCCAGCCTGGTCTACAGAGTGAGTTCTAGGACAGGCTCTAAAGCTACACAGAGAAACTCTGTCTCGAAAAAAATCAAACAAACAAACAAACAAACAAACAAAACAGAGAGCACTAATACAGCAGAATTACTGCAGCTGCAAATATGAAATGAGTGGTGCTTTTCCTCAGCTGTGGTGACACAAGCTTGCAGTCCCGGGCCTTGACAGACTGCGAGAACAGTGAGGGTCCATCCAGCCTAGGCTACCTAGTGAGTTCGAGACTAGCTATGAAACCCTCTCTCCAAAGGGGAAGAAAACCAAAATAAATATTTTTTAGACTGTTCCCTCCAAGGTTAAGAAATAAGCTATTAGAAATGCCAAGCATTTATATTTTGGAGGGTTTCATCTTTGTTTTGAGTGTTTCTGGAGAGTTTCTGTTGGTGTCTTGGTGCTGGAGACTGAACTCAGGTCCTCATGCTTGTGTGGCAAGCTCTTTACTAAGTGAGCCATCTCCTCAGTGTCTCAAACCAGCTTTCTTCTGTTTGAATAGGAATCAGAGGATAAAGTTGTCTTAACGTCCACATTATCTAAAGATGATGAACAGGAGTCATGTCTAGCTCTGACTCCAAGCCCCAGGACGAGGAAGCTTCCTAAAGGGAAAAGGTAACATTGTTGTGGGCTTACAGTCTAGTGTAAAGGGACTGGAAAGCAA
Organism: Chionomys nivalis; assembly: GCF_950005125.1. Taxonomy (NCBI): domain Eukaryota; kingdom Metazoa; phylum Chordata; class Mammalia; order Rodentia; family Cricetidae; genus Chionomys; species Chionomys nivalis. The sequence goes on from NC_080092.1 coordinate 87,352,256, forward strand.
AGGGGCTGATGAGACAGCTTTCAGGAAGGGCCTGGTGACCCGAGATGGATCCTTGGAACCCATGTAAAGGTAGGTGGAGATATGCTCCGTGACAGGTCACTCCCCCAATGATAAATAGTATTTTTTAAAGAGTATACTTTACAAAGTTAGCATTTGAAAACCAGAATAAAGTATTTGTTAAAGTGTGTATTAGTCATTTTGAAATAAGTAGTATGTTCTTAACAGTTAATTGTCATTGGCCACTTTTTTACAGAAATGAGAACAGAGCTGTGGTCTCCTCAAAGTATTCGCCCTTCCCTCAGAAGGCCAGGACGCGGCTAACAGAACAAGAGCTGCATGCGGTGTCAGAGAAACTGTCTCAGCGGCTCTCTGAACTAGACTGGGCAAGTCTCCACTTTTAATCTTGGCTGAGATTTCTGTGGTTAGTCTTTCAGTGGAGGACACTGATCTCCCAGCAGGAGGGACACCTAGGTGTGGGTAAGGCTGGGCTGTGGGCTGTGTTCTGCCAGAAAGCTCCACAAGTCAAGCAGGAGGGACACAGACAATGGCTCCTCACCTTCCTTATATAGCCAAATAGGGCATAAAGATTTATCTAAATTTTATTGAATATTGATGAAAATGGAGTCACTTAATGTAATTGTTAAACCATTCATTTTTAGATCCATCTGTACGCACCTTTGTCACAAGGACAGATGTGGTATAAAATTGGATGAAAAGTTCTCAAGTAGTGGGGTAACAACATTGAATGACTGCATGAAACTTGTGTGGCTTTCTGTAAAATTCATTGAAATTGAGTGGTTTATAGCACTGATATCCACTCTTTCCTTTTGTCGCTTTTTGGTTTTTGTTTTGAGACAGAGTCTCACTATGTAGTCCTAGATAGTCTAGAACTTTCTACACAGGCCAGCCTGGACTTAAACTTGCTGTAATTTTCCTGCCTAAGGTCAAAAGTGTGTCTACCCATGCTTTAAATGTTAATATAAAGCCTTCACTGTACCTCTCAGAAGACCCTGAGTTCCAGGCCAGTCTGGTTTGCGCAATGAAATCCGATCTCAAACACATAAAGTAGATGCAATAAAAGCTGTAGGTGTATGAGACGCTGTGCATGCGTTTCTAAAGCTTGGTCTTAGCGGCTGGCAGAGACAACTTTTAGAAGGCCTGTTCGCTTCTACTTCATTTCCTGCTGAAGTCAAGGACAGATACTGAAAAGATTTTCTCGATAGATGTTAAAAGCTGCCCTGGGTGATGGAGCGACAGACAAGACTGATGGTAAAGATGGTGACACCGGAGAGGAAGAGGTGCACAGTGGAAATGAGGAGATACTGTCACAGCACAGTGACAGCATCATGGAGTATGGACCGAAGAAGCCTAGGCCAGGTACGTAACCCAGACAGGCCTGGAATGAGGTGTCCAGGATAACTTCTCAGGTGGTTCTGTGTGTTAATGGCAGTTTCATTTTATATAAGAATCAAAACTAATAGCAAACTCAAGTTGGGTGTGGTTTCTTACTGATATTTCTATACTGTCAAAGCTTATAATTGTCTAAATATGCACATTTTCTTCTGAAATCTACACTGACACTAAACATCCTGTAAACTTCTTCATTCTGTTACTATCACCTAGGAGATGTTCGTTGATATTTAAAGATCGAGTCCATCCATTTGAGCTGCTGTTTAGCTGAATCCAGTGCCCATTAGCAGAACAAGTGGTACTGCTCATTAGAGGTCACAGTGTTTAGCCAGGTTACCTTTGCCTCAGTTAGGATGCTCTGTGTACGTGTTTACTTTTCATCCTCAGGACCCAGACAGGTAAAAGACTCATGGACACATAGCCCATATGTTACTCACCGTACGACCAAGAGCACTTGCTTTCCATGGAACCTTGTGCATAGCATACATTTCACAAGCTCCATCAGCCTGAAGTTGAATGAGCAATGCTTATGTACTTAGCAGTACATATTTGTGTGTGTGGTGTATGTGTTCATGTGCACATGTGCAAATGTATGTACATGCATGTGGAGGCCAGAGATGAACATCAGATTTCTTCCTTCTTTACTCTCTCTGTTGTATTTTGGGACAGGTCCGCCTAACTGAACCAGGAACCCATAGATTTAGCAAGGTTGGCTGGCGACTGTCACACCCAGTTTCTTCCATGCGTGCTGGGGATCTAATGCATGCTTAGACAGCAAACACTTCCCTCCCTATCCTTAACAGTCTGTTTGCTTGGTCTGACTAAACACACAACTGCATATTAGAAGAGAATACATTAGCACATTAGCTTGTCATTTTCATTTTCTTTAGATTCAGTAAGAACCAATTGCTCAGTTTCCAGCTCAACATTTCTGCCTGCCAAGAACTAATGGTGAATGGCTTTTCTGTTGCAGGATTTTCCATGTACAGAAAGTCAGCTAACAGGTCCCATTCACTGTCCCCATCTTCAGTAAACAAACATAAACAATTAGAGAAAGAGAGAAAGAAGCCGCACAAGTCTAAAGGAACAGAGACCCGCCGATTCCAAGCAAAGGTACGCCTTCATTCCTTGAATACACATAGGCAGCAGCAAATACTATTTTCCTTAGTTGGACCCTACAGTGAGCATACACACCATTGACCAAAGATCTAAAGTGCATGCATTGTGCCTGAGTTGAATAGATGGCAGAGAATTATGTAATACAGCATTAGAAATGCAGTCATGAAATCATCAAAATAAATAAATAAATAACCTGGCTATTCAGTGGATGAAGAAAGAGGAGGTTGATGTGGCCTGGTATTTTCAGAAAGAAGTCATAGGTAAAGGGAGTTAGGAAAGATTTAGTGGGAAGAGAAAGCTACCCTGTAAAGGAGGTGACTGGGAGCTCAGCTTTTAAGAGGACCCAGGGTTGATTCCCAGCACTCACATGGCGGCTCACAACTGTTGTAACTCGAGTTCCAACGGCTCCAGTCCCCTTCTGACCTCCATAAGCACCAGGCAGGCAGACACACAGTGCACAGACATACGTGCAGGCAAGACACCTATACACATAAAAATGTAAAAAAGCATTTTTTTTAATTAAAGGGCTCCATCATTTCTGATATCATCAGGGAGGATGCCACAGTGGAACAGAGACTTTGAAATCCATAAATTTAGAACACTTAGTTGTCTGCTGAAGTGGTTTTTATTTTTGTGGTTTGTTTTGTTTTTTTTTTTGTTTGTTTGTTTTTTGAGACAAGGTTTCTCTATATAGCCCTGGCTGTCCTGGAACTTGTTATATAGACCAGGCTGGTCTCAAACTCAGAGATCCACCTGCCTCTGCCTCCCTGGTGCTGGGATTAAAGATGTGCACCACCAACACCTGGCATAGTGGATTTTTATAATGTAGTTGCATTTAAAATGATGAAAACTGGAGTTAATTCAGATGTCTTAAAATAGTTATCCTCAGGGGCTTGTGAGTCTGTTCCCCAGGTTCAGTAAGATTCAGTAAGAGATGCTGTATTAAAAAATAGGGTGAGCTGGGCGGTGGTGGCGCACGCCTTTAATCCCAGCACTCGGGAGGCAGAGGCAGGCGGATCTCTGTGAGTTCGAGACCAGCCTGGTCTACAAGAGCTAGTTCCAGGACAGGCTCCAAAACCACAGAGAAACCCTGTCTTGAAAAACCAAAAAAATATAAAATAAAATAAAAAAATAAAAAATAGGGTGAGGAGTGATTGAGGCACACACACACACACACACATTCAGCATGTAACTTCCACTCAGGAGTGTCATAATAATTATAAAACCTGTGAAAATAGTAAAAAGAAAAACCATTGTATTCAATGGCATTTACGTACCAATTACATCTGTTAGCACAATGTGTTTTTATGAAGAAGCCTAAAAGGAACTTAGGAAAAGGGAATGAACCTGGTATTTTTAGAATAGGAATTTAGATGCTTTTTCCCTTTCATTTAGATTTGCACATGTTTCTGACCACTGCCATATGACCTTACTCTTTCTAGGTATTAACTGAAGCATTTGAAAGGGACCTAAGAAAAAATAAAGTTCAAGAGAACATTGGACTTCGAGGGATAAGTGACGATGAAGAGGAGGAGGAAACAGTGGGTAAAAATCTCCAGCTCTAATAAATGCAAAGATAGTGAAAAGTACAGAGGTGGCCTTTTTAAAGGGACGGGGAACTAGCAGGCCTGAGTCATTAGCTCAGAGAAGGCAGGATTTCCTCAGACTTGTGGAGTAGTTAGGTTGCTCGGATACAAGAGGAAATGCTATCAAAGAGGACTCGTGTTTTTCCTTCTGCCTAGATTGTTTGGCCTCAAAGATTCTTTCATACCCAGTTTGTAAAGGGTTAAAATAGGATCTAGGTGACAGAGGAGAAAGGGGAGACAGGATTCCAAGCACTCTATTCCAGAGTAAGAAACCCAAGTCCTTGCTTTCTACCCCTCAGAAGTTCCCAGCCGGGTGTGGAGGTGCACACTGTTAATCCCAGCACTTGGGAGGCAGAAGCAGGAGGGTATCTGTGGTTTGAGCAGCATGGTCTACATAATGAGTTCCAGGACAACCTAGACTAAATAGACATTGTCTCAAAACAAACAAAGAAAAATTCTCCCAAAAAATACAACCAAAAAAAGAAAACAAAAAACCAAGAACCAGTGGTTCCCGGATGAGAGCAGGGAGTGCGGATGCTGGCGGGCTAATGAGAGCAGGACTGCAGCACAGCAGACTTAGGACATACTGTGCAACTGCTTGAGGGTTTTCTTAAATATTGTTTATGTGGGGGGCTGGAGAGATGGCTCAGTGGTTAAGAGCATTGCCTGCTCTTCCAAAGGTCCTGAGTTCAATTCCCGGCAACCACATGGTGGCTCACAACCATCTGTAATGAGGTCTGGTGCCCTCTTCTGGCCTGCAGACATACACAGACAGAATATTGTATGCATAATAAATAAACAAATATATATATATATATATATATATATAAAGAATCCTTTAAAAAAATATTGTTTGTGTGCATTATTGTTTTTCCTGTATGTGTAAGCCTGTATAAAGCTGTCAGAAACTGTAGTTCAGTTGTGAGCTACCACATGGGTGCTGGGAATTGAACCCAGGACCTCTGGAAGAGCAGTCAGTACTCTCAACTTCTGAGCAATCTCTCCAGCCCCTTGAGTTTTTGAATATTCAGAGAAAAGGTTGTCAAAGAAACTAGCACATGAAAATTTTAATAGTAGTTATATTTAGGGTTTGGGACTATGATTACTAAATCTGGGAGGGAAGCCAGTTGGTGGGGAGAGAAAACAAGATTAAGAGTGTGGTTGGCTAAGGTTAATTAGCCAATGTCAGTGTGTTGAGGTGATTGCATAAGAGGGTTTTTAGGCCCCTCTCTTATTCTGCCCTTCGGGCGGTGGTGGCGCACGCCTTTAATCCCAGCACTTGGGAGGCAGAGGCAGGCGGATCTCTGTGAGTTCGAGACCAGCCTGGTCTACAAGAGCTAGTTCCAGGACAGGCTCCAAAACCACAGAGAAACCCTGTCTCGAAAAACCAAAAAAAAAAAAAATCTTCCCCTTATTCTGCCCTTTTATTTGCCTCTAAGGAAAGAACACACAGAAAAGCCATTCCTAAAGGAACTCCAAAACAGAGTCAGGTCCAGAAGATTTACTCCAGAAAAACTGCAGCTCCAAGTCCAAAAGGCGGTTTCTTGAAGTCAAGCAAGGCAGCTCCGAGTAAGAGCCTCCAATGTCCTTCATGGCAGCCACAGCCTCTGGATGTGAATGCTGCATTCCAGAGGCTGCTGGAAACAGACATCCTCCAGTTAGCTGCGGAAAGGCCCTTGTATTATTGCCATATGGCTCGGTTTTTCTGTAACCAGAACCAAACTCCTAAGAGGTGCCTTAGGGAGACATCTATGGACAGTGGGAACCTCTCTGCTCATTCATTCTTGTCCCGTTTTCATTGGTTGCTCTGTTTGTTTCTGGGAAGTTGGTAGAAGGCAGGTGATGCTCCAAGGCAAGCAGATGGCCTGCTCAGTCTCTATAAGATGACAGTTGGTGCTGCTGAGTCAGAGCTGTGGTGCAAGGAAACAAGGTCAGGTGAAATGCCAGGCTTCCAACTATATCCCATTAGGGGCCTTTCCTTTTAACCATATGCCTACCAGGAAGTTGGAGTGTTTTCCGTTTTCACACACAGGAGGCATCTACCCACAGGTCCCAAGACCCCTAAGGAGACGGATGGATTCCTCGGAATTAGGGTCAGAACTACTGAACTTTTCATCCTCAGTAGGGATGCAGAGTATCCAGTATACTTCAGATGGCCATAAGGCCAGCACCTGAGATTAGCTTGGTTTTAGTAGGCAGATGGGGTTGAGAGTTCAGCAAGCCGGTTAGATTAGCAGCATCTCTCATTGTCCTACAGTGAAAGTGAATGAACATAGCCTTCTGCCCCTGATGCTGGAACAGTTTCCATTTCTCTATGTTTCTGACCCAACGCTGACCAAAATGTGGAAGCAGCAAATCGCACAGGTTGAACAACTCAAAAGAGAAGCACAGAGAGAAAACCGATCCAAGAAGAAACTCCAGGATGAAGTAAGCTGCTGTCCCTTTGAAGCCTAAGCAAACAAACACAGGGAGAGCATGTCCTTGAACAGCATTATTAACCTTGCATTGTGTTCATCTTAAAGATAGAAGAAGCCCTGAGAAGGCATGACCTCCTTACTGCCCTTGTCAAGAAGGAATGTGAACATAACAAGAGATTGGTATGTCAAGAACCAACAAGGCAACTGACTTCTAGTGCTTGCCTGTGGGAGTATCTATCTAGGGCTTTAACTCAAAATTGATGATGGGGAAGATATATGACACCTTCTAGGGACACTGCACTGAAAACACACTACCAGTTGGCTGCAGAACACTCTTTTCATCCCTGCCATCTGGCTGCTTTTCACTTCTTTATAGTAACAAATTAGAGATGGTATTTTCTGAGATGAAAACCTAGGCCTTCAGGTGTAATATGACTTGCCTGGCTTTCTCTCTGATTATCAGAAGGCACAAATGAGATTTTATTTCATTTCTGTCTCTACCGCCACGGTCCATCTAGGGCTTAGGAGTCTTAGGTCTCCTGTCTTCTCAGCTCCCAGGTAGAGAGCCAGTTTAGTTTTTGTTATAATTTGGGTTGGAAATCATTTATGTTGTCCCCAGTTAGTATTGTGAAGGGAAATGGCAGGTCAGTCTGCCATTGAGTTAAGAGATTTTAAAATCTTTAGTTGGGTGTGAAGTGGGTTAACTCATGGAAATTCTAATCTTAGTTTCAAAAACGCCATCTCCAAAATTGCCTGTGCATCTTCACTGTAGTCAAGAACATCTGAGCCACCACAGTCAGGCTCAGGGCCTATTCACTCTGCACACTGGGGCAGGCCTGTCAGTACTGCTCTTCATATTGAGGTGAAGCTACAGTGAGCTTGTGTGGCCATTTAGTGGTCTTTCCTGCACGCCCACTTACAGCTGGAAGGCGTTGATGGGAGGTTGAGGGGTTGAAATGAATGCTCTAGCTGGATGTCTGCTTGTTGTATTCTCTCTTCCCCAGCAAGACTTCAGGGACCGAATTCATAGACAAAGGTTGACCCAATCAAAGATAAAAGAAAATCGTCAGCAAATTGTTCGTGCTCGGAAATACTATGATGATTACAGAGTTCAGTTACGTGCAAAAATGATGAGGATGAGAACCCGGGAAGAAATGGTATGTGTTCCTTTATGTCTATCTAGCTCTGCTAAGGTGAACTTGGTGTTATGTTTCAAGATCAATTTGTCTACAACTGACCTCAATTTGTATCCAAAATTCAGTCCCAAGTTCAAAAAGCAGCCAGGACTTGTGCTTGACCAAGCTTCACTACCCAGCTGTGCATCCCATCTCCCTAGTCTTCATGATCCTTCTAACATGCAGCCTTAAGTTCCTCTCCTACACTGTACTCTAAATTAAGGCATGCTGGCATGACACAGGACATAGCTGTGCTGTGAGCTATGCCCACAAGATACACTGACTGTCCCAGCCTAATCAATGTTTGGGGACTCCAAATTACTGGCAAACTTTATTTCTACAGTAAAACTTGATCATGGTTAAACTGGATTAAATACAAATCAATTTTTTTTTTTTCCCCCGAGACAGGGTTTCTCTGTAGCTTTAGAGGCTGTCCTGGAATTAGCTCTTGTAGACCAGGCTGGCCTCGAACTCAGAGATTCACCTACCTCTGCCTCCCAAGTGCTGGGATTAAAGGCGTGCGCCACCACCGCTTGGCAAATCAAAATATTTCTTGAGGAAGATACTGCTATGGCTTGAGGCAGTTAAGTAACTTGCTTAAGGTAGTAAGATGATGAATGTGTGACTTGTCAGCTGTAGCCTTTTATGAAGATTTCTTCCTTATGAAGGGGAGACAACTGGGTATGTCAAAACCTCTTGAACAGTTGTTTTATGGTGGCTGCCCAAATGCTGATCCTTGACCTTCAGCTAAGTATTTAGTAAGGTGCAGAAGCATTGGTTTCCATCGTGCCTTACATACAATGGATGCTCGAGAATTCTGAAGGCAGTAAAGAATCTTGGTGGTACATGAGAGGTTGCTGAGCACCATCCATTAGTAGGGAAACACAAATCACAGAACACACACCCACGAGGATGGCTAAAATACAGAGGATTGGTGAAGACATGAAGATGGAGCACTCTGCAGGACTGGTAGGGTTGTGTGATGGCGTGATTGCTTTTGGAAGGTCTGGCAGCACTTCTAAAAGGTTACTGGAATGCTGTGTAGGGTTGATACTTTTGGGTGGATGGATGGAGATTTTATATACATACATACATGTATACACATACACACACATATTCATATCCACATAGCAACCAAAACTATAACAGCTAAAAGGGACTCATGTCTGTCAGCTCAAGAATTTGTGAGCACAGTTTAAATTCACAGTGACAAGAGTGACACACGTGAGGTCTGTAAGCAGTCTGACCTTCAAAGCGCGCCTGGTCAAGGCTGTGTCCAGAGCAGGCAAATCCAGAGCAGGAATGGGAGAACATTAGTGCAGACGAGTGTGGGGCTTCGTGTCTGAGGGGATGGAAATGTTGAAAACTTGTGCTGGTTACACAGGATTGAGTCTCCTAAAACCTACTAATGATGTATGCACATTTTAAGAGAGTTAATTTTATGTCTGAATAATGAGTAAAGCTGTTATATTGAAAAGCTCTTGTGAAAACAATTAGTCTGTACCTCTAGGTAAGCAAAATCGTCATATTCCTCAGCGAAAGTGCAGTCTAATTAATGACTAAATAACCAACAGATCTTTAAGAAACTGTTTGAAGAGGGTTTACAAATTCAGAAGCAAAGACTACGAGACCTAAGAAACTACGCCAAAGAGAAACGCAACGAAGAAAAGAGACAGCACCAGAATGAGCTGGATTCGATGGAAAACTACTATAAGGACCAGGTGGGCTTGCCGCTGCCGCCATTAGTGTGTTCAATCCCAACCACCTATCAGGTTGGCTTAGTTCACTGCCAGTTAATATGCAAATTGGCCCAGAGCTTTGCAGCACCATGTAAGCTTCACTGCTCATTTCTAAGGCAAATTTAAGATGAAATAAGCTAATCCCTAGCAACAGTGTACAATGTGTGTCATCCTAGTTCCACTGAGATTTAAGATGGAGTATTAAGAATCATTGCACTGTGATGGAAGATTTGTTTTTCTTTCCTCAGTTTTCATTGCTGGCAGAAGCCATATCACAGGAGCGTCAGGAACTCAAAGCCAGAGAGAAATCTCAGGCTCAGGTAATAATTAACAGGACAGGAACTATTCCTAAAAGGAAATAGAAAATGTTAACTAACTTTAAAAGAATGGAGAGAATATGAGTAAGAGGACCCATCTCTTCTCTAAAATACCTGATGGGCTCTAACATACCTGCTATGGTCTTGGAGGCGCTTGCTAGGCGCCTGCAGGTAGGGGTAAGAGTAGCGGGGAGCCTGGGTATGTCACGAGCTGTAGACTGACATGAGTTCTCTTTTAGACGTTACATAAAGTGAAGAGGGAGCTGAGAGTTAAGATGGAGAAGGAGATCCAGCAGCTGCAGTACATGATAACCCAGAATGATGACGATGCTTTCTTTCGCGAACTAGAAGCGGAGCGCTTCAGAGCTCGGCTGCAACTGGCTTCCTTCCAGTACAGTAAAAATCCTTCCCCAAGAGGCCAAACGTCATAGGTGAGGTTTCTAGAGACCTTAATAATATGGACAGAACTAGACCTGAGCAAGTAAACTGTCTAAACCAAAATTACTTTTAAAATGCGTTATCTATGTATTCATGACAAAACTTACCATTTTTAAAAATAAAAACTATTTTTTTAAAGCTTACTGCTTTTGAACTTATAACCCTAAAACCCGAGAAAAGGGAACAAAGACATGTTTTATGCTAAAGCAGTTGCAAGTGTTGCCAGTCCAATCCTCCACCCTCTTGATGGAGGCCAACAAAAGCTGTTAACTGCTAAGGAAAACATCCAGAACCAAGGGCAGCATCCAACAGACTGGATAAAGCCAATGATGGTTACTGTTTAGGGTTCAGGAGCTATCTAGCCTGAAGTCCTCATCCACCATGGTGGGAGCTGACTTCGTTTTCCCTAGCCTCATCTACTTCCTGGCCAGAAGAGGTGGTCTCCACTCAGGGATGACTTCACACAAACCAGTGAGTTCTGTGTTGACTCTGTGAAAAGGCTGGTGATAATCCGGGTGTAGCAGTGCATGACTTTAATCCACTTTAATCCAAAAGCCACTGAACTGATAATCTTCTGAAGCCATCAGCCTAGCCTAGCACACTGGAGAATTATAGAACTTGATGAGAAGAGCAAGTTACATTTAGGAAAGAGCTTTTCTCTTGTTCCAAGACAGGCCTTCCTAACTAGTGAAATTCAGGCTGACCTCAACCTTTCAACCCTCCAGTAGACTCCTGGGTGCTGGGGTTACCTTTTAAATAAAATAAATTTTAAACTGGTTTGTTTAGTTACAGTTAAAGTGTTAGCATAAAAGGCAACTGTTCTGTGAAATTGCCTCATTTATCCTGTAACTAGTCTCTTGGCCTCTTGTGTGATCCTACTGTGGTTATCTGGGATAGAAAACTCAAATGTGTTTACCCTCTATCATAAATCACAGGGGTGAACTACTGGCTACCACAAAGCAGAACTACTTTTAAACAAAGTGATAAAATCAAACTGGTTTGATTAATATACTATTAAATACCAAAAATCTTTAATGTCCTAGAATTTTGTTTTAGATAAAGTCAGTAAAAACACAGCAATGGGAAGCTTAATGTGAAAAAGTAAAGCATGTTCATCCACCTAGGAGACTCCAACAAACATTTCTCCACTTCAGGAAACTGGCAACAAAGAAACAGTACCACCCAAATTTAATTTGATGAAGCAGTCAGTTTATTGGGGCTATTTACAGGAGCGCACTACCAAACAGCCTTCCACATGCGTTCTGAAATGACAGCAGTATCACTCAAGTGCAGCTCCCCTGAAAGTCTCTCCACCTTTATTCCTTTTTTTTTTCCCCTTTCAAAACTGCATGAACATACCTTGGAGGTTTTCGTGGGCTTCCTGGGTCCCGTGAGCCTCCCTTTTCCTTCCCTCTAGGAAGAACTAGAGGAAGTAGCTATACAACACTGTCTACAACTGTCTGTTATACATCACTGCTGTTTGCTCTGCATTTCCCAGATGTTCCATTCTGTTGCTGCCTCTGCTGTGTAGAGATTCGCAGATCACACTAGGTGAAAAATGAAACCACATGCATTTCTGTTCTACCTATAGTCAGCTGTGCTTTCATAGGCTGGCATTCCATTCAGAGTTGTAACTCATCTCTCTTCATCTTGAAGGTTTTACTGTTCAACACCAAGCCATGCTGGTAAACATTAGGCCATCTACCAACCCCAGGCAGACCTGGATGTAGATATCCGTATTTCCCTCCACTAACCACAGACCCAATAACGGCTGGAAGCTCCTTGTGTGCCACAGCAGAGAACCACTTACCTGACTGCTCCACCTCAAGGGAGCCCTGTAAAAAAAGCTGTTTTCTTCTCATTCCAAGACTCCATGCTATCACTGTGAAAAGCCAAATGTTTTTCAAAACAAGTAAAAACTCAGTATTTTTAAAAACTTCGCTGCTGTGGCAGTGCAAACAGCATTCATTTTATTGCTCAACTTCGGCATGGGCACATACATACATACATACATAGTTAATTTTTAAAAACCATTTATACAGATGTTATTGATAAAGCTCATGTAACAAATGAGTGAAAATACAAAGAATATCAAAGCTAAAACATTCTGCAATAAATACAATGAAAATGATAAAACTTTGTTTTTAAAGTCAGTTTGAGAAAAGGAAGAATATTACATAAAGTGAACTAATTACATCTAGAATAAGCAACTCAGCATTTGGTACAATCATCATCCTAGTGTGAGGACATTAACCACCACACGTAGCCGCTGACAGTAAGCTGCAGCTGAAAGACAAGGCGCTGCCGACCCTGCAGGCGCTGGAAGCACCTAACACCATCACCATCAGTGCTAGTCGTTCAACGCACTGAAGTTCAGAGCAGATTTAGTGTTGTCAAAGAAAGCAAATTACAACGGATTTAGGAGACAAGGAATTTGTGCTCTGGCCTTTAGATGGGGGTAGGAGCACTGTAAAAATACAGGGCAACGAACTGCAAAACGATGTACAGGATCCCTAGCACTACCTTAAAACTTTCTGCCAAGAAATAGTGGCCTGCCTCGTAACTATTTGAGGACTACAAAGTATCCACTGGTCAGGATTAAGCTTTCCTAATGGAAAGAAGGGGGATGCTGAGACAGCCCAACTAGAGGAAGGATACGTGGAAACATATAAATATTCACATTAAACACAAGGCAAGTCCAGGTTCAACGACACTGGGGTTTTTTTTTTTGTTGGCTTAGCACCTACTTGGAAGTAATCAGGTAACGTAATTTTGAAATTGAAATCTAAATCATGTTTTTGGATGTCATGTGCTACCGCAGACTGTTACATAGGGTGAACTCCTTTAAAGCTCTGTCAAGTCATTGTTATAAAGTTAAAAGGCACTCAAAGAGATGGGATTTGCCTGCTTTACACTGCATGGAAAAACCACTAAAAGTAGCATCTCATTATCACTGTATCCCAGTCAGTTGTGGTCCTCACCCCCTGGAGACAGGGTCTCAAAGTAGCCTCAAACCCATGTGTAGACCAGACTGGTCTTGATCTCCTCATCCTCCTGCCTCTGCCTCCTCAATAATAGGATTACAGGTGTCAGTCACCAGGCTTAGTCACAATTTCTATCAAGTGTTCTTCATGTCCTTGTGTCCAAGCTCATCAAAATTTGCTATTTTTATTTTACATCATGTTTAAAAATGATAGTGCGTTGTTTTGGATGGTTGAATTTAAAATCCAATGTGATTTTAGATGGTTACAATCCCTCACCCGAGAATTTTGGTTACCTTCTGGATCACGGGATGAGCCACACACCTTAAAAACTCAACCTGATTGCCTGGAAGTCAGCAATGTGGCAGCCAGGGCTCCACTCCCTTTCTTCTAAATGAACTCTTCAGTTTTAGAGTAAATTGTACAATAGACTTAGAGTCACTCTCACTTGAGGCAAGATCTGCTATGTAGCTCAGGCTGGCCTTGAACTTGAACTACTCCCCCTGCCTCAGCCTCTCAGGAGCAGGATCACAGGCATGGCCAGCATACCTGACTTCACTCATGTACAACATTCCCTGCCCACCATGCCAACTGCCACCTCCAGTTCTTCCAGTGAGGTAATAGCAGGGCTCTCTAAGCTAAACAATCTTTAGAGCAAACACTTTCCTTTTAGAAACTTAATTAAAATATAAGTTAGATGTACTTATTAGAGACTTTGGTTTATAGAAATAGCATATAAAAGACAAGCTGACCCAGCAAAGAATGAAAACCCCATCACATGCAGAGAAGCTATAAAAATGCAGTATTTCAATTTAAGATGAAAGTAAATCCAAAATACCCGATCCTCTTGATTCAGGAACATGAAGATTTTTTCTTTTTAAAAAGTTGTCTTAGAAACAGGGAGGATAGCAAATAAATTCAGTTTAAATGGTTGTATTAGGAATTTCCAAGAAAGTCACACTTGAAAAATATAAAACCCCACCTAAGCTAGGGTGACCCACACATAATGCAAAATATAACACTCTGCTATAGAAAAACACAACTAAACATGTAAATGGCTTAATTTCATAAAGGTAATGATTCCTTTAGCCAATTGTTTACAAAGGTGGAACAATTCAAAATAATTTTATTTAGTTTTTACAAAGAGCAAGTATAGGAGCTGTTCAAAAATCATGTATTCAGTCAAAATGAAATGTGATGTGTACCGACTGCTGGAGTTGTCTTGCTGTGAGAGAGACGTGAGTCTGTGAAGCAATTTGGATAGATAACCTTTTATAAAAATAGTAGTAGTCTTTAAGTGTAGAATACTGCCTAACTCTGGAAACGCAGGGAGTCAGCATTCTTTAGGTTCAAGGTATTAATTTTTAAATAGCAGCTGAGTGTGTCCTCATGGCAAAGCATAAAGACCTTTATTTTTCCTTGAAAAGGAATTTCAAAATTGTCCTTTCCCCTCACAGTGTCCTAGAATCTAAGGGGCAGGGGAGGGGGCTGCCCTGTATTCCAGCGTTCTCTGAAGCGCTGCTGAAGGAGGCTGTCGGCCCGGGGATAAATAAGAGTTCTAGGTTAAGTCCTTGGCGCTCATCATTCCACAGCAAACCCACATGTTTCTTCGATGGCTGTTAGCAGCTTTTCATAGAGCTTTTCATAGCTTTCATAGGGCGGAATGTCTATTCGATTGAAGCTGTGAATAAGCAAATCAGACTTTATCATTTGTTCAAAACCAGTCAACAGACACAGCAAGTGTGCCGTTACACAGCACAGTGGTCTTGGTGTCACAAAGTTAGAACCAGCAATTCTCTAACACAGACATCATCAGTTTGGGTTTGCTTACTCATTTCTGAATAACTTCAATTTTTAAGTCACAAAAAAGAAGTGCTCATCATTTCTCTTAACCGTCCACTTATGCGCAAGAAGAATAAATGAAAAATCAAATCTGTTTAGAACTATCACCTACCTGCACTGACAGAGGAAAAGCTACAAAAATAACTCACCAAGTGTGGGCTTTTGGCAAGTTGTTCGTGCAGGCATCAATCTGGTGTATGGTAAAGAGCCGTGGGCCTGCAGCACCTGCCAGTGAAAGAATGTGGGTCAGATCACAGCAGGTACATACATCCATCTTCAACACCTCAAAATAAACTAGAACCACAGAATTGGGGAGCACCTTGTATCCATGCACATTAACCTGGTTTTGAGATTGTAAGTGATGTGGGATAAGGCCAGGTGCTATAACATCAGCATTGCAGTCCAAGAGACCTTAACTGAGGTCCTTCTGTCAACTGTATGCCATACAACATCCACATCCCAGAGAGTAGGGCAAGTGCAATACAGAACACATTCTGGTTTGCTTTTTTATTGTTTTGAGACAGCGTCTCTCTATGTAGCCTGGCTATCCTGGAACTTGCTCTGTAGACCAGGCTGTCCTGGAACTAAAGAGATCCATCTAGCCGGGTGGCGCATGCCTTTAATCCCAGCACTGGGGAGGCAAAGGCAGGCGGATCTCTGTGAGTTCAACGCCAGCCTGGTCTACAAGAGCTAGTTCCAGGACAGGAACCAAAAGCTACGGAGAAACCCTGTCTCGAAAAATTTAAAAAAAAAAAAAGAGAGAGAGAGAGAGAGAGAGAGAGATCCACCTGCCTCTGCCTCCCAAGTGCTGGTATTAGAAGCACGGAATACCACCACCAGACTTGCTTTTTTAAAAAAATTTGAAATAGGGTCTTGTTGTGTCGTCCAAGATGGCCTTAAACTCAAGATCCTCCTGCCTCAGCTTCCAGAGGGCTGGGATTATAGGTATATGCTATTATGCCTAAAATACTCATATTTGAATCATATTTAAAAAGATGACAACCTAATGCAAATTTAGGCTTTATAACTCAAACTGAATTGAGCAAAGAGTAGCAGTCTACAGGATGCACCTCAGTCAGCACACATTCCCCATTCAAACACCCAAGAGAACTACAATGCTAAGCTCCTCAAACAGGGAAGGGCAACACAACTTCAAGTAACTTTTGCCAGGCTTTCCGAGTGCTCTGTGGGCAATCACTGATGAGTTATGTACCGGTCTCACTTTGTGGTTCTCCCTCCTCACCAGCAGCTTTGAAAACGAAGGGCTTAAAGGTAAAGGAAGCAATGGCCACCAAATGAAGCACCACAATCATTAGCAATGTTACCAACTCAACCAAAACTCAAACAGCTCATTCCACAGAAAAAGATTCTGAAAATTGAAGGCGGTTGTAAATCGATGCTCTGAAGCCAGGCAGTAAACTCTGACCTAACAGATGGTGTTCACAATTTACGATGCCTCCCTCTATTAAAAGAAAAGCGAAGGAGGCATCCCAGGTGCATAAAGGTGACCAGAAAGTGGAAAGCAGAGCGTCAGCACACGTGTTTCTACATGTAGCACCCATCACAACCACAGAAGCCTTCAAAAAAGCCTCTCTGGAAGGAGCTGAGACAGGAGGTACAAAAGAGCGAGAGTCAAAGAAAATATTTATAACCACTGCGCTTATACAACAGCAACATACACCAAACGCTGCTACCCCACCCTATCCTACCCCTGCGAGAGCAGATGCCAGGTACCTCCCTGCCCATCCCTCAGCCCCTTACCTTGTAGTGCTTTGAAGCCCTGCAGAGGCACTCGAGAGGACCCTGTCACAAACTGGAGTAGCCGTGCCCGTCGCTCTTCATCAAAGAACTCCACAGCTTTCCAGAACCACTTGACAACATTGCTGTCTGGTGTACAGTGTTTTAACCGGGTGTTGACCTTCCAGTCACTCACGTCAATTTTGCCAAGTCCACAAATAATGAGCTGTTGGAAATATTTGCAAGAGTGGTCAGCAGTGGACACCAAAGTCCTCTGAGATTTGCAATGAGGATACCCTCAAGTGGCACACACCACCTGTAAATCTTTTCAAAGCGTACCCAACCGACCTCCATGCTGCAGATTCTGTGTATGTCAGGGCAGTCAGGTCTGTACCACCTGACCCTGGGGGGGTCTGTCAATCACTGCAATAGACTCTCACAACATTCAATAGTTTCAAAACAGAATTCTAAAATCTTAAAAACTAGACAGAAATCATGTGTTTTTCTCTTTGACATCCTGACACAGTCAATACATATGGACTGTACATAATTTTTTTTTTCTTTTTTGGTTTTTCGAGACAGGGTTTCTCTGTGGTTTTGGAGCCTGTCCTGGAACTAGCTCTTGTAGACCAGGCTGGTCTCGAACTCACAGAGATCCGCCTGCCTCTGCCTCCCGAGTGCCGGGATTAAAGGTGTGCTCCACCACCGCCCGGCACAAAATTATTTTGATACCAGTAACACATCTCTATAGAGACTAATACTAATCTTTATACGTATAATGTAACATGTTTACTTGATTCACTTAATTGTGTGTGTGTGTTCATGACCACATGCCACAGTCCACAGGTGGAAGTCAGAGGACAACTTTCAGGACTCATTTTTCTCCTACCATCTAGGTCCTAAGAAATGAACTCAGGGCCGGGCGGTGGTGGTACACGCCTTTAATCCCAGCACTCGGGAGGCAGAGGCAGGCGGATCTCTGGGAGTTCGAGGCCAGCCTGGTCTACAAAGGGAGTTCCAGGACAGGCTCCAAAGCTACAGAGTAACCCTGTCTCGAAAAACCAAAAAATAAAATAAAAGAAATGAACTCAGGTCATCAGACTTGTTGGCAAGTGCCCTCACCTGTTAAGTCACCTTGACAGCCCACCATCTAATGTTTATAACAGTAAATTATGAGAGTTTATAAGTCATAATGTAACCTGTGTAGATTTCATATACTTGATTTTGATAATCTAGCATTAAGTATTAAAATTATATGTATCTTTCTAAAAATTTACATAATTTCAATAGTGATAAAACTATACTGTAAGTCTCACCCCTACCAAATAAAATCCGCCCCCTAAAAAGCTTTCATATGTTTCTTTTTTTTTTTCTTTTCTGTTTTTTTGAGACAGGGTTTCTCTGTAGCTTTGGAGCCTTCCTGGAACTTGCTCTGTAGACCAGATTGGCCTTAAACTCACAGAGATCCATCTGCCTCTGCCTCCAGAGTGCTGAGATTAAAGGTGTGCACCACCATTGCCAGGCCCACATGTTTCTAAAACAGTGAATTCAGACCACAAAAGATGCCTCCAAAATCCTGTCCTTCAGAAGAACATCATTTACAATGCAAACTCCTGATTTACAATATAATCAGATTAAAAAGGTCTTGTGTCTCAGATGCACTCCACTTGGCCACTCTCTGTGCGCCCCCTTCCCTTTGGTCATTTCATTATTCAATCACAGAAGGAATGGGGATAGCACTGAGTCAACCAATTGCTTGCAAACAGGTCTATAAGAGACTAGCAGGTCTGGCAAGATGGCTCAGTAGCTAAGAGCACTTGCTGCTCTTCCGGGGGGAAATAGTTTACCAAGGTGGATGGCTACAAACACCTATAACTCCAGGTCCAGGGAATCTAAAATCTCTGTTGCCCAGGGTACCTGCACTCTCATACATATATCCACATGCACACACACACAAACACTACACATAATTAAAAAATAATAATATATATGAATACAGCCAGTAATATTAATAAATAAAATTATTTAAAAATAATTTGTAGGCTTCAAATAAGTGTGCTCTTTCCTAACCACTAGAAAAATTGGTAGAATAAAACCTTTTTTATGTACTTTTCTTTAGACAGACTTGATATGTAGCCCAGGCTGGCCTTGAATTTTTAATCTTCACATCTCAGTCTGAGAGCTGTATTTATTATAGCCATGCACCACCACATCCAGCAGTCTCACTATTTCTTTCATGAAGGTCAGTATTAAGTTGGATGTGTTTCCTGTGGTACTCTAAAGGTTGGCTTCACACAGAAGGGAATACTAATAGTTCAATACAGACCTAATTTTTTTTAAAGATTTACTTATTTATTATGTACACTGTTCTGCCTGCATGTGTATCTACACCCCAGAAGAGGGCACCAGATCTCATTATAGATGGTAGTGATCCACCATGTGGTTGCTGGGAATTGAACTCAGGTTCTCTGGAAGAACAGTCAGTGCTCTTAACCTCTGAGCCATCTCTCCAGCCCCAAGACAGAGCTAATTACTTGTTTTTCTATGGGTGTTTGAAAAGGTCTAGGGATGGCTTAATACTGCATAATTTATCCTATTTCATTTCTTTTAAATGCTTTCTAGCAAAGTGAGCACAAATCCAGCTGAATTTAGTATTTTATTCAAATGTTAAGAGAAAAAGTAATGCAATTATACTTAAATAAGCCAATTAAATCAAAAAATGACAAAAACTGGGAAGAAGGCCAGACAGCAAGATGGATCAGTAGGTAAAAACTCTTCCAGAACCACATAAAGATGCAAAGAGAGAACTGACTTCACAAAACTGCCCTCTGACCTCCACAGATGAACCACGGGAAGAATTCTAATTGGGAAGAATATTTATGTGACATGAAAAGAGAGGCCAGGGATGACAAGTAGCTTAGCTAGGGAAGTACATGAATCCTGGACTCAATCCCAGCATTCAGAAGGAAGCGGAAGGACAGAAGTTAAATGTCATCATCACTTTAATCTCAGTACTCGGGAGGCAGAGGCAGACGGATCTCTGAGTTCGAGGCCGGCCTGGTCTACAGAGCAAATTCCAGAACAGGCTCCAAAGCCACAGAGAAACCCTGTCTCAAAAAAACAAAAACAAAAATAAACAAACAAAAACCACAAAACCACACAAAAGGTCATCCTCATCTATGTATTTAGATCCACTCTAGCTACAAAGAAGGAAAAGGAAAATATAAATTAAGAATGCTTTTCAACAACAAGGGACTAGAGAGATGGTTCAGGCTTGGAGAGCTTACTGCACCTGCAGAAGAGTTAAGACTGGTTCCTAGCACAAATGTCAGGCACTAACAATCACCTGTACTCCAGTTCCAAGAGATCTGATTTCTCTGCTCTGAGGCTACCTGAACCAATGTGCATACGCACACCCCATCCCCCCCATTCACATACACATAAATAAGAAAGATTGCTTGCTACCCACAGAAATTCTGAAGCCCAAAATATTTTCCTACAAGAATTCTCAGGCTGTTGAAGCATGAAACTCTGAAAGCATTAGAAAGCACCACTAAAGCCAGCAAGAGAGTTCCCAGACTTCCTCAGTGCACCACATTGTATCAGAATAGTAACCCACTGACCTCCAGCTCCTTCTCATCAAATGTCTTCAGCAAATGCTGTGGAATGACTTCATTAAATCCCTTCTGCAGTGCCAGGAACTGAGCTTCTATGCCTCGGAGAAATCTCCAGTTTACATAAAGCCTGTAAACATTAGGCAGGGGCATCATGTGACTGCATACATTCAGATTTGGTAATTATCATAAATATCTATTTCAGCAACACTTTAAAGCAGCTATCATCACAATTTTAGTCCAACAGACATAGGCAGGCTGCAGAGTCCTGCTCATAGGCACAAGACCCTGGGTTCAATCTCCAGTTCAGAAGAAAAGCAAAACAAAACAAATCAAACAAAAAAATTTAGTCTAATGTCTAAAAAAGTTTAAGACTAATAGGGACAAATGGATCCTAAGTGTGGAGACAATTCAACATCCTTAAAAAGTGGTACCCTTCCACCACTAGCTGGCAGCATCAATGAGGGGCTCTTCAAACCAGGCCATAATGTAACAGACTTGTAATCCCAGTTACTAGGAAGGCTTAGAGGGGATCAAAAATTTAAGACCAGCCTGGGCTATAAAGTGAGTTCAAGCCAGACTGGACACTCAGTGAGATGTCTTAAATTTAAAAGAATAAAGAGGAGGGTATACAGCTCAGTGACAGAGTCTTCCTGATATGTAGGAGGCCTTGCATTCAGCCCCCAGAACTGCTGACTGATTAAAAAACTCTTCAAATCAGAGAACTTCCTAGTAAACAGAAAGTCCACTAGAACTCAGGGTCTGAAATTCAACCCCTACCACCAAAATTATTTCATTATAATAACTTAATAACAGTCCTTTTCAAAAACTTTTAATGCTTTTTTTAAAAAAATAATTCACATTCATTGGATTTTGTCTGCATATATGTCTGTACAAGGATATCAAGTCCCCTGGAGTTACAGGCAGTTGTGAGCCACCATGTGGGTGCTGGAAATTGAACCCAGGTTCCCTTGGAAGAGCAGCGAGTGCTCTTAACCACTAAGCCGTCTCTCCAGCCCCAATATTTTTCTTAATTTATACGACACACGTCAACAAGAACAGAGAGTCCAATCAATTTACACTGACCATTCCCAGGGCAGGGTCATTTATGAGTACGTGAGGAGCTCTGTCCGTTTATACAAGAGAGCAGGAAAGGAGGCAGGGAGTGAACTAGCAAAAGCCAGAGCAGGTGTTGCTAGAGCAATGCTCACTGCTCCCCAGAGGCTGTGAAATCGTGGAAGAGGGCAGCCTGCCAACAACAATGCATGAATACTATTATCTTCTGTGAAACTTTCCTTCTACCTTTTAGATTTTATTTTTTGAGAAAGGGTCTCACTAATAATATATGTTTTAATATGATTTGCATGATGTATAAATATGGGTATTATTGGGTCTCACAGGCTGGCTATAGGACAACTAAAGAAAGAGAGTTGACTTCACAAAACTGCCCTCTACCCTCCGCATATGTCCTCTTGCCTCCTGAGCTCACAGGTATGTACCAACATACCCAGCTCGAAAACATTTCTGTAGTTTAACTAAATATCCATATTCATACTTAGGTGCAAGTCTAATACTCTCTTACAGAATGGCGTTGTTTGGTGGAGCCTAGGATGCCCAGTGTTTCACTTCAATCAGAAGTATGCAGCAGAAATCAAGTTAGCCAAAAGTATGCATAGACCTTCACAGAGGAAATGAGAGATGGCGCAGCAGTTAAGCGCACAGGCTACTTTTCCAGCAGACATGGATTTGATTCTCAGCACCTACATGACAACTCACAACCATCTATAAATTCTAGTACCAGGGAATCTGATGCCCTGATTTGACCTCCATGAGTACCAGGCATGTACATGTTACATAAACATACATGCAAAAACCCCCACTCATATCCAAACAAAATCAAACAAAACAGGCACAAGTCAAGCATGGTGGCACACACCTGCTATTCCAAGATTTGGGAGGTAGAGGCAAGAGAGTCAGGAATTCAGGGTCATTCTCAGCTACACAGTAAGTTAAAGGCCAGTATGGGCTACATGAGACCCTGTCCCTAAAAGGGGTAGGGGGAAGCCTAGCAGCTTCTTTTGCATTTTGGAATGTCAACACCCCATAAGAAAGAAGCCTCTCTTACTGAAAGACCAAAGAAGGGAGCAGTCTTTGATAGCACACAGGAGACCAGTGAGCTCAGGTAAAGCCAGTCATTTGAACCATCCTAGTTGAAGCCTCACATCTCAGAGTCAGAGGCCCACCTTGGTCTCTGAGCCCCAGCCGGTGGCTTATGAAACAGCAGTGCACCATACCCACTTTCTCTACCCAACTACCACGCCAGAAATAATGGAACTAGTCAAGGGTGGGCTTTTTGTTTGTTTCTCGAGACAGAGTTTCTCTGTGTAGACCCCTGGCTGTCCTGGAACTCACTCTGTAGACCAGGCTGGCCTCAAACTCAGAGATCCACCTGACTCTGCCTCCCGAGTGCTGGAATTAAAGCTGTATGCCTTACCATCAACTGGCTCTGCCACCATGCCTGGCAAGAGTAGGGTTTTTTAGGTTATTAAGTTCCACGGAAGTCTGTTGCAATAGTAAGCAATATTTCCTAAACACTTAGATGTTTTCCTATATTGATGTACTAGTATTTTTTTTTTTAAATTCAAGTGTTTACCTGACATATTCTTTTTTATTTTCTTCAGTAACAGGGATACTTTTGCCATTTGGTTTGAGTTCATGCTGAATAATTTCGCCATATGCATTATGTTCAACACAGAAGGTATGGTCCAGAACACCTGTGATATCATTTTCACTGGATAAGAAAAAAAACAAAACAAACATGCACAGACATGTATGCTGGTAAAATATCCATACACATAAAATAAGAAATATCTTAAAAACCTTTTTAAGTAATAACATGGTCTGGAGATATCTTAGTGGTAAAGTCCTTTGCCTAGTATTCACAAGGCACTAGTCTCCCTAACTTTCAAAAATCTGAGATGTGTAGGAGAACAGGGATGGGGGCTAGGAGGTATGACTGGTTCTATTATAATCACAAACCACAAGTCATAAAGTTAGCATTTTCTATGCATATTTTAAATTTTAAAAAGTATATTAGTTTTGTAGTGTTTCTTTTGGTTTTACTGTTTGTTTTTAAAAGTGTATTATTATTATCTTACATGTATGGGTATTATGCCTAGATGTATGTCCATGCACTATGTATGTGCCCAGTACTTGATGAAACCAGGAAAAGGCTATGGATCACCTGAAATGAAGTTACAGGTGGTTGTGAGCCACCATATGGTTGCTGGGAATCTAACCTAGGTCCTCTGAAGAGCAGATGCTACTAGCCACTGACACACCTCTCCAGCTTTTGAGATAGCATACCAATATGTTTTGGAGGCTGGCCTTGACTCCTCAGCCTCCTAAGTGCAGGCTTGATAGGGGGAACTATCAAACACAGCTTGTATTTTTAAGATTTACTTTCATTATTAATTGGAGATATGTGTCTATGTGTGTGTGCAAGTGCTCAAAAAGGTTCCCTGGAACTAGAGCTACAGGAAGCTGTGAGCTGCCTGACATGGGGGCTGGAATCAAATTCAAGATCTGTCATTCTGCTCTTCACTGCTGAGCCATCTCAGTAGTTTCCGTATGTGCCTATATGACTTTATGTAGATTGTGTGGGTGCAGGTGGCAGTGAAGGCTCAAGAGGGCATTGGATCCCTGAAACCAGACTTGTCAGCTGTGAGCTGCCTCATGAAGGGTCCTGGGACGTGAATCTGGGTCCTCCGCAAGAGCAGTTAGTGCTGTCAACCACTGAGCCTCTCTCCAGCCCCTAGCTTGTATCTTTTGAAAGGTTCAGATTCTAGCTATGATAAATAGATGTAAGATTCAATACGTACAGTATCCACACCAAACTATTATGAAGGTCTGGATCAACTAACTCCATGTCGTCTAAAGTAATTGACTTCCCAAGCAACTGTTTATAAAAAGGCAATGTGAAGCCACCATCAATATAATGTCCATGGAACACAGCCATTCCCATTATTCGTCCAACGAAGTGGAAATAAGATAAATGTTCCTGAAATGGAAGAAAAAAAAACGTGATATAAATACTCAAGTTAGAAACTACCCAGGAAATTGTCTATAAAGAGTAAATATTTAAGCAACATTTTTCCTTTGTTCATCTCCTTCCCTCTCCCTCCTTTCTTGGTTGTTTGTTTCAGAGACAGGGCCTCACTTGTAGCTCAGGCTGGCCCTGAATTTAGGATCAGGGCCTTATTTTCTCCAGTGCTGGGATTTAGATATGGGCCACCATGCCAATGTCTCTCTCTCAAGGCAAAGGCCCTTTAAAAAAATGATTCCTTTACAACCTGTGCAAAGCTACTTGCACATGCTTTTCTCTGAGTATCTTGTCAAGGAATAAAGCTTTTAATCCTAACACCCTTGCTTCCTTGACTAGCCAGATACTGAATTTCAGGACACTGGATTTAAGAAAGGGATCTGGTGTCACACCTGGATCATTCTGTCAGCTACTGTTTAAACACAAAGTAATTAGTCCCTGTAGGACTAGTCCACACTTGGACATCCAAGGATAAGAACAGTATGCAGCAGGAGTACCTATGAGGAGGACATCAAGGTGATGAGACCCAGGGGTCTGTGTCCACTCCTGGGAAGCACCCAGCAAAGGTCAACTTACAATCACATGGGCTGTAGTGAGCTGCCCAAGAAGCAGCTTCACCTCCAAGTCTCTTTAATAAAGAATTGCCTGATGAGCCAACACCACCACATATAGACACAACTGTTCTTTTGCCATACTGTTTGGTTGATTGGACAGCTGTATTTTTACAGTCTTTTGCTTTTTCATTTAGTAATTTCTTTCATTTAAAGTAATTTTTAATCTCATCTTAAAACATGTTTTATCTTAAAATATTTATTTTTAAATAAACGCATGCTTTCTTTAAAATATTTAAATAAACATAAGCAACGAGAACATTAAAAGTTACCCATAATTTAACACCCAGAGTAAATGATTATTCAGTTTTATGACATAGACCTTCTAAGGTTTTTTTCTTACATATATCTACCAAAGCTGTATCACATTATTATATAACCTTTCACTTAATATCACTTAACATAAAATGAACACATGTCTTTATCACACATCATCTTAATCTCATGCTCCTTAATTTCACAGTATGCCCCTGTGCCCCTGTGTGAAAACATAACTGATTTAATTAGAAAGCAGAAAACTAGAAGTAACTACTAACTTTTGGAGAGGAAGCTGGTTCTGGAGATAAACCTAGGGCCTTATAAAAGCTAGTCAAGCTTACTACCCCTGAACAACAGCTCCAGCACTTTTAAGTATTTAATAATAATGTATTATAGGATTAAAAAAGCATAATTAAATGCTTAATATATAGGGTCTCAGGTAAGTCTTACAACATTTTTCTAAGATGCAAAATATTTTTATTAATTTTTAACAATAAAAATAATTAAGGTTTAAGGCAATGAACTTGCCCACAATCACAAAGATAGTAACTTATATAACAAGAATATTATTCTAGCCGGGCGGTGGTGGCGCACGCCTTTAATCCCAGCACTCGGGAGGCAGAGACAGGCGGATCTCTGTGAGTTCGAGACCAGCCTGGTCTACAAGAGCTAGTTCCAGGACAGGCTCCAAAACCACAGAGAAACCCTGTCTCAAAAAAAAAAAAAAAAAAAAAAAAGAATATTATTCTACATCTTTTGGAGCTTTTTCTTTTTTTTACAGAAAAGGTTTCCTACCACAGTGGAAGCTGCCCTATAGCTGTGTGTAAGGGCCAGGCTAGCCTAGAACTTGTGCCATCTCTTGCTTTGGTCTGGAAAGAACTCGAATCTCAGGTAGGAACCTACACACCTGGAGACTCCATGTCTTTCTAATTTCATCAGCTATGTTCTTTGGTTCCTTTCTGTAGTTGGAGGCCACTTGTTCGTTCCCAGCTTCCCAGAACCAAAACAGTCACACAAAAACTGTATTAATTACAACACTGCTTGGACAATACCTTAAGCATATCTCTAACTCTTAATCTTAAATTAACCCATTTCTATTTTTATATCTTACCACAAGGCTTCCTCTGGCGGCTCCATGGCACCTCACTGACTCCACATATTCTCTCTATATATATCTCTTCCAGCCTGACTATATTCTGTTAAGCCATTGCCCGAAAGCAGCTCCTTTATTCATTAACCAATAAAAGCAACACATGTACAGAAGGACTTCCCATCCCATCTTTCTTTGGTCTTACTATGCAGTTCAGTCTAGCCTCTATCTTCTAAGTGACATGATATGCCACCAGACACATACAACTAGACCCAGATCAAGAAGAACCACTTATATTATTTTATGTCATAATTTAATCAGTCTTCTGTATGGACAACTATGCTGTGTCCATTGGGGGATAACCATTAGTAGATACCCAAGTGTCTGAGTACAGAGCATATGTATAATCATTTACTGGGACAGTTTTCAAGAAGAAGAACTGCTGAACCAGAGGATGTGGCCAGGATCAGGCAAGTGACATTTAAAGATGAGAGCAGAGGGTCCCAGCACATTCACACTACTGTGATCACAGTTCTTACCGGATTAACTGCAGAATCAGGATTGATCTGCAACGTGTAGATATCATCTCTAGAATACTGGAAGAGACCATAGTAAGGATTCAACATTTCATGTGACAGGAGATACAACCATTCCCTAGGGGGAAAGATAAAGGAATTTGTTAGTTGAGCTATGCCATTACTCACCCTAGTGTCATTTCTCAATTTTTAAAGTTATTGTTATGGGTTTGCATGACATGTGTGAGCACATGTGCCATGGGGAGGTCCAAGGACAACCCTGAGGAGTCGGTTTTCTCCTTCCAATTTTTTGCGATTTGGGGACTGGCCTCAGATTGCATGACACCTACTGGACTCTAACCAGGCTGGCCTAAACTCACAGAGATTCACTTGCTTCTGCCTCTCGAGTGCTGGGATCAAGGACCTTGCTCCATTCTGTCCAGTTTCCACAATTCTTTTAAGTTAAAAGAAAATACAGTACTAGCTGTGGTTCTATTAAATCACAACAAAAAAAAATAAATGTTTAAAGATCAAATAAACTTATTATTATACAGTTATTGTTCATAATTTGGAGCAATTTTATTATACTTTAGCATCAGTGAGTATAGCAGTTTAGCTGCTCATGAGATGCTGTAGCCCTATAATTATCACTTTAAAAACTAAATAAAATTTATAGCCCATGATAAATAAAAAATAAAAGGAAGAATGTGTTTTCATTCAAAACATCTACTTCATCTAGAAATCTGCTTCTATCAGGGCAGATATATACTGGTTTCATAAGGATACATAAAACAATAGGCAGACAGATCCCTGAGTTCAAGGTCAGCCTGGTCTACCCAGTGAATTGTAGGAACAGTCAGGGCTACACAGAGACTGTGTCTCAAAACAAAACAAAACAAAAACAAAACAAAGAAAAAAAGAAAAAGAAAAAATAATACAGCATAAATTCTTACTTTTTGGACTGTGGAGTGTTTTGTGGTACTGTTCTAGTAAAGAGATGTCAATGCCTATTTTAACATCTTCTATTGTATCAAATCTAAAGTAAACCATGAGATAAACCCAGAGACTCCCAAAGGCATAGGTAGACACACAGGTCATTCTGTGGGGGTGCCCCACACCACTTCTCTCTCCCTTCTCTGTTGTACTGGAGATAGAATATGGAATATGGAAAAGAGTCTATCAGTTTGAGGGGTAGAGAAGGGCTAGAGTGAAGAGGAGGGAAGTGATGCAATTATAATTTAGTTAAAAATTTTTAATAAAAGAAAAATAACCTAAACAGACAAAAATATTGAAATCCTACAAAAACATAATGGTTATGAAAAAAACTATAAAGAAAATGTTCATTTTTAGATAAAAGGCCGATAAACACAACAGGTACTAGTAAGGCACTAACAATTACAGGACTTGGTGAAAATACAATTTGCTTAAGTTGGACTTACAACAGTAGAACCAAGACAGTCCACACAGTATTTCAGCTCAGGGCTATGGTTCTATTACATTTATTTATATAAAGTAAATGTCACACCTTGATGGGAAAGCTCAGCCAATCACATTTGGCTACGGTGTGGCCGCCTGGGGCCAGGGAAGAAAAACATGGATTCAGGTAAACCCCACCACCTTCTGGCAGGTAACAGTTATTACACCTACAGGTAAGATTTTGATTTAAAAAAAAAAAAAAAAGAGGAAAATGTCGGACAATTTAACCATTCACGGCTTTCAGAGCTTTTTCACTTACACTATGGGTGAGGTTTTACAAGATGCTTATGATATCCCCCTTGTTTGGCTATTTCTTGGGCTTACCTTTTCTCTCGTATTTGGCAGTTTTTTCACAATATGGTTTGACAACAGGAAAATGATACAGTCTTTACAGACTGAATCCAGGATTCTTAGAAAAGAGGTTGAAAATTTAAGGAAGGGCACGGCCGTCTTGGATGATAAGTTTCAGTCGGTTGAGGTAATTTCAAAAACAATTCAGACTGACACCAACCTCCTCAAAAAAGAGATTGGAGTTCTCAGGAGGAGACTAGATCTTTGTCTAATATGACTCTGTCAACTGAGCTAAATTTTGAAAAGGTACAGTCTAATATTAATTCATTTAAGGAGAGATTCGCTGTTCTGGAGGAGGAAATGACTGATTTGGCTCATAAAATCCAGTCAAATAATGAAACATTATTTGAGAGGATTCAAACTACTAAATGTGTAAATCGGACTTTGTCAAAAGGGTACGATTGATAGAATGTCCATCCAAGAAGGTACTATACATGCCATGAGGATTATGTCCAAGGATGAGATATTATCTCTAATGAACAGACTTCATACCTTAGAATCCTCAATAAAGGCATTAAAGCATAATACTGGACAGGAGATTGTCATATCCTGCCAAGACAGGGTAAGATAGTTCCGAAAAGTTTCTTGCCTTTGAAAATGGTATATCAGTTACATTAGGTCTTAGCCAAAGTTGGTTGCCTCAACACTGCAAATGAGACTTTGGGTAATTGCCCAGGTAGTCAGTTGTCTCTGTCATTTGTTACACATTTTGGAAGTTTCTCGTTTGTACTTCCTGGTTGCTCAAGTAATATTACTTCCCTTCTCAGATCTTTGATGGAGTTAAAGATTAGATAATTGTAGTTACCCTCCTCATGATTTAGCTAAACTTAATTTCAATACTTTTAGACTCCTTAAAATAAAATGCTTAGTAAAACTTTTGTTATTTGTTTCTTGCTTAATATTGGTTGCTTGTAATTTTATATTTGGTAACTGTTCCTATTGTATATAGTTGTATTGGGTTTGGTTTGATCTTATTTAGACAAAAGGGGGAGATGATGGGGAAGCTCAGCCAATCACATTTGGCTAGGGTGTGGCCGCCTGGGGACACGGAAGAAAAACCTGGGAATCCAGGTGAACTCTCTCTTCACGCGGTGTCTTGGACATCGGAACTTTTACCCCGTCATGTGAGTTTTCCCGGTTTCCAATTATTAAATTATATTTGTTGTTTTTGAGCTGGTCTGGTTAATTCTAGCTTACCGATGGACTACACCCATCAACACCTGGAAAAATTTTTACAGCATACATGCTATCAGAAATAAGCTGACTTAATGTACAAACAACCAATGAGTTGGACTCAATGTATGATTATGAATATAGTAGAAACAGCACATAATACTTCTCTATTAAAATATTCTAAGGACCACTGTGAGATATAGATGTATATGAGTAAACAAATATGGTGTGGGAGGTCCTTCTGTCTATTTGTTGCTTTATGAATAAAGAAACAGCCTTGGCCTATACCATGGGAGGAGGAAGGTGGAGTCAGGGAGACACCATGGAGCCACAGCCAGAGTCAGACATGCCACTGTCATGTGGAGACACACAGATTAATAGAAATGGGTTAAATTAAGATGTAAGAGTTAACCAGTAAGAAGTTAGAGCTAATGGGCCAAGCAGTGTTTTAATTAATATAGTTTCTGTGTGATTATTTTGGGTCTAAGCTAGCAGGGCATCCAGGAACCAACAAGTGGCTCGCTGCTTACAACACAAATATAGCAAAGTAAGACAAACAAAAGAACATGTCAAGGGAATCAGCACTCAGTTTAGAACTGACAGTGTGAGGCAGAGGAAATAAGATGTGTTGAAGACGAGAGACATACAAACAGAGGCTGCCAGTCCTACACAGAGTCCCGCAGGGCTTCCATGATCCTGAGAGTATAAACTACTCTTCTGACACCATAACCTCATTGTGGATTTCATCTGTATTGCAAACACTATTGAGTTTTATACTTAAATATTCATGACAAAGTTATAATAGGCACATCTTAATTTTGTTTAGTATAAAGATTCACACAGGGGCTAGACAGATGTTCAGCAGTTAAGAGCACTGCCTGCTCCTGGAGAGGACCTGGGTTGTGTTACACTGGCTTGAAATGGTTGTAACTTCAATTCTCAGGAATCCAATAGCCTTTTCTGTCCTCGGTGGGCACTGCATGCACTTGGTACATTCATACACACAGGCAAAACACACAGATTAACTTAAAAAAAAAATCCATATATCATTTACTGCCAAGACTTTACCTGGCAACCCCTCCATAGTCAAGTCCTTCTTCTCCACGAAATTTTATCATTAATCGTTTCCAGAGATCTTTTGGTCTCATTTTCATGACTTGTCTGTATGATTCCTGAGAAACAATTTTAACATATTATCATCAGGTGTTTTAGCCTCTAATTTTGAGTTCTTTTTTTCCAAATTACAAAACTAATTTAACTCATGTAAAATCTGATTTATAAATTTGGTTGATCTAAGTTTAAGTCAGAGGCACCAGTAGAAACTAAATATAAAGCACAGTTCTAAAAGAACGTAAATAAAATAATTAGTATGTTAATTACACGGACAGTTTCATTTTATTTGGAGGACAGGATCAAGACAGACTCTCACAAAGCCCAGGTTGGCCTTGAACACTGTAGACAATGTTGGCCTCTAGATGGGCTAGAATTTGCTATATAAACTAGACTGGCCTTGTTCTTGCAGAGATTCATGTCCTCTAACCCTGAATGCAGGGTTATATAGTTAGGTATGGAGCACATGCCTTCATCTTTTTTTTTTTTAATAGGCCTAATTTACTTTATTTTTCTTGTATAAAATTCCTTTAAATTAGCCAACAGCTGGATCCTGGGTCTTCTGTACAGAGACCCTACTCTGAGTTTTATAAGATCATCTGTGCATTCCTGATAGGAAGACTGGGTGAGCACATCTTTTTCTAGAGGTCTGAGATAGCTGCAGGTCTTGGGAGATGGTATCAAAGATGGCTCTGGTAAAGCTGACTGGGGTGGCCACTGCCAATACTGGCCATCAATGGTTTCCTGGACACAGGTGCTAAGACAATATCAGTGCCTCTACACTAAAGGTCTGTTACCTTGCTTGGGACAGTATGGATTCGATTATCATGCTCCCTTGGTAGCCTCTGTGTACCAAGACAATGGAGATTATCTAAAATGATGAGTGTTTGAATGGCAGTGGCTACTCTTACTGTTATACTTAGCACTAACATCAATGTCACCGTTATAGTCTCCATTTGCTAACAAATGCCTTCTTGAACCTGTTCCACCAGTCAGTACAAGTCTATTTCTAAACTGTCTTAATCTTTACCTTAACCATGAAGGATACCCCAAAAAGTTAACTTTGACACTGATGGGTAGGGAGAAGAGAATCTCTGGCTAGCGACTTGATTTTTTTAAGATTTATTTTTATTTTTATTCATGTACATGTATGGGTATGACATACCCATATTTTAATTTTTATTCATGTGCATGTATGGTTGAAGCCATTGTATTCCCTGAATCCTGAGTTACTGGAAGTTGTGAGCCATCTGACAGAGGTGCTGGAAACTGAGCTCAGGTCCTCTAGAAGAACAAGCGCTCTTAACTGCTAACCTGTTTCTCCAGCCCCCAATCTTTTCGGTTTTGACCACATAGCCCAGCATTGTGACAGGATCTACTTTTTGTCTCAAGTCTTGCCTCCTCGACAAGCTCCAAGACTCCAACTTTGGCCATGACTGTGATTCCAGCTCCAGAGTTCACTTGCAGAGCCTCTGAAGATCTGCTTCCCAAGAACCTGGAGCTTCTGGACACTTTAGTGCAAAAGCATCACCTACTATTTACTGTTTTCCAGGTGGGACGCTCTTTCCATCATTTTGAAATACAAATGACAACTATAAACAAGGCCAGAACTGCTCTGAGAGACAAAAGTTCATAAGGAGACAGATCTCTGTGAGTGGGAGGCCAGTCTGATCTACAGAGAGTTCCAGAACAACTAGGGCTACATAGAGAAACTACCTCAAAAATAAATAAACAAACAAACAAATAAATAAATAAGGAAGGAAGGAAAAATTAATGAGAATACTTTTACTTCAATCAGATATAAATCTCAAAAAATGTCTCCTTAGAAAGAGTGAGACAAAGTCCAGGCATGATGGTGCATGACTTTAATCCCAGTATTATTTGGGAGGCAGAGGCAGGTAGGTGTTTGAGAACATCCTAGTCAACATGAAGAGTTCCAGGCTACTTAGAGTTATACAGTGAAACTGTTTCAAAACTAAGAGAAAACAAGTAAAACACTAAATTTAATTTTCTTCTAGTTGAAATTAAGGCTTATATATTTACCTCAAAAATCTCCTCCCTAGAAACCTCAATACGGCAGTGGCCAGCCTGAGGTTGTTGTTGGGAAAGTTCTTGCCGCAAGATTTTTAGTTTCTGAACCAAGTCTCGTTTGTACCTTGGCACTGTCAGACACTCAGTGTCATCGGGACATAATGACACCACTTGCTGCTGTTGTTGGTCTTTCAACTGGTTCTGACGACTGGAAATAAGCAGAAGTATTATTAAAATGCCTGAGAACATAAAAGATTGCAATTCTAGATTTAAATCATAATCAGAATGTAAAAGAAATTTATCATTTCCTAAGCCTAATATTGGGGCATATCATCAGTCTGATAAAACTGGTTACTGAGGTTCTATTCATGAAACCTTATGCAGATGCTAAGACCAATTGTCCAGGCACAGTTTCCTCCACATTGTCCCATCATTCGATTTAAAATTCAGGTGGGTGCCAAGCACTGTTTGTCATCCAGAGACCGTTTTTCTGGACAAATGAAACAGAAATCTGAACTGACAGCTTGATGGAGATCCTTCCTCCTACAACTGTTCCAGTCTAAAATACAGAATAAAACAGTAAAGTAGCCTGTCTCCTCAGCTATATTAGGGTGTAGGGGCCATTATATAAGGGATGATGTCTACACTGGTCAGAAGACAGTGGGGATGCCAATCTGCTCACTGTAAGTTCTCTGACAACGTCCAGAGACCTTATCACACAAATTATTTTCGTGAAATAAGTAAGCCTGATAAACAGAAAGGATTCAAGTTGTAGTCTTTGTTCATAGTTGATTTTTAAAAGCTTCCTTTAGTTTTTAAGGTAGAATTTCTGTGATACCATTCAAAACAACAGGAATAGTGTAAAGGATGAAAACAGGAAAAGGAAAGGGGAAAGACCTTCCACATCAGGCTGAATTCAGATCTCAGCTTCAGCACTTTTTATGTACTTCAGGCAAGCTGTGACACTGTCTGAGGCTCCACTTTCCTTACCCATGAAGACAGGACTGAACGTAGACAGCACGAGGAATGCTTACCCAGTGCTCAGGGCACAAGCAGAGTCAATGTTAGTTATTTTAACCACTATGATTGACATAGTTACTTGTTGTTTATTAAATTGTATAAAGTATGCTTTTCAGCAAGTTTTTTAATAGGGTTTCTAAGAAGGATATTTGTCCTTGGCTAGGTGATTTACTGAGCCATAATGACAATATTTGCAATAGTTTAATAATCTCATTCTGGATATTATATATAATATATACACATTTAGGAGTGCATATATTATATCATTACATTAATTATATATTCATATATTTATTCAATGATGCTTATATTTTAATATTATATACTGTATTAATATATTACATCGATAATATATTTAATAATGTCATATCCTGACATTATATATACATAATGTCTCATATATATACACACACACACACACATATATATATAATATGCTAAGGCCTCATATGCAGGAACTATTTAACTTCGTAACATTAAAAACATCTCTTTAAAGGGAGTCACCACTGTATCTCAGGAGGGATTCTGAAGGAGAGAAATGAGGATGTTGAGGGACCCACACCAGTACAGGCTGCCCTCATGAGCACGTTACACACACAAGCATACTGCAGACTTCTAACAGGCCACTTCTCCCATTGCTTCCTCTCAAAAAACTAATTCAGGCTCTTCTTGGTTTAAATTCAAAATTCAGCTCTAAAATGTAACTTGCCCACTCTATTATTTTCTGGCTTGCATAATTACCCTCTCAATGATTTGTATAAGAATCTGAATTTTTTTCCTCACTTCCTAAAATGTTGAAACAGGAAGAACAAAATTTAAAAAAAAAAAATTGAAATCAAAGCAATCTACAAATATTTGTTAATGTTATATATATATATATATATAAAATCCATACATAATAGGTCCTTAAAATTTAGACTAATAGTTAAACTAACTTCATTATTTTATTATTTGACTGACAGCCAAAACATTTGCTCCAAGAACATTTTTTTTTTTTTTTTTTGCCATTCACACACACACACCATCCCTCTGACTGTATGAGCTTAAAAAAATTATACAAAGTTAGAAAAAATACATTATAAGGCAGGCATGGTACCTCCATACTAGAAGTCAGGTCATTCTCTACTACATAGATAGTAGTTCAAGGTCAGGCTGGGGTATATAAGACTCTGTCTGGAAACAAACACACCATGGCAGAGCTATTGAATAAGGTAACAATGTATTTAGTCAGGCCTGGTAATGTGGGCTAGCTACTCAAGAGGCTAAGGCACAGGATTCCAACTTCAAGGACTGTTAAGGCCACAGAGTACAGGACCATCCTGGGCAACTCAAGGATGCCCTGTCTCAAAATAACACACACATAAAGAATAAGCTTACCACATGAATAGCTAGGAAAATGAAAATTAAAGATGCCCAGCCCTCAGAAAACTGAGGGAGGAGGATAAAAAGTTCAAAGCTAACCTAGATTATAAAACCAGTTCAGGAGGCCTGAGCAACAAAGATAAAATTTATCTCCAAACAAATTATCACAAAAAACATAATTTAATATCATCATAGGCCTGTTGTGGTGACATACGCCTTTGATCTCAGCACTCAAGAAGCAGAGGCAGGCAGTTCTCTATGAGTTCAAGGCTGATGTGGGAGTTCCCTCTGTGTGCTGTGATTACCATTAATGAATAAAGAAACTGCCTTGGCCTGTTGATAGGGCAGAACTTAGGTAGGCAGGGGAAAACTGGACTAAATGCTGGGAATAGGAAGGCAGAGAGAGAGAAGCCATGAAGCCACCATCAAAGACAGATGCTGGAACTTTAGCCGGTAAGCCACTGCCATGTAGTGATACACAGATTAATGGAGATGGGTTAAATAAAGATGTAAGAGTTAGCCAATAAGAAGATAGAGCTAGTGGGCCAAGAAGTGATTTATTTTTTATTTTTTAAAAAAGATTTATTTATTTATTATGTATGCAACATTTTGCCTCCATGTATGCCCACATGCCAGAAGAGGGCACCAGATCTCATTACAGATGCTTGTGAGCCACCATGTGGTTGCTGGAAATTGAACTCGGGACCTCTGGATGAGCAGCCAATGCTCTTAACCTCTGAGCCATCTCTCCAGCACCCCAAGAAGTGATTAATACAGTTCTTATGTGATTATTTTGGGGGTCTGGACAGCCAGGAAACGAACAAGCAGCCAAGTGGCCTGCTGCTACAAATTGGCACCCACGTGGCCAACTAAATACACATAAAACCTGAGAGGGCTTGAAAAGGAATTCTAAATTAAAAAAAAAATTACAGAGCTTAACACAGCTTCTTGCGGTTTGCTGACAGCATGCTACAGCTCCTTTAAGAGAGGTTGTCCTGGGCTGGAGAGATGACTCAGAGGTTAAGAGCATTGCCTGCTCTTCCAAAGGTCCTGAGTTCAATTCCCAGCAACCACATGGTGGCTCACAACCATCTGTAATGGGGTCTGGTGCCCTCTTCTGGCCTGCAGGCATACACACAGACAGAATATTGTATACATAATAAATAAATAAATTTAAAAAAAAAAAAAAAAGAGAGGTTGTCCTGACTTAGCAGCAGCAGCAGCAGGAAAAAAAACGCGCTGCCATTTTAAAATGCCGTCTTTCTGGGCCATGCTGCCATGAACCAGCATGACCTCTGGCTCTTTCGGGAGACTGAGCATCTGGATGGGGTTTGTGGGCAGTGTGCTGTGGCCTGCTTGATGGCAACTTGGACCGGCTGTTTGCCTGGAAGTGGGGCAGCTCAGAGGCATAAACAGCTCTGCCATGCTAGACTATGCAGAGCAAGCAGGCGTACCATATATATCATAGTAATGGCACAGCTTACATTTTAGACTGGGCAAGCAGGAAATACTATATAAACCCTAGTAATGGCGCAGTTTAAGTTTTAAGAGGCGCTTAGCATTTTAAAAAACGCTCCTGGACAGTAAAGAATTACAGATATACAATAAAGACAAATCCAGATAAAAAAGACCTGTAAATGGGTCACAGTGTTGGATAAATGTATGTAGGCATGGGATAGACAAGAAAAATATAGTTATAAAAAGAAGTAAAGTCTTTAAAGAGACAGAGTACAGACAGCCAAAGATTAAAAGACGTAAACAAAGATTAAGACACATAAAGATGGAAAATTCACAGAGTCTGAATTATGTATATTATTGTGTTATCTTTGAATTTTTTGACTGTGAATGAGCTAAGTACAGATAGACATTTCATTGAATGGGCTGTTAAGCTAAACCACATGTATATTATAAAGGTATCATGACTTCCAAGTTTGGGTCTAAGGATATGTTACTTTGGAAAAGAGGTTCTTTTGTTTTCACAGATGAGAACCTGTGGATTGCTTCCAGACCAATATGGTTTGATGGAACAAGACACCCTGAAAGGTTGCTATGAACATCCCCACAAAGAAAATACTTCACTCAATAAACAGCAGGAAGCAGTTTGTAGAATCTATGCCCATATTCCCAAATATTGTCTATAAATGTTTGTTTACATTTAAAGGGGGATATGATATAGATATGAATAGTATGCATTTGTATGGATCTTGGTTTATCGATACAAATTTAAGGTTAACTTTGTTATATGTATATTCCTGCTCTTGATTAAGGTATTGTGATTGTGTAGTTCATTTTAAGATGTAATGTATAATTAAGAAATATAGGTTAATAGATACTCATCTATAATAGTCAAGCTTGTAGTCATGTTAAATTTTCTAGATGGACAAATATATATATATATTTCAGATGGATAGGCATTCTTCAAACCTTTCAAAGACTATGGTATATGGCATTTAAAATGTTTTAAGAGCTTAAGACTTTTCATGACAGTGAGACACATATGCTCCTGCCAGGCTACAGCAATTAATACAAGGTCAGCCTGGGTTATTCCTTGAGAATGCATCATAAAAATAAACCAACATTATAAATTTAAAGGAGCAGATACTCTTTCACATTTATTACAAAAGCACAGATATGTCCCCTTATTTAGACTAATATTTCCACATGTACTGTATGACATAGGAATCAAAACTTACTTTAAAACTAAATGTAAGTTAGCAGAGAGTCGAGGATCTGTAAATTGTGTTGTTCTGTTGTTATGGTCAACGAAATAAACTCTGCCTGTTGCGGTATTGCGGATCTCCCATCCTGGAGGCAAAGGACCGAGCTCTTCACAATTGATGTTGCTAAGATCCCTGCAAAACAAATATACAATAGAAATACCTCATTGCTGGGCCTGCTGAGCCAAGCAAGTGTATGTGACACACAGCAATTCCATGAAGTCTGAGAAAATGTATTGTTTCAGAAACTTGAGACGTTCAGCTGGAATCTTTAATTCCCAATGGTTTCCCAAACTTGCACATTCAACACCCAGTCCCTAAATGGCCCAGAACTTATCACAGTCTGCATTTTAGTAAGTTCCTAGGCTTTAATGTAATACACATTTTGAATTCAAACAGAGCAATCACAGTACTTGCCAACATAAACTATACTTCAATATTTGTTTGACATAAAGTATTGTTTTACAAGCATCAATGGGTATTAAGAAATTTCTCTTCACTATTTTCTTTCTTTACTATATCATAAAGTTGGTGCAAACAAATATGCATGCCATGTGTGACTGTATGCTCTCCAACAAAGCAAAACTGGAAACATTACTGAAATCCTGATGCTGGAAATAATCATAGTATATATATATATTTTTTTAGTAAGATAACTACATTATTTTGAATTTTGAAGTCTATAAACTTCATGAAAAAAAACCTGGTAAAGACACTTAAGAAAAATGCTTTTAGACTTACTGCTGAAACAAAGAAAAACTCAAGTAATTTTAAAAGATGAGGACCACTGTTAGCACATCACACACCATAAGGATGTACAGGACTGTAAAGAGCAATACAGCTGAACACCCTGAGGTGGCTGGTTGGGGTGTGCACAAAGGCATGGAAGTTCCTAGCTCCCTTCTGACTGTTCAGAAACTAGCAACAACATTGCAAATTTTCATCCTCTGCTCTGCTAGATCAACATCTTCTACAGAGAGACCATCCCAGAGTGCTCGAGGTATTGGTGGCTGCATGTGAAGATGTACAGTATCTGCTGAGGTCATTTCCAACTCTCACAGATTTCTTCAAACGGTGATTGTGACTTCTGCTTTTACATCAGGCATGGTGGCATACAAAAGCAATCCTAGCACTCAAAGGCTAAGGAAATAGGAAATGTGCCAAGTGCAAGCCAAGCCTAGGCTATACACCAAGATCGTATTATCTTCAACCCCCACTCCATACCTTTAATCCCAGCAGAAAAATGTCTCTGTCTCTGTCTCTCTCTCTCTCACACACACACACACACCCTTTTAATCCTAGCAGAAACAGGTGAAATCTCTGTGTTCTAGGCCAGCCAGGGCTATACAGTAAAATCCCACCTCAAAAGCAAGCAAACAAACAAAAACCATACCAAATTCAAGTAACAACCACAGAGACTGAGATCAATAGAGACTTTAGAAGTGAGCACCACTATGATAGCTAGCAGCCACAGAATTGGATCTTGGATCTCTAAGTACAAGAGACCACAAAGAAAATAATTAGGGTGTGTTGTTTAAGATGTTTAAGCAAGCTGGGTGGTGGTGGCATACTGCTTTAATCCCTGCACTAGGGAGGTAAGAGGCAGGTGGATGGCTGTGAGTTCCAGGATAGCCACAAAGAAACCCTGTCTCGAAAGAAAGAAAGAAAGAAAAGAAAGAAAGAAAGAAAGAAAGAAAGAAAGAAAGAAAGAAAGAAAGAAGAAAAGGAAAAAAGCTGGAAAAAGGAGAGAAGGCTCAGCAGTTAAGAGCACTGTCTGCTTTTTAGAGGGCCTGGGTGCGGCGCGCAACTCTGCCAGCAGAGAAGACGACCACAACAGGATTCTTCTTGGAACGTACTTTATTGGAGCGCAGAAGACTGAAGATAAGATGGAGGCGAAAAGACCCCGAGCCCGACCGCGCGGGGAATACATACAGCGCCTGGTCCGCCTATGATGTGTCATTGCTTGATTGGCTCGGCCCACACTGATGCAATTGCGTGAGCAAGACGTGTGAGCAATTGATAGGTGGATTCAAACCACTCTTGGGCCGGTAGTGAGCGTGCGCAGAAGTTGTTTACTACTAGGGACACTAGCAAATGGTGGCAACGGGCTTAGTGCCAGACCCTGTGAACATGACAGCTGACAGCGCCGAGGTGCGCAAAGCGGCCTGGTGCGCAGAGCGCCGTGGCGCACTACATCGGAACACGACAGCTGACGGAGCCGTGGTACGCAGAGCGCCTTGGCGCGCTACACCTGGGTTCAATTCCCAGAACCCACAGGGCAGCTCACAGTTTTAAACTACAGTTTCAAACGATCTGACAACATTACACAGATATACATACAGACAAAACATATTAAAAGAGAGAGAGAGATGTTTAAACAAGGGCTGGAGAGATGGCTTAGTGGTTTTGAGCACTGGCTGCTCTCCCACTGGACCTGAACTTTGTTCCCAGCACCTACATGGTGGCACACAACTATCTGTAATTCCAGTTCTAGGGGACCCAATGCCTTCTTCTGGTCTCCATGGGCACTAGGTACGCTTATAGTACAGATACACATGTAGGCAAAAACAAAACCAAAACACAACAACAACAAAAAAACATACATAAGATAAATAAAAATTAAAAAACAATTATAAACTATGTAGGATAAAAATGACCTAAGAACAGCAGAAGTAACAGCAAATGGAAGAGAACTTGTTTTGCA
Organism: Chionomys nivalis; assembly: GCF_950005125.1. Classification (NCBI taxonomy): domain Eukaryota; kingdom Metazoa; phylum Chordata; class Mammalia; order Rodentia; family Cricetidae; genus Chionomys; species Chionomys nivalis. The sequence goes on from NC_080092.1 coordinate 87,393,151, forward strand.
TGTACAAGCCCTGGATTTGAACCCCATAATTGCAGTCAAGCTTTTAGAAGGGGAAAACAAGGACAAATAATTCTACTATTGATGCAATGTAAAATTTCATTTTATAGAATTTTACTTATAATGTATAAATCTACAGTGAAGTGTGGGAGAGCTTTAAAGTATTAATTAAAAGAGCAAAAACCCGCAAATGACTTTTTTATGCCCAAATGGAGAATTAACAAAAAGTTAAGTTAGAAAGCTTTAAAAAATAGCCGGGTGGTGGTGGCACATGCCTTTAATCCCAGCACTCGGGATTCAGAGGCAGGCGGATCTCTGTGAGTTCAAGGCCAGCCTGGTCTACAAGAGCTATCTCCATGACAGGCTCCAAAGCCACAGAGATACCCTGTCTTGAAAAAACAAAAAAACAAAACAAAACAAAACAAAAAAGACATGTCCATATTTTAAGACTTCAGTCAGTACGCAGTACACCGAATAACAAGAATTAAAAGAGAAATGCAAACTGTGATGAAATGGGACTTCTAAGACCCTGGCTATTGGAGGGCTCTGCGCACCTTTAAGCAGAATCAAGCTGGATACACTGCACGGAAAAGCTCTGTAAAGAAGCCCACTGTACTTACTGCTTTGCTGCTATCTTTAAAGACTCAGCAGATTTAGCCAAGCTTTTTAATGCCTGATATTTTAAAGGATTATAACCTCCCATATCAAAGGCACATTTGCTAAAGGATGCTCCAAAACAAAAGACAAAACAGTGTTTAAAAATAATTGGGGCATGGAGATAAGGAAAAATCATATAGAGCATTATTACTTCAAAGTCTTATTCAAATATAGATGTCTATACGCCAAACAAACTTTTGTTATCAGTGTGAGACAGAATCTCACTCTGTACCCTAGGATGGCCTGAAACATGGGATTAGCTTTTGTTTCCTAAGTGCTAGGATTGCATATGTACACCTAACTCCACTGGGCCCTCCACATAAAACTTCTTTTTCCCTTCTTTTTTTCTTTCTTTTGAAAGGGTCTCATTATCTAGTTCTGGCTGGCCTGGAACTTGCTATGTAGACCAGGTTAGCTTTGAACTCAGAGATCTAGATCTTCAGCCTCTGCTTCCAGAGTGCTGGGATTAAAGGTGGACCCTACCACACCTGACTTTTGTTTACATTTTAAATTTTATTGTCGGAGAGTACACAATTTAACACTTGAGTTCTCTCTCTCTCTCTCTTTTTTTTTTTTTTTTTTTTTGAGACAGGGTTTCTCTGTGTAACAGTCCTAGCTGTCCTGGAACTAGTTCTTGTAGATCAGACTGGCCTCAAACTCACAGGGATTCACCTGCCTCTGCCTCCCGAGTGTTGGGATTAAAGGCGTGCGCCACCACGGCCCGGCTCTTTTAGTAAACTTAATAAATGTAAACTCCCCCTCAACTACTACTTTTTAAAAATTACTCAGTTTATTGAGAGAGAGAGAGAGACGAGAGGAGAAAACACTACCTTTGTGGAGACACAGAATTGGCAAACCTGATAGAATAATTAATGACAACACATTTTTTGGGCTGTCACCCTGAAAAGTTTCTAATTCTAAACTATTAAGTAAACTATTTTCATTATACTCATTTTGTTTATAAGACAGTGTCCAAAGCGACCCTAGATCTGCAGACCCACTTGTTTTTCAAATACATAATGGAAGTTTGGACAGAGAAGCTCTAGAGGGAAGATCTCTGGATCCCATCCCACTCCCACATGGTATGGCTTCTTTTTTGGATTGAATTGAATTTTGTATATCCAACTCCCTCATCATATAAACATGTATGTGCAGCACAGGGTTGATTCCCACTAGAATTCCAGTCTGCTCTGCACCCTCGCCATACTACTCAGTACTTTACACATGGTCACCAGACAACAACTCCCCACTGCTCTTTTTCTAATGGGTATGTTTTGCATGTTTTTCCTGAAATTACATTTCAAACTCCTAAAGATGTGTATTTTTCTGCACATTTTTTAGCAGGGGTTGCTCAAGGGAAAGGAGTCCGAGACTAGCAGGGAACTGGGGTGAGACTATAGACAGTATCTAGACTATCTACTAAATACTGAGCTGAAACACTACCAGGAAAAGCCAAACTTTTACATAAACTGTCCTTAGAAATTAAATTTTTTTAAATCAAGAAACCCTGGGTAAAATGGATAGTTATGGCTGATATGAAGAGAACTTAAGAGCCAAGCATAGTAGCTCACAGCTTTAATCCCAACACTTGGGGTACAGAGAAAAGTGGATGGATCTCTGTGAATCTGAGGCCAGTGTGATGTATATAGCAAGCCCAGAGCTACATAATAAGACCCAGACTGAAAAAAACAAAAACAAAACCAAACCAAGAATGTCTAAGACATGTTCTTACCTAGGCACTCGTGGATCATGCCATGTGCTCACACCAGTCTGAGTATGTAAGAAATATACCTGGCCCTGCTGTGTTGTCCTCTGTTCTGTAAAATAAAGAAAATAATGAATACACACTCGGTTTTTCATATTCAATCAAACACCATTACATAGGATGATACTCTAATAGAATAAACATCTTGCAATTGCCAGTTTATTCTCTTACAAAAAGAAAAAAAAGCTTCACAAATTATTTGTTCAGACTGGCATGGTGGAATATGCCTTTAATCTTAATACTCACGAGGCAGAGACAAGTAGATCTTTGTGAGTTTTGAGGCCAGCCTGTCTACAGAGTGAGTTCCTTTTTTTTTTTTTTTTTTTGTTTTTTTCGAGCAGGGTTTCTCTGTGGTTTTGGAGCCTGTCCTGGAACTAGCTCTTGTAGACCAAGCTGGTCTCGAACTCACAGAGATCCGCCTGCCTCTGCCTCCCGAGTGCTGGGATTAAAGGCGTGCGCCACCACCGCCCGGCTACAGAGTGAGTTCTAAGCCAGCCAGGGATACATAGTGAGACCCTATCTCAAAACAAAACAAATCATCTCTTCAATCTCTGGAAACAATTGCATGGTTTTTTTTTTTTTTTTTAAAGATTTATTTATGGGGGCTGGAGAGATGGCTCAGAGGTTAAGAGCACTGACTGCTCTTCCAGAGGTCCTGAGTTCAATTCCCAACAACCACATGGTGGCTCACAGCCATCTATAATGAGATCTGGTGCCCTCTTCTGGCATCCAAGCATACATGGAATGTTGTATACATAATAAATAAATAACTAAATGACTAAATAAATATTTATTTATTGATTGATTGATTGTATATAGAGTATTCTGTCTGTATGTATACCTGCAGGTCAGAAGAGAGCAACAGATCTCATTACAGATGGTTGTGAGCCACCATGTGGTTGCTGGGAATTGAACTCAGGACCTCTGGAAGAGCAGTCAGTGCTCTTAACCTCTGAGCCATCCCATCTCTCCTGGAAACAACTGTATAAACAGTGATGATGGGATACAGTCAGCACCCAAGTAAGCAGACAGCCCAGAGGAAGAGATTAGCCACCTTAAGGAAATTTCAACAAAACTTTTTAAAATTTCAAAAGATTTATAAGATAAGGATTTTTTAAAAAGATTTATTTATTTTATGTGCCTCCATAAATGTCTGCATATACATCTATGTGAAGGTCCCTGGAACTGGAGTTACAGACACTTGAGCTGCCATATGGGTGCTGGGAGTTGAACCTGAATCCTCTGGAAGAGAAGCCAGTGTTCTTAATCACTGAGTCTCTCCAGCACCAGCTAATGATTTTTCCTCCCTATGGCAATTTTATTACCAAATTTGTGATTTCTCTTTTCTTAACAGAGATATATCAAGGGTTTTCCTGGGATGTTAGCAAGGTGCCATACACTTGCAATCCCAGCAGGCAGGAAGCAGAGGCAATGAGACAAGTCCAAGTCTAGCCTGGGCTACCTGTCAAAACTCCAGGCCACCTAGGGTATAAAATAGAGATTCTGATGTAAACAAAGCACATCATATAGTCATAGGACTGACTAAAAAGCACAATGGAAGGAGGAGTGCATGGTGAAGAGAAAAAAACCTCAAAAGGTGAAATGAGTTCAAAGCCAAGCAGGCAGTAGAGCTGTCAAGAAAAAAAATCTGTAAAAGGGTTTCTTCAATGGTTATTTTTTAGCTGTTGTATTTTGCATGGAAACCTGTTTTCTTTTAACAAAATACAGTGAGAAATTTCAATATATAAGTTAAATAAAACTACTGCTAATATTAGAATATATTTATAGATCTATAAATGAAGATGATAAAAAAAAAGCTTCAAACTTAGAAGACAGCTGCAAGGACAGAAAGAAGTTCACGGCTTGTATTTGCCTGAGTTCAATCTCAAACACTAAGAAAAAACCCAGTGCTGACAACGGCTGCAATAATTTCAGCCTTGATAGCTACTTTATTCCCGTTTTATTCTTACAAAAGAACATCTGAACCTAAATTATACACACACTGTAAAAATGAAATCCACCTTTAATCCCAACAAACTGAGTGACCCTCCAAGGGAATATCTCTAAGATTGAATATTAGTAACAACAGACAAGTTGCTAACCTGCTTTTTATACCAGACATGGTCAAATGCTTTCCTGGAGATTATATATCATTTATTTGTTGCAAAAACAAATCGTTGTTACTATTATTTCTTTCACTTTATAGAAGATACAATATAGGTTCTCAGAGGTTAAATAATACAATTAGTAACATGGCAAAACCAAATCTGTTTCCCATTCTGGAACTGCTCACTTTGTAGTAGGCAAACTTTGTGGGACACAGCAGTGAGTAGATGGATTTTTTTCAAAGTAAGAGGCTAAAATTTATTTTAAAATAAAATTATAATCATTTATTTGCAAATAGTTTTTAAAAATTTACAAGTAAAAAATAACTTAGACAATGTAATTCCTAATTTTGGTCTTTAGGTGTCACCATCAGCCAACATCTACAGTGTTAAGAAGGAAAGGAAGTTAGTATCTGTCCCAAAAAAAAATCACACTAAAGGTTTAAGTTGAGCCTTCACAATAGTATTGCCATAACTTTATAGGGTCTACTTGCAAAGTTGTCTCATTTTATTCCCTAGGCTTCTTAAAAGTAACTAGGTCATTAGTATTCATCACATTTTATTATGATTGAGCATAAAAGCTATGGTTCTTAAATAACTAGCTAAGGACAAACTGTTGCTTAGTCTTCTAACCATTACAGACTTTTTTTAATTGTTAGGCTTTATATTTACTTTTCTTTTCACACAGAATCCCTAAGCCCTGATTAGTAACTCTCTTTTTGTCTCTATGTCCAGTGTAATATGTGTCTTCTGTGACCACTCCACACATACATTCAAGATGAACACTGGGCCTTTCCAGGGCCTTAAGCATGCTAGCAAGTACTCTACCATCAAGCTAAATCCCCAGGCCTTATTAACTTTCAAGAGTTAATTCTAAAGCAGAGTGAGATAGTACACACCTATAATCCCAATGAGTGTTGGGTGGGTGCAAGGAGTATCAGGTATTCAAGGGCAGTCTGGGTACACTGTGAGTTTGAGGCCAGCCTCAGCTGTTAGAAGATCCTACCTCAAAACAGACAACAATAACACTTTTTTTATGTGTGTTTTTGTTTCTTAAGACAGGGTTTCTTTGTGTAGCCTTGGCTTACCTGGAACTCACTTTGTAGACCAAGCTGGCTTCAAACTCACAGAGATCCGCCTAAAGGCATGTGCCACTACACCTAGCAAAAATAACAACTTTTAAAGTTAATTCTCTGGCAGGGCATTGGTGGCACACACCTTCAATCCCAGCACTTGGGAGGCAAGGGCAGGTGGGATCTGAGTTCAAGGCCAGCCTGGTCTACAAAGTGAGTTTCAGGACAGCCAGGGCTACACACAGAAACCCTGTCTTGAAAAAACAAAATAGAAAAGTTAGTTTTCTGACTTTCTTAAATCAAGTTGAAATGTTCCCTTTGCTGTTATCATACCATAGCCTTCTGGTAGATCTGGAGGCGTGTGTAAGTGTGTCCTGCTCATGTAATTTCTATGTCGCTGGGACCTGACTCTTCTCTCTGCCAGTCTGGGGTCTGAAGACTGTCCACACGTTGCACCATTTGTTCCAGTAATTGGAGTATTCTCATCTACAAAGCAGCTAAGAGGTCTGCCAGGACTAGAATATTCCGACGCTGGTCTATTGAAAAGTGACAAGGGGTAAAAAGGTTAACAATTTAGACATCAAAAACAGAGTCTCTAGATGTCACATATACTATAGTAATAATATAGTAAATAAGACAAGAAATGAGATGACTAGAGCAAGCAATGATTGTAAGAATCTTAGTAAGAGCAAGCCTAAAGTCCTAGTGACCAAAGAAACTCAAGGGCTGTTTCAATTAAGATGTTTAAAAACTCTATGCATACTTAGAGATGTGTTCCTGAGTCACTAAGTACAAGGACTTGAATACAGGCTGGCCTCTAGACCAGATTTCTCCATTCTGTCTCCCACATGGCTTTTGCCAAGCAGGTGTTTCTCCTCTCCTCGAATTTGCCTGAGTCATCTGACCTTCAGTCCTTGGAAACAGTATCTCTTCCTAGGTATGGTTCTTTCTCATTCAAAACACAGTTAATACTTTACTTCACCTTTGGTCCCAGCACTCGGGAGGCAGAGGCAGGCAAATCCTCCATGAGTTCGAGGACAACCTGGTCTACAGAGTGAGTCTAGAGCAGTCAGAGCTGTTACACAGAGAATCCCTGTCTCAAAAAACCAAAACAGAAATATAATTTTGAACTGAGTATATATATTTTTTTAAATGGCAAGACAAGACAGCTCATGAGGTCTTAACCTAAACAAAAAGCTTCAGGCAACTAAAGAATGCTGAGTGCAGGAGAAATGTTGCCAGAGACTGCTCAGACCCAAAATAATTACAACAGAAACTATATTACTTGCAATATTGTTTGGGCAATAGCTTAAGCATATTTTTTAAGCTAGTTCTTATATCCTAAACTAACTCATCTCCATTAATCTGTGCATCACCATGAGGTCATGGTCTACCAACAAAGTTTCAGAGGGCTTCAGCAGAGGTGTCTGTCTCCTTTGGCAGCTACATGGCTTTTCATGGACTCTGCCTTGTTTCTCCCAGCATTCAGTTTAGTTTTACCACCTAGTTCTATTCTGCTAAGCCACTGGCCGAAACAGCTTTATTCATTATTCAATAAAAGCAACACATACACAGAAGGATTTCCCACACCAGTCTTCCTTAGGGAAGAGCACAGCAATTGGATATCCAATACCAAATGGTCAGTCCTGAACACATACAAACAACTAACATTAATTACATGGAGTAAGCAGGTTATACTTTTCTATTTAGGAATATATATCTATATATGTAACACATTTTAAATGCCATAAATTTGAAAAAAGTCAGGAGTAGTACATGGGTGAGTTTGGAGAGAAGAAAGGGAAATGGGAAATGATGTCATTATTATAATCTCAAAAAATAAAAAAATATGTAAAAATTTTAAATAGCAAGACTTTGATGACAATCATAACATAATAAAAAATATTCTAAGAAGATGTGGTGGCATGCATATATAATCTCAGTCCTTGGGAGTTGAGGCAGAAGGATTTTGAGTTCAAGGGTAGGCTGGACCATATACTGAGTTCTAGACCAGCCTGAGCTACAGAGCAAGAGTCTGTTTCAAAACAATAGCAGCAAACAAAAAGAAAAAAGAATAACAAACTCAACTTGATTTAAACAACCATCAATAATCAAAAGTAGATACAGCTAATGAAAACCATTTAATAATTTGTTCTGAGTGCCAGGCCTGCTCAGAAATCACTGGGGGAACCAATACACTAGCAGAGATGGCAATTCAACTTCATTGTTTTTTTTCCCCTTTTGGTTTTTCAAGACAAGTTTCTCTGTAGCTTTGGATCCTGTCCTGGAACTAGATCTTGTAGAGTAGGTTAGCCTCATCCACCTGCCTCTGCCCCTCAAGCGCTGGGATGAGAGGTGTGCACCACCACTGCCCGGCTCAATTTCATTCTTACTTGTAAAAGGTAGTACAAAGGATGCAAACCAATCACCTTATTCATTTTTAGCAGCTTTAACGGCACTCCTTTTCAGTTTCCAAGAACAACCTTGCATCCTGAGATCTTTACATAGGAACTGCTACGTGGACGGGGGCTCTATCTATCTACCATCTGTCAAATTCTAGTTCAGGCTTTTCCTTTGCAAGGTTACCACCTCCTCACTGACTCTCAGGTATACAACTTCCATATGGGTTTTCTTGATCATACACTTTACTTAGCCATGATATAACAGCATCCCTCTATGACAACCTTGAATAAATATTTTATAACAGCCATTCAGTAATACTCAAATGTGAACTATAAAATGACAGAAACAAAATTACTGTTTAATCCAGTCATTTATTTGTTTCAGTTAGTAGTATTTACTGAGCACCACTGAAGGTCATGGACATACAAGTAAGAGGATGAACCTGTAAAAAGTCTTTGTTGACCATAATAGTAGCCAGGCATGGTAGCATAAGCCTTTAATCCCATCAACTCAGGAAGCAGAGGCATGCTGACCTCTGACTTTGAAGCCAGCCTTGTCTGCAGAGTGAGTTCAAAACAGCCAGGGCTATATGGAGAGATCCTGTCTCAAAAACTAAAGGAAGTAATTATAATTAAAATATAACCACTTTAATTATAAAATAGAATTAACAAATATATATATTTAAAAAATAATAATAGCACCTGCTCTAAGATCTAATGGTTTATACTAGCATAAACTAATGGGAAAATCAAATAAAGGTGACAGATAACAGAAGAATCCAGAAAGGGCAAGCATAGGCCATAGGAAACAACGTGTATGATTTTTACCTTGTCGGGCGTTCCCACTGAGTAGTTCTTGTTATGTGGTTTAGATACTGGATTCTTCCAGAGGCAGTCCGCCTTTCTTCCCAACTGCAATAAAAATATTGAAAAATAAGGCATCTAGAACATCAGTTCATAATGAGGCTGATATTGTTTTCAACTTACATTAGAACTGTACAACAGTGTTTATATAGAACTCTGAGCTTTTGAGATATTTTGCTGAGGTTACATTTTTCTATCAGCCAGACTGAGAACATTTAAAAACTTTAATAACATTTAAACTGAAGTAATTTCCCAAGAATTTTGTGGTAAATGCCTGAACTAACACATTAGCCATAAAACTTATCTGATTTTACAGCAGTTAAGCAAATGGTGAAAGATTAGAACACAAGCAGTCTAAAAATTTCTAAGTTCCCATAATTTTTAAAAAGCTAAATTTTAGTAGGGAAGCACATAAAAGCTCTTGAAAGTATTTATAATCCTACTGAAACGCATTTATTAAATTTTATCTATTTATTTTATATGCATGTGATGTATGTTTTGTCTGTAGGTATATCTGTGTACCGCATACATGTCTAGTGCCCTCAGAGGCCAGAAGAGGGTATCTTTTTCTTCTTCTTTTTTTAAATTTTTTCAAGACAGGGTTTCTCTGTAACTTTGGAGCCTGTTCTGAAATTTGCTCTATAGAGCAGGTTAGCCTCAAATTCACATAGATCTGCCTGCCCCTGCCTCCTCAGTGTTGGAATTAAAGGAATAAATCACCACTGTCCAGCCAGAAGAAGGAATCTTATTATCTGTAACTGCAGTTACAGATGGCTGTAAGTTAACATGTGGGTACTGAAGAGCAGTCAGTGCTCTTAACTGCTGGGCCAATCCTCCAAATCAACTTTTATAAACAAAGAATACTATTCATCCCTAAATTCTTTATGACATTTCATCTAATAAAACATCCAAATGACTATAAAAATATGGCTATATTCCTCCTGTGGTTGGTTAGCTCTCCCATTGGTATAGTCTCTCAATAAAGATTACTTCATCCTCAACTTCCCTGTGAAAAACACCACGGACTTCCTCATTTTCAAAAATGAACAGACTTATCAAGAAACCAAAACAAGGAACTGGAGAGATGGCTCAGTGGTTAAGAGCACTTGAGGCTCTTCTAGAGGGCCCAAGTTCAGTTCCCAACACACACATCAGGTGGCTCACAACTGTCTGTGTAAGTCCAATGCTAACGGGCACATGAACACATGCACTTGTGCAGATATACACACCTACACATAATTTAAAGCATTTTTAAAAGCTAAAACAATCTATAAAGTTAATTCTACCAATTAAAAATGTGTACATTTGTTGGGCTGTGGTGGTACACACCATTAATCCCAGCACTTGGGAGACAAGCAGATCTTTGTGAGCTCAAGGCCAATCTTGTCTATAGAGAAAGTTCCAGGACAGACAGGGCTACACAAAGAAAAATCCAGTCTCAACAAAACAAAAACTGTACATTTACTTATTATGTGTGCATAGCTACATGAATATGTGTGGGAGAGCATTGCCACAACACAGGTATGCAGGTCAGAGGGCAACTTGGGGAAGCTGTTCTCTCCTTCCATTATGTGGGTTCTGGGGTGAGCTCACATTGTCAAGCTTGGTGGCAAGCACCTTTGCCTCCTAAAGTCATCTCACTAGCTCTTACACTAATTTTTTGACTTTTTTTTTGCATTTTATTGTTGTTTTGCCTGTATAGATGTTAAGTGTGAGGAGGTTGGATCCTGGAGTTTCAGAGAGTTGTGAGCTGCCATGTGGGTGTTATGAATTCAACCCCAGGTCCTCTAGAAGTCAGTACTCTTCAGCACTGACCCACCTCTCCAGCCCACCCCCCCAACACTAATTTTTAAACTGATTTTAAGATTTATTCTTACTTATGTGTAATGTGTCTGTCTCTATGTGCACATGCATGCAGTGCCCAAGAAGACCAGAAGAGGGCAACAGATTACCTAGAGTTGAACTTACCGGTGGGTTGTAACTGCCTGACTTGGGTGTTGAGAACTGAATTCATGTTCTTCCCAAGAACAGCATGTGTTCTTTAACCACGGACCTATGTCTGCAGCACCAACTAATTTATTTTTAAGATTATTTTCATGTATGTGCGTATATATCTGTGTTATGTTCATGTGTGTACCCAAGGAGGCAAGATGTTGGATCTTCTAGAACCAGAATTACAGGTGGTTGTGAGCCACCTAACATGTGTACTGGGAATTGAACCTAGAGTCCTCAGTAAGAGGGAAAAGCTCTTTTAACTAACTAGTGAGACATCTCTCCAGTCCCTAACTTGGTGTTTTTTGAGACAGGCTCTCACTATACAACTCACGCTACTTTAGAACTCACTATGTACTCCAAGCTGGCCTTAAACTCATGAACTTCCTCCTACCTCAACCTCCCAGTTGCTAAGATGAACAGGAATGGGTCATTATGCCTACCACAATTTTAGAATTTTAAACAGTTGAAACAAAATGTGCAAACACTAGAACTTGTATATAAAATGTATGTCAAAATGAGAAAGGCTAGCAATGTTATAATTACGATTACTCAATTCTCTTTTCCTTACCTCTAAAAATAAAGCAATATTTAAATACAGTACTTATATGCTCTGTTTTAGAAAATTAAGAAAAATCTTTTCCTTTAAATAAAGAAATTTATAGGAGAGTAATATTTGGTAAGAACTTTCCTTTGTTTCCTTTTCAAAACTCTTTTTAAAATGGTATTTAATACAATTTATGTCAAATCCTTCTAATTTTCCAAGCAGAAGAAAAAAATCTATATTCTGGAACGGACCATAGACATTCCTAGCACAGCATGGACACCAGCATTTCTCTAAAGACTATAATGACGCTCACTTACCCATCTGGTAAGTCATTATCAAACAAACGACTGCAATCCACAACTTGTCCTCCAGTGCCTATTCGATCTCTGGACTGAAGGCTTACTATTAAAAAAACAAATAACATTACTAAGTCCATGACAGCACTGTCCAGTTCTGTCAAGCTCAATATCCATTTTAAGCCCAGTGAGGTAGTATTTGTCTGCAATCCCAACGCTCAGTATTAGAAGAATTGTTGCAAGATTGATGTTAGCTTGGGCACATAGTAAGTTTAAGGCCAGCCTGTACATATTGAGGAGTCCTTGTCTCAGAAAATAAAAATAACATAACACGTAGATTATTTTAATAGTTTAGAAAGATTGAGACGAAGAAGTAGCTCAGTTATAGTGTTCTAGCTTAGCATGCATGAGGCTCTGGGTTCAATACACAGCACTGCAAAAACCAAAGTAAAGCATTTGGAATTCCTTGGTTTCTACTAAAATTTGCCATTTCTTTTCCCATAGATTTTTTCATTTTAGAAGTGATATTAAAAATCAATGTTTTCAAAAACCAGGTGGTGGTGACATGCACCTTTAATCCCAGCATTTGGGAGGCAGAGGCAAGCGGATCTCAATGAATTCAAGCCCAGCCTGGTCTACAAAGTGAGTTTCAGGACAGCCAGGACTGTTACACAGAGAAATCCTGTCTCAAAAACCCAAAAAACTAAAAAGAAAAGAAAAAAACCAAAAATGTTTTCACAAGCTGGGGGTGGTGGCGTACACCTTTAATCCTAGCACTTAGGAAGCAGAAGCAGGTAGATCTCTGTGAGTTCAAGGACAGCCTGGTTTACAGAGTGAGTTCCAGGACAGCCAAAGATACACAGAGAACCTTTCTCAAAAAGTCAAACATTAAAAGTAAAAATAAAAGAAATAGAGGTTAAAATAAAGCCATGTAAAGATGAAATATATACAGAGATTCTGGATACTGTATGTTATTATATTCTCTTTGAATTGTTTGAATGCTGGGGAAGGAGCAACAGCTGCCAAAAGATATTTGTTTATAAATGCTGCTGAATTAAACCAAGATAGGTATTTTGAAAATTACTTGACTTCAAAATTGAAATCAAAAGGTATGTTACTTTGGAGAAGAGATTTTGCTTTTGTTTCCATAGGAAATGAGAGGCTGTGGATTCATTCTGATTTAAGAAAAATCAGGTTTGATCAAGGAAGACCAACTGAAAAATCTCCAGTTGGAACAGATGGCCCAGACATCTGTTCTACATCCAGAACAGATTTAAGTTGCTGCCTGAGATGATCAAGCCTCACAGGATACTCCAGTCAAGACTTGACCATAATTCTAAATTTTCTTTAGGTCCCCATAAGATTATCAGCGCCCCCAACCAGCAGGAAGTAGCCTGGAAAACTATGCCCACATTCCCAAAAAATGGACTATGGATGTTCTTTTATCTTTTCTTTTTTTTTTTTAAAAAAGAGGGGGAAGTGGTGCAGGACAATTGGCTATATTCTGTCAATTATGTTTTAAATAAATGCTGATTGGCCTGTAGCCAGGCAGGAGTAAAGGCGGGACAACGAGACAGGAAGCAGAGGCGGGTCAATGAGAACAGGAGAATTCTGGGAAGGAGGAAGCCCATTCCTCCCTGGTCCTGTCCCAACCACAGAAGAAGGAAGATGTGATTGCCTTGTTGAAAAGGGTACCGAGCTATATGGCTAACATAGATAAAAATAATGGGTTAATATGTTATTAGAGTTAATAAGAAGCCTGAGCTAATGGGCCAATCAGTTTATAGTTAAAGTAGACCTCTGTGTGATTTCTTTAGGACTTAACGACTGTGGGTACTATGGTAGTTTGTTACATGGGTACTGAGATCTGGACTCTGGTCCTCATGCTTCCACATGAGCTATCTCCCCACCCATTTTATGTATATATTTTAAATTAAGTTAGGCTGATTCTGGGCCATTGTAGCTTTTTTTTTTTTTTTAATTTATTTATTTATACAATATTCCGTCTTTGTGTATGTCTGCAGGCCAGAAGAGGGCACCAGACCTCATTACAGATGGTTGTGAGCCACCATGTGGTTGCCGGGAATTGAACTCAGGACCTTTGGAAGAGCAGGCAATGCTCTTAACCGCTGAGCCAACTCTCTAGCCCCCATTGTAGCTTCTTATATGATTCATATTTATTTCATGCCAATACAAAGTATTTAGAGGTATTTAGAGGACTGGGGATGAGACGCAATTGGTAGAACTTGCCTACCATACATAAGGCCCTGGATTTGAGTCACGCACCTCACAAAAGCTGTACTCAAGGAGACAAAGGCAGGAGGGTCAAAAGTTTAAGGTCAGCTTTGGCTAGACAGCAAGTTTGAGGACAGCCTGGGCTACATGATACCTTATCTTGAAAAGGAAAAAAAATTATTTAGACATATGGCAATACAAATAAAGCTAAAATTCAGAATTTTAAATCCCACACTTACCTACAATCTGTCCTCGAACTGTATCATTGTCATTTGGCCCCAGTTTGCATAGATCCAACCTCTGATCTATTCAAATAAAAAGTTAGCTGGTATCAGAAATTATAATATCTATAATCTATAAGTGATATATTTAATTTTCACAAACCATTGAAAACCTGACCTATACTTTTTAAATATTCGTTTTAACTATAAAACGAATGTTTAAAATTCTCTAACTGCATATGTAGTTACACATCACAGCAAGTTTTATCAACTTTAGATTCCAAACACCATGAAGCACTGGTACACTACATTGGTAACTAGCAGTTCTCTCCAAAGCTTTCAGATCCCAAGCCCTGGTACTCTCATATGTAACAGAAGCTACCTAATAAGTTTTCAAGGATTAAATAAATTATATAAAATTCTCAATACCTGGCTAAATGCTGAATAACAATACCTGTTTTTTTTAAATATAACTATCCCAAAAGGTACACAAAATAAGTATCAGTAAGAAGCCAAGGAGAAAAAAACGTTAAGCTCTAGGCTTGAGGTAATCATTTTGGAGACAGCTCTTTCAGATGCCTTCATCTGTAAGGTAAATACAATACTGGCTTACCCTCAAAGTTATAAGGTACAATGTCCCCACAGCAAGCTGGCCTGGTTCATAAATGTTAAATCTTCCTGCTTAACTCAACAGTGTAACAGTTTGCATCCACGTATAGAACTTTGTAAACCGAGCATTTCTGCCCTATAGCTCATTACTCTGCTAACCCAGAAGCTAAGATTTTTCTCAGCCACTTAATAGCTTGAGTTCTTCTGACTCAGAACCTGCACCTCAGTCATCTCCCCCTTCTGTAAGAGGCCAATATTTATACATACCATTATAACATCATATTAACATTTTAAAAAATCATCTCTTAATAAATCTAGCATTCAAAGCTAAATTTATAGTGGTTTTGTTAACTAATTTCCTTAGATAAAATTCATGTGAGTCTCCTTGAGGGAGGAAGGTCATTGGTTAATTAATAAAGAAACTGCTTGGCCCTGATAGGTTAGAACATAGGTGGGTGGAGTAAACAGAACAGAATGCTGGGAGGAAGAGGAAGTGAGGTAAGACGCCTCAGACAGATGCCAGGCCGCTGCTCTCCGGGGCAGACACGATGCTGAATCTTTCCCGGTAAGAGTGGTGCTACACAGATTATTAGAGATGGGTTGATCGGGATATGAGAATTAGCCAGTAAGGGCTAGAGCTAATGGGCCAAGCAGTGTTTAAATGAATACAATTTGTGTGTTGTTATTTCGGGGCATAAGCTAGCCAGGCATCTGGGAGCTGGGTGGCAGGAACACAGTCTGCAGGTCCTTCAACATCTTATTAGCTCAGGAATCCTAGATAACTGATTTTTTTTTTTTACATTATATAAGAAAATTTATAGAAACATACAATCAAAACATCTGCTGAAAAGGATCTTTCCAACTATGTACCAATGAAAAGACACTCTTGGCAGGGCCAAAACGAACCAAACAAATGGCTGTGGTGCCTACTAGCATACCAAGGTACATGCTAGCCTCTGGGCTCTCTCAACACAACAAATACCGGTTACAGACTCTTCCTAGCCCTTTGCACCCCACCTACTGCCCTACACTTCTCCAGCTCATGGGACTCCCTCCCCGCAGCTTCTCATTCCTATATTACTCTGTCATTCCAGCCATAGGCCCTCCTGATGCTCTCTTTCTCTCTTAGAGGTCCTCCACTCTTGCCTGCCACCTCCTCTTCTCCTCTCATGGTCTAATCTGCTGGACATGTTTAGTCTACTACTCCCCCCCCCCCCCCCGTTCTGGACTTTTCCAAATGCCTCTGGCTATTCTCTTCTTCATATCTACAATAAAATTTCCCCCTCAACCATACATTAGAGTAGCCATGTCCTCAATTTCTACAACCCCTACAAAAGACTCTTTGTCACGGGTTATATGAAATAGACATGGTAAGTCAATTTATCAATCCACTATAGAAATCATTTCTAATGTCTTTGTTTTCTAATATGCAGGATGGTGAAAAACAGACTATAGTCAAGTAGTTAATATAACTATTTTATTCTCAAAATGTCTTTTTTAAAACTTTTACCACAGCAGTTTTATTTACTCTATCATTTTGCTACTAATAATTATTCTTTAATTGCCACCTGATTACAATTGCCTATAAAAACTCTCACTTCCATTTCAAATATCCACCAAAACTAGGTGCTAAAGAAAATAATAAATGCATGTATATTGATTCCTTTCTTTCTAACCTTCTGGATTATCAATCACTTCTCTCTCTTTTATTAGTAAAACTTGTTCTTTCACAATTTCATACACGTACATGACACTATCCACCTCTACCACCCCTCCATCTCTCTTTTCTACAAATCTCTTTTGCCTATTTGCCAACTCTGTGGTTTTGTTTTGCTTTGTTAGATTAACTAAGGCCATCTGGTAACTCCAAGTTTGTAGCTAACCACATGAAAGCCTGTGTACTAGTCTTCCTCCCTCCAGGATCTGTTAGTTGCCTACTGAGTGGTAGGTCCCAAGAGTCTCCACAGCTAAATGTTAGGAGGGCTGGACCTCTGTGCCCCCAGTGTCCGTATACACAGTTGCTGTGGGTTCATGGCCACTGTGGCAGGCTGTGCTTAGCACGTGGCATTTTGGAGCTCCCTCTCCCCATTCTGTGGCTCACATTTATTCTAGCCCTCTTCCTCAAAGTTTCCAAGCTGTAAAGGAATGGTGCAAATTTTGCCTAGAGGTCAGGACTCAGTCATCCTTTGTTCTTAGTATCCTGTACTGTCATGGGTTTTTGCATTTAACTCCATTTATGCAAGGAGAGGGTTTTCTGTTTAAGGTTAAGAGCTACCTTCCTCTGGCTGAGAGAAGCCCCAAATTTACTGGAAGCTAAGTATCATCTCTGATTCATCTCCAGGATCACATCTTTACAATGTTTCATTTTTGAAAAAAAAAAATACATTTAAGGATTTATTTAGAATGTGTTAGGGAAGAGAAAGAGAAAAGAGAGGGAGGGAGGAGGGAGGAGAGAAGGAGATGGAGAGGGAGAGAGCGCTATTGCCTTAGTGGTTGGTACCCACCAAACCATTTTGCCAGTCCAAAATGTTTTCAGTTTTTGTGTCTGTTAAATAAATATAGACCAGGTATTTTTAATCAGTGATTCAAATATATATGGAAACTTCAGTTTTTGGACACCTACTACATAAAAGTTCTCATACATATTTTCTCATTTAAAACAATCACTCACAACCAGTGTCTTTGAGGCGGTTGATGGCGTTGGAAAGAAGACGGACACAACCAAGAAATCCAGCACCTTGCTTCTTATGGATCTTCTTATGGTTCCATACACTGATTGTAACTGAATCAGACTTTCCAATATACCTGAAAGAAAAAAATGCTACATGAATGACTTGGTGGTAGTTATAAGTAGTACAAAATTTAACTTTTTAATATCTCAAAGTCATAAGTATATTTCAGAGTACAGCTAAAAAAGCAAATTGTCTTAAATTCAATCAATCCACCTTAAAATTTTAAAAATATTCAAAAATAATTTTTAATATAATCCCTTTTTTCCAATCTTAGATTTGGCAACAATTTAAAAAAAAAAAAATAAGGCTATTTTAGAGTTTGGGAAAGTCACTGAGATGCAGAGAGAATAGTCACCTAGCAAGTGCAAGACCCAGGGTTTGAGTCCCCAGCACAGCCAAAGAGAAAAAAAAAGTATAGCTACTACTCCATAACACTAAGGCATTTTATAATGATTATAAGACTAAAAATCCTAAAAACTTTTATCACAGTCCCATTTTGGACAGGTTTTAGTTTTTACCTCAGATACTTAGTTCACCTTCAAAAGGCACTGTCAAGGCTGATAGACCAAAACTCTGACCTACCTGTTATATTTTTAAATGCTGCAGAACAAAAGCTGCTTGTAACGCTTTTCCCCTGCTTCTTTCCTATATGCAGGCCTTGAGCGAGCAGGACTCTTGTAGGTTTCACTTCACTGCCTGCAGACAAGCAGAGCAGGGAAAAGCGTTACTGTACTTGTTTGTGCATATGCCTGCAAATATGCAAAAGCTCTATCATGGCCAATTATTAACATGGCATCAAGTCATGCAAAAACATGGTTAATAACATAATCATGTGAGTAGAACCTAACTTTCTTTCAGTGATTCTAAGAGGTCAAATTTTTGGTCCAGCAACCTTGATCTTACACTATCATTTTATAAAACTAAAACAAGGAATATGGAAGATTCACTTGAGCCCTGGATCCAGTTGTATTAAAAAAAATGCTAGCTTTTTTGTTTTGTTCGGTTTGGTTTTGGTTTTTTGAGACAGGATTTCAAGACAGTTCCTCTAGCTCTTGTAGACCAGGCAGGCCTCAAACTCAGAGACCCACCTGTCACTGCCTCCCAAGTGGTGGGATTAAAGGTGTAAACCACCACCACCATGCTGCTGACAACCTCAACCTCGGAAGCTTTTATCATGCAAGTCCTTTGCTTTTGTTGTTACCGTGGGTTTTTTTTGTTGGTGGTGGTGGTGGGTTTTTTTTTTGAGGGGGGGGAACAACAGCAGCTCAGTCTGGCCTTGAACTCACTGTGATGACCTTGAACTACTGAACTTGCTTGCTAGGTGGGATTACAGGCAAACCACACCATAACTAAATTTATGTAGTGCTGGGACTCAAACCCAGAGCTTCATGCATGCTTGGCAAGTATTCTACCAACTAAGTTACATGCCCAGGCCTTTGTTATTGTTTGATTAGACCAGTATAGTTTTTAACCTTCCTGCCTCCTGCCTCCCGAGTGGTGGGCCATCAAACCTGGCTCTAAAATTAAGCTAATTTTTTATTGTTTACAAATGAGATGTTCTAAACTATCATTTAGTATGCATGCATCAATTTTCAAATACATCTACCAGATATATACTGGTAAGTAACTACTGTATGTTATATCACATTGCAACAAGTAACACCCAAAAACAAACACTTAAAAAATTATTAGTGTTTCCTAACTAGTTTGTAATTATTCTAACATTGACTCGTGAGGCCTAGGGTAGTCCATTACTGGCCTAAGGAACTCTATTTAGTACAATGTATCTGCATATTCTTTATGCATACCATGATACAAAAATATTTGAAATTCTAAACTAATAATTTCTTAAGTTTTGGTCTTCTGAAAATAACTGAATTATTTAAAATAACTGGAAGGTACTTAGGTTTTACAGGTCAAAGTGTTCAGTGTTCTGTCAAAATCTTTGAGGGTCAGAAACTAACCAGAAATTGCATTTAAGGTGTCTTTGCCTTCATTTTAAGGAAAACTCGTGTAATTTAACACATAGTTAGAAGAAAAATAAATTCTTTTAAACATGTAAATTAAACACTTTTTGTGCTATTGCCATTGTTTTTAAGACAGGATCTTGCTCTGTTGTCCAAGGGGCTGAGTACTTGCAATTCTCCTGAACAGATAGATAGTCCTACAGGTACACACCACTATACTCAGCTTTAAAGTTAAACAGAAATCTCTACTTTGTTCTATTAGAACCTCAACTTCCCCAACAAGTATAAGATTTATAAACAAAATTCAAGAGGTTCTAACAAGGAATTTCTCTATAAGAGGAAATAATATATATATATACAGCCAAGACTTTGGCTCAAATATAACTGTTATACTTTATAGACCTACCCAATCTAATGAAAAGATTTGATAAAAATGATACCAAGTATTATTCTGATCTCTTCATTGCATTTGAAACATGTAAGACAGACCTCCCTAGGTAGCCAGTTAACAGTAGCTATACAGTTAGTCCCATCAAAATGTGAAAAGATCTCAACATCACTAGTCTTCAGGAAAAGGTAAACTGAACCTAGCTGAAGTACAGCTGTAACATGTTTACTTTCTTCTTACTGTGTGTGTAGTGGTCTATTTTTTGTATTTTGATAAATAAATCTAGCCTGAATACCAGAGGCAAAGCTAAAGCCACTAGAGGTCAGGCAATGGTGACAGAATTAAACCCAGAATTTGGGAGTCAGATGGATCTCTGTGAGTTTAAGGCCACCCTGGGCTATACAAGATCAATGCAGAAACAAATCCAGGTGGTGGTGGCTCACACATTCAATCCCAGTCCTGGGGAGTCACACACCTTTAACCCCAGCACTAGAGAAAATATAAAATGGGAAGAGAGAAAAGCTTAGTCTGCTTTAGTTTACGGTCATCCAGTCTTAGTAGAGATAAGACTTCTCTAGTGGCTTGGCTGCTTTGCTTTTCGGGCTGAACCCCAATTTCTGTCCCTTGGTTTTTATTATTCGTGTAGGTTATAAGTGTGTGCATGCATGCATGTGTGTGTGCACGCGCACACTTCAATAATCCAAAGCACTTTTCCACTGGGTTTTGTTCCTCTTTTATAAACGTAAAATCGTAAGGTTGAACCTGTGGTGTTGGCATACCTGCAATCCCAGCTATTTAGAAGGGCGAAGTAGGAAGATTCCAAGTTCAAGGAGATAAAATGCATACAAATATAAAAGGGGATAAATGAGGTGGGGGTACAGATCAGGGTTAGAGTGACTGCCTACCATGTTTGAGACCCACGGCTCAATCCTTAGTACTATTTTGAAAAAGGAAAAGAAAATGATCGATCTATATAATATACAAACTAAAAACACTTTCTATGGTTCTTTTCAAAGATTATATTACATTAACTCTGTGTTTCATTTCAACTAATCATATACACCTACAGGTCATAATGCTGATTCCACTTTGGATCAAGTGTGTTCTTCACAGTATCTGTAGAATGGCACTGCCCAGAACCATCAACTACCACCTTAGCAAATGGATCAGGGAGTCCTGTGAAAAAAAAAGGAAGTATGTTAAACTAAAAAATACTTTGACATGTAAAATAGAAGATTATTAAGAATTACCATTTGCTATAGAAGATAAAGGATTTTTCCATTCTTTTATTAAAGTCTAACATTCAGACACACAGACACACACAGAGACCTATTTTAAACCAGACATTGGAGTCACTTACATATTTGATATCAAACTGTACTTTTTTTCTTGTTCCCAACTCAGAACATTCTGCTAAATACTACCAGGGTTGATGCTGGAGAGATGAAAACTCAGTGGTTAAGAGCACTGGCTGCTCTTTCAGAGGACCTGGGTTCAATTCCCAGCATCAACATGGCAGTTCACAACTGTCTGTAGTTCCAGGTGATTCAGCACCCTCAAACATACATGCAGATAGGCGAAACACCAATATAAAAATTAATAAATCATTTTTAAAAAATCACATACATACTACCAGGGTCTAGCGGGTGCCTGAGTGCTTGAATATTGTAAGCAGTCATTGAACTCTGAGAAGGTGAATGCTCAAAACATCTACTCTCTCCACACAACTGTCTTAGTTCATTTAAAGAGCTTATTAAACATAGGCTGTCATACTGAACATTAACTATAGAAAAGTCAAACTAGCTAAAAACTGTTACTGAATAACGAATGACTACAAGTAATAAGAGACTCAATAGAAAAGAAATGAAAATAGCAAACATGGGAGAGGTGACTGACAGCAAGTAAATGGCTGTACTGACTAAAACAGCAAACAATGGGGACTACTCAAAATGCTTCATCTTAAATCTTTACAATAATCCTCTGATGGAAATGAATGTTGTTAATCCATATTTTATTAACAAAGAACAAAAATATTAAATAACTAGCTCAATGCTACACAGTAGTGAAAAGTATGGACAGAGTCTAAAGCAGCAGCTCTCAACTTGTGGGTTGTAACACCTTGGGGGTGGAGGTCAAACAACCCTTTCACAGGGTCACCTAAGACCATGAGAAAACACAGAGATTTACATTACAGTTCACAACAGTAACAAAATTACAGTCAAGATGTAGTAACGAAAACACTTTTATGGTTAGGGATCACTACAACATGAGGAACTAACTGTATTAAAAGCTTGTAGCATTAGTAAAGTTGAGAACCACTGTAAGTTTAGACTCTGAACCCATGCACATACTGGCTAGTTCTCAACCACCGTGCTGTATTTATAATTTGGATCTGGAATGTAACCCAAAGGCTATGTTTTTTTTTTTTTTTTTTTTTTTTTTTTTTGGTTTTTCGAGACAGGGTTTTTCTGTGGTTTTGGAGCCTGTCCTGGAACTCGCTCTTGTAGACCAGGCTGGTCTCGAACTCACAGAGATCTGCCTGCCTCTGCCTCCCAAGTGCTGGGATTAAAGGCGTGCGCCACCACCGCCCGGCCCCCAAAGGCTATGTTAAAGGTTTCATCCCAAACAAAGCAATACTCAGAGGTGGTTGGGAAAGGACTGGTTTATGAGGGCTCTGATCTTATCAACAGAGTAATCCACTGATGTCTTCATAATATGATAGGCTATTCTGGGAGGTGATAAAACCTCACTGAAGAACTGGGTCCCTGAGGTATACCTTGTCCCTGCCCTGGTCCTCCTCCTTCCTCTTATCTGTGTTTTGCAGCCATGAAGTGAGCTGTTTCACCATGTTCTTGCTGTCACTATGTTCTGCTGGTAAAACAGGCCCAGACAAACAGAGCCAGTTAAACATGAGTTGGAAACCTCTAGAACTGTGAGCCACAAAAACCAAAAAACCAAACACAAAAATCAGTTCCTCCTTTAGTTGATTCTGTCAGATATTCTGTCAGTAATGGAAAACGGACATACCACCAATTTACAATTTGGTTCAAGAGTCAGCTGATGTGGGATTCCCCTCTGTATGCTGTGAATGTTTTATTACCATTAGAGCAGAATAGAACAAGGTGGAAATTCCAAGCAGAGATAGAGGAGAAAAGAAGGCAAAGTCAGAGAGACACCATGTCGCCACCAAAGGAGACAAATGCCCAGGAACATTACCAGTAAACCATGAGCCTCATGGTAGGATACACAGATTAACAGAAATGGGTTAATTTAAGATGTAAGTGTTACCAACGCGGGCAACTACATCCATGTAAAACCTAAGAGAGCTTGAAAAGGAATTCTAGACACAAAAGAACAGAATTTAGCACAGCTTCTTGGTAGCCCAGATGGAGCTGTTTGCTGGTGGAGAGACAGGGGCACTGCGGCTCCTTTAAGAGAGGTCTTCCTGACTCAGTATTTGGCAGTGGAGGCTGCACAGCTTCATTAGGTGAGGGCTTGCTGATTCATGCTAGCTGCACAAATAGCTCTGGCTCTTTCAGGAGGTCAAGCACTTAAATGGGGTCTGTGAGCAGCCGTGTTACAAATTGCTTAATGGTGAGAGACCCGCTGTGGCCCTGGAGCTGGGGCAATGTGAATGGCTCTCAGAGGCAGTAAACATGCCTCCACCATGTTGGACTGGGTGGAGTCAAGAGGCAGGGCCACAGAGCTGGACCTAGCCACGCCCACTAAGCATTTAAAAGGAAAAAAGTGCTCCTGGTCAAAAAATAATTATAGATACACATGCAATAAGACAAATTCGGATGGAAAAGACCTCTAAATGGGTCACAGTCTTTAAAAAAAAAAACATGTACATAGGCATGGGAAAGAAAAGAAAAGGAGTATAAATCATTAAAAAAATTAAATGGTTTTAAAAAATAAAACAAAGTCTTTGAAGAGACAGAGTACAGGTAGTCATAGATTAAAGGAGTAAAAGTTAAATCACATAAAGATAGAAAATTCACAGAGAGTCTAGATTATGTATATTATTGAGTTTTCTTTGAATTTTTTGACTGTGAATGAGCTAAATACAGAGAGGCATTTCATTGTACTGGCTGCTAAGCTAAATATATGTATGTATGTATGTATGTATGTATGTATGTATGTATGTATGTATGTATGTTATCTTACTGGCTAATATGGTTTGGTCAAGCAAGACCCCCCGAAGCAATGGCCCAGATGGTCCAACATCCATGATAGCTTCAGGACTGCTAGATGAGATGGACCTACCACAGAGGATACCCCATTAAAGACATGATTAACAGCACCCCTAATCTGAAGGAAGTAGTCTAGAGAACAACACCCAAATTCTCTAAATGATTGTTTATAAATGTTTAAATTTAAAAGGGAATATGCTATAGAGATGAATACTTTGCATTGATATGGATCTTGGTTTATTGATACAAATTTAAGGCCAATTTTGTCATATGTATATTTCTGTTCTTGTTTAAGGTATTGTTTGTGCAGCTCACTTAAAAATATAATGTATAATTAAGAAATACAGATTAATAGATAGTCACCTATAATAGTCAAGCTTGGAGTCATGTTAGATTTTCTAGATGTACAAAGATATATTTCAGATGGATAGTTATTCTTCAAACCATTCAAAGACTAACAGAATATGGCATTTAAAATGTTTAAGAAATTAGAACTTGGGGGCTGGAGAGATGGCTCAGTGGTTAAGAACATTGCCTGCTCTTCCAAAGGTTCTGAGTTCAATTCCCAGCAACCACATGATGGCTCACAACCATCTGTAATGAGGTTCGGTGCCCTCTTCTGGCCTGCGACATACACACAGACAGAATATTGTATACAGAATAAATAAATAAATAAATAAATATTTAAAAAAAAAGAAATTAGAACTTTTATGAACAATGAGACACATCTGCTTTTGGCAGCACCAATCTATTTCAAAAGGATGATGGGCATCGAAGAGGTTCCTTATGGAATTGGTTAGCCATTTAGGCAAGAAACCACTCTTGCCTGGACTGCTTGATGGTACTCTGTGAAAACTAGACATGCAGTATCCACAGAAAAATGACTGCTGAAGTTGCCTAAAGAAGGTGAGATAGTACTTTAGGGTTCCTACTTCATGAAAGAGTCTGTAAGACATTCTGCAGGATATAGAAGAAAGTGACTGACAAACTGCCAATATAGGTGGAAATGTCTTTGAAATTTCCTGCTTCATGGAAAAGGCTGCCAGATACTATGGGCCTGTAGGCTGAAGATGGATGCCACAACATTTCAGAAGACCTTTGGGTAACTGTCCAGGCAGCAAGATATCTCTGTCAATTCTAAAGTTTTGGAAGTGGTTCACAATGTACTTCATGTTTACTTAGGTAATTTTTTTTTGTTTTGTTTTGTTTTTTTTTTTTTGGTTTTTCGAGACAGGGTTTCTCTGTGGCTTTGGAGCCTGGAACTAGCTCTTATAGACCAGGCTGGTCTCGAACTCACAGAAATTCACCTGCCTCTGCCTCCCAAGTGCTGGGATTAAAGGCGTGCGCCACCACCGCCCGGCTACTCAGGTAATATTATATCCTTCTGGAGTCTTTGATGACGTTGAAGAAAGATAGTTAAAATATAAAAGATAAATTAGATATAAAACTTTAGACCCACAAAGATAGGATAAATAAT
This sequence comes from Chionomys nivalis, assembly GCF_950005125.1. Classification (NCBI taxonomy): domain Eukaryota; kingdom Metazoa; phylum Chordata; class Mammalia; order Rodentia; family Cricetidae; genus Chionomys; species Chionomys nivalis. The sequence goes on from NC_080092.1 coordinate 87,418,671, forward strand.
AAAATATTTTCCTTAATTTGCCAAATGTAAATGGACTAAATATTCTAACTATAATTCTTGCTTGGTAACTGTTTTGGTATACATAATTTTACTATGTTAAAGTTAAAACCTTCCTTTTTATCTTTTTATTTAGACAGAAAAGGGGAGGTGATATGGGATTCCCCTCTGTGTGCTGTGAATGTTTTATCACCATTGGTTAATAAAGAAGCTACTTGGGGCTATGTCAGAGCAGAATAGAAAGAATAAGGTGGAAATTCCAAGTAGAGATAGAGGAAAAAAGAAGGCAAAGTCAGAGAGACACCATGTAGCCACCAAAGGACACAGATGCCCAGGAAGCTTACTGGTAAACCACAAGCTTCGTGGTAAGATACATAGATTGATAGAAATGGGTTAATTTAAGATGTAAGAGTTAGTTAATAAGAAGCCTGAGCTAATAGGCTGAGCAGTGTTTTAATTAGTACAGTTTCTATGTGATTATTTCACGTCTGGGAGGCTGGAAAATGAATAAGCAGCCTCCTACACTAAAGTGAGTTAGGCTAAGGCACAGAAAGCCAGAGAACAGATTGAATGTGAATAGGAAGAAAGGGCAATGAATGCAACTTGGCTGCAAAGCACAGAGGCGGGAGGACTTTAACACAGTAGAGCTCTGAAGAGAGGATAGTACTTGGAAAACCTTATTTCTTCTTCTTTTTTTTTTTTACAGGACCCTAAGGAGTCCAACCAAAGAATGTGTACTAAGGTGTAGGCTCAGTGGTTAAGAGGATTCAGGTTCAGTTCCCAACACTCAACTTGGTCAATTTACAACTGAATATAACTTTAGTTCCAGGAAACCAATACCTTCTGGCCTCTGAGGGCACCTACACTATGTGTGGTACATATAAACTCACTCAAATATAAACATACACACAAATAAAAAACAACAAACATTTAAAAACTATATATTTAGAAAATATAACTATTGCAAGGGGTGAAGGGTGCATGCTTTTAATCTCAGCACTTGGGAGGCAGAAGCAAGCAGATCTCTGAGATTGAGGCCAGCCTGGTCTACAAAGAGAGTTCCAGGACAACCAGAGCAATATACAGAGAAACCCTTTCTTGGAAAATTAAAAAAAAAAAGATAAAATAAAATAAAACTATTACTGAAGAGAGAAAACAGAAAAGGCTAAGATGCGGTGGCACACTAGATGTGGTGGTTCACTGCTTTATTCCAGCACATAAGAGGAAGAGGCAGGCAGATTTCTGTTAGTTTGAGGCTAGCCTAATGTACATTAAAAAAGCTCCAATACAACTGGGATGACATATTGAGACCTTGTCTCTAAAACAAAAAATAGAACAAAAATGATTCATTAAAAGAGGCTTGTGGCCCAGCAAAAGAGATCAATGGATAAAAGTTCCTGCCACACAAACCTGATAGCCCATATTCAATGCCCAGAACCCATATTAAAAAAAAAACACCAATGCAGCGGCACACTACTGTAATCCCTGCACTTCTATTAGAAGAGGGAGGGTGAAGACAAGATAATTTTCCAGAAGTTCCCAGGTCTGCTAGCTAGTCTGGAGTATGCAGCATGGCAGAAACAAGAGAGATGCTACTTCAATGGAAAAAGAAAACTGTCTTCCAAAAGCTGTTCTCTGACCTTCACATGAATGTCATGACACATGCACCCATATAGACATCATAATAAATATAATATACACACACATAAATATACACACAAATAATAATAAATAATTTAAAAATAATTAAGGGGCTCAGCAGTTAAGAGTATTTTCTGCTCTTGCAGAGGATCCAGGTTAAGTTCCCAACATGATGGCTCACAGCTGTCTATAACTCCTATTTGAGAAGATCCAATGCCCTTGCTTACCTCCATAAGCATTAGACACATATGTGATACACATACATACAAGCAGGAAAAACACTTATAAGAAAAAAAATGCTAGGCTAGCAAGATGCATCAGCGTTAGGGGCACTTGCCATCAAGTCTGGCAAACTAAGTTGGATTCTGGGAAGCAATATGGTGGAAGATAATAACTGACTCCCACAAGTTTTCCTGACATAGTGTGTGCCTATATGTGACTGCTTTTGTACACACACAAACACAAAATAAATCAATGTCAAGAAAAAAATTTAAGAAAAAGAAAAAAAATGTTTTCCACACAAAAACCTCTTCAGTATAGCTTCTAGATTGTTATTTATGCAGTACTCTTTGTCACAGGCTCTTATGGTTTACTTTCTGCTAAATAATTACAACTCAATACTTTGTTTTATTCCTTAACTCAAAGAGAAATATTAGCTTCCCCTTAACCTGGCAGTATCACTTTTGTACAAAAATTTATCATCAAGGACAAATTATACCCAAAGCTGTCAAGTTTTCAGAAGCTAGAGAGACTTCTAATGGTAAATACAAACTAGTCACTACATTTCCCAAATTGTAAAAAAATGTTCATTCTCCCATCACCTCAGACAGGTAAGATGGCAAGGGTTAGGTTCATTTGACCAGACAAATACACTAGTGAGCTGCAAATAATTATAAAATCAAAACGTAAAACGGGGCCAGAAAGTTGGTTCAGCAGGTGCTTACTACCAAGCTGACAACCTGAGGTCTGTCTCCAGGACTGACATGGGAGGAAGAGAGAATGGGATCCTTTGACTTATTCATGTATACAAGCACATAATAAGTAAATTATCATTTTTAAAAATTTTAAACTTAAAACTCAGTTACTTTCAGTCTAGTGTGGTGGCACACATCTTTAATTCCAGGACTCCAGAGAACGAGGCAGGTGGATCTCTGAAGCTCACTACTCTAGACTGGCCTTAAACTGCTGATCATTCACCCCCACACCCCAAATGCCAGGATCATGACACAAGTCAACACCCAATTCATACTAATGTTTTTAAAAACTGACACCAATAAAACATTCCTTAAAGAAAACTCAGATAATGGATAAATGAAAAGATGTGTCATCAATTTAATTGTAGAATCTACTTGTAAAATAACTCACTATAAAATTCTTTTACCTGTTGCTTCATAGTTGAAATTTTTCCTGCAGAAAATGTAAAAGAACGGGGGTGGGAAGGTAGGGAGAGATTGATTTTTAAAGGTCAAGAAGCTTGAAAACAGCTCCAAAGTATGAGCCAAAATAACTTTTCTTAGCCAGGTGGTAGTGACACACACCTCCAATCCCAACACTTGAGAGGCAGAGGCAGGCAGATCTCTGTGAGTTTGAGGCCAGCCTGGTCTACAAGAGCTAGTTCCACCATAGGCTCCAAAGCTCCAAACCATGTCTCAGAAAAAAAAAAAAAAAAAAAAAGAAAGAAAAGAAAGAAAAAAGAAAAAACCCAAAACAACAACAAAAAAACACAAAACCCCCTTCCTTACAAGGGTTATAACTGGAAATAAACAGCACCATCTCACATATAAATTAGCATATAAAAACCACATGACAGGTTTTTTTCCCTACAGTGAAATATATATTTATTTCCTAACTTGTACTCATGTTCCACCTTAAAATGGACTTTAATCACTTAAGACAACCTAACTCACAAACAAAACTTGGCTATATTTACTATTAGCAACTCTACTCTGGGGACTGGAGAGCCCAATAGTTAAGAACACTTGCTATTCTTGCAGGAAAATCAGGTTCAGTTCCCAGCACTCATGAGGGTGCTGTCCATAATTCCACTTCCAGAGAACCCAGTACCCTCTTCTAGCCTCCAAGGCACTAAGGTGCAGGCAGTACACTTACATACATATAAGAAAAATACGTAAAATTGAGATAATAAATATTTTTAATGCCACTCTTAATCAGTAAACACACTAAAATTGAAAGAATTTAGGATCTGTCTTTCTCTGAGATTAATGTGGGTAGACAAAACTACACTGAAGTGCAGGTATGAACCTAAACCAGCAGAAATCTGGAATGCTGGTCAGGGTGAGTCGCAAATGACTTCCATCCTTGGTTGGCTCCTCTATAAAGCTAAAGAGCTGGCTTGTTGCTGCTCCCCTTTCTAGGCCATCAGGTATCTTCCACTCTGAGTTTTAAAGATAATTATGCTGCCGGGCGGTGGTGGCGCACGCCTTTAATCCCAGCACTTGGGAGGCAGAGGCTGGTGGATCTCTGTGAGTTCGAGACCAGCCTGGTCTACAAGAGCTAGTTCCAGGACAGGTTCCAAAACCACAGAGAAACCCTGTCTCGAAAAACCAAAAAAAAAAAAAAAAAAAAAAAAAAAAAAAAGATAATTATGCTGCCTCTAAACCTTATGCATGAAGCAAGCTCACATTCTTAAATTATTTCTGGCAGTATTTATTGCCGACACTAATGAAAAAGGGTTTCTTCCCTTCAGCTACTATTTAGTACCACTGTCAATTCTTAGAGGCTTACAAAGGATTGAAGACTCTTCCAGATTTTTGAGGAACACTAAGACAAGAATATCTGGATGTTTTATGAGGGAAGCTGTGAATGGTGCTGTGAGGAAAGGGAAAAAATGTGAAAAGGAAGTCAATATGAAACAAATACTGAAACTCAACTTTAGGAGAATTTTTAGAAACTACAGCTTGGCCTTTAGTTTATTAGTGATAAGGAGGTAAAACTGAGCAGTAGCCCAGGAGAGAATAAAATTGGTGTTAGCAGACACAGTTGGGAGTTTTCTGGCCCTTGGGCCCTCCTCTCCTGTGAAATGTTTGTGGGGCAGACAGTATATCAAACAGAAGTGGAAAGGTACTCCCAATTGTCCTCGTCTGCTTCAAGCTATTCTATTTCACACTTCCCCATATAAGCACAAAGATAACATAAACATCCATAACTATAACTATATAAAATTATGTTCTTTAAGCTTACAGTCAAGTTCTACTATAGAAAGATGTAAAGTAACTGGTGAAATTCAATATGTATTTTAAACTTGTTAAAAATTATTAGTCCTTAAAAAAATCTTACTAATGTTATGTGTATGAATGTTTTGCCTGCATGTATCCCTGTGTACCACATCCATGCGTTAAAAATTATTAGTCCTTAAAAAAATCTTACTATTGTTATGTGTATGAATGTTTTGCCTGCATGTATCCCTGTGTACCACATCCATGCAGTGCCTGTGGAGGTCATAAGAGGGCATCAGATCACCTGGAATTGGAGTTACAGAGGGTTGTGAGCCTCCATGTGGGTGCTGAGAATCAAACCTGGATCCTCTAGATGAGCAGCTAAGAGCTCTTAATTGCTAAGCCATCTCTCTAGGCCTGAGAATTTACTCTTTTAACCAACCTGAAATTACCTAGTGTCATACTAAACATCAACATGTTTGTTACCTGACAGAACTTAGATTTAAAAATCTAATAAAACAATTATTTCTAATTTCAAACATTTTACATACAAAATTTTTGACTAAAAGTTTTTATTTACAATTTAAAGCTAATGCAAAGTATGAAATTACAAGGTTAAAATTAAAAAGAAAGAGCTAGATGTGGTAGTGCACACCAGTAAACTGCTAGCAGAGACTACACAGCAGGCTCAGGAATTCAAGGCTAGACTGGGCTACAGAAACCCTTTCTCAAAACAAAAAGTACAAAGTGAGGACGAGGGAAAGAGATTATGGGTATATATATATATATATATATATATATATATATATATCTTATTTTTATTTCATGTGCATTGGTGTTTTGCCGACATGTATGTCTGTGTGAGGGTGCTGGATCCCCTGGAATCAGAACTACAGGAAGCTGTGTGCTGCCATGTGAGTGCTGAGAACTGAACCTGGGTCCTCTGGAAGAACAGCCAGTGCTCTTAATTGCTGAGCCCTCTCTCCAGCTGAAGATTTTTAATACATAAAAGGGAATTCCTAATCCTCTCTCATAAAACTTAATCCTAAATAAAGCTACAAAATTTTTCACAACTTCTAGGCATTGTTAATCCCTGTAATCCTAACAGTAAAGTCAAGGCCAGCTTAGGCTACATAGCAAAACCCTGTCCTAAAATAGAAAAGAAAACTACATTCAATTGGCAAATAGACTATATATGTGGAACCAGTGCCTGCTCTGGAAACTGGCAGTGGTTTCTTTCCAACAACTCTGGAAACTAAAAGCAGACTCAATTTTGTACCTCCAAATGAATCCTAAAGGCATAGGTGAATTTTCCTTAAAATGTTAAAGTAAGAGAGTATTAACAAAAAATTTTAAGCCTTTTCTAGAAACCTAAACACTTGCATTTATCTACCTGCATACACACATTTGTATGGATGTGCAGACGTGGATAGAGAAAGGGGGTAAAACAAACCCCCAAATCCTCTAGATAAGTCTGGGGCTAAATGACTTGGAACTATAGCATTCATAAAATAACAGTCTGGTTTTGAATCCCTAAACCAGGAAGTTCTGAAAATACAACTCATCCAAAATCTACACAGGATAGACAAGATTGTAGTAAAGTTAATTTACTTACGGAAAAAATCCTTTTTCACCAGGTTTTTTGCACAGAGTACTGTAAAGAAACAAAAACAAATACATGGGAAAATTAAATTAAAATGGAAAGACTGGATTACTTCATTTTTAAACATTGAAAACAGCAGTGGATAATTAAACTCTAACTACAATGAGGTAGTTAGTAAACTTTTAATAGTCTAGCCAACAAAAGAAGCTGATTATTAACAACTGTAACCTTAGCAATTATTACCAGTAACAGCAGAGGAACAAAATTGCAAATCTGATGATTTTAACTGGGAACCAATTCCCATTTTCACCAAGATCTATTATTCTTAAGAGGGAAATTTTTCATAAAACTACTAGAGAGATGGCTTGGTAGTTTAGAACACTTGCACTTTCAGAGGACCACAGTTTAGTTTCCAGCACTCAGGTCAGACTATTCACAAATGTCTGTAACTCCAGGTCCAAGGGATCCAATGCCCTCTTTTGAACTCCAGAGGTGAGTGCGAATACACATGTATGCACGCGCGTGGGCTCGCGCCTCACACACACAGAGAAAGAGAGAGAGAAATAAAAATGAATTAAAAATAAAAAGATCTGTGGTAATGGGGAAAATGACTCTAAGGAGAAGATACATAAATTCAGGTTAACATATCTATTTAAAGATGAAATAACTGTCTACAGAAAAGGATCATAAATAAAAGTTTCCTGATATAATTTGATTTTAAAAAACTAACATTCTGTGCTCTTATCTAAACACCACAGAAACCTTACAGGAGAGATCTGCCTTCCTCTAAACATCAACAGCTCAGTGACAAGGTGGGTCTCCCATATGCTGGCTAGATGGCACAACAGGTAAAAAACTGCTTGCTGCCAGTCTGACCTTACTTAGTCTGATCCCCAGGACCAACAAGATAGAAGAAGGGGACCAACTCCTGAAAGTTGTTTGCTCTGACCTCCGTACCCCCCACCCCAACACACTCATTAATAAATATAATTTAAAGGTAAATTAAATTTAAAATATCTCAAATCTGAGTACCTTGTAATGTGAATACATGCACAACATTCTGAATCTACCAAAAATCACCAAATTCAGCACTTTAAAAATGTATTTGTGACTATTACAAATAGTGCTGCTATGAACATAGTTGAACAAATGCTTTTGTAGTATGATTGGGCATCTCTTGGGTATATTCCCAAGAGTACAATTGTGGGATCCTGAGGTAGGTTGACTCCCAGATTCCTGAGAAACCGCCACAATGATTTCCAAAGTGGTTGCACAAGTTTGCATTCCCACGAACAATAGATGAGTGTTCCCCTTACTCCACATCCTCTCCAACATAGGCTATCATTGGTGTTTTGATTTTAGCCATTCTGACAGGTGTAAGATGGTATCTCAAGGTTGTTTTGATTTGCATTTCCCTGATCGCTAAGGAGGTTGAGCATGACCTTAAGTGTCTTTTGGCCATTTGAAGTTCTTCTGTTGAGAATTCTCTGTTCAGTTCAGTACCCCATTTTTTTGTTGGGTTAATTAGAGCTTTAATGTCTAGTTTCTTGAGTTCTTTATATATTTTGGAGATCAGACCTTTATCTGATGCAGGGTTGGTGAAGATCTTCTCCCATTCAGCAGGTTGCCTTTTTGTCCCTAGTTAGGTCCTTGGGCAGCAGAGGAGAGGGTGTCTGAACTGGCCTTCTCCCATAGCCACACTGATGAGTATCTTGCATATCACCATAGAACCTTCATCTGGCGATGGATGAGGATAGAGAGACAGAGACCCACATTGGAGCACTGGACTGAGCTCCCAAGGCCCAGATGAAGAGCAGAAGGAGGGAGAACATGAGCAAGGAAGTCAGGACCGCAAGGGGTGTGTCCACCCATGGAGACGGTGGGACTGATCTAATGGGAGCTCATCAATATAAATATATCCTAATGGCTTGATTTCTATATGTGTGTACAAACACACACACACACAACACATGTAAGTCTCAAATTATAGCCTTTAACAGTAATAAAGCAATGATTTTTTTTTTTCAAGACAGAGTTTCTCTGTAGCTTTGGAGCCTGTCCTGGAACTAGCTCTTGTAGACCAGACTGGCCTCGAACTCACAGAGATCCGCCTGCCTCTGCCTCCCAAGTGCTGGGATTAAAGGCGTGCGCCACCACTGCCCTGCTTTTTTTTTTGGTTTTTCGAGACAGGGTTTCTCTGTGGCTTTGGAGCCTGTCCTGGAACTAGCTCTTGTAGACCAAGCTGGCCTCGAACTCACAGCGATCCACCTGCCTCTGCCTCCCAAGTTCTGGGATTAAAGGCGTGCGCCACACCACCCGACTAAATGATTTTTTTAAAGATTTTATTTTATTATTATTTTATTATATATTCAATGTTCTGCCTGTATGTATGAATGCCTGCTATCCAAGAAGAGGGTACTAGATCTCATTACAGATGGTTGTGAGCCACCATGTGGTCACTGGGAATTGAACTCGGGACCTCTGTAAGAGCAAGCAGTGCTCTTAACCTCTGAGCCATCTGCCCAGCCCTAAAGCAATGATTTTTAAACTGCCATTCATTCTGATTTATAGCTTCAGAGAAACAGGCAATCTGGGAATTCCCCTAACTTCCTGCCATAAATTTACTGTTTTCATCCTTCACTCACAAAGTCTGCTCTCTTGTACAAGACTATCTTTCCATTCTTGATCTGACTTCCTCTCATGGACCTTGAGAGCCACCACCGACAGCCTGGTCTTGTCTCTTTTGACTACCCAAGCTTCCCTCCAGCTACCTCTGCTCTTTCATAAGGAAAATTCAAGTAGCTATCTTCTGGATCCACTTCTTTACAGCCCATCAATGCCTCAGCCCTCTACAATTTAGCTTTTTCCCCTCATCACAGCACCTAAATTACTTATCTAAAGCCCAGAGACTTAATTATCAAATCCAGTCAATGAATACTTTTCATCCTTTGTTGCATTTGATCCCACAGGGGAATTTGCCACTACTGATTACTCACTCTTTTGGAAGCTATCTCTTCTTTTGGTTCTATTTAACAGCATAGTCTCGAATGGCATCAATAAATCAATCAATCAATCAATAAATCAATCACCTCATTCTAAGACTTCTTTGCCAGATCTTGTGTTCCATCCATGAAAGCTGAGGTTCTCTAAGGTAATGCCCTAGGTCCCCTTTTACGGTATACCTATGGCTTAGTATATAAGAGAGAGAGAGCACGTGAGAGAGAGCCAAAGCCTGACATGGTGGTGCATGCCTTTGATTCCCCCCGGACTTAGAGGCAGAAGCAGGTGGATCTCTGTGAATTTGAGGCAAGTCAGGTCTACATAGAGAACTCCAGGACAGTCAGGGATAAGAGAGAAATCCTGTTTCAAAAAAAAAAAAAAAAAGTTGCCCATCTTTATTAACTTTGAAATTCTAAGTAAACTATTATTGATATTCTTATTTTTCTTTTTTCTTTTTTTTAATATTTATTTATTTATTATGTATACAATATTCTGTCTGTGTGTATGTCTGCAGGCCAGAAGAGGGCACCAGACCTCATTACAGATGGTTGTGAGCCACCATGTGGTTGCCGGGAATTGAACTCAGGACCTTTGGAAGAGCAGACAGTGCTCTAAACCACTGAGCCATTTCTCCAGCCCCGATATTCTTATTTTTCTATAGCAAGAGCTCATACCTCTAAGAGAATTCATAGTTTAGCAGAGTAATAAAACTCTTCCATCTAAATAAATAAATAAATAAAACATCACATTTTAGATATTCTCCTGGGTCTTTGCCATTTACTCTATAGTTCTGATAACATCTAAACTTTTTAAAACTCAACATCTAGAACTCTAAGCCTCAGGTCCACAAAACTAAGTATGCTCCCAAATAAATCACAAAGCCCCAAACTACTACTCCGCCAGTTTACTTTCAGTAAACAAGGCTGGGGTGTAGTTCAGAAGTCCTTGTTCAGCATGCACAAGGACCTAGGCCCATTCCTCTGCCCAGTAGAGGGGGGCAGTTTGAGGTGAATGGGTATATTTAACCATCATCGCCTACATGACAAACTCTGGGATACCCTCATCTGTTTACTTCTCTCCAGCCAGTTCAGTCACAGAAATTACTACAACCTTCTAACTGGGTCTCTGTCTCAAGCCTCACCAGCTTCCATGTGCCAACACAGGACACAGAGTGATTTTTCCAGACACCTGATTACACCCTCTCATTTCCCCTCTCCATCCTTAAAGATCTCTGGATCAAACTTATTTTCTTTCTCTTCAAAACCTTGGCTACTGCTCACCTACCTTCCTAACTTCATTCTCATCACCACAACTCCCAGCTAAGTTCCCTAGTCCAATAAAAGATCCAACCATAATTCTCAAAGGTATTCTATCTCTCACTTGACCATAAATTTCACATTCCTCCCTGCACCCAAAGCATCTGTCCCAAGCTTCTTCACCTACTCATTTTTGCTATCTTAAAAGGGAAGCAAGCATTTCAGAACATGTTTCTTTCAACTCTCCCATTTTCACTGCAACCCATACTTACCACAAAGAATTACACTTTACTAGAAATGTTTTAAGTTTACAATGTGGCTATGCAGGTTGCAAACACCTTACAGCATGAGTTATGCATGTTCCCTTCACATCTTAGTATCCCCAGAATTCTATACATTGGACCTGGCATCTGATCAGCATTCAACTGGTAATTGTTGAATGAACAAAACAGAACTCAAAAGTATTGTAAATTCCACTAAAATGGTGATTATTTTTCTTCAATAATAAAACATAAACTATCAACTGGGTGTGGTGGAATATGCATGTAATCCCAGCACTTGGGAGGCAGAGGGTTATCTGTAAATTCAAGACCAGACTGGTCTATAAAGTGAGTTCCAGGACAGTCAGGGTCAGAGCTGCAGAGAGATGGCTCAGCAGTTAAGAACACTGGCTGCTCTTGCAAAGGTTTGACTTCCTGTACCCATATAGCTGCTCACAACTACCTGCAACTCCAGTTCCAAGGAACCCAATGGGCTGTCTGGCCTCCACAGGCACACACATGGTACACCAACATACATGTTGGCAAAATATTAATATACATAAAATAAAAATGATACTGGAGACTCAAGAGTAAAACCTAGATACAGTTTATTTATAAATTTATGAAAAAAATCACAAACTACAGAAAAGTTGGGCATGCTGGTAAACATCTGTAATCCTGGCACTCACAGAGGCTAGTGGGAAAAGAGAAGGGAGACAGAAGACAGAAAGAAGGAAAAGAAGAAAAATTAAGAGTACTAGAAGAAATAAGATTTAAAGCAAGAGCCGGGCGGTGGTGGCGTACGCCTTTAATCCCAGCACTCGGGAGGCAGAGGCAGGCGGATCTCTGGGAGTTCGAGGCCAGCCTGGTCTACAAGAGCTGGTTCCGGGACGGGCACCAAAGCTACAGAGAAACCCTGTCTCGAAAAACCAAAAAAAAAAAAAAAAAAAAAAAAAAGATTTAAAGCAAGAAATATCAGAACTGGTCAAATTATTATTGTATGTGTGTGAGTGCATGTGTGCACACAGATGAAGGCCAGAGGTTGAGATATTTACCTCATTCTCCACCTTATGTTGATGAGCATGAAGCATACTAACTTGGGTAGACCATCTGACACTAGTAAGCCCTAGTATTTTTTGTTTTGTTTTGTTTTGGGAGACAGGATTTCTCTGTATAACAGCTCTGGCTGTCCTGAAACTCACTTTGTAGATCAGGCTGGCCTCAAACTCAGATCCGCTTACTTCTGCCTTCCAAGTACAGTGATTAAAGGTGTGTGCTACCACCGCCCAGCACCCTAATATTTCTAAAATACTAGTAAGCCCTAGAAATACTAGGAATACTAGGGCTGACTCCCCAAAACTAAGATTACAAGTTAGTGTGCTGTGCCTAATCTTTCTTACAAAAGTGCCAGGAATCCAAACTCAGATTACCATGCTCACACAGCAAGCACTTTACCGACTTTAGCCATCTCCCCAGCCCCAGATTCCTGGCACTAACTCTCACAAAATTCAAAAGAGCTTTTTTTAAAAATTGTTTTTGTTTATTTCTTTTTTGTGTATGTGTGTGCCTGCATGAGTTTATGGCATCACACAAGTAGGTGCCCATGAAGGTCAGAAGAGTGTTGGAACCCTGAAAGCTAGAACCATACATGAAAGTGTGGGCAACCAAATATGGGTGCTAGGAACTAGATTCTGGTCCTCAGTAATAGCAGGACTTACTATTATCAGATACGCCATCTCTCAAGCCTACCAACCAATTTTTATATAAGTAGTTTTTATATATTCTGTTTAATGCCCTCAAAGCAACTCTTTATATTTGTAATTTTGAAAGGGAAGATTTTCAACATGTGATCTGAAAACAGTAATTTTATTCACTTGTATAAGTAAATTATTTTCATACTCTAGTCTTCATTGTACTGCTTTTTTTCTTAGAAATCTACTTCAGAGATTAGAACCACAGCTCTGTTTATTTTTCCATCCTCGGTATAATAATTTAGGGAGGATTGCTCCATAAATGTTCAAAGAATTCATGAATTTCAGTGTGACAAACTCCTGACTACACCACTATTAACAAACTTTCACCTAAGGAAGTATGCTTCTGAGAAATTTGTATATAATATATATACACATATATATTTTTAATCTATCATTTTTGGTAACAGAAACTACAGGAAGTATAACTAAGACTGCTTCATTCTTGTTTTCTTTTTCTTCTTCTTTTTTTTTTTTTTTTTTTTTGGTTTTCGAGACAGGTTTCTCTGTAGTTTTGGAGCCTGTCCTAGAACTAGCTCTTGTAGACCAAACTCAGAGATCCGCCTGCCTTTGCGCCCCCCCCCCCCCGCCGAGTGCTGGGATTAATCATTCTTGTTTTCTAAATGTTTAAGAGATACATGCACATACAATGTAGAGTGAAATAGCAGGAGAGAGCTCATAAAGTAAGTGGTGCCACAGCAAAGGGCAAAGAGTTCAGACTTCTATCCACCTTTAACATTTAATAAGCTTCTTACTGGAATACTACATATAAAAAGGCAGAGAAATGCTTATTAATTATAAATTTTCACTAATTTTAATTAATACATTGCATTAGCTTCAGATATTAAGCAATTACGTGTTAATTTTAATCAATAACTACAGATGCAGCATTTTAATACTACAGTATAACCACTAGAGTCCATTAGAGACAATGTCCCCAATGAGCCTAGAGATATACACATAGCTTTATCAGCTAGAGTACTTTGATCATGTAAATGTTCATCTCAAATTCCTCCAAGCATTTATTATTCTTAAATCGGTACTTCCAAAGTTGTTCTAGCTAGTCTATCTACATCCTTTAAAGATAAATGGCTTGAAATGGTGAGATAATCTAAAACTTAGCTAATCATCACCGTCAATTTTATTGGGTTTAGAATTACTTAGAAAAAGGTGGGTCACACTAGCGTATGTGTTTCTACAATGGTTTCCAGAAAAGGACTCATTAAGGAGGAAGACCAACACTGAATGTGGCTGGCATCAATTCATGAGCTTAGAATACTGGCAGTATAGAAGAAAAGTCACCAGAATGTCCTGTCCCTGTGATCTGCTTCCTGGGCATCATGATATGAGCTGCTCTGCTCTACGAGGCCCTCTCTACAATGTTTGTGACTGGCAGCTCAGACACTAAGAGCCAGAATAAACTCTCCCTGCCCTATGTTTTGTGACAGCTGTGATTAAAGTACCTAATAGAATTAGTATGCTGATGTCTCTGTATTTTACATGAATACAGGTATAGCCTTCCTGAAATGCTTACTGAGAACAGAACAAACCAATTAATAACCAATCCCTTTTTTGTTTGTTCTTGATTTTGTTTTATTTTTTGAGACAGGGTTTCTCAGTAGCTAGCTATGGAGCCTATCCTGGAAATAGTTCTGCAGACCAGGCTGGCCTCAAATTCACAGAGATCCACCTGCCTCTGCCTCCTGAGTGCTAGGATTAAAGTTGTTCACCACCACCACCTGGCTAATCGATCCTTTTTTATTGAGACAGTCTCACTGTGTAGCTCTGGATGACCTCTAACTCTTTATATAGACCAAACTAGCCTCAAACTCACAGAAATCCATCTGCTTCTGCTTCCTGAGTGCTAACATTATAGTTGTGTATCACAAGACCTAGTTTCACTCTTTCATTTGGCATTTCCTAAGTACTCACTTCATAACAGGTACTATCTTACGTTCTATAGACACAAAGATACAGCCTTTACTCTCAGAGTTCACAAAGTAGATGCGATTCAACTATCATGCCATAAATGCCCATTTTTGAGGGAGGAATTAGAATCCTTTTATGTAACCCTGTTGCCCTCAAAATCAAGATCTAGTTGGGTTGGAGAGATGGACCTTTGATTAAGAGCACCTGACTGGTCCTGCAAGGTACCAGAATTCAGTTCCCAACATCATCCACATGGTGCCTCATAACTACTTGTAACTCCAGTTCCAGGGAATCTAATGTTCTTTTCTGACCTCTCTAGGCTTTCTGCAGATACACAGTATATATAGCATACATACATACATACGTGTACTCACACATACACACACCATCTTAAGTAACGATTCTATTGCTGTAAAAAGACAGCATATGACCAAGGCAACTCTTACAAAGGAAATAATTTCATTAGG